>NC_052163.1:23520418-24955880 GCF_902713615.1 Scyliorhinus canicula
TTGCACCTCCCTGGACACTAAGGGGCAATTTAGCATGGTTAATCCACCTAACTTCCACATCTTTGGTCTGTGGGAAGAAACCAGTGTTCTGGGAGAGGTGTTTTCAGAACCCCAAAATGTATCATGGAGTTCAACCATACCCCACCTTTAATGGATTGTTGCTTTTGAAGCACACGGCTTGTTCCCCAGGTGTAGTATTACAATTATGGACAAGTGGTTTTTAAAACAAAAGAATATTTATTCCATTAACTCAAATTAACCTTTTAAATAAACATTGGATCTCTTAACACCCCTTACTTCAAAGATAACCCTTAAAATAATACAACACTACCCAATCCTGCAAACTGTTCCTTTACACATCCAAAAGACTTAACAAATCCTTCAAACAGAAGCACTTTAGATTTATATTCAATACTGAGACCTTTTTACAATTCCGATTTCACCAAAGGATTAAGAGATAGTCCTTCATGGCAGAGATCAACAGCAGTGCAGCTCACAGCCACACCCAAGTTTCTTCAAACTGAAACTAAAACTCCCAAAAAGCAGAAGTGAGCTCAGCTCCCCTGTGACATCACTTTAGTAATATGATCAGCTTCATTTCTTAAAGGTACATTTCTTAAACATCTAATTCTTAAAGGCACTCTCACATGACACCAGAGGAAACCCACGTAGACACAGGGAGAACGTACAAACTCCACACAGATAGTGACCCAAGACCAGAATTGAACCCGGGTCCCTGGAGCTTAAAGGCTGCAGTGCTAACCATTGTGTTGCCCTTATTGGGAATGTTAGGAAAACCTTTTCATGGACGGGGTGGGTAGGTGTCTGGAATTCACTGCCTGGATTGGTGGTTGAAGCAGAAACCCTCAACTCATTTAAAAAGGTAAAAGCAAAACATGGTGGATATTGGAATCGGAAACAAAAAAGAGAAAATGCTGGAAAAACCCAGCAGGTCTAGCTGCATAATCTAATCCTCTTTATTATTGTCACAAGTAGGCTCATCTGTAGAGGGAGAAAATAGAATTAACATGTCAAGGCTGGGTGGACTTGAAACGTTAACTGTAACTCAGGCTGCACGGTAGCACAAGTGATTAGCACTGTGGCTTCACAGCGCCAGGGTCCCAGGCTTGATTCCCTGCTGGGTCACTGTCTGTGCGGAGTCTGCACATTCTCTCCGTGTCTGCGTAGGTTTCCTCCGGGTGCTCCGGTTTCCTCCCACAGTCCAAAAGGTTAGGTGAATTGGCCATGATAAAAGTACCCTTAAGTGACCAAAAAAGTTTAGGAGGGGTTATTGGGTTACGGGGATAGGGTGGAAGTGAGGGCTTAAGTGGGTCGGTGCAGACTCGATGGGGCCGAATGGCCTCCTTCTGCACTGTATGTTCTATGTAGTATGTACTCTCTCCCAAGATGCAGCCAGACCTACCGTGTTTTCCCAGTATTTTCTGTTTTTATAATTTAAAAAGGTACCAGGATCAACAACTGAAATGCTGGAACTTGCAAAGTGGGATTAGAATGGATGGCTCGATTTTTTAACCGGTGCAGACCCGGTGGATTGAATGGTTTTGTTCTGTGCCGTTACTTTTCTATGATTCTACGGCTGTATTGTTATCACATCGTCAATCGACAGCTTCCTCCATGATTTCATTAAAATTAGCTTTTCACTTGCCACTACTTACGGTGAAATGGAGTCTGCCTGCTGTCTCGTAAATTACATTCAACTGAAGAGTCATTATATCATTCAGGAACAATGTCTTCTCAGTGCGGCTCAGAGTACCTGTGAAACCAGTGCTGGTTGGCGTAAGGTAATCCATGTTGTAAGAAGGGTAGTTTGATGGTAAAAAACAAAGTGGGGACAATGCATTGACCTCTGGATTCCAGCAGCAGCCACGAGCCTGACATTTCTTCATATAAATCAGCTCATTAAAACCACAGTCAAACCTATCATTAGGATCAATATCACACTGAGAGGCACTGTGATAACTCCTATTGAATGATAGCTTGCTCAGTGTTTCAGAGGTTGCTGTTCTGTTCCTGTAATTTGGAGATTGCCACAATTGACGTAGTTTAGTTGCGCCCAGGTTGATAGATCGAGATATTACCAGAGAATCTGGTGCAGAACAATTATTGTAAGTAATCACAGCGCCTAGAATGACGGAAAGCAGAATGGCCCCATACTTGAAAGCAGCAATTGCATACATTCTTGGTGTAGCCACAAATGAAAGTCTAGTGGGCCCAGTTCCTTCATTTCCTGAAACAAGAGCCCACTCATCTGCTTCAAAATGTTGTGAAACCATGACAAAAAGACAGATGGTCTTGAAGCTGTGTTTAGTTTCTGCCCCTGGATGATAAAGGAGAAAAAATACAGGTGAAAAATAAATCATGGCAGTTTGTGCACCGAATGCATCAGAATGTTAACAAACAAAACATGTAAAAGAACAGAAGATAAAAGCAAATTACTGCTTACAGAATACAGGAAGACATAAAACAGGTTTGCAGAATGGGTGGACTAATGGCAAGTAAAATTCAATATAACGTTATGGAGAGGGGAGAGGCGCAAACTGAACTCCTTTAATTTTTTCACCATCTGTCCATCAGCAGAGCTGTTTGAATTCCTGTCTACCTCCAGCATCTCATCTATTACCCTTTGGCGCTCCACCCTCTTCTCCTTATCCACCTTTGCCTTAAATGAGATCACCTCCCCCCTCACCACCGCCTTTAGAGCTTCAAAAACCAGTAACCTCCCCAGAACAATTGAACCCCACATATTCCTCGATTACTTTCCCAATCTTATCACAGAACCCAGAGTCCCCAACAGCCCCTCCAATGCCCCGGTCGCTATCAGATATCTGCCTCCCTGGTCTGCAACCACTTTCTCCATCTGGAACCGTGCTCTTTTGCTAACCTATGTTTTGCAGCATACCTATACTGAAAGGGTAATTCTCTAAACATTTTTACAACTCTTTGCTACCCTTTGAACCCTACCATCAAATCCCGAATGAAACACCTGGCTGATCCGGCCCTTCCTAAGCCTCACCTGGTCCTTCACCCTCAAGTGAGTCTCCTGCAGCATCGCCACATCGGCCATCAAACCTTTCAGATGCGGCAATATCCTTGATCCCTTGACTGGGCCAACGAACCCCCTCACGTTCCACATAAGTATCCTATCTGGGGTCTCCCCCCCCCCCCCCCTCCCCCTCTCTTATCCACCATCATCGTAACACCGGGCCCTGTCCCATAAGATCCAGCAGAGGGCAGCAGAGCAGAGCTACTGATCAGCTGTTCTGGGGAAATTTGCATACGTGCAGTGCGGTCAGCCTAAGTTGAAGGTGAATCTGCGAAGGAGACCCGAGGAGTTTGAGTGAAGGCAATCATCCAGCAGAGGGCAGCAGAGCAGAGCTACTGATCAGCTGTTCTGGGGAAATTTGCATACGTGCAGTGCGGTCAGCCTAAGTTGAAGGTGAATCTGCGAAGGAGACCCGAGGAGTTTGAGTGAAGGCAATCATCCAGCAGAGGGCAGCAGAGCAGAGCTACTGATCAGCTGTTCTGGGGAAATTTGCATACGTGCAGTGCGGTCAGCCTAAGTTGAAGGTGAATCTGCGAAGGAGACCCGAGGAGTTTGAGTGAAGGCAATCATCCAGCAGAGGGCAGCAGAGCAGAGCTACTGATCAGTTGTTCTGGGGAAATTTGCATACGTGCAGTGCGGTCAGCCTAAGTTGAAGGTGAATCTGCGAAGGAGACCCGAGGAGTTTGAGTGAAGGCAATCATCCAGCAGAGGGCAGCAGAGCAGAGCTACTGATCAGCTGTTCTGGGGAAATTTGCATACGTGCAGTGCGGTCAGCCTAAGTTGAAGGTGAATCTGCGAAGGAGACCCGAGGAGTTTGAGTGAAGGCAATCATCCAGCAGAGGGCAGCAGAGCTACTGATCAGCTGTTCTGGGGAAATTTGCATACGTGCAGTGCGGTCAGCCTAACTTGAAGGTGAATCTGCGAAGGAGACCCGAGGAGTTTGAGTGAAGGCAATCATCCAGCAGAGGGCAGCAGAGCAGAGCTACTGATCAGCTGTTCTGGGGAAATTTGCATACGTGCAGTGCGGTCAGCCTAAGTTGAAGGTGAATCTGCGAAGGAGACCCGAGGAGTTTGAGTGAAGGCAATCATCCAGCAGAGGGCAGCAGAGCTACTGATCAGCTGTTCTGGGGAAATTTGCATACGTGCAGTGCGGTCAGCCTAAGTTGAAGGTGAATCTGCGAAGGAGACCCGAGGAGTTTGAGTGAAGGCAATCATCCAGCAGAGGGCAGCAGAGCAGAGCTACTGATCAGCTGTTCTGGGGAAATTTGCATACGTGCAGTGCGGTCAGCCTAAGTTGAAGGTGAATCTGCGAAGGAGACCCGAGGAGTTTGAGTGAAGGCAATCATCCAGCAGAGGGCAGCAGAGCAGAGCTACTGATCAGCTGTTCTGGGGAAATTTGCATACGTGCAGTGCGGTCAGCCTAAGTTGAAGGTGGTTTGTGGAGGGGCTGTTGGCAAGTGACAGTTAAACCTGAAACACTTCGTGAGTGTTTCCCACCCTACCTCCTCCTCTAACCAACCCCCCCACCCCACGGTGGTTGGGAAGCGGGAGCAGGGGCCTGTCGTGAAGGTGAGTGAGTGCCTTTAAATTTGCTTACCTTTCAGCGGGAGCAGGGTTTGAGGTAATATCAGGTAAGCTCTTCCTTTCTTTTTCTTTTTCTTGATTTTTTTTTTAAAATCTAGAGGTGATGTCAGGGAAGGCAGTACAATGCTCCTCCTGCAGAATGTTTGAGGTGAGGGACGCCGTCAGCGTCCTTGCTGATTTCATCTGTGGGAAGTGCACCAAACTCCAGCTCCTCAAAAACCGTGTTAGGGACCTGGAGCTTGAGCTGGATGAACTTCGGATCATTCGGGAGGCAGAGGGGGTCATAGATAGGAGCTTCAGGGAAGTAGTTACACCAAAGACTGGAGATAGATGGGTAACTGTAAGAGGGACTGGGAAGACGCAGTCAGTGCAGGGACCCCCTGCGGTCGTTCCCCTGAGTAACAAGTATACCGTTTTGGATACTTGTGGGGGGGACGACTTACCAGGGGTAAGCCGTGGGGTACGGGCCTCTGGCACGGAGTCTGTCCCTGTTGCTCAGAAGGGAAGGGGGGAAAGGAGTAGAACATTAGTAATTGGGGACTCAATAGTCAGGGGCACAGATAGGAGATTTTGTGGGAGCGAGAGAGACTCACGTTTGGTATGTTGCCTCCCAGGTGCAAGGGTACGTGATGTCTCGGATCGTGTTTTCCGGGTCCTTAAGGGGGAGGGGGAGCAGCCCCAAGTCGTAGTCCACATTGGCACTAACGACATAGGTAGGAAAGGGGACAAGGATGTCAGGCAGGCCTTTAGGGAGCTAGGATGGAAGCTCAGAGCGAGAACAAACAGAGTTGTTATCTCTGGGTTGTTGCCCGTGCCACGTGATAGTGAGATGAGGAATAGGGAGAGAGAGCAATTAAACACGTGGCTACAGGGATGGTGCAGGCGGGAGGGATTCAGATTTCTGGATAACTGGGGCTCTTTCTGGGGAAGGTGGGACCTCTACAGACAGGATGGTCTACATCTGAACCTGAGGGGCACCAATATCCTGGGGGGGAGATTTGTTAGTGCTCTTTGGGGGGGGTTTAAACTAATTCAGCAGGGGCATGGGAACCTGGATTGTAGATTTGGGGTACGGGAGATTGAGAGTATAGAGGTCAGGAGCACAGATTTGACTTCGCAGGAGGGTGCCAGTGTTCAGGTAGGTGGTTTGAAGTGTGTCTACTTCAATGCCAGGAGTATACGAAATAAGGTAGGGGAACTGGCAGCATGGGTTGGTACCTGGGACTTCGATGTTGTGGCCATTTCAGAGACATGGATAGAGCAGGGACAGGAATGGTTGTTGCAGGTTCCGGGGTTTAGGTGTTTTAGTAAGCTCAGAGAAGGGGGCAAAAGAGGGGGAGGTGTGGCGCTGCTAGTCAAGGACAGTATTACGGTGGCGGAAAGGATGCTAGATGGGGACTCTTCTTCTGAGGTAGTATGGGCTGAGGTTAGAAACAGGAAAGGAGAGGTCACCCTGTTGGGAGTTTTCTATAGGCCACCTAATAGTTCCAGGGATGTAGAGGAAAGGATGGCGAAGATGATTCTGGAAAAGAGCGAAAGTAACAGGGTAGTTGTTATGGGAGACTTTAACTTTCCAAATATTGACTGGAAAAGATATAGTTCGAGTACATTAGATGGGTCATTCTTTGTACAATGTGTGCAGGAGGGTTTCCTGACACAATATGTTGACAGGCCAACAAGAGGCGAGGCCACATTGGATTTGGTTTTGGGTAATGAACCAGGCCAGGTGTTAGATCTGGAGGTAGGTGAGCACTTTGGAAACAGTGACCACAATTCGGTGACCTTTATATTAGTGATGGAAAGGGATAAGTATACCCCGCAGGGCAAGAGTTATAGCTGGGGGAAGGGCAATTATGATGCCATTAGACATGACTTAGGATGTGTTGGTTGGAGAAGTAGGCTGCAAGGGTTGGGCACACTGGATATGTGGAGCTTGTTCAAGGAACAGCTATTGCATGTTCTTGATAAGTACGTACCAGTCAGGCAGGGAGGAAGGGGTCGAGCGAGGGAACCGTGGTTTACCAAAGAAGTGGAATCTCTTGTTAAGAGGAAGAAGGAGGCCTATGTGAAGATGAGGCGTGAAGTTTCAGTTGGGGCGCTTGATAGTTACAAGGAAGCGAGGAAGGATCTTAAGAGAGAGCTGAGACGAGCAAGGAGGGGACATGAGAAGTCTTTGGCAGGTAGGATCAAGGAAAACCCAAAAGCTTTCTATAGGTATGTCAGGAATAAAAGAATGACTAGGGTAAGAGTAGGGCCAGTCAAGGACAGTGGTGGGAAGTTGTGTGTGGAGGCTGAGGAGATAAGCGAGATACTAAATGAATACTTTTCGTCAGTATTCACTCAAGAAAAAGATAATATTGTGGAGGAGAATGCTGAGACCCAGGCTATTAGAATAGATGGCATTGAGGTGCGTAGGGAAGAAGTGTTGGCAATTCTGGACAAGGTGAAAATAGATAAGTCCCCGGGGCCGGATGGGATTTATCCTAGGATTCTCTGGGAAGCCAGGGAAGAGATTGCTGAGCCTTTGGCTTTGATTTTTAGGTCATCATTGGCTACAGGAATAGTGCCAGAGGACGGGAGGATAGCAAATGTGGTCCCTTTGTTCAAGAAGGGGAGTAGAGATAACCCCGGTAACTATAGGCCGGTGAGCCTAACGTCTGTGGTGGGTAAAGTCTTGGAGAGGATTATAAAAGATACGATTTATAATCATCTAGATAGGAATAATATGATCAGGGACAGTCAGCATGGTTTTGTGAAGGGTAGGTCATGCCTCACAAACCTTATCGAGTTCTTTGAGAAGGTGACTGAACAGGTAGACGAGGGTAGAGCAGTTGATGTGGTGTATATGGATTTCAGTAAAGCGTTTGATAAGGTTCCCCACGGTCGGCTATTGCAGAAAATACGGAGGCTGGGGATTGAGGGTGATTTAGAGATGTGGATCAGAAATTGGCTAGTTGAAAGAAGACAGAGAGTGGTAGTTGATGGGAAATGTTCAGAATGGAGTTCAGTTACGAGTGGCATACCACAAGGATCTGTTCTGGGGCCGTTGCTGTTTGTCATTTTTATAAATGACCTAGAGGAGGGCGCAGAAGGATGGGTGAGTAAATTTGCAGACGACACTAAAGTCGGTGGAGTTGTAGACAGTGCGGAAGGATGTTGCAGGTTACAGAGGGACATAGATAAGCTGCAGAGCTGGGCTGAGAGGTGGCAAATGGAGTTTAATGTGGAGAAGTGTGAGGTGATTCACTTTGGAAAGAATAACAGAAATGCGGAATATTTGGCTAATGGTAAAATTCTTGGTAGTGTGGATGAGCAGAGGGATCTCGGTGTCTATGTACATAGATCCCTGAAAGTTGCCACCCAGGTTGATAGGGTTGTGAAGAAGGCCTATGGTGTTTTGGCCTTTATTGGTAGAGGGATTGAGTTCCGGAGCCATGAGGTCATGTTGCAGTTGTACAAAACTCTAGTACGGCCGCATTTGGAGTATTGCGTACAGTTCTGGTCGCCTCATTATAGGAAGGACGTGGAAGCTTTGGAACGGGTGCAGAGGAGATTTACCAGGATGTTGCCTGGTATGGAGGGAAAATCTTATGAGGAAAGGCTGATGGACTTGAGGTTGTTTTCGTTAGAGAGAAGAAGGTTAAGAGGTGACTTAATAGAGGCATACAAAATGATCAGAGGGTTAGATAGGGTGGACAGCGAGAGCCTTCTCCCGCGGATGGAGGTGGCTAGCACGAGGGGACATAGCCTTAAATTGCGGGGTAATAGATATAGGACAGAGGTCAGAGGTGGGTTTTTTACGCAAAGAGTGGTGAGGCCGTGGAATGCCCTACCTGCAACAGTAGTGAACTCGCCAACATTGAGGGCATTTAAAAATTTATTGGATAAGCATATGGATGATAAGGGCATAGTGTAGGTTAGATGGCCTTTAGATTTTTTCCATGTCGGTGCAACATCGAGGGCCGAAGGGCCTGTACTGCGCTGTATCGTTCTATGTTCTATGTTCTAAGCCTGACACGCCCATATCCATTGTTAACATCAGACCCCCTTCCCCCCCCTCCCAGAATCCCCCCTGCACTTCCTCTCAAAAAACCCACACCCAGTATCGATCCCCTACCCCCCCCTTCACGTCTCTGCCACATCCACCGCCTCAAAATAGAAATCTTTGGCATTGTAGGTCACCCTCAGCTTCACTGTATATACCACATCAAATCCTACTCCGCTGTTGTATAATGCCGTCTTAACTTGGCCAAAAGACGCTCGCCTCTTTGCCAGCTCCACCGTCAAGTCCTGGTATGTGCGAACTCCAGCACCAGCCACTGCACCTCACACTTCTGCTTCGCCCAGTTCAACACGTTCTCCTTCATGTGGTACTTGATTTGATTGGATTTCTTTTATTATTGTCACATGTATTAGTATACAGTGAAAAGTATTGTTTCTTGAATGCTGTACAAACAATGTATATCGTACACAGGGAAGGAAGGAGAGACTGCAGAATATAATGTAGAGACTGCAGAATATAATGGTACTTGTGAAAGCAGACTGCAGAAAGAGACTGCGAGAATATAATGGTGCTTGTGAAAGCAGATGATCACTGCCCTTGGCGGATCATTTAACTTTGGGTTCTGCCTCAGCGACCGATGAGCTCGGTCCAGTTCATACCAGGGGGGCTCCTCCCCCTCCCCCATCAATTCCACTAACATCTTGAAGAAATACTCCATCGGCCTCGAGCCCTCTACTCCTTCGGGCAAGCCCACAATCCTCACATTTTGCCACCTCGAGTGGTTCTCCAGGTCCTCCAGCTTTGCTCAAAGTCCCTTATCGGCCTTAACCACCTCCGCAGCTCATCCCCCATCAAGGTGAGCCGATCGCTGTGCTGCAACATGGCCTTCTTGAAAACTCCACTCCGTTCATCCTCTCGCTCTGTTCCCTCACCTCAGCCGATGTCTTCGCCACAGCTACTCTCACCAGGGCGACTGCCACTCCACCAACGCCTTCAACCTTCTCCCGCCATCTCCTTCCTCACCACCTCTATGTGCTTCGCGAACTGCTTCTCCAGGTCCAAAGACATCACCTCGATCATCCTCTCTGCTGTGAACAGTGCGGCCCCACCCGGCAGCCCAACCTCCGCCACCTTGCCAGTTCCCTGGCTGACCCTTTCATTAGTCGGTGAACACTCACTCCCTCCCTTCTTCCCGGCTGTTTTTCTTAATCCTTTTGACATCCTTTGCCTTCCTTGTATATTCTTTCAATCAATCATTTGCAAATTGACCCCAGGACCGGACTTTAAAACTCCTAAAAGCACGCCTCAAGCAGGAGCCGCCAAACATGCACCTTCCCCTCTACATGCCGCCACCTGAAGTCCTAGCATCTCCGCAGGTATAAAAAATTATTTTTTGTTGATAAACTTAAGAGTACCCAATTCTCTTTTTTTCCCAATTAAGGGGCAATTTAGCTTGGCCAATCCACCTACGCTGCACATCTTTGGGTTTGTGGGGATGAGACCCATGCAAACATGGGGAGCACGTGCAAGCTCCACACGGACAGTGACCCGAGGTTAGGATCGAACCCGGGTCCTCAGCGCCGTGAGGCAGCAGCGCTAACCACTGCGCCACCATGCCGCCCCAGGCATAACAAACTCAATGGCTCATTCTTGGTTGTAAATCTAGGTTGGAGAGACAGACTATCCTCTGCTCCTTTGTTTCCTTGATTGTAGTGGGTTCACACAATGATAGGTGTGAGATTATATAAGGATGAGGGGCGAGCTTTGTCCTATTATTACTGCTGGAATTTTCCAGAACTGGAGGCAACTTGCAAATCATGGGACCTGTAGTTGCCATGTTTTCGGTCCAGTAAAGTCCATTTTAAAACAAGCAGAAAGGGGTGCGATTCTCCCAAAAAAATTATCAAGTGTCATTTTGGATGAGTTTGGCGGGATGTTCCCCGCCAGCATTTTGGGTGAGATCCAGACCAGTCGTCACCCACACTTAAGTAATTTTTCTGGACGTGGGGAGTTTCTCAATTGAAAAAAATGAATTAGGTATTCAAAATTTAAAAAATAAAATAAAATCCCTGCAGTACAGAAGGAGGCAGTACTGCCTGTGCTGGGGCAGTGCCCAGGTGCCAGGTTAGCACTGTCAAAGACTGGGGGCTATGCCAGTGAAAGGTTGGGTATGAAGGGTTGGCAGCGTGAAGGGGGTATGAAGGGATGTCATGAACGTAGGGGGATGAAGGGGGACTGCTGAAAGGCCTAACAAATGTGGGCCCTAAATGTGGGGGAGTGAGGGGGGTGGTGATGCCCATGTCAGTAGGGGTTGCATTGTCCATGGTTGGGAGGAATGGGGAACCCTCAAGCTCAGCGATTGGGGCACCCTTTCAAAATGTCGACTCGATTCAATACCCCACAATATTGAACTGCCAGTCCTGCCCCTCCATCAACCATTTCTGTGATAGCAATATCATATTCCCAAGTGTTCATCAACCCTCTCAACTCATCTGCCTTACTCACAAGACTCCTTGCATCAAAATAAATGTTATCCAGTCTTGCCATACTACTCCCTTGTGCCTTAACTTGTCTGTAATCACTGCCTTCCAGTCCGACTTGGTTTTTCTTCCATATTTGGCTGTGCACCACCCCCTTACTCTACTTTACTCCATATCCCACCCCCTTGCCAAAGTATTTTAAACCCCCCCCGCCAAAGTATTTTAAACCCCCCCCGCCAAAGTATTTTAAACCCCCCCCCAAAGTATTTTAAACCCCCCCCGCCAAAGTATTTTAAACCCCCCACCCCAAAGTATTTTAAACCCCCCCCCCCCCCCCCCCCCAAGCTCAGCACAAATAAAACTCCCTATAAAGATCTTAATCCTGTTCCAGTTCAGGTACAATCAGTCCAACTTGTACAGTTCCCACCTTCCACATAAATGGACCCAGTGTTCCAGGAATCTAAAGCACTTCCTCCTACACCATCTCTTCAAGGTTACAAAATTAGTTTTTTAAAAAACATTCACAGGAGAAAATGTAGCAAACATAGATCTGCCAATCTGTCAGTCATTACCACGGTTTTCATTGTTTGAAGTTGTTCACTATTTACATTAATGACCTGGAGGAAGGAATGGAGTGTAAAGTTTCCAAATTTGCCAATGATACAAAAAGAGGTGGAAGAGTATGCTTTGATGAGAATGTTATGATTCTGTATTGGGATATAGATAGATTGGATGACTGGGTGGAAAACTGGCAAATGGAGTTTCATGTGGGCAAGTGTGAGGTCATTTACTTCAGGAGGAATCAAAAGACAGATTATCTAAATGGAGAGAGACTGCAGGTAAATGAAGTTCAGATGTATCTAGGTGTTCTTATGCATAAATCGCTAAAAGGTAGGAGGCAGGTACAACAAGTAGTTAAGATATTTTGACCTTGATTGCAAAGGTGATGGAGTTTAAAAATAGGTATGTTTTGTTTCAATTGTACAGGGTGTTGAGTCCTCATCTCGAATACTGTGTACAGGTCTGGTCCCCTTACCCAGAAAAGGATCTAGTAACATTGAAGGCAGTCCAAAGGAGATTTGATCCCTGGTTTCCCTATCAAAAGAGACAAAACAGTCTGGGTCTGTATTCCTTTGAGTTCCTAGAAGAGTGAGGGATGACCGTATTCAAACATACAAGATCCTGAGGGGGGTTTGACAGAGCAGATGACGAGATGTTTTCACGAATGGGAGGGTCTCGAACAAGATTGTTTAAAACTGAGATGTGCAGGAATTTCGGCTCCCAGAGGGTGGTGAATTTCTGGAACTCTCTGCACCAGAGGGTGGTGGGAGCTGGATCATTACAAGTATTTAAAGTGGAGGTGGATAAATATTTGATAGATCGAGGAATAGAGTGCTATGGGGAAATGGCACAGAAAAGGAGTTGAGGCCGATGTAGATTAGTCATGATCATATTGGGGGTTGGCGGGGGGCAGGCTTGAACAGCCCGGTGGCCTACTCCTAATTTGTGTGTTCGTGCTTCAAATGTGCACCAAGCTCTCTCCCCAGATCGATGGCCGCATAAATTCTCTTCTGATTCGTGCTGCTGGGAAACACCGTCTAATGCCCTGACAGGATGCGAAGTACCTTCAAAATTAAAATCTAACAACTTTGAATCAAGAAGTGGACGTGCTTACCCTCTTAAAACTAAACGCCGAGAGAGATTCTTGTTAGTTACTGGGATCAAAGGCCGGGAAAGGGAGTCAGGTGCTGAACTGCGGAACAGGCTGGAGGGGCGGAGTGGACTCCTCCTGTTCCGCTGAGTCGTCTCTGAGCTGCTGATTATGGGGTTTGGATTGCAAGTGCAGGAAACTTTCTGCAGCTCAGGCGTACTCCCACCGTCTGCCCAGCTATTCCGGGATCCGGTCGCCCCTGGAAAACAGGAACAAGTTCCAAGTCACATTGTGCGCATTTATGAGAGAGGCCGACCGCCAAGAGCTGAACATGGCGGCTCCGCCTTCCCTCAGGTCCGGTTCACAGCGTCGAGGGGGAGGGGTTCAACATCTCTCCCTCTCGGCTCCAATTATTGACGCCCCCCCATCTCAATCTCTAAACCCCCATCCCTCCCCCAGCGGTCGGGCACGTGACTCGGGCTGTGGCCGGGGCTGCTGCTGTTGTCGCCGTTTCTTAGCAACGAGGGAAGGAACATGGCGGACGAGGAGAGGTAACTGGACATCACCATTCCCAGCCAAACCCGCAACGCTTTCCTTTCGCGCGTTTAAAATAAAACAATGATGCTGCTGCCAACTAATTGTTCGCGATGTCAGGAAATTGAAAGTGTGTTGCGAAATTTCGTTTAATGTTTGCGGTTTAAGCATTGCCAGACCCGTCGAGGCTCATTGACGAGGAAGGTCTTCGATGTGATCGTTTGAAAATGGAGCCGCGTCTCAGGTGGATCCTAACTTGGAAAACACGCAGTTGCCTTATGTTTCATTTAGGTTTGCGATGCGCGTCACTTGACCACTGCGAATCTCATTCCTGAATTTCCCCTCGATGTTCATTCACAAGTACTTTGTGTTGTGTGTGTTTTTTTTTATCGTGTAGTCACCAAACAGTGTAAACGCATGTGTGACTGGTATAGAAGCATGGCTAGAACATAGAACAGTGCAGAAGGAGGTCATTCGGCCCATCGGGTCTGCACCGACCCACTTAAGCCCTCTACAAAAACAAATACTGCGGATATTGGAAATTTACAAGAGAATAGCGAAAAGCTCAACAGGTCTGCAATATATGTGAAGAGGGGTTCTGTGTTCATGTTTCCAAGGTTATTAAAACGGTGTGCGTTTTATAATAGGCGGATGTGCCACTGGGCAATTTCCCAGTCAGGTGATGTGTTAAAAATGCACCCCAATATGATTTTTAAGAATTTATAAAAATATTATTTGTTGAAGAAAGTAGAGGAGACCCATTTGTAGTGATTGTTGCACAACGAGAAGAATTGTGTTTGTGTGCTCAGAAGGTATAGGAATAGGAACATGGAAAATAGGAGCAGGAGGATTCCATTTGGCCCTTCAAGCATGCTCCGCTATTCTTTATGATCATGGCTGATCATGCAACTTGATAGCATAATCCTGTCCCCCTCCCCCCGTCACTTGACAGTGGAGCCAACAGCAAATGGGGTTGAATAATGAATGAAGGAAGGGATTAATATGAAAATCGAGAACAATGACAGAGTGGGCAGACCTGAGATAATGGAAAGTGAGCCAAATCATAAACTTTCAACCACAGTACACTTGGAGTGATTTGAAAGGAACCATAACAGCAATTTAGGTACATTTCTAAAGTATAGTCTTGGAACATTTATTTGCTGTGATTGTTTAATTCACTTGTTTATCTCTTCATAGTCCCAAGCCTGATCAGGATGAAGAAGCACCAGATACTGCACAGACGGTAAACATATTTTTTAGCATTTTGATTTTTATTCCACATCTGAAATAGATGTTTCTTGATTTGGTTACTTCAGTGGGCAAGTTTCACGGTACTAAAGCTGGTTTAGCTCAGTTGGCGAGACAGCTGGTTTGTAATGCAGAACAAGGCCAGCAGCGCGTGTTCAATTCCCGTACCAGGTTACCTGAACATGCGTCGGAATGTGCCGACTAGGGGCTTTTCACAGTAACTTCATACTTGTGACAATAAAAGGTTATTATTACTGTAAAATTGCTCCAAAATGTCATTAATTCATTTGTTTTACTGAAGAAGATTTCACCTAGATATGCTATAGATTTGTTGACTAGCAGCTCAACACTGGGCATCCATGAGGTCCTTTGGCCATCAACAGGAGAAGAATTATATTCAGCCATTATCTGTTATCTCATGACCCAGGATGTCCCTCATTCTGCCATTACCATTAGTGAAGTGACCAGTCCTGGTTCAATGAGGAGAGTACAAAATAATACCAGGAGCAACAAGAGGCATACCTAAAAACAAGGTGCCAACCTGGTGAAGCTACATCTCAGGATATGCATGCCAAGCTGAATACTCGAGACCGAGTGAAGCGATGTTACAACCAGACGATCAGCTCAAAACTCTACAGTCCTGCCACATTGAGTCATGTCCATTCAGCCATAAAGGGTAATGGATAATCAAACATTTAACTGGAGAAGAAGGCACCAAAACATCCACATTATCAGTCATAGGGAAGCCCAGCATGTCAGGCACTCATCATCATAAATGACAGTCTTCAGGCAATTTGATACACTCCACTTCAAGACAAGAACAGTTATAGACACTGGATACTGTAAAGTCTGGTGTCGATTTAAAAATACCTGTGTCACTACCAAACTGGTTACTATACTTGGCCTGCCTAAAAATACAGGCCATGCACCTCCCTGGATCTACAACTTTTCAAGCTTAAAGACCAGCTTGATTTTGTGGTGGTCCATAGGCGTCTATTAAAAATTTATTTACAGGATGTGGGCATCACTGGCTAAGCCAGCATTTATTGCCCATCCTTTGTTCCCCCTGAGAAGCTGATAGTCTTCTTGAACCGCAGCAGTGCCTGCGGTGTGGGTCCACCCACAGTGCTGTTAGGGAGGGAGCTCCAGGATTTTGACCCAGTGACAGTGAAGGAGGGGTGATATATTTCCAGTTCAATAACTTGGAGGGGAACGTCCAGGTGGTGTTCCTAGGTATCTGCTGCTCTTGTCCTTCTAGATGGTAGCGGTGGGTTTGGAAGGTGCTGCCTTCAGTGGTGAAGGGAATATATGTTTGTGCAAGTGCTACCAATCAAGTGGGCTGTTTTGTCCTGGATGGTGTCAAGCTTCTTGAGTGTTCTTGGAGTTGATCTCATTCAGGCAGGTGGAGAGTATTCCATAACACTCCTGATGT
This sequence comes from Scyliorhinus canicula, assembly GCF_902713615.1. Lineage (NCBI taxonomy): Eukaryota > Metazoa > Chordata > Chondrichthyes > Carcharhiniformes > Scyliorhinidae > Scyliorhinus > Scyliorhinus canicula. The sequence continues at coordinate 23,536,415 of NC_052163.1, forward strand.
GCCTTGTAGGTGGTGGACACATTTTGGGGAGTCAAGAAGTGAGTTACTTGCCAAAGGATTCCTAGCCCCTGACCTGCTTTTGTAGCCCCAGTATTTGTATAGATAGTTTAGTTTCTGGTCATTGCTTCAGTATCTGCGGAGTCGTGGATTGTGCTGAACATTGTGCTGTCATCAGCAAACATCTCCATTTCTGACTTTATGATGGAAGGAAGGACATTGATGAAGCAGATAAAAGTGTTTGGTCCTAAGGCACTAGCCTGAGGAACTTCTGCAGTGATGTCCTGCAATTGAGATGATTGACCTCCAACCACCATAACATTCTTCCTTTGTGCTAGGAACTGGCTGCTCTTTTCCACCTGCAGACTACTACAGCCATGCATTCAAAAAGCACCAACAGCCATTCGGCTGCATGTGTGCCTCATGGTTTTGCCAGCCCATACCTTTACAACCTCTTTCAAACTTCCTTCATTACCCTCCTTAAAATGTGCTACCTGGATCTTGCCCACAATTCTTGCCCCTAACACATTCCGTACCACAGATTGCTATTCAGTTATTTTTCATCTCTGTGACCTCCTTTAGGATGTTCTCTTTTGTTAAGGTACAACATGCGATATGTTTGAAAAAGAGAGCCTCGCTGATGGAAAATAGTATCCAAGATTAAAGTTTAAACTGTTAGGGCACATCCTGTTTGCGCATCTGACGCTTGTTTGCATTTTCTTGCAAATTAGGGGGAAACTATTGACGATGATGCTGAGGGACAAATTCAGATACTTCTTTCAGAACCTGCTGCATCACCAGATATTGCTGAAGCTGTTCCAGAAGATACAGAAACAAATATGGTAAACATCAATATTTTATCCTATCTCTAATTATAATTATTCTGTGGGTTACAATTTCTAGGCTGATTTCTCATACATCAAGAGATGTGCCACTTGACCAAAGTGGTAGAGTGTTGCTGTCTTCTCTGGAATTTAATTCCAGCCTGGATCAACACCTTTCAGCTGGAGGACAGAAAACTGATGGAATTTATTATTTTAATTGCTCAGGAGATGTGGACATAGCTATCAAAGCCAGCACTTACTGTATATTCCCAATTGTCCTTGGGAAGGTCATGGTGAGCTGTGTTCTTGAACTATGGTGGTGCATAAGGTGTGGATATGTTCACAGTTATACTAGGGAGGAAGTTCCAGATTATGAGCCAACAACAATGAAGGAGTGGTGGTAGAATATTAAATTAACCACTGATGTAGCATATTGAGATACCCTCAATTACGGCACATGAGAGAAGATAGGTAATTCAAAGGCTTTAATCATCTGAGAACTGAACAGCAGCCGAGAAGTATGCTCATCACATGCTGCCGAGTGAGCCTCATCTTATATACCGTTTCCTGGGGGCGGAGCAGAGGCGGAGTCCCCCAGGGTTCCAAGCCCGGTCTTAAAGGGCCAATGCATTAAAGGTAAGGTACCGTTACAGCAGCTACTGATTGTTGGAACCAACAATTCTACGGACATGTGCTTGTAGGATTAGAATAGCGGTTTTAATATACTCACAACAGAGCCAGCCTATTAGCCATTGAACTTTCGGTGAACTGGCCGGCTGACCATGTGGCACTGATCTTTTATACAGCAGCTTCCGGGGGAGGAATCCTGGGCAGAGCCAAGGGAGAAGCCCCATACAACTCGAGCATTCCCAGAGCTACTCCCCCTGGAGGACAGGTAGTGCAACTGCACTTACAATACAGACACATGTATATACAGATTACAATCCGGTGTGAATCACGTTCACCACATTCACCCCCTGTGAAAAAATCGAGTCCAGCGGGGGTGGTGGCTCACAGACTTAGTCTGTCCGGTGGATGAATTGTTCTTTTCGATCTGCGGAGCACCGGGGTTGCAGCCTCTTGCGGTGGCTGTGTGGGTGTTGAGAGCTGGGGTACGATGGCAGACTCCGGGGTGGGTCTCGTCCGAACTTCATACACGTCTGGCTCGACCGGAGACTGGGGGCGCTGGGGGCGGGCTGGTTCTGGCGCATGGAACCGGTGGGGTGAGCTTGCGGAATTGGGGGCGCGAGGGGGCGGCAGCATAGGGAACGGGGTAAGGGGTTCCTCAGCGGTGGTAGGGGGGGGGCTGGATCCAGCGGGTGCCAGGTCGCGAAGGGATACTGTGTCCTGGCGACCGTCCGGGAACTCCACGAATGCGTACTGGGGGTTGGAATGGATATACAGACACATGTATATACAGATTACAATCCGGTGTGAATCACATTCACCACACTGATACCATTCATCACACATACATTTCTATTTGAGGGAAAAAGTTTCAAATTTCTGCCAATCCTTGTGTGCAGCAATGTTTCCTAATTTCACTCATGAAAGATCTGCCTCTAAATTTTGCAACATGTCCCTTAGTTACAGACTCCCCAACCACCGGAAATAGTTTATTTCTCTCTGCTCCTAATATTTTAGGAATTTTGATCATATCAAATTGGCATATCAAATATCATATTGGCAGCACGATAGCATGGTGGTTAGCATAAATGCTTCACAGCTCCAGGGTCCCAGGTTCGGTTCCCGGCTGGGTCACTGTTTGTGCGGAGTCTGAACGTCCTCCCCGTGTGTGCGTGGGTTTCCTCCGGGTGCTCCGGTTTCCTCCCACAGTCCAAAGATGTGCGGGTTAGGTGGATTGGCCATGCTAAATTGCCCGTAGTGTCCTTAAAAGTAAGGTTAAGGGGGGGTTGTTGGGTTACGGGTATCGGATGGATACGTGGGTTTGAGTAGGGTGATCATTGCTCGGCACAACATCGAGGGCCGAAGGGCCTGTTCTGTGCTGTACTGTTCTATGTCTATCACCCATACTCTTCTAAATGCCAAAGAATACAACCACAGTTCTTTTAACTTTTGCAATCCAAGTATCATTCTTGTAAGTCTTTGTTGCACTTCCTCCAAGGCCAATATATATTCCAATGGTGGGGTGATTGGAATTGTACACAGTACACTGCAGGAGTTCCTCAGGGAAGTATCCTAGCCCAACCACCTTTAACTACTTCCACCAATGACTTTCTCGCCACCATAAGGTCAGAAATAGAGATGTTCACTGGTGTTTGCACAGTGTTCAGTCCCATTCACAACTCCTTAGATAATGGAGCAATCTGCATCCACATGCAGCAAGACCTGGAGCACATTCCGGCTTTGGCTGCCAAATCACTAGTAATATTAGTGCCACAAAAATTAGTGCCACAAAAATGTAACACGTTGCTCGGGAAAGAGGGGTGCAGCACATTTCACGTGACTTGCATCGGCGGTGCAAGTAGCTGCCCAGGATACTGCCTGCCCTGGAGAATTGATGTAAAGCTGTGCACTGCACAAAATAATTTCTCCCTCAGAATATCTCACTTATAACAAAATTATCCAGCATTAAAGTTTTAACTGTTAAGGCATCTCTTTTGAAAGCATTTTATAATTGGTTACATTTTCATGCAAATCAGGGAGAACCTACTGAAGATGTTGCTGAGGAAAGAGATCAGACACCCACTGCAGAACCTCCTCCATCACCAAGTATTGTTGGAGAATTTTCAGAGGATATACATGCAAACATGGTAAAAGTTGATTTTTAAAAATAATTTAAAATATATTTATTATTCTGTGGATTGTCCTTGAAAGGTCATGCAATTGAAAGCAAATTATGTATCTAATTAAGAACTTGGTTGTGTGGCAGAGGTATCAGGATAAGGAACATGTAATTGACAGACCATGACCAATGGTGTCCTGCGACAATCTGCATCAGAGCTTTAACTATAATTATTAATTATTTAGGTGATGGAATTGAAAACCAAATATTTAAAATTGCTGTGGCCACCATTCCTAACATTGCTTGCTCGCCAGTTATTTTCACTTTGTGAAATTTTTTGCAGAGTTTTATTCTGTTTGAGGTGCTGTGAAAGTGTTTGATAAATTTGTTTGATAAGTGGAATCTCACAACAAAAGAAATCCAGCATTAAGGTTTTACTTGTTTGGGTAACCCTAGCATAAACATCTGACCCGTTGTTTGCATTTTCTTGCAAATCAGGGAGAAGCTAAAGTAGCCCAGCAAGGAGATTGGACACCCACTTCAGGAACTCCCACATTACCAGAATCACTTGGAGTTGTTGATGGGAATGTAGAAACAAATATGGTTAATGCATTCTTTGAATGCATTGTTATTCTGTGAAATGTAATTTAAGGCAATTTACACAGTGTGGATGGAAGCAGGAAATTACCATAGAATTTTTTACCATAGACTTTACAGTGCAGAAGGAGGCCATTCGGCCCATCGAGTCTGCACCGGCTCTTGGAAAGAGCACTCTACCCAAGGTCAACACTTCCACCCTATCACCATAACCCAATAACCCCACCCAACACTAAGGGCAATTTTGGACACTAAGGGCAATTTATCATGGCCAATCCACCTAACCTGCACATCTTTGGACTGTGGGAGGAAACCGGAGCACCCGGAGGAAACCCACACACACATGGGGAGGATGTGCAGACTCCGCACAGACAGTGACCCAAGCCGGAATCGAACCTAGGACCCTGGAGCTGTGAAGCAATTATGCTATCCACAATGCTACCGTGCTGCCCTAAATTAAAAAGATATACTAGATACAAAGATATAAAATAAATTGGCAGAACTGTGGCAAAAGGATTTCAAATAGATGAGCCTGAAAAGGGCACTTTTTAAATGGTGAATAGCTATAAACAGTGGAAGAACAAAAAGCTTTATGCATCCAGGTGCGAAGATCATTAAAATGCCGTGAACAGTACAGAAAGGTAAATGCAGCATACTGACTTTATATCTAGAGGATAAGAGAACAAGGTGATAGAAATCAGGGGCGAAATTCTCCGACCCCCCGCAGGGTCGGAGAATCGCCAGGGGCTGGCGTAAATCCCGCCCCCGCTGTGGCCGGAATTTTCCGCCACCTGGGAATTGGCGGGGGCGGGAAACGCGCCGCGCCGATCGGCGTGCCCCCTGCGGCGATTCTCCGGCCCGCGATGGACCGAAATCGCACCGCTGAGAGGCCAATCCCACCGACGTCGTTTCAACCACCTCTGGTAGTGGCGGGATTAGCGGCGCGAGCGGGTCCACCATGGCGGAGGCGAAAGAGACCCCCCCCTACCGCGCATGCACCGGTGGTGACGTCAGCGGCCGCTGACGCACCGGCGCATGCGCGAACTGGCGAAGGCCTTTCGGCCAGCCCCGACGCCAGGCGGTGGGCGTCAAAGGCCGTTGGCGCCGGTTTTGGCGGCAGTCGGCGAGGCGCCAACCACTCTGGCGTGGGCACCTATGGGGAGGCCCGACCTTTCCGCACCTTTGGGGAGGCCCGACGCCGGCGTGGTTGGCGCCACTCCGCTACGCCGGGACCCCCCGCCCCGCCGGGTAGGGAAGAATCCTACCCCAGGTTTCTGCTGTACAAAGACCTGATTAGACCACATTTGGAGTACTGTGTAAAATTCTAGGCACCCCACAGTATGAATGTATATTGGCCTTGGAGGAAGTGCAACATTGATTTACTAGAATGATACTTGGATTGTAAACGTTGAAAGAACTATTGTTTTATTCCTTGGCATTTAGAAGGGTACGGGTGATTTGATCAAGATATTTGAGGAAGCAGAGAGAAGGAAACTATTTCTGCTGATCGGGGGGAATCTAGGATTAAGGGACATGGTGTAAACTTTAGAGCCAGATCTTTCATGAGTGAAATTAGGAACCATTGCTGCACACAAAGCTTGGTCGAAATTTGAAACTTATTTCCTCAAATCGAAATGTTATAAAAACATTGTAGCCACAGAATCCACTGTAAATGCAACGGGTTGTGAGTGTGAAAGACATGTCTTGCTAGACATTGGTAAGCTACCTTCATCATTTGATAAATGTGATGCATGGTAAAGTATTAATAAAAAACACAGTGCAGAAGAAACTTTATTTCTGAAACAAATTGAATATTTAAAATAAAGTGAAACTAAAATATAGATAAAGGTGCAATTAATTTTTTTAAATATGCTACATCAATAGTTTATTTTAAATACGATATTTATATATTTTTATTAACTTAACAAAAATATTAAGAGTTGTGGGGCAATGGCAAAATTGAGTTAGGTTGTAGTTCAGCTATGTTCTTTCTGAAGGGCAATGGAAGAGGGCAGAAGGGCTAAATGATCCTGTGTTTCTAATTTATAAAGTTTGAAATTATTTTTTTTTAAAAAGTGGCTCCTATCAGTGTCAGTGCATATCTGTTTAATTTGAGAATGCTTGTGCAACTCTTCTTTCTGTCACTGAATTGTGCATATTTTTGTAAATTGATGTCTCATAATTGTCTACTTTACAATAGTTATAGAACTTATTTTGGAGCTTTACTCATGATGGAAAGTTTGATTTAAACTAAAGACATGCCAATTATTAAATAACCCGATCCTCCATGGGGCAGTTGGTAAGTGGAAATGTGGGTGTGATATTGTGCCATACAGAGCAGTCTTAGCAGCTGATCACATCTGTGGTTCTGGTAATTTATCTTTATTTCCCTGGTGGAATTGTTTCCATAAACAGCAAAACTAGCAGTTTTCTATCATTACTTTATTTTAAATTTTCCCATATCCAAACTCATCAGTTTGATACTTGTTGTCCATGTTTACAAGTGCCTTATGGCATTGCCACTGTGTAGCTTTTCAACTTATTTTAGCCTCCTTTGCATCCTCTTCCCTTTGACTAACAAGTAACGGCAGAACATTTTAACCTTTGTGATCCCAAACTTTTTTTATTCTTCATTTATGTGATGTGGATGTCACTGGTCAGGCCCGCATTTATTGCCCACCCCAAATTGCCCTTCAGAAGGTGGTTGTGAGCCAACCTTTTGAACTGCTACAGTACACATGATGTAAGTATACGACAGTGCTTCTAAGGAGCGAGTTCCAAGATTTTGACCCAGCGACGGTGAAGGAACGGGATATATTTCCATGTCAGGATAGTGACTGACTTGGAGGGGAACTTGCAGATTATGGTGTTCCCGTGTCTGCTGCCGGGTCCTTCTTGATATAGATGTTGTGAATTGGGAAGGTGCTGTCTAAGGAGCCGTGGTGAGTTCCTGCAGTGTATCTTGTAGATGGTACGTACTGCTGCCACTCTGTGCTTGTGGTGGAGGGAGTGAATGTTTATGGATCGGGTGCCAACCAAGCGGGTTGCTTTGTCCTGGAAGGTGTCAAGCTTCTTGAGTGTTGTTGGAGGTGTACATATCTAGGCAGGTAGAGAGTTTTCCACCACCTCTGGCTTGTACCTTGTAGATGGTGGCCAGGCTTTGAGAGTGAGGAGGTTAGTTACATGCTGCAAGATTCCTAGTCTTGTCCTGCTCTGGTAGTCACAGTATTTATGTGGCTAGTTCAACTCAGTTTCTGGTCAGTGGTAATCCCCAGGATGTTGCTAGTGGGGGATTCAGTGATGGTAATGCCATTGAATGTCAATGGGTGACGGTTAGATTCTCACTTGTTGAAGACGGTCTTTGCCTGGCACTTACATGGTGCAAATGTTACTTACCACTTCACTGCCAGTCTGGACATTGTCCGGGTCTTAATGCATTTGAACATGGACTGCTTCAGTGTCTGAGGAATTGTGAATGGTACTAAACATTGTGTAATCATCGGCGAACATTCCCACTCCTGACCTTCTGCAGAAAGGAAGGTCATTGATGAAGCAGCTGAAGTTGTTTGGGCCTAGGACACTATCCTGATGACCTCCTGCAGTGACTACAACCATCTTCCTTTGTGCTAGGTATGATTACAGCCAGAGGAGAGTTTTCCTCCTGATTCCAACTGAATCCAGTTTTGCAAAAGGCTGCCTTGATGTCAAGGACTGAAATTCTCACCTCCCCTCTGGAGCTCAGCTCTTTTCTTTTCATGTTTAATGTAAGATTGCAATGTGGTCATAGGATCTGTTATCCTGACATGACCCAAACTGAGCACTATTGAGCAGATTATCGTGAAGCAATTACTAATTGATAGCATTGTAGACTAATGGGGCGGCAATTGGCCAGATTGGATTTGTCTGCTTTTTGTGTATATGACATGAAACTTGAAAACCTGAGACCTGAAACATCCTCTCTAATCTCTATATCTTGCTATTTCTCTTCCTTCCTTTAATTGCACCCTTAAAACCTATCTCTTCGGCTTTGCCTTTAGTCATCATACCTAACAAGGTCTGTTTTTATTATCCTTATGAAATCTTTGTGTAGATTTACAGCAAAACAAATTTAGCATCAAAATCTTGCTGCATTTATTCCTGCCACAATGCCATGGGAGGAGCACTTTCTGCACATGCAGTGTCAGTGTTAGTCTATGACTGTTTGAAGTTGGAGATACTTTTAAGTGCAATACTGCTTTATGTCTCTGAATTATGTATGTTTTACAAATTAGTGTATTGTAACTGTCTCCTTCAGAACTATTGTTGTGGTTGTTTCACTGCCTTGTGGCGCACAAAGCAGACTTCCAATCTTTTTCCATAGCAAATTCTTTCCTGGAACACGTTGCTAGCCTGTGACCAGAGGCTTTGAACTTGAGGGCATCACTCTACATGGAACATAGCTCACCAGGTGTACCTCCCATTCTTACCAACTGCCATTAGTGTGTTGGAAGGAGTTGGGTGGCACAGTGATTAGCACTGATGACCTACAGCAACAGGGAACAGGCAGACAGTGCAGAGATCCCCTGTGGCCATTCCCCTTCAAAAGTAGTATACTGTTTTGGATGCTGTTGTACAACAAAGAACAAAGAAAATTACAGCCCAGGAACAGGCACTTCGGCCCTCCTAGCTTGCGCTGATCCAGATCCTTTATCTAAACCTGTTGCCTATTTTCCAAGGTCTACTTCTCTCTGTTCCCCACCCGTTCATATATCTGTCCAGATGCATCTTAAATGATGCTATCGTGCCCGCCTCTACCACATCCGCTGGCAAAGCATTCCAGGCACCCACCACCCTCTGCGTAAAAATCTTTCCACGCACATCTCCCTTAAACTTTTTCCCTCTCACCTTGAAATCATGACCCCTTGTAATTGACACCCCCACTCTTGGAAAAAGCTTGTTTCTATCCACCCTGTCAATACCTCTCATAATTTTGTATACCTCAATCAGGTCTCCCCTCAACCTCCGTCTTTCCAACGAAAACAATCCTAATCTACTCAACCTTTCTTCATAGCTAGCACCCTCCATACCAGGCAACATCCTGGTGAACCTCCTCTTCACCCTCTCTAAAGCATCCACATCCTTCTGGTAATGTGGCGACCAGAACTGCACGCAGTATTCCAAATGTGGCCTAACCAAAGTCTGATACAACTGTAACATGACCTGCCGACTCTTGTACTCAATACACCGTCCGATGAAGGCAAGCATGCTGTATGCCTTCTTGACCACTCTATCGACCTGTGTTGCCACCTTCAGGGTACAATGGACCTGAACTCCCAGATCTCTCTGTACATCAATTTTCCCCAGGACCCTTCCATTGACCATATAGTCTGCTCTTGAGTTAGATCTTCCAAAATTCATCACCTCGCATTTGCCTGGATTGAACTCCATCTGCCATTTCTCTGCCCAACTCTCCAATCTATCTATATTTTGCTGTATTCTCTGACTGTCCGCCTCGCTATCTGCAACTCCACCAATCTTAGTATCATCTGCAAACTTGCTCATCAGACCACTTATACCTTCGTCCAGATCATTTATGTATATCACAAACAACAGTGGTCCGAGCACGGATCCCTGTGGAACACCACTAGTCACCTTTCTCCATTTTGAGACACTCCCTTCCACCACTACTCTGTCTCCTGTTGCCCAGCCAGTTCTTTATCCATCTAGCTAGTACACCCTGAACCCCATACGACTTCACATTTTCCATCAACCTACCATGGGAATCTTTATCAAATGCTGTACTGAAGTCCATGTATATGACATCTACAGCTCTTCCCTCATCAATTAACTTTGTCACTTCCTCAAAGAATTCTATTAGGTTTGTAAGGCATGACCGTCCCTGCACAAAACCATGCTGCCTATCACTGATAAGTCTATTTTTTCCCAAATGTGAATGGATCCTATCCCTCGGTATCTTCTCCAACAGTTTGCCTACCACTGACGTCAAGCTCACAGGTCTATAATTCCCTGGATTATCCCTGCTACCCGTCTTAAACAAAGAGACAACATTAGCAATTCTCCAGTCCTCCAGGACTTCACCCGTGCTCAAGGATGCTGCAAAGATATCTGTTAAGGCCCCAGCTATTTCGTCCCTCGCTTCCCTCAGTAACCTGGGATAGATCCCATCCGGTCCTGGGGACTTGTCCACCTTAATGCCTTTTAGAATACCCAACACCTCCCGCTTCCTTATGCCGACATGACCTAGAGTATTTAAACATCCATCCCTAGTCTCAACATCCATCATGTCCCTCTCCTTGGTGAATACCGATGCAAAGTACTCATTAAGAATCTCACCCATTTCCTCTGACTCCACGCATAAATTCCCTCTTTAGTCTTTGAGTGGGCCAATCCTTTCTCTAGATACCCTCTTGCTCCTTATATACGAATAAAAGGCTTTGAGATTTTCCTTAACACTGTTAACCAAAAATATTTCATGACCCCTTTTAGCCCTCTTTATTGCGTGTTTGAGATTTGTCCTACTTTCCCGATATTTCTCCAAAGCTTCATCAGTTTTGAGTCGCCTAGATCTTATGTATGCTTCCTTTTTCATTTTAGCTAGTCTCACAATTCCCTGTCATCCATGGTTCCCTAATCTTGCCATTTCTATCTCTCATTTTCACAGGAACATGTCTGTCCTGCACTCTAATCAAGCTTTCCTTAAAAGACTCCCACATTTCAAATGTGGATTTACCCTTAAACAGCTGCTCCCAATCCACATTCCCGAGCTTCTGCCGAATTTTGTTATAGTTGGCCGTTCTCCAATTTAGCACTCTTCCTTTAGGACCACTCTCGACTTTGTCCATGAGCATCCTAAAACTTATGGAATTGTGATCGCTATTCCCAAAGTAATCACCGACTGAAACGTCAACCACCTGGCCGAGATCATTCCCCAATACCAGGTCCAGTATGGCCCCTTCCCAAGTTGGACTATTTACATACTGCTCTAGAAAACTCTCCTGGATGCTCCTTACAAATTCTGCTCCATCTACGCCTCCAACACTACATGAGTCCCATTCAATGTTGGGTAAGTTAAAATCTCCCATCACAGCCACCCTATTGCTCCTACATTGTTCTATAATCTGTCTACATATTTGTACCTCTACTTCATGCTTGCTTTTGGGAGGCCTATAGTAAAATCCCAACAATGTTACTGCACCCTTCCTGTTTCTTAGCTCTATCCATATTGCCTCAGTGCTCAAATCCTCCATCGTACCCTCCTTAATCAGAGCTGTGATATCATTTCTGACCAGTAATGCAACTCCTCCACCCCTTTTACCTCCCTCTCTATCCCTCCTGAAGCATCTATACCCTGGGATATTTAGTTGCCAGTCTTGCCCATCCCTCAACCAAGTCTCAGTAATACCAATAACATCATATTCCCAGGTACTAATCCAAGCCCTAAATTCACCTGCCTTACCTGCTACACTTCTCGCATTAAAACAAATGCACCTCAGACCACCTGTCCCTTTGCGATCATCATCTCTTCCCTGTCTACTCTTCCCCTTAGTCACATTGAGTTTATTATCCAGTACCTTACTGGCTTTAGTTGCTGCCTCTTTACTGACCTCTAACTTCCTAATCTGGTTCCCATCCCCCTGCCACATTAGTTTAAAACCTCCCCAACAGTGTTAGCAAAAGCACCCCCGAGGACATTGGTTCCAGTCCTGCCCAGGTGTAGACCATCCGATTTGTAATGGTTCCACCGCCCCCAGAACCGGTTCCAATGTCCCAAAAATCTGAACCCCTCCCTCCTGCACCATCTCTCTAGCCACGTATTCATTCTGACTATTCTTAAATTTCTACTCTGACTGTTTCGTGGCACTGGTAGCAATCCTGAGATTACTACCTTTGAGGTTTGACTTTTTAACTTATCTCCTAACTCCCTAAATTCTGATTGTAGGACCTCATCCCGTTTTTTACCTATATCGTTGGTGCCTATATGCACCACAACAACTAGCTGTTCACCCTCCCCTTTCAGTATGTCCTGCAGCCGATCTGAGACATCCAGGGGGGGACCTACCAGGGGAAGGCCATAGCGGCCAGGTCCCTGGCTCTGTGGCTCAGAAGGGAAGGGGGGAGAATAGAAAAGTGATAGTGATAGGACACTCAATAGTTAGGGGAATGGATAGGAGTTCTGTGGTCGCGAACGAGATTCCCGGAAGGTATGTTGCCTCCCGGGTGCCAGCGTCAGGGATGGCTTGGATCGAGTCTACAGGATTCTTTTTTTTTTAAATAATTTTTATTGGAATTTTTTACAGAAAATATAACAACAAACAATAAAAAGCAACAATGAAACACCCTAATAACTGTAACACCCCCAAGACCGTATCAACGCATGTATCACCCCCCCCCCCCCCCCCCCCACCCCTCCAAACCCAGTAAACAACAAGAGAACTTGAAAATAAATTAAAATTAAATAAGCAAACATAGTCAAGTCCCCTCCCCTCCCCCCGGGTTGCGGCTGCTGCTGACCCAGTACCCTATCGTTGATCCAGAAAGCCGAGGAAGGGCTGCCACCGCCTAAAGAACCCTTGTACCGATCCTCTCAGGGTGAATTTGACCTTCTCTAGCTTAATAAAACCCGCCATGTCATTGATCCAGGTCTTCACGCTTGGGGGCCTCGCATCCTTCCACTGTAGCAAGATCCTCCGCCGGGCTACTAGGGACGCAAAGGCCAGCACACCGGCCTCTTTCGCCTCCTGCACTCCCGGCTCTACCCCAACCCCAAAAATCGCAAGTCCCCAGCCTGGCTTGACCCTGGATCCTACCACCCTCGACACCGCCCTCGCCACCCCCTTCCAGAACTCCTCCAGTGCCGGGCATGCCCAGAACATATGGGCATGGTTCGCTGGACTCCCCGAACACCTGACACACTTGTCTTCGCCCCCACAGAACTTTACTCATCCTAGACCCGGACATGTGGGCCCGGTGAAGCACCTTGAATTGGATGAGGCTAAGCCGCGCACATGAGGAGGAAGAGTTAACCCTCTCCAGGGCATCAGCCCATGTCCCATCTTCGATCTGTTCCCCCAGTTCCCCCTCCCTCTTAGCTTTCAGCTCCTCTACTGACGCCTCCTCCACCTCCTGCATTACCTTGTAAATATCAGATATCTTCCCCTCCCAGACCCCCGAAAGCACCCTGTTACTCACCCCCCTCGCGGGAAGCGAAGGGAATCCCTCCACCTGCCGCCTAGCAAACGCCTTTACCTGCAGATATCTGAACATGTTCCCGGGGGGAGCCCAAATTTCTCCTCCAAATCCCCCAGGCTCGCATACCTCCCATCAATGAACAGGTCCCTCAGCTGTCTGGTGCCCGCTCTGTGCCAACCCTGGAACCCCCCATCAATGTTCCCCGGGACAAACCGATGGTTCCCCCTTAATGGAGCCTCCATCGAGCCCCCCACTTCCCCCTTATGTCGCCTTCACTGCCCCCAAATCTTGAGGGTAGCCGCCACCACCGAACTCGTGGTATACCTCGTAGGAGGGAGCGGCCACTGCGCCGTTACCAGGGCCCCCAGGCTTGTATCTCCACAGGACGCCCTCTCCATCTGTTTCCATGCTGCCCCCTCCCCCTCCATCACCCACTTGCGCACCATCGACACATTGGCCGCCCAATAATACCCCGAGAGATTGGGTAACGCCAGCCCCCCACCATCTCTACCCTGCTCCAAGAAGACCCTCTTCACCCTCGGGGTCCTATGCGCCCAAACAAAGCTCATGATGCTGCTAGTCACCCTCCTAAAAAAGGCCCTAGGGATAAAGATGGGCAAACACAGAAAGAGGAACAAGAACCTCGGGAGAACCGTCATTGTGACGAACTGCACTCTACCACACTTTCTGTGGACGCAATCGAGACTCCAGGATGGTATGTTGCCTCCCTGGTGCAAGGGTCAAGGATGTCTCGGAGCGGCTGCAGGACATTCTGGGGGGGGAGGGTGAACAGCCAGCTGTCGTGGTGCACATAGGCACCAACGATATAGGTAAAAAACGGGATGAGGTCCTACAAGCAGAATTCAGGGAGTTAGGAGTTAAACTAAAAAGTAGGACCTCAAAGGTAGTAATCTCAGGATTGCTACCAGTGCCACGAGCTAGTCAGAGTAGGAATGTCAGGATAGATAGAACATAGAACATAGAACAGTACAGCACAGAACAGGCCCTTCGGCCCTCGATGTTGTGCCGAGCAATGATCACCCTACTTAAACCCACATAACCCGTATACCCGTAACCCAACAATCCCCCCATTAACCTTCCTTTTATTAGGACACTACGGGCAATTTAGCATGGCCAATCCACCTAACCCGCACATCTTTGGACTGTGGGAGGAAACCGGAGCACCCGGAGGAAACCCACGCACACACGGGGAGGACGTGCAGACTCCACACAGACAGTGACCCAGCCGGGAATCGAACCTGGGACCCTGGAGCTGTGAAGCATTGATGCTAACCACCATGCTACCGTGAGGCCCAGATAGGATGAATGCGTGGCTCGAGAGATGGTGCAAGAGGGAGGGATTCAAATTCATAGGGCATTGGGACCGGTTCTGGGGGAGGTGGGACCAGTACAAACCGGACGGTCTGCACTTGGGCAGGACTGGAACCGATGTCCTAGGGGGGGTGTTTTCTAGAGCTGTTGGGGAGGGTTTAAACTAATGTGGCAGGGGGATGGGAACCAATGCTGGAAGTTGGAAGGTAGTAAAACAGGGACAGAAACAAAAGGAAGTAAGGGGAAAAGTGCAAGGCAGAGAAGACATAGTCAGAAATCCATAAGGGCGACAGTACAAGATACAGTGACTGAGGGGAGCACAGTGAATAGGCCCAGTAATAACAAAAGGAATAAAACTGGAGATGTTAAGATTCAAAACAGAGGTAAAAAAACCAACATAAGTGTACTTTACCTGAATGCTCGTAGTATTCGGAATAAAGTAAATGAGTTGGTTGCACAAATCATTGTAAATGACTATGATTTAGTGGCCATTACTGAAACATGGTTAAAGGATGGTCACGACTGGGAGTTAAATATCTGAGGGTATCAAACTATTCGGAAGGACAGAGTGGATGGTAAGGGAGGTGTTGCTCTGTTATTTAAGGATGACATCCGGGCAATAGTAAGGGATGACATCGGTGCTATGGAGGATAAGGTTGAATCCATTTGGGTGGAAATCAGGAATAGTAAGGCGAAAAAGTCACTGATAGGAGTAGTCTATCGGCCACCAAATAGTAACGAGATGGTGGGGCAGGCAATAAACAAAGAAATAACTGATGCATGTAGAAATGGTACAGCAGTTATCATGGGGGATTTTAATCTACATGTCGATTGGTTTAACCAGGTCGGTCAAGGCAACCGTGAGGAGGAGTTTATAGAATGTATCCGCGATAGTTTCCTAGAACAGTATGTAATGGAACCTACAAGGGAACAAGCGGTCCTAGATCTTGTCCTGTGTAATGAGACAGGATTGATTCATGATCTCATAGTTAGGGATCCTCTTGGAAGGAGCGATCACAATATGGTGGAATTTAAAATACAGATGGAGGGTGAGAAAGTAAAATCAAATACTAGTATTTTGTGTTTAAACAAAGGAGATTACAAGGGGATGAGAGAAGAACTAGCTAAGGTAGACTGGGAGCTAAGACTTTATGGTGGAACAGTTGAGGAACAGTGGAGAACCTTCCAAGCGATTTTTCACAGTGCTCAGCAAAGGTTTATACCAACAAAAAGGAAGGACGGAAGAAAGAGGGAAAATCGACCGTGGATATCTAAGGAAATAAGGGAGAGTATCAAATTGAAGGAAAAAGCATATAAAGTGGCAAAGATTGCTGGGAGATTAGAGGACTGGGAAATCTTTAGGGGGCAACAGAAAGCTACTAAAAAAGCTATAAAGAAGAGTAAGATAGAGTATGAGAGTAAACTTGCTCAGAATATAAAAACAGACAGTAAAAGTTTTTACAAATATATAAGACAAAAAAGAGTGGCTAAGGTAAATATTGGTCCTTTAGAGGATGAGAAGGGAGTTTTAATAATGGGAAATGAGGAAATGGCTGAGGAACTGAACAGGTTTTTTGGGTCGGTCTTCACAGTGGAAGACACAAATAACATGCCAGCGACTGATAGAAATGAGGCTATGACAGGTGAGGACCTTGAGAGGATTGTTATCACTAAGGAGGGAGTGATGGGCAAGCTAATGGGGCTAAAGGTAGACAAGTCTCCTGGCCCTGATGGAATGCATCCCAGAGTGCTAAAAGAGATGGCTAGGGAAATTGCAGATGCACTAGTGATAATTTACCGAAATTCACTAGACTCTGGGGTGGTCCCGGTGGATTGGAAATTAGCAAACGTGACGCCACTGTTTAAAAAAGGAGGTAGGCAGAAAGCAGGAAATTATAGGCCAGTGAGTTTAACTTCGGTTATAGGGAAGATGCTGGAATCTATCATCAAGGAAGAAATTGCGAGGCATCTGGATAGACATTGTCCCATTGGGCAGACGCAGCATGGGTTCGTAAAAGGCAGGTCGTGCCTAACTAATTTAGTGGAATTTTTTGAGGACATTACCAGTGCAGTAGATAATGGGGAGCCGATGGATGTGGTATATCTGGATTTCCAGAAAGCCTTTGACAAGGTGCCACACAAAAGGTTGCTGCATAAGATAAAGATGCATGGCATTAAGGGTAAAGTAGTAGCATGGATAGAGGATTGGTTAATTAATAGAAAGCAAAGAGTTGGGATAAATGGGTGTTTCTCTGGTTGGCAATCAGTAGCTAGTGGTGTCCCTCAGGGATCTGTGTTGGGCCCACAATTGTTCACAATTTACATTGATGATTTGGAGTTGGGGACCAAGGGCAATGTGTCCAAGTTTGCAGATGACACTAAGATGAGTGGTAAAGCGAAAAGTGCAGAGGATACTGGAAGTCTGCAGAGGGATTTGGATAGGTTAAGTGAATGGGCTCGGGTCTGGCAGATGGAATACAATGTTGACAAATGTGAGGTTATCCATTTTGGTAGGAATAACAGCAAACGGGATTATTATTTAAACGATAAAATATTAAAGCATGCCGCTGTTCAGAGAGACTTGGGTGTGCTAGTGCATGAGTCACAGAAGGTTGGTTTACAAGTGCAACAGGTGATTAAGAAGGCAAATGGAATTTTGTCCTTCATTGCTAGAGGGATGGAGTTTAAGACTAGGGAGGTTATGTTGCAATTGTATAAGGTGTTAGTGCGGCCACACCTGGAGTATTGTGTTCAGTTTTGGTCTCCTTACTTGAGAAAGGACGTACTGGCGCTGGAGGGTGTGCAGAGGAGATTCACTAGGTTAATCCCAGAGTTGAAGGGGTTGGATTATGAGGAGAGGTTGAGTAGACTGGGACTGTACTCGTTGGAATTTAGAAGGATGAGGGGGGATCTTATAGAAACATTTAAAATTATGAAGGGAATAGATAGGATAGATGCGGGAAGGTTGTTTCCACTGGCGGGTGACAGCAGAACTAGGGGGCATAGCCTCAAAATAAGGGGAAGTAGATTTAGAACTGAGTTTAGGAGGAACTTCTCCACCCAAAGGGTTGTGAATCTATGGAATTCCTTGCCCAGTGAAGCAGTTGAGGCTCCTTCATTACATGTTTTTAAGGTAAAGATAGATAGTTTTTTGAAGAATAAAGGGATTAAGGGTTATGGTGTTCGGGCCGGAAAGTGGAGCTGAGTCCACAAAAGATCAGCCATGATCTCATTGAATGGCGGAGCAGGCTCGAGGGGCCAGATGGCCTACTCCTGCTCCTAGTTCTTATGTTCTTATGTTCTTACCCGCCAGCGATAGCGGCACCATCTCCCACCTTTTGAATTCCTCCTCCATTTGCTCCTCCTGGTAAAATTAAGCTTATGGAGAGTCCCCCAACTCCTGGCCACCTGCACCCCCAGGTATCTGAAACTCTTCACCGCCCTCTTAAACAGGAGCCTCCCAATTCCCTTCTCCTGATCACCCGGGTGTACTACAAATACCTCACTCTTGCCTAGATTTAACTTATAGCCCGAGAAGCTCCCAAACTCAGCCAACAGCTCCACCACCCCCGGCATTCCCCCCCTCTGGGTCTGCCACATACAACAGCAGGTCGTCCGCATACAGCGATACCCGATGTTCCTCCCCACCCCGCACCAGGCCCCTCCACCTCCCCGACTCCCTCAGCGCCAAAGCCAAAGGTTCTATCGCTAGTACAAAAAGCAAGGGGGATAGGGGGCACCCCTGCCTGGTCCCACGGTAGAGCCTGAAGTACTCTGACCTCCTTCCATTGGTAACTACACTCGCCATCGGGGCCTCATACAGCAACCTCACCCATTTGATGAAGCCCTCCCCGAATCCGAACTGCTCCAGCACCTCCCACAGGTTCCCCCACTCAACTCCATCAAACGCCTTCTCTGCATCCAGCGCCACCACTATCTCCGCCTCCCCCTCCACCGCCGGCATCATAATCACATTTAACAATCTCCGCACATCCGTGTTGAGCTGCCTTCCCTTGACAAATCCTGTCTGATCCTCGTCTATCACCCCTGGAACACAGTCCTCTATCCTGGTGGCCAGGATCTTCGCCAGCAATTTAGCGTCAACATTGAGGAGCGAGATTGGCCCGTATGATCCACACTGCAAGGGGTCCTTATCCCGCTTCAGGATCAGATAGATCAGCCCCGTGACATCGCCGGGGGCAAAGCCCCCCCCTCCCATGCCTCATTGAAGGCTCGCACCAACAGGGGGCCCACCAGATCCGCATACTTTTTATAAAATTCCACCGGGAACCCATCCGGCCCCGGCGCTTTACCTGACTGCATTTGACCAAGCCCCCTGACTAGCTCCTCCAACTCTATCGGCGCCCCCAGCCCCTCCACCAGCTCCTCTTGCACCTTTGGGAAACGTAGCTTGTTCATGAAGCTCTCCATCCCCCCCCAATCGGTGGCTCCAACCGGTACAGTTCCTCGTAGAAGTCCCTAAAGACCCCGTTCACCTCTGCCCCCTTCTGCACCACATTCCCACCCTTATCCGTCACACCACCAATTTCCCTAGCCACATCTCGCCTACGGAGCTGATGCGCCAACATCCTGCTCGCCTTCTCCCCATACTTGTATACCGCGCCTTGCGCCTTCCTCCACTGTGCCTCCGCCTTTCTGGTGGTCAACAAGTCGAACTTGGCCTGCAAACTACGCTGATCCCCAGCAACCCCTCCTCCGGTGCCTGCGCGTACTTCCTATCCACATCCAGGAGCTCCCCCACCAGTCTCTCCCTCTCCCTCCTCTCCCTCCTTTCCCTATGGGCCCGGATGGAAATCAACTCCCCCCGGATCACTGCTTTTAGAGCCTCCCAGACCATCCCCACCCGGACCTCCCCCGTGTCGTTGGTCTCAAGATACCCCTCAATACTTCCCTGGACCCTCCTACACACCTCATCATCAGCCAGCATCCCCATATCCAGGCGCCACAGCGGGCGCTGGTCCTGCGCCTCCCCCATCTCCAGATCGACCCAGTGTCTGAAATTGCTATGGCCGAATACTCGGCATCCTGCACATTCGGGATCAATCCCCTGCTCAGGACGAAAAAATCTATTCGGGAGTAAACCCTATGGACATGGGAGAAAAAGGAATACTCCCGCGCCCTCGGCCTCCCAAACCTCCAGGGATCCACCCCTCCCATCTGGTCCATAAACGCCCTCAGCACCTTGGCCGCCGCCGGTCTCCTACCCGTCCTTGAACTGGACCGGTCCAGTGGGGGAGCCAGCGCTGTGTTAAAGTCTCCCCCCATGATCAGGCCCCCTGCCTCCAGGTCCGGAATGGGGCCCAACATGCGCCTCATAAAGCCAGCATCATCCCAGTTCGGGGCATATACATTAACCAGCACCACCTTCTCTCCCTGCAGCTTACCCATCACCATAATATATCTGCCCTCCCTGTCCGACACCACCTCAGACGCCTCGAACGCCACCCTCTTCCCCACCGGAATCGCCACCCCCCGGTTCTTCGTGTCTAATCCTGAGTGGAAAACCTGCCCCACCCACCCACCCCTTCCTCAGACAAACGTGGTCTGCCACCTTCAAGTGGGTCTCCTGGAGCATAGCCACGTCCGCCTTCAGCCCCTTCAGATGAGAAAATACCCTAGTTCTCTTAACCTGCCTATTCAGCCCCCTCACGTTCCAGGTAATCAGCCGGATCAGAGGGCACCCCGTCCCCCTCCCCCGCCGACGAGCCATAGCTCATCGACTGCTCGCCCCAGGCCAGCACACCGACCGACCCGTTCCCCATGACGATAACGCCTCTCCTCTAACCCCCCCGGCCCACACCAGCTCCTTCTTGACCATTCCAGCAGCAACCCAGTATATCCACCCCCCCCCCCCCCCCCCAAGGCTAGGACCCCTCCTAGCCGCGACGCACCCTCCATGGTACTTCCGTGTGTCAGCTGACTTCTGCTGACCCCGGCAGCTCGTGCCAAAACCCGGCCCCTCCCGACATTAGGTCATCCCCCTCCTGCCACACCTCCTTGGCACCGCTTCAGCGCGGGAAAAAAACAGTAGAGGCCACACCCCCACCGCCATCTCCACCCCCCCTGTCCCACGGCGCGGGAAACCCGAGGAAAGCCCGCGCTTTCACACTGCCCCACCCCACCCTTCTGACGCAGCTCCCCAAATTCCAACTCCACCCATCCCCCAGCCCCGTACAGAAGAGAAAATAAAAAAAACAAAAAACAAATCCCCAACATTCCCCACATAACCCAAAACCATACCCAACAGACCCACCCGGAAACAGAGCAAAAAACCAGCATGAAAAACATGTCAAAGTTACAAAAACAGCAACAGCAAAAACAGCAACGACCATAGTGCACCGGACCCCGCAGCCCCCAGACCCTAGTTCGAGTCCAGCTTCTCCGCCTGTACAAAGGCCCACGCCTCCTCCGGGGACTCGAAGTAGTGGTGCCGGTCCTTATATGTCACCCACAGACGCGCAGGCTGCAGCATTCCAAATTTGACCTGCTTGGCATGTAGCACCGCTTTCGTCCGGTTAAACCCGGCCCGCCGCTTAGCCACCTCCGCACTCCAGTCCTGGTTGATTCGCACTACCGAATTCTCACACTTGCTGCTCCTCTCTTTCTTGGCCCAGCGCAGCACACACGCCCGGTCGCTGAATCGATGGAACCGCACCAGCACTGCCCGCGGGTGTTCATTTGTCTTGGGCCTCCTGCCCAGCACTCTGTGGGCTCCCTCAAGCTCCCGGGGCAAATGGAAGGACCCCGCTCCCATCAACGAGCTCAGCATTGTGGTCACATAAGACGGGAGATCCAACCCCTCCAGCCCCTCCGCCAGGCCCAGGATCCTCAAATTATTTCGCCTCGTGCGAACGTCCAGCTCCTCCAAGCGGTCTTGCCACTTTTTGTGAAGTGCCTCGTGCAACTCCACTTTCCCCACGAGGACCACGACCTCCTCCTCCCGCTCAGCGGCCTGCTGCTGCAACTCCCGAATGGCCACCCCCTGGGCCGTCTGGGTCTCAAGCAGCTTGTTGGTAGTCGCATTCAGGGAGTCCAGCAACTCAGCCTTCAGCTCCACAAAACAGCGCAGAAGAGCAGCTTGCTGCTCCTGCGCCCACTTCCACCAGCCCTCGGGTGCTCCGCCGGCCGCCTTTTTGTCCTCGTTCCCCCGCTTTTCCTGGGGAGCTGCTGCAGCCTTTTCCTTGCCCCACTCCGGGTAAGCACCATTAATTTCGGGGAATGTTCCTCCAAACACCTTCCCCTACCGGGAATCGTCGAAACAGCGCCGTTTGGGGCCCTAAAATAGGCCCGAAAGTCCTTTAAAAGCAGGAGCTGCCAAACGTGCGGCTTAGCTCCGCATCGCCGCAACCGGAAGTCGAGTCTACAGGATTCTTAAGGGGGAGGGGGAGAAACCAGAAGTCGTGGTGCACATTGGCACCAATGACATAGCTAAGAAAAGAGATGACGATCTAAAAGTGGAGTTAGGTTGGAAGCTAAAGAGCAGAACGAGCAGAGTAGTAATCTCAGGATTGCTACCGGTGCCATGTGCTAATGAGGCAGAGAACAAAGAGCGAGTGCAGTTCAACACGTGGCTACAGGGCTGGTGCAGGAGGGAAGGCTTCAAATATTTAGATCATTGGGATACCTTCTGGGGAAGGTGGGACCTGTACATGAAGTGCAAGTTGCACCTAAACTGGAGGGGCATCAATATCCTGGGCGTGTGGTTTACTAGGGTTCTTTGAGAGGGTTTAAACTAGTTTGGAAGGGGGATGGGAACCAGGGCTACAGAGAATATGGTAGCTGTTGAATGGGCAGAAATAGTATGCAGTGAGTCTGTGAGGAAGGATAGACAGTTGATAGGGCAAAGTTGCACTCAGTGGGATGGGTTAAAGTGTGTGTTTCAATGCAATGAGTATCAGGAATAAGGGAGATGAACTTAAAGAGCATGGATCAGTATTTGGAATGACAATGTTGTGGCCATTACGAAGACATGGATTTCACAGGGGCAGGAATGGTTGTTAGATGTTCTGGGGTTTAGATGTTTTAAGAAGAATAGGGAGAGTGATAAAAGAGGAGGTCGAGTGGCACCGTTAATTAGGGAGTGCATCACAGCTGCAGAAAAGGAGGTAGTCGAGGAGGGTCTGTCTACTGAGTCAGTATGGGTGGAAGTCAGAAACAAGAAAGGAGCAGATACTTTATTGGGAGTTTTCTATAGATTCCCCAATAGCAGCAGGGAGATGGAGGAACAGATTGAGCTACAGATCCTGGAAAATTGCAGAAGCAGCAGAATTGTTGTCATGGGTGACTTCAACTTCCCTAATATTGACTGGAACCTCGTTATTGCAAATGGTTTGGATGGAGCAGATTTTGTCAGATGTGTCCAGGAAGGATTCCTGACTCAATATGTAGATAGGCTGACTGGGGGGGGGGGGGGATTATTGGATTTGGTGCTTGGCAACAAACCAGGCCAGGTGTCAGATATCTTGGTAGGAGAGCATTTCGGTGACAGTGACCACAACTCCTGACCTTTACCATAGTCATGGAGAGGGCTCATGGATTTGCTTGCTCATATATTTGCTTTGTTTGGCCCCTTGTTCCGCACTGTAACCAATCACTGTTTGTCAATGTACCATTTGTCAATGTTTTCTTTTTGTCTATCATGTATGTACTGTGTTCGTTCCCTCGGCCGCAGAAAAATACTTTTCACTGTACTTTGGTACATGTGAAAATAAATTAAATCAGGGTTAGGAACAGACAGTATGGGAAGGTATTTAATTGGGGAGGGAAAACTATACTGCTATTAGTCGGGAGCTGAGGAGCATAAACTGGGAACAGATGTTCTCCAGAAAATGTACAGTGATTTGGGGGTTGTTTAAGGAACACTTTCTGCGAGGGCTGGATAGTTTTGTCCCACTGAGATAAGGAAGGAATGGTAAAGTGAAGGAGCCTTGGATGACCAGAGTAGTGGAGTTTCTAGTCAAGAGGAAGAAGGAAACTTATGTAGGGTTGAGGAAGCAAGGATCTGACATGGCTGTAGAGGGTTACAAGGTAGCCAGGAAGAACTTAAAAATGGACTTAGGGGAGCTAGAATGGCGCATGAAAAAGCCCTGTCGGGAAGGATTAGGGAAAACCCTAAGGCGTTCTACATTTATGTGAGAAATAAGAGGATGATCAGAATGAGAGTAGGGCTGATCAGGGATAGTAGAGGGAACTTGTGCCTCGAGTCTGAGGTCATAGGGGAGGCCCATTATTCACTAGTGACCTTGTTGCTCGTGAGACCAATGTAAACCAGGTTAATAGGCTCGAACAGGTTGATATTAAGAAGGAGGATGTGCTGGAAATTTTGAAAAGCATGAGGATAGATAACTCCCTTTGGCCAGACAAGTTATACCCAAGGTTCCTACGGAAGCGAAGGAGGAGATTGCTGCGCCATTGCCGATGATCTTTGCATCCTCACTCTCCACTGGACTAGTACCGGATGATTGGGGGGAGGCGAATGTTTCCCCTGTTCAAGAAAGCAAGTAGGGAAATCCCTGGGAACTACAGATCAGTCAGTCTTACGTCTGTGGTGAGCAAAATGCTGGAAAGGATTCTGAGAGATAGGATTGATGATTATGTAGAATAGTTTGATGAAAGATAGTCAGCATGGCTTTGTGAAGGGCAGGTCATGGCTCACAAGCCTCATTGAATTCTTTGAGGATGTGACGAGACACATTGATGAAAGTCGGGCAGTGGATGTGGTGTATATGGATTTCAGTATGGCATTTGATAAGGTTCCCCATGGTAGGTTCATTCAGAAAGTCAGGGGGCATGGGATACAGGGACATTTGGCTGTCTGGTTACAGAATTGGCTGGCCGAAAGAAGACGGCGAGTGGTAGTGGATGGAAAGTATTCCGCCTGAAGGTCGGTGATCAGTGGTGGACCCGCAGGGATCTGTTCTGGGACCTCTGCTCTTTGTGGGTTTTATAAATGACTGATCAGCGTGGAGGAATAGAAGGGTCTTGGGGTCCACGTACATAGATCCCTCAAAGTTGCCACCCAGGTCGATAGGGTTGTTAAGAAGACGTATGGTGTGTTTGCTTTTATTAATGGGGATTGAATTTAAGAGTCGCGATATTTTGCTGCAGCTTTATAGAACCCTGGTTAGCCCACACTTGGAATATTATGTCCAGTTCTGATCGCCTCATTATAGGAAGGATGTGGATGCTTTGGAGGGGGTGCAGAGGGATTGACCAGGATGCTGCCTGGACTGGAGGGAATGTCTTATGAAGAAAGGTTGAGGGAGCTAGGGCTTTTCTCACTGGAGCGAAGAAGGAAGAGAGGTGACTTGACAGAGGTATACAAGGGATGAGAGGCATGGATAAAGTGGATAGCCAGAGACTTTTCCCCAGGGCGGAAATGGCTGTCCCGAGGGGACATAATTTTAAGGTGATTAGAGGAAGGTATAGGGGAGATGTCAGAGGTGGGTTCTTTACACAGAGAATGGTGGGTGCGTGGAATGCACTGCCAGCAGAGGTGGTGGAGTCAGTGTCATGAGGGACATTTAAGCGGCTCTTGGACAGGCACATGTACAGCAGCAAATTGAAGCGGACAGGTTAGGTTGATCTTAGATTCGGATAAATGGTCGGCGCAACATCATGGGCCGAAGGGCCTGTAATGTTCTATGTTCTAAAGTGCAAACTCCACACAGACAGTCATCCGAGGCCGGAATTTAACCTGGGTCCCTGGAGCTATGAGGCAGCAGTGCTAACTACTGTGCCACTGTGCTGCCCTGATGAGGCAATTAAATAATGAGTGCTTGAGGAACTATGCTGCATTGTGTTGCTTCATTTTGATCAGCTCTGTGGCTGTGTCGGTTCATGCAAGCAAGCAATGGTATAGGTTTTGTGTCATCAGGATTGTGGGAAATGAACCTACAATCCTATGTCTTATGGTCTAATCAGATATGATAATCATTAACACCTTCTAATGGAAGTATCATGTGTGGATTATGCATTCCCTGCTTACCTTTCACTCAGTTATTTAAAATCTTTACTCCCAACATCAGTGTCCTTCCCTAACAAGCTTTATTTTTAAAAATAAATTTTTTAAAAACCCCAATTTTTTTTTCAATTAAGGGGTAATTTAGCATGGCCAATCCACTTAACTTGCAGATCTTTGGGTTGTGGGGGTAAAACCTAACCAGACACAGGGAGAATGTGCAAACTCCACACGGACAGTGACCCGGGATCTTAAGGATCCTCTCCTTAGTGCTGTTGGCAGCAGTGCTAACCACTGCGCCAGTGTGCCCCCCCCCCCGCACCCCAACCAACAAACTTTATGCTTGCCTACAGCAAATGTTGCTCCTGTTCCTGACATTTATCTGGTCAGTGCGAGGGGTCACAGTATAAAGATTTACTTTTTCGGACAGCTCCAGTTAATTCTGACTATTGTTTTCCACTTCATGTAAATTAGGGAGAAGCTGATGTTGTGCAAGGAGATCTGTCACCCACTTCAGAACCTCTATCGTCACCATATGAAGATATTCTCGAAGATTCAGAAAGAAATATGGTAAATCTTGGCTCATCGTGTGATACATTGGGGAAAATCGATGATAATCCGTAGAAGTTGCTTTGTGTGGCATCTGCCACTTGGTTTCAGGGTTTGGGGTATCTGTCCACAGGTTGCCTATTGGTTTACATGGACTGTGTACTTAATTACAATGTTAAAATAGAAAATAGATTTTGTAACTTGTGTTATTTTTACAAATCTGTATATATCTGTAAACATAGAACAGTACAGCACAGTACAGTGTGATGAAGGAGTAGTGTAAAACATTTAATATTGTCTTGTTTAATAAAGGTTTTATTACTTTGTTAAAAGTTCATCAGCTGACTCCTATGACCCTGTTCAGTAGCTGCCTTCTACCTATCTAAACAAAAAATAGAAGTTAAGATCTATCAAGCCAGATTCTACCCTGGAATCTGGAGGTGGTGAGGTGCGCCAGGACCTGGCCCCATGAGGGGGCGAAGATCTCTTTTTGTTCCCCCAGTACTTCTCAGCAGTGACACAGCTGAAGTGTCGAGGCTTCAATAAAGTTGGAAAACAGCTCAAAGCAGCTGGAATGTATTACACCCTGCTTTATCCTATGACCCTGAGAATGGTATTCAACAACTCTGTAATCGATAATCCGATGAATGCCTTGGCCTCCATCGAAGGCGAGGACTTGGACTGACAATCTGCAGCTCATTGAAATTTAAAATTTGGACTTTCTTCGTATCATATTATTTTATGTCTGATTTTTTATTGTCATATATCCTGTTTATTGGGAGATGATGGGATAAACCAGGAAACTTCAGCCAGTCAGTCTAACTTCGGGTGAGGAAACTATTGGAAGCAATTCTGAGAGACAGAATTAATCAGCATTTGGAGAGGCAGGAATTAATCAAGAACAGTCAGCTTTTGTTAAGGGGAGGTCATGTCTGACTAACCTGATTGAATTGTGGATGATACGAAAATTGGCGGGGTGGTATATAGTGAGGAAGATAGCCTTTGATTAGACAGGCTGGTCAAATGGGCTGATCAATGGCAAATTGATTTCAATCCGGATAAGTGTGAGGTGATGTATTTGGGCAGGACAAACAAGGCAAGGGAATGCATGATAAATGGCAGGTCACTGGGAAGCCCCGAGGATCAGAGGGATTGTAGTGTGCATGTACCCCGTCCCTGATGTGCACTTGCGATCCCAGGGCATACAAGGCTATGGGCCAAGTATTTTGGATTTAGTATTGTGTAATGAGATGTGATTAATGAATGATCTTGTAGTAAAGGATCCTCGAGGGAAGAGTAATCATTGCATGCTTGAATTTTGAATTTAGCTTGAAGGCAATAAATATGAGTCCCACACTAGTGGTCTGGTGTTAAACCAAAGTAATTACAAAGACATGAGAGCAGATTTGGCACTAATGGACTGGCAGAAAGACTAAAAGGTGGCAGACATTTAAGGAGATATTCATTACTCCAAATTTAAATATATTTTTGAGAGAATGAAAGGTTGTAAGGGGGGGGGAAATGCATCTGTGGCTACGCAAGGAGGTTAAAGATAACATAAAGGCAAAAAACTTTTTTATTTTTAGAAAATATTTTGTGAAAGCAATTGTAATTTTAACACTTTTAAACAGAAAGATCCCCCCCCCAACACACACAAAAAACCGAACCCTAACTATCACGGTCCACGTAACCACTCTATCTTCCATTCATTGGTTTTCCTACCCTTATTCATCACTTCCATGGCTCCCCCCACCGCACTCTATTCCCCCCACACACCCCCCCCTTGCTGACAGACTAATTTTCCTTGAAGAAGTCGATGAACAGCTGCCACCTCCGAGCGAACCCTTGTACAAAACCCTTTGAGGCAAATTTGATTTTCTCCAACCTGAGAAACCCCACCATGTCGCAAACCCAAACCCCAACTTCGGGGGCTCCGAGTCTCTCCATCCCAGCAGAATCCGTCTCCGGGCCACCAAGTAAGCAAAAGGCAGGACGTCGGCCTCTCTCTTTTCCTGGGCTCCCGGATCTTGCCACCTCTGGACTCGGAGTCATCCTCCTTTCTAGGACCTCGGATGTGATTCTCCGCCCCCCCACGCCGGGTGGGAGAATAGCGGGAGGGCCTCCCGACATTTTTCACGCCCTCCCGCTTTCTCTCCCCCCCCCCCCAACACGGCAGAAAACACACCTGCTTGCTGCCATCGTGAAACGGCGCCAGATGCCCGTTTGGGGCATCTGGGGGCCCGATTGGCATGGCAGTACCACGGCCGTGCCAAGGGGGGCATAGGCACGCACTCTTTTCCCTCCGCCGCACCGCAAGATCAAGCCGCCACGTCTTGCGGGGCGGCTGAGGGAAAAGATGCTAACTGCGCATGCGTGGGTTGGCGTTGTCCAACCTGCGCATGACATCGGCCGCATCAGCCGGCGTGATGCTTGACGTGCGGCTTTGACGACCATCGTCAAGGCCGCGCCGCCGTGACGCACGGGGCTGCGCTCCTAGCCCCGCCCGGGGGGGGGGGGGGGGAATCAGCCCCAGAAGTGGGCGTGAAAGTTGCCGTGTGTCACGGCCTGTCCCATGGCAGCCTTTACGATTCTCCGCATTTGCGGAGAATCTCGCACCTCAGACATGACATCAGCCAATCCCTGCCAAAAGCCCCTCAGCCTCAGACATGCCCGATGTGTACATGATTCGCAGGACCTCCCCCAAGGCGTCCACACCTGTCCTCACCTTCCTCAAAAAACCTGCTCATATGGGCCACAGTCATACGAGCCTTGTGGACCATCTTGAATTGGATCAGGCTGAGCCTGACACACGACGAGGGCGCGTTCACTCTCCGCAGGGTCTCCTCCCATAACCCACCTTCCAACTCTTTTTCCCACTTCCTCTTCACCTCCCCTATTGGAACACCTTCCCACTCCATCAGCTCCTTAGATATTTCCGAGGCCTTCCCCTCCCCAACTCCTCTTTTTGACATCACCTTATCCTGTAACCCCCTTAGTGGGAGGCGCGGGAAGCTCGGCACTTTCCCCCGAACAAAGTCCTGCAGTTGCAAATACCGCAACCCATTTCCACCTGGCAACTCAAACTCGTCCTCTAGCTCCTCCAAACTCGGAAAGCCCTCATCCATAAAAAGATCTCCAAATCTCTCAATCCCTGTGATGCACCATCAATTGAACGCGAGACGAGTTGCTGTACAAAAGTATGATGTTAGCCCTGCGGTCGATTACAGTATATGGACGACCGCCGGGAGTACTGGGTATTTATACCCTGCCCTGGAGGCGGGGTTAACTCAACCTCTCGACCAATCGGGGAGCCGTCACATGACTGGTCTCAACCAAGCGGTCGAGAGGCACATGATCGATCAGGGCCAATGGTAAGCCGGTGTTCTGCACCAATGGCGGGCAGCTATGCTAATCATACCTCCACATTTACCCCTTGCGGAGAAAGAAGCTGGGGGGGGGGGTTCAGTAAACTGGTGGTATGAGTAGTAGTGAGAGAAGGAAAAAAAAATGTATCCTTGGCTTCCCACTAGCCCAGACATTTAACAACAGTACATACTGCCCATACAAGGTCCATGGTGGCGTTGAAAGTTAAATGGACTCGATCAGCCTTTTTGTTGCCCGCGATGACCTGGCAGACCGCCGCAGTGGAGTTGGTGATGTTGGTTCAGCCGATGGTGGTGGTTCCGCTGATGTCCAGGACTCCGGGAGCGATGGTCCTTGAACTGTCTCCGTAACCCGGGCTGGTGGTGGAGATGCCATGGATGGGGGTGGGGTGGCCTGGGTGGGGCACTTAATGAAATGAAATGAATGAAACCGCTTATTGTCATGAGTAGGCTTCAATGAAGTTACTGTGAAAAGCCCCTAGTCGCCACATTCCAGCGCCTGTCCGAGGAGGCTGGTACTGGGGGATAAAGAACGGGGGGGGGGGGGGGGGGGGGGGGGGGGGGGTGCACGGCGGCGGGTGCCAGGTCCCGGAGGGAGACCGTGTCCTGCCGACCGTCGGGGTACTCCACGTACGCATACTGCGGGTTAGCGTGGAGTAACTGGACTTGTTCCACCAACGGGTCGGACTTGTGCACCCGCACGTGCTTCCGGAGCAAGATGGGTCCGGGGGCGGCCAGCCACGTCGGGAGAGGGGATCCGGAGGACGACTTCCTGGGGAAAACAAGAAGACGTTCATGAGGTGTCTGATTTGTTGCGGTACAGAGGAGTGAGCGGATAGAATGTAGGGCATTGGGATAACCTCTTGCCATCGCGAAATAGGGAGATCTCTGGACCGGAGGGCCAGTAGTATGGTCTTCCAGATGGTACCATTCTCCCGCTCGGCCTGTCCGTTACCCCGAGGGTTATAGCTGGTCGTCCTGCTAGAGGCAATGCCCCTGTTGAGCAGGAATTGACGCAGCTCGTCGCTCATAAATGAGGACCCCCGATCGTTATGTATGTACGAGGGGTAGCCGAACAGGGAGAAGATGGAGAGGAGGGCCTTAATGACGGTCGATGTGGTCAAGTAGGTGCAGGGAATGGCGAAGGGGAAGCGGGAGTATTCATCGATTACCGTCAGGAAGTAAATGTTGCAGTTGCTAGAGGGAAGGGGCCCCTTGAAGTCAATGCTGAGACGTTCGAAGGGGCGGGATGCTTTGATCAGATGCGCGCGCTCGGGGCGGTACAAGTGCGGTTTGCACTCTGTGCAGATGTGGCAGTCACTGGTTACTGTCCTGACTTCCTCGATGGAGAAGGGCAGGTTGCGGGCCTTTATGAAATGGTAGAAACGGGTCACCCCTGGATGGCAGAGGTGCGCGTGGAGGGAGCGGAGGCGGTCTATCTGCGCGCTGGCGCAGGTACCGCGAGACAGGGCATCAGGAGGTTCATTGAGCTTCCCAGGACGATACAAGATATCGTAGTTGTACGTGGACAACTCGATCCGCCACCGTAAGATCTTGTCGTTCTTAATCTTGCCCCTCAGTGCATTAACGAACATGAAGGCCACTAACTGTTGGTCTGTGAGAAGGGTAAACTTCCTGCCGGCCAAATAGTGTCTCCAATGTCGCACAGCTTCGACTATGGCCTGGGCTTCCTTTTCCACTGAGGAGTGGCGGAGTTCGGAAGCCTGGAGGGTTCTGGAGAAGAAGGCCACGGGTCTGCCCGCTTGGTTCAGGGTGGCCGCCAGAGCTACTTCTGATGCGTCGCTCTCGATCTGGAAGGGGAGGGACTCGTCGATGGCGCACATCGTGGCCTTTGTGATGTCCGCTTTGATGCGGCTAAAGGCCTGGCAGGCCTCTGACGACGGCGGGAAGGTCGTGGACTGAATGAGGGGACGGGCCTTGTCGGCGTAATTGGGAACCCATTGGGCGTAGTAAGCGAAGAAACCCAGGCAGCGTTTGAGGGATTTGAGGGTATTGGGGAGAGGGAGTTCCATCAGGGGGCGCATGCGTTCAGGGTCGGGGCCTATCACTCCGTTACGCACTACGTAGCCGAGGATGGCTAGACGGTCGGTGCTAAACACGCACTTATCCTTATTGTAAGTTAGGTTAAGGAGTTTTGCGGTTTGGAGGAATTTTCGGAGGTTGGTGTCATGGTCCTGCTGGTCATGGCCGCAGATGGTGACATTATCGAGATACGGGAAAGTAGCCTGCAATCCGTACTTGTCGACCATTCGGTCCATCTCCCGTTGGAACACCGAGACCCCATTTGTGACACCGAATGGAACCCTGAGGAAGTGGTAGAGGCGCCCATCTGCCTCGAACGCGGTGTACTTGCGGTCACTCGCGCGGATGGGGAGCTGGTGATAGGCGGACTTGAGGTCCACAGTGGAGAAGACTTTGTATTTCGCGATATCGTTTACCATGGCGGAAATACGGGGGAGAGGATACGCGTCCAGTTGCGTAAACGGGTTGATGGTCTGGCTGTAGTCGATGACCATCCGGTTTTTCTCCCCAGTCCGGACCACCAGCACTTGGGCTCGCCAGGGACTGTTGCTGCCCTCGATGACCCCTTCCTTCAGCAACCTCTGGACCTCGGACCTGATGAAGGTCCGGTCCTGGACGATGTACCGTCTGCTCCGGGTTGCGACGGGTTTGCAATCGGGGGTGAGATTAGCAAACAAGGAGGGGGGTCCTCTTTGAGTGACGCGAGGCTGCAGACAGTGAGGGGGCGTATAGGGCCGCCAAATTGGAAGGTCAAGCTCTGCAGGTTGCACTGGAAGTCCAATCCTAGGAGTGCCGGTGCGCAAAGGTCGGGGAGGACAAGGAGTTTATAATTTTTAAAAACCTTCCCTTGGACCGTGAGGTCCGCGATGCAGCACCCGGTGATGCGGACGGAGTGCAAACCTGAGGCTAACCCGATTTTATGTTTTACAGGGTGGACAGGGAGCGCGCAGCGTCTTACCGTGTCAGGGTGTATGAAGCTTTCCGTGCTCCCGGAGTCCAGCAGGCAGCTCGTCTCGTGGCCGTTGAGGTGGATTAGCGTTGTCGTTTTGGCGAGTGTGCGTGGACGTGACTGGTCGAGCTGAATGGCCGCGTGCCATGGAGAAGATCCATCGTCGTCGTCGGCCGAGTAGGTGCTGGCAGGACCTTGTGTGCCAGTCCAAGATGGCGGCGCCCAGGGCTCAAACGTGGTGTCCGGGGCCCAAGATGGCGGCGCCCGCGGGACCCTCGTGGTTGCTGGGGGCGGGGTTAGCGGTGCCGGCGGGCCGATCGGAGCGGCTGAGAGCGGGAGCAGAGAGGCGCGCGGGGGGGGTGGGGTGGGGGGGGGGGGGGGGGTTGGGGGGGGGGGGGTTGGGGGTGTGTGGAGATTGGCGCATGCGCGGGAAGGGCCCGGAACGGCCTGGAGGGGGGGGATCCCCAGTTGCTGCGTTGCACAGCAGCGACCGATTTGGCCTGACAGACCGACTAAAAATGGCCCTTCTCCCTGCAGCTCTTACAAAGGGCGGAGCGGGCCGGGCAGCGCGGGCGAGGGTGTTTGGCGAACCCACAAAAGTGGCAGCGGGGCCCCGCGGACTTTTGGGGGCGTCCCGCGGCGCAGGCCTGAGGGGGGGTCGGGAGCGGCGGATGGCTGTGGGGAAGCGTGCCAGGAGGCCCAGGGCGCTGCAGCGCGGCTGGGGACATAGGCACGGGCGTTTCAGTCGGCGACCTCCAGGGAGGTGGAGAGAGTCCGTGCCTCAGTTAGACTGAGGTCGTCTTTTTTCAGCATCCGCTGGCGGATAGTATCAGACTGCATCCCAGCCACGTAAGCATCTCTAATCAAAAGTTCCATGTGCTCAGTGGCTGAAACTTGGAGGCAGGTGTAATTCCTCCCCAGGACAGCGAGGGCCTGGTAAAAATCGTCTAATGACTCACCAGGGAGCTGTTGTCTGGTAGCCAGCAGATGTCGGGCGAACACTTGGTTTACAACAAATTGTCCTTTCAGCTTATCCATGGCAGCTTCGTAATCTTTTTCTTCCCCTATCATCGCGTAGGCCGCCATGTCCACGCTGGAATGGAGAATATGAAGCTTCTGTGCCATGGTGGGGGGGCTGCTTGCGGATGCCAGGTAACCATCGAAACATGCCAGCCAATGTTTGAAGATTTCCGATGCGTTCTGAGTTTGCCGGCTGATGCGGAGGCATTCGGGCTTGATCCGGAGCTCCATCTTCAAAATTCTAGCTGATTAAATTGATGTACCATCAACTGAACGCGAGACGAGTTGCTGTACAAAAGTATGGCTTTAATCAGCTAGATGTTAGCCCTGCGGTCGATTACACTCTATGGACGACCGCTGGGAGTACTGGGTATTTATACCCTGCCCTGGAGGCGGGGTTAACTCAGCCTCTCGACCAATCGGGGAGCCGTCACATGACTGGTCTCAACCAATCGGTCGAGAGGCACATGATTGACCAGGGCCAATGGTAAGCCGGTGTTCTGCACCAATGGCAGGCAGCTATGTTAATCATACCACCACACACTGCCCGCTGCCACCTCCTAAAGCCCCGTCCAGCACCCGCCGGAGCGAACCGGTGGTTGTCACAGATCAGTGACCACACTGACGCCCCCTCCAACCCCATATGTGCCTCCATTGTCCCCACAGCCTCAGGGCCGCCACTACCATCAGGCTTGTGGAGTAGCAAGCCGGCGAGAACTGCAGAGTTGCCGCCAACAAAGCCCTCAGGCTGGTGCCCTTGCAAGATGCTGCCTCTACCCGCTCCCACGCCGACCACTACCCCACTTTCTAACCATCGATATGTTAGCCGCCCAGTGATAATTGATAAAGTTTGGAAGAGCCAGCCTCGACTGCCCCGGGGGGCCCCCGCCAATGACAGCCGGAGCATGTCCCACCTTCAGAAGTCCCCTTTCATCTGCTCTACCCAAATTCAATTTGTGAAGCTGACCCCAGTCCTGTGCCACTTGAATACCCAGGTACCTAAAGCTTCCTCCCATCACCTTGAACGGCATCTCCCCCAATCTCTCTCCTGCCCTCTTGCCTGGACCGCAATACCCTCACTTTTGCCCATATTGAATTTATAACCTGAGAACCGTCCAAATTCCTCCTATATCCCCATAATCCCTGCAATACACCCCCAACTGGTCCATTACATAAAGCACTAGATCGTCCGCATAGAGCGAGACCCTGTGTTCCACCCCCGCCTTGCACTATCCCCCGCCAAACGTTCAATGTTCGCAGCACCATTGCCAAAGGCTCAATAGCCAGGGCAAACAGTAGTGGGGAAGAGTCCCCCGACACAGGCTAAAATATTCCAACTGTACTCGATTCGTCCTTACATTTGCCACCGATGCCTGACAAAGCAACCGGACCCAATCCATAAATCCCTGCCTGAACCCAAACCTTCCCAGGACCTCCCACAAATATTTCCACTCCACCCGGTCAAAGGCCTTCTCTACATCCATGGCCACCACCACCTCGACCGTGCGCCCCTCCGCAGGCATCATTATTACATTTAGGAGCCGCCTGATATTGGCCGCCAGGTGTCGCCTCTTAACAAATCCCGTCTGGTCCTCCCCTATCACTCCCGGGACACAGTCCACTATCCGTGTGGCCAGGATCTTTGCCAACAATTTAGCATCCACATTTAGCAAAGAGATTGGTCTGTATGACCCACAGCTTTCGGATATTTATCTTGTTTCAAGATAAGAGAAATCGAGGGGTTATTGGGATAGGGTGGAAGTGAGGGCTGAAGTGGGTCGGTGCAGACTCGATGGGCCGAATGGCCTCCTTCTGCACTGTATGTTCTCCGTTCTATGATGCCTGTGATAACGTCGGGGGGAGCACTCCCAACTCCTTTGACTCATTGAAAGTCTTTGCTAAAAGCAGCCCCAGCAACCCGGAAACCTCTTATAAAACTCCACCGGGCATCCGACCGATCCCGGGGCTTTGCTCGATTGCATTGCTCCTAACCCCTCTATTACCTCCCTGAGCCTGAATGGGGCACCCACATCCTCCACCAACTCCTCATCTACCCTCGGGAACTTCAGCACCCCCAAAGATTATCTCATCCTCTTCTCCCCGGATGGGGGTTCCGATTTGTGCAACTTACCGTAAAACTCTCAAAACACATCATTCACCCCCCTGCCGGGTCCAGAACCACCTTCCCCCCCCTGTGTAACTCACTTTCCCTATCTCTCTCGCCACCTCCTGCTTCCTCAACTGATGCGCCAGCATCCTACTAGCTTTCTCCCAATATTCATAGATTGCCCCCCCCCTTATCCTCCTCAGCTGTCCCACCGCCTTACCTGTGGGCAGGAGCCCAAATTCTAGCTGCAGCCTCTGAGGTTCTTTCAAAAGCCCATCTTCCGGAGTCTCCGCATATCTCCTGTCCATCTGTAGGATTTCTCCCACCAGTCTGTCAAACTCCACCCACTCCGTCTTCTCCTAATGGGCCCGAAATGAATAAAATCTCCCCTGATAACCGCCTTCAATGCCTCCCAGACTATCCCCGCCGACACCTCACCAGTATCATTGATCCTTATGTATCCCCGAGTGGCCTTCCTCAGCTCACGCACTTCCTGCTCTGCTAATAGCCCCACATCCAACCTCCATTACGAGTGCTGAGCTTTTCCTTTACTCATTAGCAGGTCCAACCAGTGCGGGGCATGGTCTGACACCACTATTGCTGAATGTTCAGCATCTACCACTTCTGCCAGCAGCGTTATGTCCATCAGAAAGAAGTCAATCTGGGTATACACCTTATGCACATGGGAGTAGAAAGAAAATTCCTTCCCCCTCGACCTCCCGAATCGCCACAGATCGAACCACCCCAAGTGCTCCATGAACCCACGGAGCTCCTTCGCCATAACTGATACCTTCCCAGACCTAGAACTCAGCCCAGCCTTGGATTGAGAACAGTATTAAAATCCCCTCACATAATCAGTCGATGCGAATCGAGGTCCAGAATCTTCCCCAGCACCCGTCTCATAAATTCCAGGTTGTCCCAGTTCGGGACATACATATTCACCAACACCACAGCCCCCCCCGGGTCCGCCTCTATATTCCCCACCTCGAACGCCCAACTCATCTCTTCCTTAGCCTAATCTGGTCCCCCACCTTTAAATGCATTTCCTGCAGCATGGCCACATCCGCCTTCAGTTGCCTCAAGTGCGTGTACACACAAGCCCTTTTGACTGGCCCATTCAGTCCCGAATGTTCCAAATGACCAGTCTGGTCAGGGTCTGCTGATCAGCCATAACCTCTCCTAGGCCAGTCTTCAGCCCATGGCCCGAACCTCCCCTGGCCCGCCCTCGGTTATCCACCGTCATCAACCCGCTTCCTCCTCCACTTTAAAAGTCCCTTCCCTGTAAGCAACACTGTTCCCCCCCCCCCCCCCCCCCCCGGCACACGATCCACCCGCTCCCCCTTCAACCCCCCCCTCATTGATCTTCAGCGCTTGCGTGAACTAGCCCGCCCAACTAGCCTGGTAGCCCCTGCCCCTGGTGCCTAGCATCCTACCCCCCAAGGATTCAACTATTCAACTCCCTCCCGCCCCACTCGAACATTAGTGCAAGCAATCAAGAAAAAGGCAAGAAGTAAAAGCAAACAAACAATCCCTCCCAAGGCCTGAACACAGAGACCCACCCCCCATCCCTTAACAAAGAACGGTAAACAAGTCTGAAGTCAAAAATGAAACAGCGAAAAGGAACGAACACAAAGAAAAGTTTTTCACACTACAGCACAGTAACTCCACATCTCCTCCATCAAAGTCCTCCTTCTCCTGCTAGTCCATTTTCTGTCATAAAGTCCACTACCTCCTCCGCCCAGCCAAAGTATAACTCCTGGCTTCCATAGGTCACCCATAGGCGAGCAGGATACAGTAGCCCGAACCGTACGCCCTTTTTGTAGAGGGCGGACTTGACCTTGTTAAAGCTCGCCCTCCTCTTTGCCAGCTCTGCACCCAGGTCCTGGTACACATGGATCTCGCAGCAGTGCTTCTTTAGCGCCTGCTTTATCTGCACGTTTACTTTCAGCGACTGATGCACGACGACACCAAGGTCACACTGCTGAGTATCCACCTCTTTCAATTTACACCATTCAAATAATAATCTGCCTTCCTATTTTTTCTGCCAAAGTGGATAACCTCATATTTATCCATATGCCCACTCACTCAGCCTGTCCAAATCCCACTAAAATATCTCTGCTTTGTCCTCACAATTCACCCTCCCACTCAACTTTGAATCATCTGCAAATCTGGAGATAATACATTTAGTTCCCTCGTTCAAATCATTAATATATAATGTGAACAGTTGGGGTCCTAGCATAAATCCCTGAGGTACACCACTAGTCACTGCCTGCCAATCCGAAAAAGACCCATTTATTCCAACTTTTTGCTTACTGTCTGCTAACCAACTTTCATCTGAAGACACTCCCCGCATTCCCACGTTTTAACTTTACAGTTTGGTAAGTATTTGCTGTGTGAGACCTTGTCAAAAGCCTTCTGAAAGTCTAAATAAACCGCATTCACCGATTCTCCCTCGTCAACTCTACTAGTTACATCTTCAAAGAATTATAGTAGATTTGTCGAGCATTATTTTCCATTCATAAATCCATGCTGACTTTGTCTGATTATGAAATCCTTGATAATGGACTCTAACAGCTTCCCTACTACTGATGTTAGGCTCGTTGATCTCTCGTTCCCTGTTTTCTCTCTACCTGCCTTTTTGAATAGCAGGATTATATTAGCTGCCCTCCAATCTTTAGGAACCATTCATGAGGCCAAAGAGTTTTGGAAAATGATCACCAATGGATCGACTATTTCTTATGGACCACTTTTGTAAGTACTCGAGGATGAAAATTATCAGGTCTTGTAGATTTATCTACTATCAATCCCATTAATTTCCCCAAAACCATTTCTTTACTAATACTAATATCCTTCAGCTCCTCACTAAAACTTGTGTTTCTCAGAACTTCCAGTATATTATTTGTGTCTTCCTTTGTGAAGACAGAAGCAAAGTACGAATTTAGTTCCTCAACCATTTCTTTGTCCCCCGTTGTAAATTCCCCTGTGTCTAACTGTAAGGGGCATACATTAGTTTTTATCAATCTTTTTCTCTTTACATACCGATAGAAACTTTTACAGTTTTTATGTTCCCCACTAGCTTACTTTCATATTGTATTTACCCCTTTTTAAAAAAAAAAAAATATTTGGGTATTTATAGTTTTTATAATAATAATGATAACAGCAACATAAACATGGCACATAAAACATTTCCATCCCTATCACATTCTTCGCACCCCCAACAATGAAACAATAGCCTAACCCCCCCCCCCCCCCCCCCCCCCCCTAGATTTCTGCCTCTGTCATTTTAATTTTCTCCGAGAAAGTCGACGAACGGCTGCCACCTCCGGACGAACCCTAACATTGACCCTCTTAGGGCAAACTTTATTTTCTCGAGACCGAGAAACTCAGGTCTCTAATTTTGGGGGCATCGAGTCCCTCCACATTAACAGAATCCATTTCCGGGCTACCAGGGAGGCAAAGGCCAAAATGTCAGCCTCTCTTGCTCCCTGGACTCCCGGCTTTTCCGACACTCCAAAGATCGCCACCGCTGGACTCAGCACCACCCGTGTTTTAAGTACCGTGGACATTGCCTTAGCAAAACCCTACCAAAACTCTCTAAGCTTCGGGCATGCCCAAAACATGTGGACATGATTTGCTGGACCACCCGCGCACCTTGCACACCTGTCCTCTACCCCAAAAAACTTGCTAATTCGGGCCACTGTCGTGTGTGCCCGTTGGATTACCTTAAATTGTATCAGGCTAAGCCTGGCACATGATGAGGA
This sequence comes from Scyliorhinus canicula, assembly GCF_902713615.1. Taxonomy (NCBI): domain Eukaryota; kingdom Metazoa; phylum Chordata; class Chondrichthyes; order Carcharhiniformes; family Scyliorhinidae; genus Scyliorhinus; species Scyliorhinus canicula. Next base: position 23,575,893 of record NC_052163.1, read on the forward strand.
AGTGTTAACCCTGCTTAAGACATCCGTCCACGAGGGCAGCATGGTGGCCTAGTGGTTAGCACAACTGCCTCACGGCGCTGATGTCCCAGGTTCGATCCCGGCTCTGGGTCACTGTCCGTGTAGAGTTTGCACATTCTCCCCGTGTCTGCGTGGGTTTCGCCCCCACAACCCAAAAATGTGCAGAGTAGGTGGATTGGCCACGCTAAATTGCCCCTTAATTGGAAAAAATAATTGGGTAATCTAAATTTAAAAAAAAAAAGACATCCGTCCACAGACCTGCCTCTATCTCTGCCTCTATCTCTCCCTCTAGCTCATCTTCCCACTTGCCCTTTAGTTCCTCTATCTGAGTTTCCTCCGACTCCATAAGTTATTTGTAGATATGTGATACCTTCCCCTCTCCCACTACCCTGTCCTGTATCACCCGTGGTGGCAGGAGCGGAAAGGTCGGAACCTGCCTTCTCATAAAATGCCGTACCTGCAGATATCTAAACCTATTCTAAGCTGGCAGTTCAAATTTCTCCTCCAAGTCCTTCAAGCTAGGGAAGTTCCCGCCTATAAATAGATCTCCCATCCTCTCAATGCCCACTCTCTACCATCTCCGAAAACCAGTCTTCCCGGCACAAACAGATGGTTGTAAATCGGGACCCACACCGATGCTTCCTCCACTCTTATATGTTTCCTCCACTGTCCCCAGACTCTCAGGGCCACCACTACCACCGGGCTTGTGGAGTGCCGTTATCGTATTTACCCCTTCTTAATTAATTCCTTGGTCCGCCTTTGCTGAAGTTTAAACTGTTCCCAATCCTCAGGTCTCCTGCCTTTTCCTGCTAATTTGTATGCTTCTTCTTTCAATCTAATACTCTCTCTAATTTCCCTTATAAACCATGGTTTGGCCACACTTCCCTTTCTACTCTTGCGCCAAATACGAATAAACAATTTTTGGAGTTCATCTATTCGTTCCTTGAATGAATGCAATTGCCTGTCACTGTCCTTCCTTTCAGGAATGTATCCCATTCCATCATAGCCAACTCCTGACTCATACCATTATAGTTCCCTTTATTGAGGTTCATAAAACCATATGACATAGGATCAGAATTAGGTCAATCGGCCCATTGACTCTACTCCGCCATTCAATCATGGCTGATATTTTTCTCATCCACATTCTCCTGCCTTTTTCCCATAACCCCTGATCTCCTTATTAATCAAGAACCTATATAACTCTGTCTTAAAGACACTCCGTGATTTGGCCTCCACAGCCTTCTGCGGCAGAGTTCCACAGATTCATCACCCTCTGGCTGAAGAAATTCCTCCTCATCTGTGTTTTAAAGGATTGTCCCTTTAGTTGGAGATTGTGCCCTCTGGTTCTAGTTTTTCCTACTAATGGAAACATCCTCTTCACTTCCACTCTATCCAGGCCTCGCAGTATCCTGTAAGTTTCAATAAGATCCCCCCTCATCCTTCTAAACTCCAATGAGTACAGACACAGAGTCTTCAACCGTTCCTCATATGACAAGCTCTTCATTCCAGGGATCATTCTTGTGAACCTCCTCTGGTCTCCGAATCATGGACCTTGATAAAGAATTCACCATATTATGGTCACTCATCCCCAAGGGTTCTCTCACAACTAGATTGCCAACGAATCCTTTCTCATTGCACATCACCCAGTCCAAGATGACCTGTTCCCTTGTTGGTTCCTCAATGTATTTATCCAAAAAACCAACCAGTGTACACTCCTGAAATTCCTCTTCTATTGTACTATGACTAATTTGATTCACCCAATCTATGTGCAGGTTAAAGTCACTCATAATCACAGCTGTTCCTTTATCACATGCATTGCTGATTTCCTGTCTGATGCTATTTCCACATTATCACTGCAGTTTGGTGGTCGACATACCACCTCTACGAATGTTCTTTGCATCTTGGGTATTTCTTAACTTGACCCAGACAGATTCCACATCGTCTGTGCTAATATCTTTCCTCAATTTTGTATCAATATCTCCTTTAATCAACAATGCAACTCCACCACCTTTTCCTTTCTGGCGGCCCTTCCTAAAACCTGAATAGCCCTCAATGTTTAGTTCCCATTCTTGGTCACCCTAGAGCCATGTCTCTGTAATCCTAACTATATCATACTCCTTTACATCTATCTGGACAACTAATTTATCCTTTTTATTTTGAATGCTCCGCACATTCAGGTATAAAACCATAAGATTCCTCTTAACGTTACTTGACCCATCCCTACTATTTTTTGCAGTGTCATTATCTGATACAGGCCCTTGATTTCACTGCCTATCACTTTTCTTATTCTCCTTGCTGTCTTTTTCTCTTTTTTTCCCCCTGCTCTGAACCTTATATAGGTTCCCACCCCCCTGCCATATTAGTTTAAATCCTCCCCAACCTCTCTAGCAAGTACCCCAGGTCCCACCTCCCCTAGAATCCGCACCCAATACTCAAGGAATCTGAAACCCTCCACTTCACAACCTCTCTTCAGCCAAGTATTCATCCGATATATGCTGCTATTTATACTCTGACTAGTGTGTGGCACTGGTAGTAATCTTGAGATCACTACCTTTGATGTCCACCTTCTCAACTTTCTTCCTAACTACCTATATTCTGCTTTTGGGACCTCATCCCTTTCTACCTCTGTCGTTGGTACCGATGTGTACCATGACTACTGACTGTTCAGCCTCCCCCTCCAGAGTGTCCCTAAACAACTCCGAGACATATTTCACCCTAACACCAGGGAGACAGCATTATATTGGATTCTCGTTTCTGGCCATGGAAATGTCTATCTATTCCCCTTACAATTGAATATCCTATAACAATTGCATTCCCACACGTTTTACTCCTCTCCTCTGCAGCAAAACCAACCATGGTGCAATGAATTTGGCTGATGCTGCTTTCTCCTTGGAGGTCATTCCCCTCAACGGTATCCAAATGGTATATCTGCTTTGCAGGGCAATGGCCACAGGAGATTCCTAAACTGCCTGCCTAGCTACCTTGCTCTGCCTGGTGGTCACCTATTCCCTTCCTGCCTGTGGAGTCTGAGTCTGCGCTGTGACCATCCCTGTATAGGTGCTATCCACGACACTCCGTATCGCGGATGCTCCACAGTGTCCCCAGACGCCGCTCCAGCTCCGAAACCCAGGCTTCCAGATACAGTCGAGAAGACACTTCCTGCCCACATGCTACTTTATTGCATTCCAATTTTACTATTCAGGATATTTCTGGAACAATGCTGCAGCAGGGCAAGAACACTCTCTGAAGATTTAAAAGTTACAAAGCAAGGAGAAAAAGCACCTCTTCCCACTCTGCACCAAATTCCCGCTCTGTTTGAAATTCCTGAGTTTCAAACTCACTCTGGCACTGTCTCACTCAGGATGTGGTCTCTCTTGCGCGCGATGTGCTCCTGTGCAAAGCTCATTGTGAGTGCACTTTGAAGACCCTTTCATAAATAGTGCTGAACTGGGCTCAGATGCTGGCACACCAGTTAAACTTAAAAAGTATGACATTAACAGCCCTTACCTCCTAAGCAGACTTCAGAGATTGACAGATAACTGCCTCAGCTATCTGGGTGGGGCAGCTCCTTATTAATCTTTTAACTGGAGTAGTAAACTTATAAAAGAGGAAAGAAGGAAAGATTTAACAATTCAATTCCCACTCTGTTTCAAATTCCCGAGTTTCAAACACACTCTGGCTGTGTCTGACTCTGGATGTGGTCTCTCTTACTGCTCATATGCAAAGCTCACTGTCCTTGGCTTTTACAATGGAGGATACTGGACCAACCCAATAGTAACAGGTAATGCAGCGATTGTTGAAAAAGAGGAACTTAAAACAATCGCCATTTCTGGGGAAAAAGTACTGAGCAAATCAGGATTGAAGGCGGACAAGTCCCCAGGGCCTGATGGCCTGCATCCAAGTGACAAATGCTAAGACATCCCATATTGCAAAGGCCAGTGGTAGGCTGGAAGATTGGGAAAATTTCAAAGATCAACAAAGGCTTACTAAAAAAGTAATAAAAAGCGCAAAGCTAAATTATGAAAGAAAACCAGTGCAAAATATAAAAAAGGATAGCAAATGTTTCTATAAGTATATAAAAGGAAAGAAAGTAGCTTAAGTGAATGTTGGTCCCGTTTGGAGGAGATCGGGGAGTTAATAATGGGGAACACAGAAATGGTGAAGATGCTAAATCAGTATTTTGCCTCAGTTTTCACAGTGGAGGACCTTCGTACCATTCCAATTGTAACAGGTAATGCAGAGGTAATAGAAAGGGAAGAACTTAGAACGATCATAATAAATAGGGAAATACTACTCAACAAGCTATTGGGATTGAAGGCAGACAAGTCCCATGGCTTGATGGCCTATATCCTAGGGTCTTAAATGAAGTTGCAGCGGAGATGGTGGATCCATTGGTTGTAATATTTCAAAATTCCCTGGATGCAGGAAAGGTTGTAGTGGATTGGAAAAAGGCTAATGTAAAACACCTGTTCAAAAAGGCAGAAAGTAGGAAACTATAGACCAGTTAATTTAACATCTGTCGCTGGGAAATTGTGGGAACCCATTATGGAGGAAGTAGTAACGGGACATTTGGAAAGTCAAAACGCAATCCATCAGAATTCACATGGTTTTGTGAAGGTGAAGTAAATGGCAAAGGGGAGCTCAAAGAGTTCATAAGAAAGACTTTTATTCAGCAAAACAGTGGTATTTACACAGGACCCGGTATCTCGGGGTCCTCACTCCTTTCGAGCAGCTGACCTGTTATACTAGTGCTGGTTAACTCACAACCCAATCAGCATAAGGGAACAATCATCCCCAGCTGGAAGAGTGCCATGCAGGGTTATAGCCCCCCCCCCCCCCCCCACCCGCCCCCCTCCAAAGTCCAAAAATGACCATTGAGGAGGGACTAAAAAACAATTGAGGTGAACAAGAGAACAAAAAATCAGTACAACAAAACCACAATGGCCAGATAACAACAAAAAAAAAGCGTTTTGGGCCCAACAAGGCGCCTTAAAAACGGGAAACAGGACAGACCGGCGAACATCCTGCTGAACATTACATCCCGTCCAAGACTCCCACACAAAAGGCAAAGCCGCTAACGGTCGAGCCTGGGGACATGCGCACCATAGCGTCTGACCCATCGACCCAATGCCTTATCAGCACCATGTAACTTTCAGCCACAAGGGGACCAGGTTTTGAGGGGGTGGGGGGGATGTGATCATCAGACAATGCCCAAAACTACACCCCAAAAATACTTGCCTCAGCACACAGTAAGAAAGTGGAAAATAACCGCCTACCGAACGCCCGGGAAGCTGTCGCCCAAGAATTTATATAGTACCGATTCAATCAGGCATATCATTCAAAAGAAAATATGGGATCCACACACCCCACAGTGTCTGTAGGCGCAACATCAATAACCATTTAAAATATCGCTGTAGTCCATCTCTTAGTCCATCATGGACTAGTCTTTCGAAATCAACGTCGCACTCACAAACAGTCCAGGGGGAGGTGGTGGCATAGTGGTATTGTCGATGGACTAGTAATGTCGATGGACCCGAGACCCAGAATAATGATCTGGGGACCTGGGTTCGAATCCCAACGTGGTAGGTGATGCCTTGAATACTTTCTGACGGTAGGGAAAGTTGTGGCTAATTATGTTCATCGCCAACAGAGTATTTTGCATTGATGAAGCAGTGGCAGCAAGTTGTGATCCTTCATCTCATTCATGGGTGATAAAAAAAAACACAATCTCAAGAGAAAGGATTGAAAATAACTTCAAAGAAATTGTCATAATTACAACAAGTCCACAAATCGAGTTTTTTTTTAAAGCTCATCTTTACACACATATCGTTTTTTCCTTTTGGGGAATACTGGAAGGATTCCCAAACTGATCATCAACCCATTTGAACCACGTTATGAACGTTCCTGCTCTGGTCAACAAGTCTTGTCAATTGGACTTGAATCCTTCTGGAACAGAGATAGGGACACTACCACTATGCCACAAGACCTGATTGCCAGTTATTAACTAATAAATTATCTGTATTAAATAATTTGGTATTTGTTGTATTTTTATAAGGAGGCAGCTACTGAAGGTCCATTTGAGGAAGTGGAGTTCCAACTCCACCAGAAAACACAGAAGCAGTAATGCAAATGATATTCTGTTCCATGGGCAGTTCTTGTAATTTGTAATATTTATAATTTAATTTTCCAAAGCAAACTACAATATAGGCTCCTGTATCCTGCATAGTTCCTGTTTGTGGACATCAGATTAGGATCACACTCAACTTTTATTGCACATAGTCCACTAGAAAGAATTGCTTGGAAAGGACTCTTTCCTCCTTCTCCTTTGAGTAGTTTTCCTATCTTCTTGAGATCTGAAAAGTTGTTCACCTAGAGAAAACCAGACCATAAATCTCAGTGCAGACTAAGATTGAAATTCTATTGACTATGCCACAATTCCCTGATGAGGAAAGATAGATTGTGGGCTGACAATCAAACTTGAGAATTTGTTGAACCTGTTCCAGAGGGAGCACTCATCAATATTTATTATATTTTCCAGTCTTAAACAAAAATCGCTTTCTGGGTTATTTTATGATCCATTGTAATATTACATTTTAGGGCAGTGTTTTCTGAAAAATGAAGAATTATTTTTCAAGTTCTTCCTCATGGATTAGCACTACTGTTAAAATAATGGGAACAGCTGACTATCACTAACTTTTTTTGACTTATTAATTATACTGCAGGCAAAAATGCAATCCATTATAACGTTATTCTTAATTCTTACCGATCATTTAATTGTTGGAAATTAAGCTAATTTTATATTTATTTTAACCATGTAACATTGATCACAGACACACTCGGATGAGATTACATCAGGGATGATAATATCCTCACTTGATGAGATAAGTGATGCTCAAGATCGGAAAACTGAAAGGAGCAGAGCATCCTCACAAAGCAGTATTCAAGATATGTCTCTAGTCGGACTGCCGAATCTGAGTAAGTCCCTCAGTAATACCACTAATGATTTGATTTACCAGATGAGTTCTGAATGTTGGACCTACAAAGCTAGATCATTCATACCTAAAAATCAGAAGTGCAACCCTGTAACCTTTGCCTGGGGATTAAACCAAAAGGCTGTTATAAGATAACTTTTCAGGAGAGTTGGACGGAATTTTACAAAATATAAGTACCAGATTAGAATGAATCAGTATTTTGCTATAATTATTTGCAGAAACATAAGTTTGTTGCTATTCAAATCAATCCTCACTCCTTTTTAATAAATCTATAAAATGGCTACAACACAGGACGCTACTCAGTTTGTCACATCCATGCTAGCTCTCTCCAAGTGAGTCAGTCCAACTCCCCACCCGTTCCCCATAACTGATCAATTTTCTTTTCTCTTCAGAAGCTTATCCAATCTTCTTTTAAAAGGTCCAATTGAATCAGCCATTCCAGTGCATGCCAGATCCTAATCACCCTGCAAAAAAGGCTTTTCCTAATTTTGTTGTTGCTTCATTTGCCTGTCACCTTCAATCAGTGGTCTTTGGTTCTTAACCCTGTTGTCAATGGGAATAGTTTCACTCTCTCTCTCTCTGCTCTTTGTCAACCCCACATGATTTTGAAAAATTCTATCAAATTTACTCTCAATTTTCTCTTCTCTAAGAACAACTCCAGCTTCTCCAACTGAAGTCCCTCATCCCTGGAACTGTTCTTGTAAATATAATAGAAACATATTGAAATGTTTGTACATTGCCTGCAGAATATTTTATCTCTATTGCAAAGCTTATTTTGATAATACATAGTTAGAATACTACACTAATAGTTGTGTTTAATTAATTTATTTTGTGTTTCAATAACATCTTGCATTCATATAGTGCATTTAATGTAGAAAAAGACTCAGAAGTGTTTTGCAGCTGTGTAATCACACAAAAATGGACACCAATAAGATAGAAATATTAGTTAGAAAGCTTGGTCGACGCGGTGGGTTTAAAGTTTTTAAAAGAGGAGAGGCAGTGGGTTTGAGGAGTGAATTCTCTTAAATAGCACTCCAGGTGACCTGGTTGGCTGAAGGCATGACACGTTAGTAGTGAAGTGATGGGAGAGCAAGATACATAGTGGTCAGAGTCAGGAACTGAGGGTTCTGAGAACAGTGGGAGGTTGGTTGTGTGGCTTGAGGAGATTGCAGAGATAGGAAAGGATTGTGCCTTAAAAGATTTAAACATAGGAATAAGGATATTAAATTGATGGCATAGAAGTATCAGGAGCCAACATAGGTCAGCGAGGGAAGTAGGATGGGTGAGGATAACAGTGCAGGATAAGATACTGGCAGCAGAACTATTGCATGGGCCAACGTTTACAGAATGTAGAGGAGGGAGGTCAGATAGTAGAACATTAAAATTATAGAGTCTGGAAGTGACAAAGGTCATCTGAGACAGGGGCAAAGATATTGCAGATACTTATGGAACTATGAACACCTTCCAGTGGAGGAAGGAGTAACATAATATAATGTACCTAGAGTTGTAATAGCACATTCTCAACATGTTACCAGGAACATATGTGATGGATATCTGGTATCTGGTAGTTTTTTTTGAATTTTAACTTTAAAGCTCCTTATCATAGAATCTGTGGCATGGAGAAAGGCCCTTCTGCCAAAACTGGTCCATGCCAACTAAAAAGCCCATCTAAGCCAATCCCATTTGCCTGCATTTGGCCCATATCCCTTTAAATCTTTCCTAGCTATGTATCTGTCCAAATGCCTTTTAAATTTTTTCAGTGTCACTGCCTCAACCACTTCCTCCAGCAGCTCGTTCCATATATGTACCACCCTCTATGTAAACATGTTGCTCCTCAGGTTCCCATTAATTCTTTCCCCTCTTAACTTAAACCGATGCCCTCTTAAGTCTCGATTGGGAAAAAGACTGAGTGCATGATCCATGATCTTGTACACTTCTATAAGATCACCCCTCAGTCTCCTACGCGTCAAAGAAAAATGTCCTAACCTGTCCAATCGCTCCCTATAACTCAGTCCCTTGAGTTCTGCCAACATCCTTGTAAATCTCTTCTGCACTCTCCCCAGTTTAATAACATATTTCCTATAGCAAGGCGACCAAAACTAAACACACTGCAACAGGTGCGGCCTCACTAATGTCCTGTAGAACTGCAACATAACTTCCCAACTTCTATACTCAATACCCTGACTGATGAAGGCCAACATGCCAAAAGCCTTCTTCACTGCCTATCTACATGTGACTCCACCTTTAGAGAACTGTGCACCTAAACTTCAAGGCCCTTCTGTTCCATGATACTCCCTAAGGTCCTACTATTCACCGTGAAAGTCCCATCTTGATTTTGACTTTCCAAAATGCAGCACCTCACACTTGTCTCTATTGAACTCCATTTTCCATTTCTAGGCCCACTTCCCCAGCTGATCAAGATCCTGCTGCAATTTTTGATAACCCTCCTCACTAATGCCACCTTTTTAGTGTGATCTGCAAACTTACTGATCATTCCTTGTACATTCTCATCCAATTCATTGATATAGATAAAAAACAGCAATGGGCCCAGCACTGACCCCTGAGGCACACCACTAGTCACAGGCCTCAGTCCGACAAGCATCCTTCTACCATTACCCTCTGCTTCCTACCATCAAGCCAATTGTAAATCCAATTTGCCATCTCTCCCTGGATTCCTTGTGATCTAACCTTCCAGAGTAGTCGACCATGTGGAACTTTAACAAAGGCCTTATTGAAGTCTATATGTCCACCGCCATGCCCTCATCAAACTTCCTGGTCACTTCGTCAAAGAACTCTTACAAATTTGTAAGGCATGATCTCCTATGCACAAGGCCTGCTGACTACTAATAATCCTGTCTTTCCAAATACCTGTATATCTCATCCCTCAGAATCCTTTCCAGTAACTTACCCACCACAGATATTAGGCTTACCAATCTATAATTTCCAGATTTTTCTTTGCAACCTTTCTTAAATAAGAGCACAACATTTGCTACCCTCCAGTCTTCTGGTACCTTACCCGTGGCTAACGATAATGCAAATATCTCAGCCGGGCTCCTGCAACTTCTTCTGTAGCCTCACACAGTGTTCTTGGATATCCTGGTCAGGGCCAGGAGATTTATCCACCTGCATACACTTTACTACACCCATCACCTCCTCTAAAGTATTATGAACTGTCCCCAATATATCGCCACCAACCTTCCCAGGTTCCCAAGTCTCCATGTCTTTCTGCATGGTAAACACAGAAGAGAAATATTCATTGAGAACATCGCCCATCTCCTGAGGTTCCTCATATATGTGGTCCTTGAGGGGTCCTATTCTCTCTATAGTTATTATTTTCCCTTTAATATACTTAAAGAATCCCTTTGGATTCACCTTAATCCTCTCAGCCAAATCTACCTCATGCCCCCTTTTTGCCCTCCTAATTTCCTTCTTGAGTATACTCCTGCAAACCCTATACACCTTCAGGGAATCCCTTGATTCCAGCTGCTTGTACCTGAGCCATGCTTCTTTCGTTTGAAATAAAATGAAATGAAAATCTGTGTTATTGTCACAAGTAGGCTTCAAATGAAGTTACTGTGAAAAGCCCCTAGTCGCCACATTCCGGCGCCTGTTCGGGGAGGCTGGTATGGGAATTGAACCATGCTGCTGGCCTGCCTTGATCTGCGTTAAAAGCTAGCGATTTAGCCCTGTGCTAAACCCGCCCCTCCTGGCCAAAACCTCTATGTTTTATCATCCAGGGTTCCCTAATCCTGTCATCCTTGCCCTTAACCCTAAAAGGAACATATAGACCCTGAGCTCTAGCTATTTCACTTAAAAGGCCTCCCACTTACCAGAGGTCCCTTTGCCCCCAAACCAGCTACTCCAATGAACCCTTGCAAGCTCCTGTCTAATTCTGTCAAAATTCGTTTTGCCCCGGGGCCCTGATTAGAGTAGAGGAGTTATTGGGGGGCCTAAAGGCCATGCAGTCGGGAAAAGCCCCGGGGCCGGATGGATACCCAGTAGAGTTCTATAGGAAGTTTTCTGAGCTAGGGGGGCCCGATCTTGGCGAGGGTTTTCAATGAGGCAAGGGACAGAGGGACCCTGCCGCCGACAATGTCGCAAGCCACTATATCACTGATATTGAAGCGGGGTAAAGACCTGGAGGCGTGCGGGTCCTACAGGCCAATCTCCCTGATTAATATTGACGCCAAGCTCCTGGCAAAGGTAATGGCGGTTACAACGGAGGACTGCGTACCGGAGGTGATTGGAGAGGACCAAACTGGGTTCGTGAAAGGTAGGCAGCTGGCGGCCAACCTGAGAAGATTACTTAATGTGATGATGATACCCCCGGCGGGCATGGAGGTTGAGGTAGTGGTGGCGATGGACGCCGAGAAGGCCTTTGACCGGGTGGAGTGGGACTATCTATGGGAGGAGCTCGGACGGTTTGGGTTTGGGGAGGGACTGGTGGATTGGATCAAATTATTATATCAGGCCCCGAGTGCCAGCGTCAGGATTAACAGAGAAGTGTCGGAGTACTTTAGGCTGTACCGAGGGACCAGACCGGGCTGCCCGCTCTCCCCGCTGCTCGCTCTCCCCGCTGCTGTTTGCGCTGGCCATAGAGCCGCTGGCGATTGCGCTGAGAGCCGCAGAGGGATGGAAGGGGATGGTGAGGGGCAGGGTAGAACATAGGGTCTCTCTTGACGCAGACGACCTGTTCCTGTACGTGTCGGACCCAGTGGCCGGGATGGGAAGTATACTGGGAATTTTGAGGAAGTTCGGCCAGTTTTCAGGGTACAAATTAAATACGGCCAAGCGTGAAATGTTTGTGGTACAGGCAAAGGGCCAGGAGAACAGATTGAGAGGGCTACCGTTTAGGCTGGTTGAGGAAAATGTCCGGTATTTGGGAATCCAGGTGGCACGGGACTGGGGCAGGCTGCATAAGTTAAATTTGGCCAGGGTGGTGGAGCAAATGAAGGGAGAGTTTCGGAGATGGGATGCACTCCCGCTGTCGCTGGCAGGGAGGGTGCAGACTGTAAAGATGACAATCCTCCCTAGATTTCTGTTTGTTTTTCGGTGCCTCCCGATCTTTGTCCCACAGTCCTTCTTCAAAAGAGTTAACGGGCTGATCATGAGCTTTGTCTGGGCGGGAAAATCCCCGCGGGTGAAGAAGGCGATGCTGGAGAGGAACCGCAGCGAGGGAGGGCTGGCTTTGCCGAGTCTGATTAATTATTACTGGGCGGCCAACATCGCTATGATAAGGAAGTGGATGGTGGGTACGGGGTCTATCTGGGAGCGGGTGGAGGCGGCTTCGTGCAGGGGCTCCAGCTTGGCAGCCCTGGTCACGGCTCCTCTACCGCTGCCGCTGGTTAAGTACTCCACCAGCCCGGTAGTGATGGCGACCCTGCGGATATGGGGCCAGTGGAGGAGGCATGTAGGGGAGACGGGGGCGTCGGTTTGGGCGCCAATCTGCGACAACCATCGGTTTGCCCCCGGGAGTATGGATGGGGTGGTTTAGAGTATGGCGGCGGGCGGGGGTGGGAAGGGTGGGCGATATGTTCCTGGAAGGGAGCTTTGCGAGTTTGAGGAGTTTGGAGGAGAAATTTGGGCTGGTATGGGGAAATGATTTTAGGTACCTACAGTTGCGGGATTTTGTTCGTAGACAGGTCCCATCTTTCCCACGCCTCTCGCCAATGGGGATCCAAGACAGAATAGTCTCTAGGGGGGAAGAAGGGGAGGGTAGAGTCTCTGGTATTTATAAGGTGCTAATGAGGGAGGAAGGGTCCCAGATGGAGGAACTGAAACTTAAATGGGAGGAGGAGCTAGGCGGGGAAATGGAGGACGGGCTGTGGGCAAAGGCCCTGAGTAGGGTAAATGCGACCGCGACATGTGCCAGCCTCGGGCCCATATGACGGTGGCTCAGATGAGCAAATTCTTTGGGATAGAGGACAAATGCGCTAGGTGCGCGGGAGGACCAGCGAACCACGTTCACATGTTTTGGGCATGCCTTAAGCTTAGGGGGTACTGGGAGGAATTTGCAGGTGTCATGTCCCGGGTGCTAAAAACAAGGGTGGCGATGGGTCCAGGGGTGGCAATTTTTGGGGTTTCGGAAGACCCGGGAGCTCAGGGGGAGAAAGAGGCCGATGTTTTGGCCTTTGCTTCCCTGATAGCCCGGCGACGAATACTATTGGCGTGGAGGGACTCAAAGCCCCCGAAAACTGAGTTGTGGCTTGCGGACATGTCAAGTTTCCTGGGTATGGAAAAAATTAAGTTCGCCTTGAGGGGATCTTTACAGGGGTTCGCCCGGAGGTGGCAACCATTTATTGACTTCTTTGCGGGAGAGTGAGCGTCAGCAGGGGGTTGGGGGTTGGGGGGGGGGGGGGTGTAGAGTAGGAGGGATAAAATGGCGGGTAGTACCGGTGGGAGAGGAGCGGGCTTGTGCAGTATGTTACGATTGAAGTATTGACCCTTTTATGGACTGTCCTCATTAATACTACACCCTGTCTGCTTCATCCGATGCCAATGCTTATGTAGTTACATTGTATTTATTGTGTAGCCCTATTATGTATTCTCATGTACTTTCTTGAATTCTGTTCAATCCCCTTTCTTCCAATGTACTGAATGATCTGTTGAGCTGCTTGCAGAAAAATACTTTTCACTGTACCTCGGTACACGTGACAATAAACAAATCCAATCCAATCCAATCCAATCCGAAAGTACATGGATGTTTGCACATTTTTGCCTTTTTTGCTTTCTCTCTGTGGATGTCTGTAACTGTTTACAAAGCCAAAAACTACCTCAATAAAATTGTTGATTTAAAAAAAAATTTTTTTTTTTAAATCGTTTTGCCCCAATTCAGAACTTGAACCTGTGGACCAATTTTGCCCCTATCCATAACTATTTTAAAATTAATTGAATTATGGTCACTGGTCCCAAAGTGATCCCCCACCGTCACTTCAGTCACTTGCCCTGCCCTATTTCCCAAGAGTCGGTCAAGTTTTGCCTTTTCCCAAGTAGGATCCTCCACATAATGCCTGAGGAAACTTTCCTGAACACTTAAAAAATTCCACCCCATCCAAGCCCTTAACACTAAGGCAGTCCCATTCTATGTTAAGAAAATTCAAATCCCCTACTATGACAACCCTATTACTCCTGCAAATCTCCCCAATCTTCCTGCATATTTGTTCTTCTAATTCCCATTGACTATTTGGGGACCTATAGTACAACCCCAATAAAGTCACCATCCCCATCTTATTTCTTAGTTCCACCCCCAAAGCCTCAGTGGATGATCCCCTTCGTTATTTCATCCCTGACTATGCCGTGATGCTCCCCTCAATCAAAAATGCAACTCTCTTCCCCCCCCTCCCCTTTCTTCACCACCTAAAGCACCTGTACCCTGGAACATTAAGCTGCCAGTTCTGTCCCTCCATTAGCCATGTTTCAGTGATGGCTATAATATCCCAGTCCCATGTACCTATCCATGCCCTGAGTTCATCAGCCTTACCTGTCAGCCCTCTTGCATTGAAATAGATGTAATTTAATCCAATAGGTTTTTCCTGCTCCCTGTCGTGCTCTTGCCTATCATGTCTATCCAGCTTGCATTTGCTGAGTACTGCATAGCCTTCCAGCCCCTCATTTGCTTCTGTGCTGCTGAGGATCCTACCCCCTGCCAGTCTAGTTATGCTAGAATTAGTTTGTAATTTTCATTGTTTTCTGTCCTGCAGGAGAAATTAAAATAACTTTCTCTTTTTCCTTAGGCTTGCAACTACAATGTCCTAGTAATGTCCCCCTTGTGTGTGACTCAGATAATGAATCAGATATGGATGACGAGCAGGCAGAATTGGTTGTGCTTGACCCAGATCATGTAAGAAATGTCTTAGTATTAGATCTTTATCAAAGCTTGAAGGTCATTATTCTCAAAATCGGTGCTATGTCTTTTCGTCCGACGTCATTTCGTCCAACGACACTTCGTCCACGTCTTTTGGTCCAACGTCTTTTTGTCCGCCCGTCTTTTGGTCCAACGTCACTTCGTCCAATTATCCAATTACAAATTAACTCCGTATAAAACCATTTAATTGATAAAATGCAAGTACAATACAGCAAGTGAATTTAATTGCTAAAATGCAAGTAATTGATAAAATGCAAGTAAAATGCAAGTTGAAAAATGCAGTTAAAAAGTTAAAAAATCTAAAAATGCAGTTAAAAAATCTAAAAGTTTACTAATTACTTAAAATTCCCGAAATTACTTAAAATTGATGTAAATTGTAAATTCCCGAAATTACTTAAAATTGATGTAAATTGTAAGCAACATTCCTCAACAAATCGAGCAGTGCAAACCTAGGAAAAGAATACTGGAGATGTGAGAAAAGAAGGCTATGTTCAGTGCGGATTTACAATTTACATCAATTTTAAGTAATTTCGGGAATTTACAATTTACATCAATTTTAAGTAATTTCGGGAATTTTAAGTAATTAGTAAACTTTTAGATTTTTTAACTGCATTTTTAGATTTTTTAACTTTTTAACTGCATTTTTCAACTTGCATTTTACTTGCATTTTATCAATTACTTGCAATTTAGCAATTAAATTCACTTGCTGTATTGTACTTGCATTTTATCAATTAAATGGTTTTATACGGAGTTAATTTGTAATTGGATAATTGGACGAAGTGACGTTGGACCAAAAGACGGGCGGACAAAAAGACGTTGGACCAAAAGACGTGGACGAAGTGTCGTTGGACGAAGTGACGTCGGACGAAAAGACGCGACACGCTCAAAATCAATATGTGTTATGTTGTTAGTATCTAAAATAAAATCTAATATATATTTTAGTCAAAAATAATGACCTTTATAAATAAAATGTTTCCAGTTGTTCGTATTAGGGTTGTACGACTGAATAAATTATAAGGTAATAAATACGTGGCTATAAATCTGAAGCAGTATATTATACAAGGAATTTCAACACAAAAAAATTCTAAGCTGTTTGGAATGGTCATCTGTACTCTATAATAGGTTAGGACTTTAAATTGCCATGTGTGATGACCCTCAGGTTAAATCACCACCAGTCAGCTCTCTCTCAAAAGGGGAGAGCAGCCTGTGGTCCTCTGGGATTGTGGCGACATTTACATTTCATCTTCAGTATTGTTAGTCATTTTTGTGGTTGAAGATTTATCCTGTTTTACTGCCCCTGGCAGCTGTCACTGAATATTATGTGTCAGCACACTTTACATCCGAGAAGAGTAATGATGAAGATTATTGATTGTGACATCAGTTTTGCAGACTTAATATTAATTTCTAGCAAAATCTTTGTCATATTATTGATTCACAAATTAAAACATTCAATTGATTATAACATTCACGATTACGTACATTTCATATACCTGTTAAAGAGGAAGTATATTCCACACAATTGCATTATAAGGAGAATATCTTTCCAGTTACTAGTTCTCTCGGTTGCCCTTTTTTCACCATGTTGGAGACAACAGAAAATGACGTAAAACTTTTCCAGATCTGAAATCTTAAGGTATTGTTCCAGTAATATCCCGAATAGTAAAATTGGTAGCAACATATTAAATGCAATAATGGGATGCACTTCTCATTTAAAGAATTATTTTGTGATGTCACGTCAGGGAAGAAGTTTCTGAATAAAATACCTGTCCGTCTTTAACCAGCAGCTGTTTAGCATAAACCATTTAATCAGGGATAACAGTTATGTGCAGATAATTCCTATAATATCTGACCAATTATGAACAATTAAATTCAATATACTTACATTTTAAGTTTCTGCAGAGACAAATTTCCTTCCCTATATCAGCAAGCAGTGTACTTCACACAGAAACTTGAAAAATGCTTCATTCTCAGCTTTTGGGTCATTAGTTGGATGAGTGCAGGGTCACCAAAATAAAAGGATAGTTACCTACATTTTACATATTTCACTTTTTTATAATATAGCCTCTAATGAAGCGTTTCCAGGAAGCTCTGAAGAGCCATCTTTCGAAGCAATTGAACAAGTTAACCCTGGAGATCAGGGATTTGGTAAGTGCAGTAACAGCTATTAAAGCATTTGAGGTAATCGAATAATGTAAAGTTTAATGCAGTGATTTGGCATTCAGCAACATATAAATTGCAGCTCTTCAAGAAGAACAGCTACGAATGGCAGTAATGGGAACTTATTTTTCAGAAAATAATTTTTTTAATTATAGCCCTTGTCGACAGGATTTTTGGTTTAGCTATTAGTTGCAATCCAAACACTTGGCATCTTGAAAGAGAAGTGTCAGCAAGCACGATATCAAACATTGAGAAAAATCACTGTTGAAACTTTATGTTTTTTAAAATTGCTTTTAAAATAGGGCCATCTCTTTTGATCACTGCAGTGTGTGGATAAATGATTATTTCTAACTTCAACATGTTTCTGTACCTTTTATTAGACCATGTTATATTTTCACTATTGTGATCACTGCAGCTCACAAGTGAAGAGTAGTTACATAAATCAGCGTACTACAATTCAGTGCTCCAAATAATTTTCTTTACAGATTAAAAACAAATTGATGTTAGTACTTAATGACTTCTGTTTTCAAGATATGGAGAATGAAAAAGCAAACAACTGAGCGTGAAGATACAGGAGTGATTCTTTATGGAGCACAACAGTCTCTCGCCCAAATCCAAATGGAACTTGAAAAATTACATGACTATTGCTCAGCAGCTTCAGCAAAACGACAAAAGACAGAGGAAGATTTGGCACATATTAGGAATCTTTACCAAGTGTCACAAACCACAACAAATAGTGAGCGTTCAAAAGGTGATCTTTAGAATTTAGTTAATTGTTTGCTGCTGTTATAAAATTAAAACAAAATTCTCATTGAAGCCAATGATTTTAAGTTAACAGAAGTCTCCATTTTAGGGCAGCACAGTAGCATGGTGGTTAGCATAAATGCTTCACAGCTCCAGGGTCCCAGGTTCGATTCCCGGCTGGGTCACTGTCTGTGCGGAGTCTGCACGTCCTCCCCGTGTGTGCGTGGGTTTCCTCCGGGTGCTCCGGTTTCCTCCCACAGTCCAAAGATGTGCTGGTTAGGTGGATTGGCCATGCTAAATTGCCCGTAGTGTCCTAAAAAGTAAGGTTAAGGGGGGGGGGGGGGGGTTGTTGGGTTACGGGTATAGGGTGGATATGTGGGTTTGAGTAGGGTGATCATGGCTCGGCACAACATCGAGGGCCGAAGGGCCTGTTCTGTGCTGTACTGTTCTATGTTCTATGTTCTAGATGCTTAAATGTGTTAGTGTGTGCTGGATGTGTAGAAAGGAAAATGTTCATGCTGGACCCAAATTAGGTGAAACCACATTATTAGACTTGTTACTGCAATTTATCTTTTGCATGCAACTACGCAAGACAACTTCAATCAAAAGCTTGTTCAGGGTGGAAATTGCACAGTACTCAGGCAGAGTAAACAAGTTCACAAAGGCAGGGTCAGAGGAACAGAGGTCAGAGGTATGTGTAAGGCCAGAGCAGGTTAGATGGCCAATAAGAGGTGAGGCAATGAAGAGTTTTAAACAAGAGGATAAGTATTTTAAATTTCGGGCTTGGGAGGGTGAGAAGCCAATGTAATCAGGAAGAACAAGGAAGTACGAGTGAATATAGGCCATAAAACTTTAGATGAGCTGAAGTTTACAGAGTGTGGAGGACAAGAGGCCAGAAGGGAGAGCACTGTAATGGTCATGCCTAAAGTTGACAAAAACATGGATGGTAGTTTTAGCAAGAGATGGTTGAGGCAGGAGTAAACACATATTATTATGGAAAGGTGAGCAAGTGATCTTTTTGATGGAGAAGATATAGGGTCAGAAGTTCAATTTGTTGACTCGGACGATAGAATGAGAAGTAAATATTGGTGGGGGGTGCAGTGAAGAGGGGCTGATGAGGATATGGAGTTGTGGCAGAGACCAAGGACAATTAATGGAAGGAAATTGTAGCTCGCCCAAGACTGCATTTAGATTAGGAGTCTGACAACATAGATGTGGTGACAGTGTCAAGAGAGATGGTGTAGACATGAAGCTGGATATCGTCAGCATACATGTAGAAACCATGGGGCAGTATTTAGATGAGGAGAAGAAGGGGACCAAGAACAAAGTCAACAATATTAATCGGCAAATAGTAATTTTGTTACTATAATCTTATGTTAGTAGATTGTTGGGGGGGGGGGGAAGATTGAGGAAGATAAAGAACTATGGTTTTACAGACAAAACAACCCCAAGATGTGAAACGAAGCGCAAACTGCTCTTTCAAAAAGCTAGTTAGCACAAACAAAAAGGGCAAAATAGCCTCCTTTGTGATGCAAGTTTCTCTGATTCCATGATCAATATTTAACAATTAAAACCGTGCCATTTTATTTAACACTCCTGGTGTTAGTGATGTGTTTGCCAGATAGATCGAGTTTGAATGGCAGGCAGGACAGTTTAAAGAAACTGAGATTTGATAGCCAGAGTCTCACAATAGTTCATATTGTGGTGTGCGAAGCAAATCATAGAACATACAGTGCAGAAGGAGGCTATTCGGCCCATCGAGTCTGCACCGACCCACTTAAGCCCTCACTTCCACCCTATCCCCGTAACCCAATAACCCCTCCTAACCTTATTGGTCACTAATTGCAATGTATCGTGGGCAATCCACCTAACCTGCACGTCTTTCGACTGTGGGAGGAAACCGGAGCACCCGGAGTAAACCCACGCAGACACTGGGATAATGTGCAGACTCCGCACAACGTGCAGACTGCGCACAGACAGTGACACAGTGGGGAATCGAACTAGGAACCTGGCGCTGTGAAGCCACAGTGCTATCCACTTGTGCTGCCGAGCTGCCCAAAGCTCATATATTGCTCACACAGCTTTGTTATAATAATGTGCAGGGTCTCCCAACCCTCCAGATAGATTCTTCGTTGTTTATTTTTGCTTTTCAATTTGGAAAAAAACTTTACTCCTGAAACATGTTTCACCAACTGAAATATTTCTCAAGCTGATTGACAATACACCAACTGTAAAACTGAACACTGAGGAAATAACATCAAAATAATTCATAAGATTTAATTTACTCTTAATGACTGCCAGGGCCAACTTAAAAAAAAATCTTTTATATGTTGTAAATATTTTTTAAAAACAGCATGAATACAATTAAAGTTAATTGGGAAAATGCTAATTTTCCGTATTCCGTTTTACCTTTTTAAACGTATTCTCTATTTTCCCTACTGATCATGAGTTTGCAAAAATATTTATTTATCCAAAAGTTAATTTTTAAATACTTTGCAATTTTGAAATATTCTGATGTCTTCCAAGTGGGGCTGAATTCTCCACCATCGGGATTCTCCGTTTAGCCGGCAGTCCGGAGGTTTCCTGACGGCGTGTGGCTGTCCCACAGTGGGAAACCCCATTGATCAGCCAGCGAAACGGAGAATCCTGACGGTGTGCCGCACCAGGCGGGATGGAGAAACCCACCCGTGGTCTCAGTCAACAGAAGATAGAACTCCAGTGAAGACTCTCCCTTTTGACATTGATGTGGCATTGTTATCATGCAATCTCATCCTAGTTTCACAACTACAAACAGAAGTTGAAAATATTGCACTGCGACATTTCTACATGGAGAACTTAAAGCATGATGTGTGTTCTGACATCATGGTGATGAAGCGTGCAACAGAAAAATTAGAGATTGAAAAAGTACAAGCAGCAAAGCAGAAACAGAAGCAGGTACAGTGAATGACAAATTTATCTCAATAACTGACTACAAGTTCTTTATAACAATGCAGGAAAGTTTCCCAGACCAGTGGAAGCTGATTTGGGGCATGCATGGTCTGGCAAGAGTTGCAAAAAGTGAAGTTGGGTCATGTTAACGATTACCCCCCCCACCTTTTGACCTTTCTGGGGTTGGCTTGGCAGTGTGGCAATGTTGGGGGCGGTGGGGGAACCCCACGGCAGAGGTGCAAAGCCAATCGAAGTACTTAAGACAATTAGGAGTAAATATGCAGATGGATTGCCTTTTCCCAATAGCGCAGGTGATTCATATTGTGACTGTAACTGGGCAGATTGGAAAAGGCAAGTGCACAGTGGGAAGTGCTTCTTCAGTGAATAGCTAGGTGATTGGCTGCTGTTCAAAATACTTCCTTTAGGGAGTGCTATCATTTCTTGTGATTGCCAACTGCATAGAAGGAATTTCACCTGTCCAGTATGTCACCCACCTTTAGTTGTACTTTCCAACTGCCAGCCTTCAAAGCAGCGCCAGAGTAACTGTTTCAACAACAGCAGGAACAACCCCAAGAGAAGCACCAACTTCTCTTCTGTCTCATACTCCTACACAGGGCAAAGGGGATGGCGAGAGATCAGGCTGGAAGATAGCAAGACCCTCAAAATGATCTACAGTCAGATGATCAGCTCCATCGACATGTCTAAGTAACTGTGCTTCAGGATACTTTGTTTCTTACAGCAGTTCACCACTGACACCTGCAACTTCATGGAACACGTTTTCATCCTAGTAGATCAGATGGACATGTGATGCTAATGGCTGACAAGATGCCTGTCACTGGTGACCCCCTCCCCTCTTTCCCACCTGTTGTTTACTCCCATCCCCAGTCACCAATTGCTTCCTCTTCTGGTGGGAATGGTTTGTGTGCAGAGGAAGGGTGACACCCATGCCTGTCACCCACCATTCGTGGTGCGTGACAGGCATGGGTGCAAGAGGGTGAGTATAAGTAGAGGTTGGCCACTCAGTAGAGGATATGAGATGTCCACACACAGAGTAATCACTGGAGCTGCAAGATGTATTAACCTGAGGATTGCTGTGCAGGAGAATACTGGGCAAATCAGAATGTGTAGTTTGCCACCTGAAAGTGTAATGACACTCACCTGTCATGTCCTCCTGAGGTCCTTGATTTTTGGTGCATTGACTGCAGGTTGAAGGGAGCACACTCTAGCTGTTCACTTCCTCAACCATTTCCATCCATGCCTCCTTGGTTGGACAAGTTATCCTATTCCTCCTTGGGAGAACTCTGCTCAGTCCAGCCTCGAAGCTGGACCCACTGGTAAAAATGAAACCCCCAGTGTAGGGCATCCTTCCCAGGTCTCCTTTCCAATCCTGTAGGTGTGCAGTGTGAACAATCCAAGTTTTGCTTATCTTTTCTGCAACATGCTGTGTTATGGTCCTTTTTTGCAACATGCTGTGTTATGTTCCTGTTAAACAGAAGTTTATTCTTGATTCATCCCATCTACCATCTCTAAGGACTTCAGCTGATGTTTTACATTCTCGCTGCCTTCTTTGAAAAAAAAATAAAGAGGTCTGTCCTCCAGCTAGCCATGCTTAGTCTTCAAATGCCTTTGAAGTTTTGAGAGCATTAATCTTTCATCTGCCAATAGTTCCCTGCACATAACACACATGGGCTTTGCATCCTGATTTGCATTGGCATAATTAATAAAACCATACCTCAAGAAATCATCTTTATACTGCTTTGTTCCCAATTTCAGCTTCTTCTTAATAGATTGTTCATCAGAGCCCTAGAGCTCACCCCAGCACTGCTTTGTCCTGCCATGGACACTCTTAAGAAGCTCTCTCCAGCAGATACAATTGTGAGATCCTGGCCTGTTTTCCCCTCCTTATCACAAACTTATCCATCTTCAGTTCTTCACACACCCCTGTTTGCTTGCTGGCAGCTACAAAATGGAGGAATCACTCCTTTTGAGGCCAAAGTAGAGATCACGTGACATCAGTGTACGTGCCGGGCGCATGACCTGCTCTCTGCCGCCACTTTTGGTGGGAAGACTCTGGCGTTTTAAAAAAGAAATTTGGTCCTGGGACAGCGCGCTGAAGTCAGGAGGTGGCAGTGTGCTCCTGGGCACCAAGCCTGTGCACTGCTGGATCTGCCTGAGGGTGCATACATGCGGACAGCATTCTCTTTTTTAAAAACAGTACATGGAGGCCGATGAGTTTTATTTGTGAAGACTGATAACTTATAATACACCGTTATAGTGACACAATTGCAGAGATTTCAAACATTCACACAGAATTCACATGCCCCTCCTTAAATTCCACTTGTTCTGCCGCAGAGGAGAAGCACACTTTATTTCTTTTCTGTGATTGCTGCTGGTGCTTTCTTCTTGGACCCCAATTTGAAGAACAAACAAATTGCTGCAATCCATGTATATATAGCTATCATATAATTCCTCCTTCCTGTGATGGTGTAGGTATTGAAGTACTTGTGGAAGACAGTGAACTGGTGCTGACTGCCAGCATTGTGACCCACCATTCTCACCTCTCACACAAACTTCACTTGGCCATTCTCCGTGTCCTTCACAGACCCTGAGCTCCAATAGTCCCTGCACCGGAAATACCACCCCCGCCTCCTAATGGTCAGCAGAACAAGGGGGCGCCGGATGTGATGTTAGGAAAGCTAATGATCCATTGAATAATCTGGGTGCCAATCAGCTGGAGCATGGCAAAATGCTGTGGCTGCTGGCAGAGGTGGCCAGCATTCTAAACCAAAAAGCCGGTTGCGGCCGTTGGGTGCATATCCTGTGATTGGGAACGCCATGACCTATCGCTCCGCGACCCTCCCGACACCCGCCTCTGACCCACCCACAGGTTGCAACCCGAAGTTTGAAAAACCCTGACGTAGAATGATCAGAATAGTATGTTTTACATAAAATTGTCTTTACCTGTTACTGATACTTGTTTGGCAGTTGCATTGACCTGTATCTGCATCTATGCTTTATAGCACTGCCAGTCAAGAGAACTGGCAGATAATCTTCCCTTTGGATCTCCATCTGATGATGTATATAAACTGATCACTGAGAACTATGCCACTGCAGCTTAGAATTGACCATCCTCTTTTGGAGAAGTGTCCTGGACAACCTCTTCCTCAAAAGAATATTACAATTAGAAACTCGCCAGTTCCCAGGTCATTGTCAGTGTGGAGTTTGCACATTCTCCCCGTGTTTGGGTGGGTTTCACCCCCACAACCCAAAGATGTGCAGGATGCGTGGATTGGCCATGCTAAATTGCCCCTTAATTGGAAAAAATAATTGGGTTTTCTAAATTTATTAAAAATTAAAGGAACTCACCTGTTGGAGAATCAAATATGTCAATTCTCTGGTTGATTTGCATTTAAAAATATAATTTCCGTGTCATCATAGACACCTCTGAGTTAGACAGTTGTTGGTGCAAGTTCTGCTTCAGAGACATCGCGAGAGGGTTTTGTATCGTTAAAGCTCTCGCGTTTCAGAAAAGACCATGGGCTGGCTTCTCCGATTTTGAGGCTACGTTCGGAGGATCTGTGGCATTTTATGCTGGAAAAATTGGTGCCGCTCCCACACCAATCCTCCGACTGGTGAGGGGTAGCAGCCGTGCCATTTAAAATGCCCGGCCTCCACAAAATAAACAGCCAAGGAATTGCTGGGTCCGTGGCTGCGCATGTGCACGGAGACGACCTGCAGCGGTCGCGCTGTACAACATGGCCGGCCGTGCACGGACCCGACCTGCCAGATATTGCCCCCCTGGACACCCACTGGTCACCCTCACCAGTCCCTCCAGCCCTCGCGGAAGACCCCCCCCCCCCCCCGACCAGCAACACTGCTCCTGCCTGATTGTGGCGGCGCAGGACACAATCCGCAACCAGCACTCCTGTTGCATGCACGGCTGGGACCACACGTCCCCCGCGCTGTCGTGAACTCAGCCCATCGGGGGCAGAGCATTGGGGGAGGGCCTTCAGGTGACGTACTGAGGCCGTCCCAACCATGATTATGCCGTTTTGGAGGAGGCGGAGCATGCGCAACCTGCGTAAAACAGGCGCCGCCCCCGATTCGGCCGTAAAAATGGATTCTCCGCTTGATTGACGATTACAAAATCGGCGTCGGGAAACTGAGAATCTCGCCCCATATACCCAGAATCCAGCTGCCTGATCAATATGTGAAAGATTCTGTGATAGTATTTGAAAAAGACCAGAGGAGTTTTCTTGGTGTTCTGACTAACATTTTCTCTCAACTAATACCACTAAATAAGCACACATAACCTGGTTTTTGCTATTTGTTGGAGCAGATTAGTACCGTTTTAGAGTAGGTTTCAGTGAAATTATAATGGACTGAAATAGGTTAATTGTAACTGTTTATTGATTCTTGGAATAATTTACAAATATAGGGAAGGGTACCAGCTGTCTCCATGCTTCGGTCTGCATGTGGCTTTGTCCAATACCATATTGTGGAGGTCATGTGTTCTCTTGCATCATTGTGGATGGTATCAGACTCAGTCCCACATTAACCAAATATGTGCCAGACCCTTACCTACACTTAACGTACACAAATTGGCTACCACATTTACCTATAACACACACTGATTACACACACACTGATTACACAGAAGAAATACCTAAATGATTGATAAGATGTCTTTGGGACAGCCTGAGAAACTGGAAGGTGGTATATAAATAAATGCAAGTTTCTTTTTAGAAGCAAAATATAATAGTTGCTCCTTATTGTTGTGAAACTTTGCTCTGTTTTAGCAGTAAGCTGCAAATAATTCTCTTGTGCTCTAGGACATGTTTGTAGACCGTTTAGTATCACAAATAGATGCACTGCGAGAACAAATTGCAATGTATGAAGCCCAGTATATTGCACAAGCAGAAGAAACAAAAGCGGCAAGGAAAACAGTCGCAGAGGTGAGATAATCCTTATTACACCTGTAACATCCACAATTCGGATGTGTTTTACCATGTGTGAAAGTCACTGCTGTATGAAAAAAAATTGGCACTTTCACAAACAGCCTGCCATTGTGGTATCCATTACTTTGTTTCAGTGCTTTCATAATTATTTGCAGCTTTCTTTTCCTTTCATTAAATCTCCCAAATCCTTTCTCAGGCCTCCACAGAGATTGATGCTATTGGCTACGAGAAGAAACAATTATTAGAACAGTGGAACACTAGCGTCATTGGGATGCAACGGCGTGATGAGGCATATTCTGCGATGCAGAAAGCTGTCGGGTACTGTTCAGAATATAAATAAAGTGATATTGGTTCAGCAGAATATCTATAAGAATGTTGTATTAATTTGCCATAGATATTCACGTAATTTGTTTTGTTATTGATAATGTTCAGCTCTGCTCCTCTAGTTTTGCATTTCAAAAATTTATAGCTCTTGATTGAAAACTAAGTATCTGATTGAAAAGGTGGTAATTTTTTATAAATTCCACTGAAACCGTTTGTTGGCAGAGCCACAACTGACATCAGCTCAGTAACTTGTTTTCTCAATGTAAGCCCCAAAAACACAAGTCTCTACACAGGAAGTACTTCCTTCCAATAAAGTGTTCACTTTCAATTTCTGACCTGCATGTCTAAAAGTTTATGTTTGCATTAATGTCAAACACATATAAATACATAAGGATACTAACTTATTAGTACTTATTTGGCATGTGTAATACATTGTCAGATAGACTGCACATTTTGGCTGTATGCAGATCTGTTTCAGCTTCCACTCACCAGAGTAAACAAAGATGATAAAGAGGTTGGTGACCTATACTAACGAGGACAGAGATATTTCTCTATTTGATTCATGTCAGTGTTTGCTTAGCAAAAAAGCATTTTTGTACCTATGTACAATATTTTGAAGAGGATATTTAAGATACCAGTTTACCCATCTACATTTTCCTTATATCATGTATGCTAAATTTTCTAACTTATCATATGCTTCTGACTTATACATTTTGAAATCTCATGCACATCATCTCATAATCAGCACTACAATTGGTATTGCATATATTGTTGATAAGATCATTTCAGTTCCTCTCTTTGAAAACTTACTTAATTTTTCAGTGTTTTTCCTCTAATTTTTCCTCAAATATTTGCATATAAACTATAAAAGATTATTTAATAGCTGACAATTCTCTATTGTATCAATTTATGGCCGATGCTAATTATGCTTCTTCTTTTATCCAGACAATCAAAGCACCAGTTGGATACATTGAGGACTGAAATGCATGCCTATAAAAGTTTTATTATGAAACAAGAGGAGAAGAATGAATTTCTAACAGTTACACTGAACAGACTGACGAATGATGTTAATATGACCCAAAAAATGATCATGCAGAACCTGGCAAAACAGGAAGGATTAAAGCATGAGTATAGCACCTACACTCGGACACTACATGAAACAGAACGTTTGCTGAACAAAGCTTCATTAGTAAGCGCATTGACATCATGAACACTGTTCACAGTTTAACCAGACTAAATAAAAATCATCCTCTAGTCATCTATGTGTATTCAATGGATTGGAAATATCTAATCCGAGCTGAACTTTGGTTCCAGCGTTGTCAGTTTCCAAACATCCCAGTTGGGTCTTCAAGAGCTAGAGTACTTCATCACAACAACCTGTAAACAAACTGAAATTACTTATTTTTAGCTGTTAATGTCATAATATTATTACCTAATAACATTTAGTCACCGGTAAGCCTACTAATGTTACACAAGATTAAAATAAAGACAAAGAAGAATGGGGAATGTGGAGGTCCTGCAGAATTTAAGAGCAGGACGTCATTTGAATTTTTTTCTGTTTCCTGCCTAGCAGCTAGCCAGGTAGAAATGCTGGAAGACTGTTTGTTAGGAAGCCTGCAGTAGAAGGCTGTAGCGAGGGACTGGAGGGGAGGAAATGTAGAGGGAAGGGATCAACTGTGGGGACAGGTAGTAGTTGGCATCAGATCACAAGGGGATCGGTATTATTTGCAGGAAGGGAAATTGCGCCGGGTTAGCTTGGCATTGTTGGGCAAAACACTTCAGCACCATCTGACCCTCCAGCAGTGTCAGAAAAGCACTTCCCTACCGTTCTCATCTCCCTTAATCAGCTGAGTTTCCTGATTAACCATATTAAGACAATTGACCTGCCTTTTGAGAAAAGATTACTTGTCTATTCCTCAACCTGCCTGGTTACACCAGGTTTGGGCGTATTTAGGGTATGGATTTTCATATTTAAGTATTTAACAACCTCCTCTGCCTGTCCTGGGACTTTAAAAAGCCCCATACTTTATTTTTTTTAATTTAGAGTGCCCAATTGTTTTTTTTTCCAATTAAGGGGTAATTTAGCATGCCCAATTCACCTAAAGCGTGCCATTTATAGGTTCAGGCAACGGGCGACCGAGGGGGTCGTCCGGCCAGACTATCTGCCCCTCTTCCGTGGCTACATTTGCGGTTGGGTGTCCCTGGAAAAAGAGCTTGCGATGTCCATGGATACCATCGAGGCCTTCCGTGCCTGGTGGGCACCGCAGGGGTTGGGGTACTTTATTGACCCCTTTAACTGCACTCTTATTTGATGTTTATAAGTACTATTGATCTTTGTTATGTTCGGGCAGTTCCCCTAACAAGAGCGGCCTTTTTTCGCTTTACCCCTATGTTTGTTTCCTTTCTTCTGTTTTGTTAGTTGACCTCAAACGAGTGGTCAATTTACCTACCCTGCACATCTTTTGTTTTGTGGGGATGAGACCCACGCAGACACTGGGAGAATGTGCAAACTCCACACAGTCAGTGACCGGGGAGCTGGATTGAATCTGGGTCCTCAGCACTGTGAGGCAGCAGTGCTAAGCACTGTGCCACTGTGCCGCCCATAAAGCCCCTTATTTTCTGACCTTCATCATGCAATTAGGAGGACCTGCCAAGTGTTTCTGAAAATTATATGAACACAGAGGTAGAAGAAATGAATCAGCATGCTCTCAGCACTTTGTATGGCAGTTACCCCAGCAGTGTCAGAATGCTTTGAATATATATATATATATTTTATTTATATTTTAAAATATTTTTATTCTCCTTTTTCACAATTTTTCTCCCACATTCACACCCACCAACAACAACCAATAACCAACAACAAATATCTCAAACCCCATAACAATAACAACAATCCCATCCGCCCACCAACCCCAAACATCACCCCGCATGTTAACATAAACAAATGACAGGGATCAGGGATTACCCATAGCCATCTTTAACATACATTACCCCCCCCCCCGCAACTAATGTTCAATGTTATCCAGTTCTTGAAAGTGCATTGTAAATAGTGCCCATGACTTGTAGAACCCCTCCGAGCTTCCCCTCAGTTCAAACTTAACCTTCAAGTATTCCAACAGGTCCCCCCGCCATGCCAGGGCACCGCCAGGGCACAGGGTGGAGAGGCCACTCTCCATCCCAGCAGGATCCACCTTCGCGCGATCAACGAGGCGAAGGCTATGGTATCTGCCTCCGCACCTGTTTCTAACCCTGGCTGGTCTGACACCCCGAATATGGCCTCCCGGCGACCCGGGTCCAGCTTCACATGCACCACCTTGGAAATTACCCTAAACACCTCCTTCCAGTACTCCCCAAGCTTTGGACAGGACCAAAACATATGAAAGTGATTAGCGCCCCCCCCCCCCCCCACCCCCCTAACGCTCACACACATCTTCTACCCCTTCAAAGAATCGGCTCACCCTCGCTCTCACGAGGTGCGCCCTGTACACCACCTTCAGCTGTATCAGCCCCAACCTTGCACACGAGGTGGAGGCATTAACTCTCCGGAGCACCTCACACCAGAATATATATATATATATATTATATACTTCGGAATTTATTTCACACCGAATGGAACTTTGTAAAATTCAAACTTTTTTGAAACCATTTTCAACTAAAAATGAACAACGTAACTTCAAACTCAGTGCTAATTTGGGAGTATTATTCCCCTGTTCAGTGCTTTGACCCTCATTACATTGCATATTTGCATCCGTAGGATATGGTGAGGAGTTCATCTTTTGAGTTTCCCATATAAATTATTGTTCCTGTGAAGTGGTGCTCAGCAAAGGCCACTTGCTCTTGGAGAAGGAGACATGGATAATCAGAGACAGGTTACCGTTAGCTCCACTTCCTTAAGTAAAAGCATCTCGCAGTATGATCAGAAAGCTGGCTTCCAAATCCAGGTTTGTTGAGAGGTTCAGGATAGAGGAAAGAGGCAACACAATCTCAAAAATACAAAGAAACAAATATAACATTGGTAACTCTGTATAGAAAGACTAAATACAAAACATTCTTTTAACCTATCTTGATTGTTCTTTTGATTTTTTTGATTATAATGAATCTAAGATCTTCACTGTATTTCACACCTAGGACAAGAACACACGTCAAAGTGAGATCAAAGTACTACAACTACAAATAGAAAGGGAATATGGAACAAAGGTTAAACTGGAAGATGAAATTATGGCAAAATGGGAGAGTAACATGACCATGAATCAGGCAACAAATTACTTGAAACGCTTGTGTGACAAGCTTCGAATCCGAAAACGACAGTTGGTAAGGAAAGACGTATATTTAAATATTCTGAAATATGTATAATGTTGATTTTTTTTTGAGGGGCTGGAGGATATTTGTGAACGCAAAACATATTCATATGTTTTGGTCCTGCCCAAAACTAGTGGGATATTGGAGGGAGGTCTTCAGGGTAATCTCAAAGGTGGTGCATATGAATCAGTTCCCCTAGAAGCCATATTCGGGGTGTCAGATCGGTCGGAGTTGGAAGCGGGTGCGGAGGCAGATGTCTTAGCCTTCTCTTCGCTGATTGCCCGAAGGCGGATTCTGTTGGGCAGAGACTAAAGGGAAAATGCTGGAAAATCTCAGCAAGTCTGGCAGCATCTGTAGGGAGAGAAAAGAGCTAACGTTTCGAGTCCGACGACTCTTTGTCAAAGCTAACAGACAGAGAGAGTGGGAAATATTTATACTGTGGAGTGAGAATGAAAGATGAGTCATAGCCACAGAAACCCAGGGAAACCGGGTGCTAATGGCCACAGAAACCAAGGGGAAAGAGTGCTAATGGCAGTCCCCAGAGAGGACAAAAGATGTGAAAGGTCAAACAGCAGGGAAACTAACATCAGAGGATGAACTGTAGGTGTGGGGGGAGGGGAAGGGGGAAGCAAAGAGGAGAAAGGTGCAGGAAAAATGAAATGGTAAAAGACAGTTAAAATGAAATGAAAACAAATGGGTTGAGGTGAGGTGGGGCTGATCATCTGAAGTTGTTGAATTCGATGTTGAGGCCGGAAGGCTGTGGCGTGCTTAACCGGAAGATGAGATGTTGTTCCTCCAGTTTGCGTTGCGCTTCACTGGAACATTGCAGCAGGCCAAGAACAGACATGTGGGCATGGGAGCAGGGTCTTTTGTTAAAATGGCAAGCAACAGGAAGGTCAGGATTCTGAGATTCCAGCATCCGCAGTAATTTGCTTTTATCTGTTGGGCAGAGGTTAGCTACTCCGTCCTGTGCCTCGGAGTGGCAAGGGGATCTGCTGGAGTTCTTAACGTTCGAGAAAGTAAAGTTCGAGTTGAGGGGGATGTGGAAGGGTTTTACAACTCATGGGCCTTGTTCATCATGCATTTTCATGAATTGGATGACATCGAACATTAGTGGGGGGTGGGGGGGGGGGGGGGGGTTGGAATGTATAAATTAATGATGGTTCTTTTTCATTGATGTTTTGTATTCAAATTGTTGTGAGTTGTTTGAGGATGGGTAGGATGAAGGGATTGTTGGCTGGGGGTTGCCATTGTAATTGTTGTTATTGTTAATTATTTGTTGTTGTAAATATGATAAATGTGAAAAAGGAGAACAATAAAAATATATTTATTTTAAATGTATACAATGTTGTCAACCTAACATTTTTCCAAATATGGCAATGCCAGTTCCCAAAATAAACATGTAAAACTCACAAAATATTGCTTTATGAAAAGCTTGATAGCCATACTTTATACATCCATTATGTTCAAATTGCTGCAAAAAAGATCTTGAGCTGGATTTCCAATGTTGAGGCTATCTCCTGGGGCTTTCAGGGGAAGAATGGTGTTTTACGACCGAACATTCAGCACAAAACGGCCAACGATCCTCCGTTTGGCTGTGGTCTCGTAGCCGAGCAGCGTAGAGCACCCAGCTCTAGCTGCTGATACGGCCCAGAGAATTGCCGGGTCCGTGGCCGTGCATACGTGCAGACCCAGCCTGAAAAATAGTGCCCCGCCTTTGGCTGGCTTGCGAGCCCCAGACCACCATCCAACAGTGCCCCAGCCACTAGCAAAGTCCCCACTGCTTGTGGATTGGTCCTCCCCTGACTATGGCAGCACTACTGAGTCCGCAGCCGCCACACCGAGTGCCCGACCGGTGATAGCACACGAGACTGACTGGGACTTCGGCCAACTGAGGCTGTCAGTGCGGCGTACACCTAGAGTACGCCGCTTTGGAGGGGCGGAGCATCGCGAAAGCAGCGCCACCCTCGATTTCTTCGCAAATGGGTATTCTCCCGCAGATCGCCGAATGCATTTTTGGCGTCAGCGACCGGAGAACCCTGCCCCTTGTCTGCTTATGAAATTACTTTTCTTAATGAAGTATCATTTTGCCTTTTTAAGTTGACTTTTGAATCGGCTGGAGTCAGCAATTGTGAAACACATGTTGGCAAATCGTGAAAACCTGTTCATTTGCTTAATCTAATACCTTACATCATGTTACTCACTAGTTTTCCCCTTCCAGCTCATACTTGTAATGTTCTCAGGATAGATTAAAGTTGTAGTGTGGTTGAAAAAAATGAAAATCGCTTATCACGAGTAGGCTTCAATGAAGTTACTGTGAAAAGCCCCTAGTCGCCACATTCCGGCGCCTGTTCGTGGAGGCTGGTACGGGAATTGAACCGTGCTGCTGGCCTGCCTTGGTCTGCTTTAAAAGCCAGCGATTTAGCCCAGTGTGCTAAACCAGCCCCTAGTTTGTATGTTATCAACCAAAGCTAGTTTATTGACACAAATTATGATTTGAACATGTTACAATGTATTAACTCATAAATAAGACTATACTATATCTATGCTACAGAACTCTATACTACTGATCTATCTCACCGTACACCTACTCTAAGCTTCTCCTTACTCCTACTCACACCTTCTCCCAGACTTCTCCGAGGCAATCCCTTTTATACGTCTGCTTCCCAGCTCCATCTGGTGGGAGAATATGGTATTACATTAACTCTTAATGTGCCAGACATTGCACATAAAGTCACAATACTCATTTAGTTTTCAAATTATTTTTGAAATTTATCTCCTGCTTATGAACATGCATCACCCTTGACTTAGGTGGAGCATTTTGAACCCAAGACAGAAGGTTGCGAGTTCAAATCCTAGTCCAGATACATGAGTACATAGTCACACTGACACTCCAGTATTCCATCGCTGAAGGTACCATCTTGTAAATGACATGGTAAACCAAGGCTCCATCTGCCGGTCAGGTAGACATCAAATTGTACCATGGGATCTTTTAAGGGAAGTTCTCCCACTATCATCATTAGTATCTATTCCTCAAGCAACGTTACTAAATAAAATATTATTTTATTATCAGTCCCATTGCTATTTGTGGGATTTTGCTTTCTAAATTGTTGCCATATTTCCCACATTACAATAGTGACTACAATTAAAATATTTTAATGCCATAAAACTTCTTTTCGTTTTAAGTGTGGGCTGAATATACATGAGGAGCGGAATTCTCTGTAGCCTGATGCCAAAATCGAGAATTGCGATAGGGCGGAGAATGGCTTCCGACTCCGGAATCGGGGCAGGCAATGGTCTGACGCTGGTTTGCGATGCTCCCTCCCCCCCCTCCAAATCGGCATCATCAGGATGCGCGCCACGTGCAGTTGCAGCCCCATTGGTGCGTCATCAACCGGCCCACCCGCAATGCTCCACCTCTGATGGTCGAGTGTGATCCCAGCAGTCAGGAGCCTGGCGTGCCGGCTGCGAACAGTGTCCGGCGCCACCACATTCGGCCACAATCCATGACGCTGGCCGGAGGCCTTCTGCTAGGGTTGGGGAGAGTGGTGGGGGTGACCATGACATGCGCTGTGGGGTCGGGGCGGGCAAGTACACAGTCCAGCACGGTCCAAGCCATGTTTTCCGGCGCAACCAGTGGAGGTGTAGGGTTGCAGCTTGTCATCCGGTGATTCTCCAGCCATTTTCTACACGATCCGCGGGTTTTTCACTCAGTGCCGGTACTAGCCCCTCACCGGTACCGGAATTGGTGAGGGGTTCATGCCAATTTTCCCGTTGCGAAACAGCACAAATCCTCTTTTGGTGTCGGCACTTAGCCTCAGGAATGGAAAATCCAGCCCGGTATGTGTGCACCTTGTTTGCTATAAATGTTGTATTTTCATCCCTGTTTTCTATCAACCCTTAAACAGTGTCATACCTTGCCTATGAACTTAACCCTTATGTTTTATCAGTGTACCTTTTACATTATATCAAAATATACTTATTTCACATTAATGAGATTTAAAAAAAACCAAAATCATCCTTAAACAAAATTTTGATTTTAAAGTCCAATTGTGGACAAATGAATTGTAAGCAACCGTCCAGCGAAGTTATTCTCAAAAAGGAACTAATTGTGGTGGCAACCTAGCTGTTACTTAAGAGTATAAAGAGAGTGGGCTGGATTCTCCATTATTGGGACTGTGTCCCCACGCCGGCGTCAAAACGGTAGAGTTTTATGCCAGAAAACCTGTCATCAAAGGGACACGAATTCCCAGCCCTGCAGGGGGCTAGCCGGGACCCGGAATAGATCTCGCAGCTTTTGCTGCAGATACGGCTCCCACACTTCCGGGTCAGAGGCCGCGCATGCGCATGGCGGCAGCCTTCAGCGGCCGCACTGTGCTCCGTGGTGGACTCGGACCCGGGAGCTAGACCCATAAAAGAGACCCCCCCCCCCCCTTCCCAACCCTCAACCCCTGCACAGACCTTCCCCGGCCGACTTAAGGCCCCCCCCGGCCTCCGATCTGCCCGCCCCGACCAGGGCGGCCGCGGACTGAGTTCGCAGCCGCCACGCGAGTATCCCGACCAGCTGGAAAACATTAGTTCCAAGCCGTTGGGACGGCGGAGAATGGCTGAGCGGGCCTCTGGCAATGGCCCCAGGTAGGTCACAGGTGGTGCAGAATCGGTGAACCGGCGCCAGTCCCGATTTCTTGCAGGAACATGGATTCTCCGCCTCATGCTGGCCGCGATTTTGGTATCGGGTTGCGGAGAATCCAGCCCAGTATTTTATTTATCAATTTTTCAAGTATTTTGTGGGATATTTCTGCTAGATAATACCAGGGACTGGTTTCTCCGATTTGGAGTCTACGTCCCCACGCCAGCATGGGAACGGTGGCACTTTACACCAGGAAAACTGGCACAAAGCGGACACCGATTCCCCATTTAGCTGGGGGCTAGCAGGGAGGCAGCATAGAGCACCAGCTCTAGCTGCCGATACAGCCTGGAGAATTGCCAGGTCCGTGGCCATCCATGCGCATGGCGACGGCCTGCAACGGCAGATGCCGCTCATGGTCCCGGCCCACAAAATAGTCCCCACCTTTGGCCGGCTCACCGCCCCACCGCAGTGACCCCAGCCCCGAATATGTCCCCCCTCCCGCCCGCAGATCGGCCCTCCCCCGACTGTATCACCGCTGGACTGAGTCCGCAGCCACCACGCTGAGTTCCCAACGGGTGAGACCATGAGAGACCAACGCTGTCGGGAACTCGGCTGGTCGGGGACTGAGCATCGCGGGACGGGCCTCAACCAACGTACGGATTCCGTTTATATGGCATGCGGCATACTCTGCAAATATGCCGCTTTTCAGGGGGCGGAGCATCGTGAAAGCAGCGCCACCTCCGATTTCAGCACCATCGGGGATTCTCCGCCGATTGACAAATGCGGTTTTGGCGTCGGGGATTGGAGAATCCAGCCCCAGATTTTTAAAAGTGATTGAAGACAAGGCACACAGCCACAACCAAAGTCCCTTGTTTACATCAATGTACTGATGTCTCTCATTTCTCAAAGCAAAAATACAGAGTAACCATTAACCTGAAAAAAAATCTTACTTGCAATGCCTGCATAGTTTGTACACTAAAAGTTCACTTATACATGTGAAGCCAAGCCCTAGCTGCAAAGCTTATTTCACATTTCTTAGTGATTATTGCATGTGACTAAACACTAATGAAAGCCAACAAGGTAGTTTTTAACGACCACAATCTAGTCCATTTTGAACTGCAATGGGGGTTCAAATTAAACCAAATTTGAAATGTTTTTTCTTTTAAATGTATTTTATTACAAAATGGGTTACAGCGAGTAAACACCCTGGGAAACATACTTCCCGACAATCAAGTATACAGTCTGTACAGATTTTTCCCCTTTTTCACCCCCCCCCCCCCCCCCCCAACGATGAACAGCCCCTCAAACACGGTCATAAACATCCCCCACCTTTCCGCAAACCCCCCTGAAGAGCCCCTTAACTCATACTTTATCTTCTCTTTATCTTCTCTAATCGTAGGAAGTCGTACAGATCACCCAACCAAGCTGCTACCCCTGGTGGCGATGCTGATCAAAATGGTTTTTCAATAAGTGGTTGAGTTGTTTCTTTCAGCAAGTACTCAGCGGTATATTTCAAGATGCTTGGTTCTTTCAACAGATAATACAAAAATGGAAAACAAAACAATGTTGCACGTTTTTTGCAAAAGAAATAGGGTTTTCCCAAACAGTCTGTTAACTTCAGGCTGGGTCCGCAGGGTTATGATTGATATTAGTAGATCTACCTGCACAAGTAATAGTTCTGTGTGAATTCTGTATGCTTTTAACTTTATTTAAAAAGACTATTCAAGATGGAACTCCTCTTCAATAGCTCCAAAATTCTAAGTGTAGCTAAGCTGAAGACTACTTTTAGAAGCCAGTGAATGCAAAACTATGATAACAAAGCACCATAATTTAGTGCTATTTGGACAATCTTGTAAAATTGAATTATGCTCATTGATACATTCAGCTTCAGAAAAAATTCAGCGTCAGAGAAAATTATGCTTATTGATGTGTTCAGCTTCAGAGACATTTACAGTATCTCAAGCCAAATTTACAGCAACTGAAACCAAATCGATTTTGCTCTAGAACCATCTAATAAATCCTACTACAACAACAAAAACAAAAAATACTGGATAATCTCAGCAGGTCTGACCACATTTGTGGAGAGAGAAGGGAGTTAATGTTTTGAGTTTGGATGACACTTTGTCAGAGTGCTTTGTGCATTGATAAAGAGTCACCCAGACTCGAAATGTTCCCACATTCGTGAACAATTGTCTTCCCTTTACGAACCCAGTTTAGTCCTCCCCAATCATCTTTGGGAGGCATCCCCCCCCCAACCTTAACGCCAGCACCTTTGCCAATATCTTGGCGTCCACATTCAGCAGAGATATGGGCCTGTACGACTCACACACCACTGGATCCTTGTCCTTCTTACAACAACGAGATGGAGGCCTGCCCCATCGTTTGGGGCAAGACACCCCTGTCCATCACGTGTTTAAACATTCCCACCATTAATGGTGCCAGCCTATCCTTGAATCTTTTATAAAATTTGACTGGAAACCCATCTGGCCCCTGCCGCCTTCCCAGCCTGCATCTTCCCAATTGCCACTTTCACCTCCTCCACTCCCATCGGCTCCTCCAGCCCTGCCCTCTCCACTTCACCCAACCTCGGGCCCTCTAGCCCACCTAGAAACCCTTGTTTCTTGCTCATCCTCTGGTGGCTCCGAGTTATACAAGTCCCTATAAAACTCCTCAAACATCTTATTAATCTGATCCGGAGCCAGCACCAGCTCCCCGTCTTGTTCCGCAACCAAAATGTCTCCCTCGCCGCGGCCTCCCTATGAAGCTTACATGCGAAGTAGAAAAATGTTAACAAAAGGCTCTCCAAATTATGTCCATAAACCTAAAATACCGTCAAATGAATTTCAATTGTGAAAAATGCTTTACTAAAACAAACTGCACTCACTTGTTTGCCACAAATCTGCTCCCTCCACGGCACTTTTGAATCTTTTCTGATTTTCACGTTTTGCTCGAACTCTGACTGAATCTGGGTCTGAATTTGGCCTCTTGCACTTGTTCTCTCAGGCTCATTCTTTTTTCCCCTCACTGACTGTCTGCTGCCGGTTTCCCCACTTTTATCTGTTCTCCTTTCATATTGTGTCCCCCCAGGTTTGTTGTCTCCCTTCTCTGATTGTAAATGCAACAGCGAAAATTAAATATTGACTATTGGCACAACATCACCATTCATAGTTTTGCTCATTGCAAGGCCATCACAATATGATCATAACACAACAAATTAAGAATTTTAGCTGTCGTCAAACATGAGGAGTCAACCTTATGTCCGAGAGTGCTTTGTCCATTGTACCACACAACAGTGTTGCTGACTGGAATTCAACAATCATAACTTGCGTATACCTGGTAATATCTGTTATATGTCCTGCATTTTTTGGTTTCTCTTAAGCATTGAATTATCACCAAAATCACCAACCTATATACACATGCATGACTCAATACACTCAGTATCACATAAGTATTCTGAGATTTGGAAAATGTTGGGGTCTGGGTAGGTGGGAGAAGGGGTTCAAATGTTAACATTGTTAACACCATGAGAACTGTGGCAACAACAGTAATACAAAGGCAAAGCTTGCACTGTCAGATAAGTTTAAAAGTGACATTATACATTGCACTGGGGCACTGCAAAGGGAGCTTCCGTTCTGTAGCATTGGCCAGGATTTACAGGGCACGAGGGAGCGTGCCAGGGGGCTGTGGTGAGCTTAAAAGGAAGTGGAATACCTTTGTCATTGCCTTCCTTTTGCCAGCAGTGGGGTAGGTGACGAACTGCCTGCCATACCTTAGGCCAATTGAAGAGTGGAAGTGGCCAGTTCAGGGTCACTTAAGGGCACCTTCCAACCGCTTATGGTATTTTATCTCATGATTGACCTGCCTTGAAAAAGAGTTTGAGACAGATGTGCAATTTTGCTCCCACTATTTAATTACTTTGTAAATCACGACTGAAAACATTTCTGATCTTCTTTGTAGGAAATCGATTATGCAAAAACAGAAAATGAATTTGCTCAAATAAGTTTGGATATGAATGACAGGAATGGAGAACTGAGCATCCTGCAGAAAACTCTACAAGAACAGCACCATGAATTGAATGAGAAAAACCAAGTTGTCTCATTGTGTGAGAAAGAAATTGCTAAACGACTACTTTCCATTCAAAATAAGCAGTCAGTGCTTAACATGCATAACAAGAAGATTGCACAGTTGATAGCAGAAATGGGAGTAAGTTTAACAACCAAGTCTAATTTATTAGTTACTATGAACTATGAGAGCAAATAGTAACTTATTAAATTTTCCAGCAATAAAACTATATATTTTTAGCCTTTGAAAATGGAACATTATAACTTTATTACGTTGACATTGAAGGAATGTT
Source organism: Scyliorhinus canicula (assembly GCF_902713615.1). Taxonomy (NCBI): domain Eukaryota; kingdom Metazoa; phylum Chordata; class Chondrichthyes; order Carcharhiniformes; family Scyliorhinidae; genus Scyliorhinus; species Scyliorhinus canicula. The sequence goes on from NC_052163.1 coordinate 23,615,161, forward strand.
AGGATCTCTTTCATACTATTATCTCTGGATGGATGTATTAAGATAGTCCTAAAGACTTTTCTCATCCAAAAGTATCCTCCCATCCCCTCCTAATCCCTTTTCTGGTTTTTGAACAAGAGGTTTTGTTTGCTTTCAAGATTCAAATTGTATTTTATGGAAATACAGAATTTAATTAGAATGAGGGAAGAACTGTCATTTAATCTATTATTTTCCCTTTCTCTTTCCCTTTTCAGTTGTAATCTTTCAATATCTATTTATTCCAACTAACACTTTATTTTTAAATTGAAATAACATGCTATAAATACTATATAGCATTCTGCAATCAAGATAGATATGCTGCAGTTGATTTTTATGTCAAAGTAGGTACTAATGGCCTCAAAATGGGTCAATACATTTAATACTTTGTTAACATTAACGATGCTGTTCTGCCAACTGCCATATTTAGCGGGACCAATCTTTGAGGGGCCACAGTGCCTGTCTTTTTCGGGTGATAAATACCTTTCTGTATGTAAATTGTGATAGATAGTACTGTGATAGACAAACACTCTGATTGTTAGCTTATGACAGAATTGGTTTCTGCACTCTAACCAGTTTTACTGACAATACAGGTGAAGATTTAAAATTTAAAATTATTTTTTGGTGGGTAAGGTAAAGCAATCCCCTGCTCATTTATAATTGGATCCGCCTAAATCAAATGAGCTGCATCAGGAAGTCGGAATCTAATTATAAATAAAGTGTCGGCCTGAAGATGGCTCCTACACAGCTGGAATAGGCAGGCTGCTAGTGTGTTCTGCAGAGAGGCCACCCAAAAGTCATAATTTGACCTTTTCTTCCCCTTTGCCTCTCTATCCTTCTGACACCAGTCTTTTTACCTCCTTGAGTCAAATTTTCTCTTTCTCTCACTTTCTAACGTTTTTGGGATAGAAACAAAGTCTACAACAGGTAATGAGAATATTCACTTTAGTCTCTCTCTCTCTCGCACTCATACACGCAAGCTTATTTTTTTTAAAGCAAATATGAATTTTACATCATTACATCACTACAGCTTTTGCATTTTTTCCTTCAATTAATTTTGGAAAACCTTTGACCAGCAATTGCGAGTACCTGGAGAAAAAAACTATTCGGAGCTAGTACCCAGAGAAAAAACTATTCTCAGCATAGCTGACTAAATTGATGAATGTTGAGAAGTTAAATATAGTGCAGATTCTTTGACTGTACAACGCAAATTCACTCGGGGTAAAAATATCAATTTTAAGCCCAAGTTTCTACCAAAGGCTGATACTTAAATTAACCATCTTAAATGAAGGCTCTAAGACATAATAATAAAAATAAAATAAATGCAAAAGACAATTCAATTAATGAGTTTAATTATGTTGATTCGTAAAAATTTTGGTTTGACTCTTCTATGAATATGGAAATTCATAATCGCAAATGTTGACTGGAACAAAATTTAGATTTAAGGTTTATAATATTGATGAATAGCAGTGCATTGCACTTGAATATTAACACTATAGTGAACTATGCTTACATGTTGGAAGTAAAGTCAGATTTTTTTTCTTGAGATGGGATATTTTCAAATTATTGGGAGAGTTGTAACATTTGAATTTTATTCATCAGGGACGCGAAATGAGCCCTCTGGAGCTCAAGATCAAAACTTTGACAAAAAATATTGAGGAACACAGCAAAGAAATTTCAACACAACAACAGTACTGGCTAAAACAACAGCAGGAGCTGGTTAGACTGACCCAAGAAAGGGAAAAGCAGACAGCTGATGTGGAACTGCAGAGGAAACAGGTCACTATTCTCGAACAGAAGAAAATCCGCACTGAGAGTAAGCTAATGATAATGAGTACATTGATCACCCTGTACTATACTCACAATCTTTGTATTTTCCTTCCTTAGAACATGTGTAATTTACTATAAGACTATAGCAATATACAAATTGCCTGAACGGCGACTTGGGGATTTTCACAGTAACTTCATTGCAGCATTAATGTAAGCCTACTTGTGACAATAAAGATTATTATTATTATTATGTGTACACCGTACAGCCCCTCAAATTTGTTCTACCATTGAATATGATAGTAGCAAATCTTGGCCATAAGACCATTTGTCTGCCCTCCTCCTCATAACCTACGATTCCCTAAAAGGCTAAAGTATGTTTATCTCCTTAAATATATTACAAGATAGACTTTCTAGGGTAGAGAATTCCAAAATTTCATGACCCTTTCAGTGAAGTACTTCCTCCTCACTTTTGTGTTAGCACCTATTAGATCTCCTCTCATTCTTCTAAACTCTTGCAACTATAGTCCCAAACTGCACAATCTCTCTTCATAAGATGAGCCCTACATCCCTAGAATTAATCTACTGAACTTTCTCTGAACCGCCTCGAATGCATTTACATTCTTCCTCAAGTAAGGGGACCAATGCACAGTAGTCAAGATGCAGTCTCACCAATGCCATATACAACAGCAGTTCTCTATTTTTATTCTCTATTCTATTAAAAATGAATGCCTAAATTCTATTTGCCTTCCTTATTACCTGTTGTGGCTGAATACTACCTTTCTGAGATTCACGCATGAGGACACTCAGTTCCTCTGTATTTAAACATTTTGAAGTTTCTCTCCATTGAAATAATAAGTTGCCTTTTTATCCCTACAACCAAAATGAATAACCTCACATATCTCTAATTATAAATTTCTCATTTCCACATTGCAACTTGCTTTCCCACTCATTTTAGTGTCATCTGCAAATTTGGCTATCGTACATTCTATCCCTGTATCCAAGTCATTATAGATTGTAATTAGTCGGGGCCCGAGGACTGAACCCTGTGGCACACGGCTAGTTACAGCTTGCCAACCAGAAAAAGACCCATTTATCTCCACTCTTTGCTTTTTGTTGGTTAGCCAATCCTCTATCCAAGCTGATATATTACCCCCAACTCGATGTGATCTTACCTTGTGTATTAACCGTTTGTGCAGCACCTTATCAAATGCCTCCTGGAAGTTCCATTATCCACTTTACTTGTTAAATCTTTGAAGAACTCTAGCAAATTAGTAAAACACAATTTACCCTTCATAAAACCATGCTGACTCTGATGGATTGTCTTCTGAATTTCCAAATGTCCTGTTACTACTTCCTTAATAATGGATTCCAACAACTTCCTAACGACAGACTTTAAACTAACCCGTGTATAGAACATAGAACATAGAACAGTACAGCACAGAACAGGCCCTTCGGCCCTCAATGTTGTGCCGGGCTTTGTCCGAAACCAAGATCAAGCTATCCCACTCCCTGCCATTCTAGTGTGCTCCATGTGCCTTTCCAATAACCGCTTGAAAGTTCCTAAAGTGTTCGACTCCACTATCACAGCAGGCAGTCCATTCCACACCCTAACCACTCTCTGAGTAAAGAACCTACCTCAGACATCCCTCCTATATCTCTTACCCTGAACCTTATAGTTATGCGCCCTTTTAACAGCTACATCCACCCGTGGAAAAAGTCTCTGAACGTCCATTCTATCTATCCCCCTCATCATCTTATAAACCTCTATTAAGTCGCCTCCCATCCACCTCCGCTCCAAAGAGAAAAGCCCTAGCTCCCTCAAACTTTCCTCATAAGACCTATCCTGCAAACCAGGCAGCATCCTGGTAAATCTCCTTTGCACCCTTTCCAATGCTTCCACAACCTTCTTACAGTGAGGTGACCAGAAGTGCACACAATACTCCAAATGTGGTCTCACCAGGGTCATGTACAGTTGCAGCATAACCCCGCGGCTCTTAAACTCAAGCCCCCTGTTAATAAATGCTAATACACTATAGGCCTTCTTCACGGCTCTATCCACTTGAATGGCAACCTTCAGAGATCTGTGGACATGAACCCCAAGATCTCTCTGTTCCTCCACATTCCTCAGAACCCTGCCGTTGACCCTGTAATCCGCATTCAAATTTTTTCTACCAAAATCAATCACCTCTCAATTATCAGGGTTAAACTCCATCTGCCATTTTTAGGCCCAGCTCTGCATCCTATCAATGTCTCTTTGCAGCCTACAACAGCCCTCCACCTCATCCACTACTCCACCAATCTTGGTGTCATCAGCAAATTTAGTGACCCACCCTTCAGCCCCCTCCTCCAAGTCATTGATAAAATCACAAATACCAGAGGTCCCAGCACTGATTCCTGTGGTACACCGCTGGTAACTGGTCTCCAGTCTGAAAATTTTCCATCCACCACCACCCGCTGCCTTCAATTCTGCCTTTCTCCCATTGTGAACAGGTGTGTTACATTAGCGTTTTTCAAATCGACTAGAACTTTTCTAGAATCCAGGGAATTTTAGAATGTTAAAACCAATTCCTCCACTATGAATGCTGCCACTTTCTTTAAGACACTAGGTTGAAGGCCATCAGGCCCCAATAGCATGTCTGCCTTTAATCCTAATAGTTTGCTCAGTACTTTTTCCCTAGTGATGCCGATTGTTTTAAGTTCCTCCTTTTCAATAATCTTTGCATTACCTGTTACTATTGGGATGGTTCTACGATCCTCCACTGTGAAATCCTTGGCAAAATATTGATTTTGTGTCATTTCCATTTTTGTGTTCCCTATTATTAACTCCCCAGTCTCGTCCTCTAGGGGACCAACATTGACTTTAGCTCCTCTCTACAGAATCTTTTGCTATCCGATTTTATATTTTGCACTGGATTTCTTTAATAATTTACCTTTGCTTTTTATTACTTTTTAGTAACCCTATGTTGGTCTTTAAAAGTTTCCCAATCCTGTAGCCTGCCTTGCATGCCTTAGCTTTTGCCTTTATGTTATCTTCAACTTCTTTGCTTAGCTACAGCTGCATTTTCCCCCTCTTACAATCTTAATTCCTCTTTGGAACATATTTTAGTTCGGAGAAATTGAATATCTCCTTAAATGTCTGCCACTATTCATCAACTGTCCTACCTATTCGTCTTTCGGTCCAGCCTACTGGGGCCAAATCTGCCTCCTGCTGAAGTAATTACCTTGATTAACACCAGATTACTCGTGTGGGACTCAAGTTTATTGCGCTCAAACTGAATTTAAAATTCAAGCATGAAATGATCACTCTTCCCTAGAGCATCCTTTAGGTCAAGATCATTAATTAATCCCATATCATCACACAACACTAAATCCAAAATAGACTGCTCCCTGGTTGGTTCAACAACATATTGTTTCAAGGAACAATCTTTAATACACTGTATGAACTCTCCCTCGAGGCTACCCTTGCCTTTGACTAATCCAGTCCAAATGCATTTTAAAATCACCCATGATTATTGCCGTACCTTTCTTACAAGCTCCCTATATTCCCCCTACATTTCTGATCCATGGATGATTAATGGACATGACACTTTAAGCCAAAAAGTCTGTATCTTAAATTCAAGCAAGAAGAATATTATTAGTAAAAGAACGTGGAAGGTTGTGTTGGTTTAAACAGAAGCTGCAGACTGGCCGACATCAGTGACAGAGAGATGGGTTGGGACTCAATCTGATTGATTTGCTGATGGCCAATGGATTGGTCCAAAAGGCTGTACTCTGCTTGGCAACAGTTGGTGATTGGATCTGATCCCACTGGAATGCTTTGAAAAGTCTGAGGTTTGGGTTTGGCTTCAGTTTTGATTCTGGCAGCCCCGCTGAAGGATTCTAGCTAACTCTCTCCAGAAGGCCACTGTGAGGGCTGAATCTCTCCAGAAAGCCTCTGGGTGCTGTTCTCCCTGAGAATACAGAGGCCTGAAGGCTGCTGTGAGCAATGTAACTCTCTCCAGAAAGCTACTAAAAGTTGTGAGTACTGCATTCTTGAAACCACAGGAAACCTGACTGAATCAATCTACAGGGAAGTTATCATGGATTGTAGAAATAGACAAGGATTTTTTCCAGAGAGGCTTAGTGTTTATTTCTGAAACCACAAATACAAGAATGAATCCACAGTAAAAGCCTTGAACTGAAGGCAGGGATTAAAGCAAAGCTACTAAAAAAACACCATCTGAAGCAAATACTATAATCTTTTGACTCTCATCCAAATTATTTTCCCCCCTTTCCCCGCTCTGTGTTTGTCTGTCTTGTGTGTGTGGGTAGAAGGTGGGGGCAGTTGAAGTGGGAGTCAGGAGTTAAATGATAGTTAACGAGTTATATGTACTGCATATCTTATTATATTTGTTATAAATAAACTGTAATTGTGATAACACTTACAAACCTGCTGGCAGTAATTATTGGGCAGTCAAGGGCCAATCATGCCCTCGCATTCCAGGAGCAAAAATTGCATCGGACAGGGAGAATCTGCCGAGTCCCGATTTGAGATACCCATCTTGGTTGTTGAAAATGCGCCCCAAGATCATGTCCGGTCACGTTGTCTCTGGCACAGAGATCAGATGTTCCATTTTATACTAATCCCCATCCTACCCCCCGCCCCTCCCAAAATCCCATGCACCCATCTGCCCATTTCCAATTACCTGCTTTACAACCAGTATTTCATAACTCCAACATTTTTCTTCTTGTAGATATGATACAGCAGGAACTGAATGCCAAGAAAGACATTGAGCGTCATATAAATGCTCTGTCTCATGACATGGTGAAACTCAATGAGCTGTTAACAAAGAATACCTCCATGAAGAATTCACTTGAACAGATTAATGTACTGATGGAAAATGAATTTGTAACCGCTTTGAAGGTTAGTCCAGGCAAAATACATAATTAGCAAGTTAAAATAAGTAGAGTATGCACAACATTCTTCCATCATAAAAGTCGGTAAATCATCGTTGTTTGTTTGACATTATACAGGTCCTTAGTTAGATTGCATACAGCGTATCGCACCCTATTTTGGTCCCCTCAAATGGTATGTGTCAGAGTAGCTGTGGGGGTTCAGAGGAGAGCTGCAAGAATGATTCCTATCATTCGGAGGCTTGAAGAGCTGGATCCAGTTACTTTAGGGGAGTGTAAACTTAAAAGGTGAACTGATAAAGGTATATAAAATATTGAAAGGACTGTATTGCTTATCTGCTGATAAATTATTTTAGTTTCACAAATTGGGAAGGACCAAAGGACACCCATTTAACATGCATAATAGTAGGAATGAAGCAGATGTTAGGTAGTTCTGAAGAGCACTGAGTATCTGAAATATGTGTTTTTTTGCATCCTTTCTGCACATCTTCAAAGGGGAGCTGGACTACTTGGCTGGAGCAATGATTGCATTATATAAATGGTTAACTGTTAACTTGCCATGTAATCACCTCAAGAGGCATCTGGATGAGTACCTGTATAGGGAGGAGATAGGGGGACACGGACCGAGTAAGAGCAGGTTTTTTATTTAGTTAGGACATCATGATCGGCATAGGCTTGGAGGGCCGAAGGGCCTGTTCCTGTGCAGTACTTTTCTTTGTTCTTTGTTCAACCAATTTTAATTGTGAAACAGAGTCAGAGTGCTTTCCAAATTTTTGTGTCCCCCCCCACTATTGAACCTGTTTTTTTCCTGTTTTATTTCTCACTCACCCACAAAATTACAAGGCTGTTGGGGGAGTCATCTCGATTCACATGTTATGAATTAGAGGTAGGCTTGATGTTCCAGCTGGTCTTTTCTGGCCTGTCATTTTTGTATTTTCAAATGATGTCAAAAGGTCCTGTGGATCTTTTCCTCTAGTAACTGTGCTTTTCTCATGCAGATTCTGTAATGTTAGTTGTACGCAACCACGATGGCCCCATTAGACTTTTCAGACCAACGGAAACTAGGGGCGGAATTGTTCCATTTTGGAATTACGTCCTGTGGCAAAGATGGGAATGTAGAGTGTTTCCCGCCGCGGAGGCTGGCAGGAAAACACACCAAAGCTTCCAGCCCTGACCTCATTAATTATGCGCCTAGATGTTTTACACGTTATTTAGTGATGGGGCAGGCCTGGATGGTGTGTATTGAAAAGTGCACCCAACGTCCCTGACCCACTATTGGAGAAAGTTTGAAATGTCTGAAAATGATGAAAGATCTCCCAAATCACTCCGAGGTCGGAGTGTGGACCTTCGGAGAAAGAAGGTGGACCTCCAGGAATATTCTGAGGCTGGAAGAATGACCCCCCCCCCCCCCCCCCCTTCTCGGACACCTAATTTTGAAGGCCCACCTGCAGATGCAGTCCCGCCCCGCTGCTAGTTGTGTTCCAGTGTCCAGGACTGCGAGCAGCCTCCATCCTGAACTCTGGAGACATCACCAGGCATTGTTCAAGTGAGTCCTGACATCTGCATGCCACCTTGTTCCAAACGTGTTTCATACCGGCGTGTTGTGTCACCGGCGTTACAGAAAATCTGGCATGGGGGCTCAAGCCTTCACCTGCATCCGAATAAGGGGATGCAAATAAGGTTCACACTGGCCTCTGGAGGTTTTGCGACCTACCATGGCGGGCACCGGTGCAAAATCCCACTGTAAATTCATGCCGGTGTGAAACCAGTTTCTGGGTCTCCTGCCATATCCCCCCCCCCGCCCCCGCATTAGGGACCTTTGACTGAAAGATGCCATTGTCTGGTAGAATTTAGTAAGTATTAATATCAATGTCCTTTTGATAATTCATAAAAGAATATCCACTTTTCCTTTTATTAAAATAATTTCTGATTTTCCTTTAAAAAATGTTTATTGGCTTCTGTCTAAAGATACATTTGCAATATACATGTGCTGCAAACATTAAAAATTGGTTACATTTCAGTATCCCATAAGAGACATCGTTCTATTTCAAAGTTTATTTTTCAGAGTTCTTAGATGGATATTTTTCTAACTCGTAGAAAGAGCTATTAATATAAATTAGCAACATTTGTAAAGCAGTTTATCCCACTTAGACTGATTCTGGCAAACGCTACTTATTTGCTTAAAAGCTAATACACCTGTTATCTTAATTATCAGTCTGCAATCAGGAAGTTGATGGTTGAAACTCAACAGTTTCATTGAAAACTAAACATGCCTGATTGTAAGTGGCAGTCAGCAAATTACACAGCAGACAATGGTGCCCAACATGAGTTAAAATCTTAAATTGAATTTGCCACATATCCAAGGATTATTCATTTTTTTTCAGGATGCTGAGCGAGAAGCTATTGTAAAGCAGCAAAAGCTAGACCAGCTGAAAGAGGAAAAAGAACGCCTGCTTAGCAGCCTTGTGGAGGCTGAGTAAGTAACTATTGCAGTGTTATGTTCAGATTTCAGATCTTCAGTGGACCAAGATGGTGATTCAATAATATTAATCTGAAATGGCTTTTTAAAGATATAAAGTATCCCAAGGTCTTTTACAGGAGCATAATAGAACATAAACTGCGGCAAGTCAAAAAATGTATCGAAACAGGTGATTAATAGCTTGATCAAAGAACTAAGTTTTTAAAAATAAATTTAGAGTACCCAAGGGGCAATTTAGTGTGGCCAATCCACCTAACCTGCACATCTTTGGGTTGTGGGGGCGAAACCCACGCAAACACTGGGAGAATGTGCAAACTCCACACGGCCAGTGACCCAGAGCCAGGATTGAACCTAGGACCTCGGCGCCATGAGGCAGCTATGCTAACCACAACAAACTAAATAGTAAGGGAGGTCTTACAGGAGTTACAAGGCTGAGATGTTTAGAGAGGGAATCCCAGGATTTCAGCCATCTGGCCAAAGATAGAGCTGACAACAGTGGGACAAAGGGAGTTGGGTTATGCACAAGGTCCACAGTTGGAAGAACACAGTTCATTGAGGATTGTGGTACCCGAGGAGGTCACAAAGAACAAAGAAAATTACAACACAGAACAGGCCCTATGGCCCTCCAAGTCTGCACCGACCATGCTGCCCGTCTAAACTAAAATCTTTTACACTTCAGGGTCCATCGCCCTCTATTCCCATCCTATTCATGTATTTGTCAAGGTGCCCCTTAAACGTCACTATTGTCTCTGCTTCTACCACCTCCTCCGGCAGTGAGTTCCAGGCACCCACTACCCTCTGTGTACAAAATACTTGCCTTGTACATCTCCTCTGAACCTTGCCCCTCGCACCTTAAACCTATGCCCCCTAGTAATTGAGCTCCCTACCCTGGGAAAAAGTCTCTGACTATCCACTCTGTCTATGCCCCTCATAATTTTGTAGACCTCTATCAGGTCTCCCCTCAACCCCCGTCGTTCCAGTGAGAACAAACTAAGTTTATTCAACCTCTCCTCATAGCTAATGTCCTCCATACCAGGCAACATCCTGGTAAATCTCTTCTTCACCCTCTCTAAAGCCGCCACATCCTTCTGATAGTGTGGCTACCAGAATTGAACACACTGCTCCAAGTGTGGCCTAACTAAGGTTCTACACAGCTGCAACATGACTTGCTAATTTTTATACTGAATTCCCCGGCCAATGAAGGCAAGCATGCTGTATGCCTTCTTGACTACCTTCTCCACCTCTGATGCCACTTTCAGTAACCTGCGGACCTGTTCACCTAGATCTCTCTGACTGTCGATACTCTTGAGGGTTCTACCATTCACTGTATATTCCCTACCTGTATTAGACCTTCCAAAATGCATTCCCTCACATTTGTCCGGATTAAACTCCATCTGCCATCTCTCCGCCCAAGTCTCCAAACGATCTAAATCCTGATGTATCCTCTGACAGTCCTCATCGCTATCCGCAATTCCACCAACCTTTGTGTCGTCCACAAACTTACTGATCAGACCAGTTACATTATCCCCCAAATCATTTTCATAATGGTAAAAAGGGTCAAAACCAGGGAGGATTTAAACACAAATATGTAAATTTAAAAATTGACTCCTGGTCCAGCAACAACTTAATTTATGTTAGCATTCTCAAGGATAATGAGCGAGCCAGACTTAGTGATGATTAGAATACAGGGAACAGAATTTTGAAATAGCTCAAGTTTATGGAGGGTACAAGATGGGAGGCTGGCCATAAGAACAGTAGATTGGTTGAATCTCGAAGTAAAAGGCATGGATGAAGATTCCAGCTGTAGATAGGCTGAGGCAGAGGTGGTGACTGGTGATGTTACAGAGGCAGAAGTGTGCAGTGTGATGGAAAGGATACGGGGTTGGTAACTCACTTCAGATAAAATTCTTAACAGTTTGGCTCTGCCTCAAAATAGCCAGAGAAGGGAATGGAATCAATTGAAAAGGAAGAAATTTATGATGGGCATGAAAAGAATGGCTCTGTTCCTCCCATTGTTTAATTTCAGCTCAACCAGGACTGGAGAGGTGCAATCTTGTGATTGGGCTTCCAACCTTCCCAAATGACCCACATCAGGGTTCCTTCTTTATATTGACCAAAAATAATGTTTTTTCTTTGAGGCCATGCACATCTTGGGCGCGATCAAATGACAGTGTTGCACCGGGCACTAATCTGAGCAAGCCCGTTAGATCGCAAGAGATTCCGAAATCGGGAACTGTGCCGGGTGGCAATCGGTTTCCGATCTAACCAGCCCACTCCTGTTGGCGATATCTGGACCCGCCACAACGTGGCAAGATACCAATAATCGCGAATTAAGGCCAATTTCCAACCCAGTAACAGGAAGGACCCTTTATCTAATAATAATCTTTAATATTGTCCCAAGTAGGCTTACATCGACACTGCAATGAAGTTACTGTGAAAAATCCCCTCGTTGCCACACTCTGGCGCCTGTTCGGGTATGCAGAGAGAGAATTCAGAATGTCCAAATCACCTAACAAGCAAATCTTTCAGGAATTGTGGGAGGAAACCGGAGCACCCGGAGGAAACCCATATAGACACTTTGAGAACGCGCAGACTCCATACAGACAGTTACCCAAGCCGAGAATCGAACCCAGGTCCCTCACTCTGTGAAACAACAGTGCTAACCACTGTGCTACCAGCTTATTTGTAGAATTATATAGTATGTCATGATCTAACCAGCTCTTCAGCAAGTGGTCTTTAGCACACCTATTTAAAAACATGAAGCTAGCGAAATGGCTGCTGTGGGGATCGGACGAGGTAAGTAGCCGCCTTGAAATTGGGCAATCAGCCCAGGGCTTTGGGGCCACTGACCCAGTTCTTGGGGCGGGTGGAGGAGTCCCGGGGGGGGTGGGCACAGTCACCGGGGCTGGCCGTCATCGGTGGAGGGTTGTCTCTGAGTGGCCGGGGGGGGGGGGGGGGGGGGGGGGGGTTCAGCCTGTCCGTACCACTGAACACCCCAGGACAGAGCCCTGTTCGTGGTAATATGGTGCAGGTCACTTTAACTCCTACTGACCGTGGTGGCCACAGGCTGAACAGCTAAAGGCTATGGATCAGCCTGACCAAGGCCTGGGGCTATCTGTGCAGGTGGTGGCCCAGGACAGGGTTGCCTACAGGCTATTTATTGCTAATAGGAAATTTGCAATGTTAGTAATGTGAGCACTTCACAGCTCCCAAGTGAATTCCCGAGAGTAGGCATGCCATGTCGCAGGCAAGTGTTACTACAAGGGTGGGGTAGGCTCAGGGGATTCGAGGGTAATGGGGTGAAACACATAGCTGGTCGTTGGTCTCTGACCCTCTCCAATTCATTCCAGATATCACATTATGGATAATATTGTGGACCCCGCAGCAGCAGCCCTCGTATTGGCAGTGGCAGTCCAGGCGCCGGAGAAGGCGGTGGCAGCTGCATCGACCAAGGTTTGAGGCGGAAGCCTCAAGGGGACCGCCGCACATCCTGAGAACCCGGCGACCCATCAGGCCAGGGAGGGACCCAGAGGGAGAGGCCAGCAACAGCCCAAGGTGTACAGGATCTGCTGGTGCTTGCGGACTTGGCACCATGTGGAGGAGGAGGATACCTGCTCCCGGTGGCCGTCAAGGTCACTGCAGCCCTGAACCTATGCCCTTGGGTTCATTCCGGGATCGAGTGGGGACTTGTGTGGCATATCCCAGCCAACACCCCGCATGAAGTCACGGAAGCCCTCTATGGCCCGGCAGCTGACTATATAAACTTTGACCTGGACCAAGCCCATCAAGATGCCCGAGCAGCAGGATTCTCAGCCATTGCTGGGATACCCCAAGTCCAGGGGGTAATAGATGGCCTGTCGCCTTGCATGCTGGGCGGTCCAGGAGCGCCCTTCGTTAACACGAAGGGGTTCCACTCCCTGAAAGTTCAACTTGTGCGCAACTACCACCTCAAGATTGTGCACGTGTGTGCACGTTTCTCAGGGTGGGACAGTCGGAGAGCCCCGGCCCCTTCGAGGGACACCCCAGGATGACCGGTTGGCTCTTGGGAGATAAGGGCTACCCGCTGAGGTCCTGGCTAATGATACATGTGAAGCGGGCAGTGACCAGTCTGGAGACCCGATATAAGGCCCATGTGGCCACCTAGGCTGTCCTTGAGCAGTGCATTGGGCTGCTTAAAATGCGGTTCCAATACCTCGATCGCTCTGGTTGTGCACTGCAGTACAGCCTCCAGATGGTTGCTCATTTTATGGTGGTGTGCTGTACCCTCCACAGCCTGGCACAGCAGCGAGGCGATGTGCTGAAGGTGGAAGAGGAGGAATATGCAGCCTCATCAGAGGAGGAGGACAAGGAGTAGCCGGACCAGAAGGGACTGGAGGACGAGCGCTGGGAGGATCCGCGGGAGCAGCCGGAGGATAGGCGGTGGCGAGGGTCCGCCATGCCCAGAGAGACAGGGAGGCCCTCACCCTGGCTTGTTTCGTATAGGACATGGCTTAATCCGTCATCTCAGCCTCTTCCCACCCACCGCGCCCCCCAGACCACCCCTCCCTCCCCCGATTCGCCATTTCCACTCCCCTCCCTTCCACCCTCTTGGGTCTGTATTACATCACTCCAGGGTGATGGGCCTATGTCGGCACTGTCAGCGGATCAATCTAAAAGGCAGGAGAGTGATGATAACGTGCTGTGAGCTGAGCTCTGGTGCTCCTCAAGCTTTGTCATCATAAGATAGTGCACTCACGCCCATCATCTGCAGATGGTATGCCTTGGCGGGGTGGGGGGGACAGATCTAGGACCACACATGCCTGGGGGGGCTGGGGCCAGGGGAAGGCAGAGGGTATAAGGAGGAGGAGGGTGCAGGCCGGTCTGCATTGTGGAATAACGTGACAGAGGCTTCACATGTCTCGGGTTTTACGTGCTTTCACGGTGTACAGTCGTTAGCATAACTGTCCCTAGCTGCCAATGGTGCCGACTGCTCTCCTTCCAAGTGCACGCTCAGTGTTCCTCAATCTTTTTACCCTTCTGTGCTCTGCTGCTATGTCTAGGTGTGTCCCCAGGATGCACATCAGAGTGGAGGCAGCCTACTGCTGCGGCCTTTGATGCCCCTGGTGGGCGTCCTCTAAAAGGCCTGGGGGCGGAGGTCCCCAGCTGACTTGCCGGTGGCACATGCCTTGCCATATGGGGCCTCACGGTAGCATGGTGGTTAGCATCAATGCTTCACAGCTCCAGTGGTCCCAGGTTCGATTCCCGGCTGGGTCACTGTCTGTGTGGAGTCTGCACGTCCTCCCCGTGTGTGCGTGGGTTTCCTCCGGGTGCTCCGGTTTCCTCCCACAGTCCAAAGATGTGCGGGTTAGGTGGATTGGCCGTGCTAAATTGCCCGTACTGTAAGGTTAATGGGGGGATTGTTGGGTTACGGGTATACGGGTTACGTGGGTTTAAGTAGGGTGATCATTGCTCGGCACAACATTGAGGGCCGAAGGGCCTGTTCTGTGCTGTACTGTTCTATTCTATATCACCGTTCTGCCCGCTGACCCTGCAACGCACCGTTGTCATGAGGGGGTGACTTGGGCATTGTCTCATTGTCTGCACCCATGGTGTCAACCCCTCCGCCGTGATCGGGCCATGCTCTGCAGTGCCTCAGCAATGTCTACCTGCATCTGGAACATTTTCCTCAGTGACTGGGACATGCTCTGGAGCGCCTCGACAATGCCCACATGATAGTGGGACATGCTTCACAGCGCCTAGGCAAGGTTCACCTGCATCTGGGACACGTCCCCAGCAACTGGGACATGCTGTTGAGGCCCTCAGCTATAGCCATCACTGACTAGCAATGCCTTGGACACCACCATTCATGCTGCTGAAGTCGTACTCCAGGCTCTCCATGGCGATCACGCCCTAGTGGTGTTGGCCTCGATGCCATGTATTGCAGGTGCCATCTCCTGTGCCTGTAGCCTCTGGGACTCAGTCAATCAGCTTTGGACTCACTAGAGTGTTGCTGACATCCCCCTCTGAATCTCACGGCCGCACCCTAGCATCTGCATCAGCTCCGGATAACCTGGTTCAGGGGCACAGCATCTGACTGAGTTTCCCCAAAGCTGGGTCTTGGCATCCAGCAGACTGCCGACTTGTGACTCCCTTGGATGTTCCTGCCTCCACCTGATGTGCATCAGCTATTGTGTGGTGCTCACCAGATTGTGCCATAGAAGCCTGTCCACTACTTTCGCCCACCGGGTGTTGTGGTGCCAACCACAAGGCCATTGGGGGGGGGGGGGGGCTGGCACTGGTAGGTGGGAACAGTGCCAGGGGGCCGATGCCAACTCACCTGTGTGGCCCGGTGGAGGTCATTGTGCTTCTTGCAGCACTGGCTGAAATCCTGTTAACATTCCCAGCACTGACGGCTGCTGTCATTGCCTCCCAGGCGGCACTGGCTGCCCTGTGGCTGACCCTCCAAACCCCTCGGGGGAACAGCATATCCTGTCTGGTATTCACCACAATGAACAATCGAGCCAAGTCAGGCATCACTGAAATGTGGCGTTGGTCTGCACGGTGGCATGGCTGTCTGGGGCTTGTTCTGCGGGATCGGTTTTAAGTGCTGCTCCCCCTCGTTAGTGGGGAGCTGCCGAGCGCAGTTCAGGTGAATCAGCTGACGGGATTGTCACATCCGGCATGAAGCCCATGGGGAATCATTAAGTGCCCTAATTAACATTAAATACAGTTGATGGCCTCACCGGGTCCACTGTCGGGGAATACCCAGCAATTCCCATCGCTACCACACTTAAAAAATATTCCGTTCGATCGCGCCCCATGAATCTGGTTGTTTCATTGGATAAATTTGATTCTGTTTTTTTATGACCTTCTATCCCTGTACACGACAGAATGAACTACAATGAATCCAGTAGATTCTATGTGTTAATTCTGTTTGTATTGTGGTCGCTTTTAATTAGTACATGGCTTACAAAAGACAAGGTTATCTAAGATGAACAATATACGTATTGTTTGATCGCTGAGTGGGTCTGAAGTATTTTGTGATCTGATCAGTTTTGCTTCTGGTCTTTTAACTTTGTAAACAATAATTGCATGCCAGAGATGGGGGATGGGCTGAGCATGATGGGTTTTCCTAAAAGATTTAATGACAGGCAATCACATTAACAAAGCACAAACATCTGCTTAACTATCTGAAATAGCAGTCTGTTTAATAGTTTCAACAGCATGTTTGTAATTGAGGCATAAATGGCAATGGTCATTTGTGTGGTCCAGGTGGCTATCTCGTATAAATAAGGATTTTTAAACAATATTTTCACTTTGAAACAGGAATCCTGTTGGCGAAGCTTCCTCTTTATATTTTTGCACATCTGTAGTTCCACAGTTGATCTGAAAACTTTATTATTTACCAATGTGCTTGTTTGTACTTGTACTTATAGGCGTCAGATTATGCTGTGGGAGAAGAAGATACAGTTAGCAAAAGAGGCACGATCAGCTGTTGACTCAGATGTGGGACAGACTGAGATACGAGCCATGAAAGCTGAGATACACAGGATGCAAGTGAGTTAATTTGCAAAGATGGTGCAAAACAGTGAGTGAAGAATAAACGCCTGGCTTTACCCATTCTAATATAGTTCTAATTTAGTACTACTGTTATATTAGCATTTGTTTATAAATCTGGAGAAATATGTAAAAGTAGTTGTAGTTCAATGCTCTATCTGTTCCTTCCCTTATTTTTAAACTATATCCTCGAGTTATAAATCCCGAATTGATGTGATTAATTTGTTTGTGAATCTGCTTCATCATAGTAAAAATGTTACAGAAATTATTCAAAATCACATTTTCAAATGAAAACAGTCCAACATCTTTCAAATTTTAACTTTTCCAATTAAGGGGCAATTTAGCATGATCAGTCCACCTACCCTGCACATCTTTGGAGGTGAGACCCACGCAGGCACAGGGAGACACACGGAGAATGTGCAAACTCCACACGGACAGTGGCCTTGGCACCATGAGAAGCAGTGCTAACCATTGTGCCCCTTAACATACTTAATCTTTTAACCTAGATTTGATATCTTTATTGTGCTATACTGCATTTTCAAAAGAATAATATTTCTTCCTTTGCCTCAAACTGCTATGTTTCGCTTTGGAGCAGGATTTAGGATTATATATCAGTGTGTGTCTATGATTATATATCTACATATTTAGTACGTGTGTATGATGATTATATATATATATATAGTTGGTTTGTGTGCATTGTTAATTTGTATCCATATTAGTGTGTATCTATATATTCGCATTGCTGTGCATTCAATACACATACATACATTGCAGGTGCCTCTGCTCCGGGCCCACACCTACAGTACGTGAACATTATATATGTTGTTTGTCTAGCATATCTATCATATTTGAAAATGCCATACTTGAAAGTGTCACATAATCAGAAGTTTGTGTCATAATGTACCTAATTCATTGAAGGTGACAGGACAAGTTTAGGGAGCAATTAATAAAGCATATGGAATTCTGTGATTTATAAATAAGGCCATGGAGTACACAAGCAAGGAGGTTGTGATAAATCTGTATAAAACAGTAATTCAGCCTCAACTAGAGTGCTGCGCACTACATTTTAGGAAGGATGTGAAGGCATTAGACTGTGCCTTCATAATTCACAGTAATATTTCCAGGGATGAAGAACTTCATATGGAGAGGCTGGACTGAGTAGAATGAGAGAGAGTCTTTTCCCATTGGTGGAAATGTTGAGAACCAGAGGACACTGGTTTAATGTGATTAACAAAAGAAGCAAAGGCAATACGAGGAAATGCTTTTAATGCAGCAAGTGGTTAGGATCTGGAATGCAGTGTCTGAGAAAGTGATGTTAGCCGATTCAATTGTGGCTTGAATTATATCATTATTTGAAGAGGAAATATTTGCAGGGTTACAGGGAAAAGGCGGGGTTGTGGCATTATGTGAATTGCCCTTGCAGAGAATCAGAACAGCCACGATGGACCAAATGGCCTCATTCTGTGCTGTAATAATTCAATTCAAATATGGCATTCATAAAGCAGAATAAACTCAGTTGCACAGATGAAAAGTGGCAACTTTTACATTCACATATATATGTTTTCTTCTGGCAGAGGAGATGGAGAAACTAGCTGCCAATCTACTATGAAATTTCTATCAGGGGGAGCAGGTTGCTTCTAATAGACTCCAGGTTGTGCCTGTGTATCTCTGTGACCAGAAGGGGACAGGCCCCATTCAACATAAATCTGCCTCAACAGCACAATAATTAATTGTGCATTTAAAATGGTATAGTTGCGTTCTCTTCAGTGCATCTATGAGTTAACACCAGCAGTGTGATGGAAGATCACATGAATGCTATAAATAATATTCATCTCAAGGCTAATCACTGCTTAGTTCTGAATATTATTTTTAAGTATTACACTTCTTTTATTTTTTTATTGACAGCATAGAGAAATATTCATAACTATAACTTTATTCAAAAGACATGACAGTAATTGTGAAATACTCCCTGTTGATTATTCTTTAAGTAATCCTGCAACAGTTTTATCTCTATTGTATTTGCGATCACGGCAATTGGTGTCCTGTCCTTTGGTCACGGAAATTAGCTAGATTTGTTTCACTTAATCCTCATTAGTCATCCAAAAATAGGCATTCCATTTATATTGTACAAATTCAAACAAAGTTGCTTGCATTGAAAGGTTCTATAATTTTGTTGTAAAATTACTATGCAAGATCTGTATTTTGATCCAAAGATACGCCACAACCAGCTTATGAGACAGCAGGAGCAAATGATTCGTGAAATGGAGGCTGTTGTGTCGCGCAGGGATACAATTGTGACACGTGGGGAAGCACAGGCCAAAGTAAGCAGGAACCACATAACTAAACAAGATTGTCATAAAAAGATACAAGACCTGTGCAAGAAAATTGCAGATACACAAAAGGTGAGATATAGGAGATGAGTACCTGTGTTCCTAATAATCTATGCAATTAAATTAATATGTACTATACCTTTTTCCCAGCTCAAGTAAAGCTCTTGCACCCATTTTAGCTTTTATCAAAAGGCTTGAATAATGGAGCTGATAAACAGCTCCAGTTCATTCAGACAGATATTAGTTGATGATTCACCTGGAGAAGAATCATTTGGCAGCACAATAATGGGCCACTCCCAATCATTTCTCCTCCCCTTTATGTGATCTGGCTAAAACTAGCAAATTGATCCCTGGAACAATTTTGTGAAAGCTTTACACGGAGGTTTACACAGATCAACTCATAGAGAGTCCTCGCAGCTAGTAATGCATTTTAACATTATAACTTTTAGAAGATTAGCACTGATTTTTCAAATTGCCGTTGTTGAGTATTACGTAAAATTACAACACAGTAGGAAGCCATTTGGTCCATTTTGCCTTTGATAATCCTACCTATTTCTTCAACTGAAGCTATCAAGTCTTATCCCAATTCTTTGCTATTTGTCTTTCTTGTCAAATATTTCTTTCTTTACATTTGGAAATCGCTTATTGTCACAAGTAGGCTTCAAATTAAATTACTGTGAAAAGCCCCTAGTCGCCACGTTCCGGCGCCTGTTCGGGGAGGCTGGTACGGGAATTGAACCGTGCTGCTGGCCTTCCTTGGTCTGCTTTCAAAGCCAGCGATTTAGCCCTGTGCTAAACCAGCCCCTATTTTAAATTTTAATATTTTAAATATTCTTATGGTTGTTGAGTTCAAGAATAGCATATGGTGGAGGAATAATACAGAAGCTTGTATTTTACCATAAGCAAGTGTATTCTTAAATCAGTCCAGTAAAGCTACAACCTCACCTCCACTGTTGCAGCTGTCTCTATTTATACTCTTGATCCAATGTTCATTACCAATCTTTAGCAATTCAATTGGCTTAGCAAAGTAATTGTCAAAGGATACAATTGTTAAGACATTAACAATGGCATCTGTCTCAAAAGATTGAGATAGAGCATTCCTTGTTCCAATAGAAACTTTGGGAACTATTGAGCTGATCTGGCAACGTGTGCAGGGACGAGATGATGTTTCAGAACTGTGTGATTATTTTTGAAATCCTAACTGGGCTTCCCTACAGACTTTCAGAATTATTAAGATACCTGAAACAGGATTTCAATATGCAATTTGCTAGTTCTATATTTATTTGACTAGATTCTAAGGTCTCATTATACTAGTCCCCTGCTGTGGAGGATGATTGCAGAAGTGCTATCCACCAGGGCAGCAGGGTGTGGTTTTCAATAAACTGACCCCAGTCTTGACCTGCAACCATGCATTTTTGTGACTGTTCATGTACAAATACAAATGCATAATTGCAGCTTATTGGGTGATGGCCTTTCACCTGCAATTGTCATTGCTCACTAACTGCACATTAACCTACAATACCCCTTTCTGTTGACTTTGGGCAGAATTATCGGCTGTTCATGCTGACAGTAGGGTGCATTCAACAGGAAAACCTGCTTATAACGGCAGGACCAGAAAATCCCACTGGCGGGCTGCCTCCGCCACTGAAAAACACAGAGCGGATTGCTCAGTAAATCCAACCCCTTCAATGTATTGTGAAATCCATTGATTGCACCCTGTTCCTGTGGAATTGAGCTCCTCATCAAAAACTCTCTGCTGCTCGACTGGGTCTGGGTCCAATAAGAAAGAACTAAATTGTGAAGTTTCTGAATAAATCACTGACCTCCTTGATGCAATAGTACATCATTGACTATTCTGTATCATTGAATTTCCCTGAAGCCGTTTGCAATGATGTGGTGGCATAAGAATTAAGTGCTTTGATCCTTTTTAACAGCTATTTACAAGGTCACGCTCCTTACTGAGCAAACAGTCTGTGACCAGCAGTTTTTCAACAGTAGTCTGCTGTATGTGGTATCCAGAGCAATCCTATGGCACAGCTCCTATCACCACATCTATAATGGAGAGATTGCATGACGTGTCAGTGACTGCTCATTAGTGGAAATTCCGGGACTATAGTGGAAATTCCGGGGCTAGCTTGACCATGGTTGTGTCCACGTGCAATGGGAGATCCAGAGTTGTTGGTAATGATGAATGGTGGTTTCCCATGCAATGTCTGGCCATTTGTTGTGGCAGAATTGAAGTGGTAAGACATTCACTTTGTTTATTTTTGTAATACTGCAGAATGCCCCAAAGGTAATAATAATTGCTTATTGTCACAAGTAGGCTTCAATGAAGTTACTGTGAAAAGCCCCTCGTCTCTAAGAAAGAATGCTTGTCCCCATAATTGCCATGATTTTTATTGTTAAACAGCAGGAAAAACATTTTTTCCATCTTGTTACTGTACTGGTTATTCAACATATTTTGTTATACTTGTAGATGCACACAATAGTTTTCTACCTGTTTGACTCAATCCCAGAGCTAAAAGACCAAAGCTAAAACCCATTGTTAAATTTAGCCCGCGAGTGGGATTTTCTGTTAAATTCAGTTCTTCAGACCTTAAATGATCGGCAAAAATGTTGTTTAGCTAGCTATGCCATCCTCCGTAATGTTTTTATGATAGATATTTTAATTCAAACATGTTCAACATAATAACACAACATTAACATCCAATAGTGTATACAATTTGTACATTTTTTCCCTATTTACCCCCCCTCCCCCGGGGCAACAAACAGCTACTCATGAACGACCTCAAAGCCCACCTCTGATCCCCCTTAAGGCAAATTTGATTTTCTCCAACCTGAGAAACTCATTCAAGTCTCCACCATGCCGCAACCCCCAACAGCTTAGCCAACCTCCAATTCCAAAGTATCCGTCGCCGGGCAATCAGAGAGGCGACGGCCACGACATCGGCCCTTTTCCCCTCCAGCAGCTCAGACACCTCCGACACCCCAAAGATCCCCACCATAGGGTCCGGCTTCATCTCAACCTCTAATCCTCGATAAGCTCCCAAACACTGCCTCCCAAATGTTCTCTAACTCCTCACATCCCCAGAACATATAGGCATGGTTCGCCGGCCCCCTCTCGCACCCGTCCACTACCTCTGCAAAAAAAAACACTCAACCAGGCCTGAGTCATGTAGACTCTGTGCATCATCTTAAATTGTATAAGACTCATCCTTGTGCAGGAGGAGGTTGAGTTCACTCGGCGCCTTATTCGCATCAAAGTCCCCATCCCATCTCTCTTCTGCTTGATCCTTTTCACCAAGGCTGATTCCCCAACCACCCATATATATATTGGGGCAGCACGGTAGCATGGTGGTTAGCATAAATGCTTCACAGCTCCAGGGTCCCAGGTTCGATTCCTGGGTCACTGTCTGTGCGGAGTCTGCACGTCCTCCCCGTGTGTGCGTGGGTTTCCTCCGGGTGCTCCGGTTTCCTCCCACAGTCCAAAGATGTGCGGGTTAGGTGGATTGGCCATGCTAAATTGCCCGTAGTGTCCTAATAAAAGTAAGGTTGGGGGGGGGGGGGTTTGTTGGGTTACGGGTATAGGGTGGATACGTGGGTTTGAGTAGGGTGATCATTGCTCGGCACAACATCGAGGGCTGAAGGGCCTGTTCTGTGCTGTACTGTTCTATGTTC
This sequence comes from Scyliorhinus canicula, assembly GCF_902713615.1. NCBI lineage: Eukaryota > Metazoa > Chordata > Chondrichthyes > Carcharhiniformes > Scyliorhinidae > Scyliorhinus > Scyliorhinus canicula. The sequence continues at coordinate 23,637,862 of NC_052163.1, forward strand.
TATATCACCAATCCTACCATCTCCTCATCCGGGAGCACCATTTTCTCCAAAAGCGTATACTCCGGCATCTGAGGGAACGAATGCAGCTCCTTGTGCGCAAAGACCGCATCTGCCAATATCTAAACTCACTCCCCCTTGATAGCTCGAACCTCAGTCGCAGCTCCTCTAACCCCAGCAAACTCCCTGTCGCAAACATGTCCCTGACTGGCATTAACCCCTCCTCCCTCCATCTCCTATACATCCCATCCCCTCGCCGACGTAAACCTATGATTCCCACACAACAAAGTCATCATCGACATGTTACCCAATTTAAAGTGCCTCCTCAGCTGGTTCCAAATAGACGACTCCAACACCAGACCTCTTCTATACTCCCTCGGGGTGAACGACAGTGTGCCCGTACCATTGCAAGACTCCTCCATTAACCTGACCCAATCTTCCCCCTCCCGTCATTGCCTCACCGTCTCCATATTCACTGCCCAATAGTAATACAACAAATTTGGGAGGACCAGCCCGCATTCCCGCATCTGCCTTTGCAATGGAGCCCTCTTCACCCTTGGCACCTTACCCACTCACACAAATTCCGATATTAACGCATCTACCTTCTGAAATAAGGCCTCGGGGAGGAAAATTGGGAGGAACTGTAACGCAAACAGAAATCTTGGTAATATGTTCATCTTCACCTCCTGCACCCTCCCTGCCAATGTCAGGTGCAGCGCATCCCACCTTTTAAGGTCCCCCTTAACCTCCTCCACCAACTCCGTCAAATTCCACCTATGCATCGTGGCCCACTCGTGCATTACATGAATCTCCAGGTACCGGAACAGCTCCCTTGCCACCTTAAATGGCAGTGCCCCTACACCCTCTTTCTCCCCCTCCCCAACGCTCTGCTGCATTCACTGGGAACACCTCTTTTCCATACATTCAATTTATAGCTCCAAATCTCTAACATAAGACCATGATTCTGCCCATGCTTTCCAACGGGTCTGTCACGAACAGCAACAGGTCACGACGTACAACGACACCCGGTGCTCCTAGCACTCCCTCTCAAACCCCCGTCTCTCAGCTGAGGCCCAAAGCGCCATCGCCAAGGGCTCAATCGCCAACGCAAACAATAGCGGGGTCAGCGACACACCTGCCTCATATCCCTGTGCAGCCCAAAAAAAACAAACCCTTCAAACGCTGCACAGAACATAACCAACAGATTGCAATACAATTAAACACTATACCCCCAATACCGAAAGGCCCCCCTCCAAAAAAAGCAGCAATTTAACTTCAATACAAAGATACTAAAATACAAAAAAAGGGGGATGCAATCACCCCATAACAACCTTTCCAAATCTGCAAACAGAAACGGATAACAAAATTCAACAGAAACGGAACTTCCACTCATGTTCCCCCTTAAGCCACTTTGTGGGCGGGTATCTCCGGCCGCGGCTGCCTGGCGACTCAAAATTCCTGCCCGAGGTCAATGGACCTTTACGTGGTCTGTGTCCTACCTGTGGCGGTCTTACGGCGGGTGGGCTGAAGAATCCAGCTCTATGTTCCTTAATAAAGTCATTCGCCTCCACCGGTGTTCCAAAGTAATATTCCCGGCCCTCAAGTTTGGTTGAGTTTAGCACCCCAAACTGAATCTGGTGCCGGTACAACACTGCCGACATCCCTTGGCCAGCTATGCACCAATGTCCTGATTATTCCAGATTCGGTTTCCTTCCCAATGACAATCCGCCAGAGCCCCGGCCAACCTCAGAATATTTTCCTTGACCTGGAACTTGTGCATACACACAATCACCGCCCGTGGCAGCTCCCCTGCTCTTGGCCTCTGCCTATCGGTGCGATTCACCTCCGGGGCCATGTCAGGCACCTTCTCATCTACCAACCTGGTCAGCATCCTCACAACATAGCCCGTTGCACTCGTTCCCTCCAGTAAGCCCACGATCCTCAAATTTAGCCGCCTGACCTCCACCTTTTCTTGCAGGTCTTACACATGTTCCCCAGGATCGCCATGTCCGCTTCCAGCATCACAATTCCAGCATCACAATCTGGTCACTCTAGTCAGACACCACCTTCTCCACCTCTTGAATCGTCGCCCCTGCACCCATTCTTCTCCACCTCTTCTAAAGTCCTGTGAAGAGGTGCCATTTGTTATACATTTAGCTGCTATTGTATAAAGAGTCAAAGGTTCTGCTACTTTTCTACAAACACCTTTAATTTACTTCAACAGACTCTGCACAAAACTCTACCATCACATCACCTGATACAAAGGCCACCTGAAGCCTCTTTACATATCAGTGTCAATTATTGGATACTAACATAAATGAGACAACTAATTGGAATGTCTCTTATCCCATTACTTAACAGTCTCCTCTTCCTTGGAGAAAAAAATAACTAGGTGAAAACAAAATTACAAGAAACTCAAAAACATGCACGCAATTTCCCCCCCCTTATTTTTCATTAAAAAAAGTCACAGAAACAGCCGCCCTTCATTAACAATATCCAAAAGTTTCTGTGAGCTAGCCCCTCTTTTTGTAAAACAGTCTGGCAATTGATAGCCACTGTCAACCCATTTAATTTTTGCTATTTCCCCTCTGTCCAACATCTGCTTCAAACTTGCGATGTCTATTCTTAACCTTTTTTCATTGACACTTTTTTGTAGGGTGCACATTTTCCCACAGGGATTTATTGTCAATGTGACATGCAATAGGTATATTGCCCAAATCCCCTGATCCCAAAATTTCTGTCAATATCTGAGATAAATAAAGGCCATATCCACCGCCTCGACAAGGCTTAACGCCTCAGCAGCCAAAGTGCTTTTAACCACTCTCCTTATTTTCTTTGTTTCCCGCACAAGAGTGCAACAAATACCATTGTTCCCCAAAAGGAAAATTATAAAACCTCCTGCGCTTGAAACCCCATCATCACATAAATTTGCATAGGACACATCACTATAAACTATGAGTTTCAAGTGCCTAAGGTCACCTATAACCGGGAACCTCAAAACACACTCCTGCATTTTTAGTTTGACCAACGCTTTATTTGCTCTTATTATGTCCTCCACTTTGGAATCATTCATTTTTGTACTCAACTCTAAGATATCAAAACTCACGTCCAGTCTAGTCTGTCTACCTAACCAATTCAGTTGCCCAATTAAACTTTGCAGTTGCTCTTTTTCCATCTTTGAAACCATTGCGTCTTTTTGTGAAACCCAGCCACGGCTAATTGCTATTGGGTTGATGCTTTCCAAATAAGATTGCTGATGTAAGGTTGCCCCTAACTTAGTCTGTCCGATTTCCAGTCCAATATATTTAAATGCACCGGAAGCCTGACTTCCAACCCTGAATTCTTTCCTCAAACCAGAGATTGCAATAGCTTCAAAATTACTAGTCCCACCCCACAACAGATCATAGACATGCATCATAAAGATGCCAGAAAGATTTCCTTTATAGTGCCAGTAAAACATTGCCAGATCTGCTTTCAACTGGCGACAGCCTAACTTTAACAAAACTGACTTACCGAAAAATACCAGACTGTAGACACATCATTTAATCCATATACACATTTGTTCAACTTCCAGAGTACACCATCTGTGTTAGCTGCCTCTTTAGGAGGACGGAGAAAAATGCCTCTCTGGAGCTGATCCTGCAAGAAAGCAGCTTTTATATCTATAGATTTTTATTCCCATGACTTTATGGCTAATAGAGCCAAGAAGATCTTTAAAATAACCTTTCCTGCCGTAGGTGAATCTACCCTTAAATCCTGATCTTCTAAGTTTTCCTCAAATCCCTTCGCCACAAGCCTGGCCTTTGCCTTATAAGTTCCACCCGGAAGAACCTTTTCCGTGCAATCCATCTGTAGGATAGAGCTCTTTGTCCCCTATCCGGTACTTCTGTGTATACCCCAAATTCATTCCAACTATGCAGTTCTTGCTGTTTGGCATCTTTGATAACTTTTTCATCTAACTTATTGGAAGCCACCAAAATCTTACGTGTATGTGGGCTTCTACTCCTATTAGTATTTGTAGTCTTACTCATGTTCCGAGTCCTTGATAAACTAAGTGTTCTGTCCTGCCTGGCATCTCGCTCTGCATTGCTATTGCTTGATCTTTCCCTTTTGCTGTGGGATGTCCTTTCAATAGTTCCCGACCTCTTCCTGCGGACTTGTTCAATGTCCGATCTACTATCTGAACTGGCACTGCGTATCTGTGCCCTCCATTTTTGAACTTCGTGTTCCCAATCCATTGTCTTGACTACCCCCCCCCCCCCCCCCCCCCCCGAATGCTGTACATTCAACCAATGTTTATACTTTCCAGTGGCTTTAATAACAGTTGCATCCTGTCATTGACTAGACCCTTCAGGCAAGTATGTCACTTTTGTACCAACTTTTGGCAGTTGTCCTTTCGGAAAAATGGCCTGTTCCAAATCAGTTTTGTGTTCCTCTACAGAAACCCTGTCTATTTCAGTTAACTGGTTCCTCCTCATGTGTGTCTGCTCTTTCTAAATTTGAAAATTTGTAATCTGTACCCATTATCCTTGCTGAATGTATCCTAACAGTTTGATTGCCATGTTGCAAAATAATTGTTTTGCCATCTATGCCTATGATCTTCCCTGGGTATTTGATGACCGTACATTATGCCTCAAAGCTCTGCGAATTCTTTCAGAGACTTCTGCTTCCAAAAAAGCTTTTCGACTGCTATGTAATGCATTTAAATGCTCAGCAAAGGCAGAGCTAATTGTAGTCTCTTCCCAAGCTGAAGCCTGGTCATCCAAAATGGACGGAATTTTAGGATTTCTACTAAACACTAAATGATAGGGACTACAGCCCCCAACCATCTGCAATGAATTCTTTTCATGTACCGCCCATGCTAAAGCTGAATTTAGCTTGCAGTTTGATCTATCTGCCAAAATTTTCCAGAGCATGTCATCTATTACCACATTGTTTCTTTCACACACAACATTACTTAATGGGCTTTCTGCAGCCGTATTCAGAACTGTGATATTCATGTTTTCACACATATCCCAAAACTCATCATTAGCAAATTCTCCCCCATTGTCCGTAAGGAATTTTGCCGGTGGGCCCATTCCTGTCCCTATCTATTTTTTCACGATTTGATCCAGAATTATTCTCTTTTCTTTGTACAATCGTTGATCGACTAAATCTGGTTGATAAATCTACAAAATGCAAAATAAATATATTATTGGCTTTAACCTAGATCTTAAGGTCCATGGCCACTATGTCGTTAAAACCCCTGGCCACAGGTAGGGTTACTATTGGTCGTGTTGGTGTCCTTCTGTACTTCCTACAAACTTCACAGCGATCACTAACCTGTTCTATTAACTTGGTATAGTCTTCCTTACCCCTGCATCCTTTAATAAATTTTTCAGCCTCCGAAGAGACGGATGCGCAAATTGCCTATGCAGTTTTAATGCAACAAGCTTTTTATCAGCTAAAGTCCCATTTTTAACTGCCATTAACACATCCTTAACAACTGTAATTGAAATATTATTTGTCAGTAATGGAATACAATAGTGTCCCAATTGCATAAATTGTAAGTCCACCGTCTTTCCAAAAACTGTTGCCTTATCCTGTTCCATATCCAGTTTCATGTGTGCTTTCTTCATCAGCGGTCTGCTCAAAAGCAAAGGTATCTCATTTGATACAACATCCATGCTAATGAAATGATTCACTCTGGCAATATTGCAAGGGATCACCACTCTTTTCAACGACATCAGAGTATTATCATCCCCAAACCTGAAACTTGTGGAACTTGCAAATTCCTTAACCTTGTTACGATTTTCAGCATTGAAGGAGTCCAGGTAACATTTTAACCAGTCAATTCCACACACAGTACATGTGCAGCCACTGTCCAATACAATTGCAACCAACACCCTCATTACCAGCGTAAAACTGCTTGTTAATAGGACAATGCCTTCTTTCTGGTCACTATCTTTTTCCTCTGCTGACTCTTGGGGCTGGTTTAGCACAAGGCTAAATCGCTGGCTTTGAAAGCAGACCTAGGCAGGCCAGCAGCATGGTTCAATTTCTGAACTAGCCTCCCCGAACAGGCGCCGGAATGTGGCGACTCGGGGCTTTTCACAGTAACTTCGTTTGAAGCCTACTTGTGACAATAAGTGATTTTCATTTCATTTTTCATATCATTTTCCATGTCATGTGTCGCTTCAACCACTATTATAACGTGTTGGACAGTTGAAAGCATAATGATATTGAGAGTCACATCAAAAACATCGATTTATCATGTCCCGTGCATTTCTGGGGTTCATTTTCCTATTGTAGGTTCTAACTGGGTTTCTGTCTTCATAATTTATGGGTCACGATCTCCTTCTATAGTCGTGGAACCTGTTTGTAGCTGTACGATTTCGCCCTCCTGTTAGTAGTGTATCTCCCATATTCTGTTTGATTGCAGGCTGACCTATTTGGTCATCACAGCCATCAGAATCAAATGTTTCCCCAGAAACTTTTTTAAAGCTCCTGTCATCTGATCGAATAAGGTATCTTTATCCGCAAACAGAACTCCTGTCAAAACCAGGAGCCTTTCCATGTTGCTCACTCTAGCACAGTCAAGTAATTTAAAGGCCAACACAGACTGTGGAAATTCCAAGTTGTGTTTTTTCAGCCTTTTATATAGTCTGCCAAATTCCATTACATAGTCTTCATTTGATAAATCCTCTATTTTCTGGAACCTTTCAAAATCTGACAATGCTTTATACGCACTTAACAAGTCATCCTTCTTATAAATCTTATCCATATAACGTAATAGAGTCTGCAGACCTTCTTCTGAGTCTAACTCTTCCACTTCCAGCTCAGAAAACACTTTGCTCCAGATTTTACGGTCGAGTAAGAGCCAATGCCATACCTTGTTTTCTCTTTCCAAAGGCAGTTACCTTACTTCACATAACTACTGCACTTCTCCATTGGTCGTAGAATCCCCTTTCAGAAAATAAGGGGGTTAGTCATATCCAGCCATCTTTATCCTAGGTTCAGCCATATATCTTTGGTTTTTTTTCTTCTAACTCACTCCTTGGTTTCGTCTCGAAAAGTTGTATTTTTCAACCCTTCACATTTGCACAGCAACCATCCTCTGCTACCATTTGTTATACGTTTAGCTGTTGTTGTATAAAGAGTCAAAGGTTCTGCTCTTTTTCCACATGCACCATTAATTTACTTCAACAGACTCTGCACAAAACTCTAACATTACATCAACTGACACAAAGGCCGCCTGAAGCCCCTTTACATAATCAGTGTCAATTATTGGATACTTAACATAAATGAGACAACTAATTGGAATGTCTCTTAACCCATTGCTTAACACTACTGACCCCTCAATTGCTTTTGACCGGTCACTCTGCATTTCTTTACGCTACTGCCGAAATCTGTCCTTAATGAAGCTCATCAACTGCTCAATTTGCAGCTTTCACAATTGATGCTGCACCACAACTCTTCACCAACTCCCTAGCCAGGGCTCTCACTGTCTTCTGTCGAATTTGGTAACCTGCAATCATGCCCATCCTGGGGGAGAACTAATCCCTCTCCACACAAAGTTTCTGCCGAAATTCCCCAAAGTTCTGGTAATAGGGGTAAAAACAACACCTTCAAGCAGGAATCACCCTGTGTTACAACAACTCACTCCATGACTGACACCGGACGTCTTCCATTCTCCATAATGCTAATTGATGTTGTTGATGTTACTTAATCTGATCACGTCATTTTTTTCTTAGAAAATTGAAGAATGTGACAAAACTATCGAAGAGATGAGGGAATCACAGCAAATTGTGTGTGAAGAGCTGGGAGAAAAGCAGTGTCAGATTCAGAAACAGCAGTCTATGATCGATGAACTTGATGCAAGAATAGAATCTGAACAGGAAAAGAAACAAGCGGTAAAAATGGTTTGAGAACGGGGGTATTTAAGTTTGAAGTATGTGGGCAGGCAGATATTCAGATAATTGATTTGGAAACTTTTAGCCTGTTTTACATGATAATTGGGTGTAATTAATTAGGCTAATCAAACGGCATTGGCTTGATTTTAGCAATACATGGAAGAGAATACTTGTTCGGCATTTTCAAAATCTAAGTACATTTCTCAAGCCCAGTTCCCTTAAAATGAGACATCCATTGCCTGCAGTGAAGTCTGTTTCACACAGAAAGCAAGATGAAGCAACACAGCAGGATCAGAAGAGGCAACAAAAAGGGATTCTTCATGGTGGAATTGTGTACTGAAGTAGCCATTTGCAAAAAGAGAAGAAAAGTGATCCTGAAAAATCCATCAAGAAACACGCAAGCATGCACACACACCTTACTGCCCTGCTCACAGAAGGATCAAAACCAGAGACACAAATATATACACAATTCCAGGGATTTAGAGTGGCAGAGTGCTTGTATTTGTGTTTGTATCCAATTATACAAAGAGTCAAATTATGGGAACATCTTCTTGGTCATCACACACACCAGTAAGACTGATGACATCTGGAGTGACACTTGCTCTAACATCAAATTTAAAGGATGCAATCATAGATGTAATGTAAAGAAAAAGGTGTTGCATGGATGAAGGAATCCATGCTCGTCCTGAACAACCAGAACAGGAAATAGAATTTGTTATACAATTTAGTGACCACGTAATGTGCAGCAAAACAGCAGTTATTCAATCTGCGTAGATATCTCTTGACATTGAACATATTTATTGAGTTAATCAAACATTCATCACTAGCCTAAACATCCACTCCTTCCATCACTGGCATGCCATCTTGGAGATATTTACTAAATGTACTGTAGAAAATTACCAACAAGTCAGCAGCAACACCTCCCAAACCTACATCCTTCACCACAAGGAGGGGCAACAAGAGCACAGGAAAATAATCACTTCCAAGACACACACTATCCTGACTTGGACATGTATCAATTGTTCCTTCATCATTGCTATATCAAAATGCTAGAACTTGCTATCTAACAACATTGAAGGTGAACCATTACCCCACAGACTGCAGTAGGTCAAATAGGACCAGCACCACGTTTTTAGGCAACTAGGAACGGTCAGTAACTACAGGCCTTACGACCACGTTCCAATCCTGGACAAATATCCAACAATGTAGAGGCAAATTTATAAAAGTAAAGAATCCACTGATTAATAAAATGCAGCAAAATAGTACATATATTTTCAGATTGCAATTTGTGATATAAAATATCATATTGAATAATAGCTCTGACAATTTAAGCAGATCTTCTATGACATTTTCTATGACATATGAAAATATTCATTTTCCAAATGCTGCCAACCAACCACATTTGCCTTCAAGCACTATGTATGAATGCAACTTTCCATTTCTAACCTTACCACCTTTTGAAAGCAGTCACTCGTGATTGGATTGTTGTTGTACAAACACTTGCATTCTTTCATTACTTTACCGATGGTGAGACTTCACAAGATCAGATGTTAGTGGGCTGCTTGTTAGATATGTTAAATCATAGATGGCTCTTATCTAGTTCTGGCTAAATTTCAACCCAAGTTTCTAGTCAATATGGCTCAGTTTTGAGGCACTTATCCATTAGACTATGAAAATAGTATATTCAGTAAATTATTTGCAATTTATGAAGAAAGCAAATGAGTATGCTGTCTGCATTATGTTCCCTCTTTCCATTTAATACATTTGGGCTTCTTATTTTATGTCAACAAAATGTTATGGTTGAAATAATGGAGCATTATTGCACACTTCATATGTAGGTTATTAAACAAAATGCATAAAGATATGATGGTGCATCGGCAGTCAAGCAGCAAATCTGCTCAACAGTCTGCATGTTAGAGACTCTAAACTGGCTTCTGGACAACATCTTCAACTAGCTTCTATCACAAAAGCAATCAGAAAGATATTCCCTATTTCACAACTTAGCAAGCATCATGGACTGAATAAGAACTCTATGGTATAAGAGGGAAGAGTCCCTCTTTCTCCTTAATGGCATTCTGCTTTTGTGACCTCTCAATGCTGCGATATAATTCAGCCATTCAAATGTAAAGAAGAGTAGAACATTTTTTGCTTTGATTTTTCAATCTCAACCTCTTCCTGGGAACTATGATGTGGAGATGCTGACATTGGACTGGGGTGAGCACAGTAAGAAGTCTTACAACACCAGGTTAAAGTCCAACAGGTTTGTTTCAAACTCTAGCTTTCGGAGCACTGCTCCTTCCTCAGGTGAAGTACATATAGTACATATATTTTCAGATTGCAATGTGTGATGTGAAATAGCATATTGAATAATAGCTCTGACAATTTAAGCAGATCTTCTATGACCAGCAATTCATTTTCCAAATGCTGCCAACCAACCACATTTGCCTTCAAGCACTGTGTATGAATGCAACTTTCCATTTTGCCCCTTACCACCTTTTGATATATGTATGTACTTCCTCGCCTGAGGAAGGAGCAGTGCTCTGAAAGCTAGTGTTTGAAACAAACCTGTTGGGTTTTAACCTGGTGTTGTAAGACTTCTTACTGTCTTCCTGGGAAATCTATCACTTTCTTTGTTCCTCTGATGCTCTACTCAAGATCTGCAACTCATCTTGTGAAGGGATCACATACAACCAATTGCATTCTATCACTCTGATACATAAATTTTAGATTAGATTAAGATTTATTGTCACGTGTACTGAAGTACAGTGAAAATTATTGTTCTGTGTACAGTTCCGGCAGATCATTCCATACATGAAAAATATAGGACATACGGTAAATACACAATGTAAAGACATGGACATCAGGTGAAGCATACGGAGTGTAGTGCTATACAGAAAAGAAGATGCAGGGAGAGATAAGTTCAGTCTATAAGAGGATCATTCAGGAGTCTGGTAACCGTGGGGAAAAAGATGTTTTTGAATCTGTTAGTGCGTGTTCTCAGACTTTTATATCTTCTTCCCGATGGAAGAAAGACTAACCCGGATGAGAGCGGTCTTTGATTATGCTGCCCGCTTTTCCAAGGCAGCGAGAGGTGTAGACAGTCATTGGATGGGAGGCGGGTTCGTGTGATGGACTGGGCTGTGATACTGTAGTACAGTATAGTATCACAAGAAATAAGAGCAGGAATAGACTAAATGGCCCATCAAGTCTGTTCTGCAATTCAGTACAATCATGGTATATCTTGGGTTTCAACATTTTCTGCTAGTTCCTCTTATAATTTAATTTGCTGAGACACAAAAAATCTGTCTATCCCAGCTTTAAATATAATCAACGATGGAACATCCACAACCCTCTGTGTTAGAAAATTTGAAAGATTCACAAGCCTTTGAGTGAAGAATTTTCTCCTTATCTTAATCCTAAATGATCAGCTTCTGATCTTGAGATTGTGCCCGCGTTTTACATTCCCCAACCAGCAGAACCAAGCTATCAGCTTCCAACTGATCAGCCCCTTTCGAATTTTGTAGATTTCAATGTGATAAGCTCTCATTTGTCTAAACGCCAGAGAATATACACCCAATTTACTTAGCCTTGCACCACAAGACAATTCCCTCATTCCTGGGACCAATTTAGTGAATCTTTATTGTACCGCCTCGAATTCATATACAGGCAAATCCTGTTTATACGTAGTGCCATTTTACCATAAATGCCAGCTTTACGGAATGAAAATGATTGGTTTATAAACTGACATTTGCTGCTGGCTGCTCCCCTCAGCCACGTGAAATCACTTGAACACACACCTCCCTGTTTAATAAGGAGGAAAGCAGAGAGAGTGGGCTTTTAAGGAGCACCTTTTCATTTAATAAGAATAAATTCCTAGAAGAGGTTTTCTTCAAGTACAGGCCGATCTCCAAGGTGAGAGTGATTAAAGACAATGACGGGAACAAATTGGCCAATTATAATCTAGCTAGGGAAACAAAAGGCTGGGAAATTAACAGATCTCAATTTCTTCCCCAAACAATAAAAAAGAAAGTACCTATAACTGAAAGGGAAGAGGTGCTGTCACAAAAGTATTCCCTGCAATGACTTAATTCACTGATCTACCATTTTAATTAAACTTTCTGTCTCATCCCTCCCCGTTCTGCTTGTTTTTCCCCCTTTGCTATACTGTTCTGATGACTGGACCCTTCTCTTTATCCCCCTCCACCTGAACCACCACCAACACTTACGGTTCTGCACCACCTAGGGGATGGGACTGCCTCCTGCAATAAAGTTTGTGGGCAACTTTTCCCCCCTCCCTGATGCCCTGTAGTGTCTACAACTCAGATTCCAGTTCAGCAACTTTGAGCTGAAGTTACTTATGCTGCAGATCTGGTTGTCCAGGTTCGCCGTGCATTCCAGATTCCCATATGTTGTAATCATGGCACACCACCAGCCCTGCCATTTATGTCTAACCATATTTATTTATCAATTAGTTCATAATTTACCCAGTTAAAGTAATAGTATGTTGCTCACCTAGCTTGGATGTGAAGGAAGAAACTCACCAACCACTGGAAACTGAAATTAATTGGAAAAAGGAGCATCTCTTTGCCCCTCTGAATTCCCACCTGAACCAAATTCCCAAGTATACAGTCTATCTCCGTCTTAATCTGGCATGGCCTCCTATCAATGTGTCCCATTACTCTGTGCAGTTTGAAAAAAAAGGGCGGAATTCTCCGCTCCCGCAAAAAATTGGGAAGGCCGTCATGAACTCGGCCGAGTTTCACGACGGCTCTACACGGCCTGTTTCCCGAACGATTCTGGCCCTGGAAATGGGCTAGGAGCGGGGCCGCGGGAACCACGTGGGGAATAACGGCAAAAGCCCACGGCCCCCGAGTGACGCCGCTCCACATGGTAAAAGGGCGCGAGCGACCAAAACCAGTGAGGGCCTGACAATGGCGGAGCCACGGAGGGCCGCGCCGAGGTTCGGGGAGACTGACCTCGAGACCCTCCTCGATGAGGTGGAGCAAAGGAGGGGCATCATCTGCCCTAGAAGAGGGCATCGCCACCCTGCCAGCATTGTGCGACCGGACTGGCGTGAGGTGGGTACGGCAGTGAGTGCTGTGGGGCAGACCCCTCGGTCTGGGGAGCAGTGCCGGAAGAAGCTCCACGACCTCACCAGGGCTGCCAGGGTAAGTGCCAAGAGGGTGGCCCCGGGTCACAACAATCCACCCCCCCCCCCCCCATGTCCCTCATTACCTACCTCCCCCACGGGCACGAGGGGGAGGGGGAGGGGGGGCGAGAGTGAGTGGAGGGTGGTTAACCAAGTTGTCACATGAGCGCTGCGACCCTCTGGAGAGATGCCATGGTGTAGCTGCGACTGTCCCCTCAACCTGTGCCAATATCTGAATGCCCTGATGTTCCCTGCCGAATTGTGATGATCTATCCATGCCCCCCCCCCCCCCCCCCCCCCAAAAACAGGACAAGACTGCTCACAACAACCGGGAGCGGAACAGGACCGGAGGGTGTTCACCCATCATGCACCCCCTGACAGTCTTTGAAGAGAGGGCACTGGACCTTGCTGGGGGACCTGGCACCTGGGAGGTCGTGCAATGCGAGGTTGGAGGTGCAGAACCAAGTGCATGACAACACCCCCCCCAGCCCATCCTCTGTCCCCTCACACTCCACCCACTTGACCCCCCATCCTCTGTCCCCTCACACTCTACCCACTAGACCCCCCATCCTCTGTCCCCTCACACTCTACCCACTGGACCCCCCCCATCCTCTGTCCCCTCACATTCTACCCACTAGACCCCCCATCCTCTGTCCCCTCACACTCTACCCACTGGACCCCCCATCCTCTGTCCCCTCACACTCTACCCACTGGACCCTCCATCCTCTGTCCCCTCACACTCTACCCACTGGACCATTCTACGCCCGGCCGAGTGTGTCTAACTAACCCCGTATTACTCTGTTCCCTAGGGCGTGCTCACGAACGTCCAGGGCCGTCTGATGCCACACACATATGCCCATCTGCCACCAGGGCCGCACGCCGGAGCGTGGCAGGTCAGCCAGGAGTGCCATCCTCCCAACCCCGGACTCGCGTGCAGGACGCACAAAGGACGGCGACACACTCAACAGAGTCACCTGAGGGAGAACCAGACGTGGGCCGCGTGCAGCCTGCGCTCGAATATGACTGGAACGAGGACACAGCTGATTTTATGATGGACGAGGACCTAGAGCTTGCGGCACTGCTATCTCCCAGACTATCCACCATCCCAGAGACACTCACTTCGGTTGGGCAATTAAGTGATGAGTCTCCTGGATCATGGTCTGGTGTGCACCACACAGCTGAGCCGGTACAGCAGGTGGAGGTCGGAGCAGCCGAGGGGCTGGACGGTCGGAGGGCAGCCCTGGTCCAGCATTCAGCTGGCTCCCAGACGTTTCCCGGGTTCCTGGATTTACTCGACCCATGTGGACAGCCGATGCATTTCGAAACCCAGGGACAGAATGATGGGATGAGGGCTGTCTTCCAGCAGCTGCAGATGCAGTTAGAGGAGTCAAACCGCGTCCAGGAGCAGGGAGTGGTGCCGCTCATGGCAGCCACCGAGGCCGACACCGCAAGGGTGGCGTCCGCAGTCGAGGCAATAGGTGACACGGTTTCGGCCATGGGTCAGGTTCTGCAAGACGTTGGGCTTCACGTGCACGTGTCATCCACGGCCCTGGAGAGGGCTGCCCTCTCACAGGCAACAATGCGCCACAGCCAACATGACATTGCTGGCGCGCTACGGGCCCTGGCCGAATCTCACCAGGTCATGGTCGAGTCTCACCAGGTCATGGCCCAGTCCCAGCACGCCATGGCACAGTCCCAGCACGCCATGGCACAGTCCCAGCAGTCAGTCGCGGAGAGCATCAACCGCCTGGCACACGTGCTGGATGGCGTCGTGCACTCACAGGTTGAGGTCGCACAGTCCCCGGCGGGAATGTCTCACTCCCTGGACTCCGTCTCAGCGAATCTTCGGACCCTGGTCGATATCGTTGCAGGCCTCCAGGATTGGCAGCTCCAGGTGTCGGTGGGGTGACGGGGCACCTCCCCGCTCGCACCTCCGTCCCACAGTGAGGCCCGGGGGCCACCGGGCTCCCCGAGGGAGGAGGAGGTTCTGGGGCCCGTCCCATTAACTCCATCACGGGACGTCCCTGAACGCTCGGCCTCCCCCGGTCCCATCCCTGGTGCATTGGGTGGGCAGCGGGCTGAGCAGGGTGGCACCATGTCATCTGAAACGCCCGCGGAGCAGCCTGGCCCATCAAGGCCGGGTCGCCCCAGGAAACGAGTGCCGACGGGGAGACAAGTCGCAGGGGGTGATTCTCAGCAGTCCGCCTCCACTCCTGCTGTATCATCTGGGGATTCACTTAGACGTAGTAGTAGGGTCCGTAAGGCAATGAAGAGGGACACATAGTAAGTTGGCACGGGTGAAGGGCACAGTTTAGTTGTAGGGGCTAGGGCATCTGTACGTAATATTCACCATTAAACGCACTGTTGCACCTAACGTGCAAGTGTGATTTTTCCGTTGACACAGGGATCGTGATGGTGACCGAGTGTTGCTGGGGTTGGCGAGTGGTGAAACTTCGGTGCCGGGTGTGCAGTCTCTTCCCCCCCACCCCCTCCCACAGCTACCCCACGCGGGCACGTGATGGATTGTCCCTTACTAACTCAGCGACCACTGAGATGGATGGTTCAGCTACTACCATGAGTCAGACTTTGTCTAACGATTCTGAACTCACAGCTCATCGCAGAGCGGGTTGTCATCATTCAACACGGCACTGATCACACCCGCTGACACAGCCATGAATGTCGTGCCATACCGTTGTGTCGAAGTGGTAAGGGTGATTTAGAACTGGAGCAGTGTACACAGAGCGGAGGTGCGGGGGGTGGTGGTGGTGGCAGTTGTGTGCTGACCATCTGCACGACTGGCGATCCAGATGGTAGTGTTGGTGATCAGCGGGGCCGTCGCACGCGGCGCGAGAATCTTGCTGCCACCAACGCGTCGCGTGCCCGCTGTCCTCGCCGGAGCCGTCGTGCAGCCTCCTGTGCATTACCAGCACCCGGGTCGTGTCTGCGTGCTGCGCCCAACGCACCACCAACCTCCTCCACCGTCTCCGTGTTGGCACCACTGCCAGTGGCTTCTCCGTCCGACTCCTCCACCAGGGCATCTCCCCTCTGCATCGCGATGTTGTGCAGCGCACAGCAGACCACTACAATGCGAGCGACCCTGTCGGGCTGGTACTGCAGGGCCCCTCCGGAGCGATCCAGGCACCTGAATCGCATTTTCAGCATACCGAAGCAGCGCTCCACCACATCCCTGGATGCTGCATGGGCCTCATTGTAAAGGATCTCCGCGTTGGTCTGAGGCCTCCATATGGGCATCATCAGCCAAGACCTCAGTGGATAACCCCTGTCGCCCAGCAACCAGCCCCTCAGCCCGAGGGGGGGCGTCCCTCAAACATATCAGGGTTGAATGATTGCGCAAGAATGTATGCATCAGGCACACTCCCAGGGAACCTTGTGCACATGTGCATGATCCTCACGTGGGGGTCGCATATCACCTGGATATTCATGGAGTATGTCCCCCTCCTGTTTATGAACACCTCCCTGTTGCCTGCAGGCGGGCGCATGGGGATGTGAACACAATCAACGAGCCCCTGGACCATCGGTATCCCGGCCACGTTGACAAATGCACGTGCTCGTGCGTCTTGACTTGCTCGGTCCTCGGGAAAGGTGATGTAGCGATCGGCGATGGCATAGAGGGCGTCGGTCTCATCCCGGATGCACCTGTGCACCGATGACTGCGAGATCCCGGATAGGTCCCCGCTCGGAGACTGGAAGGAGCCGGTCGCATAAAAGTTAAATGCCACCGTCACCTTGACGGCAACCGGGATCGCGTGTCCTCCTCCCGTTCCACGTGGGGCAAGGTGCGCCTAGAGGTGATAGATATGTGTCACCGTCTCTCTGCTCAACCGGAGTCTCCTACTGCAGGTGATGTTCAGCATTGTCTCGAAAGAGATCCGGCCACGGTACACCCTAGGCCTCGGTTGGCGTCTTGGCTGCACCATCACTGCCTCCTCCTCCTGCTCCTCCCCTCCATGCTGCTTGACGACGGGCAACTCCGCGGCCATTTCCTCTGCTGCTGCAGCTGGCCCTGCATCAACTATGGGATGTGGCTGTGGACGCTGCTCGATCTCCAGCTGCACTGCAGCAGCCCCAACCACTGCGCTGAACATAGCCGTTCGGTTTGAATACATTTTGCTCACCTACAGAAGGGTGGAGGGGGGCAGAGAAACAACATGTTAGACGGAGGTTATTCGACACCTCGGCAGCTGCCTGCCACGGGATACCTGTGTGTCCCGGTGGCCTGGTCGCGCTGCTGACACGCGGCCATCCTAACCCCTGGTCACTTTCTGCGTCCTTTCTACGGGCAGTTAACAGCACGTCCTCCTCACCGGTGCGTCAGTGGGCTGTGGCCATCAGCCACAGGGGAACCAGTGGCCGTGTCCTCGTGACCGTCCTGCCATGGCAGGGCGGCTGACATGTTGCATCCGGGGGGTGGACGACCCACTCCACTCCACTCACTCCCTCTCCCACCCTCCCCTCTCCCCCCCCACTTCTCCCTCTCCCCCCACTTCTCCCTCTCCCCCCACTTCTCCCTCCCCCCCACTTCTCCCTCTCCCCCCCACTTCTCCCTCTCCCCCCCCACTTCTCCCTCTCCCCCCCCCAACTTCTCCCTCTCCCCCCCACTTCTCCCTCTCCCCCCCTTCTCCCTCCCCCCCCCCCCAACTTCTCCCTTCTCCCTCTCCACCCCACTTCTCCCTCTTCCCCGCCACCCCCCCCCCCCCCCCCCCCCAACCACTGGCTGCTGCATTCTCGGGGATACCTTCCCCAGCTTGCCGAGACTCCGGGACGGTCCGCTCACCTCCTCACTCCTCGTCAGCCAGCACGACTGGCTGCCGACTTTAAAAAGAAGGTGCGAACGGCGACGTACTGACCATGCGTCACGACGTCGGGACTTCGGCCCATCCGGCCCGGAGAACAGCGGGGGGTGCCGGGGAAGCGACCTTTTGCCTGCGTTGGGTGATTCGCCGTGGTTTTGCACGCGATACACGATTACAACAATTTGGCCGGTTGGGAGCATAGCGGGAGCACGTCGGACCGGCGTCGCAGGAAAAAACGGCGCGGCCTGCTATTCTCCCAACCGGCGTGGGTCGGAAAATCTCGCCCAATATCTGCTTATGTAGAGTCTCTGAGTCACTATCAAGCTTAGATTCCTGCTACAGTAATTAATACCAATTAAACCAACTGATTTCAGATGCATGACATATGACTGCCACTACTCACTTGAAGGTTGAAAGTTCTGTCAGAGCCTGTTCTATGTCAGAGCCTGACCCTTGATATGAATTTAAACTAGAGAAAAATCTTACTAGAACTTGCCACTGAACTAAATTCTCACCCGCACACTACATCGCACTCTGACATAGTCTCCTATCCATGCATCAAATGATGCACTTGGGCTCACTCTGCCCAAGGAATGCACCAGCAGGTTGTGAAGATGCATTAATGGCTAGAGATAATGAAACAGTAAGTTAAATGAGACCATATATAGAAATGAAAGATTTATTATTTCTTGTTATTTCAGAATCTTGCCAAAATAGTGACTGTCCAGACACGGCTCAAATATCTTCAGGCAGTGAAAGAAGGAAAGTACATACAACTATGCAAATCTGAACAGACACTGAGGAATGAAACACAGAAGCAACAGTGTCGAATCCACACCATTAGCACTATCATTGCTCGTGTCCAGGAGGAGTGGCCACAGTATCAGGGAGTACTTCGTAAAGTGACACTTGCAATAGCAGCACAGGGAACGGCATAAGAAGAACTACCATAAAAGGATACACAAAATTCCAGCAAACTAATTGGTGAAGAAAACATACATTAATAACAACGGTAGTGAGTGGGAATGCAATTAATTAATTCAGTACAACAGTATATTGTTTGTTACTGAGTCCAAAGGATGGCTTGCACGCAATGTGTTAAAAACAATATTTGAATATTATGAATCTGCAGATTCATGTTGATGTGAATTCATATTTTGAAATAAAAGTTGATTTGCTAATTTAGTTTTGGTGATCAGATCATTTTACATGAGTACAGATAATGTTCAGAAGAAGTCAAATTAAGAAGTAAATAACGTGGTGACATCTGGGAGAAAACTGATCAAGAAAGTAAAAAAATCATAGAATGTAAACTAGGACTAACAGTTAAAGTTGTCATAGTCCCAGATGACCATGGGCTACTTTCCCCTTTGAGGGGAGCGCTGACTGGTGATTTAACCTACGGGTCACCACGCCTCAGGCAAAGGCAACGTTGAGAAGGTAGGGAGTGACCTTAGCCGGTACAGGAATTGAACCTGTACTACTGCCCTTGCTCTGCATCATGAAACAGCTGTCTAGCCAAGTGAGCTAAACTTAGCCGACTCTTCAGTATAACAGTATGTTATAGATGGGGAGAGGTGTGGGATATTTTTCCCCTTGCCACATTTCTCAGCTGACCGCATCATGATGTATTTTTAAGGAGGAGTATTATAACTCCCTGAGTTTAAAGAACAAACAGCAGTCCCTGTAATTTTAATCAAAAGAAAGGATAAACATTTATTTCCATCACACCCAATATGTAAATGCAACAAACACACAGACAAAAGAAAAGATGATATCTAGAGATGTATTGAGCACTTCGATTACTGAAAATAAAAATGAACTGTTCACTTATGTACACAGTTCTTAATCATAGCAGTTGAAAACTTCGCAGGCCTGAAGGATTCTCTCCTGATTCCTTGAGGACAAGTGGAGGTTGGAAATTACTGACTTTTCAGTCAAAATTCCGGTCAAACCTCTGTGGTGAAGAAAAATAATCTTTGCAGGTGAAATGAATTGGCCTATTTTCATTCCCTGAGATGACTGTCTTTTCAAGGTATCATCCATTTGTTGGGTGATATCGTGCCCTGACATGTTGGTCCTAAACTCCCTTGCTGGGATGGGCTTGAGGCATCTCCAGCCAGTTAGTCATGTGATGGCAGTATCGATGTGTTCCATTGTCCACACAATGAGTTGAAGTGGATATAATTGACAGACAATGCTGAAATGTTTAATAACCCAACAACCATTACAGCTATGATCTCCCTCACTGAATTACTTTATTTGACATCACATCTTCATGGCGCCAGCAGCTGTAGCAGCCCCTGCAGCCATCGTCTTTAAATGTCTTCCATTGACATGGTGAGGGATAGTCAGTTAGCACAATGGATATCTGGTCATATCCTAAACTCATGCTGTTCTGGGTCTCCTTTCGCACCATGTTGGCAAATCTACAAATTGAACTAAAGCCCTGTCCCTTAGGGGTCATATTTGGGGTATCGGACCTGACAGAGCTGCAGACTGGGGCGGGGGCAGATGTCATGGCCTTTGCTTCGCTGATTGCTTGAAGCGGGTGTTGCTGGGGTGGAGGTCAGCTTCTCCACCCAGTGCCTCAGTATGGCTGGGGGATCATGTGGAATTTTTATATCTCGAGAAAGTTAAGTACACTGTGGGGAAGGCAACTGAGAGGTTCTACTGGAGATGGTAGCAGTTTATTCTGTACTTTAAAGAACTGGTCACCATTAGTCATTGGGGGAGGGAGGGGGGAACTTGGGGTTGGTGTTTCTGTTGAGTGTTGTGCCGCATTGTGGGGGGAGGTAGAGTTTCTGCGGTTTGATAATTGTTTTATTGTGTTGTTCATGTATAACGTTTGAAAAATATGAATTAAAATAGTTTAAAAAAAAGAATTATACAGGATGCAGCAGTCTTCACCTAATTGAAGGTTGAAGTCTGTGCTTCTTGTCATACATTTGTTTGCCCATCCCGTGAAGGTCATTAAGTTTGTGATTGTTACTTTCCAGCACTAGCATGCTGAGAAAGGGCTCTAATAATTTATTTCAAAGCTGTAAATGCTCATTACTACAATTGCCTATTTCAAAGCTTTTAATATTTGAAGTTAAATTATTTAAATTAGTGCACTTCAGGTCCCAATAGGGAGAAGGGACAGGGCCCAAAATAAGTTCCCAAGCAGAGAACAGAGACTGGGGCAGAGGCAGGTCTCGGTTGAATTAAGGTAACAAAGAAAGATGCAGAAAAATGGACTCCAAACAGGAAAAGGGCTGCAGTTAGCACACTTTAAATGAAGTGGGCTCAAGGAACCCGTTAACCAAAGACGGCTCAGAAGAGCTGGAGCAACTTTAGGAGAGTATTTCCAAGTTAGATCCTTGAAAGACTGGAATCACTCGAGAGAGACAGGATGTCAGTGGGATTAGTTGACTCACCGTGTTTACTGATGACTGTGGGCTGTTAAGTAATCTGTGGACTTTATCTTGGTCACAGCTGTCATTCATTGTGCAGTGTGGTGTGTTCAACCACAGTTGGCCTGATGATTCACATGACTCTCATACTTACGCTGAATGTTCAAGCACAAGATAATATTTACAACACCCTGTGCTTGTGCGCAGCCAATTCCAGCACCTCAGGTCCCGGCCCCGGTGTATTAACCGATAATTTGTATAAAATTCCCGAAACCTTTGGCCCTTGGCTGCCCAATAATTTATAGTCACCAGGTTTGTAGGTTGTGACCCAATAGTTGTTTATTTATCACATAAGTAAACATGAAATATGCAGTAGTTACAATGAAAAACAGCAAACTAACCTTATACCACCCCTTTAATGTCCACCCTCTACCAACATTTGACAAACAACATAGAGGAATGGAAAGGGTGAAAATAAGAGGGATTCAAGTAAAAATGGATGAGATTTTCAACATCTTTCGATGTTTAATTCTTTGAAGTAGGCTGTCCCCCCAGCATGGGGAGGCCACCGGTGTGGAGTTGGTGATGGTCTTCTGGCAGTAACACTCATTCAGTACTCACAGGCAGTAAGATTTCAGCTGGAGAGCCTTTATTAAATTGGGCCTTTAATTCAAAGGTCCACCTTTGAGACTACTCTCATAGGACTCTTTGTCTCACATTAAACCCAGCTTCCAGCCTGAGTTTTTAATCTCAATCCTTTGCAGTTTCACTAAAATTGCCTCTAGCCTTACCAGGGAAAGAAGAGTTCTTACGTTGGATTTCGCAGAGATATTTCATTATATCAGAGTGAGAAAATCAGAGAAGCTTCTTCCATCTTCTAAACTGAAAGTGAAACTATAACCCAGCCTTACTGGGGAGAGAGACATTTCAGAGAAATCAAAACCAATCACCACAGGCTATCGACAAAGCCTAGCATCTCGTGCCAGTTCATTGGCTGCCAGCCAAGTCCATCAATCTGAGTAATCACTGATGTCAATCAAATGGTTCTGGAATCTGCTTGTTTGAAATAAGGCTGCTTCATGCAGACTGCTTTCTTAAAGTGACAGGTTACTGCTTCTGCTTGGGTTAAAAATACAGGTTGTCTTCAAGACACACGTCCATAAATCAAGCATAGGTCCAAATTGTAACAGCAAAACATAAAAAGGGGAAAACAGGAATCAAACCGAGTTTAAATAGGAGGATCCTTACAACTGATATTGTAAATTATCTTTCTGATTTAAAAAGTTTAAACTCTTAAATTTCAAACTTTGTCAACGTTTAAAAATAATGTTATTTGTCCCTGACTGAATCTTACCAAATGCTTAGGGGTCTGGTCAAGGATCAGAACATATATTCAGGGCATTTGCACGATTTTGAATCTACAGACCATTATGAGCATTGGTACTTATCAGTTAAGATTCATAATGGTGAATATTACTATACTGTTTGAAAAGCAGTAGAACATAGAACAGGGAATGCAGCTTAAGATAGTCAAGGGGATTATATCTTGAATACTGCTAAAGTGAAGCAGTTTGTTGAAGTTTATTCTGGTTTTGTCTCACAGGGAGAACTATTAATTTCTTCCTTCAAAAAAACAAGAAAACAAATCAGTATCTTGAAAATTACTGAGACAAATCCGTCATTGATGGTGGCTAATGATACAATTGTGTTCCAGATGGTTTGATGAAATAGAACATATGAACAGGGAATCTTTGCAGAACCTATGGACAATTCCGCGTGTGAAGTAAATTTACCAAGGAACTGAGTAAATGGAATTGTTCCTAGTTTACCTATAAAGGGATAGATCTTATACTGGGTAATGATTTGGCAAGTTTAAAATTCTTACCACGTCCAAGCGTTTTGAGAGCTAGTTGAGGAGAGACAAACTGATCTTTGCAGGAGAAATATTCTGGTAATTTTCCTTTTCAACCAGCTATGGCAATCAAACAAATTGCCCATTTTTCATTATCTTCAAAGCTTTGTTGGGTTTGTCTTGTTTGCTCTTTTGCCCTTCATGTGGCATTCAGATGGTTGTTATATCACCATGTGCACCTCATTTGAACATAACATTTTTCTTTACTATACCCATTACATCTCTTTAGCTGTTGCAGTATGAAATCTTTTGTCATTTCAATCTCCCTGCCCTCCAGGCTATCACAGACCTCTCCCCACTTCTACTGGCTTAAACTCTTACTTTCTGTCTTCAATTCTGATGAGAGATCATGTCAACCTGAAACATAAACTCGGTTTCTCTCCACAGATGCCACCTGGCCTGTGGGATATTCCCAGCAGTTCTCTGCTGTTTATGCCTGCAGGGTAAGAGTTGTTTGACTGATCTGGAAATCAGTCAGGATGCAAGGGAATCAATTTTAATTTAGGAGTGGCAGATTGTTAGAGTATGTCACAATCCATCCATGCTTGAGGACGAGAACGTCAGTGTCATTTCAAGGCATAACCTCAATTAAATCAAAGTTATGAGCTGCATGTGCCCAATGAGCATCGCAATGTAGCTCACTGGATTCAGGACAGTGAATTTTTTTTTTTTTAAATGTTTTTATTGGCATTTTCAATTTTACGGAGTGTCTGATATTTACAATTTATACAGTTTCTTATGTACATACATCTTTCTTGATATATCTCTCTTCCCCCCCCCCCCCCCCCCTTGGTATCCCCCTATTCCGCCCTGGGTGTTCTATCACTGAACTCCTGTTCTCCTTCCCCCCTACCCCACCTACCCTTTTTCTCTTCCTTCTGTACTTTTTGTTTCAGGCCTTGTGGGTTCGGTGGGGGGGACTTCCTGCCCCTTCCCCCACAATGCTTCTTCTCCCTGTGGTTTCCTCCTCATGTCCTCCCCCCCCCCCCCCCTCCCGCCTTTGTACCTCTTAGTTTTGTGTGCTCTTGTCTGCTCTCCTCTTTCCCTAGTTGCTGTTGGCCTCGAACAGGTCTTGGAACAGGCAAATTGTGCCCACACTTTGTGGAAGCCCTCTTCCAACCCTAAGATAATGTACTTGATCTTCTCCAGATGGAGAAATTCTGCCAGCCAGTTTGCAGCTCTGGGTGGTATTGCTGGTTGCCAGCCGAGCAGGATTCTCTGGCGTGCAATTAGGGAAGCGAAAGCAGGGGCGTTGTCCCCCTTCCCCCTGTGTAGATCTGGCTGGTCCGAAGACTGCCACTTTCGGGCACAGCTCCTTCCTCACCTTGGACATTGCCTCAAAGGCTGTCCAGAACCCAACAGGTCTGGGGCAAATCCAGAACATGTGGGCATGGTTGGCCGGGCCTTCCTCGCACCGTTCACATTTATCTTTCACCTCCAGAAAGAACCTGTTCATTCGGGTTCTGGTTAGGTGTGCTCTGAGCACCTTTAAACTGCATGAGGCTGAGCCTTGCACAGGAGGAGATGGAGTTGGCTCTGCTCAGTTCTTCACTCCAGTCGCCAACCCACTTCCGTCCTCAGTTCATCCTCCCATTTTCATCTGGCTTTGTCCAGTGGTAGTCTCGCCCTATCCAGTAACTGTTCTCCCTTCCTTACTGTTTCTAGGGGCCCTGGGATATCCTCCTGTCTCCATGCCGAGAAAGAGCTTGACCTGTAGCTGCATAAGTTCCTTTCCTGTCAGTAGTTCCAGGTCTTCCATAAGTTTGTTCAGTATTGCTAGTCTGTCCCCATGTAAAAATCCTAACTGTTAGCATCCCCCCATCCTGTCTCCATTTTAAAAAAGCGGTGTTGAGCATGGCTGGTAGAAATTTGTTGTTTCCGCAGATGGGGGCCATCTCAGTTAGACCGAAATGTTGCCTCATCTGTTCCATGTCTTTAGTGTGGCTACCAACACTGGGCAGGATGAATATTTTGTAGGGGGGATAGGAAAGCTGCCATGGCAAGGGCCAGGAGCATCGGTCCCTTGCAGGAAGACTCCTCCACCCTCACCCATTCAATGGTGGATTCATGTATCTATCACCTCACTCTCTCTGCCAGTGGTAGTATGTAGATTCAGCAGTGCCAGACCGCCCATTACATCCCTCCTTTGCAGTGTTGATTTGGGGATTCTTGGATTCTTAACCGCCCCCCCTCCTCACACACACACAAACGGCATGATCATTTTATCTATGCTGTGGAAGAAGGCCTTGGGGATGAAGATCGGTATGGTTCTGAACAGGAAGAGGAATCTTGGCAATATGTTCATTTTGATAGGACAGCGCACTACTGATAAATACCATTAATAACAATCTTTATTAGTGTCACAAGTAGGTTTACATTAACACTGCAATGGAGTTACTGTGAAAATCCCCGAGTCGCCCACTCCAGCTCCTGTTTGGGTACACTGAGGGAGAATTCAGAATGTCCAATTTACCTGACAAGCAAGTCTTTCGGAACTTGTGGGAGTAAACTGGAGCAGCCGGAGGAAACCCACGCAGACACAGGGAGAACGTGCAGCCTCCACACAGACAGTGATCCAAGCGGGGGATCGAATCCGGGTTCCTGGCGCTGTGAAGCAACAGTGCTAACCACTGTCTTACCATGCCACCATTATTAGTGTGCAAATACAACAAATGTGTGGGTTAAGAATTACATCATGACCTGTGAATCCCTAGGATTGCTTCACTTCACTAATTGTTTCTGCACAAATGGCATCTTGCACTTAGCCTTCCAGTTACTTTTAAGTACTCATTGGTTTGCACATTAATTGCCAATTAAATTCAGTCTGGTAATTAAGAGTGCAAGTGCTTTTATAAAAATAAATTGAGTACCCAATTAATTTTTCCAATTAAGGGGCAATTTAGCATGGCCAATCCACCAACCCTGCACATCTTTGGGCTGTGGGGGCAAAACACACCCAAACACAGGGAGAATGTGTAAACTCCACAAGGACAGTGACCCAAGGCCAGGATCGGACCTGAGACCTTTGCGCTGTGAGGCTACAGTGCTATCCACTGTACCACCGTGCTGCTCAAGTGCTTTTTTTAATGACACTATAATTGTTGATGCAATGTTAATCATTCTCCCTGGCCTGGAAAATTAACATTTTAAACTCTGAAATCTTGTTCCTTCAGTTTGAAATTTTTTCTTGGAGATTTAAAAAAATGGCAAATTGTAAATGTTCTTTAGGTTCCCTTATCTCTTTTTTTTCTCTTAACCCATTTTTTTTGCTCCCCCATTATTTATTTTTATACCTGAAATGACTCATTCAGCAAACCTAATTCACCCTCCTCAGTCATTTCTCTCTTTCTCAATCCTGAAATGTCATTGGTTAAGAAAATACATGGTTGGTTTCACTGTTATGATCCTCAGCCAAGTTGTTGATAGTGACCAATAACATTTTGTTAAAGCAGAAAAAGTTTGAGATTCAATACACTTCCAGCCTCGGGTGAGTGTGTGTGGAGTTTGCACTTCCTCCCCGTGTCTACCTGTGTTTCCTCTGGTTTCCTCCTGCAGTCCAAAGATGCACAGGTTAGGTGGCTTGGCCATGCTAAATTGCCGTTTAGTGTCCAAACGTTAGATGGGGTTGCGAGCCTAGGTAGGATACTCTTTCAGAGGATTGGTGCAGACTCGATGGGCTGAATGGCTTCCTTCTGCACTGTAATGATTCTATGAGTGCTACTACTGTGCATTGTCTGACTCATGATGAATGCTAACACTACATTTTGTTTGAACTTCTCTGTTCATGAAAGGAGAGACACAAAAATCAAGAAACAAGCCTAACATCTGTCATTAAGAAATGCTGAAGTGTATATTAAGGAAGTGATTGCAGGTACTTAGAAAACCTCAGTACAATCACCTGGTCAACATGGTTTTCTAAAGGGAAATTGTGATCGACTAATTTCTTAGAGTACCTTGAGAAAGTAACAACCTGGATAAAGGGGAGCCTGTGGATGTAGTGTACTTAGATTTCCAGAAGGTATTTGATAAGGTGCCACATCAAAGGTTACAACACAAAATAAGAGCTCATGATGTAGGGGGTAACATATTACCATGGATAGAGGAGTGGTTGGCTACCAGGAAACAAAGTAGGCATAAAGGGACTGGACTAGTAGTCCAGAGACCCAGAGTCATGCTCTGGGAACCTGGGTTGGAATACCACCAGGGAATTTGAATTCAATAAAAAAATCTGGAATTAAAGTCTAATGATGACCATGAAACCATTGTCGATTTGTCGTAAGAACCCATCTGGTTCTTTAGGGAATGAAATCTGCTGTCCTTATCTGGTCTGGCCTACATGTGACTCCACACCCACAGCAATGACTTTTAAATACCCTCACAGATTGCCCCTCTGCAACACCCATATCCCAAGAACAAATATTTTTTTTAAATTAATCATTGATGTAATTAGTGGAATGTCACAGGGATCAGTGCTGGGTCGACGACTATTTACAATCTGTATTCATGACTTAGATGATGGGACCAAACTAGAGTTAAGTTTGCTGATGACAACAATTAGGAAAGAAAGTTTCAAAGTGGAAAGATAAATGATATAGATAGGTTAAGTGAGTGGGCAAAAATTGGCAGATGGAGAATAATGTGGGAAAATGTGAACTTGTCCACTTTGGCAGGGGGAATAGAGAAGCAACATATTATTTAAATGGAGAAAGGTTGCAGAACTCTGAGGTGCAGAGAGGTCTGGGTGTCTTGGTACATGAATCACAAAATGTTAATATGCAGTTACAGCAAGTGATTAGGAAGGGATATTGAATGCTGTATTTCATTGCAGGAAAATGTAACATAAAAGTAGGGAAGGTTTGAAGCAGTTGTGCCGGGCATTGGTGAGACCACACCTGACCAATCCTCGGGTCTGCTTTTTTTTCTGGCCTGTGCCTCTTCCGTGGATCTAATACCATCTCTGATTTCCCTTATAAGCTATGGTTTGGCCACCTTTCCCATTTATTGTTGCACCAGACATAATGGACAATTGTTTCAGTTCACCCAAGTGCTATTTTGCTTGAATATGACTCTGTAACATACTCTAAATACATACAAATACAAGGGTGTTTGATCTCTCTGGGTCACTGTCTGTGTGGAGTTTGCACATTCTCCTCTTGTCTGCGTGGGTTTCAGCCTCACAACCCAAAGTTGTGCCGATTAGGTGGATTGGCCACACTAAATTGCCCTTAATTGGAAATAAATAATTGGGTATTCTAAATTTAGAAAAAAACATACAAATGCAAGTTTATGCTTTGCATTTCTCAACTGAAATTATAACAACATTCAAAACCAACTCTTACACTTTTCTAATAAAGTTCTCCAGAAGCTCAAGAAACAGCACCTTGTCTTTCAATTAGGTACTTTACACCCATCCGCCATCACTGAAGTACAGTGGCAAATGCACTGCAGAAACTCACCAAGACTCCTTTGGCAGCATCTTCCAAACCCATAAGCTCTACAACCTAGGAGAAAGGCAGCAGATACATGGGAAAACAACCAAGTTCCCCTCCATGCCACACACAATCCTGACTTCGAACTATATCACTGTTCCTTCAGTGTCATTAGGTCAGAATACTGGAACTTCCAAACAGCACTGTGGGTGTTCCAACATGACAAGGACTGCAGCAGTTCAAGAAGGCAACTCACCTTCTCAAGGGCAATCAGGGATAGGCATTAAACGCTGGTCTAGCATCCATGGACAAATACAAAAAAAATTCACATCAGGTCTCCAAATTGAGTTCATCAAAGCTCGGGTTGTTTTCTTTGGAGCAGAGAGGCTGAGGACCTTGATTGAGATGTATAATATTATGAGGGGTATGGGCAGGGTGGATAGGAAGCAGCTGGTCCCCTTAGATGAAGGGTCAAAAACGAGGGGGCATAATTTTAAGGTGAGGGAGAGGCAGTCATTTAGAGGGGATTTGAGGAAAAATATTGTTACCCAGAGGGTGGTGGTAGTTTGGTATGCACAGCTTGGGAGGATAGCAGAGACGGGAAACCTCACAATTTTAAAGAAGTATGTGGATGAGCACTTGAAATGTCATACATAACATTCAAGGCTATGTGCCAAAAAGTGTGATTAGTGTGGATTTAGTGTAGTTTTGTCGGTGCAGACTCGATGGGCTTCTTCCGACCCGCATGACTCTCTTCCAACCACTTCTGTTTTTTCAGACAGTAACAGCTGACGTTGGATAAAAGCAAATTACTGCGGATGCTGGAATCTGAAACGAAAGGGAAAATCTCAGCAAGTCTGGCAGCATCTGTAGGGAGAGAAAAGAGCTAACGTTTCGAGTCTGATGACTCTTTGTCAAAGCTGACGTTGGTTCTGTTGTTGTCATTTATAGCTTTTTTGGACCATCTTTTATCACTCTCCTTCCATTATCGCCCACTTTTGCCTTTCAGCATTAGCCTCATTTTTTTTTCTTGTCTTGCATCCTGTCGCAGACCTTTTCCTTTTATTCCTTGTTCCTCTCCCGCTCTTTGCGTGTGCCCTTGCTTAAAACGTGTTGCGCCTTTAACTTTTTCCAGTTCTGCCGAAAGTCAATTAACCCGAAACATGAACACAGAACCCCACTATTCAAAGCTGTTGAGCTTTTCGCTATTTTCCATTGCAAATTTCCAATATCCGCAGTATTTGTTTTTGTAGCCGTGCTTCCATACCAGTCACACATGCGTTGACATAGTTTGGTGACTACACGATAAAAACACACACACACACACAAAGGACACTTTTAAGACTTGTGCATGAACATCGAGGGGAAATTCAGGAATGAGATTCGCAGTGGCCAAGTGACGCGCATCGCAAACCTAAATGAAACATAAGGCAACTGCGTGTTTTCCAAGTTAGGATCCACCTGAGACGCGGCTCCATTTTCAAACCATCACATCGAAGACCCTCCTCGTCAATGAGCCTCGAAAGGTCTGGCAATCCTTAAACCGCAAACATTAAACGAAATTTCGCAACACACTTTCAATTTCCTGACATCGCGAACAATTAGTTGGCAGCAGCATCATTATTTTATTTTAAACGCGCGAAAGGAAAGCGTTGCGAGTTCGGCTGGGAATGATGATGTCCAGTTACCTCTCCTCGTCCACCATGTTCCTTCCCCCGTTGCTAAGAAACGGCGACAACAACAACAACCCCGGCCGCAGCCGGGTGTCACGTGTCCGACCGTACCACTGCTGGGGGAGGGGGTTTTAGAGATTGAGCGATGGGGGCGTCAATAATGGGAGCTGAGAGGGAGAGTTACTGACCTCCATCCCCCCCCCGGGGTGGAAACCGGTGCTCGGCCCGCTTTGAGGGGAGGCGATGAATTGTCGGCTGCGGGCACGAAGATTTAAAAGAACAATCGTCGTATTCGTCAATACTACTTATTGATTAATGTCCCGAGATGCGGTGGCTGTAAAGTGGGCGTCGCTCTGCCCCCCGTCCCCCAGTCACTCGGCTCCTGGCGGGCGGTCGGCTCCGATCCCGGATCGGCCCCACTCCCCGCACACAATGAACCGGAACTCCTTCCTGTTCTGCCAGCGTCCCTCCTGCTTCAACGTGTCTCACTCACAATAAGCAGGGAAAAGGTCGGGGTGCCGCCGAGCACGACTCTGTCCTCATGTAGTCTTTCTGAAGGCACGTCGGGTCAGCCACACTTGAGCTGCGAGGGGCTGAGAACCTTCCTTCCACTTCTCCTTCCGAGTCGCCGCGTCTCGTTGCAAAGGTATTTGGAGTTGGTTTGCTCACAGCAAAATGCACCTTGGAGGGTTTGAGGTGCTCTTTGGCACCACGGCTGAGGAGGTGCTTCAAGAGGCGCACCTTTGTCCACTGAGGGAGGTTAGCAGCTGTGGGGAGCTGGCCACTTCAGACCCACAGCAAAGGCAGTAACAGTTTTGTTTACATTGACAAATAAGACTGCATTTGTTTTTACAGTCATTAAAAACAAAATCCTAGTTTCCTCATCACTGAAGGCACTGTTGAGTGTTGTTTCCCAAGCTTTCAAGATTTAGCACTGCTGCCCCTCACCCGGTGCCAGGGAGCCCGGGCTCGATTGGAACCCAGGGTAGCTGTGTGGAGTTTGCACGGTCTCCCCATGTCTGCGTGGGTTGTTTCCTTTGGGTGCTCCAGTTTCCTCCCATAGTCCAAAGATGTGCAGATTGGCCATGCTAAATTGGCCCATGGTATCCAAAGTTAGGTGGGCTTCTGGGAATGGGAGTGTGCCTAGGTAGGGTGCTCTTTTGGAGGGCTCGTGCAGACATGTTGGGCTGAATTGCCGCCTTCTGCACTGTCGATTCTGTGGGATTTCACCAACCAGACATACTGTAGGTGTGAACCTGGACAACGAATGTTGGCAAGTTATTTGACCCTGGATCTGGAGTAAGACACCTTTTTGATTGAAGACGAGAACAAAGATTTGGAATTGTATATGTTGAGAAGAGGAAGTCACTGGAGGTTAGCAAGGACATTGATGAATGTGATTTAGCCTAGGACAAGATATGAACGAGTTGGAGTTTGTGTGAGGTGGCATTTGGGAGGGTGGTAAAGAGGTAATTGGAAAAGTTAGTCTTGAGCTAACAGAAATTGCTGGTGAAACTAAATGGTATGGCAATCAATTGGTTTGAAGCTAGTTCAGGGCACAAATGGAACTCTAGAAATGGTGCATCGTGTGCCTTAGCCTTCATAAGCAGTTCAGAAGAGCTTTGTTGAGCAGATTTCTAGCTTGGCTACTGAGGCACTCTCAATTACGACGCAAGAGCGAGGTCGGTAATCAAAGGCTTTAATATACAGAGAACAGGACAGCATTCGAGAGAAGTGTGCTTGCCACATGGAGCCTTATCCTATATACTGTTTCCTGGGGGCGTAGCCAGAGGCGGAGTCCCCCAGGGTTCCAAGCCTCTTAAAGGGGCACGGTATTAAAGGTAAATACCGTTCATCACAGCTACATTTCATGTCACATGTCAATGTGATAAAACTGAGGTACATGCGGAGTCAAGGTTGATAGTGGATAGATAAACCTGGGTACTATCATATGGAAATTGCAGATCTCTTCAGATAACTTATTTGAGAGACAGCATGAAGGATTCATAATGGGATACTCCACAACTATTGATGTGGGGTGAAAAGAGAACCCATTGCTAAACACATGCTGATGACATTGGAAAGGTATATACAGTAGGGGTAGAATGGGTTAGGAGGAGGAATCTTGTAAGGGGTCTAGTTTGAGGGCTATGGTGATGGCAGCATTGCCAATGGCTCAAAGTAGGTATTCAAGGAGCCCGGTGTGCAGTCCACAGTGAAGATATGGAATCAGTTGAGGATGCATTTTAGGATGGAAGGGATGTCGGTGCTAATGCTGCTGTGTGAGAATCATGGGTTTGAGCTGGCGGCGGATGGATAGTGTATACAGGAGTTGGAGGGAAATGGGGCTGGTCAAGGTGAGGGATCTGTATTTGGAGGAAGGGTCCGCCACTCTGGAGGAGCGAAGGGAGAGGTTAGAGCTGCCGAGGGGGAGTGAGTTCAGGTATCTTCAGGTTAGGGACTTTGCGCGATAGGTCTGAAGGGGGTTCCCTAGGTTGCTGGGATACATCCTGCTGGAGCAACTGCTGTTTCCGAATGTGGAAGGGGAGGGAAGAATTGGGGATTTTTTTTTTAAATTTAGAGTCCCCAATTATTTTTTCCTATTAAGAGCCAATTTAGCATTGTCAATCCACCTATCCTGCACATCTTTGGGGTGTGGGGGTGAAACCCACGCAGACACGGGGAGAATGTGCAAACTCCACACGGACAGTGACCCAGGATTTGAACCCGGGTCCTCAGCACCATAGGCAGCAATGCGAACCACTGTGCTGTCCTTGAATTGGGGATATATACGAGGGGCTGGGGGAGCAGGGAGGTGAGCGCGTGGTGAAGATCAGGGCGAAATAGGAGACGGAGTTGGGAGGGGAGATCAATTGGGGAGTATGGAGTGAGGCACTGCATAGGGTAAATGGGACATCCTCTTGTGCAAGGATGAGCCTGATACAGAATAAGGTGGTGCAGAAAGTGCATATGACTTGGGCGAGAATGAGTGGGTTCTTTCAGGGGGTAGCAGATGAGTGTGAGAGGTGTGGGCGGGGGGCCAGCGAATCACGTGTACATGTTTTGGGGTTGCGAAAAATTGGGAAGATCTGGGCGAGTGTGTTCGCGGTATTAGCCAAGATCGTGGAGGAGGAGGTGGCGATATTTGCCGTTTCAGAGAAGCCGGAGCTCATGGAGAGGAGGAAAGCCGATGTCTTGGCCTATGCCTCTCTGATTGCACGGCAGCAAATTTTGCTGGAGTAGCGGTCGGCATCGCCACCGGGGTGTAGCGGCTTGGTTGGGTGACCTGTATGACTTCCTGTGATTGGAGAAGATAAAGTATGAGTTGAGGGGCTCTTCGGGGGGGGGGGGGGGGTTGAGGAAAAGTGGGGGATGTTTGTGACCATGTTTGAGGGGCTGTTTGTCGCGGGGGTGGGTGGGGTGAAAAAGGAGAAAATCTGTACAGACTGTATAGTTGATTGTTGGGAAGTATGTTTCCCAGAGTGTTTAGTCGCTGTAACCTGTTTAGATACATGTGTGTAATAAAATTAAATTTTTTAAAAAGGAAAGGTACATACAGAATCAAATGAGTGTGACCTCTGTGTGTCATGCAGTAAAGACAATGGATAGGAATGGAGTGAAAAAAGACATTGGGTTCGTATTTATCCTTTCATGACCATAAGACATCCCAAAGTATTTTGCATCTGATCAAGTACTCTTGAATAGATATTACTATTATAATGTAGCAATATGATATGAACCAGATAATCTCTTTTAGTAAAATAAGCAAAATACTGCGAATGCTGGAACCTGAAACAAAAACAGAGGATACCGGAAAACTTTGGCAGGTCTGGCAGTAGTAAGGAGAGAAAACAGAGTTACGGTTTGAATCCTTTTGGCTCTTCATCAGAACTGGAGGAAGGGAGAAGATTTAAGATGATTATATGTGCTATATATTAAAGTGTAGCTGTGAGAGATCGCAACAAAAAGTAGCAACTTTAAGAACAAGAAGATGATGGACTGGAAGGGGTTTACATTGAGGCAATAATCTGTTTAGTTGTGGGATAAATGTTGGCTGGAACACCGCGAACTTCCATAGTGTTCTTCTAATAATGCCCTGGGGCCTTTATGTCCGCCTGAGAGGACAGACAGAGCATCGGTTTGACATCTCGTCTGAAAGTCAGCATCATGGAAGTTACCACTTCCGAATACTAATTGTAAAATATTGGAGTGAGTGCAGGAAAACAAGTAGGGATCAAACACCGCAATTGCAAGTAAAGAAGGGGCGGGGGGGGGGGGGGGGGGGGGGGGGGGGGGGGGGGGGGGGAGGAATTTGTATTTGTGAGCCAGAATTCAGCTACGGCTGAGGAACATTGTTGTGGATAGGGATGGCCTTTGTTCACCAGATAGTGAACATTCTGGATTGTAATGTTGAGCAGGTGGATGTTGGGAAAGTTGAAGGATAGTGGATGAACTGAATGTTTTGCTGCCCCCTGTCAACAAACTAGATGTCATATTTGTTGCAAAAAGAGGTTGAGACAATTAGAATGGCTACTTTGGGAAAGACGGTGACAAGTGCTTTCACAGATGAACATGCCGAGCGTAACGTAGAGGATGCCGTGGCACATCATTGAAGAACTTGAGCCTGAGATGATGATAGGAGGGGAAACTGACAGTCCAGTGTTAAGGGTATGATCAAGCGATGGAATATATGAGGGCGACTCAGTGACACACTGGTTAGCACTGCTGCCTCAGCACCAAGGACCCGAATTCAATTCCGGCCTTGGGTGACTGTATGAGATGAGTTTGCACGTTTCCCTGTGTCTGCATAGATTTCCTCCGGTGCTCCGGTTTCCTCTCTGTCACAAAGATGAACACGTTGGGTGGATTGACCATGGTACAAATTGCCCCTTAGTGTCCAAAGATGTGCAGGTTAGGTGGGGGCACGAGAATAGCGTGGGGAAATGGGCCTGGGTAGGGTGCACTTTCAGTGGGTCGGTGCAGACTCGATGGGCCGAATGACCTTCTGCACTATAGGGATTCTATGATTCTTTAGTATGTAACTGGAGTGTTCAATTGCTTAAGGATTGTCATTGCGCTTAACGCCTCAATTCAGAAGGAAATACTTTGCAGGGGACTAAAGAAATATGCATATTACATTGTGTTGATCATTTTAAAACACCTGTAAATTTGAAGCAAATATGATTTATGTAGTGTATTCCTCATCCTTGGAATTTCTGAAGCCATCTGCTGGAAGAAGGAAAGTGAGCTGTATTTTCACCAAATGCCTTTTAATCATGGTGCAAAGATGAAGTTTTTGGCCAAATCGGTGACCTTTTTGCATGGATCAATTCACATGGAGAACACCGTGAACTGCCATTTAAAGTTTCCATTATTCTCTTTCAAGGATGTAAGCTGTAAATTAAAACCGCCTTTTCATCGTTTGTGCATGTGTTTATAGCCCTCCCCAATAATTTACACAGATTGAAATATTTTGTTGTTCCAACTGAGTATAAACTATTATATATGAAAATATTTAATTGCTTCACTTTGCCGCCACTTCCAACATGTCAACTTCTGCAGTGTATAATCGGTGATAGTTTGATGCACGATTTCAGGGTATTTGGCTTACGTGATGACTGCTTCAGCTATTGACATTTCCACGGAATGCCTATACATAGAACATCTAGAAACACGATTCTCTCTGGGAACCTTATAGGGCTGGCATCCTTGGAGCCTTGACCTGCATTAGAGTTTTATGATGCACATTGAGGAAGTACTGTATTCGAAAGCATGTTTTCATTCTACTAAATTCTTGTTGAATTTTGGGCAAAATGTTTGCGAAACATTATTAAACTTTTAATAAGAAGTCTTGCAGTTTAAAGGGGCCACTTTAAAACTTGAACCAAAGCAAGTGCGGTAGTGATAATGGAAATTTGTATCCCAAATTCAAATATACTCCGTGATATTCTTATAATGAATAGTGATTATGATGTGGATCATGCTGCTTGTAACGCCAGGTGCAGATTCCACTTGCGTTGCTGACCTGTCATTTTATTATTGATTGTTGCTATGGCAGCAACTGGCTGCTTAATCCTTTGAGGGCTACAGGACTAATTCTGTATAATGGGAAATAGAGAAAGGTTTGAAATTATTATGCATGATTATTTTCTTTTGAAATACTAAAATTATTTCAATATTCAAGTAAATGGAGCAGTACGCCACGTCTGTGAGTTTAATAACTGCAGAGACAAAGGGAGAAAGGAGATGTAATTCGGCTTATACCACAAAAGAAATACAATAAAGCTATAGAGTGATAAAATATTAATTACATGAGTAAATATGAGAGAATGTTATACTGACTGAGTCATGCCTAGCCATTGTATGCACAAATTTAGCAAATATTGTTTGACTAGCAGCACAGGGCACAAATTAATTTGTCCTCTCTGTAGGAGATTGTTTCAGTGCTGCTGGCCTCTTTTCCGCCCCACTGCTTATAACTCCACTGTGATGGAAAAGCCGTACAATTCAGGATGTGCATAGTTATCCAATGACAATCTGAATAATTATACTTGGATAAGAGCTTCTGTTTACTTGACTCACAGTTTCAAGATTCTTGGCTTTAAGTTTAATTCTTGGCATTTGAATTTTTCTCTTGGCAGCATCAACACTTTGGTGTCTAAAATCAGCATTACCTCTGCCAATGTCTGCATTAACATGAGCTTACATTTACCCCCAGGCCACAAATGCAAGCTGTAAATCCATCTGCAATTCAATCTGCAACTTTTTGGGGTCTTTTTGGAGAGGGAGCAACAATGGACAATTTTTTAAATTTACTTTGTGACTTGTACTCTACAGGGATCTCTGGAATGTGCACAATATGATTTGGAATGTCAGTAGGTAACCATTGGGTATCTGCCATTATGTCTCCAACTT
This sequence comes from Scyliorhinus canicula, assembly GCF_902713615.1. NCBI lineage: Eukaryota > Metazoa > Chordata > Chondrichthyes > Carcharhiniformes > Scyliorhinidae > Scyliorhinus > Scyliorhinus canicula. The sequence continues at coordinate 23,675,038 of NC_052163.1, forward strand.
GGTTGAGAGGGATATGACAACAGCCTGGATAAAACAATGTCGGAATGGCTTGAAGTGCTCTTTTTGTTTATTCTTTCATGGGATGTGGGTGTTGCTGGCAAGGCCAGCATTTGTTGACCAACCGTAGTTACCCTTGAATTCAGTTGCTTGCCAAGGCATTTCGAAGGGCAATGGGCTCATTGCTCTGGGTCTGTATTCATATGTAGGCCAGGTAAGAATGACTGATTTCTTTCCCTAAAGTTGATAGTTTCATAACTAACTGAAAGTAACTTTCAATTCCAGATTTTATTAATTAAATTTAATCGGATTTGAACCTGTGTCTCCAGTGCATTAGCCTGAGCCTCTAGTTTGCTAGTCCAGTGACATTATCACTCTGCAACAGATTTGAATGGATACTGTAGATCTGTTACCATTCTCTGTCGGAGACTAATCTCTGTGCAGGAGGAGAGAAAGGAGTTCCTGTACACTCCAATTTCCACCCCCGCACCTCACTCACCAAAAATCTTACTCCTCAATAACTATTATTGCTAGGACCACTTTTTTTTCCTGCACCTAAAGGACATAGCTGGGGAAAAAAAAGATTGTTCCAAACTAGGATAATTTTAATCTACTTTGTTTTTCTGGTAACTGGAAAATTAGTATTACGCTCCTATTATTTATTATATTTTTTTCTCTATCTGCATTAATTTTGTTTGTTCTCGGTAAGACTAGATAGGTTGGAAAAAATTGATACAGCCAGTTTCAATCACTAGAAATAAATTTCATGTTGGCTGATTGAAATTAACAGGAGGCTCAGTGTGGGTTGTTTTATATTATCGGACATATTGTGGCAGGAGATAGACAATACCCATATGTCAAGTGCACTTAACTAACTAGGCCTATCAATTTTACTTGGTCAACAGATTGTTAGTAACTTGGATTTCACATTGGCTACCTGTTCAAAATGTGGCTACCTGTTCAAAATGTATCGAGGGTTGTTTGGGTACTCCTGTGAATGATTGCACATTATCGCGGTGAACCATAGGAGAATCTGTGTTTAAGTCAGTCTCTGATTTGTACCAGTCTTGGTGATAGAATGGTTGCCTTAATTGGCCTGTGAATACCTGAGCTACAAAGAAATATCAGCATGTTCCGAAACTTAAATGTTAGCAGGACCTGGAGCGGACTTTGCCTTCACAGTCAAGTAGCTCAAGCAGGCATGCTTAAAGAATGTTCAGCTGGGCAAGCACCAGTGAAATCCCAGCAGTGGTGAAACTATGCCAGCATAAATTATTTTCTTTAAAAAGAGGGGAATACTGGGAAAGGTTGGAGACAAAATAAACCTAAATTTCAGCATGCCTTCAGTACCATAAACTTTCAAGACTGTCCTAACAATCAGTGATACTTTCCCAAGGAGGAATGAACTGGCTTCTATGCAGTAGTAATTCTAATTGTTGCAAAATTGGTGTATCCAGCTGAGCCTCTGATCATAACACCCAGGCTAACCTCCTTTATAATCCAAGAATGCATGACTAGGATATTCTAGATGCCTTTCAATCAATATATGATCTAGGTTATTATTGATGAGCTGCTTTTATGATTCTTGTGTCAATTTATTTTTTATAAAGCAAGGCCTCCTACTTGCAATCATGCAGAGCCTTGTCTAAACGAGTAAATAAAAACATACTGACATATGGGTGGTGTTTGTAGAGCGGGGCTTAAAATTTATCCACAATGATTTGTACAAGTTTGTGGGCATTATTTTTATTATCTGTCTTACTTTAAACTGTCTTTTTTAAAAAACATGGTTTTTGTATTTAATTTAGTATCAGTTTCGCATTATTTTTAGCTGCTTCTTGCTCTTCATTTTTCACTGCCAGGCTATTTTTTTGTTTGTCTCCTCTACTCTTTTATTGATCTCTTTCCTCAAGTTTTCAGCTCAGTTCATATTTCTTCCCATTGGCTACTAGCATTCTTTCCTTTTTGTTGCCACGTGAGATGTCTCTTATCTCATTCCACTTTAATTTCTCCTTGGTATTTATTCCCTTCACTATGTTTAACTTGTGTTGAATCTCCATCCAAGGGCCTAAACACACTTTTCAGGAGAAGCAACGCATCACATGTACCTCCTTCAATCTGGTTTATTGCATTCGCTGCTCCCAATGTGGTCTACTCTACATTGGAGAGACTTAAGCGCAGACTGGGTGACCACTTTGCAGGACACCTTCGGTTCATCCGCAAGCAGGACCCAGACATTCCTGTTGTTTGCCCTTTTAACACACCATTCTGCTCGCACGTCGACATGTCTGTCCTTGGCCTGCTGCAATGTTCCAATGAAGCCCAATGTAAACTGGAGGAACAGCACTTCATCTTCCAATTGAGGCACATTACAGCCTTCCAGACTTAACATTGAGTTCTCAACTTCAGACTGTGAACTCTCCTCCATCTTCACTCCATTTCTATTTCTATCAATTTATTTTCATTTCTTTCACTGATTTATTTTTCCATCCCCCTTTCCTTCTCAATTTTCCTTTACCACTGTCTTCCCCCACCACACTAGGGCCATCTGTTCCAGGTTGTCCTTTGACACATTGCTTACCTTTGTTCTGCCATTCACGCATTCTGATCTCTTAATGTGCCATTAGCAGCACCCTTTTTGGCCACGATCAATACCATTTACATTCCCTTTGTATTTTTGTCCATGACATCTCCGTCAGTTCCACCCCTGCCTCCACCTATTGCTGGCCCTCTATCCAGCCCTACTGCCTCACTCCATAGGAACAGAGGATAATCTGAGGGTGAGATGAAGTAGGGTAAAAGAGGTTAATAGGGAGCATTAACACTGGCACAGACCAGTTGGGCTGAGTGGCCTGTTTTCTATGCTGTAAGATTGTTGTATCTTTATAAGGTCTGCCTATGCTACATACAATACTATAACCAGCAGGGCAGATAGGTAGCCTTCTTTTTCAGTGTGGATTAGTTTAATCTGCATTAAGATAATATCTGTTATGGATTTGCCTAGTAACGTGAATTTAACAGCAGGATGCAACTTGCCCAGCAACGGGTAGACATCTGCCTAGCGGCAGCAGCAGTCAGTATTCAAATGGCCAGATGAGATGCATCTCTCCCAGTAACAAAAAGGGTTGTGAATCTGTGGAATTCCCTGCCTAGTGAATCAGTTGAGACTTACCTCGTTGAATGTTTTTCAGGCAGACAAAGATAGATTTTTGAACAGTCAAGGAATTACGGGTTATGGTGAGCAGGTGGGTAAGTGGAACTGAGTCCACAAAAAGATCAGCCATGATCTTATTGAATGGCGGAGCAGGCTCGAGGGGCCAGATGGCCCACTCCTGCTCCTAGTTCTTATGAGATTCAAAGGCATTTAGACAGAATCTGTTGTGAATTGCTTATGAGTAGAAACAGCTTACCTAGATGATTATGATATCAAAGAGGTAAAGTCGCCATAGTCCCAGATGACCTTTTGAGGGGGAGAGCTGACTGATGGTGATTTAACCTGAGGAACACCACCCCTCAGGCGAGGGGCAAGGTTGAGAAGGTGGGCCTTCATGAATAACCTCAGTCGGTGCGGGAATTGAACCCGTGCTGTTGGCTCACTCTGCACCATGAACCAGCTGTCCAGTCAACTGAGCTAAACCTGCCCACATGCTAATGTCTGTAATCAAGCAATTTGATTGTACAGATCGCCAAATACACAGAAGGCAGAATTAAAGTGGAACAAAGGTATAATTGTCAGGACCCTCAGAAGCAAGGGAGGCCAGTTGGCATCCAGCAGCCTCCGAGACAGACAAGTCAATTTCCAGCTAACAGCTGGAGGTCAACTTTTACATCTAACAACCCCTAAGTCTTATAGATAAGGCCGTGCAGAAACCTTCGTAAAGGAGTTTCGATATCTTTGCTGTATCGGGACAAGACAGTTCCCAGACTTGATCATCCCTGTATTGTGTGGTAACTATAAGCAGGTTTCAACTTGTAGATTTATTTAATTTGGATGTTGTTTGGAGAACAGGGGACGTTTTAAAGAGTTCAGGGATCTTACATACATATTGGATCAAGGGGTACGTTCTACATAAACGCTGTGTATGTTTCGTGGTTCATGTACTTGATTGTCTTAGAGTAGTGTAATCCTGTTCATGTGTATTTGTCTTTAATTTAATAAATAGTCTTTAATAATTGTTACATGACAACTGAACTAATTATTCCTACTGGGGTTTCACTTGAGCGCTCACACTATTCCGAAAACAAAACCACCACCCCCCCCCCCCCCCCCCCCCCCCCCCCCCCACAACAAATGAACCAGTGATCCAAGTTGTGTCAGAGTAATTGCTACGAAACAAAATTCTCTTTTTAAAAATGCAGCCAGCTTTGTGGATTCTAAGAAATCACAATGTGAAGTATTGAACGGCTAGCCAATTAACTTTAACAAAATGGCAGCCAGACACACAGGTCTTCAGATTGTTACAAATATCGGGTTTCCTATTAGATTTTAATTTTCAGCGTATATGTTTGCTGTCTAACAATAGGTTCTTGTGATATGCAGCAGCGGATTTGAAAATGTCCTGTGTGACAAATCTAACAACCTCAATGAAGCTTTGGAAGAACTGGCAGCTACCCGATGAAGAAACCCAAAAGGGAATTCAGAAGAAACTTCTTTACCCAAAAAGTGGTGTGGAACTCACTACCGCCAGGGGTAGTTGAACGGAATAGTATAGATGCATATAAGGGGAATTTAACAAGCATGAGGGAGAAGGGAATAAAGGATTATGATAGATTTAGGTAAGGAAAGATGGGAACTGGCTCAAGTTGGGTATGTGCTTGCATGGTCTCTTTCTGTGCCAAAAATCCTATCTATCCTTAAATAATATGTAATATTGCTGAATACATTTTTATTTCTGTTGTGGTATTCTAATACAATGTGTTAGTAACTCACTTATACAATAAACATGCCAATGTCTAATGGCTTTCTAGCCACCCCCCCCCCCCCCCCCCCCACCCAAGTATCCAAGAACTACAAAAACTATGATGAATTTACCACTCAAGTCAGAGTGTAGAAATAAGCTAATGCAGTATTGTACTTTAGTGTATTATTGCAGTTTTTCTAATGGTACCTTTGCTCTTCTCCATATATATTAGCATTTATCCCCAAGAAGCACAGACACCAAATTCTTGAATATTGGACAAAGTGGGAAAACGCTATGTGTAAACAAAATATGGAATCATAGGTTTAATTAATTTGATTATGTTTTAATAAGATAAAAAGGTGGCTGAAATAATGGTGCATAGGTTTACACATACTCTTCTATTTTTTTTCAATAAATTTAGATTACCCAATTCTTTTCTTTCCCCCAATTAAGGGGCAATTTAGTGTGGCCAATCCACCTATCCTGCATATCTTTGGGTTGTGGGGGTGAGACCCACGCAGACACAGGGAGAATGTGCAAACCGATGGTGACCTGGGGCCAGGATTGAAACTGGGTTCTTGGCACCGTGAGGCAGCAGTGCTAACCACTGCGCCACTCAGCTTTACATTCTTCTAAGGAGCATATACAGGGTACGGCAATGTATAATGACTCTCCATGTTCGAACTTCACCCATACCACAGGAGTGGCTGTGCAATTGTAAGAGTACTGAACATAAGGTAATACACCTCCCTCATGACAACCTTTTCAAAAGGTGGATTTTGACAAAGCGAATACTGCATTCAGAAATAAATGTTGCTAGCAGGAATTGACCTTCACTCTGTTTCTCTGTTGTTTATGATTCGTTTTTGTATTATTAATTAAGAGCCTTGGTGGATTTAATGGATTTTTTTGCAGAGATCTCAAGTTTGACCCCTAATTTATGTTGTATTAATTAATTTCAGCTAATCTCCTGTAAAACGTTCCGCTATTTCTGAAAGCCAAGGAAGTGCAAAATGTGCCACGGGTCTGTTCTTGATCTCTGTGCATTGGTGCCTTTAGTTGCATTCTCTGTTGCCGCTCACACTGAACTCAAATTTGTAAAATGGCTACTTGGTAAATTACTGGATGTTTGCTAACATCAGTGGGAATATACGCTGCCAACAGCCACATTGTCTTTCATAGAGAGGGGGAAAAGGAAGTTCCAAGAGTAGTGTATGTGCATATCATCATATTCACATCTACATATAGTTACTTGGTAGTACAGAATTTTAATATTTCTGAAAAGAGAGATATGTTGTTGAAGTTTTTCATCTTGCACTCATCAGGACAAATGCATTAATACTAAATATCAAATCATAGATATAGAATTTACAGTGCAGAAGGAGGCCATTCGGCCTATCGAGTCTGCACCGGCTCTTGGAAAGAGCACCCTACCCAAGGTCAACACCTCCACCTTATCCCCATAACCCAGTAACCCCACCCAACACTAAGGGCAATTTTGGACACTAAGGGCAATTTATCATGGCCAATCCACCTAACCTGCACATCTTTGGACTGTGGGAGGAAATCGGAACACCCGGAGGAAACCCACGCACACACGGGGAGGATGTGCAGACTCCGCACAGACAGTGACCCAAGCCGGAATCGAACCTGGGACCCTGGAGCTGTGAAGCAATTGTGCTATCCACAAGGCTACCGTGCTGCCCAAAATGATCACAACAAATTAGACTCCAGGAGAAAAGGGTATTCATTGATTGCTAAGTTAGCTCTGCTTGGTTGCCATGGAGAAAGCAACAAGGAAGTGAAAGGCTCCCCAAGCTCCTGGGTAATTCAAAAAAGTGCAAGGCTTGAACATAATCCTTTTATTTGCAGATAATAGATCACTGCGTATGAATGTATGTTGCTTCTAACTAGTGTAAATGGGCCCCATTATCAACATAACTGCTTATCTTAAATCGGCCTGTTCCTTTATTTGTTCTTAGGCATAGGATAGTCTATATTTAACCAACCCATGCTTGTAAAACTAAAAACAAAATGCCTACCATTAGATGTGATTCCATATTCCAGCATTTGCTGAACAATCTTGAATATGTTGGTAGCTACAGTAACAATAGATAATTAGTTGAGCTTACAACGTGGCTCATTCATGTTTGCTAAAAGCAGCATACATTCATACACTGGAACCACTTTCTGCAAACAAAAGGAATATGTTCACGTCTTGTGCCTTATTGAATTACCCCAAAGCTAGGGGAGCTGATATTTCCCTATTGCTTTCTTCATGGTGTCCTGAAAGTCAAACTTACTTTAACATTGAGAGTGGAGGTTACATATTTCAATTCTCAGTCAGATTCTGAGCTTTTGTGCATGCGCAGAGCATGAGTGGGCTGCACACTTGTGGGCTGGCATTTTTATGTTCCTTAAGCCCAGTGCTCTGTGCAAGAAGGAAAACAGCACACCAACCTGGGTCAAGTGAGTGGGAGCACAGTGCCATTGAGAAGAAGTGACCCAGACAGGGGACAATGAGAAAGGACAGGGAGAAGTACCAAAAGAAGAATCCCTCAAAGGGGACTGGAAAATGTCCCAGTTCAGTAAAAAAGAGGAGCAAAGAAACAGGCTCCAAATGGAAACTGACTTTCGAAGAGGGCACCGGGAACCCTAGTAATTGAAGGGGGCTCAAGAAACACCTTAAAAGTCCAAGAAGGCGGTGGGAGATTGATAACTCCATGCTGCAGGCCGTTTGGTAAAAGGTACTCCCCTTCATAGCAGTGTACACCTAAGCAAAGGTGTCCCTTTGAACTCGTCAGTACGGCTGAAAAGTTGAAGTTGAGCATGTGAGTTGGTGTTTGAGTGCACACTCGGTAATCCAGGAGAACGGAATTTCGGGAGACAAGATTGAAACCCTCCGAGATAGGCCATTGTTGATCCTGTCCAAGTTGCACCGACTTGTGGAGACAATTCCAAGGCTAGATCTTCAAAGGTGAAGAGTGGAATCCCTCAGCCTGATTGTTGGATTCAGTGTTTACTGACATCTGGGTGGGTCATTGAGAAATTCATGGAATCTGTTAGGGTTGCATTTAGCATTTATTGTGTAGTGTGATATGTTCAACCACAGTTTGCCGGTTAATTCACATGTACCTCCTGTTAACCCTGACTGTTTTGAGTATAAGACAGATATTGCAAATTGTTTTATCTTTCTTATCTTTTTACAGTGAAGTTTATTTTTGTTTATCCAAAACCTGGCATGTTGTGGCTTTATTTGCTGAGCCAAGTGTCGTGAATCTCAAACTTTGACTACTTTATACTTTGGGCAGCACCGTAGCACAAGTGGATAGCACTGTGGCTTCACAGCGCCAGGGTCCCAGGTTCAATTCCCCGCTGGGTCACTGCCTGTGCGGAGTCTGCACGTTCTCCCCGTGTCTGGGTGGGTTTCCTCCCACAGTCCAAAGATGTGCAGGTTAGGTGGATTGGCCATGATAAATTGCCCTTGGTTACCAAAAAGTTTAGGAGGGGTTATTGGGTTATGGGTATAGGGTAGAAGTGAGGGTTTAAGTGGGTCGGTGCAGACTCGATGGGCTGAATGGCCTCCTTCTGCACTGTATGTTCCATGTTCTGTGTTCTAAAATGTTATTGGTCTCTAACTAAATTTTACAAAAAACCTGGGACTCTGATCAAGGATCATAATGATGGCCAGAGCTCAGCCAATCAGAGTTGACTTGCCAACCAATTGTCAACCTTTTCTCCTATAGTATAAATTGTTGTAATTATTTAGAATTTGGCATTCATGTCTTTATCCTGACGAAAAGATTTGGCAACATGTCTCTCTCTTCAGAAATATCTATATATGTTTAATAAGTAATGGGAAAATTAGAGTCCTTAACCTAAGATCTCTTAATCCATCAATGTGTTCTTTGCAATACTGCTTGAAAAATTACACTTTTCTCAGTTGAACTCCCATTTCCATAGATTGCAAATTTACAAAGCACATTGCTTGACTGGTTGTTCGAGTTTCCAGTAGGAATCTAGGAACAAGAGTAGGCGATTTTAGTCCTCAAGCCTGTTCTACTAGTCAATTATATCATGGTTTATCTGTAATTTAACTCTATAACTTTTAATTTGACTAAGTTCATTTGACATAATTATTTCTGTTGCATCTCTTTTCTACATGGTTGTACTTGTTTTTTTCCCTCAAAATCTTTATGAATTTTATTTATTTTACTTTGACATTCCAGCTGAAGGATGTTTTTATTTAGTCTAGTGTAGTCTGACAGACTGCAGCTCTCTTGTGCTGTCGTGAAAAGAATTTAATGCACACGTGATTACTGTAGTGATGTCAGGGTTCTCTCTATCTAAAAGAGAACTTTTGGTTATTTCGCAGTTCATATTTATTTAGCAGGCTGGCCTAACTAAGGGTTCTCAGATAAAATTGATAGGCGAACTCTGGACTTAAATATAGACTTTATAATGAACCTCCTGTTCATTTTGATGTTCAATCTACAAACAGTATCAACACTTTAGCCTCCCAAGTATAGATGTGCGTAGATTGCTTTCAAACACGTAGTTACCATATGCAAATTTGACTAATTTTATAATTTATAAATGTGAAAGGAATTAAATTCCTGTTAAGTCACTATTACAAATTTTCTAGCCAAGGAGCCAGAAGATGACAAAAACAGAAAATGCTTGTAATACTTAGTAGGTCAGCCAACATCTGTTGAGAAAGAAACAGAGTCAACCTTTCGGGATGTTAAGATGACCACTAGTGCCTAAAATGTAAAGTAGTTTCAAGAGTATGATATAATGAATAATTTCAATAGAAAGTGAAATGAAAGCACACACCACTGAAGTACTCTGCAGATGAGGGATCATCCGTTCAGACATGAAACACAACTTTGTTTCTCTTCACAGATGCTGCTTTGACTGCTCAGTGCTTCCAGCATTTCTGTTTTCTTTCAGATTTCCAGCATCTGCAGTATTTATGCTTTTGTAATAATCCCCGTAGATAGAGACCAATAACATTTAAAAGAAAGGAATCCCCACAGAGCCAACAAAAATATAACAGATGGACAAGATTTCACTTTTAAAAACTTGTACTGTAACAAACCAACTAAAATGCACATAATTCACATATTAATTCACAGATGAAAGATAGTTAATGTAAAAACGCAAATTTCACTTTAAACAGTTGATTCAACAAAGAGGAGCCTTTTGTAGTTACAAGCAGTCACATTACTCTGCGGGATCACGTGTAATCAGTCTTTCAAGTGAAAGAGTCTCTCACTTCCCACTCAATTGCTTCGACTTTTGAGATGCATTCACCAGCAGCTGTACTTTATCCAAAGTCTGCGGACAATGGTTACTATTGACAAAGCGCACATCTATGAACCCTCTCTCACTTGAGTCCTGACAACCCTGATGACACAGAATCCGCAGAGACTCCCTTCTCTTCGAACAGTCTTGTGGGCTCAGGCAACACTGAAACAGCAGCAATGGGTCTTGCCAATCAGCAACTTCTTGCCCTTCCTGTTGTCAGCTCTCTGCTCTTTCCAACTGGATAATACACATCATAACACAGTCTCTGTTTTATTCGCAGAGACTTGCTTGAACACCAGGATCTGTTCAAAGTCTGCAAAGAAAGCGTCTGTTCGTAGGGAACCGTACATGTTTCCTTGCTCAGTGTGTTCTGAATTGCTAAACAGAAAACATTGGCTGACCCAACCCCACTACAATTAGCTTTCTTGTTTACCTTTTGCTTCTTAGCTGCTCATCCTCTTGGCCTTTAAGGGAACCAAATTATGGGCGCGATTCTCCGGAAAGGTTTCTAAGTGAGGCAGCGAGTGGGAATAGCCTCGAGCTTCCCGGCAAGGCTGTCTGTGCATTACAACATTAATTGGTCCACTTCAGGAGGCCCCACAGGCTTCATGCTGCAAATGAATTCTCGCCAGCCGACTCAATGGGATCGCGCTCACCAGCCCTTGCTAACAAGCTCGAGCAGCACTTGCACAGCCAACCCCACTTAGCTCACAGCCATGGCGGCACGGTGGCTCAGTGGTTAGCATCGCTGCCTCACAGCGCCAGGGGCACAGGTTCAATTCCGGTCTTGGGTCACTGTCTTGTGTAGAGTTTGTACGTTCCTTCCATGCCTGTGTGGGTTTCCTCCGGGTGCTCCGGTTTCCTCCCACAGTCTAAAATCCAAAGATGTACAAGTTAGGTGGATTGACCATACTAAATTGACCTTAGTGTCCAGGGATGTACAGGTTAGGTTGGGGATAGGGCGGGGTGGACATGGGTGGAGTGCACATTCAAAGGATCGATGCAGACTTCTATGATGATACCAAGTCATCGGCCCCACCCAGGATTTGGGAGAAGCAGATCTGGGGGGCTCTTAGATGGGGTCAAAGCCAGGAGGGATGTCCTGTTGCCCCAAGGGACTCTGAAGGTGAGCCACAGGGCAGCCAGTGCCGACTGGGATGAAGTGGCAGCGGATGGCAGCTTAGGCAGTGTGACCAGGAGGACTTGCGGGCCACACGCGAGTTGGCACCAGCCCCCACCCACCCCGCAAAATCTTCACGCCACACGAACAGCCTCCCCTCAACTCTCCTTCAGCCCCCCCCCCCCCCTCCATCAAACACCCCCACCCCCACTCCACGTTGAACCGCATGTGCGGCTAACAATGCCCTCTGTGTAGCTGCAGGAGAAGCTGTCCCGCAACCATCGAGTGAGGGTCCAGACTGACGACAGGGTGGCGGACATAAGAATCATCACCTTCGAGGAACGGTCCCCAGAGGTTACGGGCTGGCCGAGGACAGTGTGGTCACCGACGCAGAGTTCGGCGCATGTTGCAGAGGTCCGGATCCATCGGGCCCCACCCGGATGACCTGTCACACGCGAGTTTTTATTGCCAAACCGCCTGACCCATCCCTCTCACTGGCCACATTAATTCTCCCGCAGGACCTCCAGCTGACTGCGCCAGCCCATCCGGGGTTGTCCCCCAGCCTCCCATGATGCCACCTCAAGAGGAGAACTCCCAGGATGCAACCATCTATTCGTCACAGCAATCATCCCCACCCTCCATCAGTGCAGGTACACGCACCTCAGTGGCCAAGGTTAGTGGTCAGGCCTCTGGGGCTCACAGTTGCTCATCAGGTGGAGGTAGTAATGTCTGTGCGAGACAACAGTCGAAGGTCTGCTGGATCTAGGTAAGAAGTCTTACAATACCAGGTTAAAGTCCAACAGGTTTGTTTCAAGCACTAGGTTTTGGAGCACTGCTCCTTCCTCGGGTGAGCCGACAAGGCCGGCAGGGGCAGCAAGGGCTCAATCCAGCTGCCCCTTCATTCCGAGCTGAACCCCAGTGCCTTAAGTGCACCGACGAGGAGGAGGGGGGCTGGGTGACAATCCGGACCCATCCTATGGACTGACTACAGTACCAGTTCCCCTGTGTTTCACCCCTCTGACGAAGCAACTTCTCGCAGTCAGCAGCTGGAACAGGGTGGCACGGTTGTTCATGTGCCGTCATCAATTGCACATGGGGCTCTCCAACCCCAGATCTCCAAGAAGACACCTACAAGCATCATCGAAGGCCACGACATGTGGTAAGCAGCTGGCTGCCTCCATCTCTGATGCGAATCCTGAGGATATAAGTTAACGCAGTAGTACAGCAAGGAAGGGCAAACAGGTCGAGGACGCTGAGAGGGCGCGGGCCAGCATAGGTAGCGGGTAAGCAGAGGGGTGTGCGTGGCAGGGGCGAGGGGTAGGGAGGGACGGAACCATCAGGAGAATGGGGCAGTGTGTACGAGACAAATTAAAAATCCTCACCACAACCAGCCGGCCTCTGGCTCTTTGTTCAGTGATGTGAGCCGGCCACCAATCACCCGCCCCCCTCCCTCCCAACATCCCTGCCCATGCACACCTGTTTGGGGGGGGGCCTGATCACCAGACCGCACACCCTATACCCCCAGACACCCGAGCACAACGTCACCAAACCCTGGCTGTGGACATGTGCCCAGGGCTGGGGCCCATCCCTTGGGCGTTTGAAGTTTTGGAGCTGCGTCTGTGGTGCTGCCTCCGCAGTGTCCATGCATCACGATGTGATTGGGATGCTAGGCAATAAGCCCCACTTGCATCCATGGTATACCCACCCACAAAGATAGGGATGTGTGAAATGCTCCCTTAACTACAATTGCCAATTCTTTTTAGCAATTGCAGCCGCACAGCGAGAGGCCTCTGCTGTCAGTGGAAGTTATGGGTGGTCAGTGGGGCAAACAGGCAGGGACTAGGGTTGCCCCAGAATGGGGGACACACGATCCATAAGTTGGCATGGAGGACCACGCACTGTTTCCCCCCCCCCCCCTCCCCCAGCTTCAATAACCCCTCAGCCCGATTACCCCCAGCCCCCCATGGTGGCCCAACCCCAACTGGGGCGGCATCCTCCTGGTTCTCCACCCCCCTCCGAGCACAGTGACAGCAGGCCTCATGCCCCCAGGCTCGTTGCCTGTGAGCAAAGATGGCTACTCACTTCCTAGGGTCCCCACAGCAGCCCTTCCGCCAGGTTCACGTTTTTCAAAAGGAGTACTAATCGGCACCAGCGGGGCCACTTGCTGGGGAGGATGTTGGATATGGGATGGCGGGGCAGCACGGTGGCGCAGTGGGGTTAGCCCTGCAGCCACACGGCGCCGAGGTCCCAGGTTCGATCCCGGCTCTGGGTCACTGTCTGTGTGGAGTTTGCACAGTCTCCCCGTGTCTGCGTGGGTTTCACCCCCACAACCCAAAGATTTGCAGGCTAGGTGGATTGGCCACGCTAAATTGCCCCTTAATTGGAAAAAATGAATTGGGTACTCTAAATGTATTTTTTAAAAATGGATAGGGCTTCAGCTATTGATTATTGATTTCTCATCACTCTACGGTGGGATCTGGATTTCGCCTACGGGAGTGGGCCAGTTGCATTTCAAAGATTTGGCACGGCGCAGTTCTTGCTTTTGGCCACTCCCACTATTTACCAGCCTCTTCAGCAAGGAGGTTATGGCAGGTGAGGATCTAAAAATGATCATTATCACTCGGGAGATAGTGTTGGGCAAGCTAATGGGGTTAAAGGTAGACCAGTCTCCTGACCCTAATGAAATGCATCCCAGGATACTAAAAGAGATAGTGGGGGGAAATAGCAAATGCGCTTGTGGTAATTTACCAAAATTTGTTGGACTCTGGAGCGGTTCTGGCAGATTGGAAAACAGCAAATGTGATGCCACTGTTTAAAAAAAGGAGGTCGACAAAAGGCGGGTAACTATAGAGGGGGATAGAGTGGACGTTCAGATACTATTTCCTCGCGTGCATGTAGCTGTTACAAGGGGGCATAACTATAAGATTCAGGGTGGGAGATATAGGAGGGATGTCCAAGCTAGGTTCTTTACTCAGAGAGTGGTTAGAGTGTGGAATGGACTGCCTGCTGTGATAGTGGAGTCGGACACTTTAGGAACTTTCAAGCGGTAATTGGATAGGCACGTGGAGCACACCAGAATGACAGGGAGTGGGATAGCTTGATCTTGGTTTCAGACAATGCTCGGCACAACATCGAGGATCGAAGGGCCTGTTCTGTGCTGTAATGTTCTGTGTTCTGTATAGGCCGGTTAGCTTCTGTAATGGGGAAAATGCTTGACTCTTATCATCAAGGAAGAACTAGCGAGACATCTGGATAGAAATTGTTCCACTGGGCAGATGCAGCATGCGTTCATGAAAGGCGGGTCATGTTTAATAATTTATTGAAATTCTTTGAGGACTGTAGTCACCTGGGTTGGCCATTTCCCAATTCCAAAATGGAGATCCGCTAAGAATGTAGGGAGAAATGGCCAAGCACAGGAAAACAAGCAGGTGCAAAGTTTTCTGTATATTAGGACTTGCAGAACTCCGACAGAACCGAAACCAAAAACCATCTGCATATTAATGAGCGATCCCCGGGAACAATTGGTAACATTAAGAGTAATCAAGACCAAACCAGACTCCTCGGCGCCAGCAGGAGCTAAGACAAAGGAAGGCCAACGGACACTTAGGAAGCGCCCAGCGATCAGGGAACAGCTCCAGTATTGGAGAAATCGATCCAAGTGATCAGAACTTAGTCCAATCACTTGGAACCAGGTACGGGGTTCACCCAAAAGGGCGCGAAGCCCCTGGGGACTATAAATTAGAGTCCCCAAGTTCAATTCGTCCTTCTTGGCAGGGTCTCTCAGCAGCTCGAAACAACCCTTGACAGTGACCTGCCTAGCAGCTGCACCAACCAAGTAAGTGTCCAGTCAATGCACGCTACGAGATAGGCGCTCCTAGCTACCAGTCTATACAAGCTTGAAGCCTGCAGATTCAGAATCGAACAAAAGGCCATTTGTTCCCCTGACTTGGTGGGCCAGTTTCCAAAGCTAAGTATTGGCCTTTTAGTGTTAGAGATAGTCTAGTGAGTAGTATTTTATGCATGAGTACTGATTGACTGTGTATATAATAAATGTGTTTTGATTTGAACCATACTAACTGGTGTATTGAGTTATTGATCAGCACTTGAACTTGAACCTCGTGGTGGTATCATAAAGATACCTGGCGACTCTAGAGCAAGGTGATTAAACAGAGCTAATTAAGTAAAGACACGACGAGCAACAGGGCATTACGACCACGGTGGACTACGGTGAACCGATGGATGTGGTGTATCTGGATTTCCAGAAGGCATTTGACAAGGTGCCGCAAAAAAAAGGCTATTACATAAGAGAAGGGTGCACGGCGTCATGGGTAATGTATTAGCATGGATAGAGGATTGGTTAACTAACAGAAAGCAAAGAGTGGGGATAAATGTGTGTTTTTCTGGTTGGCGATCAGTGGCTAATGGTGTGTCTCAGGAATCAGTTTTGGGACCAAAATTGTTTACAATTTGCATAGATGATTTGGAGTTGGGGACCAAGTGTAATGTGTCAAAGTTAGCAGATGACACTAAGATGAATGGTAGAGCAAAGTGTGCAGAAGACATAATCTGCAGAGGGAGATTACGTGAGTGGGCAAGAGTCTGGCAGATGGAGTACAATGTTGATAAATATGAGGTCATCCATTTTGTCGGAATAACAGCAAAATGGACTATTAAATGATAGAATTGCAGCATGCTGCTGTTCCAAGGGACTTTGGTGTCCCCCTGCATGAATCACAAAAAGTTGGTTGCAGGTGCAGCAGGTAATTACGAAGGCAAATGGAATTTTGTCCTTCATTGCTAAAGAGATGGAATTTAAAAGCTGGGAGGTTCTGTTGCAGCTGTATAGTGTGCTGCTGAGGCCACACCTGGAGTACTGTGTACAGTTTTGGTCTCCTTACTTGAGAAAGGATGTACTGGCACTGGAGGGGGTGCAGAGATTTACTAGGTTGTTTCCAAGTTGAGAGGATTGGGTTATGAGGAGGGACTGAGTAGACTTGGACTATACTCATTGCAATTTAGAAGAATAAGGGGGGATTGTGGAGAAACATATAAAATTATGAAGGGAATAGTCAAGCTAAAAGGAGAAGCTGGCGGGTGAAACTAAAACTTGGGACATAGCCTCCAAATATGCGGGAGCAGATTTAGCCTCAAAATAAGCGGGAGCAGATTTAGGACTAAGTTGAGGAGCAACTTCTTCATCCAAAGGGTTGTGAATCTCTGGAATTCCCTGCCCAGTGAAGCAGTTGAGGCGACCTCATTGAATTTTTTTAAGGCGAAGATAGATAAATTTTTGAACAGTCAAGGAATTAAGGGTTATGGTGAGCGGGCGGGTAAATGGAGCTGTGTTCACAAAAAGATCAGCCATGATCTTATTGAGTGGCGGAGGAGATTCGAGGGGCCAGATGACCTACTCCTCCTTGTTCTATGTTCTTATGCTGGAGCGAGACCAGACCACTGAATCGTGCGCTATGTGATAATTAGGAAACCAATTACCCTTCTTTCACAATACTCCACAGGACACTTGATCTTAAAGGGACGTAGCTCAAAATAAAATAAAGGGTTTCCCAGCATTTGGTCATCACAATTTTGAAATAAGCAATGCCCATTTCACTTTCTATTTTGAACTGATAGCCACAATGGAGAGCAACTCTTTATTTCCTACTGACCCTTAGCAGGCTTTGCCTATCATGTAATAATAAATGCATTTTTCAAGGGTAATGCCTATTTATTTACTTCAGTTGTGTCTGTGAGATTATGCACTCTAATTGCTGCATTACTCCAGTTTCTTCTCACAACTGGACATATCTGAGAGTATTGCATTTTGAATAATATACTTCTCCACAGTGGTATTGGAGCAGTCAGTGCTTTTGACCTATACATAACTGTGTACCCATTTAATCTGCTTGTCGGTCTCAGTCTGTGGGTGTGCAAGGGGTTGGACTTGTGGCAATATTTGTTGTGGGTTGATTTAAAATTATGTTGCAATCTGCTTTAGATTCTCGAGTATGATTAGCTTTAGCAGAGACCTAGGGTTGAAGCATGAATTTGTACCATTGGCTACATGGGAACTGATAATGCAAATTCATGCTTCAATTTTGGGCTCACAAATTGGAATGTCATACAGTTGTTGTATGTTGCAAAATTTCTATTCGTAAAGCAACATAAATTTGGTGTGAAAGATTGGAGCACCGATAACCAAAGCATATTGTTTGCGACTGTCAATGTTTGTCCAACATCCTAAGCAGAAAGTTCCTCCAATTAAATATTGGGAAGACAGAAGCCATTATTTTTGGTCTTTGATACAAACCCTGTTCCCTTGCCACTTAATTCATTCTTCTCTCAGGCAACTGTCTGTGACTGAAAGAGGCTGTTCTGGTGTTCTGACCACACAAGATTGCCTATTTGAATTGTATCAGTGCCTCCTCCTGCTCGTGCCAAGAACTGGACAATTTATTTGACTGTTTCCAATTGCCACACTTCTCTCACCTTCACCTGGTACATTTTGACTCCTCCCTCCTTCAACTTTTGTGGCGATAGGCTTCAACTAATATTCACTAAAAACTCCCACAGCTACCTTTGGCTACGTTTCCTCATGCCCTGCTTCCTGTGAGGACTTAATTCCATTCTTCCAGCTTCTGTCTCCCAGTCACATCTGTTCTGATAATACAACCTACCAAACCAGCGCTTCTGATAACGTTTTCCTTTTTCCTCCACTGAGGCGCCTCACTCAATCCGATTGACTGGGCTGTCCATCATGTTCACTCCATTTCACAAATTCCTGCTCTCACCACTTTGTTCCCTCCCAGGCATGATAGGGTTCTACCTTCCACCCCACCAGCCTCCCTTTTTCAATAGATCATTCTCTTTCGCTTTTGTTGCATCCATCCAGAGTCATGTCATCTCCAGACACATTTTCCTTACCCTCCCCTTTCAGAATTCTGAAGGGACCAAGTAAAAGGACAGATACTGTTTACCCTGCACTTGTGTGGAAAAGTGCAGTTGGAAATGGGGAAGATGTTTGGGCTGACTGAAGCGTACTGTGGGGGGACAGATCCTTTGGAATGCTGAAAGGGAAGGGAGAATAAGGTGACTAGTAGCATTATATTGGATATGGTGTAAATGGTGGAGGTTGGAACATGGAAGCTGATGTGGCGGAAGATGAGAATAAGGGGAGCTCTATTATGGTTCTGCGAGGGAAGGGAAGGAATGTGAAACTGAATGAACATGGTCACGGGTCCGGTCAACAATGGTGGAGTGGAATTCTTGACTGTGGGAAAAGGAAGATATATTGGAAGCTGCGGAAGGTTGCATCACCTGAAAATATGTGGTGGAGACAGAGTAACTGGGGAAATGGAATAGAAGGGGTGTGAAAAGGTGCAGTCAAGGTCGTGAACTTGTAGTGAATAATGAGTGATAGCCTATTCCCAGAAATGGAGGCAAAAAATTCAAGCAAGGACATGGACAAGTCAATAGTTGGACCACGCGAAGGCAAGAGAAAGGTCGAAATTGAAATTTTTTCATTCAGGAGTGTCGGTCCATCTCACTTTACACATAATGGAGATATAATGTTATAATTTTACACTCTAATTTGAAATGGCAGAACTCTATTTGAACAGTACTTTTTGTGTTTAAACTTTTATTGCCATTTATTAAATTGAGACACTTAAAACAATACAGCCATCGAGAGGATGGGAGATATGTTTATAGAGGGGAATTTTCCAGCCTGAGGGAGTTGGAGGAGAAATTTGAATTGACGGGAGGGAACGAGTTTAGGTACCTGCAGGTGCGGGACTTCCTACGCAGGTAGGTCTCAACCTTCCAGCTCCTACCACCAAGGTGGATACAGGACAGGGTAGTTTCCAAAATGTGGGTGGGAGAAGGGAGGGCTTTTGACATTTAGAAGGAACACATGGGGTCAGAGGAAACGCAGACTGAGGAGCTGAAACACAAATGGGAAGAGGAGTTAGAAGGAGAGATAGAGGATGGTCTCTGGGCAGACGTGTTGAGCAGAGTCAATGCATCTACATCCATGTGCCAGGTTCAGCTTGATACAGTTTAAGGTTGTTCACTGGGCTCACATATGACAGTGGCCTGGTGAACAGGTTTTTTGGGGTAGAAGATAAGTGCACAAGGTGTGCGGGAGGACCAGCGAACCATGTCCATATGTTCTGGGCATGCCCGAAGCTTAGGAGATTCTGGCAGGGGTTTGCGGATGTCATGTCCAAGGTGTTGAAAACAAGGGATGCACCGAGTCCAGAGGGGCGATTTTCAGAGTGTCGGAAAACCCGGGAATCCAGGAGGAGAAAGAGGCAGACGTTCTGGCCTTTGCCTCTCTGGTAGCCCAGAGACAGATATTATTATGTTGGAGCGACTCAAAGCCCCTGAAGTCGGAGACCTAGCTAACTGACATGGCTGGCTTTCTCTGTCTGGAGAAAATCAAGTTCGCCCTGAGAGGGTCAATGTTAGGGTTCATCCGAAGGTGACAACCGTTTGTCGACTTCTTTGGGGATAATTAACCTTCAGTGGGAAACAAAAGGGGGTGGGGGTGTTGGGGTTTAGTGTAGCTTAGTTTAGAGTAGGGTGTTAGAAAAGGTGGGACCTGCGAGGGAGGAAGACAGCTTTTGCACTATGTTTATATTTTTATGTACACTGTTTCTTCTGTTGTTATAAAACCATAAATACCTCAATAAAATATTTATTTAAAAAAATACAGCCATCAGTTTAACTATCTGCCCATTAGTTGTTTCAGCTGACTTAAATAGTTTTACATACGTTGATCTTCAAAATAATACATTTTTAAAATATACATATCCATCACAACAATGGTAGCCTCAAACCAGTCAGCATTTTTAAATTCTTGATTCTAATGTGTTGGGAATGCAGTACTGTAGGTGGTGATTGAAAGAATATTCCGTTACGCTTCTGACTTTGTGTGGGAATGGCGGCGAGCACCTGTTCAATGGAGTCGAGGAACTGTTGGTTCCTATTCTAGTAGGCAGTATGGCTGATGTTAATACAAGGACAGCCCTTCTCCTTTGGATAGAAATGCTTTAAGGGTTGTGTCCTGGTCCTCGTGCACACCAGAAAGTGATTTGTGTCACAGACAGCATTGTGGTAGCTAATACATGTTGAGGATGCTGTTGAGTCACATCTGGTGATCAGTGGAGCTCGTGCCAATGTCCTGTCATTGGAGTCAAGCAATCTGCTTCTGTTAATTACAAGAGGGATCCAGGTGAGAAGTCCAACAGCCTGCTAGGCATTGCACCAGTGACTACTCATTACAACTTTGCCAGAAAATTCAAATGTCCTCTGATACTGGAAATGCTCGGGATGGGATCAAAATGTATGGGATCAAAATGGCAAAAGGCATTTTTTTCAAAAAGGAAAAGCACATTGAAAACAAAGGAGGGGAGATCATCACTGACTGCAATACCCAGATGGAGAGTTGGTTGGAACACTACCTTGAGTTGTACTTAAGGGGAAAAACAGTATTTGCGGAAGTTCTAGACAGAGTAGAGATCTTGTCGGTCATTGAGGAACTGGATAGAGTTTAGCAAAACTGTTGACTTTTACTTGTCATTGGCAAAGCTCCAATTGATGATGGTACACTGCCTGAACTCAAGCTCAGGAAACCGGCACTCCTCTAGCATCAGCGCAAATGTCTTGATCTCTTTGAGACCGAGGTGACAATGTCTCAGGATATGCGTGATGTGAAGATTAACCTTGTCCAAGAGCAACTGCAACAACTATTGAGGTGTATCCTGGCTGAGCATCATGAGAAAATTATTCGTCAGACACATCTTGGCTGAATATATCCATCACAAATCCCTGTTATAGTTTCAAAACTATAGATCCAAAAGCAGCATGATCATCTCATTCCAGCATCTGCAAGAAGAATACCATGAATAACGGAAACAACTATATATTGCCTTCATCAACTTAATCAAGTCTTTCAATCCCATGACCTGAAATGGCAAGTTTAAGCCGCTGAAGCTACTCCGTGTGATTGTCTCCTTCCATGACAACAAGTGGGATAAGGTCCATAAGACAATCAGAAATAGGAGTAGACCATTCAGCCCTTCGAGCCTGCTCAGTCATTTAATAAGATCATGGCTAATCTAACACCCACTAAGTCCACTTTACTTATATCCATAACCCTTAAAACCCCAATGATTTTTTTGAAAAAAAGGAATGATCTCAGCCTTGAAAATGTTCAGGGACTCGGCCTCCACAGCTTACTGGGGTGAAGAATTCCAAAGATTCATCACTCTTTGAGAAAATAAATTCTTCCTCAAATCCTTTCTGCAACTGTGCCCTCTGGTCCTACACTCTCCCATGTGTGAAAACATTCTCCCAACATTTACCCTGTCTAACCCCCTATGAATCTTATAATTTTCAGTCATATCACCTCTCATTCTCTTGAACTCCAAGGAATACAGACCCAACCTGTTTAATCTTTCATCACATGTCTGTCCCTCCATACCTGGGATCATCCTAGTAAACCTCCTCTGTACTGCCTCCAGTAATGATATATATTTCCTTAAATAACAGGACCAAAACTGTACACTGTATTCTAAATGTGGCCTCACCAGTACCCTGTACAGTTGCAGCAAAAGCTCTTTACTTTATACTCCAGCCCCCTTGAAAGCCAGAATTCCATTTGTCTTCCCTGTTACCTTCTGCACCTGTATGTTAGCTTCCTGGGCTTCATGAACAAATCCCTGTGTACTACAGCTTTCTGCGACCTCTTTCCATTTAAATAATAATCTACATTCTCATTCTTCCAAAGTGAACAATCTCTCATTTTTCCACCTTGAATTCCATTTACTAATTTTCTGCCAACTCATTTTTGATGTCGCAACAGCAGAAATCTTCCAGATCTGCAGTAGGGTCAAACAGGGTTGCACTTTGGAGGCAAAATTCGTTGGCACATTCTTACTTTTGTTGCGGTCTTCAATTCATCTACAGCATTGTCCGTTTATGAGAAATAAGGGAAAGCTGTTGAGTCTTGCTCGCTTGAGTGCCAAAGCACAAATGTGCCAAATCTTACTAATAACAATAATCTTTATTAGTGTCACAAGTAGGCTTACATTAACACTGCAATGAAGTTACTGTGAAAATCCCCTCGCCACCACACTCCGGCGCCTGTTCGGGTACACTGAGGGAGAATTCAGAATGTCCAATTCACCTAACGAGCACGTCTTTTGGGACTTGCAGGAGGAAACCGGAGCACCCGGAAGAAACACACTCATACATGTGGAGAACGTGCAGACTCCGCACAGACAATGACCCAAGTGGGAATCGAACCCAGGCCCCGGCGCTGTGAAGCAACAGTGCGAACCATTGTGCTACCGGGCCTATTAGAATTATTCTATACTGATGATGTTGCAGTTGCAACCAATACTGAGAAATATCTTCGGCAAATGGATAGACTTTCTCATGCCTGTAAAATGTTTGATTTAACCATCAACATCAGGAAGATGAACGTCATGGTAGTGGATTTTGTCATATTGCTGTTAATCAATGTGCTTTGGAGATTGTTGCTAACTTGATATATATGGGCTCCACAATCACCAGCAATCTATCACTTGATACTGAAATCAACAGGCACATTTCGAAAATTGTAGCTGTTGTGTCCAAGCTGAGTAAGATGGTAGAACAACAGCAACCAAGAACACCAAACTGCAAGTCTGTGTCCTCGGTGTAATCCGCTGTAGTAGTGAGAAGTGGGCAACATATGCTAGGCAGCAGAAAAGGCTGAATGAACAGTTCAGCCTTTGCAGTCTCCGTCATATCCTTGGTACCTCTTTGTGGGATATGGTCACTGACTTAAATCTTTAGAATGTTACATCAACGCACACACAGTACTTAGTTGATGACGCCTGCAATGGCGCAGCCACTTTGATCAGATAGATGAAAGCAGTATTCTCAGGCCATCTGTACAGTGAACAGGCCAGTGGATCATAACTTGCTGGATGGACGTGCCTCTGCTCCAGGGACACTGCAAGCAAGATTGATGAACATTGACACAGACAACTGAGAGCGATACTCGGGAGCATCTGGAGGCTGACTGTTTGGAGGGTCATCGGAAGAGATAAATACAAACTGAAATCTCCATTAGTTGACAAGCTGGGCCCAACAAAACGGGGATCAGTGAATCGTACACCTGAGTTTATTGCCTTCTTCCATGTGGCAGACACTGCCATCTCGGTGAGAGATTTCTGAACGACACCAAGTGATGTTTAACATGGGGTTGACCAGCAAGGCACAAACCATCATCTCACAAGACTGAAGACTGCCAGCATTGACTGTGCAGACTTGTCACATAATTTATATTCTTCTGTCACAGTATTTGATTTCCCTTCAGGGCTGCAGAATTTGCGACCTTGCTAATGAGTGCACATTTACAGCTCAGATATGTGGTTCAATACTGGCAAGTGTGAAATTGGCCACATTGATGCAACAAGAGATACTTTTGAGTTTGAGGTTAATGAGATTTTAAAAATATTTTTATTCAAGGCTTTTTACATTTTGACACATCAGAAGAACAACACATCGACCTCAACAAACAACCAGAAATCCCCAACCTCCAATGATACCAACACCCCACCTTCCCAAGTTTTACCCCCTGATCTCTACACTTCTCCTCCCGATCCTCCTTTTTAAAAAAAATAATTTTTATTGGGATTTTTGAAAAATGTGTAACAAGAGAACAATAATAATAATAATAACAATAATAAACACCTCCCAGCACCCATAACAATGCATATAACGAACCCCCCCCCCCCGGCCTCTTTCGCCTCCTGCACTCCCGGCTCCACCCCAACCCCAAATATCGCGAGTCCCCAGCCTGGCTTGACCCTGGATCCCACCACCCTCGACACCATCCTCGCCACCCCCTGCCAGAACTCCACCAGTGCCGGGCATGCCAAAAACATATGAGCATGGTTCGCTGAGCTCCCCGAACACCTAATGCACCTGTCCTCACCCCCAAAAAACCTGCTCATCCTCATCCCGGACATATGAGCCCTTTGAGCCCTGTGCAGTAGCTTGAACTGGATGAGGCTAAGCCTCCCCCAATCCTCCTTAAAGCAATCAATGAACGGTTTCCACTTCCCGGGTGAATCCATCTACTGACCCCTGCAAAACGAACTTGATTTTCTCCAACCTTGGACATTCTGCCAGGTCGCTCACCTATACCCCTGCCTTCGGCGGCTCTGAGTCCCACCAACACAACAGAATCCCCCTCTGGCTATCACGGAGGCAAAGGCCGATACATCAGCCTCTCTTCTCTCTCTTTCTACCCCCTCCTCCTCCCCCACCCCTCCCTGGACTCACAGACCTTCCGACACCGTGGGCGGCATGGTAGCCCAAGTGTTTAGCACAAGTGTTTAGCACAGTGGATCACTGTCTGCACTTTCTCCCCGTGCCTGCATGGGTTTCCTCCGGGTGCCCCGGTTTCCTCCCATAAGTCCCGAAAGACATGCTGTTAGGTGATTTGGACATTCTGAATTCTCCCTCCGTGTACCCGAGCAGGTGTCGGAATGTGCCGACTGGGGGCTTTTCACAGAACTTCATTGTAGTGTTAATGTAAGCCTACTTGTGACATTAATAAAGATTATTAAACTGGCATGAGTTTCATGGGTTGCATTATTGCAAATTAAAAATATCGCTATCTCCGGACTCTGGGCCACCCCCATAAACAGAACCTCGGACATCATATCTGAGAATCCCTACTAGAACCCCCTCAGTCTTGGACATGCCCAAAACATGTGGACATGATTTGTATACACCGTCCACACCTACCCTCCAACCCCCGCAAAGAACCCGCTCATCCTCGCCACTGTCATGTGGGCCCTACCTACGCACCACTTTAAACTGGATGAACCTCCTCACACGATGAGGACGTGTTCACCCTCCACAAGGCCTCCACCCACGTACCGGCCCGCACCTCGCCTCCCAGCTGGGGAGTAATGTGAACGCAGTGGTTCGCACTGTTGCTTCACAGCACCAGGGACAGGGGTTTGATTCCCGGCTTGGGTCACTGTCTGTGCGGAGTCTGTACGTTCCCCCCATGTCTCCATGGGTTTCCTCAGGGTGCTCTAGTTTCCTCCCACAACACCCAAAAGACGTGCTTGTGAGGTGAATTGGACATTCTGAATTCTCCTTCAGTGTACTCGAATAGGTGCCAGAGTGTGGCGACTAGGGGATTTTGATTGCATTGTTAATGTAAGCCTACTTGTGACAATATTAAAGATTATCTCCTCCCACTTGTGCTTAAACTCCTCCACCGGAGCGCCCTCCCTCTCAATCAATTCCTTGTGTACATATATCTGACATCCTCCCCTCCCCGATTTTGTCCTCTGACAAGAGCCTGTCCTGCAATGTTAGAGGTGGCAGCCCCAGGAAGGACGGCACCTCTCTCCTCATGAAATCCCTCACCTGCAGGTACCTAAAGCCAATCCCTTTGGGCAACTTATACAATTCATCCAACTCCTTCAGCCCCACAAACTTTCCCGCTATAAACAATTCTCTAAAATGCTCAATCCCCAGCTACCGCCACCCCCAGAACCTCGTATCCAGCCCCGCAGGGACGAACCTATGGTTGTCTCATATCTGCGCCCACAATGACATGGCCTTCAGCCCAAAATGTTGCCTGCACTGGCTACACACCCTTAACACTGGTACACCACCACTGGGCTCAAGGAGTACCTGGCTAGCAAGAACGGAAGAGATGCCAACAACAGAGTCCTGAAACTCATTCCCCGATACGCTGCCTCCACCCGCCCCCAGACTGACCTCTCCTCCACAGCCCATTTTCTCACCGTCGCAATATTCATCACCTAATTTCAGATTTGACAACGGCAGCCCCCCTCCCCCTCTCCAGGAACACCCACCTCACCCGCAGGGTCTTCCCCGCCCAAATAAACCCTGAAATTATCCCATCAACCTTCCTCAAAAGGACTTGTGACCAAAGATAGGGAGATCTTGGAACACAAACAAAAACCTGGGCAGCGCCGTCATTTTCGCTGTTTCCACACGCCCAGTCAGCGACAGCGGGAACACATCCCACTTCTTAAAATTTGCCTTCAATCCCTCCACCAATCTTGCCAAGATCAATTTGTGTATCTGGATCCATCTCCACGCCACCTGGATTCATAAATACTTAAAGCTCACCCCCACTGCCCTGGACTGCAACTCCACTAATCTCCTCTCTTGCCCTCTCTTTTGAGAGGGTATACCTTGCTCTTTCCCGTGTTCAATTTAGACCCCGACAACCAGCCAAATTCCCCCAAAATCTCCATGATCCCTCCGGGGCTGGTTTAGCTCACCAGGCTAAATCGTTGGCTTTTAAAGCAGACCAAGCAGGCCAGCAGCACAGTTCGATTCCCGTACCAGCCTCCCCGGACAGGCGCCGGAATGTGGCGACTAGGGGCTTTTCACAGTAACTTCATTGAAGCCTACTCGTGACAATAAGCGATTTTCATTTCATTTCATTCATGCTGCCCACTATGTCCAAGATATATAATAACAAATTATCCGCATATAGCAAAATCCTATGCTCGGCATCCCCTGTTCAATGCCCGAAGCACCATTGCCAACAGCTCTATCGCCAAGGCGAAAAGCAACAGGGAGAGCGGGCACCCCTGCCTCGTCCCACAATGTACCTCAAACTCCAGTGGTTCGGCCGAATGCTTGTCACCGGCACCCTGTACTGCAGCCTGGCTTAATCCACAAATCCCTGCTGCCCCCCCCCCCCCTCCAATACTCACCATGAACCCCTAAACTCTCTCCACCGCAAACGCAGACTGATCTAGACTTGGGTCCAGGACCGTATTGAATCCACCCCCCAAAATCAACCGATGCGTGACCAGGTCCGGGATCTTCCCTCACACCCGCCTTGTAAAGTCCATTCCATTCCAAATCGGGACATACACATTTACCTATCCTACATAAACATTAAGTCTAGAGCTAAAAAGACCATGGTGAGGATTTCAGCAGAGATCAACTCATGGAGGGGCAATGATACAGAGGAAGAAATGGCAGTCTTGGTAGTTGATATGACCGGAGTGGTCAAACGGCGGCTGGTGAGCGGAATACGGCTTTTCGGCCCATAGCGTGTGGCTTTTCCCTCCGGGGCCCGAAAAGAAAATGAGGCAGTCTCGGCAGCGGGGGGGGGGGGGGGGGGGGGGGGGGACATAATGGCTTGCGGCTGTTCCCCCAATCCTGAGATTACACTTGCGGACGATCGGAAAAAGAACGAGCCAGTCTGAACAGTAACAAGAAAATATGTAACAATTAAACTATGTAGGACCACCGGGAAACTACGAGAGAAGTCTGATGCCTGGAAGGTTTGGTAGGAAAAACTGAAGATTACGTCCTGATTTTTGGGTGGGGGGGGGGCCCTTTCTTCAGTTTCCCTCCATGTCACCCAGCCATCATTACCTTTCAGATCCCTCTCCGGGTCTTTGACCAACCCTAATCTCTACCCAACCCATTGCAACTTCTCAGCCTTTGTACTTAATTTTATCCTTGAAATCTTGCTCCCCCTTGGGATGGGATGCTGACTTGTTGGGTAGAGTTGTGCACTGTTAATCCTGTGTAAGCTTGATGAATGAAAATGGCATAATCAAATTGTTAGAAACAGAAGTAGGAATATGAAAACTGGTTTCCAGCCAGAATAGAAGAAAAATTTTACATTCACTGTTCAAATCTATTTGCCTTGTATTGTGCGGTCGATTCCAGCCCCACTGACCCTGGAGTCCCAGCACAAGTGAATTAACCAATAATTTGTATAAAATTTGCAGAATCCTTGGCCCCATGACTGCTCAATAGGTTATCGCCACCAGGTTTGTAAATTTATCCCAATATCTGTTTATTTATAACAGGAATAAAGTTGAACTAGTCAATAATTATAACAGAATAAGGGCCAGCTAATCTTTTACCATCCCACTCCCTACCCAAACACACTAGACATATAGGCACAGTGGGAGGGGAACGGATAATAATGAGAATTAAAATGAAATGAAAGATGAGTGTCGTTGCTTCCAATGTCAAAGTTGTTGCAGCAGGTCCTGGCAAGCCTCACCATGGCACCGTTTAGCACTGGTCCATACAAATGTGGACCAGGCTTAATGGCATCTGGGAGGTTTCCTACGGCACTCCTGCCAGCTGGGCACCTTGGCACTGCCACCCTGACATGATGCCTGAGTTCTGCGTTGCCCGTGCCAGGGATTGGACTCGGTGGCCTTCCCTTATGAGGGGTGGGGGGGGGGGGGGGTTGAGGACCCCCTAACAGGTAAGTTTAGGGGGTGCCGGGGGGTGGGGGTGGGGGGGGGGGGGCTCGAGAGTTCAGGGCAGGGCATTTAGCAATAGTGTCCCAATCTCTTCCTGTACTGACGAGCTTAGCTTGAGGCGAGTGCGGTCTCAGTGGGGTGTTCCTCGCCGAGGCAAATAAAAAATAATAAAAAGTTGTTGCAGCAGACTGCCCTGCCATGTTGATTGTTGCTTTGGGGTCGAAACCACCAGTTGGATTGCTAATGAGTATCTTCTGCTAGGAACATTCATTTAGTGCTTCCAGGGTTCCCCCTGGAACCCTGGGGGAGTCACTTTAACTTTTATTACCCTGCGCCTTTACTCAAAGAAACAGCCTCAGGTCAGTTTGATTCTTAAGACTCTCAGTCTCATCTTCTCCTCAGCTCCAGCCTGGTTTTAAAAACTTAACTGGTTTCCAAGCTCACCAGAATGTCCCCCCAGCTTTACTGAGGAAAAACAGAGTATCGTAGAAGCAGCTTCCACGAGATTTTGCAGAAATCTGTTAATATTTCAGGGAGGAACCCCAAATTCCCCCCCCCCCCCCCCCCCCCCCCCCCCCCAGCTCTCAGGAATTAAAACACTCACAGGCTGGATGGAGAGGAAAGCTGGCTGTGTCTGTTTTCCTGGAGAGAGCTCTGGTGTTGCTTCTGCTGCTGGGTTTTTAAAACTGAAAGCAAAATGAATCCTTCTGGCTTTGCAGAACACTACAGAACGGTCAGCATAGAGTATCAGCTAAGGCCTGGTAATTTGAGCCAGGTCTGGCTGTCGGCCAACTCCACCAAGGTGCATCAGCAATGATCTTCCTGGAATTTGCTCATCTGAAATGCAACCTGCCTTGCCTTAGGTCATAGGTCAACCCTCAGTTTACTAGTGATTTACCATGAATAACGACAGAGGATGAGTTGAGAGTGAAACTGTGGCTTTAATTAGCTTAAAGATACCTGCTGGCAGCCGGCTTCAGACTGAAGGCAGGGCGGGAGGTTGGCCACCTTTTTATACCTGAGCCCGAAGGGAGGAGCCACAGGCGGAGCCAGCAGGGGCAAGGCCAGGCATGTTACATACAGCAGGTATAATTCATACAGTGGTTTACCACATTCACCCCCTGTTTAAAAAGAAAAAGGAGTCCGGCGGAGGTGAAGTGGACGGGTTGAATTATATATTGAGTCTGTTGGGGGCTTTGACTGTCCGTTGTGACCGCTGCAGTCCCGGCTGTGGTGTGGATACTGGTGTCGGATGAAGTGTTGATGCCTGCGTGTCCAGGAGCGTGTCGTCTTCTGCATCACCAAGTAGATGAGTGCCTGGCTACGGGCCCTGGGGTTCTCGCGTGCCATGCACTGGGACTAGCGGAGTATGCCATTGCCCTAGTGCAGCATGGGTACCAATGAAGGGAGAAGGTGTAGGGTCGGGGCAGTGGTGATGGTCGCTGGTGAACCTGCGGGTGCCAAATCCTCCCGCCTGTCATGGTGAGCCACGTGGGCATATTGTGGGTAATCATGGAGGAGATGGACCCTTTCGACCAGGGGATCCGACTTCTGACTCCTCGCATGCTTCTGGAGGAGGACGGCCCTGGAGCGAGACCCCTGAGGTGGATTTCCCGGGGAAGACGAACATTCTCTCGTGAGGGGTCACATTGGTGGTGGTGCACAGGAGCGACCGGATTGAGTGGAGCGCATCGGGAAGAACCTCCTGCCAGCGGGAGACAGGGAGACCTCTAGACCGTAGGGCAAGAAGGACGGCCTTCCAGACCGTCGCGTTCTCCCTCTCCACCTGTCCGTTCCCCCGGGGGTTGTAGCTGGTAGTCCTGCTTGGGACGATGCTCTTGGTAAACAGGTACTGACGCAGCTCATCATTCATGAAGGAGGAACACCGATCACTATGGATGGAGTTGGGGAAACCGAACAAGGTGAAGAGGCCGTGCAGGGCCTTGATGACTGTGGCAGAGGTCATGTCAGGACATGGGATGGCGAAAGGGAAACATGAGTACTCATCAATGATGTTGAGGAAGTACACATTATGGTCAGTGGAGGGGAGGGGCCCTTTAAAATCGACGCCGAGGCGCTCAAAGGGCCGGGAGGCCTTTACCAGGTGTGCTCTGTCTGGCCGATAGAAGTGTGGTTTGCACTCCGCGCAGACCTGGCAGTCCCTGGTCATGGACCTGACCGCCTCGATGGAGTAAGGCAGGTTGCGGGCCTTGATAAAGTGGAAAAACCGGGTGACGAGGTCAGTGGAGGGCCCGAAGTCGGTCTACTTGTGCACTGGCACATGTACTGCGGGATAGGGCATCTGGGGGCTCATTGAGCTTCCCGGGTCGATACAAGATATCATAATTATAGGTGGAGTTGATCCTCCACCTATAGGATCTTGTCATTCTTGATCTTGCCCTGCTGTGTGTTATTGAACATGAAAGCATCCAACCGTTGGTCAGTAAGGAGAGTGAATCACCTGCCGGCTAGGTAATGCATCCAATGTCACACAGCTTCCATAATGGCTTGGGCTTCCTTTTCGATGGAGGAGTGTTGAATCTCGGAGCTCTGGAGGGTACGGGAGAAGAAAGCCACGGGCCTGCCCGCCTGATTGAGGGTAGGGACTAGGGCAAAGTCGGACACATCGCTCTCCACCTGGAACGGGATGGACTCATCTACTGCGTGCATTGCAGCTTTGGCAATATCTGCTTTGGTAAGATTGAAGGCCAGCCGGGCCTCAGCCGTCAGGGCAAAAAGGGTGGATTTAATGAGTGAGCGGACCTTATCTGCATAATTGGGGACCTACTGGACATAGTAGGAAAACAATCCCAAGCATCTCTTCAGGGCCTTGAGAAAGTGGGGATGGGGAAGTTCCAGAAGGGGGCGCATGCGATCGGGGTTGGGCCCTAGGACTCGTTTTCCACAACATAGCCAAGTATGGCTAGGCGGGTTGTGCAAAAAACACATTTCTCCGTATTGTACGTGGGGTTAAGGAGCTTGGCGGTCTGGAGGAATTTTTGGAGGTTAGCATCATGGTCCTGCTGATCATGGTTGCAGATGGTGACATTATCCAGATACGGGAATGTGGCCCGCAGCTTGAACTGGTCAACTATTCGGTCCATCTCCCATTGGAAGACCGAGACCCCATTGGTGACGCCGAAGGGGACCACGAGGAAGTGATAGAGGTGCCTCGAAGGCAGTTTATTGGCAGTCCTACGGGCTGATAGGAAGCTGGTGGTACGCGGACTTCAGATCAATGGTGGAGAAGACTCAGTGCTGCGCGATCTGGTTGACCATGTCAGATATGCGGGGGAGGGGGTACGCATCGAGCTGCGTGTACCAGTTGGTACTCTGACTGTAGTCGATTACCAACCGGTGCTTCTCACCAGTCTTGATGACCACCATTTGGGCTCTCCAGGGGCTAGTACTGGCCTCCCTTCCCGCAGGAGTCGCTAGACCTATGACTTGATAAAGACCTTGTCCCGAGCACTGTATCGTCTGCTCCTAGTGGCGACTGGCTAACAGTCCAGGGTGAGGTTAGCGATGAGCAGCGTTGGGGTGACCTTGAGGGTCGCGAGGCTACAGATGGTGAGGGAGGGGGGGGGGAGGGGGCAGGGGTCCATTGAACTCCAAGGTAACACTTTTGAGATGGCACTGGAAATCGAGCCCCAGTAGCACGGCAATGCAGAGTTGAGGGAGGACGTAGAGTTTGATGTTTTTGTACTCAACGCCCCGTGCTGTAAGGGTTGCAGCACAGTACCCACGGACTTCCACGGCATGCGATTCGGAAGCCAGGGAGATTTTCTGGGTCGCGGGTAAGATTGGGAGGGAGCAGCGCCGTACCGTATCTGGATGAACAAAAATCTCTGTGCTCACAGAGTCGAAAGGGTAGGTTGTCTCGTGGCCGTTGATCCGGACAGCCACCATGGAGTTGGTGAGGTGAACTGGTCGAGGGTGATGGAGGTGTGCTGCGAAAGGTGGGCAGGCTGATCGAGGGTAGCGGAGGTCAGCTTACGATCGGGTGAGCAGGGGTTCCGGGAGGCGGCGGGGTGATTAAAAGATGGCGGCCCCCAGGGGTCGCCATTGGCAAGTGGCGGTGAAGATGGCAGCCTCCAAAGGTCGCACGTGGTGAGTGGCGGTGAAGATGGCAGCCTCCAGGGGTTGCACGTGGCAAGAGGTGGTGAAGATGGCAGCATCCACGGGCTACATGCAGCGCTGCTGGGTTTAAAAACGGGGTGGGCCTGGCAGATTTTAGCGAAATGGCCCTTCTTTCTGCACCCATTGCAGGTTGCGCTCCTTGCTGGGCAGCGTTGTCTGGGGTGCTTACCCTGGTCACAGAAGTAGCACTATGGGGCTCCGGATTTGGCAGGTTACTGCGCGGCACTGGGTTGCAGCGCCCCCCGGGTCGGGTGATGGCGGCGGCCACTACGTCCACGAGGGTGCCGCATGGTCGAAGGTGTCGGCATCCATGTTGTGGAAGGCCGCTTCTAATGAGTCTGAAAGCTGTACTGTCTCTTGGAGGTCGAGTGTACCCCTTTCTAGTAGGCGCTGGTGGGTGTAATTTGACTTTATGCCTGCGGCATAGGCGTCCCGGATCAACAACTCTGTGCTCGACAGCCGATACCGCCTTACAATTGCAGTTCCGGCTGAGTACCCGCAATGTGCGCAGAAATTCAGCTTGTGATTCTCCGGAGCGCTGTCGCCTCGTGGCAAGGAGATGCCTAGTGTACACCTTGTTGACTTTATTGACATACTGTCCTTTCAACAGCGTTATCACATCCGCGTACAAGGTCGCTTCCCTGATAATAAGGCATTCTTGCGGGTTCACCCGGAGTTGAGAACTCGCAGCTTGTGGGTCTCGACGACGACGATGGTGGAGGATTCGATGTAGGATTCGAAGCAGCGTAGCCAGTGTTCGAACATGCTAGTGGCATCGACTGCTTGGGGGTCCAGCTCCAGGCGATCAGGTTTGAGTGATTGGTCCATCTTAAAACTTTAAGTTAATTAAATTGATGTACCATCAATAACAACAGAGGACGAGTTGGGAGTGGAACTGTGGCTTTAATTAGTTTAAAGATACCTGCTGGCAGCCAGCCCCAGACTGATGGCAGGGCCGGAGGTTGGCCATCTTTATACCCGAGCCACAGGCAGAAACTGCAGGGGCAAGCCCAGGCATGTTACATACAGCAGGTATAATACAATACAGTGGTTTACCACAATCAGCCACTCTAATTAAAGGTGAAGTACATCCTAAAGGCAGAGGCACATTAATTGTCCAGGTACAAAAATTTAAACAGCAGAATAACCAAAATTAAAATGAGAAAACAAGGGACAAACGGGTTAACAGGAGGATCCTTATCTGCAGTGCATCACTCACTCACTACAAAGCCAGTAACTTGAAACACCACTTCAAAATGAATCACAACTTTCATCTGATTATCCTCCTAAATCAGAGTGACAGAAGAAGTTGTTAACCATGTTAAAACCATCCCTAAACAGCCAGAGGCAGTTGATGGAGGGTTAACAAATGCGGATGTACTACTGGATGAACTCATCAGTGTTGCAAGAGATGGCGCACCTGCAATGCTGGGGAAACATGAAAAGTGATCCCAAATTTCCTTAGTTTTTTCACTATTCATTGCATCATTCATTGTGATAATCTGGCACCCAGATACTTCCAAGTACAAAAATGTTATGAAAATGGTCCTTGAAATTGTCCACTCAAATGGGAAGACTCACTGACAGTTCAAAATGTTATTTAAGGACTGGGATCTCGAAGACAAGCCTGATGATTTATCTTTCCAGGTGTTTTGTGGGGTGTTTGTTGGCCAGCCATGTCTTAAATAGGTTTGTGGAACTATTGGAGCCTATCATTGCACTTCATGGAAAAGTCCTATCCACAAACTGGAAGATAAAGAATGGATACTGGATCTGATGTTTCTCACTGATATAATGCAGTCTCTGTGAGCTCTCAATTTGGCCATCCAGGGGCAGGATAACATTATTTCTGACTGTACTTCAAGAGTTCGCAGCTTCCAGAATAAAGCAAGGCTTTGGCTAAAAAAACTGTCAAAAAATGTAAACCATTTTCTACATCTCAAAAGGAGGGTGAACACATCTCCTCACATTTGAAATGAAAAATCACAAACTCAAGAATACAGAGATAAAATCCAAAGTCTACTTGATAATTTTTGAGCTAGGTTTGATGACCTGCAGAAGTTGACATTCTGCTTTGCCTTCCTTGTAAACCCATTCATGGTTGATGTTGTCAATCATGGTTCACAAACCTCTGGTTACAGAAACATCTGTAGAAATCAAACTATTGGACTTCCAGGAAGAGGAGGAAGTACCTGAGGAGAAGGAACTATGAGGGGCTGGTTTAGCTCACCAGGCTAAATCGCTGGCTTTGAAAGCAGGCCAGCAGCGCGGTTCGATTCCCGTACCAGCCTCCCCAAACAGGCGCCGGAATGTGGCGACTAGGGGCTTTTCACAGTAACTTCATTGAAGCCTACTCGTGACAATAAGCGATTTTCTTTTCATTTCATGACCACTATCAGCTAACACATGGGGGCCAGGAAGGAAAGTTGGGTGGTCAGTAGCTTGATGAGAATAGCATTGATGAATGGTAGAGGACAAGAAATTTTAAATGCAAGCTGTGAAGGGTGGAACAAATGAGATAATGGAAGAGAAGGTGCCACTGAGTAGCAGAACTGATCAAGGTATGATTTTTGTTAAGCAAAGATATTAAGGGATATGGGCTAAAGGCAGGTATATGCAGTTACGCCACAAATCAGCCATGATCTCATTGAATGGCAGGAAAGGCTCAAGGCTGAATGGCCTTCTCCTGTTCCTCTGCTCCTAGTAATGTTGTCAATACATCCTGATTTAAACTGGGCAAGCAGTGGCAGGTGTAGCTAGGCAGCATCATTAAGAGGTTGGTCTTCCTTCAACCTACTTTAATTTGATTTTTAAGAAATTAAATTTTTGTTTTGCTCCAGGTGAAGAATTCAGATGATGGAAAGATATCCTTGGAGATGTCTCTGGGTCAGCTCCTGCGGCGCGCATCTTCAAAAGCCTCTGACCTCCTGACCTTTAACCAGTCGAGTGGATCTTCCAGAATTCTGGATGGTGAAATTATTTACTCAAAGAACAATGTTTGCGTCCATCCATCAGACCTGCTGCGAGGCCTTGGAGAACACCACCCAGGTATAGTACATGCAGCTGAACTGTTCTTCATGGTCCAGATTTGAGCAGTCATCGCTCGTTAAGATGTTTCCAATTTAGTTAATGTGTTGATTCTAATGGGCAATGGATTGAAATTGCAATTGCACCCAACCTACACTTGTCCATATATTGATTTAGATAGTTGGTAATTGCTTGTTTTCTTTTAGCGGTAGTTAGCAACCATAAATTGCTGCTGATTTTGCTGATGGATAAAATCGGGTTGTACAATGTGGAAGATTAGTAAGAACGAACAACTGTCACTGTGCCACTTTTGAGCATCTTTCTACCAGCTCAAAAATTACACGGACAGAATTGAAGAAACAGGACTGTCCTCCTGTCTCTTGGTTGTGCAATCATGGTCATCCATGAACCAGACAGGAAAGGGAGACTTGCATCAATTTATCTACTTTTTTTTAATACTCATTTTATTGAGGTATTTATGGTTTTACAACAAAATAAACAATGTACGCTGCTATTTCCGGGTGAACCCTAACATTGACCCTCAAGGCGAACTTGATTTTCTCCAAACAGAGAAAGCTAGCCATGTCAGTAAGCCAGGTCTCCGTCGTCGGGGGCTTTGGGTCCGTCCAAGCTAATAGAATCTGTCTCTGGGCTACCAGGGAAGCAAAGGTTAGAACATCTCCCTCTTTCTCCTCCTGGATT
Organism: Scyliorhinus canicula; assembly: GCF_902713615.1. Taxonomy (NCBI): domain Eukaryota; kingdom Metazoa; phylum Chordata; class Chondrichthyes; order Carcharhiniformes; family Scyliorhinidae; genus Scyliorhinus; species Scyliorhinus canicula. Next base: position 23,711,532 of record NC_052163.1, read on the forward strand.
CCCGGGTCTTCCGACACTCCGAAAATTGCCACCTCTGGACTTGGTGCCACCCTTGTTTTTAACACCGTGGACGTGACCTCCGCAAACCCCTGCCAGAATTCTCTAGGTTTCGGGCATGCCCAGAACATATGGACATGTTTCGCTGGCCCTCCCGCACACCTTGCCCCATATCCTCTACCCCAAAGAACCTGCTCATCTGGGCCACTGTCATGTGGGCCCGGTGAATGATTTTAAATTGTATCAGGCTGAGCCTGGCACATGTTGCGGACGTGCTGACTCTACTCAACACGTCCGCCCAGAGACCATCCTGTATCTCTCCTCCTAACTCTTCCCACTTGCGTTTCAACTCCTCGGTCTGCATCTCATCTGACCTCATGAGTTCCTTGTAAATGTCTCCCACCCACACTCTGAAACTACCCTGTCCTGTATTCCCCTTGGTGGTAGGAGCGGGAAGGTTGAGACCTGCCCGCGTAGGAAGTCCCGCACCTGCAGATACCTAAATTAATTTCCGCTTGCTAATCCAGATTTCTCCTCCAGCTAGAAAACCTCCCATCCTCTCAATCCCTGCTCTCTGCCATCTCCGAAACCCTCCATCCATCCTCCCCAGGGCGAACCGGTGATTATTACAGATTGAAGACCACACCGATGCTCCCTCCTCCCCCACATGCCTCCTCCATTGCCCCCAGACCCTCAGGGCCGCCATCACCACAGGGCTGGTGGAGTACCGTACGGGTGGGAACAGTAGAGGTGCCGTTGCTAGCGCCCCAAACTAGTGTTACTTTGCATGAAGCTGCCTCATCACGCTCCCATACCAACCCTCCCCCCACAACCCACTTCCTGGTCATGGCTATATTCATCGCCCAAAAATAATTACTAAAGTTCGGCAGCGCCAGCCCACACTCAAGCATTCCTTTTTTATTCGCGGGATCTTACCCGCCCATACAAAGCCAGTGATTACCTTATTGTCCCGTTTAAAAAAGGACTGTGGAATAAAGATGGGAAGACACTGAAACACAAACAGGAATCTCGGGAGGACCGTCATTTTCACTGTCTGCACCCTGCCAGCTGGAGACAACGGGACCGCGTCCCACCTCCGAAAATCGTCCTTCATTTGGTCTACTAATTGGGCCAAATTTTACTTCTGTAGCTGTTCCCATTCCTGTGCCACCTGGATGCCTAGGTACCGAAAGCTTCCCCCTACCACCCTAAACGGCAGTTCCTCCAATCGCCCCTCCTGCCCCCTTGCCTGGACCGCGAACATCTCACTTTTCCCCATATTTAGTTTGTACCCTGAAAACCGGCCAAATTCCCCCAAAATCCTCATAATTTCTTCCATCCCCTCCAGTGGGTCTCTCCCCCCCGCCCTGGATCAGCCCCTTGAGGCTCTCAGCGCACAATTGCTAGCGGCTCTATGGCTAACGCGAACAGCAGTGGGGAGAGGGGGCATCCCTGTCTCATTCCCCTGATGCAGCCTGAAATAGTCTGTTGTCCTATTCATCTGTATGCTTGCGACACGAGCCTGATACAACAACCTGGCCCATTCAATAAAGCCCCGCCCAAATCTGAACCGTCCAAGAACCTCCCACAGATATTCCCATTCCAACCGATCAAAAGCCTTTTTTGCGTCCATTGCAACCATTACCTCCACATCCGTACCTTCTGAGGGCATCATGATCACATTTAACAACCTTCTGCCTACTCTTAATGAACCCTGTTTGGTCCTTCCTAATCCCGTCCACAACACAGTCTTCAATCCTAGAGGATAAGATTTTGGCCAGCGGTTTGGCGTCCACATCCAATAGGGATATCGGCCTGTAGGACCCACATAGCTCCGGGTCCTTGTTCCGCTTCAGGATCCATGAGATCGTGGCCTGTGCCATCGTTGGGGGAAGCACCCCACGCTCCCTTGCCTCATTGAATGTCCTCATCAACAGCGGCCCCAATATCCCAGAGAACTTTTTATAAAACTCCACTGGGTACCCGTCCGGCTCTGGGGCTTTACCCGACTGCATGGCCTTCAAACCCTCTGCTATCTCTTCCAACCCGATCGGGGCTCCCAGCCCTTCTATCAACCCGCCGTCCACCTTCGGGAAATTCAGCCCTCCTAAAAATTGCCTGATCCCCTCTGGCACAGCTGGGGTTTCCGACCCATACAGCCTACTGTAAAACACCTTGAACATCTTATTCACCCCTGCCGAGTCTCCAACCAGGTACCCGTCCCCGTCCTTTACTTTCCCAATCTCCCTGGCTGCCTCCCTCTTTCTAAGCTGCTGTGTGAGCATTCTGCTGGCCTTCTCCCCATGCTCATAGATTGTCCCCTTGCCTTCCTCAGCTGCTTTACTGCCCTCCCTGTAGTTAACCAGCCAAACTCCGCCTGTAGCCTCCGTCGTTCCCTTAAAAGCCCTGCCTCTGGGATCTCCGCATACATCCTGTCGACCTGCAATATCTCCTTTAACAGTTGGCCCGTCTCTGCTCTGTCTGCCTTATCCCTATGGGCCCATATCGAGATCAGCTCCCCTCTAACCACCGCCTTCAATGCCTCCCAGACCACCGCCGCCGAAACTTCACTCGTGTCGATGACTTCCAGGTAGTTCTGAATACATTTCCTCAGCCGCCACCTCTTCGTCAGCTAAAAGTCCCACGTCCAGCCTCCAGTGCAGGCACTGGCTACTCTCCCTGCTAACCTGTAGGTCAACCCACTGTGTGGCATGATCTGCGATTGTGATTGCCGAATACCCCATGTCCACTACCCCCGGTCAGTAGAGCCCTATTCAAAATAAAAAAATCAATCCGGGAGTACACTTTATGCACGTGTGAGTAAAAGGAGAACTCCTTCACTCTCGGCTGCCCAAATCTCCATGGGTCCCCCCCCCCCCCCCCCCCCCCCCCCCCACATCTGCTCTATGAACCCCTTTAGCTTCTTTGGCATTGCTGGTACCCTGCCTGTCCTTTGGCTCGACCGGTCTAACCCAGGGTCAATAACTGTGTTTAAGTCCCCTCCCATGACCAACTTATGCGAATCCAGGTCCGGGATATTCCCCAGTATTCTCTTTATAAACTCCACATCATCTCAATTTGGCGTGTACACATTTACTAATACCACCTGCAACCCCTCAAGTTTCCCATTGACCATAATGTACCGGCCTCCCACATCCTCAACTATTCTTCCCGCCTCAAATACCACTCGCCTATTAATCAGGATCACAACCACTGTCTGTGAAGAGTTTGCACGTTCTCCCCGTGTCTGCGTGGGTTTCACCCCCACAACCCAAAAGATCTGCAAGTTAGATGGATTGGCCACACTAAATTGCCCCTCAATTGGAAAAAATAATTGGGTACTCTAAATTTAAAAAAAAAAAATCAGGATCACTCCTCTAGTCTTCGGGCCCAGCCCCGAGTGGAAAAACCTGTCCGACCCATCCCTTTCTTAATCTGATCTGATCAGTTACTCTAAGGTCCGTCTCCTGTAGCATTACCACGTCTGCCTTCAGTCCTCTCAAATGCGCGAACACGCGTGCCCTCTTAACAGGTCCATTTTTAGACCTCTCGCATTCCATGTGATCAGCCTAGTTGTGGGGCTCATCCCCCCCCCCCCCTTTGCCCATCAGCCATCACCTTTCTTGAGCCAGTCTCCAGCCCACGCCCCACGCATCTGCCGGCCTGCCGCCAGGCAGCCAACGGCACCGACCTCCTTTCTGACATATTCAAAAGAAAAGCAGTCCCAACACAATTGCCATAAAAAATTTAAGAAAAACATGATAAACCACGAAAAGATCAAACAGAAGATCCAGCATCTAACAACCTCCATCCCCCATCAGTGCAAATGTAAACTTGAACTCACTCAGCTTTTCAACAAGTCCCAAATCAATACAGAAGGCATTCCAAATAATGGCCCAAAAAGAAAGGAACAAGAAACTTTAACGTGAGCACTGCAGCAAAGTTCAAAGTCTTCAGTTCACCACCAGTCCTTTCCTTCTAGCGAAGCCCATCGCTTCCTCGGGCGACTCAAAATCAAAATACTGCTCCTCATACATTACCCAGAGACGGGCCGGATACAGCAGTACAAACTTCACCTTTTTCTTAAAAAGGGTCGCCTTTATCTGATTGAACCCCGCTCTTCTCCTGGCCACCTCCGCACTCAGATCCTAATAGATCCGCAGGATACTGTTCTCCCATTTACAACTGTGTCTGCCTGGCCCACCATAAAATACACTTCTTGTCCAAGTGCCTGTGGAATCTCACCACCATTGCCCTTGGGGGATCCCCCACTCGCGGCTTCCTCGCGAGCGCTCTGTGCACTCTGTCCACCTCCAAGGGTCGGGAGAACATCCCATCCCCCAGTAACGTCTCGAACATGCCCGCTATGTATGCCCCAGCGTCCGCTCCTTCGGACCCCTCCGGGAGACCGGTGATTCTCAAGTTCTGCCGGCGGGACCTATTCTCTAGGTCCTCCACCTTCTCTCTCTAGGAGACTTTTCATCTGGTCTCTCAGCATCCCCACCTCCAACTCCACCGCAGTTTGATGTTCCTCCTGCTCAGCCAGCACCTTCTCTACTTTCTGGATTGCCCGATCTTGGCCATCCAATCTAAGTTCCAGCTGTGCAATCGACTCTTTAATCGGGTCCAAGCATTCCTGCTTCTGCTTGGCGAAGCCCTCCTGAATAAACTGCATCAGCTGCTCCGTTGACCACTGGGTCAAAAAGTCAGGACTCTGGTCATCCGCCATGCTTTCTCCCGCTGCAGCTTCAGCCCAAGCCTTCTCTGTACATCTATTTCTTCCTTTGTGAGCACTTCTAGTGCGCCTCTCCATGCACCAATGTAGGAATCCACTCCACAATTGCCTCTTCCATCAATTTGCCAAATCTAGTCCGATAGAAAATCCGGGTTGGGGGGGGGGGGGGGGGGAGGTCCAAAGGTCTGATGTGAGCGGGAGCCACTAAATGTGCGACCTACTCCTTCATAGCTGCCATTGGAAGACCTAATTTATATATTTTTTAAAGAGATTCACAAAATGAAAACCCATTTCTAACGTACCATTTTGTTCGATGTTGCCGTCAATGCAGAACCTGAATGCTAGCATTTGAGCATCATTACAAATAATGTTAATAATCTCTACTCAAAATCACCTGAACAAAACTTTTGAAAGCTGAGTAAACCTCTTCTATTGTTACCTGTCAATGGTATGAACAATTTCAGTTTCGCTTCTGTGCCTCAAAATACAGCTTTTCCTTTCTCCTGTCCCATACTTGCATTACACACAAACATGGGAGTTGAGAGCTCTAGTTGAGGTTTAGGGTTTCATTATCCATTAATTAGTCAACACATGTATTGGTAGATTGGCAGATTTGTTTGCCTAAAAGAGCTGGCCTTCTTGTTTGCTTGGCGTTAAGCTGCGTACTTTGCAGTGTTATGAAAATGCTGTAGCAAAAAGCAGACAGTAGAAGGTACTCCTGCTCTGTGGCATGGGTACAAGTAGGAAGATTATTTCCAGGGGGCGGGGGAACACATTTCACAACTACCGAAGATCTTAGTGGATGTGTTAATTTAATGGATTTTAAATTAGCTTTTTGATCAACATCTGCTTAAAATCCACCACTTTTACTCTTTTCTGTTAATTAATGTGCCACCCTTTGCAGAAAACTGTATAACGTCTTGTGTCTATTTGTAAAGCTGCTTTGTGTTTTCCATTTTTTGGAGCCAGAACATTTGTATGCAAAGAAAGCACTGAAAGGTTGGAGCGAGCGCAAGGATCTCAGATTACAGCTTGAAGTTATTCCAGTAATACATCGACAGACTGCAAAACAATATGAATGTACTTGACCTTGAAAGGTTTAATCCCATTGACTGAAAACGGCAAATGAGTATTTGAGTATTTCGTGATGGTACCGTACCACTGAACTTATCTTTAATTTCTCTTAGCCAAGGTTAATGTAGGGTGCCCTCTAGTGTTGAAGCCATTGCACTTGACCTGTAGAAATAGATCAGAGCAAACCGAGTTCAAACCAAAACATTCAAAATATTCGCCGTTGATCTGAAAATGGGCAAATAAATTCATCAGTAACTGAAGTAAAAATATCTTATTGACACCAATATTTGAAATAGCAAAGAAAGGTGATGGGTAGATAAGACCAAGAGGTCTTTGTTCATTTCTTTCTAGGTTAAATGTATTCTCTAAATAACAGCTATTGTATTGCAGAAAATTTGTACAGAGAATTTATTTTTAAATTGTTTAGTACACCACTATTACAAGTGTGTTTATGAACTGTCTCACTGAGGAGCAATTTTAAGAGGATGGTTTGTATATACTTTTAAAAGACTCACAGGCAAAGCCAGTTCTTTAATAGGCAATAATATATTAAATATTATGTCCTTGGGCTGAAATGCTGACTGTGATTGGCTGAACAACAGCCACGTGTGAAAAGTAATATTATTAATGTTACCCAATATTTAATCAGTCAGTAATTGTCTTCAGGAAATGACGCTATCAACAACAATTTGCATTTATGTAGTATCTTTAACATAGAAACATATTCCTAAGGCACTAAACAGAATCAGACATAAAATGGACATGACTTAAAGGAAATGTTAGAATAGACCAAAAGCTTGATCAGTCAGGTGGATTTCACAGTGGGCCTTTAAAGGAAGTGGAGAGACAGAGAATTCAAGAGTCTACTTCCTAGATTCCAAGGTGGGACAAAGGGAGGAGGAGCCAAGAGTTGGAGGAATGCAGCATTCTGAGGGTTGGAGGAGAGGTGGAAGTTACTGACATAAAAAAATTGAAACATGAGAATTTAAAGTTGAAGCCATTATGAGATGGGGAACCAGGATGGGTTAGCAAGGACAGGGAAGATGGATCATGTAAGAACATGAATTATCGGGCTAGATTCTTCCATCCCACCCACCGCAAGAACACCACGGGCGAGAAAAGGCCAGTGGAGAAGTCCGTTCACCTTGGGTGGGATTCTCTGGTTGCTGGTCGGATGTGGCCGGAGAATCCCACCCATCATCCTTCTGCCTAGATTCTCCAGTCAGGTGAAAGGTCCTCCTGCCTCTACCCGGTCTATGTTTATATGTTTCAGCAAGATCCCCTCTTATTCTAAACATGAGAATATATAGGCCCGTCTTATTCTATGTCTCCTCTTAAATACAGCCCCCTCGTCCTAGGAATCAACCGAACAAGCTTCTGTTGCACCAATTTCAAATACATGCTTCCTTTGATAAGGTGTCCAAAATTGTATGCATATTCCAGGTGTGGGTCTTGCCAAAGCCCTATTTTATTGCAGCAAGATGTGCTTACCCTTTATTGCAAGGGGTTGGAGTATCATATCATTTGCCTTTTTAATTATTCACTGTACCTACATATCAGCTTTCTGTGATTCATGTTCAAGAATCCTCAAATCCCTCTGAATATTAGCATTTTCTAGTCTCTTTTTTTATTCTTCGTACCTTGTGAATAATTTCACACTACCCCATATTATACTGCCTAATCACATAAGTGGTTCCTTATAGGAGATTTAACTTGTAGACATGGGGAAGATGTGAATTAGCAGAGGCAAGTAAGTATTTGAACTCCTCTTTGAGGTGAGAATGGAGAGGTTGGGGGATAGTTTAAGAAGCCCATTGTTCGTATTTGCTCTCGAGGATAAGAATGTTTGTTTGCAGAGGAAAGCAAGGTTTTGTAGTCAGTTCTGATCACTGATTTATGTGCCAGATACAGTCAACCCCGTGGACATGAGGAAGTGTAAATGGGGGCCATGTAGGGGTTACAGTCAGAATGGGCGGACGTAGAGGTTAATAGAAACCAGGATATCAAATTTGGTGAGGGAATGATTAAGCAGATTGACAGCTGCACAAGGATTTTAGCGGGGAGCCAAAGTGTAGGCAGTTGGCTGGTGGTTCAAAATACAGTTTAATAAGTGACTTAAGGGGAAGAGATGTTGCAGAGTCAAGTGGCAATTGAAATGGGTTGTGGGTGGTGAGATACAAAGAAGTGCTGGCTTTGTCAATGGTCCAGAAATGGCTCTGTTAATGGTCCAGGCCATATGATTAGAAAGATTGTGAAACTGCTAGGTTGAAGAAGTGATCATAAATATGTGTAAAAGAGTTTATGTGAATAATGTTGTATGCAATGGCCGAATGTTGCCAAGGAACTTGGAACTTGTCTGGTGATGTGTGCAAAAATTTATTTTTAATATTATGCTCTCTCTTTACTATTGAAACTCTCCAGCAGCTGAGATCTGTGTAATATCTACTGGTTAAACATCTATCAATTCAGATTAGGAAGCTAGAATTGTGGCAACACTTGCATTCCATTGGAAAAGCTTGGCTGTCCAATTTGAATTGGATAATTCTACACTGGAGACCATGCTGAAGTATTTGAACCACTGAGCTTTTCAACAAAGGACTTTCAAAGATGAACTGACCAAGGACTTTCAAAGAGAAAAAAATGATTTTTTTCCGGATTAAAAAAGCTAGCCATTGATAAAACTAATGTAACTTGTTTTGAAACGATAAAATGTAATCCTGCCTTCCTCAATTAACAATTTACTGAAGCAGCCTTCAATTGCAACCAATATTTATATTTTCTTTCCCTTTGTGTTGTAACACTGCTGTAGTTTAATAATCAAATTATGGGCATGTTCTCTGAGTATTATGCTTCAGCCATGAAAATGTGTTGTTCTAAAACTGGCATATCAATGTTAAGTGTATGAAATTCCTTTCCTACTTTAGTGGAGGCACTCACCCATTTATTTTAACAGGTTGACACCTCTGTTTAAAAAAAAAAGCACAGCAATTCCATTCAAACATGCAAAATATTCATTTTGTATAATTTCAGGGCTTTGGTTTTTGCTTGATGTGCATCCTCTGCATTGTGGATTATGACAATTTATTGGAACATTTCCCATTATACTGTAAATTGGAAATGTTTTGGATGTCATTAACCCAAAACCGACTGGACGTACAGTTGAATCCTCATAAATCCATAACCACTGCAGTTTGGCCAGGAATGTAGGCTGCTTACATAAAAGAACAGCTTATCATATTTATATCCAATTCACTTAGTCGCTTCTGACACAGCTGAACCTAAATAAAAATAACTGAATTTTACAGGTAATTGTTAGCTAACAAGCAGGCCTGACAATATTTAACAGTGTAAATTTGAATATTGCGAACAATCTGCCCTTGAATCAGGGATAAACATTTTTAACTGTACCATGGTCAGGATGGTTCAATAATAGGATTGTGTAAAGTGATTTGATGCATTTGTATTCACTTCAGTTCTACGTGATCATCTGGATTTAGCAACTGCTGTTGAGGAACACTAATTTTGTCATTTCTCATGGAAGGTTTTTTCCATTTTCATCCAAATGAAGTATCTTTATGGCCTCAAGTCTAGGAGGATGTTTACGTCTGCTAGTGCTGATAAAACTGTAAATTTATTTAGTGGAATCTAAAACTGATTCTTTATATGAATTGCACATGCGGACATCCTCTTCCCTGATACATGGTTTTTACTAAAATATCATGATTAGAATAGAGGTAACTGAATAATTAGGAAGAAACTTTTTCAAATAGTTCTGCAATTTTAGGGGATGGAATTATAAGGGTTCTTGTGCTTAAAATATTTTTGTCTTTTCAGTTTTAAACAGCACAAGGATAACATCAGCATACATTATATGGAATAATTATGTGGGCAACCATGTTTAAGCTTGTTTCTACAGATTTGAATTTCATTTATTTTTGTTCTTTCATGTGGGTGTTACTGGCAAGGCCAGCATTTATTGCCCTTGAACTGAGTGGCTCAAGGCCATTTCAGAGGGCAGTTCAGAGTCAACCACATTGCTGTGGGTCTAAAGTCACAAGTCTGATACATGGAGGAATCCAGGAAAATGATATTATAAACTATGGTAATTTTGTTGATACGAATAACTCCTTCATTTTTACATATGAAACTGAAATGAGATGAACTCTTCCCTCATGATCAAAACCGCTTCAATTGTCAGAATTCAATTTTTGAATGTTGAGCCTTCGGTGCAGTAGAAGGAATGAGCTATAATGTCTTTGTAGTTTAAATCTGTTCAATGTGCTACCAATTTAAGAGGAGAGTTGTAGAGGCAATGGAGAGGGTCCATGGCAAATGTCAAAGCTGGACCATTGTGACGGTCGGGGGAGTTTGAAGAAGCTGGGCTCCTTCTCTCTGGAGGTGATTGTGCTGACCTAATGGAGGTATTAGAGGTCTAGGGACTTGGTGTGGTGGGCGTGAAGAAAATGTTTCTACTTGAGGGAAGACTATAAATATTGAACTGAATTAAGTTTGTATTTATTGTGTATGTGAGTATTTTATTGTGTAATGATATTTCATGTCTTTCTGCTTTTTCCTTTCACTTAAAATAACTTATTTTCCTTGGCTTCTCTTCTTTCCTCCCCCCTCCTTCAAATCCAGGATATTTATGCATACATTTGGAAAAGGATGAATTACTGGGAACAACACTAATTGTCACCTGGATCCCAAATACCCGAATCCAACGACAGGATGAAGAGGCTTTAAGATACATCACACCTGAAAGTTCTCCTGTGCGGAAGGTACAACGTAGGAGATACAGGCATGTACGTGCGCCTGTTGTACATCAACCTTTGAGCACTACAGGACAAAAACAAGAATTGGTTCCACCTGAGGATGATGAGATAATAACTGTATCGGAAAGCATGACTAACTCCATGCATATTGGCTCACCAGGGACAGAGCAGAACGCATCACCACATTCCCTTACATTGCAGATTTCCCACGGTGCACTACAGCAAGCTCACAGTGACTCAGAAAGGTCTTCAGCAATGACCTGCCAGGACAACCAGAAAGACCCAGAGGTTTCTGCAGAAAGTCAGAACGAGGCTAATTTGAAAAGGGAGCAAGAAGATGAAGCATCATATGATCTAAATACGGAGGATGTCAGCAGGGACAGCACCATTGGCTCGGATTCTGATACATTCTCGTCTCCATTATGTCTGTCTCCAATTGGTGACCCTATGGCAGAAAGCAGCAGATCTGTGTTTCTTGATGCAGAAAGCAGGTACCAGTGCTGGATGTTCTGTTAAAGATCTCACTGTTAGTTTTGAAATACCATATTGAAGAACTTCTATCACTAAATAAAGATAATAATAACTATCGCTTAACAAACTTGGGAATGACACACTTATAGGTGAAGCAGGGCTGTGGCTATCAATACAAGATCACATACAAGTATGAAAAAACTACATAAGATGGCATGAAATAACTGAATATTTATTCTTTTTTTATAAACATTTTATTGAGGTTTTTTTTGGTATTATAACAACAGCACAATAAACAATGTACATGAAACTATAAACATAGTGCAAAAGCCGTCTCCCTCCCTTACCTTTGTTAACCTCCTATTCTAAGCTAAACTAGCCCCCTCCCCACCCTGTTTCTGCTGACGATTACTTTTCCGTGAAGAAGTCGACGAACGGTTGCCACCTCCAGGCGAACCCTAACAGTGACCCTCTCAAGGCAAACTTGATTTTCTCCAAACAGAGAAAGCTAGCCATGTCCAATAGCCAGGTCTCCGACTTCGGGTGCTTTGAGTCCCTCCAAGCTAATAGTATCCGTCTCCGGGCTACCAGGGAAGCAAAGACCAGAACGTCTGCCTCTTTCTCCTCCTGGATTCCCAGATCTTCCAACACCCCGAAAATCACCACCTCTGGACACAGTGCCACCCTTGTTTTTAACACCGTGGACATTATATCTGCAAATCCCTGCCAAAATCCACCAAGCTTCGGACATTCCCAGAACATGTGGACATGGTTTGCTGGTCCTCCCGCACATTTTGCACACGTGTCTTCCACCCCAAAGAATCTGCTCATCCGGGCCACTGTCATGTGAGTCCAGTGAACGACCTCCAATTGTATCAGGCTGAGCCTGGCACATGTTATGGACACGTTGACTCTACTCAACGCATCCGCCCATAGACCATCCTGCATCTCTCCTCCCAGCTCCTCCTCCCACTTGCGCTTCAGCTCCTCGGTCTGCGTCTCCTCTGACCCCATATGTTCCTTGTAAATGTTGGAGACGCTCCCTTCTCCTACCCACTCTCTGGAATCTACCCTGTCCTGTATTCCCCTTAGTGGTAGGAGCAGGAAGGTTGACACCTGTTTACATAGGAAGTCTCGCACTTGCAGATACCTGAATTTGTTTTCCCTTGCCAACCAAACTTCTCCTCCAGCGCCCTCATACCCAGAAAGCTCCCCTCTATAAACATATCCCCATCCTCTCAATCCCTGCTCTCCGCCATATCCAGAACCCCCCCATCCATACTTCCCGGGGCAAACAGGTGATTATTACAGATTGGGGACCAGACCGATGCTCCCACGTCTCCTCCATTGCCCCCAGACTCACAGGGCCGCCACCACCACGGGGCTGGTGGAGTACCGTGCCGGCGGGAACGGCAGAGGCGCAGTTACCAACGCCCCCAAACTGGTGCCCTTGCATAAAGCTGCCTCCATATGCTCCCATGCCGACCCTTCCCCCAACACCCACTTCCTGATCATGGCTATATTCACTTCCCAGTAATAGTTACTAAAATTGGGCAGTGCCAGCCCGCCCTCTCCCCGACTCCGCTCAAACATTACCTTGCTTACCTGTGGGGTCTTGACCGCCCAAACAAAGCCAGAGATCACTTTGTTGACCCGTTTAAAAAAGGACCGTGGAATAAGATGAGGATACATTGAAACATGAACAGGAATCTCGGGAGGATCATCATCTTCACCGTGTGCACCTTCCCAGCTAATGACAATGGGAGCTCGTCTCATCTCAGAAAATCGTCCTTCATTTGGTCTACTAGCCGGGCCAGATTTAATTTATGCAGCCGGTGCCATTCCCGCGCCACTTGAATGCCTAGATACCTAAAGCTTCCCCCTACTAATCTAAACGGCAGCTCCCACAATCACCTCTCCTGTCCCCTTGTCTGGATCACAAACATCTCACTTTTCCCCATATTTAGCTCATACCCCGAAAGCCGGCCAAATTCCCCTAGAATCCTCATGATTATTTCCATCCCAACTAATAGGTCCGATACATACAGGAGTAGGTCGTCCGCATAGAGCGAAACTCTGTGTTTCATCTCCTCCTCCCCCCCCCCCCCCCCCCCCCCCCCCCCGCCCCCAGACCAGCCCCTTGAGGCTCTCAGCGAAATTGGAAATGTCTCTATAGCTGGCGCTAACAACAGTGGGGAGAGGGGTCATTCCTGTCTCGTCCCCCGGTGCAGTCTAAAACACTCCGGTGTTGTCCTATTTGTCTGTACACTTGCCACAGGAGCCTGATACAGCAACCTGACCCAGTCAATAAAGCCCCGCCCAAATCTGAACCGTCCCAGTACCTCCCCACAGATAATCCCCTTCTACCCGATCAAAAGCCTTTTCTGCATCCATTGCGATCACTACCTCCACCTTCCTACCTTCCGGGGGCATCATGATCACATTTAACAACCTTCTTACATTGGCCACCAACTGCCTACCCTTAACAAACCCCGTCTGGTCCTCCCCAACAACGTCCGGAACACCATCCTCAATCCTGGAGGACAAAATTTTGGCCAGCAGTTTGGCGTCCACATTCAACAGGGATATCGGCCTGTAGGACCCACACAGCTCCGGGTTCTTGTCCCGCTTCAGAATCAGCGAAATCGTGGCCTGTGACATTGCGGGGGCAGCACCCCTCTTTCCCTTGACTCATTGAACATCCTCATCAACACTGGCCCCAATATCCCAGAGAACTGTTTATAAAACTCCACTGGGTACCCATCCGGCCACGGGGCTTTACCCGCCTGTATGGCCTTCTGAACTGAATATTTATTCTGATTCTGATAGACAAGAGATTTAGTCAGTCTGATGTTCCCAGAGCTGAAGCTAAAAAGCGAGCCAATATGTATTGGGGAAGAAGAAGCATGGAAAACAAGGAAATGAAGGGGCGATCCCTAAATTTGTTAAGTCACTGGCTGAGGCAGGTTGAAGGATTGCCCATTTTTGGGAAAGAAAGGCTGGAGTAAAGAAACAGGTTGCTTGCTTCTGTGGTCTATTTAGACTTTCAGAAGGCTTTTGACAAGGTCACACACAGCAAATTACTATGTACAGATAAAGCGCATAGGATTGTGAGATGGAGGAGTCCAGAACTAGGGATCATAGTTTGAGAATAAGGGGTAAACCTTTTAGGCCTGAGGTGACGAGAAATATCTTCATCCAGAGCGTGGTGAATCTGTGGAATTCACTGCCACAGAAAATAGGTGAGGTCAAAACCTTGTGTTGTTTCAATAAGGAATTAGATATAGCTCTTGGGGCTAAAGGAATCAAGAGATATGGGGGGGGGGAAGAGGTGGGATCAGGGCATTGAATTTGATGATCAACCATGATCATAATGAGTGGCAGAGCAGACTCGAAGGGCCAAATGGCCTCCTCCTCCTATTTTCTATGTATGTTTCTATGTATGTTGCTCTCTAATACGTTCTTGCTGAAAAGGCTCTATCCTTGACCTCACTATTTCTGATTTACATCCTGCACATTGATGACAAAATGAAATGAAAATAACTTATTGTAACAAGTAGGCTTCAAATAAAGTTACTGTGAAAAGCCCCTAGTCGTTCCGGCGCCTGTTCGGGGAGGCTGGTACGGGAATTGACCCGTGCTGCTGGCCTGCCTTGGTCTGCTTTAAAAGCCAGCGATTTAGCCCTGTGTTAAACCAGCCCCTTCAGACTACAATTTCCAATTCTGCATGTACACTAACTTTATCAAAGTCTCTCAATCCCTTCATTACCTCTTGTCAGACTGCTTATCCGCAGTCCAATCTTGGATGAGACAAAATCTACTCCAATTATACATTGAGAAGACCAAAGCCTATGTCTTCAGCTTCTGTGAAAAACACTGTTCCTAAGTCATTGATTCTATGTCACAGGTTTTGGATGAACCAGACTATTTACTAACTCTTCAAAGTATTTAGCCTTGAGTTGAGATTCAAGCCCCATATCTCCATCGACTGTAACTTTATCTGCCTCCTGCCTTAACCACCTGCTGCTGAAGCCCTCATCTATTCTTTGTGTCCGCCAGACTCGACTATTCCAATGCTCTCCTGACTGAACTCCGATCTTGACTCTTGGCCCTACGTAAGCATGAGCCCATCCTAAGCTTTGCAGACTTTAACCTAACCTGTACCATGTCCCGTTTTCACCACACCCACCATGCTCGCTGATCTACATTGACACCCATTCCATTAATCCCTCGAATTTAACTTTCTCATTCTTGTGTTTAAATCTCTCCATGACTTTACTCCTCTCTATCTCTTTAACGTACTCCAGCCCTACAATCCTCTGAGTTCTGCCTTCCTGCAACTCTGGCCGCTTGTCCATCCTGCATTCATCCTGCCCCATGTCCATCCTGACCCTAGAATTGGTGACCTTACCTTCAGCTGCTCTGGAATTCTCATTTTCAACCTGTTTACCCCTCTCTCTTCCTCGTTAAAAAACTTGTTAAAATCTAACTCTTTAATCAAACTTCTGGTCACCAATCGTAAGATCTCTTTATGTGGCATGGTGACACATTTTGTATCAAAGCCCTGATGCAGCCAGTGGGATGCTTTATTATGTTAAACATGCTGTACAAATGC
Source organism: Scyliorhinus canicula (assembly GCF_902713615.1). NCBI lineage: Eukaryota > Metazoa > Chordata > Chondrichthyes > Carcharhiniformes > Scyliorhinidae > Scyliorhinus > Scyliorhinus canicula. The sequence continues at coordinate 23,727,196 of NC_052163.1, forward strand.
AGGTTGTTCTTGTTATTGTGTGCCGACGTTTGGTATGTCCGATGCCCCCTTTACAGTGCATGGCTTTAACTCAATCATTTCAAAAATGTTTTAATGGAAATTTTGGCCATGCGTTTGATAAAATCTTGAATTGGTAGAATTCTATCTGTTGAAAATGGAGATGTAGTTGAGTGTTTTTTTTTATTCGCTCATAGGCTGTGTCAATGTTGCTGTCTCAGCCAGCTTTTGTTGCCCATTGCTAATTGCGCTTGAGAATGTGGTGGGGATCTACTTTCTTGAACCATTCCCTGCCACAGTCCAAGAAGGCAGCTCAGCACCACCTTCTCAAGGGCAATTGGGGGTGGACAATAAATGCTGGCATAGCCAGCGACACCCACATATCATGAATGAATAAAACAAATTCAAACTAAATCTCTGTTTTCAACTGCTGGCATTCGATCAAATGTCACTCAAAACCTGTAACTATCTGGTATTTCCATACTAATACCAAAGGATTGACTCCAAATTGTTGATAATTCAAGTGAGCTGTCATATATAAGTGAAGACACAGTTGGGAATTTAACACACTTGCTGTAAATAAAGGTTTCCAAGTTAAGCATGTGTTTGACATTCTATCAGCAAATGAGGATTCTCTCTCTTCTCCCCACCTCCAAAGCATTCTGACTTTCTAAATGTTCAAAATATCCCAGATTACTGCACAATTTAGGAAAGTGTGGTAACCCATTTTCAAATAAAGCAGAGGAACGCCATTTTGATGTAATTAAGATATCACCTCACAGAAGGTGGTCCTGAATAGTGAAGGTATATCAAAATGTAATTCACTATAATTATCTGGAAATTGCTTTTAATAACAGAATTTTCCATTGACTACTTCATCACTTCCTGTTGTGACTGAAGTACAGATGATAAACCTTGTTTTTTTTTAATGTAGTGATGAGAAATGAGGTGGCACAGTGGGTGGCACAGTGGTTAGCACTGCTGCTTCACAGCACCAAGGACCCAGGTTCAATTCCGGCCTTGGTGACTTGATTCTCCCAGTGTCATTCTCCGGGTGCTCCAGTTCCCTCCCACAGTCCAAAGCTGTGCAGGTTAGATGGATTGGCCATGCTAAATTGCCCTTAGTGTCCAATGGTTAGGTGGGTTTAAGGGGATAGGGCGGGGATTGTGGGCCTGGGTGGGCTGCTCTTTTGGGTAGGTGGGGGTCAGAGCAGACTTGATAGGCTGAATGGCCTCCTTCTGCACTGTAGGGATTCTATGATTCTATGAAATGGTTCGACATTTTGGAAATTCTTTCTGTTGTGGAATGTTATTCGGTGCATGGAAAGTTGAAATTAATGGAGAAAAATCGTATGAAGTGGAAGAAAGCAAGCTTGTCTGAGAAAGTAAATGCTGCACAAAATGTTCAATGGGGAAGTTGTACAAGGAAAATGAAGTGTTGTATACATCTTGCATAATAAAGATAGATACACATCTTGCATAATAAAGATAGGTTGAGAACCATTTGCATGGTACAGGACAATTTACACATAGTTGAGCTGTGACTATTTTAGGTGTATTTGTATATCAAATGTAGCTTATTTTGTGGATAGGTGTGGTCATTTGATGCTGTGTTGTGATGCTGAACAGGGTAGTGAAGGAATTATTTTGGTGTTATGGCTATTGGATTTCACTGTAATTGCCAAGATTGCTGTTTGAAGTGTTGCACACACATCTCTATTTGCAGATTGTCATGTAGATATGAAACTGTATTAGCTGAACTAATATGAAAATGCTCTTTAGTAGCCAGGCTCTATTTTAAGTATCAGCTGCATTAAAGTTTATTTTCCATTGGAAGCTTACAAAACATATTTTTGACTACTTGTCAGTAATTCATTGGAAGATATAGTCCCATGGCAACAAGTAATCCATTGAGGCAGCTACTTTGTTGCATTGTGATGTCCCTTAAGCTTTGTTATATTATTTAGCTAATCAGGGTTCTCTTGTCAGCTGTAAAGCAGTACTCCTGAGACTGAATTGGTATACGACAGCTCACATACCTTTGCTATGACTGCATCACCCAGAGGGACATTTCAGGTGTCAAAGCTTTGGGTCCAAGATTGGAACTATTTAATGATATAAGGTTAGGCAAAATACCCTTGAGCACTCTGTTGTTCTATTAAGTTATGCACACGAAAGCTTTCGTGCTTCTGTAAAGTGATTAATTTAAGCAATTAATACTGTTAAAAATTGATATGTGAGAAGTAATACACTTTAGCTAGGTGACACATACATTATGAATATGGTGTGTTTTTCCTAGTTGACTACAATTATCAGAATATATTTCTAGCTCTTTCCCCCTTTTCTCTCTTGCCCCTTCCCCCAACCTCCTGGACCTGAGCCATCCACACCAACATTGGCACACAATGTTCAAGTGATTAAGCTACACTGCCAGGACTATGCTGTACTGTTACTGACTGTTTGCGACTACATACAAATAAGCTTAGTCTTCACCTCCCAAAGAGTTGCAGGCAAGCACGGTACCTCCACTCCACCTTTCTCTCGTGACCTGATCAAGATCAGGAACTAGATATGCAAGGATATGTTTCTGTGTTCCAGCAATCTGGCTTAATATACTTCATTTAGGGACCTGGAATACATTCTGTACTTTCCAGCATTCCATTCCAAAATTCTACTACATTTCTAACTTGTATTTAATTTTAAAATTTCTCTTATTCTGTATTATTTCACATCTATCCAGCATTTGGCAAACTTATTTGTATGTGTTCAAATATGTAACTCGCTGCACACTCAGTCTTCTGTTAAAGAGCTGGTATCACTCTTATCTTCACTGTTGGAAAATGTATTGCACTGAATGACCTTTCAGCATATGCAGTAAAAGATCCCTTGTCTTTGAGGTCTAATTATAAATTGGGAAGCTCAAATTACATTAAGGAATGTAGAGAACATGTCTTCTATAATAAAGCATTATCAGTAAGTTTAATACTAAAAACAGAAAATGCTTGAAATACTCAGGTCAGACAGCATCTGTGGAGAGAGAAACAGTTTGCATTTCAGATTGATGGCCTTTCATCAGATTACCTGACAACCTGACAAAAGGTCATCAACGTCAAATGTTAACTATGTTTCTCTCTTTACAGATGCAGCCTGACCTGAGATTTTCCAGCATTTTCTGTTTCAATTTAATATTTCTGGCACCAGCTGTAGTTTGCTTTTATACTGGTGACTTTAGTATGTGCTTGTTCCACCGTTCATCCAATGATCGAGTTGTGGTCCATTTCCATTGAATTTTGTTTAGGTTAATGTTTGACTTTTTAAAAAGACCTTAATGATATAACTGGCTGTTTTTAAATGAACAATTTGATTTTAAAACGCCGGCATCTCCACATAATGATTTTAAAATGGCAGTGAATGTTTGATGTTGTCAAATTTAAGAATTAAATTTTAAAATCATTACTGTAGATAAGGTAATTCAGTGACAAGTGGTAAATTCAAAGTCATTGTTTAAGTTTCCCAACTAAAATATTTTCCACTCTAATTTAATTGTAGAAAATATACTTTAATCACTTTCTTTCCCCTTTTTCCTCATTATGCAGAGAGATGTGTGAAGAACATATGGCTAATTTGGCGAGCTCCATCTCAGACCACTCTTCTGATGCACAGTACACTTTGCAGTTTTCTGAGAATTATACACAACCGCACAACACAAAATGGGAAGAGCAGCAGAAGGTGTTGGCACTTGAGCAACTCTATGGTGTTTTTAGAGTTGATTTGGGCCAAATGCGATCACTGCGCCTTTTTTTCAGGTTAGAAATCTAGCTCCCTTTAATATCAGGAATTTCTCCATTTATGATTTCTTTCTTTCTCCCTCCCATATGAATTATTCATTTATAAAGAGATGTTTCAGACGGTCTAACTAAACAATACTTTCTGTAGCCCTGTTTTGATAATCTGGAATGACTCCAACATTCTCTATGGAGTTGATAGTTCTGATAAGGAAGATGCTACTGTCTTTGCTGCAGAAAGGTGTGGTAAAACCTGCATGTCTGAACCTATTGTAATATATTGTATTTCATATTATTAATATTACTGTGTCAGATTTAATAATGCAGTTGATGAGATAGTTGTTACTTGAAGAATTGTGCTTGAACCTTCACATTAAACTGGTCCATAGCTCAGTTCTAATTCACTTTGTGTTTGAGATTATTATATTGGAAAGGTTTATACTTTGGAGAGAAGTTTCCTTCAGATTAATAATGAATTTCAGTTTTTATAGAGAGGGTTCTTTTTAATTTAAAAAAAATTGTTCTATCCTAGATGTGGATAATGTCTGAAACAGAATTTTGCATACCAAATACAAGAATGGCACTGATCTTTGTTCTCTTGATGGTTTAACCTGCAGTGATTCAATCTGGATTAAACTAGTCACATGAAATTCAATAATGGAGCTCTAAACCAGTTTCTTACTGGCATAGCAGACTTCTGCAGGAACAATAATTGAAATTAAAATTGTCATTGTATGCTTTGAATCTGCCATTATCCTTTCTTTGAGTACAGCTAAATGCCACAAGTTTTTTTTTAAAGAATACAGTTCCCCTGCTCCCAGGACCCTCTGAAATGGTTTCTAACTCCGAGTTAAAATGCGAGACTTTGGACGATTCCGATTTACTTACCTGAATGGTTGCCCATGCAATGTTAGACTGAAAGATCGTTGTCTGAATCCAGGATTACCATACAACTGACCCACTCCCCCCACACTTCCTTGGACCCCTCAACTCGACACCTCCCTCCCTGACTCACTGAATTCCCCATTGCTCCCTGATTCGACCTGACTAGCCCCCACCACCTGACCCAATCTCGCCACATGACATTCACCCCTCACCTTGCGATGACTCTTCCCCCTCACTTAACCTGACTAGCCAACCTCACCCAACCTGATTAGCCCATGGCTTAACTATCACCTGACCCACCCTTATCCACCTCACCCACCTGCCACACTAGCCACCTACCACCTTACCCACCTGCCAGCTGGTAAGAATTGCGGAAAAATTGAGATTAAAAAGCAAAGTAAAAACGGAGTTGAGTAGAGGCAGGTGCCTGGAGAAATTGAGATGCAAATTTGCCTGTCAGTTGAAAACAAGTATCTTATATGTGTTTCAGAGCAAACAATGGGGCTCTAGAGGTGGGAACTTCAAAGTAGGAAGATAAACAAATGGACACGTATCTTCCAAAAGCCAACTCCACAGGGTGACTAACATCAAAGGGACTAGAACAGTATAATTGTAGAATCCTAACTAGAGTGAGAGAGACAGCTAACATCAGAACTGAATCAAGTTGCAAATATAGTCTTGCGAAAGAAGCAGCTATTTTCCACCTTCGTTGAACCTAAAGACTATTTCCTAGATGTGGCCACCTTAACCTAGTTGTGGTAATTAGTTTGGTGGTTTTGACACGTAAAGTTACTTAAAATTGGATGTTGTTTGGGAAAAGGGGCGTCTCAGAGTTCAAAGGCTGGATTCTCCGGTCGCTGACTCCGAAATCTCATTCGACGAACGGCCGGAAAATCCATGTTCCAGACCAAATCGGGGTGGCGGTACATTCTCAATTCTCCACCCACTCCAAAGCGGCATGCTCTAGGATTATGCCGTGCCGCGTATCGACGGGCTCAGGATATTGCCTGCCCCCGATGCTCCGCCCCCGACTGGCTGAGTTACCAAAGGAGAGGGTCGCGTGCGGTCTCACCCGTCGGGAACTCAGCGTGGCAGCTGCGGATTCAGTCCAGTGCCGCCAAAGTCGGGGGAGGGCTGATCCTCAGGCGGGGGGACGTTATTCGGGACTGGGGCACTGTGGTGGGGTGGTCCTGGGCTCGCAAGCCGGCTGAAGGGGGAGACTATTTTGTGGGTCCGCCGGCGGCCACCGCCATGTTGCACGGCGTGGCCGCTGCAGGCCGCTGCCTTGCGCATGCGTGGCCACGGACCCGGCAATTCTCCGGGGCATATCAGCAGCTAGAGCCGGGTGCTCTGCGCTGCCGTCCTGCTGGCCCCCAACAAAACGGGGTGAAGCTGTTTTGCCCCAGTTTTTCAGGCGTAAACGCCACCGTTCCCACGCCAACGTGGGGACATAGCCCCAGAATCGGAGAATCCAGCCCAGACAAACTTGGTAGTTGGGGACCAAGGGATAGTTTCATGTAAAATTCTGTGGGATAGTCATTAGTATACTTAAGTGTCATAGCATATTATCGTCCTTTTTGTCGGGTGTGTGTATTTGTCTTTTTAATGAATAAATATTCCTTATTAATTTTTCACACAATAACTGGACTGTTCCTCACTGGGTTGTACACGATTCCTCACATTATACCAGAAAAAACAAATATACCACTTCGAAACAGTGTTCCAAGTTATCCTTCAGGGCTTTGGGATACCCTCTCATTTCACATCAGCGTGGCTCATAACACCAACCTACAACCTCACTCAGGTTCTACCCTACCCACCTCCCACCTGACCTCTTTGCTTGCCCTACTCTGTTACCTCACCACCCCCACCCCTTATCCATTTACCTCACCTACCCTACCTCCTCACACACTTGCCTTCTCTCAGTAGCTTTTAAAAGAAGCTTTAGGATATGTAAACTCTTTACTTACTGGAGTATGGCAACTAGTGCCAATAAGAAATTTGTGGTTTTTATGGAAATTCCCTTAGCTGATGTCTCTGAGGTTTCCAGTGCTGACTGAGTTCTGGAGGATCCTCCATTAGAAGATTACACCGAAAAATCGGAGAAAGGTAAGTGCGTCTTTTTTTGTCTGATGAGATTCGGAAATAAGGATTCTGATCCTAATCAGAAAATTTGTTTGGATTCCAGTTTCATCTATTACTTATTTTTGACTTATTTTTTCTCGCAAAACGGATAACTTGTTAACTTTCACTGTGCCATCATTGGTTAACAACTGAGATTAGGCACAGACTTTTACTTAAAATGAGAAACCGAGGAAAGAGTCAAGACTCATTGAGAAGTGGGTAGCACAGCGTTTAATACTGCTGTTTCACAGCGCCACGGAGCTGGGTTCAATTTCGATCTTGGGTGGCTATCTGCGTAGAGTTTGCACTTTCTCCCCGTATCTGCAAGAGTTTCTGCCGGGTGCTGTGGTTTTCTCGCGAAGGCCAAAGATGTGCAGGTTAGATGGATTGGCCATGCTAAATTTCCCCTTTAGTGTGAAAAGATATGCAGGTTGTGTGGGGTTACAGCGATAGGGTGGGTGAGTGGGCCTAGGTAGGGTGCTGTTTCAGAGGGTCGGTGCTGACTCGATAGTCATTTCAACTGCTTACTTGATTACAGATAACTATCTAATGGGATTTTGTTAGAGGCTGAAGATTCCCTGCAGAGTAGATAGTTTATGAGGGGTTATTTTAGTCCTTTGGCTAAGCAGATCATGTGACATCTTCATGGGATACAGATGGTGTAATTAATGAGAGGAGCCAGGGCTGTCTGTAATTTTGCAGTTTGTTAATAGGATTTTAAGTTGAACAGCAGTTTTGCCAAGTGCTGTTGGGTTGAGCAGAAGTGTACTGAATCTCTTCCTGGAAAGGGTCGATCTCCCCAAAAGTCTTGACACAGCTCAGAAAATAATCTGTTTGTTAACTAAGTGGCATTTGAACTGTATTGGGTTGCTTAATTGGAGTTAGCCGGTACAGATAGTAAGTGTACGTTTTCCTTTGTGTTTGAGAACTGCTTAACTGATACTTGTAAAACTATTTATTTGATGTTAATAGGGTTACTTCTGTGTTTAATTTAAAGTTTGTTTGAACATATAAGTAACTTTATGGTCAGAGTCATCACTCCTGGGGTGAAGGATCCTTTCCTCACAGTTTTACAAATTTTTAAAAAATTGTTTGCGGTTCTGTCCAGTATCTGAACATATGTTGGGATCTGGCCCAGTATCCAAACAGAATGAACCAACAGGAAACTGCTTTAGCCACCTAAAGAAGCAAGATGAATGCAATCTTTAAGAAAATTAGTTTGCTAAATTTGATGCAGGCGATTTTATCATTTTTATTATGGATATAAAATTATTATGTTGAGGTTTCTTTGAAGTGAAAGGAATGTAATGTAATTTGGAAGTGTTAATTCTTGTAATTATTTCTTTTTAATGTGTATTTAAATAAACTATTTATCCACTTAACCAAGGAATTGGACTTAATGCAACATTAAATATGTGTATATATATATAATTGTCAAATTCATATTGACATTAGGTGGTTTGGAATGGATTACTTTATGTAATTTTAATATATATTAAATTCCAGTCTGACTAAGGAAATGCCAAATTCTTGCTTTGAAGTCGTGCATTGATTTTTTAAAAAAATCTTTCTTCCTTTATTCTTCTTTTGCTTACTTTGCATATCCCTTGTGGCACCTGAATGCATTAACATCTAATTATGATTGTTATTCTGCTGGTGTATAAGATCTCAAAGATATAAATGTGGGCCCCTGATAACACCACTGTGCTATGGGATTACTATCATGTTGTTATATGAATTAATGCAATTGAGCACTGAATGTTCTTTGCCATTTTTAAAATATACAAGTTCTGTCCTTTCACATCTGTAAATAGTTCATTTGACCTCTTCTGCCTGACCATAACTACTAAAAACAGTCATCCATTTCCCCAAAGGGTCTGCAGGCGTTCCATTTATGTTGCGGCTTCAGCATATTATTATTAGATGATGCAGATTTGCTGTTTCGTGTAAATTCATACTTTGGTTGGCTGTGCTGTGATCAGAAGCAGTACTGCTTTCATTCTCCAGTTTGGGAAAAAGGAAAAAAGTACATTTAAAATGCTCAGCAGGTCAGGAAGTATCAGCTAAGAGAAAGACATAACTTTGTTATCAATCGGAAATGTTATGATAAAAGGTTAACTCTGTTATCTCTCCACAGATGCTGCCTAACCAGCTCGAGTATTTTAAACATTTTATGTACTTATTTCAGCTTTCCAACATCTGCAGTTTTTTTCTATTGTACATTTCAAATAAGACCTCTTTATTTTCCATTGAATAAGAAATTGTACTTGTCAGACAAACAGATACTTTAATTCAACAAAAACATTGTAATTTTTAGATTAGTTGCTTCTGGAGTCCAGAGAAAGATAAAAAGCTGCAAAGAAAGTTATTTCCTAAGACATGAGCATAAGAATGCTCACTAAAATATTTGATATTCAGCTTTATACATCAAATTGGAAATCTCATTTTGTCCATATAACAGAAAATAAGTAATCAAATAATGTCGAACAGGCTGCAAATGCAGCCAGCGTTTTCTGTTGAATGTTCAATAAATTAGGGCAAAAGTGTTTAAATGCACTTTCATTAGGAAAAAAATATAGATTGCACAACCTCTTTCAATTGCCTCTGGAGTACAATGTTGCATGTGCACCTCAGTCAATAAACTCTTAAGTGCTCTGTTCATTTTGCTGGTAGTTGGTACTTCAGAGCAATATCTGAATAGAAGAAAGGTTGGATTTCCTCTGAAAAAGTCGAACAGGTATCTGAGTAACAGAGCACCTCTTAATCAATTCTAAGAAAATTTGCGAGTTCAGCATATTTCTTGAACAGTACAGCATTTTTCATATTACTTGCATTCCTTTTTGGAATGCATGTCAGACACTCATCTGCCCCAGTTATATTTCTTTTCTTTTCTTTTTTTTTATAAATTTAGAGTACCCAATTCATTTTTTCCAATTAAGGGGCAATTTAGAGTGGCCAATCCACCTACCCTGCACATCTTTGGGTTGTGGGGGCGAAACCCACGCAAACACGGGGAGAATGTGCAAACTCCACACGGACAGTGACTCAGAGCCGGGATCGAACCTGGGACCTCAGTGCCGTGAGGCTACAGGGCTAACCCACTGAGCCACCGTGCTGCCCTATATTTATTTTCTGCACTTATTAGCTTGATTGTTGCAAAAGTCAGAATTTCTCAGACAAGCTAATGTAGCATTGACAATTAATTTTTAACTGCAGCATGAAGCATAACCTTAACTATTGTTAGCTGGGGCTCTGAAATAATACATTTAAAACATAAATGTGTAAGCATATCAGGCCTGTCAGTGCCTGTGGACAGAACTGAGTCAACCTTTCATACTCCTATGCTTCTTCCAAAAAGCCCAAATGTTGGCTTTCTGTGCCCTGCACAGATACTTATTGATCCGTGTTTCCTGCTTTTCCTTTTATTGTTCGATTTCCAGCATTTGCCGTATTTTGCTTCATAATGTATGCAGCTAGTTGAATATTCAATCAAATACTGATTCAAATCTGTGATTTCCAGTCCAAAATTATGCTTGAAAAAAAATGTTGTTCTCGGTGGACTCATCAACAATAGCCTCTATCAACTTGCCTCTGGTAATCCATGGAAATTGAAAGGAAAACTGTTCATATATTTTGACAATGTCAGTCCATTCATAGCATATAAGAACATCCATCCCTTACCCTTAAAACATATGCATGCAACTTAATGGGTATAAAGAACCAGTGTACAGATACAGAACATAATCTTTTCTTTCTTAAATGTATTCCCCTAGTGATGAAGTGTGCACGTGTGGACAACTAGTCATTGCGAGCCGGGAAAGTCAGTACAAGATTTTTCATTTTCACCATGGTGGTCTTGATAAGCTTAGTGAAGTTTTTCAGCAATGGAAATATTGCACTGAGACCCATCAGAGAGATCAGGTATGTAATCAACATGACCTGAAACATTTGCATGATTATATTGAGCCTGAGAGTAGGCAATCTGCTAATTCTGCTCTGGATCACTGAAAACTACTAATACACTTCATGGTAATTTAACTACCTGGAAACTGATTTTGAATTCACTATTGCACGCATGCAGATTACCCTAATGATTTTACAAATGATGATGCTTGCTGTAATACTTGATAATTCTGTTGACAAATGAATTTAATATTGTTGGAAAGTTGAAAGCTTTATTATTTTTTCCCTCCTCTGCCTTGGATATTCCTTTAATCTTCTATCCAGATAAAACAAAAATTCAGTTGCATTATTCTAGTTTGCAAAGCATTTTGGGATGTAAAAACATTTGGAGAAATCAATTAGCAGTTTGTTCACAGCCAGCTTTTGCACAAACTGGTAACAGACCACCAGTTAGCACATCTCTGGCAGTAACTATGTTTTCAGAACAATCTGGTCCCTGCATGATGACCTATGCACATTAGATTCTAGTTAAGAAGGGTTCTGGCTTGCAAAGTGATTTGCTGAGGTCATTGGAATTCTTCTGAGTCAGTCTTCCCTCCTTTCTCTTCCTTTTGTTTTGGAGGTGGAAAATGAGGATCTGAGAAGGATGGAATCAAGGTATGTTTGCAGTAGAGGCGGGTTGCCTACATATCCTCATGTATGGAACTGTTCTACAAACTGAGGTATATTTACTTGGGTGTGTCTCTGGGCAGCTGAGTCAGCTCTACACTACAAAGGAGATAGTTACATAGTTGAGCTGTATCCTCCAATCTGACCTTCAGACAGGATGACAATTGAGATTACATTGCTGGTGCCACTGAACATTTATGCCTCATGTTCATTCCAATCTGCCACAGGGAATATCAACATCTTCAATTAATTAATCAATGCATTAAACAGAACACTGATAATGTATGCAGAAGTGCATAGTTTTACTCCTGAAATCACAACACCAGAGTGAAAGGCCTGACAATATTTTTCACATCAAATTCTTCAAAAATTACGGTATTCTTGGAACGTATGTGTCTGTCTGTGCTCATGATTCAATCCTATACTTTCCATGATCAATGAGAGTTACCATTCCATCAGGCTAGTGATGACTTCTCACACCATTTCCTTTTTAAAGCAATGCTTTTAGTTGGTCCACTTTAAAAGGAGATAATCCTTTTCAGTCATGAGCTTCAGCAGAAGAACAAAGATAGATGGGTCATCAAGAACTTTATTAAACACACTTTAGTCATCTGGAAGTGGTGCTTCAAGTGACTAGTCGGATTTGTAGGTGGTTACAATATGCCCTGACTCAATCTCCCAGATCATTCTAAACTGTCAACAACTCCACTTTATTGCCATCTAGAGAAACCTAGTTATGGAGGAGGTGGCATATCCACAGCATGAATGTAAAATCTATCAGAAAATTATTTCTGGTGAAATAAGAGGGGTACAGCAGGCTCTTACAGAGGAAAAATCACCTGATTAACTCACTTAAAAACTTTAACTACTTCTATCCCATGTTAATTTCTGCTCTCTGTTTTGGAAAGTTTTATTAAGTAGGCACTGCATGTGAAAGACATTGTCACTTCAGCCAGTCACTTTGATTTTGGCACTCTCCGGATGACAAATGGTGTAATGGGAGTAGAACTGAGGGTTATGGTTGGATTGATCAAGTACTGTCTCAAGTTCTTTCCAGCATGTTGAAGTTTAAATAAGACACTTGATCAATGCTGCTAACAGTATCAGTGTGAGCATTCATAGGAAATAGCCCAACTCTGTTTAGGACCTCTGCCTTTGGGGATTCTCAATGGCCCTGGAATTGCTGCATGATTTGTTAAGTAATCGTATACTACTGCTGGCATGTAGAGAGTGAATTCCTCCTTACTTGTCATCAGATTTTGCAGGGTACTTAATCCTCAGATGGCATTCTTTCATGCACAGGCTCAGCGCAGCCCCCATTTTCCAGCTTTAGCAGATGAACCATGATAGCGAATAGTCCTCGATTGAGTCTGGATGTACCTGTTCCTTTACTGCTACTTCCACCTAATTCTGATCATTCATGGTCTGTGCTTCACCCTGTAGTCCCTTATCAGAGCTAATGTATATATGGTGCTTACAACATTTGAAGACAATGGTGATTCATAGTGTGAAGCGTTTGCCTTATCCCCCAACATTGGAAACAATAGCTGCCTTTAAGGAATGTTTGTAGAAATATCCTTGTGCAGGGGCCATGCTACTCTTCTCCGTTTCGATCCAATTTTTTGTTAAGTATATGTGCTGCCGAAGCGAGCACATGTTACAAGAGAAATACAAGAAAAATGTAGGTTAGAAAGCTAGCTACATGATGTCCCTTTAATGCAAGTCTGCATTGCACAGTACTACTTATCATGCTGTTGTGCTGCAGCGTTTGGTGGACAGACTGAGTAGAAAGAGGATGAATGAAATTATAGAATGAGGCAAACTGAGGTTGAGAAGGCTTTCAATTATACTCACCTTAACTCCCATAATACTTCTGTCCCCTGAACTTATTTGTCTCCAAGTTAACTTAACAGGCCTGAAATTGCACAGCGCTTCTGTGTGCCGTCTCATTTTGAGATGTTGGAAGTTTGAAGAATACAGATGGTGACACCCAAGTGCTTACCCTGCATAAGTAAATGATCATGCACCATGTGCAGGTATTATTGGAAGCTTGTAAATAGGTCAGTCAACCTACATTTCAGGAGTGGCTGCCAAGTTTCTCTTGCAGAAATTTGGAAATGCATATGAATCTCTGAAATGTTAACTGCATGGTTTGTATGTGGCCTCAATCAAGTTGCAAAGTTGAGAGAAAATTGATTTGGACGTGCATATTGTGCTTAACTAGGCAAGTGTTTGGTATTCTGCTTTGGCCATTTTCCTGATGTTGCCTTTGGCTTAGTTTCACATTTCTCTGGGCAGTAGGGAATACATTTGCCTTTTAGACCATAGCTTTTCCAACTGTGCACATGGCTGTTCAGTGAGATGGGTGCCTTTCTGTCCAAAATACTACAACTCCCCTTTCCTGAGCCTCCATTCCTTCATTTGATAATGGGACCATTTTCCTGTTGTATTTTCTCTGCTATTTAATAAAGTATTGAACAGTGCTGGAGAAGATTTTGTGGCTGACGCACAGAAAATCAGCAGCAACCAATTGAGCTGTTGCTATTGCAGGACATTCCACCCCACTTTAACTGAGCAAGTTAAGTTGAGGCTGGAAGCTTATTGTGGATCTTTCATTGGGCAAAACTCAAGTTTGTACAAGGTCAGCCCTCCCACCCCCACAACCAGAATAGAGTTATTCATAAAAATAGTGTCATGAGACCTTTTACGTTCACAAAGGAATGACAGAGCCTCCATTTAACTTCTCATCCTAAAGCCAGCACCACTGAATAGTACAGTACATGCTGTTCTACAGTGTCCTTCAAGGTTATGTGCTTAAGTTCCTGGAGTGGGACTTGAACTCACAATCTTCAGACTTACGAGGTGAAAGAGCTTCTAACTTGACCCATTGCTGACATATGATCCAAAGCCACTGGATCAGGGAGGGACAAGATCAGAAATTATATCTGCAGAAGGCCACAAATTGTGGATTCATAGCCTAGTGGTAGTCACCATATTCAGGAGAAACCACCTTCCAGAGAAACGGAAAGAAAATTGGCTGAGCCAGGAAGTGAGGGTGGAGGGGGAAACATTTGAAAAGAATGAGCATAATCTTAATGCAGATCGGCTTTCATTACATTGTGTTCCTGATCATAATTCTTCGAGGCAGTGTTCAATGCAATTATACAATAATAAAACTAATGAGCTTCTTCCAAAAGAAGGGGGCATTTTATAACCTACAGTTTAAGAAATGTGTCACTTTTTTTTTCTCATCTCAGCTGTTCATTAATTTCCTAATTTCACAGGAAATTGAGACAATGTTTTGTCAAGAAAGTGGAGTAAGCATTGATGCCAACAAATTCACTCAATGAATGTCAGTCCATATTGGCTTATAGAAGGTGTACTTTTACACGGTGGGATTGAGTGAAACCGTGTTTCTTTCCTTCCTTTCTCCACCCCTTTAAGCTGTTCTATATAATGAACTGTGAAACCTCACCAAATGCTGTTAACTAAGTCCAAATATTATTTAAGCTAGGATTTAGACTTGGGGCATCTTAGCAGTCTGATGCTGATGCTCCCTAATTTAATTTGCATCTCCCTAATTGATTTTAGGAGAGCAATCACTGAGGTGTTAAAACACAATTTTAATTTAGTATTTTGTGAAATCCCTTTGGCCTGAATTGTAGCCTGGACCATTTGTGGCTTTGTGGCGACCTATTTAACTTTTGTCTCTCAAAATGTTTGCCCATTCCTTTGCTGTTATATTTGTTAGTATGTTGTTGAACCTGGACACCCAGTTTTTTTGTTTTTAATCAATTACTTTGTAGGGCTCTAATTGTATATTAATATTTCACTAGTATTCAAGTGATGGGCATTTACTGGGGATTTACTTGTGAAACTAGTTTTTGGATTTGAAGTACATATGTGAGTCTCTGCAAATAGAAGCTTTTAAATGTGTAAAGACTAGGCTCAAGTTCTATTCTTCGTTGCTTGGCTATCTGAGTTATAATTAGATCAGACGTCTTTCCATACCTTTTTTGTTTGTTCGGTTCAAGGCATTACACGTATTTTATATTGGCATGGTGAATTCCCACTCCCATCTCAACCATCTATGGACGAGGCCTAATTAGAGCCTTGGCATTTCCTTGAAGGAAATAAATATGGGAACACCAGCATGCAAGTCAAGTCATTTGTGTGTAATTTTTCTGCCTCTTTTTAAAAACTAGCAGGCAAATCAAGTCACTGAAGGCCATTTCTGTGTGTTTCATAGCTGGGTCACTTGACGCTGCTAAGTGCCCAAAAGCATCTTGGATGTGGAACCATAGAAAGAACAAGGGAGCCTGTAGTTCTGATGTCTGCTACCTAAACATAATTCAACTCGAACAGGAGAATGGGATAGCCTATAAGTATGCTGTACAATACTAATCCTACAGATGTATCCTGAAGTCTCCAGGAATTAAAAGATTAATCTCCTGCAAAATGCTGTGAATAACCTAAGAGAAAATTTAGAAGGGAATGTTTTAAAAAGTTTAAGTAATCTTTGAACACTTTCATTTGTCAGTTATAAAAGGATTGGCAATGAAGGGAAAAAAGGTGATCAGTGGGGTGGGTGAGGTGACGGATCATGTGATTAAACCTCTAAGAGTATGTCCAACCAGAGCTGGCAAACCCAGCATGTTGTTTTTTATGACGAATGAATATTGCCTCATTGTACACAGCACACCTTGCCAATTTTAGCTTCCTCTTTTTAACTTCTCCCATCTCCCAAAAAAGGATATGGAACATTTAACCTCTGTTTAGCGGTGTCATGATTCGGCATGAGCAGGACCAACTGAAATGACTGGCAGGACTGTTTTGTGCATACCATATGATTTTTAATGCCACCTAGTCATTGACACTCAAGATGCTAAAATGAACAGATGCATTAGAATCTAGTACAAAGTTGCTGTTTTGAGGTCTCACCGAGAAAGGAGTTAGCAAACTCAATTACCAAGTCTACATTGTGTAATTAGGAGTAAAAGAGCATCGCTAAAGTGAGAGAGCTCAAGCTCAGGGCCAACATAGTCCAAGGATTCACTGGCTTTTGAGACGAAAGTAACCCATTATCGGTCTGGAGGCGAGCCACCTGATGTGTGTCTACTCAGCACATCACTGTCATCGGAAGTCCAAATTAACCCATTAACGAGGTGATTGTTTCATGCTTTGTTGTTTTCTCGGTCTCCAGGAACACTGAAATAGATTCCTGAAAACTGTATCCTGCTTATTTGTGTATCGTGCAAAATAAACCAACAGATTGTGGGTTTACTGTTGGCCTCATCTCATTTCTCTTATTGAATTCTCTGTCCTAAGACAGGCCCTTTATGACTATTCACTAAATCACAGAAAAGTGCCATGAGTTTTACTACAGGTAGGATGAGGAGGCAGACATCGAATCAACCTCAGCTGGAATGGGGATCGAATTCCGTGCTGTTGGCACTAATCCACACACAAGCCATCTAGTCAACTGTCTAACCTGTCTTCCCGAATCTCATTAATGTTTAGACTTGATGGGCCGAATGGCCTCTTTCTGCACTGTAGGGATTCTATGATTCTATGACGCAGTATAGATAGGTTTCAGTAGTTCCTATCAAATGATGATGTATTGGGTAGTAAGGATATGTTCCTGATCATAGTAGACTTGTGATTTGGTTATAAAAGTGAGTGACCATGCTGAAACAAGTGCGGACCTGAAATAATTAGTAGACCATCTAAAAGAAACAAATTCCATTCACTTTGGCTCCAATTCAAATCCTGTGAATGAGAGTTTTCCAGCCACCATGAGTTAAAACACTTATTTCTTATTGCAGTAGATATTTTCTGCTTGTATTTTGTGTATCTTATTCTGACAGAGAAGTGCAATTGCATTTTTTTCACTTGTGTTGGGCAACAGATCAGTATGATGTAATTGCATTTTTTACAGCTGCGTAACCAGTATCTCTCATCCCACCTAGGTGCCTGATGTAAAGACTTGCATGCAGTTCTCAATAAAACGCCCTAATTTGCCATCGTCAGAGACTCACCCAGAAGAGAATATGTACAAGCGGTTAGACGTCACTACATGGCTAAACCATCTGAATGATACTGGCCAGGTGGAAGAGGAATATAAACTCCGCAAGGTTTGAAAACTGCTTAACCATTCAGTGTCTACTATTAGCTAACCAACAGGTTAGGCTGGTTAAGGTTTTTGCTCATTTGCCCAATGATTTTTGTCTGGGTTGACAGCAAAGAATCTGAGTCCAGAAAGCTTCCTCCTTATATGCTGGTCAGTCTTAGGAACCATTTTCAAAGAAACGTAGGCAGACGCCTGAGGAAATGTGTTTTTTTTGTGAAATGCAAGTTGAGAAAGAGTTTGGTGAAAAATAAAGATGGATTAAGGGCTAGTTAGGTGCATCTCATTCTGGGCATCTAAAGGGAGGAGCGGTATCATTCATTAGTTTATTCTGCTTCGCATTACAGCACAGTTCCGTTTCAGACCGGGCCATCAAGTGATAGCGAGGCACAATGGCAAACCTCAATAAGTTGAGCTATACAATTCTCGCCATGTGAATTCCATGGTCTGCCATAGTAACATGAAGAAAAGGTCGTCCAAGATAATCTTGAAGACCTACGCTCCCTCGAGTGATATTGAGGAACCTCGGAAGAAGCTGCTACCTTATTGACCTATCGGGTTTGCGCATTTGCTTTCTCTTTTCCTCTTTCCCGCACCGCCGCTTGTACTCTTGCACATTCCTGTTCAGTTCTTCCTCCTGCAGGTTTTCCTCTGCCTGCATTTTATCTACCATAGGAAATACAAAATCTATAATATAATTGACTTTAGGGAAGAAACAAAGTGTCCTATTCTGATTTAGCAGATCTCGCATAGTTGAGAATTATTGTACTGATAATATGCTGGAATATATAATTGAAGTTTGATTGGAAAGCTGAGTCTATACAATGTAGTAAAACTGGTAATAGAATGTGTGTGTTCAAATATGATGGCTGTATGCAGAAGTTATTCATAAGTGATTCTTATCTGTGCTTCAATTCAGCTTCTTGAAATAAGGGAATGCTAATATCCTTATTCTACTTGCCTTTTTTGTTCAAGAATGTCCTTCTGGGCTGCTTGAGGATTTGTAGTTGAAAATTGCCCAAATATGGTCTCATATTTACAGTCAAAACAAATCAAACCTTTAATTTCCCCAAATAGACCTTCAATTGAGGAATAATGGAACAGTCAGCAGTGTAACATGTTTAGCACGTTGTGTCCATGGGCTGGAAGATTTTTGAAACTTAGCCATGAGCTAAGTTCCTCCAGGCAACTAGCTGCTGATCTTGGCTTTATCATTGGACAGAGTACTGAAATGAGGTGCCTTGTTGAAAGGAAGCAGGAAAATTTGGCTGGGCCGTGTATCGCAATCTAACTCTAGTATATCATACCAGCTGGCCACAAATGAGCATTGGCAGAGAGACCATGGAGAAGTCTGCAGTTTACTACCCATCCTCTCACCCGAATTCTGCTGATGCAAATATTAAGGAGAAGTGCAGGATTTTTGTGTGAAGGATTAAATTACCTTTGTCCCGCATTAATTTGCTGCCTGTGCCATTTGGCTTCCTGTTGCCCTTTGCTTACCTCCAGTAATAATTCTTTTTAAAAAAATAAAAAAATTTAGAGTACCCAGTTCTTTCTTTCCAGCTGAGGGACAATTTAGCCTGGCCAATTCACCTACCCTGCAAAGCTTTTTGGGTTGTGGGGGTGAGACCCATGCAGACATGGGTAGAATGTACAAACTCCACACCGATAGTGACCCGGGGCCGGATCGAGCCTGGGTCCTTGGTGCCGTGAGGAAGCAGTGCTAACCACTGTGTCACCGTGCTGCCCTCCCTCCAGTGCTCATTCACTGATAATTTTGGTTACAATAGCTTTAGATATATTAAAGTTAATCCAGCATTAATTCAAATTTGTAATGAAACATGTGCTTCATGCAGCCACATATTACTCATTGCAAGACTTAACTTTCAGAATGATGCTGAACTAAACTCCGAACACTTCAGAGCCTTTGACACACTTTTTGTGTCAACATTTTCTCATCATAATGTTCCATGTTCACATTTAACATGGCGGTTAGAGTCTTAGAATGTACAGTGCCGAAGGAGGCCATTCAACCCATCGAGTCTGCACCGGCCCATGGAAAGAGCACCCTACTTAAGCCCACAACTCCACCCTATCGCCGTAACCCAGTAACACCACTTAACCTTTTTTTGTTTGGACACTAAGGGCAATTTAGCAGGGCCAATCCACCTAACCTGCCCATCTTTGGACTGTGGGAGGAAACCAGAGCACCCGGAGGAAACCCACACAAACACGGGGAGAACGTCCAGACACTGCACAGACAGTGACCCAAGCCGGGAATTGAACCTGGGACCCTGGAGCTTTGAAGCAACTGTGATAACTACTGTGCTACCGTGTTACCTATATAAACTGTGTCATTGTCAAGGCTATGCTGGCTATTCATTTCCTCCGGTTCAGCATTAATCTTCTCCCTGCTGGTTCCGAATTCCCAGCTCTTGTTGTGGAAATGTGATTCCTATGTGCATCCTTTCACTGCTGGTATCCCTGCAGCATATCTCTGTTCTTCTTCTCAGCTCTGCAGTTCGTGGTGGTTCTGTAGCACCTGTTCCTAGCAATGTAGTGTTCCACCTCCCAGTGCACAACAACAGATCCTGCTGCAAAACAATGATTTTTAAAAATGAAAAGTTGTCTTTATAATCAAAAGGCCTGCCTTGGAGCAGGATAGTGAAACATTCTAATTACTGTATATCTACTAAATTGGGATGTACAATTTTTTTATAACAATGTATTTGTTGATATTGATCCATTTTGAGTTCCACCTTTTGTATTTTAAAAATTATTTGTATTAGTCTATTTAATGTGCCAGCACGGCTCCAAAGAGAATTCGTTTTGATTAGTCAGCCGTGGTGTTGTCCCATATGGCACTGTTGCTGGTTGCAGCCTTGCTTCATCACCATGTGATGGCTATGGCGATAATTGGGTTTGGGAAAGCACTAATTTTCCACAACAAGGCCTGGGAGTTCTGGAGCAGCAGGGAGAAGATTAATGCTGAACTGGAGGAGATGGATGGCCTGTGGAGTCTTGACAATGACACACTGCTGCATCTGGTCTCAGCTGAGATCCCAGTCAACACTGGCAAGATTGTAGCATGTACCATTGCTGGAGAGTAACATATGGATTTGAAGAGATTCCTAAACATAAGTAATTAAGGAAAAAACACTGGCAAGGCAATTCATTTTGCCATTTAAAAAGGAATTAAAAAGCAATTAAATCAGCCTGCCTCTGTCAGGTGAGACACGAGTGGTGAAACTCTGTAGTATAGATCTCAACACATAATCTAGGCTGAAACGCAAGTTCAGTACTGAGGGGGTTGTCTTTTGGGTGAGATGTTAAACAAAATCCCAAATTTCTGCTAAGGTGAATAAAAAAACTGATGCTACAAATCACACACAGCGGAGCAGGAGAGTTCTACAGCCCGGGCAACATTTATCCCCCTTCCAGCAATGTATTTATTTCCACAGGTTTGCCTGCAACTTTGGCGAGAGAAACAATGTTTGGACTGGTGACCATTCGTCAGAACCCTGGGGTCCCATAATGATCTTGGACCTCTGATTGATGCTTTAGTGCCTGTTGCCACCACCACCGCAGGTGGAAATGATGAGCTGGAGGCCTCTGATTGACCAGCACTAAAGATCTTATGGGAAAGGCTCAACAATGGCCACTTAAATGCCTAAACTGCATTTGATTCCATAGTGATTCCACCATGGAACTGACGGGGGTTCTCCGCCGGTTCTTTGGCCGAACATAATCGCAGTCTCTGCTCACTCACCACATATGTCGACAGACCTGCTTAACTACTTGCAGCAACTTTTGCTTTTATTTCTGATTTTTAACTATCATTGTCTATTGGTGAAACCTTGCAGTGTGCAAGTTAGATGCTATGTTTGCCTATATTTCAGAGCTGTTGCCTGTGACGCTCTTTGAAATAGCCTGAGGACATGAAGATGTTGTATAAAAAGATCAAATGTACTGTTATGTAGCCAAATACACCAGCCATTTTTCACACCAAGTCCCCACAAATGGAAGTAGGATGAAGGATGAGTTGATCTGCTTTTTGAGGTGTGATTGATGGGAGAATGTTTGTTCGGACAGTGCTCTTCATCAAAATAGTTTTGTGGAATCTTTGACATCCACCTGAAGAAGTGGATTTTTAATAAATCCTGGGTGCTATGATGCATTTGGTCATTCTAAGCTTCATTAACATGCACTTACATAATTCCTCCAGAGCCTCTATTTTAATTATAACATAATTTGTCACTTCTTTATAAGAAACATGTTGACTTGTGAATGATAGGAGGTTTGTTCAGACTAAATGGGTTAGTTAAGTCCTTGCAAGTGACATCTAGACCACTTTATTGTGCTCTGTGATACTTCACTTGTATTGCATTGCATAATTGTGTAAGCAATTCTGTTTTTAAATAAAAACAAAACATTGTTGACGCTGGCATTCGGAAATAAAAATAAATTGCGAGAAGTACTGAGCAGGACTGGCAGCATCTGTTGAGAGAGAAACAAAATTAGTGTTTCAAGTCAAATTTGAAGAGTGTTTCCGGCACTTTTTCTTTTCTTAAAATATAAATTTAGAGTCCCCAATTCATTTTTTCCAATTAAGGGGCAATTTAGCTTGGCCAATCCACCTACTCTGCACATCTTTGGGTTGTGGGGGCGAGATCGTCGCAAACACGGGGAGAATGTGCAAACTCCACACGGACAGTGACCCAGAGCCGGGATGGAACCTGGGACCTCGGTGCCGTGAGGCAGCAATGCTAACCACTGCGCCACCGTGCTGCCCCTTTTCCAGCACTCTCTATGTCTACATCTATTTCTGTTTTTAAATAAATCTGACAAATAATCTTGTAAAATGTGGTGGTGATATTGTATATATTATCTCATGGCAATTTTACTGTTAAAACTGTGGATCGTTAACATTAATTCGCACAACTCCTGTTCGGTGCACATTGCAAAATTGGCGGGTCTAGGTCACAAGGGCTGAGAATCTGTTTTTCAGAATTGCACTTTGTTGTGAACCTGAATGCCGAGAACTATGAGAGATCCTGGGCGGGTTTCTGTGATCCTAAGGCTAAGTGTTGACGCTGTCGGAAACGCTGTCGCGTTTCTCGATGGCGTCAACACGGCCTCAGGATCAGCAATTCTGGCCCCTGCAGGGGGCCAGCACGGCACTGGAGCAGTTCATGCCGCTCCAGCTGCTGATCCCGGCGTCAAATGGGCGTCGCGGGATTGACCCATGTGCAGTGGCGCTGGCGCCAACGTGTGCATTTGCAGTGGCTTCCTTCAACACGCCGGCCCCGACGCAACATGGCGCAGGACTACAGGGGCCGGCGTGGAAGAAATGAGGCCCCCAGCCAGAGAGGCCAGCCCGCCGATCGGTGGGCCCCAGTTGCGGGCCAGGCCACATCGGAGGCCCCCCTCGGGGTTGGACCCTCCCACAGCCCCCCCCAACCCTTCCAAGCCAAGTTCCCGCCGGCTGAGAGCAGGTGTGGACAGCGCTGGTGGCACTCGGCTTTTTTACGACGGCCGCTCGGCCCATCCCAGGCTGAGAATTGGCGAGCCGGTCCCTGACCGGCGCTGCGCCAACCACGCCGGCGCCAATGGCACCGATTCTTGGATAATCGCGCGGCGTGATTTACGCTGGTTGCGGGGATTCTCCGGCCCTGCCCCGGGCTGAGAGAATCCCACCCCCGTATTGCAGCAATTAGGTTTATCCAAAAAATGTTAACAGTCGTAATTAAAACAACTTGGGTAGAACTCACTTCTACAGGTTTCATTTGAAGAAATTATTTTCACTTTGCTTGAATAAAAGTTTGTACAGACTCCAAGAAAGCTAAATATAAGCACCCACCTATCAGTTTTATATTTACTTTTTTTCTCTGATGCTACTGTTGGGAAGGAACTGGGTGCCAGATGCAGAGTGTCGTTCATACAAAAATTGTGACAATATTTTCTATGTTTTCTTCAAAGGCAATCTTTTTTGGAGGTATCGATCCTGCAATTCGTGGAGAAGCCTGGCCATTTCTGTTAGGGTTTTATAGCTGTGAATCAACATCAGAAGAACGGGAAGCTCTGCGGATTCGGAAACGTGTAGAGTATGAAGAAATTCAGCAAAAACGGTAATTTATAACTGATGTGCAAATGACTGGCTTCTTGGTTGTTTCTTCAGAACGGGGAATTATTTGCTGTTGACCGTTCACTCGATGATCAGCTGAGAAATAACCTGAAACTGGAAAAGCTAAAACATTCTGTGCAGTACTGCGAGAGGTCATTTTCAGATCAGTCATTAAACCAAGGGCACACCTCTCTCAAGTTATTTTTCTTCATTGGATGTAGGTAACGTTAGCGTGGCTAACGTTTATTGCGCAACCCTAATTATACTTGAAGACATACTGGTGAACCATTATCCTAAAACACTGCATTTCATGTGGATTTGTTTCTTATCGCATTTTTTGGTACAACCAAGTGGCGTGCCAGGCTTTTTCAGTGGGCAGTTGAGAACCAACTGTATCACTATGGCTTTGGAGTCACATATAAGCCAGATATGGCAAGACTGGTTGGTTTGTTTCTCTAAAGGATACATTTTTTTCCATTCATGGGATGTGGGCACTGCTGGCTAGGCCAGCATTTATTGCCCATCCATAATTGCCCCTGAGAAGGTGGTGGCAAGCTGCCTTCTTGAACCGCTGCAGTCCGTGTGCATAGGTACACCTACAGTGCTGTTAGGGAGGGAGTTCCAGGATTTTGACCCAGTGACAGTGAAGGCACGGCGATATATTTCCAAGTCAGGATGGCGAGTGGCTGGGGTGAGAAATTAGTATATGTAAAAGGTACCCATGAGATATTTCAAAGACGATCATTGGACAGATTATCTGGATATTGTGTTGTTTGTGGGAGTTTATTGTGCACAATTTGGTTGCGGTGTTTCTACATTGCAACAGTGACTGCTCTTCAAAACTATTTCATTTACTGTATGCTTGTGATGTCCTGAGTTCCTGAAAGACGCTATTTATTTATTTATTTAAATTTAGAGTACCCAATTATATTTTTTTCTAATTAAGGGGAATTTAGTGTGGCCAATCCACCTAACCTGCACGTCATTGGGTTGTGGGGGTGAAACCCATGCAGACATGGGGAGAAAGTGCAAACTCTACACAGACAGTTACCCGGGGCCGGGATCGATCCCGGGTCCTCAGCGCCATAGGCAGCAGTGCAGGTGCCAATTATAAATGTAAGTCTTTTTCCTTTTAATGCTGGGACAAGAAAGAGCTGTGCAGTTGGAACAAACTGCATGAGCAACACACTGCGACCAAGATCTTGGCAAAAGGATAAATAGAACTGTCAAAAAAGAATTGTTTGTTATGGGCCAGGGTTTAGAGAACCCTAAAGTGTATCATGGAGTTCACCTGACCCACAACCTTTAATAGATTGTGGTATGGGGAACATATGGCCCACTCTACAGGTGTGGTACAGCAGAAATTGAAAAGTATTTTTTAAAAGCACAACAATGTTTATTCTATGAACTCAAGGTAACCTTTTTAAAACATACAGTGAACATCTTTGCAACCATTAATTCAAATACAATCCCCAAAGACTACAATACTAAGTAATCCTTTAAGCTATACGATCCATACGACTTAAAAAACAAAACCTTTAACAGAAGCACATCAGGTTAAAGTCACTACTGAAAATATTTATAATTCTGAATTCACCAAATGATCAAGAGATAGTCTTTTGATGGCAGAGAGAACAGCAGTACACCTGCTTGGCCTGGCTTCAGCACCAACCCTGAAAATGAAACTAAAACACACCCTGCAACAAACAGCCTAAAACAGAAGTAAAAAGCTGATAGACAGCCCAGCTCCACCCACTCTCTGACATCACTGCAGGAGTAAACACCCATTTCTTAAAGGTACTCTCACAACAGATATTTATATACATACCCATTTATAAATACCCATTTCTTAAAGGTACTCTCACATGACAAGTTTGAAAAGGAAAGGAGGGTTCAGGTAGACATAATAGTAACATAAAGATAATTAACAACGGTGATATACATGGCACCAGCAACCAAATGGGGAATTGGAGGAAGTAATTAGAAGAGATAACAAAGAGATAGGCCATGATTTTGAGTTAAATATTGCAGGCTAGATTAAAAGATAAAAACAACAAGGGGTGGTGGGCTGGTATTGTTAATCAGAAAAAATAATTAAAAAGAAGATGCAAACAGTATTACAGAAGTGTTACGGTGCAGAAGGAGACCATTCAGCCCATTGTGGCTGTACCAACTCTCAGAATGAGCAGTGCGCCTGGTGCCAACCCCCCCCCCGTCTTCTCCCCATAACCCTACACATTCTTCCGTTTCAGATAAGTCTTTTTGATGCCTTCGTTGAATATGCCTACACCATACACTCGCAGAGTTAATTCCAAGACCTTAACTACCCGCTGCATGAAAAATAATATCCCATTTCCTTTTTGTGTCTCTTGCCAATGAATTAAAATCTCTGCCCTCTTGTTCTCGATCCTTTCAAGATTGGCAGTGGTTTGTCCTTATCTACTCTGTCCAGACTCCTCATGATTTTGAATGCCTCCATCAAATCTCTCTGCCTTCTCCACCATGTGAAACAATCCCAACTTCTCCAATCTGTATTCATTTTTTTTACATTTAGAGTACCCAATTAAGGGGCAATTCAGCATAGCAATTCCACCTACCCTGCACATCTTTGGGTTGTGGGGATAAAACCTACGCAAACACGGGGAGAATGTGCAAACTCCACACGGACAGTGACCCAGAGCCGGGATCGAACCTGGGACCTCGGCGCTGTGAGGCAGCAGTGCTAACTACTGCGCCACCGTGCTGCCCGTCCAATCTGTATTCATAACTAAAGTTTCTCATTCCTGGAACCATGCTTGCCAACAGAATACATTTGGATTTAAATAAAGGATAGGACAAGTTTGCAGATTGCCAAATAACGGAAAGGAAATCGGGGGAGAAATAGGTAGGAAAATGTATGAAATTAGTAAACAATCATCACGGGACATTTCAACTGTGAGCAAATAAGTTGGCAGGATATGAAGAGAAGGAGTTACATTAGGCTTGAATTTTCTGTAGCATGGCATCTAACCGTTTCTGCTATTAATTAAACGGACCTGCGCGCACTCCAGTCTAAAAACAAAATGCCAGCAACGTTGTTAAATGTGTGAACTTAAGGGGCCGCATGGTGGCACAGTAGTAGGCACCGCTGTCTCACGCCGCCGAGGTCCCAGGTTCGTTCCCGGCCCTGGGTCACTGTCCGTGTGGAGTTTGCACATTCTCCCTGTGTTTGCGTGGGTTTCACCCCCACAACCCACAGATGTGCAGGTTAGGTGGATTGGCAACGCTAAATTGTCCCTTAATTGGAAAAAAAGAATTGGTTACTCTAAATTTAAAAAAGAAAAGAAATGTGCAAACTTACAATGGCATAGTTAGGACTCTGGAACTTGAGTACACAGGGCAACCAACAGGATGTTTCCTTAGCCAATCAGCTTTAAAAATTGGGCAATAAACGTGGAGAGGCCTGAGAAGCAGGTTCAATTTGTGATAAAAAATTCAGGTATAAAAAGAGGGAAATAAGGAGGGAGAGTAAAAAGGGACGGAAAGGGAAATAAAAACATTTTTAAAATAAAAATATTAAAGGTTTTAACATTTCCCTGAAAAATTCAGAACCCAAAATAATGAGACGCCACATTTGAAATAATTAGTTTTCAGTGATGGAAAAATGGATTGGCAGGCATTAACAATGATCACATTGTTAAAAAGGTGCTTTCACTCTTCATTGTGAGTTCTAAATATCAATGGCCGATATAGCTTCCATTGCCAGCAGTATGAAACAGGCTGATAGCGATTAACTTCTGTGGAAAAGATAATTCGGAATGTTATAATGAGTCAATTTGTTATAAGCTCTTTTTGCATTACTTACATAGACAAATTTCACCTCCAAGTTCTTTGAGAAGGTCAGTGAATGGTGACTTATTAGTTGGTGAGGACACGGGTTCATATTACAAGTAACCTTTTGTGCCATGCCCTTTTTTCACAGCTTTCTATAGTAAATATCTTTGGAACTGTCTGGTTGTCACTAAATCTTCTTTCTACAGTATTTATCTTCCTGTTATTCAATACAGCCTTTTGGAGTTTCAGAAAAAATAAGTGTACTACAGTGTGGTAGAGAGTAGGTCTTTCATCTGTCGCTAATTTGAAATCAAGCCTCTGTTGAACCATTGTGCAGAATAATTTCTGAAGGAAAATGAAAAGCATGTCAACACAAGCTACCCTTAAACCTCTCAGTCATGACAGGAATCAGAGTATCTATCAGTAGGGATGATCAGATTAAAAGTGGGAGAGCAAAAATAATTTTAGAGGGAAAAAGAAAACTGTAAGTACTGTTGTCACTGTGACATTAAAGATTGCAACAGTTTGAACAGAGGAAGGTTTCCATGTGTACCTTTGAATATGTATGTGCCAAGTATGTGAGTGTTTTCTGTAAATTTTGCTGGCGACCTTATAATGCAGGTTTTATGGAAAAATTGAACTGAGGAAATGCTGAGAACTGCAGAACTACACTTGACTTGTTTATCTAAAATCATATTTTCCATTATAAATAAAAAAGAAAATCAAACCTTAAAACAATGCTGAAGGAAAATGTTAGATTTCATAATATATTTCAGGATGGTTCTCCTGGATTCAACTACGACTTGCTATAAAAGAACAATTTTGCTTCTCAACATTTTTGTTTATTAGCTATGCCACTACCAACATTGTGTCAAAAATAAAACTTATATTATTTGACTTCTCAATATATATATACTGGAAATTACTTGCATGGCAAGAACTGCAATCATAATTGTGATCGGTTCACTCAACATCTGATGCTAGGTCTGAAGGAAGGAGAAGGTAATAACTGATCCAGCTTGTTGCCAGATGGCTGTGTAAAAGCAGCTAAACAGAAAAAGGGAGGCGGGCTGTGCGAATTACAGGAATTGAGGCTTGAATTATTTCCCTTTTGTAGATTGTCTATGACTCCAGAGGAACAAGAAGAGTTTTGGCGAAAAGTTCAGTTTACTGTTGATAAAGATGTGGTTCGGACTGATCGATCCAAACAGTTCTTCAAAGGGGAAAACAACCCTAATGTGGAAGCTATGAGGTAAGGTTGTTGTGTGTGACTATGTAGATGTGGTATTTTGAACACAACTTAACAAAGTGACAGCATGAATTCCTTAAATGTACAAGTACTCAACAAGCAATAGTCTGAATTACAGACTACTTTTTACAATTTTACAATGTCTTTCATTTAGCAAAGGATTGAATATTGCGCTTAAATTCACATTTGATGCAATTTATGTTAATGCTGTCTATATAATATTGATTGCATTTCAGAGTAATTTATTCCAGATTGTGATATGAAAAATTTGATAAACCAATGCACATCTTTCCTTTTTATCCCGGATATTCAACAAGATAAATGGGCTGGCAATTGATGACATTTCATTGATTCATGGGAATGTCCAATATCTAGCTTTGAGGAGACTGTGGAAAGTGTCACAAAGACTACAGGAAATGGTTTGAGTTATGCAGAGCTACATTAAAATTATGCAGATTGCCTTGATTCTTTTTCTTTACATGGCAAATTGGGTATGATTCTCCGGCCACGTTGCGCTCAAGCGAGAACACAACGCGGCCGTTGAATCTCAGGGCAGCTTCCACGCCTCGCAGGATTCACCCAAGTCCCAAAAGGGGCGGGACCAAATGGCATTCCTAGGAGTGGGTCTTCAACCTACTTAACACCTACCTGCCCGATATCTACTGGCCTCCTTCAAGTCTCTGGCCTCCTCATGGAGGCTGCAGCCTGGCACCATTCAACACCAATCCACACAAACGTGGACCAAGTGGAACGGCACCCGGGGGGGCCTCCTGGACCACCTGAGACCCCTGGGTGTGCAGGTTGGTCCCCTGACCCTCCCCGTGGTATGTGGACACCTTGGCACTGCCCAGCTGGCACATTGGCACTGCCACCCTGACAGTGTCAAAGTGCCCAGATAGCATTGCCAAGCTGGCAGGAGCACTGCCTGGATGCCAGTGCAAGGATGCCAGGGTGGCATTGTCAAGGATCAGGGCCCGAAGGGCGCCATGTCCATGAAAGGAGCGTGGAGGGGGGGTTCGAATGTCGGGGTATGCAGGGCAGCTAAGTAGGGGCCTCCAGGAAGTTGGGGAGGTGACGGGCGGGGGTCCTGGAAGGGAGGGGGTGTTGTAAGGGGCCTGGGAGGGGGGGGGGGAAGAGTCCTAAAGAGGAGGGGGCCCCAGGGATCCCAAAGCGGGGTGTCCACACTTGGGGAGTGTCAGGTGGTGTCCGTGTGTGTGGAGGGTGGCATTGCCCATGGTTGTGGTGTGCGGGGGACTCAAGCCCACTTGGAGATCGGGGCACTCTTTCAAAATGACAGTCCGATCACTGAGTTCAGCTCCCCGGTGCTAAAAAAAAATTCTAAATGTGGGCTAAACCGGTGAGAAATTCCTCCGGGCCCAAAAAAGTGACAAAGTGTCAGTGAATAGTGGTGGGGAACTCGCCGGCAGAGCCGCCAGGAACTCCCTGAAAAACCCGCCACAAATGATCTTAGAAATTTTGGGGGAGAATCATGCCAATGTTACAGGATCAAGTCGTTGCCTTGAATATTGTTTGTGGTATGGAAGTTCCATTCACTTCCACCAGCAGCCTTTATGTTTAAGGGCATGGCTGTTTTTCCCAATATCTAACCAAAGTGTAACCCAGCAGTGTAAATGGTTATTCATTACATTTGCACGTGTTCTTCAATCTTTCCAAAGGCAGAATGAACAAATATTTATTGCGACAAGGCCAGATATGAATCATTAAACTGTTTTATTTCACAACACCGAAATATACAGAGGCAAAGATTATGATTGGATGTCCTTATATTTATAATAATACAAGTAATTAACATGATATGCCTCAAACTGTAAGTCATCTTGCTCAACTTAATTTCTAACTAGTAATTAGTAACTAGTAATAGTAAAGTAATTTCTTAACTAACAATGCATGCTCGAACTTTCTTGCAACCTTCATTGGTTTTGAGCTCTTTGCTGCTTTTATTTTCATAAACCTTGCTGACTTCACAGTCTTTGCTGGCCTTGACTAACTGACCTCCCAATATGTGTGTCTCTTTTGTTTCTGACCCATCATTGATCGGGGCCTTGTTCCTGAATTCCCCACCCATTTTGGGTTGACCAGAAATCTGCCAATCATGACTAATACTGCACTACCCACTCCCCCTCCCACACACGCCTTGAAACCAGCTTCGTGCAAAACCCACAGGAATGACCAGTCTAACTCATGCCGTATAATAAAAATAGGAAATGGTGGAAAGTTCATCAGGTCTGGTAGCATGTGTGGAGAGAGAGAAACAAAGTTAACATTTTCAGTCCATATGACTTCTTCCCAGCGTCATGGCATCCAAATGCTTGGGAGCGCCTGTGTTTATTTAACAATTCTCCTGCTTTGCCTGGATAATAGTTTCCATGTCTGGCTACAGAATCTCCAAATACCTCGGGCTTGTGGTATTTTTCTTTAACTTGTGAAAATTCACATCCTTTACATGGATTTTTAAAAAATGATCTAAATTGTGAAAATGTGGCACTTATGCAAATTTGTTTTAATATCTTCACAGGAAAATTTTGCTGAACTATGCAGTTTATAGCCCTGAGATAGGGTATTCCCAGGGAATGTCTGATCTGGTGTCTCCAATCTTGTCAGAGGTCAGGGATGAATCCGATACATTTTGGTGTTTTGTCGGATTAATGCAGAATACAATTTTCATCAGCTCACCACGGGATGATGATATGGAAAGACAACTGGTAGGTGCTGAGTCAGCTGGGGAAAAGTATTTTTTGAGTGACAATGAAATGATTTAAGGAAAATTATTTTTTGGAGAAATGTTAAATTCTGGTGTGACTTTTAAATTTCAGGTTATACAAATAAATCCTTGTAGCAAGATTAGCAGCTGCCTTAACAATCCTTTACAGTGTAAGACACTGGAGAACAAATCATGTTTCATGAAGTACAGTATTAATGTTTGTTTAGTATCTTAACTTCTTGCCGTTTTCATGATTTCTGATGGAAACTTGCAATTAGCTTTGGATAGTTGGATCAGAAATCACTTAAACAACGAAGTTTACCTAAATTTAACTTCGTAGTTCATTTATACAATTTAGAAAGTAACGGTATTTCCTTGATTAGGAATAAATCGTTCCCATTTCCAGTTATTCCTGTGTTGGGGTTGTTTTTTTGAATCCTTCGTACAGTGTAAATGGAGCTAATTTAGAGCACCAGTACCTCTACGGCATCATGCATTGTAAATGAGGCATGATTTATTAGGTTGTCTATTATATATATGACAGTTGTTTTTAAACACTTTTTCTTAAATTATATGTATGCACTCTTCTTTGACCTCATTTATAAAATCTTGGCATTTCTCCCTTTTCAAGAACATTGTACAATTACAATATACATTTTATTATTATATATTTATATAATGTATATTTAATATGCATGTACAGTTCATTTGTGTGTGTGTATATATATATACATAATATATATATATTTAATAATCATGTAGTTAGATATTTTTTAAATGCAGTGTTTCTGTATTTTTTTAAAGCTGTACCTGAGAGAGTTGCTGAGATTGATGCACCCCCGTTTTTACCAGCACTTGGTGTCCCTGGGTGAGGATGGCCTCCAGATGTTGTTCTGCCATCGGTGGATTCTTCTCTGCTTTAAACGTGAATTTCCTGAAGCAGAGGCACTTCGCATTTGGGAGGCATGTTGGGCTCATTACCAGGTCAGCTTTGCTCTGTTCGGCATTTGTTAAGTCAAGCAGGTTGTGGGAGTAACCAACTACAGTAGCTTTATTTTTAAACCAAGGCATTTGAGCGTAGTTTGCACCAATAATTGAATTGGACTCTTTCTCGTGTTTGTATTTACACTTTTGTCATT
This sequence comes from Scyliorhinus canicula, assembly GCF_902713615.1. Taxonomy (NCBI): domain Eukaryota; kingdom Metazoa; phylum Chordata; class Chondrichthyes; order Carcharhiniformes; family Scyliorhinidae; genus Scyliorhinus; species Scyliorhinus canicula. The sequence continues at coordinate 23,759,733 of NC_052163.1, forward strand.
TTATCTCCCTACCCTCCATTGTGCTTTTGTCACTGGACTAGTAACCCAGAGACCTAGGGTAATGCTCTGTGGTCCTGGGTTTGAATCCCACCATGGCGGATGGTGAGATTTGAATTCAACAAACAAATCTAGAATTCCAATGAATACTGTTATTAAAAATCCATCTGGTTCGTTAATGTCCTGTAGAGAAGGAAATCTGCCATCCTTATCCAGTCTGGCCCACATGTGATTCCAGATCAATAGCAATGTTGTTCACTCTTGAATGTCTTCTGAAATGGCTAGCAAGTCACTCCGTTCAAGGGAAATAAGGGATTAGCAGTAAATGCTGGCCCAGCCAGTGACACCCACACGCCATGAACTCCTTCCGTTGGCTCAAAGCCACCTTTATTCACTTCTGCTGAACAGTCAACTCAATCTGAAACATTGATTTTGTATCTCGCCACAGACTCTGGTATATTTCCAGCATTTATTTTTTTGTTAATTTCTGATTTCCAGTATCTGAAATATATTTTTCCATAAAACAATTACATGTTGGTGTTCAGAGGTTTGGTTATACTTGTACAAAGGTAATGAAATGCAGGTACAAGAATTAGGAAGACAAATGATATGTTGATATTTATTGCAAGGGGTTTGGGGGAAAGACTTCCTGCTGCTTTAATAGAGGGATTTGATGAGACCATGCCTAAATTAGGCCTGTGCAGGTTTTGTCTCTAACTATGGAAGGAATGCTTGCCATATAGTCCATATAGTGGGTGCAAATGAAGGTTTACAAAACTGATTTCTGGAATGAGAGGGTTGTCCTTAGAAAGAGAGATTGCATTAAATGGGCCTATTACTGTCTGGAGCTGAGAAGACTCAGAGACGATCTAATAGACAAGAGAGAGCTTGACAGGGTAGATGCTGAGAAGCAAGGGGGCATCGTCTCAAGACAAGGGATCGACCATTTAGGACTCAGATGAGGTGAACTTCATTCAGACGGTTGTGAGTCTTTGGAGTTAGCTTTTCAGAGGGCTGTGGGTGCTCTAGTATAGGAGGTCAATTAGGCAGATTTCGGCAGGACGGGTTACAGCAATTGTACTGTGTACTTTGTTTATTGTACAGTTCTTTTGTTTTCTCGTTGTGTAATTTTACTGTTTACGATGTCAAAAAATACCTAATTAAAATTGTTTATCAAAAAAAAAGAAAATCATAGCCTATGAGGTTTGAGTGCAAAAGTGAAGTTGAGGTTGTAGAGCAGCCATTATTGAATGGCAAGGGAGGCATTTAAAGGTAAAGTCGCCATAGTCACAGATGACCATAGGCTGCTTTCCCCTTTGGGGCGGGGAGAGCTGTATGGTTGTGATTTAATCTGAGGATCACCACACCTCAGGCGAGGAGCAAGGTTGAGAAGGAGGGCCTTCATGAATAACCCCAACCAGCATGAGAATTGAACCCACGCTGCTGGCCTTGCTCTGCATCACGAACCAACTGTCCAGCCCACTGAGCTAAACCGGCCCCCAAGAGAGCAGGCATTAAGGGACGCGTAACCGACTGCCCATATTTCTTATGTTCCTGTGAACTGCTGACTTTTGGTGGTGACATGTAGAAGGGCAGTCACACACTAGGTGGCTCCTGCCTGAGAACTTTTATTTTAGACCTTTTCACCAGATTTTTGGAGATTTGCGCTGGAGTTTGGTTAGATCGATGGGTTAAGGAACCCTCGTCAAAGGTATGCCCAATAAATACAAGACTAGACACCAGAAAAATAAGGAAATGTCGTCAAACTCGGAAACCTCAAGAGCTCTATTTGTGAGGAGATTGGCGGAGGCTCCTGCAGTATTGGTGGGCACTGCACCAACCTCTGTGATGCTTTCAGGCATCCTTGTGGGGCAACTTCAGAAACTATGGCAGGAGGTCTCTGAAGATCATGATTGCGGTATGGTGGCGCAGTGGTTAGCACTGCTGCCTCACGGCGCCGAGGACCTGGGTTCTATCCTGACGACGGGTCACTGTCCATGTGCAGTTTGCACATTCTCCCAGTGTCTGCATGGGTATCACCCCCACAACCCAAAGATGTGCAGGGTAGGTGCACTGGCCATGCTAAATTACCCCTTAATTTGAAAACAAAATTTAAAAATTGAAAGAGTGATTGAGGGAGCGATGTCCTCTGTTCAAGCGGCCTTGGCAAAGTGGATGAAGTGATAAAGGCGCAGGGCACGGAGCTAAAAGAGGTGGAGATGGCTCTTTCAAGACAAAGTGACCAGACAACCTCGGGGCTGGTGACAACAAGGCATTGAGGGCCACGATGGACGATTTGAAAAATCGCTCCAGAAGGCAGAACCTGTGGGTGGTTGGGTTGCCGGTGGGCTTGGAGGGTCCGAGTACAACAAAGTTTTTATGTCGCAGTTGTATTGGAAGATGGTGGGGCAGGGGGAAATGGTGTCCCCTCCTGAGTTGGACGGGCCCCACAGGTTGGTGAGGCAGAAAGCCCATGCTGGTGAGTCACCGCGTGCCATCATCGTGCTATTTTACAGTTTTCAAGACAAAGAAAGAGTTCTGCGGTGGGAAAAAGATCATTGGGACTCCAGATGAGAGGGTGGCGTTGTAAGATATCTCAAGATGTTGGAGCAGAGCTGGCCAAGAGGCGTTCAGCATTCAACAAGGCCAAGGCTGGGTTGTATCGGACCAAGGTTCGATTTGGTGAGGCTTCAGGCACCTCTGAGTGACTGAAAAATCGAACGATTACTACTTTGAAATTCCGGAGGAGGCTGAGGCATTTGTGCAGAAACATGGACTGGAATCGTGATAACTGTGAATTATATTGGTTGGGAGATGTATGACTGGGGGTGGGAGTGTGAAGTTTGGGTATTGGTGGGGTCTTTTTTTGGCATTTTGGAGCTTTGCCGCTGGATTTTTACTGTTGGTTTTGTGGGCTGTTGTTCATGTATCTTTTCTTTTCTCTCCTGGGATGATATTTGGGCGAGGGTCTGGTTGCCGTTATGGGCCGTTTTTATACTGCATTGAGTATGTTTAGCACAGTGGGCTAAATAGCTGGCTTGTAATAATAATTTCAATTCCCGTACCGGCCTCCCCGAACAGGCGATGGAATGTGGCAACTAGGGGGTTTGCACAGGAGCTTCATTGAAACCTACTTGTGACAATAAGTTATTATTATTATTATTATTATTCCCGCTAAATAATTAATGGGAGGGGAGGGATGGGAGGATCTGCAGCTCATACTGTCTGGGGGGTAGTTTAGCATGGGATTGCGTGTTTCATTTTTGTTTTGGTTGGGGTTTGGGAGGGAGGGGGGGGGGGAATCTTTGTTTGCCTTGTTTTTTGCTGGGTCATTTGGGTGTAGATAGGGGGGCGGGAATGGGTAGTTCTCTTCGATTGGCTGGAAACCTTTCTTTGTTCTGTCTTGATGGGGGGAGGGGTGACCATCTTGAATGGGCCAATTGCTGGCTCTGTTTAAGTAGTTGCTGGACTGCCCCACAGGGTGGGAATGGCTGATGCTAGGTTGGAGGGGAAGGTGGGGGTAGACGGCCCCCTATTCAGCTGGTCACGTGGGATGTGAGGGGGTTCAACGGCTTGGTAAAAAGATCAAGGGTGTTTGTGCACCGTAGGAGTTTGAAGGCTAATGTGGTGCTATTTCAGTAGACCTATTTAAGGATTAGAATCATAGAATTTACAGTGCAGAAGGAGGCCATTCGGACCATCGAGTCTGCACCGGCTCTTTGAAAGAGCACCCTCCCCAAGCCCACACCTCCACCCTAACCACATAACCCAGTAACCACACCCAACACTATGGGCAATTTTAGACACTAAGGGCAATTTAGCATGGCCAATCCACCTAACCTGCACATCTTTGGACTGTGGGAGGAAACCGGAGCACCCGGAGGAAACCCATGCACACACGGGGAGGATGTGCAGACTCCGCACAGACAGTGATCCAAGCCGGGAATCGAACCTGGGACCCTGGAGCTGTGAAGCAATTGTGCTAACCACTGTGCTGCCCCTTAAAGCTCAGTCAAGTTACAGAATAGTTGGGTGGGGCTAGTATTTCATTTGGGATTTGACAGTAGGGCCCGAGGGATCAACCAATATTTGGCAATTGCTTAATCTTATCTGTCCCCCTCTTCAGCCCCTGAGCCAGAGGTAATTATTTCATTGGATGCTGAAAAGGTGTCAGACATGGTGGAGTGGGGGTCTCAGTTCGATATCCAGGAAAGTTTGGTTTTGGACCAAGATGTAGAACTTGGGCCCAGTTCCTATATAGGGCCCCCACTGCAAACGTTCACCTTGAGCTCGAAATATTTCCGGCTGAAGAGAGGCACAAGGCAGGGGTGTCCATTGTCCCTGCTGTTGTTTGCCTTGGCAATTGAGCCTTTGGCCGTAGCATTGAGGTGGAGGGACATAGAGAAGGGGAAAGGAGCACAGGGTCTCTGGCTGTGGATGATTTGGTGTTGTATGTGACGGAACCTCTCTCCAGTGTGGAGGAGATAATGAAGCTGCTTTGCAATTTTGGCTTCTTCTCGGGATATAAATTGAACCTGGGCAAAAGTGAATGCTTTCTGGTGAATCTCCCAGGGAGGGGAGCTGATCTGGGAAGGTTTCCTTTTGCCTGGCCAGGTCCAGCTTCCGTTGTCTGGGAATCTGGGTAGCCTATGATTGGGCCTCGCGCCATAAAGTTAATTTTGTTCTATCCGTTATTTTATTACTGGTCGACAAATATTGAGATGGTACGAGGGTGGTTTATGGGTACGTAATCCATGTTGCGACGGATTGATTGAAAGGAGTGTCTCACTTGTTTAAGCGCCTTGGTTACAAAACTTCTGTTTTGCCCTGCAAAGTGAACTTCAAGTCCGGTGGTTGTGGCCACTCTGAGACTATGGAGACAGGTTAGCAGCCATTTCAAGCTGGGTGCCATGTCAGGCTTTTGAGGGGAGTGGGGTGGATGAACATCTTGCCGAGATTCTTGTTTTTATTTTGGTGTCTCCCGGTGTTCCTGCCCAAGTTGTTTTTCCAAAGGGTTGAGTAGCTTATTTCCGGCTTTATTTGGGCTGGTAAAGCGCCAAGGATTCGGAGGGGGCCGTCCAGAGGGAGAGTCAAGCAAGGAGTTTAGCACTGCCAAATTTGTATGTCATGTAGGGGGGCAGTTTTGGGGGCATTGGTAACCGTGCCACTTCCGTTGGTAAAGGCGAAGTACTCGGCGAACCCGGTGGTGGTGTCCACGCTAAAAATATCGAGCCATCTCCACCGGCATGTTAAGTTGGGGGCAGCTTCAAGGCTGGCTCCCATTTGTGCAAACCACCTGTTTGAGCCGGCAAGAATAGATGCCATATTTGGTGCATTGAGTGAGAAAGAGCTGGAGAGAGTGGGTGATTTATTCTTGGACGGGCGGTTTGCCAGCCTGGAAGAGTTGCAGGAGAAATTTGGACTATTAACCATGGACATGTTTCGGTGCCTCCAGGTCCGGAGCTTTGTTGAGAGGTTTTTTTCAGGATTTCCCAGTTGTTGCCTTCGTCATCCTTATTAGAGAGGACTCTCTTCTGTCCGTGGTCGAAGGCAGTAGGTCCGTCATGTATGAACGGATTGTGTGAACAGAAGAGTTGAGTTTGTTGGAAGGGGTGAAGGCTAAGTGGGTGGAGGTGTTAGGGCCAATGCTGAAAGAGAAGGTATGTAGTGAGGGCTGTGGGAGGGTGAACGCCACAGTGTCAGGTGTGAGACTGAGCCTTATCCAGCTAAAGGTAGTGTTTCAAGCGCACCTCACTAAGGTTAGGTAGGATGAATCATTATTTTGACAGGGTGGAGGACAGGTGCGAGTGCTGCACGAGGGGGCCCACACATCACATACAAATATTTTGGTCCTGTTCTAAGCTGTTGGGTTTCTGGAAGTCCTTTTATGACACCATGTCAGTGATCCTAAATGCTGAGTTTGGGCACTGCCCTTTGGTGGTTATTTTGGGGGTTTTGGATGTGCCAGAGCAGCGGACACGGGCAGATGTCCTGTCCTCCGCCTCGTTGGTGGCGTGGAGGTGGATCCCGTTGGGTTGGAGGTTGGCAACACCGCCAAGTGCTATGGCACGGCTAGGAGATTTGATGGAATTTTTGCACCTCAGAAAGATAAAATGCACCGCAAGGAGGTCGATTGAAGGCTTCCACCAGAGATAGCGGCAGCTTATATTGTACTTCAGAGAATTGGTGACGGGGGGGGGGGGGGGGGGGGGAAGTATATCGGGATCGGATTCTTTTCCTTTCTGTTTCACGGGTTGGAAGGTGGTGCTGGGCATTTGTTTGGGGTTTGTGTTCAGTTAAGAATTTTTGATTATGTGTATTGTAATTTGGTATAAAATGTGAAAAATTTAATAAAAACATTTTTTAAAAACCACCTCCTCATGTGCGAGGCTCAGCTTGATTTAGTTCAAGGTGGTGTATAGGGCACATCTGATCAGCGAACAGATTAGTAGATTTTTTTCCGGTGGTAGAGGATAGGTGTGAGCGTTGTTCATAGATAATCAAACACATATGTTCTGGTCTTGCCCCAAACTGGTGAACTTTTGCATCTCCTGCAGCACCATGTCGAAATTTCTTGGGATTGAGGTGGAGCCTTGCCCTTTGGTGGCTATCTTTGGGGTCTCAGACTCACCGTAGCTGCAGACGAGGGAAAAGGCGGGTGCTCTGGCCCACACCTCACTGATAGCCCAAAGGCAGGTTCTGCTTAGTTGGAGGATTCCAGTTCCGGCTAGTGCTTCGTCGTGGTTAAGTGACCTTATGGAGTTCTTGCACTTAAAAAAAGGTCAAATATATCATATGGGGTTCGGCAGAAGTATTCTGTTTGAAGTGACAGCCTTTCGTATTCCAGGGAGCTGGTTACTGTCAGATGTTGGGGAGGGGGGGTTGGTTTGGGGTTTAGTTTGGGATTTGGCTTGGTTGTTTTCCTTTTTGGGGGGGGGGGGGGGGTTGAGACTGGAATTGTAATTGTACTACTTGTGTGATATGATTTTTACGTTGTTATACTGAAAAAGCTTTAAAAAAGGGCAGCACAGTAGCACAAGTGGATAGCACTGTGGCTTCACAGCGCCAGGATCCCAGGTTCGATTCACAGTTGGGTCACCGTCTGTGCGGAGTCTGCACGTTCTCTCCGTGTCTGCGTGGGTTTCCTCCGGGTGCTCCGGTTTCCTCCCACAGTCCAAAGACGTGCAGGTTAGGGGATTGGCCATTAATTGCCCGTAGTGTCCAAAAAGGTGAGGGCGGGTGATTGGGTTATGGGGATAGGGTGGAAGTGAGGGCTTAAGTGGGTCGGTGCAGAATTGATGGGCCGAATGGCCTCCTTCTGCACTCTATGTTCTAAAATAACAAAAATGTGGGGTTTTTTTAAGTTCCTGCGAACAGCTGAGTTTAACAATGAAGTTACATCTGTTGGGTAACTTTGGCTAATGGTGCATTTGTATTATAGCATGTTAGCCAACAGCAGCATCAACTTTGGTAATTATGTGGTACGGTTAAAATGGCGTTGGTGCTGCTTCTGGGTCCACTAACTGACAAGGACGGATAGGCCAGTGAAGGACCCTGCTTTCTGTCAGTCAGCCAATTTTCAATCCAATCTAGTACTCCTCACCCCCCCCCCCCCCCCCCAATCCCCTGAGATCTCACCCTCTGGCTCGGTCTATTGTGCAGCACCTTGTCAAATGTCACTGTTTTCCCACAGTCATCTGTCAAACAAAAATATTTTTTCCCCATTATTATGTTGGTTGCAGTGAGTTTTAAATATTGCTTTCAAGTACAGCCAGACTTCCATAGTTTCTGTCTAGAATCACACACAACTTTGTTGTCTATCCACAAAGAAACCTAGTGTGTCAAATCGTTTCCTTGTTTCCAACCGAAATATCAACACATCCATGCAATTCCTGAGGAGTACGTGCTATGCTATTCTGATGTTGAATCACCAACTGTTCTCCTGCACAATCAAGTCTTAGACATAGCCTGACTGAGAGGCTGCAGAATATGTCTTATGAGCCCCTGTTCAAGCAGTTTATGGTGTAACCAATTGTTTTTACTTCATGGTTGTCTAGATCTATCACTATTAATCTTGTCAATCGAAAATCTTTAAGCTCAGTCAAGGTTAATTCTCGTTTAATGGTTACCTAATTAATCACCCTTGGAGCAAGTGTCCTACAAGGAACAGAGTCCTGCAGTCAGCATCACAGTGCAGCCGTCAAAGAACAGTATTCTGCAGTCAGCATCACAGTGCAGCAGTCTGGGAACGGTATTCTGCAGTCAGCATCACAGTGCAGCAGTCTGGGAACGGTATTCTGCAGTCAGCATCACAGTGCAGCAGTCTGGGAACGGTATTCTGCAGTCAGCATCACAGTACAGCAGTCTGGGAACGGTATTCTGCAGTCAGCATCACAGTGCAGCAGTCCAGGAACAGTGTCCTGCAGTCAGCATCACAGTGCAGCAGTCCAGGAACAGTATTCTGCAGTCAGCATCAGAGTGCAGCAGTCCAGGAACAGTATTCTGCAGTCAGCATCACAGAGCAGCAGTCCAGGAACAGTGTCCTGCAGTCAGCATCACAGTGCAGCAGTCTGGGAACGGTATTCTGCAGTCAGCATCACAGTGCAGCAGTCCAGGAACAGTGTCCTGCAGTCAGCATCAGAGTGCAGCAGTCCAGGAACAGTGTCCTGCAGTCAGCATCACAGTGCAGCAGTCCAGGAACAGTATTCTGCAGTCAGCATCACAGTGCAGCAGTCAAGGAACAGTGTTCTGCAGTCAGCATCACAGTGCAGCAGTCTGGGAACAGTATTCTGCAGTCAGCATCACAGTGCAGCAGTCTGGGAACGGTACTCTGCAGTCAGCATCACAGTGCAGCAGTCCAGGAACAGTGTCCTGCAGTCAGCATCACAGTGCAGCAGTCAATGAACAGTATTCTGCAGTCAGCATCACAGTGCAGCAGTCAATGAACAGTATTCTGCAGTCAGCATCACAGAGCAGCAGTCTGGGAACAGTGTCCTGCAGTCAGCATCACAGTGCAGCAGTCCAGGAACAGTATTCTGCAGTCAGCATCACAGTGCAGCAGTCTGGGAACGGTATTCTGCAGTCAGCATCACAGTGCAGCAGTCTGGGAACGGTATTCTGCAGTCAGCATCACAGTGCAGCAGTCCAGGAACAGTGTCCTGCAGTCAGCATCAGAGTGCAGCAGTCCAGGAACAGTGTCCTGCAGTCAGCATCACAGTGCAGCAGTCCAGGAACAGTATTCTGCAGTCAGCATCACAGTGCAGCAGTCAAGGAACAGTGTTCTGCAGTCAGCATCACAGTGCAGCAGTCTGGGAACAGTATTCTGCAGTCAGCATCACAGTACAGCAGTCTGGGAACGGTATTCTGCAGTCAGCATCACAGTGCAGCAGTCCAGGAACAGTGTCCTGCAGTCAGCATCACAGTGCAGCAGTCAATGAACAGTATTCTGCAGTCAGCATCACAGTGCAGCAGTCTGGGAACAGTGTCCTGCAGTCAGCATCACAGTGCAGCAGTCTGGGAACAGTGTCCTGCAGTCAGCATCACAGTGCAGCAGTCCAGGAACAGTATTCTGCAGTCAGCATCACAGAGCAGCAGTCTGGGAACAGTGTCCTGCAGTCAGCATCACAGTGCAGCAGTCCAGGAACAGTATTCTGCAGTCAGCATCACAGTGCAGCAGTCTGGGAACGGTATTCTGCAGTCAGCATCACAGTGCAGCAGTCTGGGAACGGTATTCTGCAGTCAGCATCACAGTGCAGCAGTCCAGGAACAGTATTCTGCTGTCAGCATCACAGTGCAGCAGTCAAGGAACAGTATTCTGCAGTCAGCATCACAGTGCAGCAGTCCAGGAACAGTATTCTGCTGTCAGCATCACAGTGCAGCAGTCAAGGGACAGTATTCTGCAGTCAGCATCACAGTGCAGCAGTCTGGGAACAGTGTCCTGCAGTCAGCATCACAGAGCAGCAGTCTGGGAACAGTGTCCTGCAGTCAGCATCACAGTGCAGCAGTCTGGGAACGGTATTCTGCAGTCAGCATCACAGTACAGCAGTCTGGGAACGGTACTCTGCAGTCAGCATCACAGTGCAGCAGTCTGGGAACGGTATTCTGCAGTCAGCATCACAGTGCAGCAGTCCAGGAACAGTGTCCTGCAGTCAGCATCACAGTGCAGCAGTCCAGGAACAGTATTCTGCAGTCAGCATCACAGTGCAGCAGTCAATGAACAGTATTCTGCAGTCAGCATCACAGTGCAGCAGTCTGGGAACAGTGTCCTGCAGTCAGCATCACAGTGCAGCAGTCTGGGAACAGTATTCTGAAGTCAGCATCACAGTGCAGCAGTCTGGGAACAGTGTCCTGCAGTCAGCATCACAGTGCAGCAGTCCAGGAACAGTATTCTGCAGTCAGCATCACAGTGCAGCAGTCCAGGAACAGTATTCTGCAGTCAGCATCACAGTGCAGCAGTCCAGGAACAGTGTCCTGCAGTCAGCATCACAGTGCAGCAGTCAAGGAACAGTATTCTGCAGTCAGCATCACAGTGCAGCAGTCTGGGAACGGTATTCTGCATTCAGCATCACAGTGCAGCAGTCAAGGAACGGTATTCTGCAGTCAGCATCACAGTGCAGCAGTCCAGGAACAGTGTCCTGCAGTCAGCATCACAGTGCAGCAGTCCAGGAACAGTATTCTGCAGTCAGCATCACAGTGCAGCAGTCTGGGAACGGTATTCTGCAGTCAGCATCACAGTGCAGCAGTCAAGGAACAGTGTCCTGCAGTCAGCATCACAGTGCAGCAGTCTGGGAACAGTATTCTGCAGTCAGCATCACAGTGCAGCAGTCTGGGAACAGTGTCCTGCAGTCAGCATCACAGTGCAGCAGTCCAGGAACAGTATTCTGCAGTCAGCATCACAGTGCAGCAGTCTGGGAACAGTGTCCTGCAGTCAGCATCACAGTGCAGCAGTCCAGGAACAGTATTCTGCAGTCAGCATCACAGTGCAGCAGTCCAGGAACAGTATTCTGCAGTCAGCATCACAGTGCAGCAGTTAAGGAACAGTGTCCTGCAGTCAGCATCACAGTGCAGCAGTCAAGGAACAGTATTCTGCAGTCAGCATCACAGTGCAGCAGTCTGGGAACGGTATTCTGCAGTCAGCATCACAGTGCAGCAGTCAAGGAACGGTATTCTGCAGTCAGCATCACAGTGCAGCAGTCCAGGAACAGTATTCTGCAGTCAGCATCACAGTGCAGCAGTTAAGGAACAGTGTCCTGCAGTCAGCATCACAGTGCAGCAGTCAAGGAACAGTATTCTGCAGTCAGCATCACAGTGCAGCAGTCTGGGAACGGTATTCTGCAGTCAGCATCACAGTGCAGCAGTCTGGGAACGGTATTCTGCAGTCAGCATCACAGTGCAGCAGTCTGGGAACAGTGTCCTGCAGTCAGCATCACAGTGCAGCAGTCTGGGAACAGTATTCTGCAGTCAGCATCACAGTGCAGCAGTCCAGGAACAGTATTCTGCAGTCAGCATCACAGTGCAGCAGTCCAGGAACAGTATTCTGCAGTCAGCATCACAGTGCAGCAGTCCAGGAACAGTATTCTGCAGTCAGCATCACAGTGCAGCAGTCTGGGAACAGTATTCTGCAGTCAGCATCACAGTGCAGCAGTCCAGGAACAGTATTCTGCAGTCAGCATCACAGTGCAGCAGTCTGGGAACAGTATTCTGCAGTCAGCATCACAGTGCAGCAGTCCAGGAACAGTATTCTGCAGTCAGCATCACAGTGCAGCAGTCTGGGAACGGTATTCTGCAGTCAGCATCACTGTGCAGCAGTCCAGGAACAGTATTCTGCAGTCAGCATCACAGTGCAGCAGTCCGGGAACAGTATTCTGCAGTCAGCATCACAGTGCAGCAGTCTGGGAACGGTATTCTGCAGTCAGCATCACAGTGCAGCAGTCCAGGAACGGTACTCTGCAGTCAGCATCACAGTGCAGCAGTCTGGGAACGGTACTCTGCAGTCAGCATCACAGTGCAGCAGTCTGGGAACAGTATTCTGCAGTCAGCATCACAGTGCAGCAGTCTGGGAACGGTATTCTGCAGTCAGCATCACAGTGCAGCAGTCTGGGAACAGTATTCTGCAGTCAGCATCACAGTGCAGCAGTCCAGGAACAGTATTCTGCAGTCAGCATCACAGTGCAGCAGTCCAGGAACAGTGTCCTGCAGTCAGCATCACAGTGCAGCAGTCAAGGAACAGTATTCTGCAGTCAGCATCACAGTGCAGCAGTCTGGGAACGGTATTCTGCAGTCAGCATCACAGTGCAGCAGTCAAGGAACGGTATTCTGCAGTCAGCATCACAGTGCAGCAGTCTGGGAACAGTATTCTGCAGTCAGCATCACAGTGCAGCAGTCTGGGAACAGTATTCTGCAGTCAGCATCACAGTGCAGCAGTCTGGGAACGGTATTCTGCAGTCAGCATCACAGTGCAGCAGTCTGGGAACGGTATTCTGCAGTCAGCATCACAGTGCAGCAGTCTGGGAACAGTGTCCTGCAGTCAGCATCACAGTGCAGCAGTCTGGGAACGGTATTCTGCAGTCAGCATCACAGTGCAGCAGTCCAGGAACAGTATTCTGCAGTCAGCATCACAGTGCAGCAGTCCAGGAACAGTATTCTGCAGTCAGCATCACAGTGCAGCAGTCCAGGAACAGTATTCTGCAGTCAGCATCACAGTGCAGCAGTCTGGGAACAGTATTCTGCAGTCAGCATCACAGTGCAGCAGTCCAGGAACAGTATTCTGCAGTCAGCATCACAGTGCAGCAGTCTGGGAACAGTATTCTGCAGTCAGCATCACAGTGCAGCAGTCCAGGAACAGTATTCTGCAGTCAGCATCACAGTGCAGCAGTCTGGGAACGGTATTCTGCAGTCAGCATCACTGTGCAGCAGTCCAGGAACAGTATTCTGCAGTCAGCATCACAGTGCAGCAGTCCGGGAACAGTATTCTGCAGTCAGCATCACAGTGCAGCAGTCTGGGAACGGTATTCTGCAGTCAGCATCACAGTGCAGCAGTCCAGGAACGGTACTCTGCAGTCAGCATCACAGTGCAGCAGTCTGGGAACGGTACTCTGCAGTCAGCATCACAGTGCAGCAGTCTGGGAACAGTATTCTGCAGTCAGCATCACAGTGCAGCAGTCTGGGAACGGTACTCTGCAGTCAGCATCACAGTGCAGCAGTCTGGGAACAGTATTCTGCAGTCAGCATCACAGTGCAGCAGTCCAGGAACAGTATTCTGCAGTCAGCATCACAGTGCAGCAGTCAAGGAACAGTGTCCTGCAGTCAGCATCACAGTGCAGCAGTCTGGGAACAGTGTCCTGCAGTCAGCGTCACAGTGCAGCAGTCTGGGAACGGTATTCTGCAGTCAGCATCACAGTGCAGCAGTCCAGGAACAGTATTCTGCTGTCAGCATCACAGTGCAGCAGTCTGGGAACAGTATTCTGCTGTCAGCATCACAGTGCAGCAGTCAAGGAACAGTATTCTGCAGTCAGCATCACAGTGCAGCAGTCCAGGAACAGTATTCTGCAGTCAGCATCACAGTGCAGCAGTCCAGGAACGGTATTCTGCAGTCAGCATCACAGTGCAGCAGTTAAGGAACAGTGTCCTGCAGTCAGCATCACAGTGCAGCAGTCAAGGAACAGTGTCCTGCAGTCAGCATCACAGTGCAGCAGTCTGGGAACGGTATTCTGCAGTCAGCATCACAGTGCAGCAGTCTGGGAACGGTATTCTGCAGTCAGCATCACAGTGCAGCGGTCTGGGAACGGTATTCTGCAGTCAGCATCACAGTGCAGCAGTCTGGGAACGGTATTCTGCAGTCAGCATCACAGTGCAGCAGTCCAGGAACAGTATTCTGCAGTCAGCATCACAGTGCAGCAGTCCAGGAACAGTGTTCTGCAGTCAGCATCACAGTGCAGCAATCCAGGAATAGTGTCCTGCAGTCAGCATCACAGTGAAGCAGTCTGGGAACAGTGTCCTGCAGTCAGCATCACAGTGAAGCAGTCTGGACATAGTGTCCTGCAGTCAGCATTGCCGTGAAGCAGTCTGGGAACAGTGTCCTGTAGTCAGCATTGCCGTGAAGCAGTGCGAACAGTGTCCTGCAGTCAGTATCACAGTGAAGCTGTCTGGGAACAGTGTCCTGCAGTCAGCATCACAGTGAAGCAGTCTGGGCATAGTGTCCTGCAGTCAGCATTGCCGTGAAGCAGTCTGGAAACAGTGTCCTGCAGTCAGCAGTGCCGTGAAGCAGTCTGGGAACAGTTGTCCTGCTGTCAGCATTGCCGTGAAGCAGTCTGGGAACAGTTGTCCTGCTGTCAGCATTGCCGTGAAGCAGTCTGGGAACAGTTGTCCTGCTGTCAGCATTGCCGTGGAGCAGTCTGGGAACAGTGTCCTGCAGTCAGCGTTGCCATGAGGCAGTCTGGGAACAGTGTCCTGCAGTCAGCATTGCCGTGGAGCAGTCTGGGAACAGTGTCTTGCAGTCAGCATTGCCATGAAGCAGTCTGGGAACAATTGTCCTGCAGTCAGCATTGCCGTGAAGCAGTCTGGGAACTGTGTCCTGCAGTCAGCATTGCCATGAAGCAGTCTGGGAACAGTGTCCTGCGGTCAGCATCATAGTGAAGCAGTCTGGGAACAGGGTCCTGCAGTCAGCGTCACAGTGAAGCAGTCTGGGAACAGTTTCTTGCAATCAGCATCATTGTAAAGCAGTCTGGGAACAGTGTCTTGCAGTCAACATCATAGTGAAGCAGTCTGGGAACAGTGTTTTGCAGTCAGCATCATAGTGAAGCAGTCTGGGAACAGGGTCCTGTAGTCAGCATTGCCGTGAAGCAGTCTGGGAACAGTGTCTTGCAGTCAGCATCATAGTGAAACAGTCTGGGAACAGTGTCCTGCAGGCAGCATTGCCGTGAAGCAGTCTGGGAACAGTGTCCTGCAGTCAGCATCACAGTGAAGCAGTCTGGGAACAGTGTCCTGCAGTCAGCATCACAGTGAAGCAGTCTGGGAACAGTGTCCTGCAGTCAGCATCACAGTGAAGCAATCTGGGAGCAGTGTCCTACAGTCATAGAACAGTACAGCACAGAACAGGCCCTTCGGCCCTCAATGTTGTGCCGAGCCATGATCACCCTACTCAAACCCACATATCCACCCTATACCCGTAACCCAACCCCCCCCCCCCCCCTTAACCTTACATTTATTAGGACACTACGGGCAATTTAGCATGGCCAATCCACCTAACCCGCACATCTTTGGACTGTGGGAGGAAACCGGAGCACCCGGAGGAAACCCACGCACACAGGGGGAGGACGTGCAGACTCCACACAGACAGTGACCCAGCCGGGAATCGAACCTGGGACCCTGGAGCTGTGAAGCATTTATGCTAACCACCATGCTACCCTGCTGCCCCTTTGTGTTTTAAAAAACAGAGTAACAGCACAAGAAAATTGGGGGTGTTGCAAACCTCCAGCTACCGTGTAGATAGCTCCAAAAATGGGGACCTACCCAGTTGGCTGCCCTGCATTCTTGGCATTAAATTAATTCTGTAAGCAGTGCATTTTCCTCCTATCAACCATTTGGAAATTGCAGTGCCTTTTATGTGGTACAGCAGGGACTGGGTAGCTTAGTTGGCTAGAGTGTGGTGTATATTAACACCAATAGAATGATTTCAGTCCCTGTACTGATTGAGGTAGTTCTGGGGCCTGCCTCCTTGCTTTGCCCTACAGTGATTTTGTGGCATAAGCTATGATTAGCAACCCTTAGTCTATAAGGGCACAACATGAAGACAGAAGTAATGTAGTAAAATGTCCCAAAGCGTTTCACTGTCGTGTTATTAAAATCACTTTGATACTGAGCCACCTTTCAAGTTATCAGGACAGGTAAAAGTGGTAGGTTTTAAGTAGGGTCTTGAAAAAGAAGAGGAGCTGGAGGTGTTTTCAATCTCTAGCTGCTCACCCCTTTTCAAGGTGCAAATAAAATGGCTCTTCGTGGACTCCTTCAAGTCTTGCAATGGAGCTCACCTTTTTATAAAGTGTAAGCATGCCAAAAATCACATGGCTAATGTTTCTGACATCATTGCCCAAAGTAATTGTCCCAGGATTCCACATTACATTCCTCCGGGTGCTCCGGTTTCCTCCCACAGTCCAAAGATGTGCGGGTTAGGTGGATTGGCCAGGCTAAATTGCCCGTAGTGTAAAGGTAATGGGGGGATTGTTGGGATACGGGTTACGTGGGTTTAAGTAGGATGATCATTGCTCGGCACAACATCGAGGGCCGAAGGGCCTGTTCTGTGCTGTACTGTTCTATGTTCATTACCTCCAACATCTCCAGAATTTAATTAAGTGAATTACAGAGATGGAACTGCACTTGCTTTCATTAGAGCAAAGGTGATTAAGAAGGCATTGTACAGACCTTGATAATTATTCTTAAAAGCTGACGTGGTCTCTGTTTCAATCACCAACTGTTAAAATGTATTGCAGTTTTACAACCCTTTGTGTAAAAATGTTTCTCTTGTCCTCCATCTTAAGAGCTTGCATCTAATTTTGTCTCCATGTTCCCTTGTTTAGATCCCTCAATCATTAAGAATGTTTCTCTATCTAACGTGTCCCATCCCTTCACTTCATAATTTTAAGCACTTTTTAAATTCATTCAAGAGATGTGAGCTTCACTGGCTAGGCCGGTATTCTTTGCCTATTCCCTAATTGCCCTTGGGATGATGGTGGCAAGCTGCCTTCTTAAACCACAGTCCCTGTGGTGTAGGTACACCTGCCGCACTGTTTGGGTGGGAGTTCCAGGATTTTTACCCAGCCACAATGAAGGAACGGCGATATATTTCCAAGGCAGAATGGTGAGTGGTTGAGAGGGGAACTTTCAGGCAGTGATGGTCTCAAGTATCTGCTGCCCATCCTTCTAGATGATGATGATGGTCATGGGTTTGGAAGGTACGGTGTAAGGAGCAGTGGAGGCTGGAGAGAGAGTGAACCTGGTGGGGAGCGGCGTGGGCACTTTAAAAACAGTGCAGCATGGGCCAGAGGCACAGAGCACCGGAGGCCAGAGAGAGAGCGAACCTGCTAGGAAGCAGCTGATTGGAGCGGCAGGGAATATTTAAAAATAGCAGCGCCGCGAACCTTCACTGAATCCAGAGACAGAACTCCTGAGGTGATGCCAGGATTCAGAACATGACACAGGGCAAGAGGAAGCAGCAGATTGGGTGAGTACAGTCGAGTGACTCAGACTTGGCTGGTAAAGAACTACCATTAGGAACTGACCCTAAATAATAGCAAATTGGGAAAGTATAATAACAGATTAACTGAGAACCAGGGATAAATACATGTCAGCTATAATACAAGGACAAGTAAGTCAAAGTGGAATTACACAAGGAGACTAAGTTAAGGTAAGAGGAGTAACATTTTAAGACTAAGTAATTAGAAAAGTTAGCAAGTAAGACAAAGTACCTTTAAGTCTAAGACATGGAAGGTGAGCTCAAGTCGACTGGAAAGTGTGACCTGTCATAGTGGGAAGTCATGGACCATACCAGCATCCTAAATGACCACATGTGCAGGAATTGCTCCCAACTGCAGAAACCTGAGCTTCAGGTTTTGGCAGTTGAGTGGCAGCTGGGGACACTGGCGCATCCACGAGGCTGAGGGTTACGTAGATAATATGTTTAAAGAGGTGCTCAAGGGAGTGAAGGAAAAAAGTGAGATCACCAGACAGTCCAAGAGAAGCAGGCAGGTAGTGCAGGAGTTCCTTGGGACCCCGCTCTTAAATCGGTTTTCCTTTTTGGAAGCTGTTTCCTTCGGACATGTGCAGTAAAAGCCGAGCTCCTGGCACCACAAGCGGACTGACTGTACAGGAGGGTAGGAAGAAGGAAGGGGAGCAATAGCGATAGGGCATTCATTAGTTAGAGGAACAGACTCGTGTTACTGCGCCCATAGGCGTGACTACAGAATGGTGTATTGCCTCCCTGGGACTAGGTCAGGGATGTCACTGAATGGCTGAACGGAATCCTAAAGGGGAATAAGTCAAAGGTCGAGATTGTGGACAGGATTTGGGGAGTTGGAAGGTGAGTTATTCGCAGCCGGATTCCTCGTCTCTGATCTTGTAACCACAGTTTCTGGTCAGTGGTAAGCACAGGATGTTGATAGTGGGGGATTCAAGTGGTGAAAATGCCATTGAATGTCAAGGGGCGACAGTTGGATCCTTTCTTGTTGGAGATGGTCGTTGTCTGGCAGTTGTATATTGTGAATGTAACTTGTCAGCCCAAGCCTGGATATTGTCCAGGTCTTGTTGCACTTAGACATGGACTGCTTAAGTATCTGAGGAGTTGCGAATGATGCTGAGCATGGTGCAATCACCAGCGACCATCCCCACTTCTGATCGTATGATGGAAGGAAGGTCATTGATGAAGCAGCCCAGATGGTTGGGCTTTGGATACCTATGAAATCACTATGATCTCACTTGTTCTGGAAACAGCAGCCAAGTTATTCCAATATTTTTATATATTTGTACTTTGTGCTAGACCCCATCTGAGTGGCTTCCTCTCTGTGAGGAGCCCAACGCTGAAAGCACTACTCCACTTGTTGCTTTATTAATGTTTTATATAATTTTTTTTAAATAAATGTTTTTATTGGGTTTTTGAACAAGGTATAATTACCGTTATGTACACAGAATAAGAAACATATATATACACACAAATTTAGAGGAGAAGGGCACACCCCAACATTTTAAAAAAATATGAAATAGAATAGCTGGTGGGGTATTGTGCACTAGTTCGACAGCGGCAGCTCTGTACATCTGGCAAAATTACCCCCACCACGGAAGTAGGCGACTGCCTGCGGCGGGGGGGGGGGACTGGGGACGGGGGGGACGGGACTGGGGACGGGGGGGACGGGACTGGGGGGGGGGAGGAGGGGGACTGGGGGGGGGCGGGGGGGGACTGGGGGGGGGCGGGGGGAGGAGGGGGACGGGGACGGGGGGAGGAGGGGGGGGGAGGGGGGGAGGGGGGACTGGGGGGGGAGAGGGACTGGGGGGGAGGGGGAGGGGGACTGGGGGGGCACACACACACACATTTGGTTGCCGGGGAGAAAATCACAGTGTGCGATATTTGGCTGTGCTGTGTGTTGTCGTCGGCTCCTCCCGGACGGATCTCACTGCCGTCCCACGCTCACCCCGCTTCTGCCGCTCCACCTCCATTTTCCTCGTTCCCCGCTCCTGGAGATGTCATGCACGTTTTGACATCCCGTTCCCTCCCTCCGGCTCCCGCTTCCCTGCCCCCAACCCGCCGCCCCTCCTCCCCAACCCCACCCCACCCCGCCCCTCCTCCCCCATCTCCACCCCGCCGCCCCTCCTCCCCCATCCCCACCCCTCCTCCCCCATCCCCCTCTCCCCAGGTTTAGCTGTCTTCCCCCCCACCCCTCCCAGTCCATTTCTCCCCTCCATGCCCCGGCTACCTTCCCCCGATTCCCGACCATTTTCCCCTGATTCTTGGCCACCCAGCTATTCTTCCTCTTGTTCGTTGGCCACAAACAGGTCCCAGAATAGTTGCGTGAATGGCTCCCATGTTCTGTGGAAGCCGTCGTCTGACCCTCGGATGGCGAATTTGATTTTCTCCATTTGGAGAGATTCCGAGAGGTCGGACAGCCAGTCTGCAGCTCTGGGTGGTGCTGCTGACCGCCAGCCAAACAGGATTCTATGGCGGGCGATCAGGGAGGCAAAGGCAAGGACGTCCGTCGTCCTCCCCAGGAATTGATCTGGCTGGTTCGAGACCCCGAAGACCGCCACTTTCAGGCATGGCTCCACCCTCACCCCCACCAGTTTGGACATGGCCTCGAAGAAGGCTGTCCAGTACTCCACGAGTCTGGGGCAAGACCAGAACATGTGGGCGTGGTTGGCCGGGCCTCTTTGGCACTGTTCACATCTGTCCTCCACCTCCGGGAAGAATCATACGGGTTCTTGTTAAGTGGGCTTTATGTACCACTTTTAGTTGCGTCAGGCTGAGCCTTGCGCACGTGGCGGTGGAGTTGACCCTATGCAGTGCCTCGCTCCAGAGTCCCCACCCTATCTCAATCCCCAGGTCCTCCTCCCATTTCTTTCTTGTTGCGCCCAGTACAGTGTCGGCCCTTTCTACCAGTCGGTCATACATGTCGCTACAGTTCCCTTTATCTAGGATACTTGCGTCCAGTAGGTCTTCCAGTAGTGTCTGTCGTGGCGGTTGTGGGTACATCCTTGTCTCCTTTCGTAAGAAGTTTTTGAGCTACAGATACCGTAGCTCGTTCCCCCCGGCTAGCCAAAATCTCTCTGTCAGTTCGTCCAGTGTTGCGATCCTGCCGTCCGTGTATAGGTCCCTGAATGTCAGTGTCCCTCCGTCCTGCCTCAACCTTTTGAAGGTGGCGTCAGTCAGTGCTGGTGTGAACCTTTGGTTGTTGCAGATGGGAGCTTTGTCCCACATTCTGGTCAGGCCAAATTGCTGCCGCAGTTGGTTCCAGGATTGGAGGGTGGCTGTCACCACTGGGCTGCTGGAGTGTTTTTTGGGTGGGGATGGGAGTGCTGCCGTGGCGAGGGTCCGGAGGGAGGTCCCCATGCAGGAGGCCTCCTCCGCGCGCACCCACTCGGCCTCTGGCTCCTGGATCCATAACCCTTACTCGCTCGGCTGTTGCCGCCCAGTGGTAGAATTGTAGGTTTGGGAGGGCCAGCCCCCCCCCCCCCCCCCCCCCCCCCCCCTGGAATTTGTTTTTTGTAGGACCTTCTTTGTGATCCTTGCATTTTTACCCCCCCCAGCGTTTGTCCAGCGCTTTGAAAAAGGCCTTGGGGATGTAGCTCGGGATGGATCTAAACAGGAAGAGGAACCTGGGCAGTACGTTCATTTTGATCGTCTGGACTCTCCCTGCGAGGGAGAGTGGGAGTGTGTTCCATCTTTGCAGGTCCTTTTTTACTTCCTCCATCAGACTGGTGAAGTTCCATTTGTGGATCCCTTTCCAGTCATGGGCTATTTGGATCCCCAGGTAGCGGAATTTGTGTTGGGCTTGTTTGAACAGCAGCCCCTTTAGTGCTGCACCCCCCCCCCCCCCCCCCCCCCCCCCCTTGCTGGTGTACTGGGAAGATCTCACTTTTGCTCATGTTGAGCTTGTAGCCCGAGAAGGCTCCAAACTCTTTCAGGATCGCGATGATTCCGTCCATGCTGCTCTGTGGGTCCGAGATGTAGAGGAGCAGGTCATCTGCATAGAGTGAGACTCTGTGCTCTCTGCCTCCCCTTCGGATCCCCCTCCAACTTTTTGCTGCCCTGAGCGCGATAGCTAGCGGTTCGATCGCTAGGGCAAACAGCAGCGGGGACAGTGGGCATCCTTGTCTGGTGCAGCTGGAAGTATTGGGAGTTGGTATTATTGGTCTATACGCTCGCCATGGGAGCGTTGTATGGGAGCTTTACCCAGGAGGTGAACCCTGTTCCAAGCCCGAACCGCTCCAGTACCTCTGAGGTATTTCCATTTGACTCTGTCGACAGCCTTTTCTGCGTCCAGGGAGACGATCACCTCTTGTGTTCTCTCCCCGGAGGAGGTCATTATCACGTTCAGCAGGCGCCTGATGTTCGAGGTAAGCTGTCTACCTTTGACGAAGCCCGTCTGTTCCTCTGTGACCACCTCAGGTACACAGTCCTCTAGCCTTTTGGCTAGGATTTTGGCCAGTATTTTGGCGTCTGCCTTCAGCAGTGAGATGGGTCTGTATGACCCACATTCCGTTGGGTCTTTGTCTATGTTTTATATAATTTAATCACTACCAGTCAATTGAGTGGTTAGCATAGTTGCTTCACAGCTCCAGGGTCCCAGGTGCGATTTCCAGCTTGGGTCACTGCCTGTGCGGAGTCTGCACGTTCTCCCCGTGTCTGCGTGGGTTTCCTCCGGGTGCTCCGGTTTTCTCCCACAATCCAAAGATGTGCAGGTTGGGTGGATTAGCCATGCAAAATTGCTCTTAGTGGCCAAAAAGATTTGGCGGGGATAGGGTGGGGGTTGGAGAGGGGGGAGGGGGGGCACTTAACTAGGGTGCTCTTTCCAAGGGCTGGTACAGACTCGGTGGGCCGAATGACCTCCTGCACTATAAATTCTATGATTCTATTCTATGAATGTTCTATCCTCCTTGCCATAAAGTTGAGTATTCTGGCTTTTGAAAAAAATATCCTAATTCACCTTGAAGTGCTACATATAAGCTCTGTGAACTTGAGCCCCCAAATCCCTCTGCTCTTGCACATTACTCACCCTTCCTATTCGAAGTGTAATTATTGTTGTTTTGATCAAGTGTACCACTTCACATTTGCTGGCATTGAACTTAATCTGTTACTTTTATGCATATTCCATCACCTTACTCGTGGGTTAGATGGAGTCCATGATGGTGTAAATGTGACAGGCTTGATGGGATGAAAGGTGTGTCTACCAGGCTTTCTGATTAAACTTACCAATTCAAAAAAAATTTTATGTCATTATTTTGTTTTTTTGATGCTGTAACCTTCAGCTCCTTCACAGAAGTTGCAATTGTTAACTGACGACGGAACATTCAGTGAAGGAGCGATGCCACCTAGCACTTGCAGCAAAGTTCCTTGCTGTGCTGCTGGAAAATAGCAGAATGGGTGGCACAGTGGTTAGCACTGATGCTTCACAGCACCAGGGACCTGGGTTTGAATCGAGCCTTGGGTGGAGTTTGCGCATTCTCCGTGTGTCTGCGTGGGTTTCCTCCGGGTGCTCCAGGTTCCTCCTTAGCCCAAAGATGTGATTAGCCATGCTAAATTGTCCCTTCTGGTCCAAGGATGTGTAGGTCAGTTAATGGGGTTGCGGGGATTGGGTGGGGGTGTGGGCATGGGTAGGGTACTCTTTCAGAGGGTCAGTGCAGACCCAAATGACCGAATGGCCGCCTTCTGCACTGTAGGGTTTCTATGATTGTAAGTACTAGAAAACATCCAAGACTGAAGTCTTCAGTCTGGTAACAAGGTTGGTTATAAAAGACTTACGAAACATTTGTACAAATGGTTCAGCACTATAAAACAAATGATATAACTTTACAAACGATACTCTGTGATTAATGGTTAAAATGCGTTTAAAGACCAGTGTGTTGCCATGGTGAAGTAAAGTTCATCTCACTAATATAGACCAGTAGGACCCACGGAAATTTCGCTTCAATTCATGTTCATGAGTTGTAATTAGTCAAACCTGTTCTTCAGGATATTTATTTATTTTATGCTGCAGTTGAAGTAAATAATACACTTGCAAATTTTAAGAATAACTAAGCACTCCCTTCCTATCCTCTCTATGTTTTTTATTCAAGAGTTGGCTTACATGTCTTGCATAGAAGCGGAGTTGTGAAATATACTTGATCAGCCGGATTCTCCGTTGGCATGATCCTCAGCCCCACCGGCAGCGCACCCACCTCCATTTCCCAATGGCGTGAGGTAGGCCACAATGGAAATCCCCACTGGCCTGCTGCGGGAACGGAGAATCCCCTGCCGGCGGGACGGGGAATCCTGCCCGATATCTGCGTATGTGAAATTAAAAGCTAGCCCAACCAGAAATGAGTGGCTTGTGTTTCAAGACAATGTTTTATTGATTAAGTATCATTCGTGAGTAGACGGCTGAAAGGTATGCCTCATGAACGCAAGGATGTCAATGCCACTGAGGAAGAGGAAGAATTCAAGGGTTAATAGAATCCGGGCAAGTAATCTTCTGAGGAAGATGTTTGAAAGATTATGACGGGTGCATGGAAAGAAGTACAGAAAAGTGCTGGCAGTAATTCAGTTACTGTTAAGTCAATGCATTGGCTATCAGCCTTGCAGATCTGATATTTGTAACGGTGAATGATTAGTGCCTTAGATCTTAGATTAGTGTCTGTGTGTGAAGTCATTATGTATATTTGTCTTGCAGACCGACTACTTCCACCTGTTTGTTTGTGTGGCCATTGTAGTGATTTACGGGGATGACGTGATTGAACAGCAGTTAGCAACAGACCAGATGCTCCTTCATTTCAGCAACCTGGCCATGCATATGAGTGGGGAGATTGTCCTAAGGAAGGTAGGAACTAGTAGAAATATATCTGCTTACATTCAATCATAATTTATATGTGTTTTGAAATGCAATAGGTTATGTTTAGCATGCTGTTTAGGTACTTGAAAATTCCTCTCAATATAATGAAAGTTTGTGAAAAATTGAGGGACCTATTAATGGATTGTTTAGAATCCATTTATACTGCTGTGTTATTAATGCAATGATGGATTGTTTGTTTTGTTCCTTTACAACATAAATTGCTTGTCTTGGGAAAACAAAGCTACTTTCATGTTATTTATATTTGTATTGGTAATAATTAGAAATAAGGTATAGTTTTAAGTGAGTTTAATTTAATGTTTCTATGGCTGCAAGGGTAAAACCTATAGTTAGATTCATGCTGGACAAAGGCATTTGCATGTGTGAGGGTTGGCTTCACTTCCAACTGTGATTCTATTCCCCTTCGAGATGGCTACAGCATAAAGAGTAAATAAACCAACAGTGGTTGCTTAGCAACTGGGGCCTTGGAAGGTTGAAAAGCTTTTAAGTTTTAGTTTAGCTGAATTTGATTGCAGTTGGCGATAAGTAGTGAGAGAGAAGGCTGCTCACTCAACTCTGCTGGAAGCAGTTGGTTTTAGAAAGCTAAAGAGGAAATATCTATTTGAGCCTTGCTAGAAAAAAAAAACATGCTACAAAGTGATGGTTAAGCAAACAGATGCTGGAAATCTGAAGACCAGTTAGTTAAGGAAACTGGAGAAGTGAAGAAATGTTTCCAAAAAGTCTGGCATTAAAGGAACAGAAGAACCTGGGAACCAGAACAAATGACTGTTCACTGAAGACACAGAGATTTGAAAAGGCTTGGATCATGAGAGGCCAAAAAGATATCTGCAGTAGTGCTAGGGTTTGTGAGAAATTACTACCGTTTGGAAGGCATTATTTGAAATAATTGTGGAAATCAGTGGCTAGACCCTTTTGTATAAGCCTTTAAGACAAAGAAGACCTGAAGGGAGAGGTGGTAAATCTGAAAGCCAAAGTTTGTCGGAAGCAGCGGAGGGAAAGCATGATTTTAAAAGAAGATTTGAAAGTGTGATCCAATTTGACTTCAGCTGACGAGGATGTGCTGAGCAGCCGCACATAGGTGGCTCTCTTCTGATGGACAGAATAATAGGCACTTTTAGTCAAATTTGACTCACAAAAACATCCCGTCACCCGTAGCAACAAGAATTACAGAAAGGATGCCAGGAAGCAGCAGCTCAAGAGGCTACAGAGATACAAAGAAACAGTGGCAAGGGACAAAGCGGGTCAGCGGACCCCCGAGGTGAGGGGTCCCCGGCCACCCCCAAGAGAGGGAGACCAGAAATCCAAAAAACAAGCTCCTCCCTCAACCAGGTGATGGATGGAAGGCGTCCTCCCCAGGGAACTGAAGGAGATGAGAGACGGCATTAAGGCCGAAATGAAGGCGGAAAGTGTGACTTTTTGAAAGCGGAATTTTAAATCATTTGTGTGGAAGCCGGCCTTCAGTAGGACTAGGTGGCTCACGGTATAAGAATCATCTTGGGAGATTTTGAGTAGTCCAGAGACATTCACTTGTGGCAGAGAGGAGTGTGCCTTACCACAGTCATCTTGTGTGTTCAAAAGGCACTTAGTGTGTTAATGAAACCATTGTACCTTAAGATGTACTTTGTTTGGGCAGCACGGTGGCCTAGTGGTTAGCACAACTGCCTCACGGCGCCGAGGTCCCAGGTTCGATCCCGGCTCTGGGTCACTGTCCGTGTGGCGTTTGCACATTCTCCCCGTGTCTGCGTGGGTTTCACCCCCACAACCCAAAAATGTGTAGAGTAGGTGGATTGGCCATGCTAAATTGCCCCTTAATTGGAAAAAATAATTGGGTAATCTAAATTTATAAAAAAAAAAGATGTACTTTGTAATCTGTGGGCGCGACCCATTGGCCATGCTGCGCCTGAAAAGCTGCTCACCGTGGGGCAGGGTGGGCAATAAAAGCCAGGAGACCCCGCTCCCGGGATCCACCCACTCTCAAAGCCTCACGAGATCGCATTGGATCTGCAATGTAAATCCCGCCTATTCACTTTTTGGCAAATCTACACATCAGAGCGAGACAGTTATCTCACTCTAATGTGAAGATTCCTGAGGTATCTGAGGCTTTGGGATTCATCCCCTTTGCCTCCGAGACCGCGGGAGAGCGCCGTTAAGCAGTGGTCCCCACAAACGGGGGCCAGTCAGAACAGCACTTGTGAGGATCTCCCAGGGGATTGGAGGCCCCCAGCTGCATGTCCTTTGGGCAGGTTGGTGCCCTGGCACCTTGAAAGTGCCAGCCTGACACCCTGCCACTTCTGTGCCAGCCCGGCATTTCCAAGGTGTCCAGGTGGCATGGGTAATGTCAGGTTCACAGGTTGGCACTACCAAGGTCCCACGTTGGCATTTTTGTCATGCGATTGGGCCTGGTGCCCTGCCTGGGTGTAAAGGGGGGGGGGGGGGAGCAGAGAGGGGGGGGGCGGCAGAGGGCGGTGATCGCTTTGGGGGCCTCGGAGCTCCATTTATGCCATTCCAATCTCTTGCTACACTGGGGACTTCCAGCAAGCAGAGCTCCCCAGTGTACAAAATGGGACTATATGCGGCTTTGGCTGTGCATTCCCCGCTGAGGCCCTTTGTACAATGCGAATTGCATTGAATAGCCATGTGTTTTTCGGCACTGAGAGTGCCAGGAAACACACAGCTAACCGCACTCGCTATGGGACTTTGTTCCCATTTGGTTGAATCGAACCCTGGGCGAAATTCTCCGACCCCGGGAAGTGGCGGGGGCAGGAATCTCGCCCCGCCGATCGGAGAGGCCCCTGCGGCGATTCTCCGGCCCGGATGGGCCGAGGTCCCGCCGCTGGGAGGCCTCTCCCACTACCGAGGTTTAAACCACCTCTGGAACGGAGGGCTCAGCGGCGCGAGCAGGCCCTGGGGGGGCGGGGGGCGATCGGACCCCGGGGGGGTGCCCCCACGGTGGCCTGGCCTGCGATTGGGGCCCCCGATCAGGGGCCGGGCCAGTGCCCTGGGTGCACTATGTTCCTCCGCGACCGCCACGGCCTTCGCCATGACGGAAGCGGAAGGGAACACCACATCGCGCATGCGCCGGCAGTGACGTCAGCGGCCAGCTGCCGCTGACATCACTGCCGGCGCATGCGCCGACCGGCGAAAGCCTTTCGGCCAGCCCCGCTGCCGGGGCGCCGGTTTTTTGCGCCAGTCTTCTGGTGCAAACCGCTCCGGCGCAGGGCTGGCCCACAAAGGTGGGGAGAATTCTCCACCTTTGGGGAGGCCCGACCCCTGAGTGGTTGGCCCCCAAAGGTGGAGAGAATTCCCCACCTTTGGGGAGGCCCGACCCCTGAGTTGTTGGCGCCACTCCCCTACTCCGGGACCCTCCGTCACACCGGGTAGAGGAGAATGCCGCCCCCTGTTTGCAATTGTTATGCAAAGGAGGCTAAGGGTGTATTGTATCCTAACTAATTTTTTCATGTTCAAGGTTTTTTTTCTTGTTGTTAAAACTAATTAGCAGTCCTGTGAGTGTTCCCCCATGTTTTATTTAAAAAAAAGTAAAAGTGACAGTCTTTTGAGCCAGGGTTCTATTCTGGGGTCTTCCCATCCTGTTATAACATCAGGTGGGATCATACCACTTGCAACCACCCCCTTTAATGAATGAATATCGCTTATTGTCACGAGTAGGCTTCAATTGACGTTACTGTGAAAAGCCCCTAGTCGCCACATTCCAGCGCCTGTTCAGGGAGGCTGTTACGGGAATCGAACTGTGCTGCTGGCCTGCTTGGTCTGCTTTCGAAGCCAGCAATTTAGCCCTGTGCTAAACAGCCCCTTCACAAGGAAAACAAACAATATTAACAATGCCTTACTGATAATGCCTTGTTCATTGTTCTGTAACCAGAATTCACAGAAACCATTTTGGTGACAGAATTATAAATCAGAATTACAAAATAATTGTCGATATCTTTTTCAGGTATTACATGTGAACACAGTGATGCTTTGAAATTATGCTGGTGTCTTTGTTCTGTTCTTTTATTACTGTGTGTAATGATGGTGAAGATTAATTTTTTTTAAATGGTTGCAAGTTTTTTTTCTACGTGGCTGTATCGTACACGACAGAGTGCATCATTTTAGAACTCTGTTCTATGCAGTGGGGAAAGTAACAGTTATCAAATTGCAATAATCACGTTTTAGTAAATGTAAGTGCTGCGAACCATCTGTGCAGATGTTTAATTTCCTTTCATTTAGCTATGATATTCACAATGCATAGAAAGTGAAATTAAGTGTGTTTAGCAAATATATTCTTATTAAAAGTGTTGTGAGTTGCATCATCTGTTTCTTTTATAAGCCTATAAAATGAGCAGGTTAAAATTACACCGACCAAAGATGTTAATTTTACTTTTCTTTGATTCAATTCTGAAGCATGTAGGCCAAACCAATAATCTATTACATTTAGTTTAATTGTAACGTTAAAAGAATTTATCCAGTTTTCCCTGATTTCATAGTATATTTGCTTTGATCCACAAGGGATATCCATCTACCAAGCTGCCCTAGTTTCCAGATGTGTTTCCTTTTATTGGGTGTAGTCCTTAATGTTTATTCAAAGTATCAAATAAAATGTTAAAACTGCACTCTCGGCAGTTGACCATGACCAGCTTTTCTCAACATTGGAATCAGTGAATCGTTTGGACTCCAGTGATATGAAATTTGCGTACTGATGCATACATGAGGAGCTGCCACACAAAAGGGAATATGAGTCATGAAGCATTATTTTGGCCAGAGAGTAGTGGGGCTGGGAGCGGAAAACCCAGAACAAGCAAAATATACATTTAAACAGTGACAAGTAAAGTAATTCATGTGCTTGACTATATAGGTGCTCTTAATACATATCGTACAGTAATTTTGGACCAGGTTGATACTTCATGTTCCTCATAAGTAGAATTTCCAGTAACAACTGAATTAATGGAAAATGTAGTGAGTAAAGGCCAAAACACAACCAAAAGGAAGTGAACCTGAGGGTGCATTCATCAGAACTGCACTCTGGCACGGTGGCGCAGTGGTTAACACTGCTGCTTCATGCCGCCGAGGACCCGAGTTTTATCCCAGCCCCGTGTCACTGTCCATGTGGAGTTTGCACATTCTCCCGGTGTCTGCGTGGGTCTCACCCCCACAACCCAAAGATGTACAGGGTAGGTGGATTGGCCACTCTAAATTGTCCCTTAATTGGAAACATTTTTTTTTTAAACTGCACTCTGGCAACTCCTACGTTTCAGCAGAGTCTGTAACAGTGCCAGCTACACTCACTGCTGGAAAAAAATCACAATAGGAATAGGAGCAGGACATTCAGCTCCTGAGCCTGTTCTGCTATTTGGAACACAATAGACTCAATTGCATCTACCTTGCCTTTGATCCATAACCCTTGATGCCCTTTCCTAACAAAAATCTGCCAAGCTCAGTCTGAAAATTTTGCTTGATCCAGCTTCCAAAGCCTTTTGGGAAAATAGTTCCTGATTAGCACTACCCTTTGCCTGAAAAAATCATTCCTAATTTTACTTATAAATGTCCTAGCTGTCTTTAATTTTCAGACTATGCCCCTTTGTTCTGTATTTCCCTAGGAGAAGATATTGTTTCTCTATACTAAAGCTAAGAAAAGCTTAAAGAATATCTTTCGAGGGTGGCATGGTGATGCAGTGGTTAACACTGCAGCCCGATGACGCCAAGGACTCGTGTTCGATCCCGGCCCCGGGTCACTGTCCTTGTGGAGTTTGCACATTTTCCCCGTGTCTGCGTGGGTCTCACCCTCACAATCCCAAGATGTGCAGATTAGTTGGATTGATCACTTTAAATTGCCCCATAATTGGAAAAAAATAAAGAATTGAGTACTTTTAAATTTATTTGGAGAAAATTTAAAAAGTATTAACTTTTGTATGAGTGATACTATTTCTTCCAATTTAAATATGATGCCTTTTGTGTTTAGGCCTTAACCTGGGTTTGAAAGCTGTTTATGTCCATTTATTTCAAGGACCAAAAAATTTTTATAGTTTTGAGTATTACTTGTAACTGTAACTCAGTTAAAAGGAAATATTTATAATTACAGTGTTCTGGTGATGTCCTAGATTGACAACGTGGCAGCACCCTATTTTTTTTAGATATAGTTAGTGCTTAGTTTCTATATATTTATTTGGGAATGTAATTTAGCAGCCTAGTTTTCCACTTTTGCTTGTCAACCCTGGATGTGTTTTGTGTTTATTTCAATGGATGCAAAATTGCTGAGTGCCAAGTGCATTAGCAGAAAAACCTGAGCCAATGTTTCTACAATTGCTGTGTCTGCACATTGTCTGCAATATTTGTGTGGAAGTGTTGAACTGGATGTGGTTATTGAGGTGAGACGTCTTGTTTTTAAATTATCAAAATATGCACAGGCTGTACAGTAAATGTTAAATTGAGCTTTTCCTTGAAAATAATTGTGGTTTTGGCAAAACAATCTTGGCTTTTTTTTTGCCAATATTGTTTAACTATTGGTGAATTAAGTTTCATTTTAGTGCTGATTAGCTGTACTGAATTATACTGCCATTTGATTTCATTAGTCATCAGTGTTGTCAAAAGAAGACCACTTGAACTAAAATAAAATTGGCACGGATTTGTAGAATTATATAACTGCTACTATCCTGATTTTGTTTTCAGGTGTAGCAATATTAGGCAAATTAATATAGATGATGGTTGGGATTTTCCAGTCCCCAAGCCAATGTGCCACTGGCTGGCCTGTCAGATTTTCTGCTCCACTTGTGACGATTCCCGGCATAGGCGGGACTGCAAACTCGCTGCTAATGTGTGCGAATGTGGATATACGTTATGTAAAAATTAATTTTATTGTATGTTTTTGCTCCTTCACCGTACTGTGTTGAGTAATTCATCCAAGCAAAAACACTCATTGTGTCGCAAGCAGAGTTTATGTTTTTGTGTAAGCAACAGTAAAAGCAAAACTTAAAATAATACATTGTGACAAAAATGAAGCACCATTTAAGAGTTGGAAACGTTTTACTGTCACCTGGTAGTGAGCTTGCAGGTGGGGAGCTCTGTAAAATTCCATGAGTGGCCTTCCCGCAGCCCTGCCCCCGCTCCTGTCCTGTTCACCATTTTATATGGTGGAGGCTGAGGTTCCTGAGTCGCCAATTTTGAGGCTGGCAGGAGGAATTTAGGGGCAGGGTAAGCTCGACAGATCACGCCGCTCGGTCTCCAACTGGGAAGCGAGAGTGCCTCCTTCAAGGGCCCCTTTGCACATCAGGCACCTCACCTCTACCCCCGCCACACCCCACTCCCCTGATGTCTCTATCAAGTCCTTCCCCCCCTCACACATAACTGGTCTGTACTACGAGGAATGCTTGTAGTCCCAGCCTTGGCCACTGCTGTCGTTGGCGCTGCTGCGACAACACAGCTCCCAGCCAATCATTGCCAGATTGGCTGGCAGCTCTCTGGGGCAGGACAGGTTTAAGTCCAGTTTACAACCAATTGCTGTGGTATTTGTGATTGGTGGGGAAGCAATGGCCACTGGCTTTTCGTGTAGGAGGGTGGGAAACCCCGCCACCTGAAAAATCCTGCCCGTTGTTTCTTTAACTCATCACAATAATTAAGAGATTAAAACACTGTTTCTCTCACTTTTCTTGCGTCAAATGTTGAAAGGAGGGCCAGTGCTGTTGATTTTGGATGTAACCATTCTGCGAGATTTGTTAAGATATGTGTTTGGCAACATTTCATTTTAACAACCTGTTGTTTAAACCTCTTTGGCCCCAGGTGTTTTTCTGGACAGTACAGTATTTCTCAATTTGACTGGTTCTACTTGGAAGGTCTTAAGCCTTTGGGAAGGGATAGGACAGGTAATTTTGGTGGGTGGTAAGAAAGGAAAGTGTACATGATTTATCATTGTAGTCACGATTATCTGTTATTTTCTTCTTACCTGACGAGAGAGTTAGGTTTTTGCAGCTGTTTATTAAACTTGTACTGTATTATTGCTACTTTTTATTTATTCTTTTACTGTTTAATAGTTTATGGCTGTTAAAGCCCAAGTCAAAGGGATCAATTCTCCGCTTTGTGACACCAGCAGCGAGAATTGTGGAGAATAGCGGGCAATGGAAAAATCACGCTATATGCCTGACGTTGAATCTGTCGCCATCATAGAATTTACAGTGCAGAAGGAGGGCATTCGACCCGAGTCTGCACCAACCCTTGGAAAGAGCACCCTACTTGATTAAGCCCATACCTCCACCCTATCCCTGGAACCCAGTAACCCCACCTAACATTTTTGGACTCTAAGAGCAATTTAGCATGGCCAATCCTAACCTGCACGTCTTTGGACTGTGGGAGGAAACCGGAGCACCCGGAGGAAACGCACGCAGGCATGGGAAGAACATGCAGACTCCGCAGAGACAGTGACCCAAGCCGTGAATCGAACCTGGGACCCTGGAGTTGTGAAGCAACAGTGCTAACCACTGTGCTACCGTGCCACCAGGATCCCTCGCTTGTGGTGCTATTATTGTTTACGCCCCACACCAGTGGGTTCTTGCAAAACTTGCATTTGCATGGATTTAAATATCGTTAGCAGATTGGACACTTTATGCTCCGCCCCTCTCAGGCGGAAGTCTCGCGGGCATGAACTAGAGCCTTGGCTGTTAATGAGGGGATGGGGTGCAAAGGCTGAAAATCCATGTCGGGCTTTCTGGGGGATGACCGGACCAGGGGCAGGAGTGAGAACAACTTGGTGCCAAGTCTGTGGACTCCGGGTGTCCCCTTCAGGATCGGAGTGGCCTGGCTCGGATCACCATTGCTGCAGTATGTGGATTTAAACGCATCCCTTTGGTGCTACTTTTAGGCTCCTTCCTGGCTGCTCACACAGCTGACTGCTCACACAGCTGACTGCTCACTGTGTCCTGTGAATGTTCAGAGAGCCTCTGCTGATGTGGGAGCCCACCCAGGCCGTCCCTCTTGAAACCCTCATACCCCAGCAGTATCAGCAAGGGGATGGATGTGGCCAAGCTCTATCAGTGGCCCACCAGGTGTTGCCACTCCTCAGAAGAGCTGCCTCACTGCAGAGGAAGCAGGGGATTAGCAGAGCTCACCCCAAACAAAGGACATCTCCACCGTGTGGCCTTTGGAACCCTCCCTGGTTCTCTGCACCTCCCAGGGCTTCACCAGTGACCCCCCCTCAGGATTACAAACTGTCTCCTACTGGTGCGGCTGGCAGCACTGTCTGCCTCTGCAACCTCCTCTCAGTCACTGTTCAGGAGGACGGGCTTGAGTCTGTCTAGAGTCTGCCTGATTGGCTGACAGCACGGTGCCAGTGTTGGAAGAGGAAGTGGTGCATGAGAAAGAGGTCAGAGTAGGAGAAACACTGAGTTCTGGTAGTGGGTAGAAGGGCTGATGGGGCACTGGTTAAGATTATAGATATAAGCGACAAAGCCATGGAGGGATTTGAACATGAGATTGAAAGTTTTAATTTTGAGGCATTAATGAATCAGGAGGCAACGGAGGTCAGTGAACATGGCAAACACTGTTTGGGTTAGTATATATGGGCAGAAGAATGTTGGATTAGCTAAAGTTTATGGTGTGTGGAAGATGGTCCGTGGGCCAATTGACTTTTAAGATATGGTCTGAAAATTTAAAAAAGGATAATTATGAAGGTTTTTGCAACAGATGGGCTGCCTAGGGTGTTGTTTCAGAAATCAAATGGAAGTAAGTGGTCTTTCTGATGGAGCGGATATGAGGTTAATTAATGCAATTCGGTCAAATAGGTCAGCAAGGTAGCAACCAGTATCAGCATGAGACCAAAGAGGGGAACGCAGTAAATGATGAGGGAATGAAGCCTAAAACAATGTTCCTAATACTTAATAGGAGCGAATTATGACTCATCAGGGTTGGATGTTTAACAAGCTGATTGATGAGGTGGAGGCCGTGCAGAGTCCAAGAGCAGTGGTAATGAGATGGATTTGGCATTGGTGTATGTGTTCAATCTGATATTGCTGAGCAGCAGCAACTAAAGGAATTTAGACAGGTTGGATGCGTGAGAAAACCAATAGAGATAGAATACAATCTAGCGAAGTGCGAAGTTTTCCGTTTCGGTAGGAATAATGAAGAAGCAAAATATTTTTTGAATGTTGCGGGACTGGGAAAGGTATGCATTCAGATGTCCTGGGTGTCCTTGTACGGGAATCATGGAAAGTTAATGTATCGGGCCAGTAGGTAATTAGGAAGGCAAATAGTATTTTCGATTTTGTTACAAAGTGTTTGCAGGTCTAATGTTACGACACCCTGGTCAGTTCCAGCCCCACATGTCCCAAAGTCATAACACAAGTGAATTAACCAATAATTCTTCGGAAAATACCCAAAGTCTTTGGCCTTCGGCTGCCCAATAATCCCAGTCACCAGGTTTGTAAATGTAAACGCGATTACTGTTATTTACACCAAGAACTATCATAAAATATTCAGCAAGTAAAACTGGTTAACGACAAACTAATACCTACTGCCCACTTTAACTGTCCCACCCTCTACCCACATACACAAGATTTTTTTTTTAAATCTTTATTGTCACAAGTAGGCTTACATTAACACTGCAATGAAGTGGGAAAATCCCCTAGTCGCCACATTCCGGCGCCTGTTCGGGGACACAGAGGGAGAATTCAGAATGTCCAATTCACCTAACAGCACATCTTTCGGGACTTGTGGGGGGAAAAACGGAGCACCCGGTGGAAACCCATGCAGACTCTGCACTCTTCTGAAATGAAAGTCGCCATGATCCCAGAGGACCATAGGCTGCTCTCCCCTTTGAGAGACTGAGCTGACCAGTGGTGTTTTACTCTGAAGGTCACCATATCTCAGGCAAGGGGCAAGGTTGAGAAGGTGGAGCCTTCATGTATAACCTTCACCGGTACGGGAATTGAACTCGCGCTGCTGGAGTCGCTCCACATCACAAGCCAGCCAATTGAACTAACCGACCTCCTACAGAAAACTTCTGGAATCCCTACAGTGCAGAAGGAGGCCATTCGGCCCATCGGGTCTGCACTGATCCACTCCACTCTATACCCATAACCCCGTAACCTAACTTGCAGATCCCAGGACACTAAGGGACAATTTAGCATGGCCAACCCACTTAACCTGCACATCTTTGGACTCTGGAAGGAAACCCACGCAGACACGGGGAGAACATGAAAACTCCAGGCAGACAGCCACCCAAGGCCAGAATTGAACCCGTGTCCCTGCCGCCGTGAGGCAGCAGTGCTAAATACTGTGCCACCGTGCTGCCCTTGTAGCAATAAGTTTCATGTAATATTTCATATCTATTGTTAGTTAGAAAAAAGCCGTCAAACCGTACGATGATATACAGCTGTTTGTAGAATGTTGTTTCCTGCTGATTTCTCTGCATGAGGAAGCAGTTCTCCTTGTGGTATTTTAGTACATTTTTGGTTGTTTACTAGTTTGTGATTTTCTTTCTTGTGGGGAGAATAAAAATGGGATAAAATTATACAACAAACGTTGTCCTGTATTACACTGTGTCTTGCGTTACTTCGCCCTAATGTGCACTGCAGTCCAAAAACATATTTAATGTAATGACAGCTGGAGAAGGCTCAAAAAAATTGTTGTCAACAGCAGCTAGGTTCCAGCAGTTGTTGAATAACTGAACTGACTTGATTAGGCAAGCAACAGTGTTTTTACAGGTTTCAATGGGACCTGTTGATCTCCAGTATTGGGGTATCGTATGTGTGAATTGCAAAACAGCACACTTAAGAAAGAACATGACTTCTGCTTTATGTTTCCATTTTCTTCTGCGGGGAGAGGGGGATGGTACAGTGTTGTCAGAAGTATGTAACAAGTGACTGCTGTCTTTCCCCACATGGCATGCTGCTAGGCATAGACAAAAATAAATGGTCATTTGTGGACTGAATATCTTTTTATCCCAATTAAGGGCAATTTAGCATGGCCAGTTTAACTACCCTGCACATCTTTTGGGTTGTGAGGGTGAGGCCCGGACACGGGGAGAATGTGCAAACTTCACACGGGCAGTAACCCGGGGCCAGGATCGAACCCAGGACCTCAGTGCCATGAGGCAGCAGTGCTAACCACTGCACCACCGTGTCGCCCCGTGGATTCAATATCTGCAGCATTCCCCTCCACCTCCGATTGCTGTTATAGGTTTTCTGCAGCCATCTGGGGATAATCATCGCAAAATAGGGCATCAAACGGTGTTTTTATGTTAAAGGAGGTATCTGAAATGTGGTTTTTCTTTTTTAACTGTTTCCAAATCGAAGAGTGGAAAGTGACACATGTCATGCAAATCCATTTGCCTTTTCTGACACATATTTTCCTCTCTTACAGGCACGGAGTCTTTTGTACCAATTTCGTCTCTTGCCCAGGATCCCCTGCAGTCTCCATGACTTGTGTAAGCTGTGTGGCACAGGAATGTGGGACAGCGGATACATCCCAGCTGTGGAGTGTACATTAAATCATTTGGACTTTGATGGTTGCCCATATGGCGGGACCTCTGCCACACCATCTCCAAGATCAGCACATGAAGGCAAAAGAGGGGCAAAAGATGTTTTCACTTTTCTGAGATAGTCTTTCTAATTAACCATATTTGTGCTGAAAACTCCAATTATTAATTTTGGAGGTAATGACTTGATAGGGGCTGAACCTAATTACTTAGTAACTATATTTTTAGTAACTGTGAGATAGTATTGATATTTCTCCTGATACAGTTTTGGGCACCCCTGGGATTCATACAGTTGTGCAAAACTGATTTATTTAGTAGAATCTTTCTCAACCCATATGATTTGAGTTGAAGTGGGAAAGGTACACAAGGAAGGAGAGGATGGTGACCTGAGCACTTTAAATGGGTGTCCTGGGGATTCCCTCAAGTGTAGCTTAACCATAGTGTTTGATTTAAATGATTTTTAGGGAAGGAAAGTCAATTTTCAAACATCTGGGATAATTATGACATGTTGCAAAAAATATAATTGACTCCTGAGGAAACTCTGTGAAGGTATAAATATGAAGTTAATTTGACAATTCCTATACAATGAAACATTTCAGTGTTAATTTAAATATATTTTTTAAATTGCTGGTACCCAACAAGCGATAGTATATTCTGTAAATATCGCTTAACCACATCCCTATCCAAGAAAAGGTTCTACCTGAAAATTTATTGTCCTTAGCTCAAAAATAGCTAAATGCATTGCCTTTTCACATAATGGCGTTAATTAATTGTATCCTGTCAGTTGAACCTTGGTCCAGCTGTGGATTTGTGATAGTTGTGAGAATTCAAATACTTCTTGCAAAGGTAAAGTTCTAATGGAGCCACCTTTGGAGAACATTAAAGCGCATCATTTACTAGATTATCCTGTTTAGATTACCACGCCCAGATATAATCATTAGTTGTAGGACCAGAAAGCACCTTGAAATCTGTTAGTATTTCTGTCATTTCACTGGACACCACTTTCCAATTTACAAAAGCACCATTAATCAGTAGTTCTTGAGCTTCTTTGATTGAATGACACCTTTTCAAATAGATTAGTAATCATGGACTCTCCCGTCTAAATTATAATGTTGCATAATACTCATAATATGAAAATGCTGCATGTAAAGAGTCTTTTGGCAAAACAGGTGATTACTTACGTACATCAGAGAGATGGGTGTGCTTATATCTCACTGCAGAGCCTCCCAGTCCTTGTTACGATGTTTGACAATGACATTTGTAAGTCAGTCTCCACTTTAAGATGGACCTGCACTTTGTCTTGATTGCTCCTAAAGCAGAAAGTGATGTTTAACAAAGGTCAGTTGTTGGGAAAGGTAGCAGCACTTTCATTGCTCCATTCACTAACTCTGGGTTCTTAGCAGTAGCAGATGGCCAAAACTGTGATGGTGTTTGTTCTTCTACCTTAATTTTCAGTGAGTGGTCAGTTCCACCCATTCCTCTTTTTGTTTTTGCACTTCAGCTACAAGTTGACATAGCAAACATTGAAAATGAATCCTCAACCCAACCGTACTTATCTGTGTTTATATTTTCAAAGTCGACACTGAAGTACTCTGCCAATGTTGCAAAAGAGCAATTAGCTGTTATCATGTTTGCATCCAGAAACTCAGTCAGTAGCAGGAAGATATATGAATTTCCATTGCTCGATCTCATTTTCCAAATCTTAGTTTTGTTCCTAAATGTTTCAATATTGTCACTTAGTTTGACCATGGTTGTGTTGCCCTTTTGTATTGATTTGATTCAGTATTGTATGCAAGATATGTGGTCAGAGAAGTTTTCAGCGATACAGCATAGAATTTGTCACTATTACCTGCTGCTTTTTCTTTTCTTGCAGCACCATTTCTATTGCCATCCATCACATCAGCACTATATGTGCAAACAGCAACACAGTATTCCCATTTAAGCCATTCTTGTACCAGGAAATTACTCAGTAACTTGAATATTTCCTCACCATTATTAATCCTAGTAACCTCTGACAAAAAATATCATTTAAAATGTTCCCAAATCAAACATAGAGAGCGTAAACTATTAACTGTGCGACACCACCAGTTGTCTCTTTCAGCTGAATTTCAAACTGCTTACACCCACAAAGCCTTTCTGTCAATTGGCAGTTTAAATCTCTTAAGTTACTTGGTTATTCTACCAACTGTGCCATTAGGAAGTGGTATGACCTTCACCTATTGTGCTGCCTCTTCACTCACCATCACGTTTCAACAGAGGCTGAAATAATCAGCTTCTAGCAAACCAAAACCCTGTTAAGAGGGATGTTTTCAGGGCCTTTTCTAGAACTGATGTGATATTTGTCACTTGAGTTTTCTTACTGCAGTTTTGCTTTTTTTCATTCGAAGAAGTCTTTCAATTTATCTTCATATTCCAGCTGCTTTGTTTTGAGGTGTCGATTCAGTTGTGTTTATTTCATTGGATAATTTTTTTAAGTACACAACATATTAATACCATCCATCACTGAGCTCCATAATATTTTCTGTTCTTAGTTTGTTCCTCATTACTGGAATAAGTATTGTCTGTGGCTTCAGCTGAAGTACTTGAAATGAAGCTATTTTAAATACTTCTATTTGAAAGTAATTTACTCCTAGGCTATCATCAATCAACTCTAAGGGTGCCTGTGTTGCACAAAAGATTATAGTTGTCAGAATGACATAACACAAAATGTGTTCCAAATGTAATGTATACTTTTGTTTGTTTTTTATATTTCTCGATATGGCAACTGTGAGCTTTCACAGTGTAGTATTGTGAAATATTCAGGCATTGTAAATAACAATGGCTTTTGCAGTTACACTTGGTAACATGGCTGGCTAGCAAAATGGTGCCCTTGGCGAACTTGTATTTTGGCACCTTTTCTTTGAGTTTAAGTATATAGTACCTAGTTTTTATTCGAAGTAAGTGCCATCTCTTGAACAAGACTGAACTGACCTAAAGCCCATCAACCTTGATAACTATGATTCTAGATGGTGAGCTTAGTGGTGTGCTGAACGCTCCTCCATGCCTCAAACATCCTGGATGAGCCAGCCAGCCTGCTTAGTGCTGCATATTTGATGGGTGTATACCATTCCTGGTTTGTACCAAGCCCACCTCCATCCACCGCTCATTCTTTTACTCTTGACCATGGCACTCCTGACCACTGCACGTTGAATGGTCGCTCACCTATCATCCAGTTTAGTAAACATATTAATTCGCAAATCCCAAGGCACGTCCATGGAGTTCTATGGACCCCAGTTTGAAAAGCATTGTATAAGGGTTGACCTACCTAGCAAAGTATAGTTCTTGCAGTTGCAAATACTATTTAGATACTCAAAATTAAAAGTTTTCCATGTCCTAGGCCCAACCATCTTCAACTGCTTCATCAGTGACCTCCCTTCCATC
This sequence comes from Scyliorhinus canicula, assembly GCF_902713615.1. NCBI lineage: Eukaryota > Metazoa > Chordata > Chondrichthyes > Carcharhiniformes > Scyliorhinidae > Scyliorhinus > Scyliorhinus canicula. The sequence continues at coordinate 23,799,690 of NC_052163.1, forward strand.
ATAAGGTCAGAAGTGGGAATGTTTGCGGATGACTGCACAATGTTCAGCACCATTCACAACTCCTCCGATAACTAAACAGTCCATGTCCAAATGCAGCAAGGCTTGGACAATATTCAGGCTTGGGCTGGCAATTGGCAAGTTACATCCACGCCACCCAAGTGCCAGGCAATGACAATCTCCAACAAGAGAGGATCTAACCACCACTCCTTGACATTCAATGCCATTACCATCCCCCACAATCAACATCCTGGGAGTTACCATTGATCAGAAACTGAACTGGATGAGCCATATTGATATTGTGACTACCAGGGCAGATCCATGGCTAGGAACCTTACAGTGAGTAGCTCACCTGCTGACCCCCCCCCCCAAAGCATGTCCATCATCTACAAGGCACAAGTCATGAGCATTATGGAATACTCTCCACATGCCTGGATGAGTGCAGCTCCAACAACACTCGAGAAGCTTGACACCATGCAGGTCAAAGCAGCCCACTTGATTGCTCCCCCTTCCACAACATTCAAACCCTCCACCACTGATGAACAGTGGTAGCAGTGTGTACTATCTACAAGATGCACTACAGTAACTCGCCAAGATTCCTTCAGCAGCACCTTCCAAACCCACGACCACTAACATCTAGAATGACAAAAGCAGCAGATAACCTGGGAACTCCAATGTCATTTGACATATCAGATTTCAGAATCAAATAGGTTTTTGCTGACTCAAAATATCTCTCTCCTTTTTTGACAATGAAAATCATTTTGAGGTGGTTGTTTTATATCCATAGTTTATATAAAAATGATAGTACAACTGAAGAGTAGATTCCAGAAGTAATTTATTTGTTGAGAAATGTAAACTTACTACTCGGGAGAGATTTCAATGCCTGTTCGCAGATGGAGAAGCAGGAAGTAACTGCAGCAGGTCTGCTGGTGGCATTTCAACCCAGTTACTGCCTTTGCATGTGACTGTTGGATTTTCTGAACAATTAGTGTGAACAGGCATTATGGCAACTTGCGTCATTGTATTTCAGCTGAACTATTTAAAGGGACACTGCAAAGATGATAAATTGTGGAGGTGAAGAAACCAAGGAAACAATTTTTTAAAATTCCCACGGTGGCACGATTGTGTCTCAATTCATCGATGCCTTCCTAGACTTCATGCTGCAATGTGCAAGGCCTGGAAGGAGTCGCTCTTCCCTGCAGACAAGAGAAAGAAACTTGCCTCAGAGAGCTAAAAGCAAATTACTGCAGGTGCTGGAATCTGAAACAAAAATTGAAAATACTGGACAATCTCAGCTAGTCTGACAGAGAGAAGGGAGCTAATGTTTCGAGTCTGGATGACTCTTTGTCAAAGCGATTGCTGAGTTTAGTGTGTGGTTCCACATTCTTGTGGGAAGCAGTTTAATTACCTACCAATTTACGTGTGGAAAGGTGAGTTGGATGGCACATTCAACTACTGCATTGTGCATACAACCCCAATTTCCTTAGTCGGCCTTCCAAAGCCTATTCCTGCACATCATTCCTCATCTCAACTTATCTTCCAGATGGATCTATTCCTCCTGCACACTGCCTCACAACGTCTATTTGGCATTTAACCAATGACACTAGCCCTTATCCTAATGTCATCCCTTTCCCACACAGTGACCCTCAGAAAACTTTGTTTATTATCCATTTGACACATTCCATCACTCTTACCTATAGATTCTCCTTTCCTTCCCCCCTTAACTTATAGGGGTAAAGAACTGGAGGTTCTTTACCCTCGAGTCATCTCAATACAGACAACTGGAGAGGACGACATGCTGGAATAAGCTGAGTTTCTGTATGAAGAGATGTGGGGGCGGGGGGTGGTATTCACTTATGTATGAAAAAATGAAAATCGCTTATTGTCACGAGTAGGCTTCAATGAAGCTACTGTGAAAAGCCCCTAGTCGCCACATTCCGGCGCCTGTCCGGGGAGACTGGTACAGGAATTGAACCGTGCTGCTGGCCTGCTTGGTCTGCTTTAAAAGCCAGCGATTTAGCCCAGTGAGCTAAACCAGCCCTTGACAGATTATCCTCCCCTTGACAGATTTAATTCACTTCTTTAATCTTTGAGTCTCATCGAGCACCCTGTAGGAGGTTGTCACGGTAAGGTCAAAGATTCCTTCTCAGTGGTCACACACTCTGAAAGTACACTATTATAGGACTCTTGCAGACCATATATCAGCTCAAATACATATACTTTGGTGGGACTGGTCAAATATAGTTGAGTACCCATCACAAGTCAGCACGATCGGATGGTGAAGACAGAGAAAGCAGTGAGGACTCCACATCAGATAACTGCGTAGCTGGATGTGGATACTGAACTCCACTGAGTTGTTTTCGGAGGATAATTCTGGAGCAGCGGCAAAGAATTGTGCACGGTACTGGAAGACTCTCCAACTGCTCTCTGCATGCTTGCAAGTAAGTCTTACAGCACCACGTAAAAGTCCAACAGATTTGTTTGGAATCACTAGCTTTTGGACTTCAGCTCCTTCATCACCTGCGCTCCGAAAGCTAGTGATTCCATTCAAACCTGTTGGACTTTTACTTGGTGCTGTAAGACTTCTTACTGTGCCCACCCCAGTCCAACGCCGACATGTCCACATCATGCTTGCAAAGTGATTGGGGAGATCAGTCTGGCTAATGCATGATCATAGACAATTCCTCAGGTCAAGGATGATTTATCCTTGCAGATGGTTGGATGGAAGGGACATGTCAGTGTTGACTGAGGATACATAGATGACTTGTGAAGTTTATCTTGGCCTCAGAGACATCTTCTCCGGTGAGGACATCAGTTGTTTGCCGTAGAGGCTGTTGGTTCAAGCAGCTACCCTCTCCACCTCTTCCGCTTGTTGATTAAAAGGGCTTGACACCATTTTCAATGATGGATCATTTTGGTCATGAATGGGCACCTACCCTACCCCCCCCCCCCCCCCCCCCCCCCCTCCACACACACCCCTTGTGTTGAGCAATCCTTCATGGAGGTTTTGACATTGTCGTCACAGTGTTTCTTCTGGCTCCTGTATGAGCGATCTTCCTGTTGTAGCTCTCAGTTGAGCACCAGTTTGGACTGTCTTCATTTCTGATTAAATGTCCCATCCATCCAAGGTTACCCAGGCCTCTATTAGCATATCTGTGACTTGGAGGTTGATCGTGTTTGTTCTTTTGACCTCCCAATTTATTATGTAGAATTATATAGAATTTACAGTGCAGGAGGCCATTTGGCCCATCGAGTCAGCACCGGCTCTTGGAAAGAGCACCCTACCCAAGGTCCACACTTCCAACCTATCCCCATAACCCAGTAACCCCACCCAACACTAAGCGTAATTTTGGACACTAAGGGCAATTTAGCATGGCCAATCCACCTAACCTGCACATCTTTGGACTGTGGAAGGAAACCGGAGCACCCGGAGGAAACCCACGCACACACGGGGAGTATGTGCAGACTCCGCACAGACAGTGACCCAAGCCGGGAATCGAACCTGGGACCCTGGAGCTGTGAAGCAATTGTGCTATCCACAATGCGGGATTTTATATTTTCGGGATCTTATAAAGACCGTGTTGATGATGATGTTCTAGGGCGTTGATATAGCACTTGAAGTTGTCCAAGCTTCACCATCATGAAGTGTATGGAGAATTACTCCCCATTTGACTTTTGAGTTTAGTATCATGTCTGATGGCATGATTCTCGAAAACCTGAGTAGTTAATTTACCATGGGCTGAGCTAGCACATTGGGCTCAGGAGTGTCTTGTTTTCTAAGGCAGTCTTTCGGAATCCAGGATGACTTGCTTCCATCCTAAGATGAGTGGAAGAAGCCTGTGCATGATTTTAAATGTACGTATTGCACGAGGCAATTGGAGGCCAGGCTCCAATTACAATTTAATTGGATTTGATGCATTTAGTTGGTAGAGGATCTTCGTGGTCTTGGTGTTTAAGGCCAGTGTCATGCTTTTGTATGTTCTTGTATGCCTGGGGAAGTTCACAGATATCATCCGTCACCACATGACAATATGCAAATAACAGTACAATGCAATCATTCCACTACAGACACCTGCCTTGTCAAAACAGGCACCAAACAAGGGTGTTATACTCAATCCTCCTTGCAGCTTCACTGCAGCTCATTACTGACTGCCCAGGTGTGGTTATAACTTTTTACACATGGTAAACTCCTTAAAGTTAACTGTCTGAAAGCTAAAAACAAGAAAACAGCCACTTCTGAAGTAGGACTACAGTAAGCTGATGAAACAGAAGTTTTTTTAAATATAAATTTAGAGTACCCAGTTCTTTTTTCTAATCCAGGGGAAATTTACAGGACCAATTCACCTTCCCTGCACATCTTTTTGTGTTGTGGGGGTGAGACCCACACAAACACAGGGAGAAGGTGCAAACTCCACATAGGCAGTGACCTGGGACTGGGATTGAACCCGGCTCCTCGTGCTGTGAGGCAACAGTGCTAACAACTGTGTCACCGTGCTACCCCTGATGACACAGAAGTTTGCACTCACTCGGGCAGCACAGTGGCGCAGTGGTTAACACTGCTGCCTCATGGTACAATGGTCCCAGGTTCAATCCCAGCCCTGGGTCACCGTCCGTGTGGAGTTTGCACATTCTCCCCATGTTTGTATAGTTTTTGCCCCCACAACCCAAAGATGTGCAGGGTACGTGAACTGGCCACACTAAATTGCCCTTAATTGGAATAAATGAATTGAGTACTCTAAATTTAGTTTAAAAAGTTAGCACTCATTCTTAAAAAAGCACTACAATAGATTAGAGCACGAATGTCATGATGTCGTAGCTCTTTGCGATGATGTTCTTGCGCATGGAAAGAGTGATGTTTTACATGGAGCGACAAGTGTATGCAGGCCTTCACCAATAGTTTTCACATAATTGTTGGGATGAAATAGAATTGATAAAACCCTGGCCTTAACTCTTCCATGCCGCCCTGATGTGCAACAAAGTTCTCTCCAGCTCATTGCGAGCAGGGAAGTGCAGTGGACCATGAGAAGGAAGATAGAAAAGGGAGATGGAGTAGGGACTGGCTCAAAGCAACCTCAGTCAGTGCCACATGCTGCTTGGTGTCCAAATGGCCAAGCCTATCACTGCCTCTTCCTGGCTCTGCTGAAGCGACAGAGGTTGCATCATTTTTGAGTAGCAGAAAAAAAGTTTTATAGTTGCTCAAGAATATTCATCTCTGTGTTACACAATGTTATTTTATTAACTTACTATTTAACTTTTGAGACATGTAAAAATTAGCCACACTGATTTCTCATCTTGCCTGCTACCTGCCAAGTGGTCTTCTCACTGTGATAATTGCTACAACAAGACTAAGACAAAGAGTGTCTGTGAAAGGGATGTTTTGTTGATTGGTTGTGGGGGGGATTGCAGTGATGTGGTTACAGGGTTCAGCATGTGTTTGCCAGGTGGGTGCACTGGTGCAACCTAACACAACTTTGCCATGCCTGGTCTGGGGGGCATTAGCTATGAGGAGAAGTTGGATAAACTCTGTTTGTTCTCACTGGAACGTCGGAGGTTGAGGGGCTACCTGATAGAAGTCATGGACAGAGTGGATAGTCAGAAGCTTTTTCCCAGTTTGGAAGAGTCAATTACTAGGGCACATAGATTTACGGTGCAAGGGGCAAAGTTTAGAGGAGATGTGGAAGGGACGTTTTTACATGGAGGGTGCCTGGAACATGCTGCCAGAGGAAGTGGGTAAGAAGGTACGATAGTGACGTTTAAGGGGGGTCTTGACAAATACATGAATAGGATGGAAATAGAGAGATATGGGCCTCAGAAGTGTAAAAGGTTTTGGGTTGGACGGGCAGCATGGTCGGTGTAGGCTTGGAGGGCCGAAGGGCCTGTTCCTGTGCTCTATTTGTTATGGGGCATTCTGGGCGGCAATAAGAGTTGCTACTGATACCATGGTCATGTCATGCCCATCCTCTCTCCAATCCTCACTGATTTGTATTGTAAAATCTTTCAAGGCACCTGAAGCTTCAACATCCCAGTTACTTACTCCAAGACACATCTCATCATATTATGGCTTTGATTATAGCACTCTCGGGTCTTATTGCGTGGGCTTCTCCCAGGTGTCAACAGCCACATTTAAGTCTTTGTCTTTAAGCAGCCAACTGGTAATTCTGTTCTGAGGAGCCAAGAGCTCCGGGAGAGTGAACTGACAATTACTGCATCATGGCAGCTGCCAGGGAATCTTACACACATCTGTAAAATCATTTCATCGTTGTGGGAAAACTGCACGTGAAGGAGTGAAAAGCCTTGCTTCACAGACTTATTTGGGTGCCTTAATTGCTGTGTGTGCAGGCAATGATGTCCTCTGTGTCCAGTGGGCACCGTGGCGACTGGGATGCCTTATTGACCGACCCCCTTAATCATGTTTTGATTTGATGTTTTAAGTTTCATTTGTGATTTTTGTTTTGGTTCAGATAGTATCCCTATAAGGAGCTGCCCCTTTCATTTGTCCCTCAGTTTGTTTGATTTATTTTAATTGATTCATTGATTTGGCAACAATGTCCTACAATACATCGAGAAGTAAACCAGAGCTGCAATCTTGAGCATCCACTCATGCTGACTGATTGCATGAGTGGCAAAGTGTATGTAAGTGTCTTTGCTGACAGGCATTGCATTGGTCACTTGTGTGATGAATTTATGGACGACTGACTGCAAAATCCCGCAAATATCTTCTGTAAACCCCTGGAAAGATCCTTTGAAAAAGAAGATGAGAGTAGTAGTTACTTTGACAGCCACTGGTAAAGCATGACCCATAAGATGCTCTTGGCAGCAGGTCTTCTTCGAGCAGGCTGCTAATGTCTATGACGGCCTGACAGGATACCCTAAGCTTCCTGAGGCACTGGTATTTGGAAATAGCCAGGATACTACCCCTATGCCTATATATACCCTCTGTTTAGGTTTTCACCTTCCGCAAAGCTGTGCCTCTGTGTTTATCTGAAATCCAAGGTAAAGCAATGTAAGCAGCACCCGTGCTGAGCTACGTCAGATGGAAAGCAGAGATCAGATGTACAAGCCTCCAATGTAGTGAAAGTCACCTGCAGAGCAATGGAAGCCACTAAAAGCAAACTTTCAGAATGAGCAAAATCCTTTCAAGAGGCAGGTGTGAAATCTCAGTACTTGGGGATTTTTTCTTTTGCCTCTTATATGTTCAGCCCCCTCAATTGCTGCTATTATCTTGCTTTGCTTTCACTGGAGAGTTCCAGGAAGCCTGGGACACCTGTGCACCCACAGTTAAAGTTGAAAACCCCTGTTAAAATAGCTGTTAATTACCTCTTAGCATATTTAAATTGGCATCCTGCCTCTCCCGAGGGGATTTCTTGCATGCAGCTGAGTAAGCTGCACTTAAATACAAAAGTCGACAGGCTGAAACCGGCTTCCTCACACGGTCAATTAAAACACTTTACTCCCCACCGCTCCCAAACCAACCTGCTCTGTGAAGTTAAAATTTCCCCTTGTCTTTTAAAACACTATTCAAGTTTTTCGATACACTCAATTTCATAAACATTGTAAAATACTTCCCCTGTCACTGTTTTTATGACTTTCTGGTATTTATCTTTCCCAACACGTTGACCCGTTTTAAAATTGTTTCTGAAATTTTGAAAGCTTTGGAAAATCTCTGGAGGTTTTGGACAACATTTTCAATTGAAGGGCTGTAGTTTTTTTTTAAAATTGTGGTTGAGGGAATAGAAACAACAACAAACTAATTTGAAATATCATAATGAAAACATGGGTACAGATATCGTAATATAGAAAAAAATTCCCAAATGTACTTATTATCAGAGTCCTGCAGTTTCAATAGAACAATACTGTTCTATGTTGGCATTTAAACTCTTTAGCCACACCCTGGAAACCATTGTTCCAATCCAGCACAATTTATTCTCTTCTCCTAACTGGACTTTGGAATATTTCAAGGTTGCACGCTGCAAGTAACATATGATACCTTAAAAATAAACGTCCTTCCAAATTCCCCAGAGTTTTGTAGTTTACGGTAACATAGGCTCTTCATTTACATGTGGTTCAAAAGAGGTGGCTAATGGGAGAACTAAAGATGAGACGGTCATAGTAAATATTTTCAAAAGAACAATATGGTGATTTTGTCTCATCTGCTTTAGGTGGATGTAGCAGTCACATCAATTGTGTTACAAATCAGATTTCACTCCTTTTCAAATTTACCATTGAAATTTAAGGTATTTGTTTTACTTTAGTACCTTTTGACAAACTGACAGCAATGTGCCATTGTTTTAATAAATCTGGCAGTAATTATTTCAAATATAGCAAGCATTTCACTCTTTCAGTATGTATAGTTTCTATAACACAAAGTCTAGTTTCTTCAGTAATGGTGCTTTTTGAAATGATCTTTTATTATTGATCGTATTTGAGTAGCGTCCAGGGCTATAGTGCATAACATCAACTTGCTATCCTATTGCACCTCTTCAGTTGCTCTCTGGTCAATGACTGCAAGATTATAAGAATCATATTGATTGCTCAAAAATGGAAAAAACAATGTACAGATTGATCTTTGTACAGAATTTGAGGCCTGTCTAAATGTTGATTAGGGTTAGTAAAAGGCTTTAACATTAATATTTAACATTAAAGGTAAATGTTGCCCTCTTATAGATGAAAGCAGTTTCATTATTGTCTGGCAGAGAATGCTGGAACACCTTCAAACTGTGCACTTATATTGTACATCAAAGTGTTTTATTGTTATGATGGAAGTCTGACTTTACCTATCCTGTTATGAATAAAAATCAGTTCTAAACTTGTCACATTAGGGTTTCAAGCAACATCCAGAGTTACAGTGCATAATATCAACCTTAGCAAAGAGGGGACTGGCTGCTTACTTGTGTTAGAACATTGCCCTTTCATGTCTAAAATTTAGGTTGTTCGATGTGATGGTGATGTGTAATGAAGGACTGAGTAATATCCACTGCAGAGTGTTTTATCCGATGATACCTGATATTGGACCAAAGCTTTCAACTAGAAATTGGTTGCTATGAAGGTTGGAAAGACTCTCAAAGCTTATTTTGTAGCAAGCTGACTTGTCATCACTGTGTTTGAAACTTCTGATTGCTTTTAAGCTCTCCGATTGAAATTCGTAATGAGTTTATTGTTTTAAATGGCAACATATCAATGAAAATAGGAACTGGCTGTGAAACCTAAAAGACAAAGGGAAAAAATCAATATGAGTATTTATGCAAAATTCTTATTTTTTTAATATATTTTTATTCCAAACATAGCAAAAATTTCACATACACAAAAAAAACTCAAAATATAATACAAACAGTTTGTCATTTTTTGTTTTTGCAAATTAACAGTAACCCCTCGCTCCCTCCCCCCAGCCGATTTTCAGCAGCATGGTCATTTTAATTGTCTACACTCTCCCGCCAAGGAAACTAGGATGGCATCCTACCTCTAACAGTCCTCTCTCACCCCTCTACCAGGCTGGAGAAGATCAATTTATGCAACAGAGCCCATTCATAAGCCACTTGAATCCCTTCTTACCTAAGCTTCGCCTTGGCCAACTTGAATCTTCCCGCTTCCCAGGGGATTTATCGGGACAATTTCACTCTTGCTCACATTCAGTTTATGCCCTGAGAAGGATCCAAACTTCCTCAGCAACTTCATTATCTTTCCTACACTAGATAGCAGGTCAGAAATGTACCATAACATATCAGCCACATAACGGGGCACCTATGTTTCTTGGCCCCCTCTCTCAATACCTCTTCACCCATTCGACAACCAAAGCGCGATGGCCAACAGTTCGATTGCCAGCACGAACAACAACAGGGACAGCGAGCATCCCTGCCTCCTGCCCTGTACAGCTAAAATACCCTGAGTTCACACATTAGTCTGGGCACTCGCCGTGGGAGCACTAAAGAGCAGTCTCATCCAGGAGATAAAAGTTGGCCCAAACCCGAAATCATCCCAGAACCTCCACTCTACTTGATCAAAAGCCTTCTCTGTATCATGCAGATGATTACTTCAGGTACCTTCCACTACATAGGGACATGACCACATTCAAAAGCCACCTGATATTGGCCGAGAACTGTTGGCCCTTGACAAACCCAGTCTGGTATGCAGAAATCACCTGTGGCAAACAACCCAATGGCTGCTTCGCCAGAATCTTAGCTGATATCTTTGCATCTGTATTCAGTAAAGACATAGGCCTGTAAGATCCACACTCCACAGGATCGTTGTCCATCTTCAGGATGAGGGAGATCAACGCCTGCACCAACATGGCCGGCATCTGCCCCCATGACAGATAGCCATTGAACAATGCAAAATTATTCTGATTTCAAAACATTTAATCTTGCAAAAGTAAGCTTTCAAAGCCTATGGTCCTACTTTTCGGTGCTGTTTCTAAACTGCAAATTGCAGTTATTTTGTGATACTTTACATTTTTTGATCATTAAAAACCTGTCTGGCAATTTCAACATCTTGAGATGATAACGATTTTTCTACACATATAGTTTGTGCTCAAATTATGTACTGAATTAGCACTTTAAATCCAGTGGATAAAATTTCAGTCTCTATGCATTTACCATGTATCAAAATGATGAATTAAGTATCATATTACGGTCCATTCTTTTAATTTTTTTTAAGGAACATGGCTTTCACATTGTAACTAATAAACTTTCAGTACTGTATGATAAACCTTTCAGAATTCAGATATCATGTAAAAGTGCAAGCTGTAGTGAGGGGGGTACTGCAGAGTGTTTTTTTTTATCGGATCCGGCAGTAAGAGAATAATAAATGAAATGAAAATGAAAATCGCTTATTGCCACGAGTAGGCTTCAATGAAGTTACTGTGAAAAGCCCCTAGTCGCCACATTCCGGCGCCTGTTCGGGGAGGCTGGTACGGGAATCGAACCGTGCTGCTGGCCTGCTTGGTCTACTTTAAAAGCCAGCGATTTATCCCAGTGAGCTAAACCAGCCCCAGGTTATTGTGATACCAGGTGATAGTTATTGTTATTTTCCAGAAAGAAATGTTCTGTGAACTACAACCAATACTAGCTTCGTGGCCAGGGTGTGGGGATCGCCCTGTTTCCCTGGAGCCCTCCAGCTCCCATCCAAATTTCTGTTTCATCCTGATTAGCCTGGGAGTTAAAATATAAGGGAGTTAAAATTCCCTCATACAGAGCTCTCCACATTTGTTTCTCACTTACCTGTCCAAACAAACACTCCCAAGTTAAAATCAATCTATGTCTAAAATACCTCTGCAGTGTCGTTTGAAAATATGTTTTGGATTTCTTTTTAAGGTGATGTGAAATGTTGCAGCTTTCCAGATTTAAGTACTGTAATGGTTGAACCACTTCAAAATTACAGTGCAGTATTTATCTTGCTCGTAAATACCACTTGCTTAATGATCTGCTTATATAAATCTTTAAGCCAGAGTGTCCATTCTACTCAGGAATTCCTACTTTACATCTATTTGTCGAAATCTAAATGTACTGTCTAACAGTACAACATGACCTTTAGATTGCCTTGTATCTTGGAAATATATTTGAAATCATGTAGTATATGCTGGTCCAAAAGTTAGATCAAATTTGTGTTTTATCAAATGGAAATAATTTCTATGTTTTCTACCTTGCTCTTATTGCCTTGGTGGTATTGCAAGGGCACTTATTTAGGTTATTGTGTAAATGTCAGTGTCTATGCTCCACTGGCACAATAGGGAATATAGAAATATGTGTTTGTAAAAAAAAAAAATTAATTCTGTTAATAGACTGGATGCTATGTTGAAACATTGTGGAATTTCTGATTAAATTGAACTTTGAATAGTAGGATAAAGGTGTTCTTTGTCAGATGGATGTTGAGGATATTAAGTGAAATGACTAGTTTCAATTCAGTTCCTAATGAACATGAGTCCCCAGCACATGACTGTCTTAGCTACCAACTGAGCAGCATGCTCAAGATGTAATGAAGTGCATGACGCTGCAAGGTGTTACTATGACTCGTGCCATCTGTACATTTACAGATATGGACTTCAGCTTAGCAGTGTTGCTTGAAATATTTCTAGAAACTATTGTTGTATGCCTGAGAGAAGGCAGAGTTTGAACTTGGGCTGCTCCAACACATGCTTTCCCCCAGCCTCAATATGGGATTTTGTTAACTCTACCAAATATTATCAGATGCAAGTGCCGACTGGGGATTTATTTCTATAGATTCTTGCCAGCGTGCCATATTATATTAGTATAAAGACGATTGCAGAACAGGATCTATTTTGGTTTTATGTGGGAGTTGGGGGGAAATTTGGAGGTCGGGCGAGGTTTGCAGGTGCTGTGTGATAGTATGTAACAACACCGTATGTTTCAGTTATAAACGACTTTTGTTTGAGAACACTTGTGTTCCATCATAAATCTAAGAAGTTCTATATTGAAGCATTATGTTCTGCTTCTTCCAGCACAAAAATGAATATTTTGCCCAGCCCTATCATTGCTATCTCATCATAGCTTTGTCCCATGAGCACATTTAAATAGAAGCTGTTGATATTTAAAATTGTCTGTTGCAATTTTAAAATGGATAGGAGTAAATGGGTTGAGAATGACCCAGTTTTACAACCGGGGATTTACTTTGTCCTAAAGACCTGAAAAGCTAAAGCTAAACCCGAACCTACATATCCTGCCTGCTGGCTTGATATATTTTACTGAAGTTTAATGAGAGATTGTTATTTTGCCCTTTGTCGGAGGGAAATTTAAATTGTGGCAATGCCCATTTAGGCAATGAACATGAATTTGATTTTGATGTGCCTCCATTTTAAAAATGTAACATGTTTTGTATTTGATCACTCTCTTTCTGTAAGCAAACATTATGGTCAACAGACTGGGAGACTGTCAAATGCTGTACGGATGAAAAAAAAGGAAGTTGGTGGTTTTAGCAAGTGGATACAGAAGCTTAAAGGAAGCCTAGCTCTTGATTCACATAAACATTTAGAGAGCTGTGACCCAGTCCTAATTAAGCAAAGTAGATTTTCTTTCATGTCGTAATGCCTGTTTCTCAAATTCCTTTTTAATCAAAAACATGGCAATTTATCTAACTTTACTTCCAGTAAGTATCCCTCTAGGCAAAAGGAGATCTTTTTGAAGTGATTGTTTTGTTTAAAATAACATTTTACTACATCAGCTGTTTTTATATAAAAATCTAAATAATTGACATATCTAAACTACTATTTTACAAATAAATTGGATGAATTGGGGTGTTGTTATTATTTCCCCTACATTTTCTTGTTTTTAAACTAGTGCATTGTGCTAATTTCATTAGAAAGCACTGAAGTTATCGGTTCTGAAGTATTGTGTATATTACAAAACGTTTTAAATCTTGGCTTTTATAGATCTGCAAATTCTCTGTTTAGTTAACTTATAATAATGAATGGTTCTGTTAATATTCACCATGGAATTAATTAGTCCCAGAATATGATGGTATTGCACTTCTGAATTGCAAAATAATGGTATCAACATTTTTACATTCAATTTTTCCATTATACTTTTGCACTTCAATCAATTGTAGAAAATTGATATCATCACAGTCTTAGAATTCTTTGAAGAACTCATGCCTGTAAAGCTGTACTTCATTTCTGGATTTATTGGCTTGTCTTGGTGGTCTGCTGTTGAACTTGATACTTGCTCAGGTATACTTTGCTGTTCTTCTGAAATAGGCATGGTCAATTCATAATTAATAGTAAATTTTATGTCCTGATAAAATTTACTCTAATAATAATGTACAAGAAATGTGGCAAAGCGCAAGTCTCGTTGTGGTTCCATGATGGAATTCTTCAGACCATATCAAAAGCAATTTTGACAAGTTTCATTAATAGCAATGGTTTGAAACTGGCTGTTTTTTATTGGTGCTAAAACAGTTACATCAATGAGTGAACGATCAATCCAGACCCTTTCGCGCTCTCTCTCTCTCTGCCTCTCATGGTTCTGCTGTTTATAAAGGCAATGTTCTGTCTTAGTACAAACCAAGTGCATGCAGTTCAGTTTTACAGTGTAGGTGTATAGTTATTACAAAAATCTGGTATCAGTTTAAAAAAAAACAACTGCACAAGGCAGCTAATCTAAAGCGTGATATTTGAGGAAGTGAATTTGTTCAAGATCCAAATCTTGATCACTGACTTAATCTGGGAGATCTTGATATAGATTCAGTGAAGGATCACAACCAAATTGTGTTTAAGCAGTTTTGATCTCACTTTAGCTAATTTCGCAAATGGTGCTGAATTTAGCACTTATTTCAGTGATTCATTTCCTGTTAGGCCCAATATTAAAATGGTAAAGAGTAGAATCAGAAAACTGATACTGCAGCTGGTGCTTTACTGTGGCAGAGGTGCATAGATCAGAATATCATAAGGGGAGCAATTCTGTAAGGCCACATTACCAAAGACCTTAAGATGAGGCAATGACAGGAATCAAATTTGACTCAAACAAGCTGGTTTATTTGGTTATCAAACAGTAATTTTCATCAATAAAGGTATTTATGCTTATGCTTACAGAGTACACTTTAGAATAAAGGTTGAGCAAACTTTTGTTCTGAGAGAAGCAGAGTGACCATCTTGTAGATGGTTCTCAGTAGCGAGAAATTGGCTACACTGCATCAATACCGTTTGCTCCCCTGCCTCTCTCTCAACTTATCCTCCTTTTATACTAACTCGAGTTGTTACTAAATAAGGCAAAGTCCCTCTGCTCCTCTCAATAATCTTTTGTTGTCCTATAAGTTGTTTTTCTACATTTCTGATCACAACTGGCCTCTTGATAAAGGCATTTGCTTCCAAGATTGCTGAATTGGCAGTTCACTCATCATTCTGCTGTTTTAGTTGTAACATTGCTTGTTATCGTGTTCTTACAGTTCATTATCATGAATCCTGAATCTTATACTTCTGCACCCAGCCTTAGGAATGTGGGAAACTGGCACAGAATGTATAATGGGAAAGTGTTCTATTTTCAGAACTGCCATCCTTAATTTTGAAGAAAACCACACACTGGTGAGATGCACAGTAAATCTGTTGTGAAGCAAGCTATATGGAGGTATAAAGATAAGTACAATACTTAAAGGTTTAATGTACTTTATCAAATGTACCAATCTAATAAAACCAACGATGGGTTATGGTCTTTGTGAGCTGCCCAGTTTTGTACACAAATGTTTAGTATGTCTTTAAGTGCACTAAAACCTCACGAACATTAATTCTGTTGAAGTTTGCACTTCCAGTTTGTTTGCTGAAAGAAGAAATACGATCGGCGTTATTTGTAAATTTGTATTAATATTCATTTTGATGTTTCTGGTAAGCACAATTGTGAAACAAATTCTTAACAAGTCTACTGCTCTTTCTTTGACCTACAATTGAAAACTGATAATTCATGCATATTCATTTCTGTTGTATAACCTATTTTATGGCGTTCTGTAATATAGAGCGTTTGCATATGTTGAATCTGGGAGAAGGTTTGCTAAAGGTCTTTCCATTACACATATTTTATGCCTCTGAATTGTTACTGATCTAAATGCTGAAGGGAAACTTTGTTTACATTCAAAAGTGATTTTGTTTACAATTGAAAAATCAATTCTTCAGAATATCCTTGCCCTCAATATATTGGGTACGGCTGTGATATTCTCTATGTTACTGTGTGATTCAGTGATGAGGAGCCTGCCTGTCTATTCTGGTGGAGAGAGAGGAGCAAGGATCCCAGAAACGTGGCAATTTCTCTTATGCTTCGAATCATTTCAACCCCTTAGTCCCAATGGAGTAACAAGGCCCTTGATTACACAGTAAAAACCATATATTTCCTATTATTAGACAGGCAAGTATCCTTGAATATACCATAAATGATTTCCGCTATTATTTGGTCTCCTTTGATCATTTTAAATTAAGATATTAGTTTTAGCATTTGGATTGTATGTTTTGAAAGATTAAATTTATGTGCTGGTGAGCAATAAGATTTTGGTTTTAGATGCAACTTTTAACCATGTTAGTGGCTTGTTCCCTCAAGGGACTAAAGCTACATATGTTTTACACATGCTTCAATCATCTTTAAAATGCAGAATTACCTGTTCGATCTCAGGCTTTTTTCTTCCAAAGAATAATGTGAATCTTAAATTGTTTGATTTGAGAAATAAAGTGATAGAAACTTCTGCTGTCTTTTTTTTTCTTATGTGTGAATTGTTCTATTTATGCAGCATTTAATACTCTCCTGAGGGTGGCACTATGAAGATTTGCTTTTATTCAGTTTACAAAGGCATGTGCAGATGGGGGAGGTTATTCAACCTGTCTAGCCATTCTTCCATAGAAAGCAGTGATCTATTTTCCTCACTTTTGAATTTGATTTCCACTAATGGCCCTTTGTCTTGCAGTTGAAGTTTAAAGTAATATCATATTCAGATTTCCCTCTCCTAGTCAGCTTGCTACCTTGAATTCCTCTATGCTCCCTTTCATTCAATTCCTTTCAAGACTGAAAGGTTTGCATTTTTCTAGCCAATGCTCTTAATTCAATCTTCTGTCATTTGAGGTCTTCCTGTATTACCTTCAGGGCTGGATGTCTCTTTCTAATCTGGGTAGCCAGACCTACACACAGTCCTCAAAACTGTGACCTGACTAAAGTACTGTACAGTATAAACATGATTGCATCAGACTTGCCATTTGGCAGCATGGCTCAGCATTCTGTTTCATTGTTTGCTGGTCCCTTAGCTGATTCAGCACAGTCCATTAAATTAATGCCTCCCATTCTTGCAAAGTATAATATTTAGTGATTTTTTTTAAAAATCTGTTCTCTTTCTGTAAACGTTGTCAAGACCCTGCTTGTACTTTGTTCACATTGGTTATCAACCCCCAGTAACATTATATCATTTGTGTATTTTACCAAATTAAATGTGATTTCTAAATCTAGGCTCCAGCGTTGTTCAATACATCCCACAGTACTTTCCGGCAACATTACTCTCTTGATCAGTACCTGCTACCATTTCTCTTCAGCCAATTCCTTATCCATATCCAGTATATCTACTTCATTCAGAACTTAATTAAAGCTTTGCCTGGCACATCGGTAGGCCATGCTACGCCATCAATTGGAGAGACACTAGAGTCAAACCTCTCATTTCTGAAATCAGCCTGACTGTCAATTACAATTATTTATAATCTGCTAATCCTGCAGGCTGTTTATAGCAAGTCTATTATTTTTTTGCAGCCCATACACTGGCACAAATGTGTTCTGTCGCTGCTGGCAGACCAGACCCCTCTCCGGTGGCACATTTCTCATTGACATGGATAAATTCTCTCCAGCTCTTTGCAATTGATTCTCCTTGTGGGGAAATGGCAAACCTTTTTCTTTATTGCATTTTTCCGAACAGCATTGCTGCAATCAAGGAGTTATTTCTACAACCCCATACCCTATTATTCTGGAATAGAATGTTGGTACGCTAATAACCTTTCAATATAACATCAAATCCTGGAATTGCAGGCCCTTGGTATTTGATGCAAGATATTTTGTTAGTGTTTAGGGACAGCGCAGTGGTTAGCACTGCTGCCTCACGACACCGAAGACCCAGTTTTGATCCCAGCCCCAGGTCACTCTGTGTGGAGTTTGCACCTTTTCCCAGTAGCTGCATGGGTCTCACCCCCACAACCCAAAAAGATGTGCAGGTTAGGTGGATTGGCCACGCTAAATGATCTAATTGGGGAGAAAAAAAAGAATTGGGTACTCTTAAATTTAAGAAAAAAATGTTTTGTGAATGTTTAAATGTATTTTCTCGTGTCCTTGTGGTACAATTATTCTAAGCTAATAAAACAGGAGATCAATAATGAGATGGCACATGCAAAAATTCATACCCGCACTGGCACGCCAATTTTTTTATTTGTTCATGGTATATTCAGGCACTGGTCAGGCCAGCAGTTAGGGTTTTGAGCCATTAGAAATGTATCACCGAATGTAGGGATAGTGTACAACACCTGGCCAACCTCCCACCTTCCAGCCTTTGTAAGTTTGAAGCCATTCAAAACTCTGATGCCCATCTCCTGAATCGCAGTCGGTTCTCTTCAACTATCATTCCTAAGTTAGATGATCTTCATTGACTTCCAGTTAAGCAATCCCTCTTTCTTTTTTTAAATTCACTTTCTAATTTTCAAATCCCTCTGTGTCCGCGCCCTCCCAATTTCTGTAACCTCCCCTGGCATTTAAAAGTAGAGTTTGATGAAAGGCATCACCTGGAGGTTCCCCTTTTCACAGTAACTTCATTGCAGTGTTAATGTAAGCCTACTTATGACACTAATAAAGACTTCATATTAAAGATTATTATAAAATCACTCACCACACTGACTTGAAAATATATTGCCGCTCCTTCACTGTCGCTGGGGCAACATCCTGGAACTCTCTCCCTAACAGCACAGTGGGTGTACCTACACTTCAAGGACTGCAGCGGTTCAAGAAGGCAACTTACTACCACCTTCTGGGCAACTAGGGATGGGCAATAAATGGTGACCTAACCAGCGACACCCACATCCCGTAAAATGAATTTTTTTTTAAATGACATGGGATTAGATGCAGTGTTCGGACTCCTTCAAGCCCCTTTGTTACCGAAAATGTAGAGAAACTCTAATACCTTTAAATGGATTGATATCTAATACTACCATTTTTACCAAAACTATATACTAGTTTAAGTACTTGCGGAATTTTCGCTTCACTAAAGAAAACTTGACGTGAAATCCGGGCGGTTAATTATCAGAATCCATTATTCTTTCCCATCTTGATAGCTTCAAAAATACAATTAGCTGTAGCACCATTGAGAACATTTGGTTAAATAGAATAATAATTAATGATTGAAGTTCTGTACAATCTAAAGAATAAGTATAATAAAAAAGAGACAATTTCACTTTCTCCATTTTACTCCAGTAAATAGAGGATGCAATACAGGTGCTACTACTTTTGTTATTCATAGTTATCCTAGAAGCTTTATTTATTGAGTTGTGTGCTATGCATCCGGATATAAACAGAGGTGCAGACATGTTAATAAAAATATAAAGGGAGCACAGGCTGAAGAATATTTTACCGCTGTTATGTCTCAGAAATGCAAAATACTCATCTAATGTTTTTTTTCATGCCCTAGAAACCTAATGGTTTGCAGTCTTATGTTTGTTTGGGGGATTTCTAATCGAGAAATCGCATGGAGAAGTGGGCAGAATGATTTTGGTTCTGAATTTGAAAAAGACTTTTGAAATAAATTTTAATTACTTTTTGCCTTGCCTATTCAATTGGTGAATATAGGATAGAATCACAAGTCCCTTAGTCTATTTATGTTTCTATCGTAGGTGGATTTGCAAATAACCCAAAGAAAATGACCCTGTTTTTCCTCATTGGTAGATTTGCTGCAGTAAATGGAGTAAAATATCCTCCCCAAAAAAGCGGCAGTTTTATTTTAAGGTCAGCCGGAAGCACAATCTATCATATATTAATAGGGTCAACAGGGCGAGCCCTTCAAGCCATTTTCTTCAATTTCAGCTTCAAATAATTACAGCCATTATATAAGTTGCAGTGGTAGTAAAAAAAATCCCTGAAGGAGATACCACCATGTAGAGGCTATGCTGTGCACGGTTATCAAAGGTTGGTGTTACTTTGCTGCATATTATCTCGTTAGTACTTTTGTAGGTTCAGCCAGAACTTTTGCTGCTGGTTTTACTCCGCTTTGCTCAAATTACTGGATTTGCAGTGCAGACATAGATTTGCCAATGGGGATACCTCTATTTTACGCTGAAGAGAAAAGTATAGATCTAAGGCTTGGAGTCAGGCTTCAGCAAGGGCTACAGAAGGTCTGTGTTTTTTTGAATATCAGTGCCTCAAAAGGCTGTAACCCTGTCTGAGAAAAGCTAAAAATGTGCAGCCCCTTCTACACAGAAGCAGAATCATCTAAGCCAGTAAATGCCATCACTGTCCAGAATTTTATTTTGTAGTTGGGTCCTTCCAGGCAGTCTCTGCCAATTTTTGTTGATTCATATCCTTCAGAATGGGCACAAACCGAGTAGAAGTGTACATCTCTATTTCTACAGACTTATAAACTTCACGCATCTGTAGGCAATGATTGACAAAGTGCAGGTGGCACTCAAACCCCATGTGACATCTTCCTCAATCTTATGCCAAGGAAAGCTTTCATTCTGTTAAGTGTGCTGAACCAATCACTTACGTCTTGCTCCGATCTTGTTGAGTGCTTTGGCAAGCCATTGGTTTTATTTAGCTTGCATCTTATCTAGCTGGTATAAACCTTCACTTAGCAGGAGCAGTCTTGCCTCTGGATGATCAGTGTTCACCCCTGCAGTCAGGGCTTTGGTTGCAGCAAAGCTTTTCTAAACAGAGGGAAGTGCCAAATGCAGCGAGTTGTGGGCCACTTCAAGAAGCATCATGTAAGACACAGTATGGTGAGAAATTGGGCTTGTCGGCGCCTGCTTTCCAGCTAAATGCAATTACAATACAAATCCCTTGGAGATCAAAAATGATGTCTGTGGTGTATGCGTATACACTTGTGAGGCAAATCGCCCTGGACACCATATTGGTGCAAGTGTATCCACCAACGAGGAACATTGATTTGATGCCACCGATGCCATTTTGGAAATCATGCTCCAACCAATGCCCCTTCTAACCTTGCGCGGTTGAACATGTGTTCAACAGGGCAGCACGGTGGCGCAGTGGGTTAGCCCTGTTGCCTCACGGCGCTGAGGTCCCAAGTTCGATCCCGGCTCTGGGTCACTGTCCGTGTGGAGTTTGCACATTCTCCCCGTGTTTGCGTGGGTTTCGCCCCCACAACCCAAAGATGTGCAGGCTAGGCGGATTGAACACACTAAATTGCCCCTTAATTGGAAAAAAATGAATTGGGTACACTAAATTTATTTAAAAAAAGAACATGTGTTCAACATGAAAGACCCCTATCCAGCACCACCTAAAGGGATCATAACTACTTACTGATCAGTTCCTGCTTGATTGCTTCTGATTGTTGCCAAGATGCGACAAGGGTTGGTACTTTCTGTCATTGTTTCAAATTGCAAAGATCTACAGGGAATGCTGTGGCAGGTGCTAAGGAACATTTTTTGTTGACTTCAGAGCTTCTGCAGAAACCAGTTGCTTCCAGACGTAGGAGAACTAGTCATTAATCCCCTTGGAATGGAGCATGACTTGGAGAATAAAGAGAGATTACACAGACAGGATGAACTGCTGGAAGAGGGAGAAGGAAGAGAGGGCATGTCAGCTATTCTCCTATCTGGGCCTCATTGAGGAACCAGGTATGAGACACCTCTGCTTCAGCAAGGCTGTCCTCTGCAAAATTTACCTCTACTACAGTTATATTGCAAACTCGGAGCAGGACAAAAATAAAACACATTGCCAGTGCATGTGAAGGTTAATGTGGTGCCGAACCCCTCTCTATCTGGTTTCTTTCAGCTTGAACTAGGAGATATTTGCAACATCTCACATTTTGCTGTCAAATGTTGCGAAGGGAAGTCCCTGAGGCTCTCTGTCAAAGAGTGCTAATGAAATGTTATTCACTGCTGCCAGAAGAAGTATCACATAACACACTGGTTAACAAAATTGAGGTTAAGGGAATAGGAGGTGTCGGTGTTAGCTTGGATAAAAAACTGGCATTTAGTACTAGTAAATGTTATTTTTCAGACTGGAGGATGGTAGAAAGTGTGCTCCACAAGATGTTAATTAATTACCCTTGTACATTCCCTTAGTACCTGGCTTCTTTGTACCTTGGCCTGTCCTACTGCTCCTTTGCAGTACAACCCTGGTAGCTGAACTGGATGAACAGAACTTCCCTCCAGTTAAACATTGGGAAGACTGAAGCCATTGTCTTAAATCCCTGCCACAAAATCTGTTCCCTCGTCAATGACTGGTGATGAACCTTCAGCCACATATTCATACTATCACTAAAACTGCCTATTTTAACCTCCGTATTGGACTGCACTCCTTCCTTCACCTGTTCTGCTACTGTAACTTTCATCCATGTCGCTGTTACCTCCAGACTTAATTATTCCAGTACACCCCTCCTGGTCACACATTCTAACCTCCATAAGCGTGAGAGGACCAACTTTCCGAGATATCTGCCCTCCTCTAATTCCGGCCTCCGGAACATTCTTGATTTTAATCGCTCCTCTGTTGGTTGCAGGTCTTTCAACTCCCTAAGGCCTGGAATTTCCTCCATAAATCTACCTAATTTTCCTCCTCTGAGACACTCCTTAAAATCTACATTTTCAAGGGCAGCATGGTGGCGCAGTGGTTAGCATTGCTGCCTCACCACACCGAGGTCCCAGGTTCGACCCCGGCCCTGGGTCACTGCCCGTGCGGAGTTTGCAAATGCTCCCCTTGTTTGCGTGGATTTCGCTCCCACAACCCAAAAGATGTGGAGGGTAGGTGGATTGGACACGTTAAATTGCCCCTTAATTGGAAAAAATTAATTGGGTACTTTAAATTTATTTTAAAACTACCCCTTCAACGAGGTTTTTGGTCATCTGCCGTAATATCTCCTTTTGTGGCTCAGTGCGACATTTTGTTTTATAATGTTTCTGTGAAGTGCGAGGGGAATCGTATTGTGTTAAAGGTGTTATATAAATAGAAGTTATTATTTAGTCCAAACCTTTACATTACTAGTCCAGTAACACAGGCACAGCACTATGCTACCCCATTTAAAGACTGGAACATTTGAATTCTAGGTCTTTAGACTTCTTAGCCAAGAATGGTTGTTCCCTCCTGATTGCTGAAGCAGGATGAGTATAAGAGGCAGGGACATAAATGAAGGCCTGGTGGAAAATGTTTATTGGCAAGAGTACCTTGATTTAGCTTGTGATATAGATTATGAAAATTGAACTTTGCATACATAGTTAGTTGCAGATAACATCATATTTGATCCTTTGAGGAAGAACTCTAGAGTCTAATAACTACCGAACACAAGGAAAACTATAAATATTATTTATTTCAAATCTTATCATTTCTGATCAAAAATATGGTTGAGGTGTGAAGTATATTCCTGCCCTAACATGAATGAAATGGAGTGGTATTTCATGGATTTACAACCCCAATTCTCTATGAACTGAGTTTCTAATCTGTCATCCCATCAAAGGAAGGAATATTAAGAAGGTGATGTCAAAGCTATCTATGTCATTGATAAAGTTATCCTAAACAGATGTAAATCTCGTCACGGTATTGACTGCAATGATTTTTTCATGAAATATGTTTGGGGGGCAGCACGGTAACAGTGGTTAGCACTGTTGCTTCACAGCGACAGGACCTAGGTTCGATTCCCGGCTTGGGTCATGACTATGTTATTCTCTAAGTCTGAATGAAGACTGTAGATTTACAGTTAACACAAACGCTTTATTCAAAGGGTTCGTTCTGCTTGCAGAGCTCAACTAGATGTAAAACAGTCAAGAGGTATCACCAGTGAAACTCGGATAAACTGAGCTGTCTCTGTGTGCTGCTGCTCACTAGCTCTGTGCTTCTCAAAGAGGTGGATCCTGCCTTGGGCTCGACCCTTTATACCCATCTCTGATGCTGCCCTCTAGTGGTGCTGTGGCTGTTACATCTGTGCTGCAATCCCTGGTGTATGTACAGATCACTACAATTGTCTGTGCGGAGTCTGCACGTTCTCCCCATGTCTGGGTGGGTTTCCTCCGGGTGCTCTGGTTTCCTCCCACAAGTCCCAAAAGAAGTGCGAGATAGGTGAATTGGACATTCTGAATCCTCCCTCGGTGTACGTGAACGGGAGCCGGAGTGTGGCGACTAGGGGCTTTTCACAGAAACTCCATTGCAGTGTTAATTCCTGTGACACTAATAAAGATTATTATTTTTAAAATTCAACTAGGTTCCTCTCAACATGTATTTATGACACAAAAGTGGTTATAGTTCTTACAGTAGTTATCATTAAGTTCCCAAATGAACAAAAAGCTGGAAGCATGCTAATCTTCTCTCCTCCCCCCCCCCCCCCCCCAACACACACACCCACAAACATACAACATCCCTTAATTAGCAAACCCTTATTAAATTGCTGGGATTTCTCAGAATACAATTTCAGTTCCTTACTAACATGAGGTTTCAGAAGACACAAGGATGATTTGTTTGGGAAAATTGGTGCACTTGAAGAAATGCTTTCTTCTGAGATTCTGGTAGGGGCGATGTTTTGGTTGAGAGAAAGCTTGATGCTCTCATAGGACATGAATCTGCAACCTTCTAACTCCAAATTGAGAGAACTACCACTGAGACAAGCAGGCACAAGGAACCAATCTGAAGATGAGTTTATTAACATACCATAACCACAATATTAAAATAATTTTCCTACAAAATCAGAACTGGAAAAACCTAAGAGATTATAATAGGTTTTAAGTGAATTTTAGGTCAGGGGTAAGGGTGGGAAAACCAAAGAATGTGATAAAGTGGAAGGCAGGAGAGATTAAATGACAAAAAGACATGGCAATGGGTCAATTAAAGAAGCAAAAAGTGTGTCTAGAAGTACGAATGGCCGAAACATGAACATCTTCTGTCTGAAAAGAAAAGGTAAGATAAACAAGAGAGAACAAAAATAAAACCAGCAAAGAAAAAGAAAACAAAATTGGGGCAGAGGATACATCCAAAATTGTTGAACTCAATAATGAGTCCGGAAGGTGTTTAATTCGCTATCGGTGACCTGATCATTTGATTTACATGTTATTCACCTTGCTCCGTAGACACCAACTCGTGTTCAACACATGACATCCCAGCCATCAAGATTGCATCTTTCCAATTCTTCAGAATCACCAATCACTCCCCTTTCATTTCATATTCACTGCCTCAAAACCTACATCTATGCTTCTGTCATTTATAGATTATACTCTTCAACTCCTTTCTCCCCATTCTCCAGACTTCCATTCTGCATTCATTGCAATGAGTCTGAAACTCTGCCACTAGCGTTCTGTTCTAAAGCAGGGGCTGCAGTCTGCACCCCAACCAAACTAAATGTCAAAACTATCAATATACAGGTAACAACTGCCACCTGAAACTATCAAACTATGTATTTTCAATTGAAATAGAATTAAAATGTTGCAATTGTGGAACTCGATCTCTTGCCTCTAGCCTTCGAACATCTGAATCAGGAGTAGGCCACTCGGCCTCTTGAGCTTACTCTGCCACTTAATAAGATCATGGCTCATCTGATTTTTACCTTAACTTCAATTCCTGCCCACCCCCCGATATCCTTTCACACCCTTGCTTATTAAGGATGCGTGCTAGGCCCAAACATCTTCAGCTGCTTCATCAATGACCTTCCTTCCATCATAAGGACAGAAGTGGGATGTTCACTGATGACTGCTCAAAGTTCAGCACCATTCATGACGACTCTGACACTGAAACAGTCCATGTCCAAATGCAGCAAGCCCTGGACAATATCCAGGCTTGGGCTGAAAAGTGGCAAGTAACATTCACACCACACAAGTGCCAGGCAATAAACATCTCCTACAAGAGAGGACCTAACCATCGCCCCTTGACTACGATCACTGAATCCCCCCACTACTCACTAAACTGGGGGTTAACATTGACCAGAAACTGAACTGGACTCACCATATAAATACTGTGGCTACCAGAGCAGGTCATCCTGCAGCAACAAACTCGCCTCCTGACTCCCCAAGTACAAGGCAAAAGTCAGGAGTGTATTGGAATACTCTCCACTTGCCTGGATGAGTGAAGCTCTACCAACACTCAAGAAGCGCGACACCATCCAGGGCAAAGGAACCCGATTAATTGCCCCCTTCCACAAACATTGAATCCCTCCACCACCAACGAACAGTGGAAGCAGTGTGTACCATTTACAAGATGCCCTGCAGAAACTCACCAAGGCTCCTTAGACAACACCTTCCAAACCCACAACCACGACCATCTGGAAGGACAAGGGCAGCAGAAACCTGGGAACATCACCACCTGAAGGTTCTCCTCCAAGCCATTCAACATCCTGACTTGGAACGCTATTGCCATTTCTTCACTGTCTTTGGGTCTAAATCCTGGAATTCCCTCATTAACCGCACTGTCGGTGTACGTACACCTCAGGGTCTGCAGCAGTTCAAGAAAGCAGCCCACACATTCTCAGGGGCTACTAGGGATGTATAATAAAAGCTGGCCTCGCCAGTAACACCCACATCCCATAAATGAATTTTTGAAAAAGAATATATCTGCCTTAAAGATATTTAAGGATTCTGCCTCAACCACCTTTTCAAGAAGAGAATTACAAAATCGCACAACTCTCAGAGCATGTTTTTTCTTTTTCTTTTTCACCTCCTTATTTTGAAACAGTGATCCAGATTTCTAGATTCTCCCACAAGAGGGAACATCATTTCCACATCCACCCTGTCAATACCCGTCAGGATCTTATGTGTTTCAATCAAATCCCCTCATAAACTCCAGCGGATATAAGCCCAACCTTTTCCTCATGAGACAACCCATCCAATCCTGGTATTAGTCTAGTAAACCTTCTCTGAACTGCTAATCCATTTACATCCTTCCTTAAATAAAGAGACCAATACTTTACACAGTACTCCAGATGTGGTCACACCAATTCCCTGTAGAACTGACAACTAACCTCCCCGCTCTTGAATTCAATTATTTTTGTAATAAACTATACCATTATATTAGCTTTTACTTGCTGCACCTACATACAAGCCTATTTTGATTCATGTATTAGAAGACCCAGATCCCTCTGTATCTCAGATTTCTGCAATCTCTTCCCATTTAATGTGCCTCTTTTTACTTGTCGTGCCAAAATGGACAACCTCACATTTTTCCACTTTGTACTCCATTTGCCAGATCTTTGCCCACTCACCTAACCTATCTATATCCTTTTGTAGCCTCCTTATGTCCTCTTCACAACTTATTTTCCTGCCAACCTTTGTGCAATCAGCAAATTTGGCAACCACACCATCGGTTCCTTCATCCAAATCATTTATATAAATTGTAAAGAGCTCTAGCACAGATCTGTGTGGCACACCACTTGTTATATTCTGCCAACTCTATTCCTGTTTGCAAACCAATCTTTTACGCAGGCCAATATGTTACTCCCTACACAATGAGCTTTTATTTCCCACAATAACCTTTCAGGCACCTTATCAAATGCCTTCTGAAAATTTAAGTACAGTTCCCCTTTATCCATGCCCTTATTCAAAAAGGGAGGGAGGCAGAATGTGGGAAATGACAGACCAATTAGTTTAACATCTGTTATTGGGAAATTGTTAGATTCAATTATCAATGAAGAAATGTCAGGACATTTGGAAAGTCAAAACGCTATCCATCAGAGTCAGCATGGTTTTATGAAGAGCAAATCATGTTTGACTAATTTGCTAGATTTCTTTTAATAATAATAATCTTTATTGTCACAAGTAGGCTTACATTAACACTGCAAAGAAGGTACTGTGAAAAGACCCTAGTCGCCGCACTCCAGTGCCTGTTCGGATACACAGAGGGAGAATTCAGAATGTCCAATTCATCTAACAGCACGTCTTTCAGGGCTTGTGGGAGGAAACCCAAAGGAAGCCCACGCAGACACGAGGAGAACGTGCAGACTCCGCACAGACAGTGACCCAAGCCAGGAATCGAACCTGGGACCCTGGAGTTGTGAAGCAACAGTGCTAACCACTGTACTACTGTGCCGCCCAAATATATATCCTAATACTATCAGTGAACAGAGTCGAAGGTGTAACAAGCAAAGGGCATCCTATAGATGTAGTATATCTGGACTTCTGGAAGGCATTTAATAAGATGCCACACAGAAGGTTAATTCACAAGGTTAGATCACATGGGATTAGGGGGATGAGCTGGTTCAGCACAGTGGGCTAAACAGCTGTTTTATAATGCAGAATAAGGTAGCAGTGCGTGTTCAATTCCCATACCGGCCTCCCCGACAGGTGCCGGAATGTGGTGACTAGGGGCTTTTCACACCAACTTCATTGAAGCCTGAACCTCTTTCCTCAGCCTACCTATATGCACCACAACAACTGGCTCCTCGGCCCCCTCCCACTGCAAGTTCCTCTCCAGCCCTGAGCAGGCAATACAACCATCTGCACTTTAGCTCTTTGCTACAGAGAAAAGTAACAATCTCCCTCACTATACTGTTCCTTACCATGACTACGGGCACGAACGAACGGCTATGTTGCGCCTGAAAGGCGGCGCGCTGTGGTGCAATGTGGCCGATAAAAGCCGGGAGACACCGCTCCTGAGATCTACCCAGCTCGCAATGCCTTGTGAGATCTAACGAGTTCTCGCGAGACATTGTGATGACATTGGCAAATCTGCATATTAGAGCAAGCCAGCTGCAGTTTCCCGAGGTGTTAGTATCTAAACCCTTCTTCTTGTAGACCTTGCAGACCAGACAGAAAGGCACTTGTGGGGGTTTCCCAGTGGATCAGAGGCTCCCAGGTGCTTGCCCACTGGGCAGGGTGATACCCTGGCACTGCTGGTGCCCACCTGGCACCCTGGCACTGCCAGCCTGGCACCCTGCAGTGCCACCCAGGTGCCAGACTGGCACTGCCATGGTGCCCAGGTTGCACTGCCAGCTGGCATGGGCACTGCCATGGTACCAGGTTGGCACTGCCAAGGTACCAAACTGGTATTTTTTGCGCAGTGGCAATCGGGCCAGGGGTGCCCTGTGTCGGTGTTGGGGTTGGGGGTGGGGGTGGGGGGGGGGGGTTGCTGGGGGCTGGGGACCCCCTTAAAGTGTGTTGGGGTGTCGGGGAGTCAGGGGTTGCATCGGGAGCTCCAGAGATCAGGACGCCATTTAAAAATAGTGTTCTGACCTCTCACTACACCGAGGAGTAAAGTGCTGGGAGCGCCAGGAAACATAAGGCTAAACACACTCACCATGGGACTTTGTTCTCATTTAGTTAAATCACGCACTAAATCCGTTTTTTCTTTCCCCCCCCCCCCCCCCCCCCCCCCCCCCGCTTGAAAGACCTCTTGTACATGGTGCCATAGCCAGCCTGCTCATCCACCTTGCAGACCTTGCTTTCGTCCACACAGGTTGTGAGCACCTCAAACCTGTTTGACAATTGCTAAGCCTAAGGCTACTCCACTGCTGTCTGCTTTACATGCCTCACTCATGGTCATATTTTCCTGACCCTCACTGCAGCCTAAAACATGGGCAGCACCATAGCATACTGTTGGTTCACAGCTCCAGGGTCCCAGGTTCGATTCCCGGCTTGGGTCACTGTCTGTGCACAGTCTACATGTTCTCCCCGTGTCTGAGTGGGTTTCCGCCGGCTGCTCCGGTGTCCTCCCTAAAGATGCGCTGTTAGGTGAATTGGACATTCTGAATTCTCCCTCCGTGTACCCGAACAGACGCTGGAATGTGGCAACTAGAGCCTTATCACAGTAACTTCATTGCAGTATTAATGTATGCCTACTTGTGACAATAAAGATTATTATTAACAGATGATCCTTTTCTGAGAGATATGACTGTCGTCTGGAACAAATTGTCCAAGTATTTCTCCCCCTCCTTAATGTTGCATAGTGTCTGCAGTTCAGCTTCCAGATCCATTCCTGATCCGGAATTCCTCTAGCTGCTCACACTTTCTGCAGACATATTTGTCCTGGATTCCCTTGGGCATCCAAAAGCTCAACATAACACCTATCCTGCCATTGTTACTTATATTATTTAGTTTCTTTTATTACTTTCCAAATTAATTTTGAGTAATTCCTATATATGCTACAATTTGCTTTGCTTATGAAATGCTAGTACCACTGACAATTAAACGTTACATGTTCCTTAACTACCCAGAGATGTGTTTTGGTATTTATTAATTATTTGAAAGTCTTAATTATTTTCATTTGTTAATCTAACTTAATTGTGGAGTCTTAAACTGGCTATTAACACACTGTCCTAACACTAAGCACTGACCAGTCAATCAACTTAATATCTACTTAGAATAAACCTTACACACTTACTAGATACACGCCAGATATTCATGAAACAGTGATGTCATTATTTGTTTTTGAACTCTCGTTGAATTCTGTGTGGGCTGGTTCTGAGCAGCTGACTCGTGTCGCCCCTCCGACTCCCAGGTAAGTGTATAGGCTTCAAGCCTTGGTAACAATTTATACTCTCTCGCTCCAGGCTACTCCCTCACAGATACAGGTCTGTCGCCTCTCCAACTCCCAGGTAAGTGTATAGGCTTCAAGCCTTGGTAGCAATTTATACTCTCTCTCTCCAGGCTACTCCCTCACAGGTACAGGTCTGTTGCCTCTCCGACTCCCAGGTATGTGTATATGCATGTGTATATGCTTCGAGCCTTGTACCAATTTATACTCACTTGCTCGAGGCTTCTCCCCCATGATGCAGTGTTGCCTCTCTGACTCCCAGGTAAGTGTATAAGCTTTGGGCCTCGGCACCAATTTGTACTTCCTTGCTCCAGGCTACTCCCTTGCAGGTCCAACACCTCTCTGACTACCAGGTAACCTCCAGAGGTTTTCCTTGCATATTAAATATTTTGTACAGTGGCTAATTATATAATTTTACCACGGGGTTACAGATGCTTATTTTTTGCATGAATGTAAATTAACATGTAATGTTGATCAATTTACAGTAGCGCCGTGGCACAGTGGTTTGCACTGCTGCCTGACAATGCCAGGGAACCCGGTTCAATTCCAACCTCGGGTGACTGTGTGGAGTTTGCACATTCTTCCCAGGTCTGCGTGAGTTTCATTCAGATGTTTTTGTTTCCTCCCCCAGTCCAAAGATGTGTAGGTTAGGTGGTTTGGCCATGCTAAATTGCCCCTTAGGCTGGGGTTGCGGGGAGGGGGATTGGGCCTAGGTAGGGTGGTCTTTCGAAGGGTTGGTGCAGACTCGATGACCCGGATGGCCTCTTTCTGCACTGTAGGGATTCTATGATTCTATGAATTGTAATGGATCACTTTTTCCTCTCTTAAATTCTGGTATTGTCATTAGCCACTTAATTTGAACCAATGGCTATACAGTACATTAGAAGTACAATAATTCATTGCTTCTCAGCCTTTTGGCTAAGATGAGCCTGAGGTCAGGTGTCATGCCTGGATCTGGTATGTCTCCCTTGTGGGGACCATGAATTGGATTCAATTTGAATTGTCTTTTGGAGCAGGCAAGGAGCTGGATTAGGGGTTTGCCCCTGTCCACACGCTGAGCTCTGGCTTTGTAACTCTGATAAAGTAATAAATAAAAAAAGAACCACAATAATTTGTAAGCCCCACCTTCTAGCAGATACAGAATGAATGTTGGAATAACCTTAAGCATCATGCAGTTTATTGGAATCATGATCCACACTCTGAACTTCTTACCAAATCAGCTTTGTTAGTCAATTTAAATGTAGGGAAAGCATCATGTAATTCAAAGCCATTCCCATTTAGATGTGTGACCATTATATAAACCATCCTGTTATGTCCAGATGAGGAGGTGCTCTCTCCGCATTTGTTGTTGTTTGAAAAGGGTATACTTGCCATTTGAGTGAGTATGTAACTGTTTATGTGCTATGGTCATAAAAGAATACTTAGGACAGGTTTTCATGAGTTTAGCAAAGAAAAATGTTTCCTTTATTATACACACACACGTGACGTCCACACACACATGAATACAGATTACAGAGTGAAGGATTAGTTGGTCAAAATAGAGTCTGTAAAAGTTAGAAGGAATTTGCAATCTGTAGTTTGGTGACCCAGCTGGCTTCAGGCTGAATCCAATGATCTTCCTTTCACTTTGATGGTCTTCAGCGTTCAACGTCAAAGCGGTTTAAAACTGCAGATGAATGATCCATCTATTCTTCTGGAGTCACCGTCGTGGAGTTGAGTTCTTTCTTTAAAATCTCTGTGTGTTGCACATGGAGATAGAGTCAAACGATATCAGACAAGTCTCAAAGGCTCGTAAATTGGGTGGGAAGAAAGAGGGAGGCAGGAAGGCTCTCTCTCAGCTTCTCAGCTGCTGGTCCTCAGTTATGTTGAGAAAACATGTGCTTCAAACATACAAAGGTTTGGCTTGTCATGTGACTATCTCTCCAACTGACCAGTAATTCAAACACGATTGTGAATTCCAATTTTAACTTGATTAGGGCAGACCTGGGAATTCCCTCTCTTACCCAGGGTCCCATTGCTCAAGTGATTAGATTTAATGGCTGGTCCATATCTCCAGTTGAATTTCTGTTTGTTGTGCTAGTGGGAGATGAAATATGATTAATTCATATTCCTCTGAGATCATTGCTTTTGATGAATTTTTCCAAGCATGTCATCCAAACATGGAAATGTAGAATGTGGAGTAATGCAAATTAGGCAGCTATCTTGGCTGT
This sequence comes from Scyliorhinus canicula, assembly GCF_902713615.1. NCBI lineage: Eukaryota > Metazoa > Chordata > Chondrichthyes > Carcharhiniformes > Scyliorhinidae > Scyliorhinus > Scyliorhinus canicula. The sequence continues at coordinate 23,832,007 of NC_052163.1, forward strand.
GAGTTAAAGTCCCTTTAGCCTGTGTATTTTATTTTTAAGTCTGTTCCTCATAAAAGTTCAATTCATATTTCTTTTTTTTTTTAATTTAGAGTGCCCAATTCATTTTTTCCAATTAAGGGGTAATTTAGCGTGGCCAATCCACGTATCCTGCACATCTTTGGGTTATGGGGGGCAGCACGGTGGCACAGTGGTTAGCATTGCTGCCTCACGACGCTGAGGACCCAGGTTCGAATCCCGGCCCTGGGTCACTGTCCGTGTGGAGTTTGCACATTCTCCCTGTGTTTGCGTGGGTCTCACCCCAACAACCCAAAAAATGTGCTCGATAGGTGGATTGGCCACGCTAAATTGCCCCTTAAATTGGAAAAAATAATTGGCTAATCTAAATTTAAAAAAAAAAAAATCTTTGGGTTGTGGGGGCGAAACCCACGCAAACACGGGGAGAATGTGCAAACTCCACACGGACAGTGACCCAGGGCCGGGATTCGAACCCGGGTCCTCAGCGCCGTAGGCAGCAATGCTAACCACTGTGCCACCGTGCTGCCCCAATTCATATTTCTAGCTGGTGGATTAAAAATCATGACTTGGCGTGTGGCGCATCCTCATGATAAAACTTTTATATTTTGATGGATTGCCTGTGCTTTAATCAAATCTCAAGGATTGATATTATTCAGGTAGAGGCTCCTTAAATTAAAGAATAGGTTGCAGGGTTTGACAATAAATTAAGGGATTTGTTATTTTTTCAGTGTAAACTTTGTGTTATACCAATCTTATAAATGTTTGGATTTTTTTACTTGACTATAAGACATGCACATTAGCAGATAGAATTTAGTGTAGTATTATATATGTTACTGGAACGCTAATAATGTATTACAAGGTCATATTGACTCAAATAGTTCTGAAGACATCAGCAAACGTTAACATAAATTTGGGATTGCATTACTACCTCAATATCACAACCAGTATTTGTTAGTAAACACAATTATACAAAACAACTTTAAACATTAATTATATTCAAAAGCAAATGACAGATTCAGTTGTGCAAAGCTGATGGAACCTGAAGGCAACTGAGATTATGTATGGATATTAAACCATTACAAAGCTTCTTTTATCCTGCTCCCACCCACACCAGATTACCAGTGACTAAATGACTAAAGGCATTTTAAAACTTTGACATAATCTCAGGGCTCCAATGACATTGGGACATTTACCAGTAGAACTTTAATACTGTAGTCATTACACAGTCAGATCCCAAAGGTTATGTTACTGGCTGTCTTTTATTCCTATAGCTTCAAATCTATTTTGGAGGTGTACATAATGCCATGTGATTTTCTTGGGCAATTGTGCTAACTGAGTTTGTTACAATGAAAGTTCTCCTGTAAAAAGAATACAGTTTGAAAAACATTTGTGTTGAATTTGATTTCAGCAATACTTGTTACAATATAGGAGAATAGTTTGATAATGAAAAAAAATAAGAGAGACAGACTTTTGTGATTGTGTATCAATTTCATTAGTTGCGATCTGATGACCAGTATTTTAAATACAAACTAAAAAATGTTTCTTCAACTGACAAGGTGAAGACTTATAATAATAATAATAATCATTTTATAGTCACAAGTAGGCTTACATCAACACTGCAATGAAGTTACTGTGAAAGGACCCTAGTCGTCACATTCTGGCGCCTGCTCGGGTACGCTGAGGGAGAATTCACTTAACAGTACGTCTTTTGGGACTTGTGGGAGGAAACCGGAGCACCCGGAGGAAACCCATGCAAAGATGGGGAGAATGTCAGACTCCACAGTGTACAAAGACTGTAACAAGTAACAAAAGGTACAAGATATGTCAAGAATAGTTATCATCCCACCCATCCTTAGCAGACACCAAATGTGTTAATGTAGCTCAATGGTCTGGGGAGCGATTTTCAGCCTACGATCGCCATCAGAGAGAATGGCGATGTGGGTGGAAAATCCAGAGAGACTCAAAAACATGATTCTCTCCGGAGAGATCACATTTCCCAATTTTCCTCACCCCCTCGCCGGCAACGTCATGAGGCTCACACCCACAAAGGGAAACTCATTTAAATAGATTTTAATGAATTTAAATAAGATTAAATAAGTCCCCTTGCCACATGATATCCCCGCACTAATTATTCGTACCTTCCCGATATGACAGGTTTGGTCAAAGGAGAATCGGTCAAGGGGATCCGGGGGTACAGAGGTAAGTATTGCCCCTGGGGGGGGGACATTTCCAGACAGTGCCGTGGCGCTGCCAGGTTGGTACTGTGCCAACGTGGGAGTACGAGCCTGTGCCGGAGGCAGTTCCAGGGGTAGGAACCGGTCGGGGCCCCATGGGCCCGGGGGGGGGGGGGGGGGGGGTTGCTTAATTTACATGTTGGGGGAGAGAAAGAGCAGGAACTGAGAGAGGGAGAATGCCATCTATGATTGACAGGAAGGTGGGGGAATGCCAGCGAAGATTGTCAGGATGGTGGGGAAATGCCAGTGATTGTTAGGAAGGTGGGGGAATGCCAGTGATTGTCAGGAAGGTGGGGAATGCCAGTGATTGTCAGGAAGATGGGGAATGCCAGTGAAGATTGTCAGGATGACGGGGGAATACCAGTGATTGTCAGGATGGTGGGAGAATGCCAGTGTAATTGTCAGGATGATGGGGAATGCCAGTGAAGATTGTCAGGATGATGGGGGAATACCAGTGATTGTCAGGAAGGTGGGGAATGCCAGTGAAGATTGTCAGGATGATGGGGGAATACCAGTGATTGTCAGGAAGGTGGGGACTGCCAGTGATTGTCAGGAAGGTGGGGAATGCCAGTGACGATTGTCAGGATGATGGGGGAATGCCATTGATTATCAGGAAGGTGGGGAATGCCAGTGATTGTCAGGATGATGGGGGAATGCCAGTGATTGTCAGGATGATGGGGGAATGCCAATGAAGATTGTCAGGATGATGGGGGAATGCCAGTGATTATCAGGAACGTGGGGAATGCCAGTGATTGTCAGGAAGGTGGGGAATGCCAGTGATTGTCAGGAAGGTGGGGAATGCCAGTGATTGTCAGGAAGGTGGGGAATGCCAGTGATTGTCAGGATGATGGGAAATGCCAGTGATTGTCAGGAAGGTGGGGGAATGCCAGTGATTGTCAGGAAGGTGGGGAATGCCAGTGATTGTCAGGATGATGGGGGAATGCCAGTGATTGTCAGGAAGGTGGGGGAATGCCACTGTGATTGTAAGGAAGGTGGGGGAATGCCAGTGATGGCCAGGAAGGTGGGGGAATGCCAGTGATTGTCAGGAAGGTGGGGGAATGCCAGTGATTGTCAGGATGATGGGAAATGCCAGTGATTGTCAGGCAGGTGGGGGAATGCCAGTGAAGATTGTCAGGAAGGTGGGGGAATGCCAGTGATTGTCAGGAAGGTGGGGAATGCCAGTGATTGTCAGGATGATGGGGGAATGCCAGTGATTGTCAGGATGATGGGGGAATGCCAGTGATTGTCAGGATAATGGGGAATGCCAGTGATTGTCAGGATGATGGGGGAATGCCAGTGATTGTCAGGAAGGTGGGGGAATGCCAGTGAAGATTGTCAGGAAGGTGGGGGGATGCCAGTGATTGTCAGGAAGGTGGGGGAATGCCAGTGATTGTCAGGATGATGGGGAATGCCAGTGATTGTCAGGATGATGGGGGAATGCCAGTGATTGTCAGGAAGGTGGGGGAATGCCAGTGATTGTCAGGATGATGGGGAATGCCAGTGATTGTCAGGAAGGTGGGGGAATGCCAGTGATTGTCAGAATAATGGGGAATGCCAGTGATTGTCAGGATGATGGGGAATGCCAGTGATTGTCAGGAAGGTGGGGGAATGCTAGTGGAGATTGTCAGGATGATGGGGAATGCCAGTGATTATTGTCAGGATGATGGGGAATGCCAGTGATTGTCAGGAAGGTGGGGGAATGCCAGTGAAGATTGTCAGGATGATGGGGAATGCCAGTGATTGTCAGGATGATGGGGGAATGTCTGTGATGATTGTCGGGGGCAGGGTGGGGAGCCCCCTGTACATCCATGGCATCGGCTGAGGGCTGTTAGGTTTCAATGCTGATTAGGGAGACCTTTAAAGATGGTGCCCAGATCTTCATGGAGCTGGGTGATGGCACTATAAGGTGCCACCCCACCAGAGTGCCAGTGTATACCGTGCCCACTTTATTTTCTTTAAAGAGGCTCAAGATCTGTTGAGAAAACTGGTCTGTGCCGGTGGAGGGCTACGTGCCAATTTTCAGTCTGAGCCTGACTCTTTGAAAAAATATGGTCAGATTCCGTCCATAGTCTGGGAAACCCCCGGCTTGATCACCAGTTTGTGCTGATTTGATTATCTCAGCCAGGATATCACCACAATGGGTGTATATATGTCTAAGTTTCTTTTTTATACTCCAGGGGTAGGGAATGAGATTTTAGTCCGGGTTTCTGTTCCAGGTTGCTATCTGTGAATTCCATCCCCAGTTCTGTGTTAATGAGTGATGAAGACACCAGGCTTGCTATGATTTGCCCCTTGCTCAGAAGGATGGCCATCTACCCACAACATGTATATGTGAATTATGGTCATTGGATGTGGTTCTAGAGAGTGACTAGTCTCATGGGTAACTGTGCCCTTCCATTGCTCCTGAACTTTTTCTATGCTTCACGTCACCACCTGCCTCACTCTTCACCCTGTTCTCAATGTCTCTTCCAGCAACTCTCTCCCACTAACTAACCATGGGCAAAACTACAAGAGATCCATCTGTATTATATGAGCATATGCTTTCTTGAATTTGCTGTGAAAATTAGCTTAATGCTCTGGCGAGACTTATATATCAAATTGATATGTCTTAGAATACTCAACAGGGCTGGCATCATCTGCAGAATTAATGTTCCAGGTCAGGTGATGACGGGTCATTGACCTGGAACCTTAGCTCCGCTCTCCCACTACAGATGCTGCCAGCCCTGTTGAGTATCACTAGCGTTTTCTGGCTTTAGTTCATATTTCCAGGATCTGCTGCATGTTGCTTTTGTTTACTTGAGGTAGTTGCTTATTTTGCTCCTCATACTAATTTCTCTTTGGTCTCTATCATTCTTTCACGTTTGAATTTAGCGCAGGGGCAAACGGAAATGGCAGTTTCCATTCACCTTTCACCTTTTAGCAGTCCAATCACTTCAGTTTGCTGTGTGACAATAGAAACAGCGGAACTTCCAACCTGATGTCACTTTCTTCATACTTTCTGCTGTTGGTATCTGGCCCTTCACTCCTGCTATCACTCAAGAGCGAGAGAGGGAAAAAATCCCGAGGCATGAAATGTAATTATTCAGATACAAAAACTCTTTATGTCATCTTCCACGTGTGAAATATAACAAATACTAGAGCAAATGAAACATCCAACATATTTCGAACATTCAACCCAAACTCTGCACTACTGGTACCATCCGACTCTAACACAAGGCAGGGAAACGTGAGGCTGGCCCTCCTTTGTTTAATCTAAAAGAAAAAGAGCTATTTTATATCTAGAATTTCACCTGGAGCTCAGTGTGAAATGATACTTAACTTATTGACTGACTAGCCATTTGACGTTATTAAATTCTTGTATTGTGTTGCCAATGTTATCCAAGGTCCAATCTTCTTATCACATGTCATTGTTATTTACACCGTGCAAAAGTATTTTTTTTAAAGTTTGCTGAAGAGTGTGTGGTTTCAGCAAAACACTTCCGCAAACAAAGTGCAAATAATTAGCAAAGTACATGTGTCACCTACATGATGCTAACCAAACTTAAAGCGGATCGGATGTCTAGGGGAGTTCAGGAATTGAACGTTTGCAGTACAGAAGGTACGTTTTTATTTCTACAGTGCACGCTTTTAATTTTTGGAGCCCCCTTTTCCAGATTTTTCAATCAATTTCGAGGATTTACAAATATTCATGGTGGTGAGTATGGGTGCAATAGGGCAAATATATCTCGGGCTGTAATACTTGATCTCACCTGTACGCTGGAGAGCTCCTTCAGTCGGCCCTAACTTGCATGCTGCACCATATCTAGGAGAACTGGCTCACATACAAATACCCTTATGGGTAAAAGTGTTTTTGTTTTATGTTTCTTGACATACATCAGGCTTTGATCTAACCTACAAAGTATTGATCAATGGTGGCAAGGCTGGAGGATAATCTGAGCGCATTCTACATTCTGTTGGAGGGCTCAGGGTGATCAGAGGAGGCTGCTGGTTCCAAGGAAAAGGAGTTGGGGAACAAATGCATGGACGTCAAACGCTGGAGGCGATTGAGAGTTAGCACGTCAGCCCGCCCTCGTCTTGAAATTGTTGCCTTCGAACTGGAGATAATTGTCCGTAAAGTCAAATCCCCTTCTTCAACAGTTTCGTCAGCAATGTCAAAGCACAAAGACCCATAAAGTAAACACACATTCTCTCTGTCGCACGCACAGAGCCACTCCCTGCTCCAAATACCCGCCATGTACCATTGGGGCAGGGTAGACAGCCGTCCCTGTGTTATGTGTGGGTGGGAGAGGAGTTCTGCATGAGGACCGGGGGTGGGTTCAATTCGACTTCACTTCTCCCAGCAGCAGCCCCCTGGAAACGGCCCCAGGTGTTCCTGTGGCGCTGGAACCTGGTCTGAGATCTGACGCAAATGGAAAGTGTCGCCGGGGCTTAAAAGACGAGTAATGTGCGTCAAAGGCTGGCCCCGGGCGAGCAGCACAGGCCACACAGCATCGAGAAGCCATTAGCAGGAATGGGGTGCGCCCTGTGATGCTGAGTCACAACTCACTGCTCCATTTGAACAAGTCCTTCTGCAATGAATGTTGTAATAAAATCCTGGCCACAACAGCATGTAGTGATAAAATTAAAGAGTGAGTGGGGAGTGGGGGATATTTTAGCACAACAAACCTAAATAATTCCGAGAGACCTTGAAACATAAGATGCTGGGGAATGAAGAGTTCGGGTGGAGACGGTGGGACAGCAATTGGGAGTTGGGATATATTGATGGTGTGTTCTCTCTCTCTCTCTCTGTGTTTTAATTTGATTAAAGATTTAATTTGGCAAGGCTGGGGGAGGGGGGTTAAACTTAGGAAGCCAAACTTGCCCATTTATAGCGAGCTCAGTAATTGGACAAGGTCTCTTTTTACCTGTCTGACTACACAGTGCGGGTGTTGGGTAAATTGGGAAGCGGGGTTTCTAGTGAAGCCAATGCTAAGCCGCAAACTCTGAAGCCGGAGATCAGAGAGATTGGCATCTGTGTGCCGGCTCCTTGTTACTATAAATACACCACATTATAGCAACTGCGTCAGTCGATGCTGTGCCTGAGCGGCCAATAACACATTTGCACGGTACCCATATATATATTTATATATAAAACAACCACATCTGGGTAGAATGTTTGTGTGTGTGTGGGTGGTGTGTGTGTGTGGGGGGGGGGGGGGGGGGGGGGAGCTTAAAGAGAAAATGTCACCTCTCCAACTCCCAGTAAATATTTTATTGATAACGAGGTGTGCAGCGTGACTGAAGCTCTGTCCCTGCCGGCAGCTGACACCTCAGTGGCGGGGAGTGCTGCATGTCTGCTCCCACAACCAGGCTGTTGCTTCTCTGGTTTCTGTTCACTGAAACCTGCACCCCCCGCCCCCAAACACCCCTCCCCCCTTCCTTTCCCCTTTCTCAATCAACTGGTCCCTAGATCCAATCTTTAAACACCAGCACTCCGTTATCACAGAAGCTGCCTTTAAAACATCGTTCAAAAAGCAGCGTCAGTTGTTTGGGGCTGGGTGCTGGAGACATGATCTGTCTCTGGAGTAAAGCATCCTGATTTAACCTTCAACGTTCGGAGTATCATTCTGGGATGGATCTTTGAGAAGGGTCCCTGAAATTTGAAGAATGGTAATTTGCATCAACATCGCTTCCCCCTCAGATGTCCCACCAGTTTCCCATCCAACGTTTTAGTGAGCTGAAATCTTCTATCTGCACAGCTGCAGTAATGTGACTGTCCATGTGTGCAGCCAACGCGCTTGAATCTATTCTCGGCCTCTTTCAGTGTGACTGGTGTCCAGAGGGGCTTGCCAGGGGTTCGAGTACGCAAAGTGTTACCAAAACCACTCAGCTGGTTCAGAATGCTTCAATGGAAAGTTAGGGTGATGTGGCAATAAAGACTCGAACTGCAAATCAAACATTAGATGTGCTTGTGTTGGGTAAATACACGCGGCTCTGGGTGACTATCTGGGTAGCATTTTAATTATTCAGTAACATCGTACAGGGCGACACCCAATAATACCTCCTCCTCGAACCCGGAATTTAGACACTATGTCCAGGAGTCTTTCCTCTTTAACCTATTTCTGTCTCTCAAAGATACAAGATGGGATTCGTTTTGGAAATCCATATGTTCCTGTAACCGTTCCCAATGTCCAGAAGGTTAAGTTATGGGTCAATAATTACAGGGTTGCAACACTTGAACAAATATAACTGCCCTTTCCATCGGCCAATGTCGAAACCACCCCCAAATTGTTTGAGAATAGCCACTCACTTCAAACCTCTCACACCCAGTCTGGAGGAGAGCCACATTCCCAAAGTGACCATTCCAGTCCAGGCTGGGACTAGCATTCAGCCACTTGGGTTTAGAATTGGTTTTCGAACAATAGTGTTTCATATAGCTCAATAAAAGATACCGCCACGTCAATGGGGATACAAAGACGCTTTACTGAGTATGTGATACGGGGGCTCCAGTTGCTGTGCAGATAGTGCTGGGGAGGTCCCGAGAACTGCAGGGTTTCCGGTACAACAGACCCGGTGCAGGGAGATTTGAACAGAAAGCGCAGACAGGGCAGTGGGTGGCGGGGCTGCCTGGGACTGTCACCTTCTAGCCCAGCAGGGACTTGCAAACGATCCTTTTTGTTAGTTTCTCCACATTTAGAACAAAAATATTGAGGTTTCTGCAAAATGCAAATCAGCAATAAGCCTTGCTCGATCAACAGCCCAGCTGAGGAGGAACATGAACATTTCTCAGTGGCAGAGGGTTGTGTCAACGTGTTGGCGTGATCTTGAATCAACATGGTGGATACTGAACGGTTCCTGAAAATCCAACCCCTCGCTACTGACAACATTCCGCACAACTAACGTGCTTTAGGTCAAGAGTTTACTGTGTTGACCTTGCTTTTCTGTAAACTCACGGGATGTGGGTGTCACAGGCGAGCCCAGCATTTATTGTCTATCCCTAATTGCCCCTTGACAAGGTGGTGGTGAGCTGCCTTCTTGAACCACTGCAGTCCCCGTGGTGTAGACACACCTACCCACAGGGCTGTTGACCCAGCCGCTCTGATGGAACGGTGATAGATTCCTCACTTGAAGCTGGTGTGTGTGACTTGGACGATTTGAAAGGGGTGATGTTCCCAGGCGCCTTCTAAGTGGGAGAGATCAGGGTTTGGGAGGTGTTGTGGACTAAACCTCGGCGAGGAGGAGCCTCGTGGACTGAGCCCCCTGCTGTAGGTGTCGATATAAATGAAGCGACTCCCTCCACATCAGGGTCCACATAAAAGCCTCCACATCAGGGGCTTAACATTGGAAAAACCAAGGAGCAGAAAATGCGTCTGGGCTCATTGAAATTCACCGCATAAGAAATCCAACTCTCCCCCATCTTCATAACAAAATGTTTTTGAAAAGAAAGTAATTGTCAGACAATTGGGACAAATACTGTCAATTATAAGAGATAGTTCACAGAGCATAACATGTCTGCGCCCATACATATTTTAACAATCGTGTCTATCGCTAATCTTTCAATTAAAACAAATATACACCAGACACCAGGACCATTTGTTGGAGATAATTAGCATACTGTCTCTCTGCCTAACTGTCCAGTGTCATGCATTATTTTTACGATCAGAACTGGACATGTATCGATTAGTAATCAATACATTTTAAATCCTAATCATTGACTTTATTTCCCATGATGTGTCATCGATGCACATTACACGGGAAATGTGAATGATCTTTCTTTCCCCTGTTTACACCTTTCACTTTTATTGTGCCACTTGGGTCCTTTAGCTGTTTAATAATGTTGACAAATGTCAAGTGTGCATCTCCCCAACAACCGGATTAATCAAGTGAATGGATTATGATTTACAGGGAGCGCGCGTCGGAAAGAACGAGGGGAACAAGTCAGAAAGCAGCAACTGTCTGCCAGGAAATAATTGTTGATTGCAAATGGAGAAGAGTTTCGTCTTTAAGGTCAAACCGCTCAACCACAGCGAGAGGCAGGTGGCTCGCTGTGTGAGCAGTGTTGGTAATATCAGAGAACACGTACGTGAACTCTGAGGACTGGGGTCGAAAATGAAGGAAGCTGCCGACCCCCTACTCGGCGCGGAAAGTGGGGCAACTGTCTGCAAGAACTGAGGGTTGAATTTGAAGGTTTAGGTCTATAATGTTCAGCATTTCCAGTAGGATTTGCTCAAATGACCATGAACAACAAACGGAGCTACTGGTAGGTTGCTATAGCACCTATCCCTCATTGATTTATTGAAAAATTCTTTTTCTGTCGATTTCAGTGGTAATAACATGGCTGCAGCTGACATGAACAAAAGAATATCCCCCCCCCCCCCCCCGCAAAATAAATACAAGATAAACGATATTTCCAATCACCCTGGCAAACTCTCTCGTTAGCTAATTAAAAGGTGGATTTCTGAGCAAAACCGATTTCTATGGCAAAGGCGCCCACCATGAAGACATTTTTCATTTATTTTGGAAGGGATCGCAACAGCCCCTGATTTTCCAGCCAGTCCTACCTGCCTTTCGTGGATAGTTGCTTCGCTGAGCCCAGGAAGGATTACAGAGATGGCCCACTGAGGACCGAGTTGAAGATTAGTCACCGGCTTCCTTCAAATTACTAAATAAATTCAAGCCATTTGGATTCCAGCCTAGCAGTTGTCCTGAAGTGTTCTGACCCACACCTCCCCACCCTCCACACACCCACTGCTCAACCCCACTCACTGCACTACACCACCCCCCCCACCCACTACTGTCCCCACACCCACTGCTCAACCCCACTCACTGCACTACACCCCCTCCCCACCCACTAGTCCCCACACCCACTGCTCAACCCCACTCACTGCACTAAGCCCCCCACCCACCCACTACTGTCCCCATACCCACTGCTCAACCCCACTCACTGCACTACACCCCCTCCCCACCCACTACTGTCCCCACACCCACTGCTCAACCCCACTCACTGCACTAAGCCCCCCACCCACCCACTACTGTCCCCATACCCACTGCTCAACCCCACTCACTGCACTAACCGCCCACCCACACACACTACCCCATACCCACTGCTCAACCCCACTCACTGCACTAACCCCCCCCACCCACACACACTACCCCATACCCACTGCTCAACCCCACTCACTGCACTAACCCCCCCACCCACACACACTACCCCATACCCACTGCTCAACCCACACCCACTGCACTAATCCACACCCACTGCACTAACCCACCCACTGTACTACACCCCCCACCCACTACTGTCCCAACACCCACTGCTCAACCTCACTCACTGCACTAACCCCCCACTCACACACACTACCCCCATACCCACTGCTCAACCCACACCCACTGCACTAATCCACACCCACTCCACTAACCCACCCACTGTACTACACCCCCCACCCACTACTGTCCCAACACCCACTGCTCAACCCCACTCACTGCACTAACCCCCCACCCACACACACTACCCCATACCCACTGCTCAAACCCACTCACTGCACTAACCCCCCACCCACACACACTACCCCATACCCACTGCTCAACCCACACCCACTGCACTACACCCCCCCCACCCACTACTGTCCCCACACCCACTGCTCAACCCCACTCACTGCACTACAACCCCCCCCCCCCCACCCACTACTGTCCCCACACCCACTGCTCAACCCCACTCACTGCACTAAGCCCCCCACCCACACACACTACCCCATACCCACTGCTCAACCCCACTCACTGCACTAACCCCCCACCCCCACCCACTACTGTCCCCACACCCACTGCTCAACCCCACTCACTGCACTACACCCCCCCCCCACCCACTACTGTCTCCACACCCACTGCTCAACCCCACTCACTGCACTAACCCCCCACCCACTGCACTAACCCCCCACCCACACACACTACCCAATACCCACTGCTCAACCCACACCCACTGCACTAACCCACACCCACTGCACTAACCCACCCACTATACTACACCCCCACACCCACACACACACTACTCCCATACCCACTACTCACCAACACCCACTGCACTACTCACCCTTCCCACTGCACTCCTCCACCACACTGCACTCCCCCACTACACTACCCCACCCCACTGCACTACTCCCCCACTGCACTACTCCCCCACTGCACTACTCCACCCCAACTGCACTACTCCCCCACTGAACCACTCCCCCACTGAACCACTCCCCCACTGCACTACTCCACCACCCACTGCACTACTCTCCCCCACTGCACTACTCCCCACTGCACTACTCCCCACTGCACTATTCCACCCCCCACTGCACCACTCCCCCACTGCACTACTCTACCCCCACTGCACTACTCCCCCACTGCACTACTCCCCCACTGTACTACTCCCCCACTGCACTACTCCACCCCCACTGCACCACTCCACCCCCCACTGCACTACTCCCCTCCCACTGCACCACACCCCACTGCACTACTCCTCCCACTGCACTACTCCTCCCACTGCACTACTCTACCCCACTGCACCACTCCCCCCACTGCACTACTCCCCTCCTACTGCAGTACTCCCCCTCACTGCACTGCCCCAACTGCACTAAACCCCTACTGCACTACACCCCCACTGCACTACTCTCCCCCCACTGCACTACTCTCCCCCACTGCACTACTCCCCTCCTACTGCACTACTCCCCCACTACACTACTCCCCCTCACTGCACTGCCCCCCCCACTGCACTACACCCCCACTGCACTACACCCCCACTGCACTACTCTCCCCTACTGCACTGCTCTCCCCCACTGCACTGCTCTCCCCCACTGCACTACTCCCCTCCTACTGCACTACTCCCCCACTACACTACTCCCCCTCACTGCACTGCCCCCCCCCCCCCACTGCACTACACCCCCACTGCACTACACCCCCACTGCACTACTCTCCCCTACTGCACTGCTCTCCCCCACTGCACTACTATACCCCCACTGCACTACTCTACCCACTGCACTACTCACCCCACTGCACTCCCCTCCCACTGCACTACTCCCCCCCCCCACTGGACTACTCTACCCTCACTGTACTGCTCTCCCCCACTGCACTACACCCCCACTGCACAATACCCCCACTGCACTACTCCCCCTCCCACTGCACTACTCTCCCCCACTGCCCTACTCCCCCTCCCACTGCACTACTCCCCCTCCCCACTGCACTGCTCTCCCCCACTGCACTGCTCTCCCCCACTGCACTACTCTCCCCCACTGCACTCCCCTCCCACTGCACTACTCCCCCCCCCCACTGGACTACTCTACCCCCACTGCACTGCTCTCCCCCACTGCACTACTCCCCCCACTGCACTCCCCTCCCGCTGCCCTACTCTTCCCCACTGCACTACTATACCCCCACTGCACTACACCCCCACTGTCCTACTCCACCCCCACTGCACTATTCCCCCTCACTGCACGACTCGCCCTCCACTGCACTACTCTCCCCCACTGCACTACACCCCCCCTGCACTATTCCCCTCCCACTGCACTACTCTCCCCCACTACACTACTCTCCCCCACCACTGCATTACTCCCCCTTGGACTGCATTACTCCCCCCCCCCGGACTGCATTACTCCCCCTGGACTGCATTACTCCCTCCCTGGACTGCACCCCCCCCCCCCCCCCCCCCGGACTGCACTACTCTCCCCCACTGCACTACTCCTATCCCACAGCACTATACCCCCTCCCACTGCACTACACCCCCCCCCCCTGCACTATTCCCCTCCCACTGCACTACTCTCCCCCACTACACTACTCTCCCCCACCACTGCATTACTCCCCCTTGGACTGCATTACTCCTCCCCCCCCCCCCCCCCGGACTGCATTACTCCCCCTGGACTGCATTACTCCCTCCCTGGACTGCACCCCCCCCCCCCCGGACTGCACTACTCTCCCCCACTGCACTACTCCTATCCCACAGCACTATACCCCCTCCCACTGCACTACTCCGCCTCCCACTGCACTACTCTCCCCACTGCACTACTCCACTCCCACTGCACTACTCCCCCTCCCACTGCAGTACTCCCCCTCCCACAGCCCTAATCCCCTCCCACTTCCCTATTCCCCTCCCACTGCACTGCTCTCCTCCCACTGCACTACTTCCCCACTGCCCTATTCCCCTCCCACTGCACTACTCCCCCTCCCACTGCACTACTCTCCCCACTGCACTACTCCTCTCCCACTGCACTACTCCCCCTCCCACTGCACAACTCTCCCCCACTGCCCTACTCCCCCTCCCACTGCACTACTCCCCTCCCACTGCACTACTCCCCCTCCCACTGCACTACTCCCCCCACTGCACTGCTCTCCCCAACTGCCATACTCCCCCTCCTACTGCATTACTCCCCTCCCACTGCACTACTCCCCTCCCACTGCACTGCTCTCCCCAACTGCCATACTCCCCCTCCTACTGCATTACTCCCCTCCCACTGCACTGCCCCCCCCCCCTCCCACTGCACTACTCCCCTCCCACTGCACTGCTCCCCCTCCCACTGCACTACTCCCCCTCCCACTGCACAACTCCCCCATTGCCCTATTCCCCTCCCACTGCACTGCTCTCCCCACTGCACTACTCCCCACCACGGCACTACTCCCCACCACTGCACTACTCCCCCCACTGCACTACACCCCTTCCCATTGCACTACTCCCCCACTGCATCACTCCCCCTCCCACTGCACTACTCCCCCACTGCACTACTTTCCCCCCTCCCACTGTACTACTCCCCCCTCCACTGCACTACTCCCCCCACGGCACTACTCCCCCCCACTGCACTACTCCCCCCACTGCACTACACCCCTTCCCATTGCACTACTCCCCTCCCACAACACTACTCCCCTGCCACTGCAACACTCTCCCCCTCTGCACTCTCTCCCCAGTGCACTACTCCACACCCCCACTGCACTACTCCCCACTACAACACTACTCCCCCCACTGCACTACTCCACGCCCACTGCACTCCAACACCCCCACTACACTACTCCCCTCCCATTGCACTACTCCCCTCCCGCTGTACTCCAACACCCCCACTGCACTACTGCCCCCACTACACAACTCCCCCTCCCACGGAACTACTCCCCCCACTGCACTACTCTCCCCCACTGCACTACTCTCCTCCACTGCACTACTCTCCTCCACGGCACTACTCTCCCCCTCTGCACTACTCTCCCCCTCTGCACTACTCCCCCACTGCACTACTCCCCCCACTGCACTACTCTCCCCCTGCACTACTCCACACCCACTGCACTATTCTCCTCCACTGCACTACTCCCCCCACTGCACTACTCCCCCCACTGCACTACTCTCCCCCTGCACTACTCCACACCCACTGCACTATTCTCCTCCACTGCACTACTCTCCCCCACTGCACTACTCTCCCCCTGCACTACTCTCCTCCACTGCACTACTCTCCCCCACTGCACTACTCTCCCCCACTGCACTACTCTCCCCCACTGCACTACTCTCCCCCACTGCACTACTCTCCCCCACTGCACTACTCTCCTCCACTACACTACTCCCCTCCCATTGCACTACTCCCCTCCCGCTGTACTCCAACACCCCCACTGCACTACTGCCCCCACTACACAACTCCCCCTCCCACGGAACTACTCCCCCCACTGCACTACTCTCCCCCACTGCACTACTCTCCCCCTCTGCACTACTCCCCCCACTGCTCTACTCCCCCCACTGCTCTACTCTCCCCCACTGCACTACTCTCCTCCACTGCACTACTCTCCCCCACTGCACTACTCTCCCCCTCTGCACTACTCCCCCCACTGCTCTACTCCCCCCACTGCACTACTCTCCTCCACTGCACTACTCTCCCCCTCTGCACTACTCTCCTCCACTGCACAACTCTCCCCCACTGCACTACTCTCCCCCACTGCACTGCTCTCCCCCACTGCACTACTCTCCCCCACTGCACTGCTCTCCCCCACTGCACTACTCTCCTCCACTGCACTACTCTCCCCCACTGCACTACTCCCCCCACTGCACTACTCTCCCCCCACTGCACTACTCTCCCCCTCTGCACTACTCTCCCCCTCTGCACTACTCTCCTCCACTGCACAACTCTCCCCCACTGCACTACTCTCCCCCACTGCACTGCTCTCCCCCACTGCACTACTCTCCCCCTGCACTACTCTCCCCCTGCACTACTCTCCCCCCACTGCACTACTCCCCCCACTGCACTACTCTCCCCCACTGCACTACTCCCCCCACTGCACTACTCTCCCCCACTGCACTACTCCCCCCACTGCACTACTCTCCTCCACTGCACAACTCTCCCCCTGCACTACTCTCCCCCTGCACTACTCTCCCCCCACTGCACTACTCCCCCCCACTGCACTACTCCCCCCACTGCACTACTCTCCCCCACTGCACTACTCTCCCCCACTGCACTACTCCCACCACTGCACTACTCCCCCCCACTGCACTACTCCCCCCACTGCACTACTCCCCCACTGCCCTACTCCCCTCCCACTGCCCTACTCCCCACCCACTGCACTACTTCCCTCCCACTGCACTACTCCCCCCCACTGCACTACTCCCCCCACTGCACTACTCCCCCCACTGCACTACTCTCCCCCACTGCACTACTCCCCCCACTGCACTACTCCCCCCACTGCACTACTCCCCCCACTGCACTACTCCCCCACTGCACTACTCTCCTCCACTGCACTACTCTCCTCCCACTGCACTACTCCCCTCCCACTGCACTACTTCCCTCCCACTGCACTACTCCCCCGCTGCCCTACTCCCCTCCCACTGCCCTACTCCCCACCCACTGCACTACTTCCCTCCCACTGCACTACTCCCCCCACTGCACAACTCCCCTCCCACTGCACTACTCCCCCGCTGCCCTACTCCCCTCCCACTGCCCTACTCCCCACCCACTGCACTACTTCCCTCCCACTGCACTACTCCCCCCACTGCACAACTCCCCTCCCACTGCACTACTCCCCTCCCACTGCACTATTCCCCCACTGCCCTGCTCCCCTCCCACTGCACTACTCCCCACCTCTGCACTACTCCCCCCACTGTACTACTCCCCCCACTGCACTATTCCCCTCCCACTGCACTACTCCCCCACTGCACTACTCCCCTCCCACTGCACTACTCCCCTCCCACTGCACTACTCTCCCTCTCTGCACTACTCCCCTCCCACTGCACTACTCCCCACCACTGCACTACTCCCCCTCCCACTGCACTACTCCCCTCCCACTGCACTACTCTCCCCCTCTGCACTACTCCCCTCCCACTGCACTACTCCCCCCCCCTCCCACTGCACTACTCCCCCCCCTCCCACTGCACTACTCTCCCACTGCAATACTCCCCATCACGGCACTACTTCCCCCTCCACTGCACTACTCCCCTCCCAACGCACTACTCCCCTTCCACTGCACTACTCACCTCCCACTGCACTACTCACCTCCCACTGCACTACTCCCCCACTGCACTACTCCCCTCCCACTGCACTACTCCCCCCCCCCTCCCACTGCACTACTCTCCCACTGCAATACTCCCCAGCACGGCACTACTTCCCGCTCCACTGCACTACTCCCCTTCCACTGCACTACTCCCCTTCCACTGCATTACTCCCCCCACTGCAGTACTCCCCCCCCCCACTGCACTACTCCCCTCCCCCCCCCCCCCCCACCACTGCACTACTCCCCTCCCACTGCACTACTTCAGCCAATCCCACTACATCCCCACCCCATCCCACAGCACTACACTACCCCCGACAACACTACTCCATCATCTCCCAGTCTCTTTTGAAGATGTCGGGTGGGTGAATATCGATATTCAGTAAAAGTGAAAGGTGCCATCAGGCCGTGAAACATAATCACCAGGAATCCGTTTCGAAGTTCTTTCAAAGCAGACAGCAGTGGTACCTCTGTGCGCCATCCAGAATTCTACCACATGCAACCATTAGTATGGAATGAAAAGATCATCATTGGATCTTTAATGTATTTGGGGTTCAATGTTCTTTAAAAAAAATAGCGACGGGGAATTGAAACCAATCTCATCTAGATGCAACCATTGCATCGATTTAACCCCGCGTTCACCCACGACAGGCAAAAAAAATGAGAAGCTAGTTTACGAAAAAGCAAGAAATTCCTTTGCTACTCCTGGAGCAGTGAAAGACTGTGGTCGCAATGGCCCCTCCACATCACATCAAGTGGCCATACCTTTTAGAAGTGATAGTATCATTTACAGTGTGGTGTTGGGTTGATGGCCCTTTGGTCTAATGAAATAGCAATATTAGCGCTTTGTGTCTCATACTGAACCTGGAACGAAAGTATTGTTCCCGCCCTTTTAAACATTGGAAGTTTTCAGGATAAATCAATGAGTGACGGGGGGGGGGGGGGGGGGGTTATACTGTATCTGTAACTGAAACCCGCATTACGAACATTCAAATTACATTGAATGTTTTGCCTTTTCTGAATTATCAGTCCATCTTCTTGGCCAGCTTACGGTTCCCAATTTGCATATGCTAACGTCCAAACACCGTTCATGATCAAATGAAACACAAGTGCTGGGAAAATGGCGGTTTGTACCTTGGCCGCGTTGCTGCCTCTCTCTCTCTGCTCCCTATTGGAGGAGCTGTCTGTCTGGAGGGCTGGGGAAACATACATGTCGACACACCACATTTGGAATTGGACACTGACATTGTGTATGACCAGTTACTGGAACATGTAAAAATGCATCAAGTGAGAGATTCACTCCACGCTTCACGTGTCTCATTCATTTGATTTTAAACCGTGTCTTGCTGATTTATCCCGTTGTAGGGAGAAGGGTTGCTCTATAGATCGGAAAGGGCTTGGAATTAACCCCTTATGACCCGCTTTCCCTAAACTTTCATATTAATAAAGGGTTGAATTAATGGAGCAATGGGAACGGCACGTTCGCTATCCTGTGCCTTAGCGATCTTGAAAAGCTTCAGTCATCATCGGAACTGGTAACTAAGCCATATTTGTCACGCGATGACACGCTCATTGCTCAGGTCAGCAATTGCTACTAAAGCGTTATTTTCTTTTAACACGGCAATTGCTCGGAGCCGAATAGTGTTATTAAATAGTTCACAGGCGACTGCTAAAGATTGGTAGCCCTGTATAATGTCGGATTTTGGGCTCTCCGTTAGAAGCTGGGTCTGAGAACCCCTGTTAAAAATCTTGTTTTAGGAACACACTGACCACAAAAAAAAACCACGTTTCAATCCAAGATTATCGCCAATTTTCTGTCAATGGGTTATTGTACTTGTTGACGTTCAGCTGGAACAAAGGGTTGGGTTCTAATACTCGGTGTTTTACACGTCCCCTGTACTCTGCGTTCCGTGCAATCTCCTTTTCTCATTGTATACTATCAAATAACACTGCCATTGAACCCAGCCACCCGACATCCTTAAGTTCGAGTACTTTTAATGATAGTTTGTGATAGGGTTGTCACATGGAACCAATCGACCCAATAAAAGGGGATATTTACATGCTTTGAAATTGACTTGACGACTGGAATCCTACCTGCTGGAAAGAGGAGCCCTTCCCCACGGACTCCTTGCCCGCCCTCATTAGTTGCCCCATTGCTATTATCTGCAAGAAAACATGGTAGAAAGATTACCTTTTGACACCTCAGCGAGACTTTTTTTTCTCTTCCCCCGCTCCCGTAATTTGCGAATTGGTATTTGTTGATTGATCAATTGACAAATAGCAAGCTCAATATAAATCATTCCAGCAAACAGTTGCAGCAATTTGGCCCATGTACCCCAATAAACATCAGTCAGATTCTCATTGGTTTGCAATCGTCATTGCGAGTATTGTTCTCTCCTACTTCCATCAGCTGCATTAACAATTACCTAAAACACTATCGGGATAACATTGGACAGCTGGCGAAAACAGTTCCGACCGAAATTTGAACTTCATCTTGTATGTACATGGACCTTGATAATGGAAGGACGTTTATGAAGTTCCCAAATACTCTACCGAAAATACATGGCAGAAATTTCTATTTTAAAAAAAGTTCTGTGATTGACACTATCCATGCCCTTGAAGGTTAACTAAGAACATCGGATATCTAATCACACTATGTAACACCCATCTAAGCTCTTCAGAAAAAATATTCACAATTGTTTTCACTTCTACAATAGTAGCCACCTGTCATCACAGTGTTAAATAGGTCAAATTGACTGAAATATGGGAAAGTGTAATAGTGTTTGATGTGTTATTATTTATGGTGGACTGTAAGATGGTCTATATTGTAGATCTTTTAATGGTCACTGACCAGTTCAATGCTGTGAAATTTTCATTAAAAATCTGATACATTTCATTGGAATGATTACCACAAAGCATAGTTGTTTTGTAATACTGGGTATTGTATACACAGCCAGGTGTCCTGTAACGGCAAATTAATTTAATTCTCAGATATGGCAAAAGATCAATCCATAGGTACCAGTTGCAACTTGAAGCAATGCAATTCTTTAAACTAAAGCAGGAGGAATTGCTATGTTCAGATATAAGGGCATGAAAGTCCACTAAAGCTGCCCTCTGATGAAGCACCATGATGAATTTGTCTGAACTACTTACTGCCTTCCAGGAATACAATGTGCATTTGCTTGTCCTCAGACATCCTTGCCCAATGTTACAATTTGGATGAGTGAACAATAGTGGATCAGCCAGAACAAATAATGTGGAATTTAATGGTATTTGGATCCTTAAACATTCCTGAGGAAATGTGCACACCCCATGCCAAAGCTGTTGCACCTCAGGGCATTGCTAATGCAGATGGAAAAACATACCATCTGTTTTATCATAATGACTGAAACTGGGCAAGTGCTTAATTTCCATTCTGTGAAGCTATCTTTAACAGTTCAAGTTCCTTATGTACAGTGGTAATAGTTCTATTGTCTCATAATGATAAGAGTACTAATGATTTGTTAAAGCATTTAATTGCCATTTCCATGTAAATGAAAAAATGTTGATCAGAACATCTTTTACAGTGCAAACACAATGCCATCGATTGATGAATTATATAATGAATTTATGCTCAAACACATAGGGTGGAGGTGCCTCATGGTGCCGAGGACCCGGGTTTGATCCTGGCCCTAGGACACTGTCCATGTGGAGTTTGCACATTCTCTGTGTCTGTGTGGGTCTCACCCCCACAACCCAAAGATGTGCAGGGTCGGTGAATTGGTTATGCTAAATTGCCTCTTAATTTTAAAAAACCATACAGGGTGGAGGAACATGCAGCTCAATGTCTTGAGCCAGCAGGTTTTCTTCAATAGAGAATGAGTTTGGATTCATACAGAAAAAAAAAATTGTGTATCATTGTGAAAATATCAGCATCCATTGTATAAAGTGTGGATGCTGATATTTTCCAGTTGGTCTATGTGTGTAATGGTGGCAACACTTTGCAATGCAATGTTGTGTCAGGTGCCATTATTTCACTGCTTCCGATATCATTTTACCAGTTTGAGGGCATCACTTTGAGACTGTTACATTG
Organism: Scyliorhinus canicula; assembly: GCF_902713615.1. Classification (NCBI taxonomy): domain Eukaryota; kingdom Metazoa; phylum Chordata; class Chondrichthyes; order Carcharhiniformes; family Scyliorhinidae; genus Scyliorhinus; species Scyliorhinus canicula. The sequence continues at coordinate 23,853,784 of NC_052163.1, forward strand.
ATGTGGGAATTAATATGGGAATTCAGAACTAGGAACTTGGAATTCATAATTTTATGTTAATGCATAGAAATGTACAAGAAATTACCTTCTAAGGTTAAGATAGCATGAATCTGAGTCAAAAACTCATTTGTGTCAGAAATTCTATTATAGTCACAGAAGTATTTTAGAATGGGACACATAGTTTGTGCAAAGCTAGTCATTAAGATTTAAAGAAAGCGGGTCACTGTCTCTTCTCTTGAAAAACATTGTCAATATGGCGTCTAGCCAAATCAGGATATTTTTCCCAGCCTGCTATTTCATCAGTTCATAGGTCAATGAATACAGTGAAGGAATGTTCAAATATAAGTCCAAGAAACATTATATTGCTCATATGTCAAAATACTGGGTAATTATTAGAACCACTCATCCTTATTTTGTTGAAATAAAGTGAATAAACTAAATAGTTATTCAAAGAAGAAACTCAGCACTTCTCATAATGTCCAATTGTAAATATTTTAATTCAATTGTATGGTGCAATGATACTAAAGTCAACATGGGAACTTTGAATTAAACCACACCATTACTGAAATCATTAACAAATCTGTATAACAACTAAAAATGCAAGCAAGATATAAAGTACAATTAATGTGATATTTTGGTATTTAAGATACTGATATGTATCACCTGGGCCAATGATCATACATACCTTGTTGAAATTCTGATAAATTAGAAGATGATAACTGAGGAAGTTGAAAAGTTTAGTTAAAATAAAGTCCAATAGAAATACTTTTTTACATTATTGAGTTGGGTTGGCACTTGCTTCAAATTGAATATTTATTGGGGAGCAGCCATTCTTATTGCATTGCCAAAGAAAGTCAGTATTCAAGAATTAAATCACCTATGTTGCTTATAAGTCATGTGTCTCAATTATTATTTTACATAAATTAAGCAACTAACATACTCTGGACATTGTATTTAATGCCTTTCTTAGTAGATAATCTGAAGATTAATAGATTTAACAGGGAAGAGAAGCCCCAAGATTGATGGAAAGCTAATGACAGAAAGAAAGCGAAACATAAGTATCAACTTAGAAGACCTGCAATACTTCACATGGATTATGACATTTCCTTTTCATCAGAAATCACCTGATACAATTGTATGGGAATTTTGCAACCTTGGATCCATGTTATTTCAACACCATAAACAATGTATAAGTTGTGATTTACTAAGATGAATTGATGCATGCATGCTTTGCCAAATATATGTTTACGAGAGATCATTTCCAATCCAGCATAGTTAAGCTTGAGAACAATGCTAAAATGGCTCCCTTCAAATGTTATGGTTCCACATTCAACTTGACTAACACTGTTGTTTGAGACTAACTTTCATACTCAATATCCCTACATCAAAAATGTTACAAATAAAAGTTCTGAATTGTATCGCTGCGTATGGACTAGAAAATATCTGAATGCAATAACTATTCAAATGGTCTGCTCAGCCTAATATATGTGCATTAATGTTAAGAAATGGTAATATTTTTGTTCCTTCAATTCTAATGCAAAGATATGTGTGCCTAAAACAAAATTAGGCTAATATCAGGGTTGCAGAGCCAAAATATTACATCATTATTACAAGTAATTTAAAATGACAACATTTGGATTATAATTACCACAGAGTAAGTGCTTACCTACATCTGGTAGGTGTCACAAGAAGAGGAAGATCATCTGATTTGCAATGAGTCTACATTTATTTATCGGTAATCAGAGTGAGTTTACAATATCCCTAGCAAGTTTGAATATTGCATTATTAATGCAGCACACTTAAAAAACACTGAGATTATACTGAAGCTCACTAGTCCTCAGTTCTTTGTGTAAGATGGATAACTGCAAGAAATGTTTCCGTGAGATGTAAACATACATTTGTAAGTGTCAACCATATAATCCATTTACTGACTTAAATACAAACATATGCTATGAGTAATAAAAACAGCTAATTCAAACCCCTTTGTATTGCTGGGCCTCTGCACTATTCTGGTACTAAGAGTTGCTGACCATTCGTGGCATTTTGCTTGTAGTAGTATTATATGCGTGATCAGCACTTTAAGTGTTTTTTTATTTGTATGCAAGCTCAATCTTTTGATTGGAAACCTTTCAGGTGATGAGTCCATGTTTCCCCTGAGAAACAACAGGAACACACCACGAGTAGGCTTATTATGGTAACGCGTGTGGGTGCGTTGACTCGGTTGTTCTGAATGCAGAATACCAATCATATCAAAGAATGCCCCGTGCCAGTAAGAAGGTTTCAAGACAACGACATGATATACTTTATATGATTACAACAACACGCACAAGGTTCAGCCTTCTCTTGGCCCATTGACCACGTGTTAATCGCGGCGATGGCTGCCCTTCCCGCCATCACACAGAGTAACAGTTTTTTCTCACCACGTCATCCACTACGAATAAAATGTCCTAATCGGTTTAGAAGTGGCCACCAAAATAGATGGTCATTCCATGGTCTGCTCTCTGTGAAATGCATGTAAATATCGCGATTAAGTGCTGCAATCAATTGAAAGGATGTTTAATCATTAAAGCACACGGCGTTTGCAACACCAGTTACATATTCGGTCCGTGGCCAATATCCTAATATAGGCATTCTGTGCCGGTAGCATTTTGAGTGTTGATAAATACGTATCGGGAGCAATGGGGAGGGGTGAATGGGATAAGCTGCGCTTTTCCAGCGACGAGGTTGCCTCTCCCAAGCGGTTTGCCTGAAATCCATCCATTTCAAACGCGTGCCAATGGATTTATTTCATTTCAGCTTTGCAGGTTTTGAAAATCCACGCTCAGAGAGGTGGACATCTTGGAAGTTGCGCTAATATCAGAACGAGTTCAATCAACCGTTCGAACTTAATACCGACCCACTGTTTGCCTTTTTGTAACTAATTTTACAGCGCTTGTGGGGGTGGGCAAAAAGAACAATCGATACAGATTGATTGACGTTGCTGATGTTTGCTCGTGTGGGTGAAACAGAAAGCCGGCGGGCAGGAGAGTAAAAGTTGTTCCCCCGGTATTTGTCCCTGTAGGCTTCCCCGTGTTGGATACTGAATGCTGCCAGTTACAGCTTGAAATTGGCAATGCCCTTCCAGAAGGAGCTATGGTTGCTCTTTGAACGAGGAAGAGGATTGTGCGCTCGTTTCAAAGGTTCTATCATGTAACCCTCCACCATAGTGGATAGCACTAAATGACAAGGACTGACACAAATGGACAGTGACTGACATGATACCAGGGTGCTATCATCATGAATATTGCCATGGCCGTGTATCATATCTGCTGAATGCGAGGGGGAGGGAGGGAGGGTTGATCCATTCCAGCTGACTCACCGCACTGTTACACTTTTGCAAAATGCACGGACAATAAAGGAACGATCGAGTCAGGGGGGCTAGCAATCTGGTCGTGGGTAAAATGTAATGAAATAGTGACGCGCTTTGATGCATGTCAGCAACGAAGCAGGTTTCTCAAAGAACGCAAGACATTTCTAGCCCGATGCATAGCCAATTAGAAGAGGACACGAAAGAAATTTGCACATCGCGGTGGAACAGAACTGTGAGCCCGGGGAATTACATTGTTTAGATGCGAGAGAACGGTGACTATCAGTGAGAGGGAGGGAGGGGGGAGCGCCGTTTTCTGGCGTTCATTTTCGTGTCGTCCTTTCTTAATTTGGAAAAATAGAATTTATCTTTCTGCCATTACCATACAAGGCTGCGTCTTGCCCGTATTTGGTGCTGTAGTTAGATTCTGCGACCTCAGGCGGGGCTGCGGTGATTGACAGCCCCAGCTCCTGACGCCACAGCGTTGTGTTGCTGCGTTTGTGCGTTCTCCGCTTTGCAGCAGAGAGTGAGCAGGAGAGGGAGGGAGAGAGAGAGAGAGAGATCTGTGACCACCGAGTGGAGATCCAAGGGGAGGAGGGGGGGGCGGGGGGGGAACAGAAAATCCCGCTCGGAAAGGGTGCCAAAAAAAAATAAGAGTAGCGAAAGACAAACCCAGACTCGCCACCCCTCCCCTCCTCCTCCCCAACAGGGGGAGAGCTCCGGGGTGAAGCGATCTGCAGTTAGCAGAAGGTCAAGCGGCGCCCGTGCAGCTCCTCGCATCGTTATGGAGTTGCCAGCGGCTGGGGAGCACGTCTTTGCCGTGGAGAGCATCGAGAAAAAACGGATCAGGAAGGTAATGTGGCCAGCTCCGGCTCACCTCCTCACCCATTCCGCCACGTTATTGATCCGCAATAGTGCTGTCTCTGGCTTTTCGCTGACGAACCGCTGTCTTTATTTCTCCACAGGGGAGGGTCGAGTACCTGGTGAAATGGAGGGGATGGTCTCCCAAGTGAGTCCCATTTTTTTTGCATGTCTCTTTTTTTTAAAATAGGTAAATAACAGTGTCTGAGTGTGTGCATAGTGGGAGAGTCTTGTCAATTTCCCCTTCTGACAAATGCCACCGGTGAATTTCTGGTGGTGGATAACCAACAAAATTAAAATGGCCAGAGAGTCCAGGAATGTCTTATGGACTGTGAAAGATGTGATAGTGTGTGTGATGAATAGAGTGAAAATGGCCTCCCCTACACATTGCCTGAGTGAGTGGCAGCACTAAATTCGTCTTAATTTCCCGCTTATGTGTGTGTGTGTGTGTTTGGAGAGGTTTTAAGTGAACTGCTCATGCCTTCTCCGCAGATATAACACGTGGGAGCCGGAGGAGAACATCCTGGACCCTCGCCTGCTCTTGGCTTTCCAGCACAGGTAAGTGAAAAGGTGGAGTTGGGGTGGTGGGGGGGGGGGGGGGGGGGGAAGAACTCTGCCACTAGCCTGCCACACACACACACAAACACACGCTTGGTGTGTGCCCATTACACGTATGACCAAAAGTCAAGAGCTTCCGAAAGTGGAGAGACTGCACAGTTTCATAATAAAACCAGAATAGAACAGTGCAGCTTTCAGCATAGATGTTGTCTGAATTGTTAGAGAGTCCGAGGAGCCGGCTTCTATACCAGGAGCGATTTAGCAGGAGCACATCCACAGTGAAATGTGTCAAGTTAAGACACACCCTTACAGTAAAGGGTAGAGGGGGGAGGGGGGGGGGGATTGGGGTCGATAATCAGCTGGTCGCGTTACAGCATCAAATGCCAGTGTGTTTCCTGCTATTGCTGAAGTTTAAATTGTGCAAACTAAAAACGGCAGTAATAATGTCGAAGCCACATCGGCGGAATAGACGCAGGAATGTAAAAGTTTTTTTTAAAAAACGCTTCGAACCACTGCTGCAGTAGTGATGTAAGAGCTGGTGCGATGTTACACATCGTAGCTAGATGGTGCATTTATCTCCGAAGTGAGACTCGTGTAGGGAGGTACTAGGCTGTCAGATCACAGAACGTCCTTCCAGCCGTAACCTGCTTCCAAATGGCCTTCTCTCCACTTCTGCTCCCCGCTGCACCTGCTCGTGCACAAGTGTCACTTTAAAGGCTTGCTGTGCCTCACGCTGCAACCTGCAGAAATGGAAAGGACACGCAGGGTTAGATGTCCTTTTTAATTAGTTACACGATAATCGATCTGACTGGTGAGTAGCTCACGGGGTTGCCATGGTTGCCTGCAATCATGTGAATAAATATAGCGGAGTCAGGCTGCGTGAGACAGGATGGGAGGATAGAAAGTTGCTTATCACTAGACCTTCGATTGGACTTGTGACGTGGTCAGAAACGCGTTATTTTTAAAAGACGTTTGTATATTTGCATCTCACTGCACTATCGTCCTTTAGATTGCATTAATGAGACACCTCAGGGCAAGGGGAGTGGGGGGGGGGGGGGGGGGGGGACAGCGGTTGAAACTGCACCATCCTCTTGCCCCTGCTGGCAGTTACAAGGCGGTTGCAAATCAAAATTAGCTAACTAATAACTTCTGCGTATTGTGACTGAGTGGCAGGAGCAAGCCACTGAACATCTAACACCAGGAAATTCCCGAAACATTGTGTAAAAAGCAACTTTAGTAATAGCAAGTGCACTTTTCAATGTAGCCATTGTCAAAGTATCACTGAACTTGCTCTGTTGCATTTGAGGTCTTTTGATGGCGGTAAGAATGGAAAAGTCTGATTTTAATTAATTCAACAGCACAGTTTCACACTGTCAGATTTAATACAGAGCATTGTTGTCCTATGCAGAAAAATCAATTATCAAAAACAAATGGTGCATGTTCAATGGCTTAATTACATCCTGACTTAAATTAATTTAACAGCACAGCAAAATGATAGTTTGAAATGTCACAAAAAATATTTGTGATTCATGCAAGTGAGTCAAAGAGAAAAGTAGTGAGCTGTTCCCTTGGCTTTGGATATGCACATTACATTACAGCAAAACAACAATTAATAGCAAACTGATGGGAATGAATAAATGTCACTTACGTTGGGGGTTCATTTGCTTCATATTTTGACTGGCCATTTCTGTATAATGGCCCCATGTATTATATTGGACATCAAAGTAAATCTCAGAATACACTTCCATATACTTGAGCGCGACTATGAATTAATGTTCCATTTATGTATGTAAAATGTTACAAGGAATAACAGAAAGACATATAACAAACTGGAATAGGAGCAGTAAATGAGAAGTGGTGGCTTTTCCAACCTGTGCAGGTACAGGAACAAGAAAGGCTAATCTACATATGTGAGCATGTTAAATCACACAGGTATTTTTTTGAGGACCCATATTTGGCCAGTGAAAAACAATGTTTACTGAGATTGCCCTCTCACTGAAGGATTACAAAGCATTAATATTGTTACAATCCATTATGTAGATAGTAATTTTTTAATATTAACTCATTTAATAAAGGAGATAGTATAAATTTAAGTCAGTAACATCCCATCCAAAACCATTACGACAATAAAATGTAAAACTTTATTCTGCAACATCAGTGACAATCCAAACACTTAATTGGCGATGCAAATGTAAATGTTTAATTGAAATTGTCAGAGCATTTAGTGAATGTTTAAATTAAAAGTATGTTTAATAATATTATGGTCTTACAGGTAACAATCATAATATAGTGCAACCACCAATTGCAGGATTTTATGAGGGTGGGAACAGAAGACATTTCTGAAAAATTATTAGTAATTTCATTATTGCAAGTGACTAATGCTAATCTCTTTTTTAACTATGACTACAGGGAAAGACAAGAGCAGTCAATGGGCTATCGTAAGCGAGGACCCAAACCCAAACACCTACTGGTTCAGGTAATATCATCTGTCTAATGCTCATTTGTGTGCTAAATATGAACCAGATTGGAGTAATCTGTCGCATACTGCTTGGCTTCATGTCGTCAATTGAATTCAGTTTGACAAATATATTCTCGGCCAAACTGTATACCTACTTGGAGCAGGCAATTGTGCAAATGTCAGTGTAACATTATAAAGTAATGTTGACACAGCTCCTAGAGCACAAGGGAGCGTGCTGTTGAAAGGCATAAATAGACTTAAGAAAACAGATGCAAATTTGAGTATAAATGTAACTGTGTTTATGTTATATCTGGAACATTGTATTGAAAATAACATATAAATTACGTTTAAATAGTAGATTTCATCCTACCAAAATGTTAACGTTCCAAATTTGCAATATTCAGTCATATAACATGCATCTAAAACAGCCAGGCACAAGTTCATTTTTCAATGTATTCATTAATAAATAGTGAGTACCCAAAGCAATGTTGACAGTAACTAACCCAAAGCAACATTCCTCTTCAGGGAGGCTAATTTCAGGCTGATGTTGAAGAATGTTTGGGGTTCACAGTTGAATAGATTGGTAACTGTTGGGATCTAGTGGTAGCCAAATGCTTGGAAACTGAAGGTTGGCTCACCACACCGGTTCCTCCTAAGTATGTAAAACCTATTGAGAATGGAATCGACCTTGCCTCCCCTCAGCTGGGAATGGAATCTTCCAGGGAGTGAAGTGAAACAGACAAAGGTGGAAATATAAACCTATCCTATTTGGGCCTTGCGCTAGGAGGTGACAGAGAGGCAAAACGCCCATTTCAGTGTTCACTGGGTAAACAAATAAGTGCTCTAGAGATTTAAGCTGTAGTCTTGCCTCATAATGAATTGGTTACTTACCAGAATTTGAAACCCAAATCATACTCACCTATTTATTCTCGATTTGCAGCTACCAGCTTTTGCTCGGCGCTCGAATGTTCCTTCCGAGCTGCAGGATCCTAATGTGGATGAAGAGCGGTCGAAGAACGATATCCAACAGCTGCCCATCAAACGTCAATACCAACTGAACAGTAAAAGGCTCCACCAGTACAAACCGTGCAACAGCGAGGAACAGCGTCAGCATCAAGCCACTAAACATTACTACCAGCTAAACAGCAAAAAACATCACCATTACCAACCGGACATCATGTACCCCAATCAGCAGGGCGACCCCCACCGGAGCGAGACTGAAGTAAACCAGGAGCAACATCCAACTCTTCAGGAGCAGGAGGCACAGCCCAGTTTGCTGAAGAATGGGGGCCACTCCCACGCTGTGGGCGCCGAGAAACCTGAAGTCAAGGAGATGGATTGGAAATTGGGCAGCGGGCCAGAACTGGCCAAGGAAAGTGTGAAAAGCAACGGCATGAATGGCAGAATGAAAATAGTGAAAAACAAAAACAAGAACGGTAGGATTGTAATAGTCATGAGTAAATACATGGATAATGGGATGCAGTCGGCGAAGGACAAACACAGTAAGAGCGGGGAAGGCGGGAATGAGGCAGTGACCAGCAGGGCTGGAGACCGGGAGTTGTGGATAGTTAAAAATGGACATGGCAAAACCATGGCAGCGGAGGAAAGGGCGGACAGGGGCGGGGAGAGGAATGGTGCCAATGGGTGTGCGGAGGCCACGAAGACCCGGAATGGAAACAAAGAGGCAGAGGCCGATCAGAATGGCTATCTCCGAACTTTGGGGGCCGCTGCATCGCGCAATAGAAATCTGAACGGGGTGGGAGGCGACAGAGGCAGTAAGGAGGTAGGGAGTGGGGGAGAGCTGAGGACTCGGAAGGAAGCCTGTGTGCAGGAGCAAGGTGAACAGCCAGCCCCAGTGCGATGGGCTGCTGACTCGGAGGTGTCCAGAAGGGATGGCTTATACTCTAAACTGCCCAAGTCCAGGAAACGCTACCTGTCCGAACCTGTCGCGGAGAAAGAGGCCAAAAAGCCCAGCACATGCCGAAGCATCAGCGTGCCGGGCAGCGCCGTGCAGCTAGAACAAGAGGAGCTGGCCGAGCTGCCGGAGCCTTATCACAGTGAAGGCGGCGTCCAGGGCACTTTGGACTCAAACCCCGAGCAGCCAATCGATCTGAGCTGTGTCAGGGCCAGGCCCGAGCCTCAGAAAGCGGCGGGCCAGCAACCGGAGATTGAGGAGAGAGACGGTAGGGCGCGGGCAGAGCAGCAGTACCCCTGGACTGGCCTCAAACCTTACCTGGGCAATCTGATCATCACAGATGTCACGGCCAACTGCCTGACGGTGACATTTAAGGAATATGTAAAGGTGTGAAGGGAACCTCAGGCGCATTTGGAAAAGCGAGATGTGTGGAGTCAACCCACTCTTTAACCCAAATCTCCCTTCTTGACATTGAACAGTTCAGATCTGTGCAATTTTATTTATACACGGGCACATGAAATATGTAGAGGTGAATGAATATGTGTCTGGAGTTAAGCTGGACAGACCGTCAGTAAAGGGTACCGAATAAATTGCTTCCTTAAATCTGGATTTTTAATTTTTTTAAAGCAAAATCTTAAATAATAAAACCACATTATTGGATGTTTGATACATTATTTCAATTTTTAATCCAGTGTCAGATATAATGAATATTTGTGATAATATGTGTGCTATTTAAATGTGCAGATTCTTTGTATTTCCTGTCTGTTTGATATTTCTGAAGCTGCCGAGGTTGTGCTGCTATGATAGAAATGTATTTTTTTCGTGCTTCAATGTAAATATGTGAAAACGCCTTTAAAACACCGGATTCGCTGTTGCAGGAGAGCGACAGTCACTAAGATAATGGAAGAATGTGGATATTCTGTTTTGTATCTCCGAGACGCCATTTTTGATTTGGCGTTTCTTATTACCAGCGAACAGTGAATAGAAATTCTATGAAATAAGACTTGAGTCATATTATTAATTCGTGCCGCGCAACACAGAAGTCAATGTAGTGTCACCGTGAAGCTACTCTCTCGAAGGACTCAGATACTATTTCTGCGTGAATGAAATGATGAAACTCTCCAGTTTCCTTTGAAATCGCACACAGATATTTTAAAGCAACATTTTTTTTATATTAAAATAAGTCATACTGCGTGTAGCTGTGGTTACCAGCTGGCGTCATTTCTCGGAAACCGCAGTTTGATATGTGACACATTGACAAACTGTGCAGATTAAAATAGCCAAGGAGGCAACATCCTGTGACTTGGAGTGAAATAACTACTTCAAAGTAACATTACCCTTCAGGCCTCTGACCCAGGAATGTTGCTTCACAGACTACGCCATCAAAGTGATTGTTACCCTTTGGGGCACCACTCAGGGTATATTTTTTTAATCTGAGAAACGCAATTATGGAAATACATGACTGTCTTAATCTCGAACAGGGCCAGCTTTACCCAACTGGTCGTCAAACTGCCTTTAAAACCAAATATCGCATTAATCCCCACTTTGCATTGTAAATATGGATCCAAGAACAGAAAGGGTTTTTTTGGGGTTTTGCAAAGGTAATTTTAGAGTTTCAAGACACCTATTCTCCTTTAGACCAGTGCTATAGATAGGAACTGGGTAAGTGGCCATCTGTGATTATGGAGATGATTTAGGACCAGAAAGCTTTTTTTAAAAAGTAAATTCAAGCGCCGTCTCAAAAAGAGGATATTATTATGTCGTTTCCACTCTATACTAGTAAATGAAAGGCTAAGCAGTTTTAGTACAAAGAGTTCGTGGTTTGAGGTAATGTTATTGAGCACATTGTGAACTTCTCTAAACTTTAACAGTCCGGATACGTTTTGGAAATCCAAGAAGTGAAACCGAATTTGGTCAGATGACCTAACAGGGAGAGGGAAGTAAGAGAGCTATTTGATGTCAAGTTGGTACCAGGAGGAGACGCCTAGGAGGCTGCAATCGGTAGATAACTTCTGGCAGACATAACAATTGACTGGGTTTGGGAGTATTTCAAGATGCTGTTACTGACTGACCAAGCAGGCGTGGCCTATGCGGTATTAAGCTTGGAAGATCTAGGTACATCGTCCCAGTTAACTGAGAGCTGGCTATAACGTGGACGAGCAGCGAGATCTTGCCAGCATGGATTCAGCTGTGTATACTCCAGAAACGTCTCTATAGATGCTTGGAAGTACCTAAGTCTGGCCTTTGCCGACCTGTGTCACCGTTTTCCGTCTTCAGATACGTTCTCTAGAAGGAACGAATGAACATTCCGTGTCAGACCAATGGAAAATACTTAGTTGAGTTCCTCAGTGGTTTGGTGTGGAGAAATGGTCTGGATTTCCATCGTCTGAACGAGACAAATGCTGTCACCCAAAGTAATTCAAACTGAAAAGGTAGAGAATAGGCAAGACGTATCTAACAGCAGGGTCTGAGGATCAACCTGTGGCTCCTAACCTTGGACAACCTGACTCCCTAGGCATCACGATCCTCTATACACGCGTACACATCTTATTTGCTGGCTCGTTCTGTTTAAACCTCCTGCATCAGGAGATTTGCAGAGGGTTCTTTTCATGATTGTGCTTGATAAATCTTAAACATGAACACCGAAACCCACCAACATTAGTAGTTTGAGAAAACTGAAAACTAATGAAAATAAGGATGCAGTCTATATATTCGACTCCTAAGAGCTTATGATAGGATCTCTGCAGTCTGAGAGACAACTATTGGAAGACTAAGAATTCCCAACACACTAGAAATCTCCTACCATTCGCCTTTGAAAAACCAATACATATTTGATAATGACACACTAAATCATGTTGTGAGACTGACAGACATGTGTACACGCCTTAGAGTACTCTCTGATAAAAGCCTGTACCCGCCTTTGAGTATTTTCTGACGGAAGTGTGTCCACGTTGTTGAGTCGTCTCTGAACATTACCTCCAGTACTTCCTTTTGGAAGAGACGCGACATTGATTTCTGATTAGAAAACTGCAGAGCTGCCAACCATTTTATGCGAAGCAAAACGCTTTGGACAATTGCATCCATTGTATGTTCACATTCGGTGCATACTGCTAATAAAGAACCGTATAAACAGCGTGGAGACGATACAAACATGCGATTCCTAACCATAAAACAAATGGCACCCTCTTCCTTTATCCGGGATTTGCTTTTTCACCAATAATCTCCCGCCACCCCGACACTGTACATAGTGTAGTGCTAAAAATAGCTTGTGAATTTGTTCTATTCCAATTGTCTCACCAAGATTCGAGCTGGGTTTGAACTGGTTAATAAAATATCTCCCAATCATCTAGTTGAACTGGTGAAGACAGATTCACCTAATCTTCCAGTTAAACTGGTGAATGCAGACCCATCTGAACTTTCACTTCAACTGGTGAATGCAGTATCACCCAGTCTTCAAGTTGAACTGGTGAATGCAGTGTCACCTAATCTTCCAGTTGAATTGGTGAATGCAGTGTCACCTAATCTTCCAGTTGAATTGGTGAAGGCAGTATGACCCAGTCTTCAAGTTGAACTGGTGAAGACAGAATTCAGTCTTCACCAGGCGCCGGAATGTGGCGACTATGGGCTTTTCACAGTAACTTCATTTGAAGCCTACTTGTGACAATAAGCGATTTTCATTTCATTTTCATTTTTTTTCATTTTCAGAATTACCTAGTTCCAGTTGAATTGGTGAATGCAGTATCACCTAATCTTCCAGTTGAATTGGTAAAGGCAGTATCGCCCAGTCTTCAAGTTGAACTGGTGAAGACAGAATCACCTAATCTTCCAATTGAACTAGTGAAGACAGTATCACCTAGTCTTGCAGTTGGACGGGTGAAGAGAAAATCACCTAATCATCTAGTTGAACTGGTGAAAACAGAATCACCCAGTCTTTCAGTTGAACTGGTGAAGGCAGATTCACCTAATCTTCCAGTGGAACCGGTGAAGACAGTACCACCTAATCTTTCAGTGGAACCGGTGAAGACAGTATCACCTAATCTTCCAGTGGAACCGGTGAAGACAGTACCACCTAATCTTCCAGTGGAACCGGTGAAGACAGTACCACCTAATCTTTCAGTGGAACCGGTGAAGACAGTATCACCTAATCTTCCAGTGGAACCGGTGAAGACAGTATCGCCTAATTTTCCAGTGGAACGGGTGAAGGCAGATTCACCTAATCTTACAATGGAACAGATGAAGACTGAATCATCTATACTCCCAGTTAAACTGGTGAAAACTGAATCACCCAGTCTTCCAGTTGGACTGGTGAAGGCAAATTCACCTAATCGTCCAGTGGAACGGGTGAAGACAGTATCACCTAATCTTCCAGTTGAACTGGAGAAAACAGAATCACCTAGTGTTCCAGTTGAACTGGTAAAGGCAGATTCACCTAACCTTCCAATGGAACGGGTGAAGGCAGATTCACCTAATCTTCCAGTGGAACGGGTGAAGGCAGATTCACCTAATCTTCCAGTGGAACAGGTGACGACAGTATGAAAATGAAATGAAATGAAAATCGCTTATTGTCACGAGTAGGCTTCAAATGAAGTTACTGTGAAAAGCCCCTAGTCGCCACATTCCGGCGCCTGTTTGGGAAGGCTGTTACGAGAATCGAACCGTGCTGCTGGCCTGCCTTCAAAGCCAGTGATTTAGCCCAGTGAGCTAAACAGCCCCACCTAAGCTTCCAGTGGAACAGGTGAAGGCAGTATCACCTAATCTTCCAGTGGAACGGGTGAAGGCAGTATCATCTAATCTTCCAGTGGAACAGGTGAAGGCAGTATAATCCGGTTTTCCAGTTGGTACATGAACAATCGGAAAAGCCTTTTTGGGGATGAGGTGGAAATTCAGACGAGAGGCGGCAGAACGTTCAGAGATTGTAAGGAAGGTGAAGTTAATTACCAAGGTTACTGCTGGGAAGAAAATTTAACACTGTTTGGTGGAAAGAAACAACTGCCACACACACTTCTGTTACAAACGTGACTCGTCTCTGGCTTGGGAAATATAAACGCTGCATTCTCAGCAGTTTCTGAGTATTCCAGCTGGACTTCCAGACCGACACTAGCACACACACTTCTCAACACTCAAGCGATCATCTTTCAAGCAAATCACTGTGTACGCATGTTTGAGTATGTGTATATTTGACTAGTGTTAATGTATCTGACAAAGACTTTCTGTACAATTCTTGAATAAACTCTTGGATATTTTAATCCAATCCAAAGTATTGTTTCAGGAGATTTTTGATTTTAATGTTCTTAAGGCATAGCTCCAATGGGGCAGAGAATGATTGTGGACGTTACAAAACGAAGCAATGTGGATACAGTATTCATTGTGTCTTTAGCACGTCGTTTAAACCCATTTAAGCCAAAATCTACCCACAGAAGCATTTCTTAATTCAATATAATCGTTCCCTTCAAATGTTCAGTAATAAAATGGATTTTGGCAAGTATTGCTTTCGACGCCGGGGATTAAATGAAGTAAAGCCGGTGGAGGAAAGCCGGTTGCTCAATGTCATGCGGTTACTCTGGTTGCATAATTCAGAACTCCACATTTAATTTTCTAAGGTGACATCAACACGTTTTCAGGAGTCCCGTGCAGTCAATTCGGACACGGGCATCCCACAGAAGGCAAGTCAAATGACCCGGGAGTGTTGGCCGGATTGGGGGGGAGGTGTAAATTATAAACATTTCCTGGACTAGTTTGTGCGGAATTGCGTGGCTGTGTTGAGAGCGCTAATTGCTGCAATGGAGGGGAATCAGAGACAGAGCACACGCGAGGTTGGTCAAATATTGGCTGAAATGAGGGACAGGAACAATCCCCGCCAACCCCCCCGGGTGGGGAACAGCGGATACCCGCAAGGCTATGAGCCTGGAAGGTTCTACGTCACCCATTCTCTCCAATGCACCAGCCGTTCAGCCCATCTAACCCTTTTATACTTCACCCTTCCAGGTGAACGGCAAATGTATCTTTATCCATTGTCCCCAAACAACATTTACTGCCCCCCACACTCATTTCCAGCTGCTATTCTAACCGTTTGAAGACGCGCCTGTAAACTAGCGTCCGACTACTCTCCCAAGAAGATTCATACTGCACTCCAATCGCTGACTCCCCATTCTCTCTCCATAGACGCTGCCCGACCTGCTGGGGTTTCCCAGCACTTTCTGTTTTGATCCCAGTCTCCTCCCTCTCTGTAAAAAAAATAAACAGACGGCATCTTTCCCCGATCAAATTCACAATTTAAGCGTTCACACTGAGGTGATGAATCATTGTATTCCCCACTGAGAGGACCCCCCCCCCCCCCCCCCAAAAAAAAACAAGCATCACTCTCCTTGGTGTAGCCCAGATGTTTTAGACATGCTGTTCTTATTGCACGGTTCAATTAGCCATCCCCAGTGTAGACCCCTGTCCTGGCAATATTGCACTCCACCTCCCCCCTAACAAACTCATTAAAAGCAATTCCCAATCTAGAATCATCTCAGCTCCTCTAATCTGGAGACCCACCTAACTGGGGTCAGAGCTGATGTATTAGGGGAAACGTGCCCCAGCCGAGATAATACCCAGCTAACGTTACCCTTTGCAGAAATGACCTTTATTTTGCAGGTTCAGACCTGAAGTAAGTTCGCTGCCGATGTCCCTGTTGCTCACACTCGGATTGTATTGGAAGGTCGGCCGCCATATTCCGCTCTCTGAGTGTCTGTCTGCAATCGTGACTCCAGAATAACGAGGCTTTCGGACCAGGCAAAGACTCAGGGAGCTGCTCTGTGATAAACCGCACATAAATATACCGCACCTGATTCGGAATATTAATGAAACGATCTCTCCAGCAATGATCTACTCTGCTGTTTTGCTGAGAGTGTGATACAGAAACCGCGAATTCCAATACAGTGGAACAATGGCCGTCTAGCTCCGCGGCAGCTTGGCTTTAATCTTTCCATCTCCAGCCATGTATGATGGCTGTTAACTTATTTCATCCTTTATTTCCCCCCCAATCGGTATCTGCTACAAATATGTCCTTCCAAAGCTACCTCTTTTCACGGTGCCTTTTGTGAAGGTTTGTAAAATGATCTGAGTGAATGCTGTGAGGCGGCGGAGGTTGGCTTGTTCTAAATTAAAAATAGTACAGCTTTGAAAGGCGATTTAGATGTCCAGGCATTTGTCCTCGATTCTTTCTTGTCATATAGTGATCCTTCTCAAACACAGTGGACGTTTCAGCATTTACATTCACGATTCATTACAAATGATCATTATCAACGCCACAGCAAACCTCCCAGCTCCCCCCCTTTTCAATAACAGAATCGCCACGCCACCCTCAAGGACGGTAACCTTCCCCCAAAATTAACCGCACCCCATGGTCACACAGGCAACGAAACCATTCACAAACAATTGTGTGGCGGAAAGCTGCCGTGATTCCGATTTGACTTTGCATCATCTCTGTAGAGAAACGATTTAATTCATTCCACATCTTAATGCCATAGAAAATTCAGGTGTCAGGCTTTTTAAAAATTCCCTTTGGAAAATAAACAGGACCGACCTAGAAAGCAAGCGATCTCTGAAATGCCTGGGAAAAAAATCAATGATGTAGCCAGAGCGCAGTTGCCAGAATATTCTCAAATTCTGTGAATTGAACTCCAGGTAGAAAGTGAGACAGTCATTACCCGATTAGGAAACGTTTACTCCAGTGTAGCTGTCGTAAATGTATAAGAACCTCCGAATTAGGGACAGGAATGGGGTTTGTCCCTTCGAAGCTTTTGCATCTTTCTACCCCAACCCCAAACCTGTCGCCATCTACCCACCTGAATCCCCTTAGTACCCCAAATCTATCAACCTCTATCTTGAATATACTGAACTACTGAGCAGCCACAGCCCTCTGGCTATATCAGAGCATTGAACTATATTTGCAGGTACCATACATTAATCATTTGTATATTTAAAATGCATAGTATATCTGAGGTACAAATGCAGTAAACTATATCTGAGACATACTGTGTATCTGTGGTATTCTATATATTTGTACTCAATATTTATCTGTGGTATACTATATATGAGAGATGAAGTATGCTGTATATTGTAATGTCACATAAGGTCACATTTGATGTAATTAATGCTTGCCAATCTACAGTTCATTGCTTCTGGCAGCTTAATCTGCCTGAAACCTGCCGACTTGAAATCTGTTGACATCTTCTATAGATACAGCTCAGCCACCAAGATTAACATCAAGTTTTCTTCTTCATTTGTCTGTTGGAATATCATCCTTTTGCTCCCACTGGAGTCCATCCCATTGTCTGCAGGAGGCGTGTTCCTTGTTCTACATCATCTTTCCAATCTCTTATTCTCTGCCCTATTCCTTTCTCATTGGAAATTTGACCATGTTCATTGTATCACTTCTAATCTCTACTAAATTACCCTGAAACTGATACTTTCAGCGTTTCTAATTGTAAATCATAATTACCCCCCAATTTACCCCTTAACTGCTCTGTTCGAAGTTCTGATCCAATACATGATCACAGCAATACACCTGTGACCTTGTCACCTATGCCATGCACCTCTGGAACTATCGTCCTGAATACTTTGGGAAATAATGTTATTCCCTTAGCTATCTCCAAAGTCTTTGAAAGAGTTTAGCACCATGGACCTTTAAACAAGTTACCATCATTATGGACACGAGCAAAACTTATGTGAATACTTATCCTGTTTCTTCTTGTCTGCATCCTTCTCGCTGTGATGCAGCTGATGATTTGTGCTCTTTCTGCCTCTGATGACACTATCATTTGTCCTTCTTCATCCATTAATATAGTTTGCCTCAGTAATATCTTCCGACCTCTATATCCACCAATCTTCACAATTACCAAAACTGTCTTCAGAAGCTGTTCCTTCTTTAAAGTCCCAAACGTATTTTTGTTCAACAACCCAACTGTACAAATGCCTAGATAAAAGAAACTTACAGCAGATGTTGGAATCTGAAACAGAGACAGAAAATCTCAGCAGGTCTGACAGCATCTGTGGAGAGAGAGAAAATGATTCTTCCTCAGCTCTCTCTGGTTTGTTAGATCGGTTCTCTCTCTCCACATATGCTCAGACCTGCTGAGATTTTCCAGTACTTTCAGTTTTGCTGGGCACAAGTGCCTTGTCTTTGTAAGACTTAAATACTGCTCTCATATTCGGGAAGGCTTGGCTCACAGATTCTTTGACAGGATACAATAGATAGGTTTTCAACTGGTGCGTGATCCCTACGGCCTCCTTCACTTTCAACCTCCAAGCTCTCTACATTCTAACATTTTTGTACTTCTCTGCTTTATCATTACTGTTATGATCAGTGCTCGTGAAAATGGTCTACCGTCGTTTCCTCACAGCAGGAAGTAAACCTTTAAGGATGATCTGAGTCCTTCCTGAAATCCACTGTGCTGAAATCCAGAACCACCATATTATGTGACATTGACATACTGTTTATCTGTACACAGTGCGAGGAATATGTAAATCTTTCCAAGCACCTCTGTTGTGGAAGTAATTACCTGATCCGCCATCCATCCTTCTGAAATATTCAGCCTTTCAAAATCCAACATTTGATCTCACGATTTACCCGGTCTTTTTAGCTTTTCCCAATTTGGTGACATCCTGCACTTTAAGCTTTGCCTTGACATGGTTTATAACTTTGTTCTAAAATACTGGGGCTGGATGGATGATGCTACATTTTATGTCGCATTTTCTGGTTTCAGAAAGTGTTTCAAATGCGAGTTACTATCCAGTGGTAACCAACCATCATTGTATAAGGAAGGTGGCCACTATTGCTCGCACAGCTGCAGAGCGATAACTGACCAGTTAATATTTGTTAGTGATACTAGTTGAGGGAAGAGCATTGACCACTGGGGCAATCCTTTGTTTGCCTTCAAATAGTACCAGAGATGTCGAACCTGGACAAGCAAAGACGTCGATGTCCACATCTCAACCAAGGGGTTTGATATCTATCGTGGCAGTTAACTCATTGATCCTATTGATGGATTACGTGTAAGAGTGGGGCTTGAACCCACTGCTTTATGATCAGTCAAAAAATTGAGCCAAACTGACGTTGACAGGCACAGTATATCTAAATCATATATGTTGTGTGCTGTGCTTCTGCGCTGTTTGCACATTTGTTCATAGAATCATAGAACCCCTACAGTGCAAAAGGAGACCATTCGGCCCATCGAGTCTGCACCGACCCTCCGAAAGAGCACTCTACCTAGCCACACTCCCCCATCCTACCCCTGAAATCCCGTAACCCCACCTAAACTTTCGACACTAAGCAGTAATTTCGCATCGCCAATCCACCTAACCAGCGCAACTTTGCACTGTCCTCGTGCGATATCTGTATAACGATGTATATTTTATAAATGTGGTGGAAGTATATTGTGTATGCCTCTGTAATATGCTGCCTGTCTCCAATGAATGCACGCCTCAAGTAGACTGTATATGTGCTGTGCACTGGTTTACCTGTATTACATTGGATTACCTATATTGGTTTCCCTGTGTTGGTTTTCCTGTCTAACAATGGTTTGCCTGCACTACATTGGTTTACCTGTATTGGTTATCCTGCATTGGTTTACCTGTATTACATTGATTTACCTGTATTGGTTTACCTGTATAACAATGGTTTACCTGTATTGGTTATCCTGCATTGGTTTACCTGTATTACATTGATTTACCTGTGTTGGTTTACCTGTATAACAATGGTTTACCTGTATTGGTTATCCTGCATTGGTTTACCTGTATTACATTGATTTACCTGTGTTGGTTTACCTGTATAACAATGGTTTACCTGTATTGGTTATCCTGCATTGGTTTACCTGTATTACATTGATTTACCTGTGTTGGTTTACCTGTATAACAATGGTTTACCTGTATTGGTTATCCTGCATTGGGTTACCTGTATTACATTGCTTTACCTGTGTTGGTTTACCTGTATAACAATGGTTTACCTGCACTACATTGGTTTACCTGTATTGGTTATCCTGCATTGGTTTACCTGTATTACATTGATTTACCTGTACTGGTTTACCTGTATTACATTGGTTTACCTGTGCATAACCATTGCAAGTGGCCACTTCCACAAGAGTAATGGAAAGTTTAGTTAAAAAGTCGGAAAGGGGAAGCGGGAATGTCAGTTTGCTAAACAATTGGAAGGCTGCCATACCGTGTGTAAAACCTCAGTAACCGCTGCACTTTGGCCCCTGCTGGGATTGATTGCTCAATCGCGTGTATTTCCTACCTTTTTGGGAGTAGCAGCGTGGAACATCCTGGCAAACAGTTGGGAATTTGCAGCTACGCCGACCCTGAGCACACAAATAAGCCCCCCCCCCCCCCCCCCCCCCAGCTTGGCAAGGGCGGTTTAATACTCTGGAGAAGTTCACCTGGAGAGAGCACAGACCTTAGTAGGGCGGAGACAGCTCAGACAGGAGGATAGAGTTTAACTTCTAAAAAGATTTCAGAGATCTGAGAGACCTCTGAAGGAGTTGGTGGGAGAACATGATTATCTGCAGCAGTAATGTTAGCGAATGGACATCAGAAAATATCTACTTTCTTATGAACCAAGTTAGTCACAATAAACCTCTAAAACACATACACCTATTGTAATGCACACAGGCTCTATTGTAATATTTTACATTTTTGTCACATTGAATTATATCTTTAATGAAACGCTCCCACGTGGAATAAATAGGAAAGAAAAGTGCCAGTGCAGACTGGAAGACCACACGTGGAGCTGGAAATTTAACAGAAACTCCAGGAAATCCCGGGCGGATTTATTTGTTGGGGGGGGGGGGGGGGATCCGTCCATCAGTCTGGACGGTTAGCAAGGTCTTTCTGTTTCGGATACTGACTGACTTGTGGTGTATTTCCATCTGTGTACAGAATTACAGCTGGCTTTGTTCAACTATCATTCAGATACAGACAGGTTACAATATGCATTAATGGCTGAATTCCGTTTCTTCCTCAGTGGAAGCGGGGGGAGGACCCCGGGGTGTTGCAGGAATTCGGGGGTGGGGGGGGGGGGGGGGGGAGATTCAGGGTTTATTTGGAATGAATCTGTAAACACCGAAGGTACATCACACGGCTTTTATACAAAATAAATCTCACCACCAACTATTTAACAGTGACCTGTTTTTTTGCCAATACTCTAATCTTTTCAATAGTGGACTTTTTTATAAAGTTCCCGATGGGGAAAGGAATCGACCTATTTTCATTCTTTTCCAATTTGTGAAGTGGGAATTCCTTAAAAGAACACATACACACACCGGGTCCCACAGATTGCGTTTGCCGCGCCTGTTGTCTACACACACAGTTCCCCTGCATGGCAAAGAGGTTCTGGGTATGAGGGCAATGTCACAAGGATGTGCGGGCATTCATTAAACCGAGTCAAGGTGATGGCTATTACCTTCACAAAGTGTGCATTGACCGTGCTGCAAATAAGTCAATCTTCCTGAAAAGGTTTCCTGGCGGCGGATTGAACAGCTGCCAGCCGGTGATAAAAGTTTGGAAAACACCGGTGCCTGGACGGGAACCTGGACGGGGATCAGATATTACTCTCTGATTAATTAACTATAAATCTACATTGAGTGCCTCGCTTCCAACCACGGGGTGGGTTAAAGGGGGTGTGTGTGGGGGGTGGGGGGGGGGGGGGGTTGTGATCAAAGTGGACTGCGGGCTGAAAACAATCAATGCCCCTGGATAAACAGCATTGGGAAGAATGTGTGGACTGGAGCAGGACCAGGGTCAGGACTGCCTTTGATCTATTGAAATGGGCAACGTATGATTACAATGGCGCTGACCTACCCCCTCATTCCCTGGTGTAATGGGCTCGTGTTCACTCCATTAAACATCAAAATCATGCATTAAATTAACAGATTTACCACAATAACCTTTCATTTTTCTCATTTGATTCAATTACTATTCATTCCTCCTCGTTTATCACAGCCTTTATTTGTCTCTCGCTTCATCTCTCCATTTCCTCCCTTGCCCCGTTCCGCCAACTCTCCTATTCTGGGCTCACTTCTTTATTTTGTTTCCTTTCTGCATCTTGCTTCATTATTTTTGTTTTTGCACGGGCCTGCAGAATGGCGAATGTTGCGGAATTGGCGGGGGCATTAGGGGAAACGGCGTGGGTGCACAATGAGACACCTTTCCGATGTTAAAACTCGACATCCGACTCGGAAAATGGCTTTGGTTACAGTTACCCTTGTGCCCAAAGGCGTGGAGGCGGTTGGAAAGGTCGCTGTGTGGTTTGTTTTCCTATCTGTTCCATCTGTAGATGTGTCAGGTACTATGTGGCTGGTGTTCCAGCGTGGTTGTACCAATGTACCTCGCTGGTTTCGCTGCTTCACTAATCTCTTGGGGATAAAATGAGCATGCAAGAAGACTTGGCAGTGAGTGGGATAGGAAGGGCTTCGAAGATTTTTCAGGCTTCATCAGCAGGTTGTGCTGCTCAGCACCAAAGGGTAGTTTCACCAGCGACCATGCTGGAAATGACATACATACAAAAGAGTGTAAGTTGGGGAAAAAACCATACTGCTCGGATGCTAACATCTTTCTCAATGTTCTGTAAGATTCTTACAACACCAGGTTAAAATCCAACAGGATTGTTTCAAACACTAGCTTTGAAACAAACCTGTTGGACTTTCAAACAAACCTGTTGGACTTTAACCTGGTGTAAGACTTCTTACTGTGTTCAATGCCGGCATCTCCACATCAATGTTCTGTAAGCATCACCTCTGTCATTCTGAGGTCACGACATTTCAGTCATTTTTCACAAATTTTTCAAATTTGCGCAAAATCTTGTTCGGACCCTAGACTTACTCTATTAGATTCCATAGGCTTAATATAAGGGATAGTTTGCCATTGTTTTTTTTATATTTGTGCATCTGAAAAAGAACATAATGATTTACTGAAAATACCTCTTTCTTCACCTGATGAAAGAGCTGCGCTCCGAAAGCTAGTGATTCCAAACAAACCTGTTGGACTTAAGGCTGGTGTTGTAAGACTTCTTGTAACCTAGCTGGCAGTGTGACCTCACCTCCAAGGCACTAATAGATGTCGCTGAATAAAATCAGTGGCTTTAACCATCGTGAATTGGCTTCCATGTTTGATTGTGTGTGTTGAATGAGAGAGGGTGAGACAATGACATTTGTATCAAATAACTAATGTATGCTGGAACCACATTATCCATGTAGAAAGTTGAATCCTTTGCTTCATAGTGGAAAAATGAAAGTATTTTCTAT
Source organism: Scyliorhinus canicula (assembly GCF_902713615.1). NCBI lineage: Eukaryota > Metazoa > Chordata > Chondrichthyes > Carcharhiniformes > Scyliorhinidae > Scyliorhinus > Scyliorhinus canicula. The sequence goes on from NC_052163.1 coordinate 23,877,204, forward strand.
CTTGATGGCCCTATGCAGGATGCACTGATGCAAATGCCATGCACTATTTTAATGTTTTAATTGAAATAAATTTGAAAGGAATCAATAAATAAATCTTGCATCACCTTGGCGCAAAGGGTCTTAAAATGGCAGTGTACATTAATTCTAACATTAAAACTACACTTTGTTGAAAAAAAGTTATGCCAGAGCAGCTTAAGCATCTGAGTATTTGCTTCTCCCATTTCAATTCAAAAGTTTTGATCTTAAATATCTAACAATTTAGATGGTGAACTAATTTCCCCAGAATGGCAAATTAGTTGAATGTGATCCAAGTCTTAAGGACTATGTACCTGAATGTTGAAGATGGGAACTATTAGCAAGTAAAATAGATTGCAGTCACTGGAACTCAATTACTGTTTCTATCTTAAATACAAAGCATTCGGGAAATCCAATCCTATAGGGGCTGATTACTGTAGATCAATTGAAACCTAGTATGGTAACATAACTGCCCTAATAGAAGAGCAACCAGATGCTATGCCACTATCAGAGGTGAACACAGATTATCTTCAATTTCTATTAAACAGGTTTGCACTAATTGAGTTCGGTTATTGACTTATCTAGTCAAAATCATTTATGAGTATATTTATTTAGTCACAAATCTTGTAGTTGCCTGCATCATAATTTTGATAAAATGTAATATTCATTGCTGTTTTGTCAAGAAGGTCATAGGAAACACTTGTAGTAATGCTATACCCAAGTATGTCTGATAACAGGGAACATTCATCAGTATGAGTGCATGGGAATCGTTTCAGGAGTATGACTCATGATTGGCCAATGTCCAGGATGTAAGTGAATTCTGAAGTCCTTCTAAAAGTTAACCAAGTCCAGAAGGAACCCACTATTTATATAATATTCCACTTAATTGTTTATTAAATGTAAATCTTTTCAGGAATAAAACTGACATCACTGGGTTTCTGAAAATAGGAATGACTTCCAGGTATAAAAACAGAAAATGCTGGAAATGCTTCGGAGACCAGATGGCGTCCAGAGAGTAAGAAACAGTGTTAATGTTTCAGGTTGATGCCTTTTTGTTGTCCAGTTTTAACAAAAGTTCGTCTACCTGAAATGTTCAATTTGTTTCCTTCCCCCTCCAGAAGGTGCCTGACCCACTGAGCATTTCCAGCATTTTCTGGTATTATTCCAAATTTCAGCATCTGCATTATGTTGCTTCTGTGTAAATAACTTTCAGGTGCCACTTCAAAGGATTGAATCATCAAAAGATCATTTGGATGGCTTGGACATAAGGAATGATTGAAAGTGGAGCAGTGGAAACAGTAATGTATTGTTGTATAGAAGGAGGACACTGCAGAGGAAGAGCACAGAAACACTGATCAATCCCTGTATGTATCCCGGTGTTTATGTAGTTATATTGTGTACCTTGTGTTGCCCTATTATGTATTTTCTTTTCTTTTCATGTACTTAATGATCTGTTGAGCCGCTTGCAGAAAAATACTTTTCACTGTACCTCGGTACACGTGACAATAAACAAAATACAAATAGTGATCTGCAATCTGATGATACTGGGTCCAAGTAATTTATAGTTCACGGATGCATTGTTTCTTTGAGAGGGATATTTGCCCTAGGTCACACCTTCCAATTGTTTGACTGAAAAAATTATGAGGCTATAATAGCAGATTTTTGGAAACTGATGATAACTCTTGTTTCAAACAAAACAGTCAATCACATGTTATATATTTTAATGGTGTACATTTTATTCTTGCAAAGAAATGCAAATAATTAAAGTTACTGTGATGAGGTGATTTTAGAACCTGCTGTTTTCTATTATTCTTGAAACATGATTTTCCAGAGATTCTGCTTACCATTGTGAAGTGGGTTAGTGATGTGACTGCGAAAGGTTTATTTTTCTGCATATTGATTTACTGCCTCAAAATCACTAAATTGCCTCACCTGAGAAATCAAAATGGATTTAATCAAATTTGCAAAAGCCTTCTTACTTTAGTGCAAATTCTTACTTTAGTGCAAATTCTACATTACAGCATACAAACAACAGCTTTGCATCAGTAGTTTATGAACGTTATTGATAGAATAGTCAACATATCACAAAGCAATGAAAAATCTGCACCAAATTTTATCTGAACTGAAAAGGTCAGAGTGACTTGTTTTAATACAAGGTAAAGAATGGTTTTGGAGAAGAGCCAACAGACTTTAAATTGAGGATGTTTTACTGCAATAGTGGTTGTAGACAAAATAAAATCAAAGACTTATCTGATACACAGCAAGAGTCCAATAACATTAACATTACGTTGGGTTGAAAGCTGATCAAGTAATAAAGATTTACTTTTTTGTAATGCCTTATCACATCACTCTCCAATATATCAAAGAGCTTAACAACTTTCATGAGGTAGGTGAACATGGCACCAATGTTATGCACACAGCATTGAGATGAACAAAACAGTTAGTCTGTTTTTGGTGGCATTCCCAACTGAAAAGACATTGCGAGAACTCTCAATTCTTATAATTGTGCCAGGTGATATTCAAAGATGTCCAAATATGTTATATTGCCATAGGTGGATCGGCCATGATAAAATTTCCCCTTAGTGTCCAGGAAATGAAATGAAATGAAAATCGCTTATCGTCACGGGTAGACTTCAATGAAGTTACTGTGAAAAGCCCCTAGTCACCACATTCCGTCACCTGTCCGGGGAGGCTGGTATGGGAATCGAACCGTGCTGCTGGCCTGCTTGAAAAGCCAGCGATTTAGCCGAGTGAGCTAAACCAGCCCCAACAGGAATGTACAGGTTCAGTGGGGTTACATGGTAGGTGAATGGGCCTAGGTGGGGTGCTCTTTCAGTGGGTTGGTGCAGACGCGATTGGTCGAATGGCCTCCTTCTGCGCTGTAGAGATTCTATGATATTATGTGATCCTTAAAACCTATTCGAGCCACTGGCATATTTGAAGAATGATTTCTTTAATCGTGGAGTTGCAGTTTTGTAATGGCTGTGAATTATTATTTGGAAGGTGCAAGTCAATCTGGGGGAGAGGAACAAAGAGGTACAAATACTGCAATCATAAAAAGTTGTGCCATAGGTTAGCAAGGTGATAAATGAGCAAACAAAGCACTCTGATTTATTTCTGGAGGGAAAGAAAATACAAGGAGGAAATGTTTGCCTGCATCAAACCTAGGGTGGACCGCACAGAGTACTGTGTGCAGGTCTGGTCTCCATATTATAAAAAGAATATGGAGGCACACAGAGTACTTTATAGGTGATTATCCATTTACCGAATTAGACAGCGGAAGACATGCAGATGATTCTCAATTGCTTTAGACTAAGATGAAGGGAAATGTTTTCACTCAGATGGTGGTGAACCTTTGGAATTCCATCTTTCAGAAGGCGATGATGCTTAGTTGTTGAATATATTCAGGGCTGAGCTAGACAGGTTCATGGAGTCTAATGGAATCAACAGCTTTGGGATCAGGGGGGTAAATGAGGTTGAGTTCAAGGAGCACCCGTGATCTTAATAGATGTCAGAGTGGGCACTTGCGGCCATATGGTCCACTCCAGCTTCTATTTCTTATGTTCTTAATGGTGCATAAATTACCTGCAAACGGCTGCAGGACCTGGGAACACATCAACAAGAAGATTAAATGATTTAAGGAATATGGCGATATAATGTAACTCAACAGTACCAAGTATTGGGTAGCAGGCCCATGGTTATCTACTACAATGTTCTCCATGTCAGCTTGTTCCACGCTATGTCGCACAAATATGTAAAGGTCTCATATTGCATCTCATGCACACCAATACCACAGTAGAAAGAAAGAAGAATACATTTCCATTCACAAAATGCCCTTCATGCCAACAGAATGTCCTAAAATGCTTTATAGCCAATTAATTACTTCTTTAAGTATAATCATTGGTGTAATGTAGGAAATAAGGCAGCCAATTTGAAAACAGTAAATGCAACAATGAAACAAATGACCAGCTTTTATCTGCTTATATATATTGTTACAGAATGAATGTTGGTTGGGACACTGAGGGAATTCCTTTGCTGAAAGTGTCCTGGGCTCTCTTCTGTCTACTCGAGAGGATAGATGGGGCCTTGCAGATGGGGCCTTAGTTCGTTATCGCAGCTGAAAGACAGCATGGTCCACATTCACAATATTTTTTTTTTAACAAACAATTTTATTGAGGTATTTTTCGGCATTGTAAACAGTTACAGACACCAACAAAAAGAAAGCAAAAAAGGCAAAAATGTGCAAACATCCACGTAGAATCAATACTTCAATCGTACCATCCTGCACAAGCCCGCTCCTCTCCCATCGACACTACCGGCCAATTTATCCCCGCTATTCTACTCTACTGTAACCTCCCCCCCCCCCCCCACCTTTCCCCCCACTGCTGACGCTCACTCTCCCGCAAAGAAGTCAATGAATGGTTGCCACCTTCGGGCGAACCCCTGTACAGATCCCATCAAGGCGAACTTAATTTTTTCCATACCCAGAAAACTCGACATGTCCGAGAGCCACAACTCAGTCTTCGGGGGCTTTGAGTCCCTCCATGCCAATAGTATTCGTCGCCAGGCTATCAGGGAAGCAAAGGACAGAACATCGGCCTCTTTCTCACCCTGGACTCCCGGGTCCTCCGAAACCCCAAAAATTGCCACCCCTGGACCCATCACTACCCTTGTTTTTAGCACCCGGGACATGATCCCCGCAAATCCCTCCCAGTACCCCCTCAGCATTGGACATGTCCAAAACATGTGTACATGGTTCGCTGGTCCTCCTGTACACCTAGCGCACTTGTCCTCTACCCCAAAGAATTTGCTCATCCGAGCCACCATCATGTGGGCCCGGCGAACGACCTTACATTTAATCAGGCCGAGCCTGGCACATGTTGCTATTGAGTTTACTCTACTCAGGGCTTCTGCCCACAGCCCGTCCTCCATTTCCCCGCCTAGCTCCTCCTCCCATTTGAGTTTCAGTTCCTCCGTCTGGGACCCTTCCCCCTTCATGAGCACCTTATAAATATCAGAGACTTTACCCTCCCCTCCTTCCCCTCTAGAGACTATTCTGTCTTGGATCCCCATTGGCGGGAGGCGTGGAAAGGATGGGACCTGCCGACGGACAAAGTCCCGCAACTGTAGGTACCTGAAATCGTTTCCCCTTACCAGCCCAAATTTCTCCTCCAAGCCCCTCAGACTCGCAAAGCTCCCCTCCAGGAACGTATCGCCCACCCTCCCCAACCCCGCCCGCCGCCATACTCGAAACCCCCCATCCATGCTCCCGGGGGCAACCCGATGGTTGTCCCGGGGGCAAACCGATGGTTGTCACATTCGCAATATTACATATAATTGAAAGCCTTGTCACATTTACATATTTTAAGGGGAAGAAGTTCTGTGCGGTTTTCCTAAACGCCTAATTTTGATAGATTGGTGGAAATGGCCATTTCGACTGTTTCCCTCGGAGCACAACTAATGATATACAGAAAGATTGGGAGAGCCCTTGCAGAAAATTCAGGGACATAACTTAATTCAATATGTCTTCGTGATGCACCCAGGTTATGGTACAAGTCAGGCACATGCCTGTTACAGTGTGCCTTGCAGTGTCATAATTGTTGTAACGTAGGAAACATGGCAGACAATTTGCAAACACAAGATCCCGCAAACCACAAACGTAGTAAAACATGCTTTTATGTGTTGATTCTGAATTACTTCTGGTTTTATTGGTAATATTCCCATGAGCTTGCTACCCTTATTCATCTAGGTGATAGAGTTGGGATTCTCCATCCCGCCAGCTCCATTTTCCAGCGCGACACGCTCCCGCCGGCAGTGAGATTCTCCGTTCCCGCAGACGGCCAATGTGTTTCCCATTGTGGCCATCCCACGCCATCGGGAAACCCACGGGTGTGTGTGCGCTGCCGGCAAAGCAGAGAATGCCGCTGATGGAGAATCTTGCCCATGAATTTGGAAGGTGTTCAAAGGAGCTTTGGTGAATGTCTGCAGGGTATCTTGTAGATAGGACAGACTGGATCCAGAGAGCACTAATAGTGGAAGGAGTGAATGTCTGTTGCCGATTGAAGTGCCAATCAAGTGAATTGCTTTGTCCTGGAAGGTATTGAACTTTCTTGAGTGTTGTTGGAGCTACACTCATCCAAGAAAGTGGGATTACACTCCTGATTTTGGTGTGAACAGGCTTTAGGGAGTCAGAAGGTGAGCTCTAGAGTTGCCAGGTATCTTTATGATACCACCACGAGGTTCAAGTTCAAGTGCTGATCAATAACTCAATACACCAGTTAGTAATGTTCAAATCAAAACACATTTATTATATACACAGTCAATCGCTACTCATGCATAAATACTACAAAACTAAGCTACTTCTACCACTACAGGCCAATACTTATCTCTGGAAAAGGAACCCACTGGGTCAGGGAACAATGGCCTCTTGTTTAATCCTGAGACTGCAGGCTTCCAGCTGGTACGGACTAAGGGTCAGGAGCGCCTATCTCGTAGCGTGCGATGACTGGACACTTACTTGTTGGTGCAGCTGCAAGGCAGTTCAGGGTCAAGTGTTGTTTCGATCTCCTGCGTGACCCTGCCGAGAAGTCTATCGAGAGAAACTGCCAAGAGACCGAATTGAACTTGGGACTTGTCTTTTATAGGCCCCAGGGGCTTCGTGCCCTTTTGGGCGGACCCCGTACCTGACTCCAATTGATTGGATCACATACCAATCGATCAGTTTGAATTTCACAATACTGGGGCTGTTTCCTGATCGCTGGGCGGTCCTTGGGTGCTCGTTAGCCTCTTTTGTCTTGGACTCCTGCTGGCGCCGAGGAGTCTGGTTTTACCTCGATTATCCTAACTGTTGCTATTGTGACTGGGAATCACTCATTAATATTCAGATTGCTGGTTTCAATGCTGTCTGCTTTCTGCAACTCGAATATACAAAAGAACTCTGCAAACTGCTTGTTTTCTCATACTGTCCAATTTTCCTTGCGTTCTTTGCGAATCTCCATTTTAAGTCAGGAAGTGGCCAACCCAGGTGGCTACAGCGATCACTCGCGAACATCCCCACTTCTGATCTCATGCTTCAGGGAAGGTAATTGATGAAGTAATTGAAGATGGTTGGACCCAGAACAAACTCCTACAGATCCCTTTGGACAAGAAAAGTTCCAAGAATAATGTCCATTTTAGAGTGCTAAAACTGAGTTACGCTTTCTTGAAAAAAATAACAAAGCCAGAAGAATTAAAAATAGAAGCGAGACATAAATTTAAAAAAACAAAATGTAAAAAAGTTTTAAAAAGCAAATAAATGAAGAAAAAAAAATCTTGGACCCGCATCGGTTAGTTTTAAAAATGAAAAAGTCAAAGGACTTTTTACTGCAGACATTTCCACTAAAAACAGAAAACCACAGGCCAACTGAAGTTAAATAATTTTGGAAATCTTAATGAAACACTTGTGTACCATCAGCAAGAGCTGGCTGTAATCTCAAAGCTGCCCGACTGTGAAATACTGGGCTGTGAAACCCAGGGACAGATTTGGCACAGAGCCTGCCCCTGAGCTTTTCAGACTGCCAGGTCCACACAAATGTGCAGCCAGTATATTTCATCGTAAAATTTCCCCTACAAATCTGCTGCTATGCACATTATGCTTTTCCTTTCCACACCAATGGCACATCTGTTGTTGGACTGAACAGCAGTTTATTTTAAGTTACTTTCTCACCATCCCTAGCTAGGTTGACTGTTCCAAATGCAACCAGCCAGTGGAAGGTGACTGAGAGCCGCTTTGGGTAACTCTCTCACTATAAGGTGTGAGGTACACGATAGAGGTTTGGTGCATACAGAAGACAATGCGTGCTAGCAAATGCCCTACCATCCCAGCACGATAATGTGTCAAGATTCGAGTATACTTTGCCATTGCAGGTCCGCAATGTAGGAAACATTTTGAGAATGACCAAAACCACACTAACTAAAGACAGATGTCTGATGAAATACGCCATTGTCATTGTCAAATACACAAGTAGGCGAGGAAGAATTATGCTTGGGGATGTCAAAGGGCAAGACATAGATTTCCTAATGAATGATTCAACATCCCTCCTTTAGTAAGTTAGGTTTATCTGTACATTTCAATGATGTGTGCGGTTTAAAGATTTCTAGTGGCATCATATAGAATAGGGTTTTTGCCAACAGGAAATAGGTTCTGCGAAGTTTTAGGAATGACTGTTTACCCTCCTGGATTAACCCTCAAAGGAGTAAAGGATTTCTATTGTAACTTCTGATGTTAGGTTCACAATTTGCATCGGACGTACTTGACTTTCTTTTGATAGTGCCTTTTCAAAGCAGTTTCCCACACCACAAACATTAGAGCTAAGTTATTAGGTGGGATGTTCAGCAATGCCACATGAAAACCAAAATAATATAATAAAGGACACAGTCCTACAGTATTATGAAGTCTTTACATTGTGCCATATTATCCATCATTATTTTAAAAACTTAATGACTGAAGAAGTCAGCATTTTATTAAAATTATCTTTTTCTTAGAATGAGAAAAGTGTAAGCCTGACTTTACAACTGGTGGAAGAAATCACCTGGAAAATCCTGCATATTGGGAAATTTCCCATGATTGCCCATCAAGTAAAATCATTGGGTGGTAAAGTGTGGCAATACAGCAGTGATTTCCTTGGTACGTATGACTAAGAGACAAAGCTCTATTTTACCTGGGCACCATGTTCTGAAACACTTCACCTAAACTCTTTCACCTCTCCATGCTCCTCTCCTCCTTTAAGTATCTCCGGAAACCACTCCCCAACGCCTGCTGCATGACCAAACTTTTGGAAAATTATTCTAAAATATCCTTCTTTTGTTTCTAAGCCAGTTATTTCTGGTCATGCTTTGTAAAGAACCTTGGAACATTTTTCTACATTGAAGTTGCTGTACAAACGTAAGTGTCGTGATCATTTTGTGAGGGCGATATTCCGTCGGTTGCATAGACTGTGCTTTAAGTAGGAGCTAATTCTTTCTTTGCCTTTTATGTTCTTAAGCAGAAATGCACATCTTTATTTTTTTAGAAGATTGACAAGCACCCAGATTGTTACAGAATACAACTGAGTGACAATCTGAAAGCACCTAGCAGAACATTACTTAACTAGTGAAATAGCTACTTTAAAAACAAAAATTCCAATTAAGGGGCAATTTAGAGTGGCCAATCCACCTACCCTGAACATATTGAGTTGTAGGGGTGAGATCCACGCAGACAGTGACCCGGGGCCAGGATCGAAACCAGGCCCTCGCTGCCTTGAGGCAGCAGTGCTAACCACCGTGCCGCCCATGGAATAGCTACTTAAACAGTACAAATAATACGTGAGCCAATCCAACTGTGGAATATATCATTTCTGGGCAAGATAGAAGGATAATCCATTCAGAAATCCAATACGTAAAATAGACTAGCTAGCACATGGTCAGCTATTGTGGAAGAAGGTAGCTGAGAGTCTCCAGATACAGACAGATACATTACATTAAGACAAAGCAATCAGGCATAGAATGGAATGTTATTTTTGGGATTTGCATTGGGTCACCTGGTAATCAGGAGGGGAGTGTGAAAGGAGAACAAGATTTTCTGTAATTAAAATCTAAAAGCGATAAGAAAGTGAAGGCTATCAAGGCAAGGTGTGGGGATTGTCCAAAAAACAATTAATAGATATTTGTGATAGACATGCACACAAGATACAGATATGGTCCATCCACATGTCTTCGGGTGCAATGGTGTATTAGCTGGGGAGTGTTTGTGTTGTGGTGGTAGTGTTTCTACTTATAGGCCAGATGCAGTAGGTTCAAGAGCAAATCTGGACCTTAGTGGCCTCGGAGGATGAGTTCAAAATGTGGATTAACAAAAGGATTATCAACATGTAATCTCCCCAATGAGTTCTCTGTTCGTGAGTTATTTCGGTACCAGTCTCATGAACACTGCATGGAAATGGTTGTAGAACATTTGGCCTATAAAGTTCTCGCCAGATCTCTACAAAAACCATTAAGGTAGTCCCACTTTCCTGCCCTTCCCCCATGTGTTAATCAATCAGACATCTCACTATCTCTGTAATCTGTATGCCTGTATTATGTGGGGAAGATAGTGAGTATCCTAAATAATCTCGCTAAGTGAACTGAACACAGGTCCATTAATTAACTTGCTACAATTGCAATATAAAAGTAATGACAGTACAACAGTCAGCGTTTGCCATCATTATTCCGCTAAAACTGACAGTGACTTCTCGAATCTGCACATGTGCAGTTAAACGTGGAAACCCTGAAGTCAGTGATTCTATTCTTCTCCATATGGTGGGCTGTTGAATTCTCAAATCTTTGGGGATCACTGATACGATTTTCCACTTTTACTTTTATGCTTTTAGTATTATTGTGAAAAAATCATTGAAACGGTTATGCCGACTTGAATGAGGTGCAAATAGGTTTTTAATGATGTACTGAGTTTATAATTAGTACTGAGCAAACAAGGTAAATTTTACTGAGGGGGGAGTGGAGTGGCAAATTGCTCGACTTAGAAGTAAGTTGTGAACTGACAGACTTTAAAAAGGCTTTCCCCACAGCAATAATACACTGAAAGCATCCTTAACAAGCCCACCATGGGATTTCCATCTCTCAGTGAATAGAGGTCTCACCCTTGAGAGCTACCGCCAACCTGATTGGCCAGCAATGCCAGGGCTGCAAACAGTCCCACGAAGAAGCCAGTATGGATATTGAATTCAGAAAAGTCTGGGATTTTTGGGTGGGAGGGACCAAGCACATTGGGAAGCAGTTGTTCAGGAAGCTAAGAGGGTGGCACAAAGGAGAAGTATCATATTTTGGGGGAGGTATCCCCGATGCGCTTAGGACACTATCCCCCACAAAGAAGGGACCCCCCCTTCACGCCTTTTCACCAGAGTTAGCGTATAATTGGCCTGCCCACTCTTGTCTACCTTCCAACACCAACTATATTATGGTGGCAGAGGCAAAATTAAGCCCATATTTGCCCCTGATTGGATAATTAGGGGCCTGAATGGGCCTAAGGGTGGGTGCCTTACCCACCCAGTGCATTGTGGGGTATGTGTTGGGTGTGGGTGTGAAGGCTGTGGGCTGGCATATTTTATATGCCCCCTACCAAAAACATGTCTGCCGGTGGGCTATAAAATTCCATGAAATTCACCGATGGCCCCGGAAAGCAAACATTTTATGTGTGGAATGTCAAATTTCTCCATTATGATAAAATAAAAACTATAGATCTTGAAGAAAATATTTTAAATGATCATTCATGGCATTCCGACTTCCACCATAGTCCCATATGTATGTCCCAAACATTTAATTCCACTTTTGTAAAAATTTAGTTAGAAGCCAAGAATAATGGGTGCATTTTACCTCCTGGTTTTCAATCTGTGAGAATACTGCAGTGTGATTGGTTGTTTCCCCTGCTGATGACATCGTTGTTGCTACGTACCTGGAGACGGCCATTACTGTGTGCCAGGTTCAAATTAACTGCTGACCTCAAAATGTTGGACAGCAAACCAAGAAATAACCTAGAAAGATGAAGCCAGAAAAAGCTGAAGAACGACTAATTACTAACGTGTACCTTTGAAAATTACAATGTCAGCTCTATATATTTGACACAAAAGCAAAATACAGTGGATGCTGAAAATTCAAAATAAAAACTGAAAATGCTAGAAATGTTTCACCGCCCTGAAGAGAGAAACAGAGTTAACATTTCTGAAAGGTCACAGACCTGAAATGTTGACCAGAATTTCCCAGTCCCGCCCACCAGTAGGACCTCCAAAGTCAATGGAGTTTTGGCTGACTCGTCACATCCGCCGTGGGGGAATCTTGCAGAATGGGGCCCAGAAATTCCGGCCGGTAGCTCTGTATCTTCCTCCACACAGATGATGTTGGACCTGGTGAATATTTCCAGTATTTTTCTGTTTTTTATTCTATATTTTTTATTCTGGTTTTTGAAAAGAAAATACAATTACCTTGGCTCACAGCTGGCATTAAACAGACTTGGTCGTAACCAACAGACTTTTGAAAATGATTAAAATCAAGGAAAAAGATACAAAACCGACACTTACTCTATAATTGGGAAAAGGTTATTTAACATTGATAAAAAATTTCAGCATACATCATCAATATTCATTCTCATTGTATTACGTGTATGTGTGTGAAAAGAGAGATGTATTATAGTAGGACTGCTTAATAATGGAAATGTGGGATAAAGAGAGAGAATGTGGGTTAATTTGGAAACCAGAAGCAATATAGGCTGCATGAAACATAACTGGAAAGTTTACACCAGAAGAATGTGAAGAAGGCTGGAAAATCAGAGCGAACTCAAAAATGTATGAATTCCTCAGTAAAAATCATTAAAAATCAAAAACACAAAGCCCATTTTCAAAGCTCAAAGACACACACTGCAGGCAAAGTCCTTGCAATCAAACAAATTAATGTGAAATGTGCGGCAGACTAAAATCCGCAAAACAAAATGTAGACATACCAGCTGCATATGTTTCTTCACCTTAACTACCATGAATAGAGTCTGGCTTGGGGGTGTAACTTTACAGATTCAACTCTCAGAACCTTCAAATTGATAATGGAGACAATCAGCTGAGCAGCAATATAATTTGCAGGCAAGTTGGAGGATAGACACCAAATTCTGGCTTGTGGAATTAAAATTCCATGCCTTACCAGTGGTATTATGTTTGCTAATGTAAAACAATGACTTAACGGTGGCAAAAATTGGCTCTTTTGGCCCATTGGTTTCAGCATTATGGGAGGTAAGAGAATAAAAAATGGCAGGGTGTCAGCCTCTGGTGACTTCCAGTTTAAATTGCCGTGTGTCGAAGGGCAATAGCACAGGCAATAAATGCTGCTCCAGCCAACGTTGCCCACTTCCCATGAATGAATATAAAAAAAGGGATCCTACAGGTGTATGTCGAGTGACAGATCGTGATGCACGTTTGTAGATCCTGTTAATAGCCTCTCTTTTAAAAATAATATTTAAATTCAGGCATTGTGCATATTTACATAGAAATATCAGAAGACCAAAAATCAACAGGAACAAAGAACATTCGCCCCCAACATTCCCTGATACCAAACACACAACTTTCCTTGCCCTTTTAATTCCCCCCCCCCCGGTTATATACCCCCAAACCCACCCCCTCACCTTGATAAACGGCTACTACCTCTGGGTGAACCCCTCCTCTGCCCTCCGTAAGGCGAACTTGACCTTCTCCAAATACAGGAATTCTGCCAGATCATTCACCCACACCCCCGACTTTGTGGGCTCTGAGTCCCACCAGCACAACAAGATCCGTCTGAGGGTTATCATGGAGGCAAAGGCCAGGGCACGGCCTCTCTCACCACCTATACTCCCAGATCTTCCGACACGCCAAATATTGCTACCTCCGGACTTGGGGCTACCTCTACACCCAGAATCATGGACATGACATCCGAGAACCCCTGCCAGAACCTCCTGAACTTTGGACATGCCGAGAACATGTGGATGTGATTGTGGGCCCCCCTGCACCACGCACACCTATCCTCCAACCTTGCAAAGCACCAGCTCATTCTTGCCACCGTCATGAAGGCCCTATACACCTCGCACCCAGCCCCGCTGGCACAAACCTGTGATTGTCACACATCAGCACCCACAGCAACATGCCCTCCAACCTGAAGTGTTGCGTGGACTGGTTCCAACCAGCAATGCTGAAACCACCACCGGGCTTATGGAGTACCAGACCAGTGGAAATGGAAGGTGTGCCAATAACAGTGCCCTCAAACCTGTCCCCCTACACAACGCTGCTCCATCTGCCCCCAAACCGATCCCTCCTCCTCTACTCATTTCCTCACCTGCTGCCCAATAATAGTTCAACAAACTCGGCAATGCCATCTGCCCACTCCCACCCCTCTTCCCCAGACCTCCTCTCCAAAAATATCCCCCTTACCCACGGAGTCTTCTCCGCCCAACAAACACCAAAATTATCCTGTTTACCTTCCGGAAATAAGACTTGGGAACAAAGATGGGGAGTTTCTGAAACACGTACAGGAACCTGTGCAGCACCATCATTTTAAACGACTGCACACACCCAGCCAGTGACAGCGACAACACATCCCACCTCTTACAATTCGCCTTCATTCCCTCAGCCAGTCGTGCCAAATTGAATTTATGCAGCTGTGCCCAGCTCCGCGCCACCAGAATTCCTAGATACTGAAAACTCACCCCGACAACCCGGAACGTTAACTCCCCAGCCTCCTCCCTGCCCTCTAGTATTAATCGGGAAGTCCGCGCTTTTCCCCAAGTTCAATTTATACCCCAAGAATCGGTCAAATTCTCTCAGGATCTCCATCCAATGCCCTCTCTCAAACACACCCCTGAACATGTATTGAGCTGCATGACAAACCTCCAAGTAGGCCTATTTAAAGGGACCACCAGCCGACTGTCAGGTGCTTTTGATTTTCCTTTGCTGGTGCAGTGTTGTGCGTGTTAGCACGTACTGTGTTGTTGGAGGAGTTGACAGAAGTTCTTTCAGTGAGGAAGGAGTGAGGCTCTATTCTGTTAATGTGCATGGTTAATGACAACCACCTAACCATATTAACACATGTGGTCAGTGCTCCTACGATGATAGTCATGCTGCAACTAGGAATGTCAAGGAGTAGGCCGTAGCTGTCCTGAAGCAATGGTTTCATGCTAAGAACTGCTCGGGGATAAGTCTCTCATATCTCAAAAGTGTAAATCCCAATTTCTGATGGACTGTTGCATCTTCCACAAATCAGCTATCATCAGGGTCCATGCCTTTGATGGCCAGAAAGATGGGGAAGCGAGAAGGCACCTGGGATATCAGTACTTTAGAAGACTATCTGTGAGTATCTCAACAGACTCTGGGTTACCCTGAAAAATATCATATTGTTACTCCCTCCTACTAAGTGCCAACTTGTCAAAAGCGAGAGAAGAGTGTTGGTGTCAATATGTTGCCATGATTTGGGGTGATACGTTTGTCTTGGCTAAATAGCTGGCAGTGTGACAAAGCAGTGTGATGTGATTATGAGGATTGTAGCAGTGGTAAGTAATGAGGAGCACATGATTACTTGGCAGGTGTCCTAATTATAAGAGATTGCTGATGGGTTAATGATGGGGTGTGAGGTATTGGGCGGCATGTGAGGTTGGTTGTGTGGTTGATACAAAAGGCACTTGAAGATGCATGCACTGACCTTGATTTCTCGGGTGTGATCATTGAACTTTTTCTGGCACGGTATCAAGGTCCCCAGGGCCGGACTCCTGACATTGACCTCTTTGGTCGGCTCCCATTCTGTTTCATGTGTCTGGAAAGCCTCCTGGTCCTGTGTGAAATCTTTTTCCACTTCACACACTGGCACCTCCGGTACTATACGCGAGGATTTAGGAGCCCTTTCTCTGTCCTACTGTTCCATTGTTTTAGTTTCTTCCACTCAAGAGCTCTTGCCCACCCATTTCCAGTACCAGCTACACCCAAAGGCTCCTCATCCTTAAGACATGCAGGTCAACTTTGATTGCTCCTCGCCTCGCACAAATCTGGGCTCCCAGCTGAGCATGCAACTACCCAGCTGCAGGTTTAGCGCTGGGCTGCTCAGAGAAGGGCTGGCTGTTGCTGATTGAAATAGCCAGGCAATTGCCACAGTCACTGTTGAATTATGTTGTGATTCTGACTTCAGTGAAATGGAAGGCACTTGAGGAGAACAAATAGATGCAGCAGATGCTTGCTTCCTTGTGGAACCCAATGGAAACTGAAGCTGCTACAGTTGCTGTCAAGTTTTTGCAGGTAGGGTTTTCTACTGTGCAAATTCCAGTTCCAGAACATGGCATTATTCATCAATATCTTCCACAGCCAGAATTAGTTTCCTCACAAATTACTTGCCACTGAAACTGAAGCAACTCTGTTACCCGTTATAGACTTGCCTGTCAGATGGTAGTTATGGCCCTCCTCTTTCAGCCTTAAATCCCCATGGTCCTATTCTGCTGCTAATTGACCATCTGCCTAGCAAAGTGAAACTTCACAAATGAACCGATGCAGTGATGAGGACTGAAACAATTGAGGTTTTCCTGGCAGTGTCCCTCACTGCACTATATGTTGGACCTTTGCTAATTTTCACTTCTCATTGCCACCCTTAAAATAGGTGATTTTAACATGATGTGAGCTGTAAACAAACATTCATCTCTAATAGACTAATGGAAGATAGTTTTGTAAATGCAGCACAGGAAAGGAGTGACAATAATGTCTATTATTTGACTTGTCTACTGAAATTTTGTATAACTGCAAAAAAAGTATTTTTGATAGGGTTCTATTCAAAGATTTTCTTCGCACTTTCCAATATCACAGTTAACAGCTCACAGTGCTTCATAGAGCAGAGAGATCTCGGTAGCTTAGGTTGAGTTGGACACAAGAACAGCACAATGCTATACTTAATGGGCATATCCTCTCCCTTCTGCACACAGCTCATGCCAAGGATACCTATATCCTTGAGAATGACCTCAATAAGAGGATCAATTACCAGAGCAAACAGGAGTTGCGACAGCAATTTGATAAGGGGCTTTTCGCAAAATAAAATAATCAATTCCTTTCTTATGGTGCAATTATATGACATTTAAACCTAATGCAGAATGCACTGTAACAGCTAAGATTTACTAAGCTGCACACAACATCAATGTCATATTCAAGGACGGGTAGGAGACCGGCGGCGGCCAAAGTGCTGAGGGGGTTTATGGACCAGATGGGAGGGGTGGATCCCTGGAGGTTTGGGAGGCTGAGAGCGCGGGAGTATTCCTTTTTCTCCCATGTCCATAGGGTCTATTCCCGAATAGATTTTTTCGTCCTGAGCCGGGGATTGATCCCGAAGGTGCAGGATGCCGAGTATTCGGCCATAGCGATTTCAGACCATGCTCCGCACTGGGTTGATCTGGAGATGGGGGAGGCGCGCGACCAGCGCCCGCTCTGGCGCCTGGATGTGGGGATGCTGGCTGATGAGGAGGTGTGTAGGAGGGTCCGGGGAAGTATTGAGGGGTATCTTGATACCAACGACACGGGGGAGGTCCGGGTGGGGATGGTCTGGGAGGCTCTGAAAGCAGTGATCCGGGGGGAGCTGATCTCCATCCGGGCCCATAGGGAAAGGAGGGAGAGGAAGGAGAGGGAGAGACTGGTGGGGGAGCTCCTGGATGTGGACAGGAGATACGCGGAGACACCGGAGGAGGGGTTGCTGGGGGAACGGCGTAGTTTGCAGGCCAAATTTGACTTGTTAACCACCAGAAAGGCGGAGACACAGTGGAGGAGGGTGCAGGGCGCGGTATATGAGTATGGGGAGAAGGCGAGCAGGATGTTGGCGCATCAGCTCCACAGGCGAGATGCGGCTAGGGAAATTGGTGGAGTGACAGATAGGGGTGGGAATGTAGTGCAGAAGGGGACAGAAGTAAATGGAGTCTTTAGGGACTTCTACGAGGAACTGTACCGGTCGGAACCTCCGATGGGGAGGGGGGGATGGAGAGCTTCATGAACAGGCTATGTTTCCCAAGGGTTCAAGAGGAGCTGGTAGAGGGGCTGGGGGCGCCGATAGAGTTGGAGGAGCTAGTCAGGGGGATTGGACAAATGCAGTCAGGTAAGGCGCTGGGGCCGGACGGGTTCCCGGTGGAATTTTATAAAAAGTATGCGGATCTGGTGGGCCCCCTGTTGGTGCGAGCCTTCAATGAGGCATGGGAGGGGGGGGGGCTTTGCCCCCGACGATGTTGCGGGCACTGATCTCTCTGATCCTGAAGCGGGATAAGGATCCCTTGCAGCGTGGATCATACAGGCCTATCTCGCTCCTCAATGTTGATGCTGGCGAAGATCCTGGCCACCAGGATAGAGGACTGTGTGCCAGGGGTGATACACGAGGATCAGACAGGATTTGTCAAGGGACGGCAGCTCAACACGAATGTGCGGAGACTGCTAAATGTTATTATGATGCCGGCAGTGGAGGGGGAGGCGGAGATAGTGGTGGCGCTGGATGCGGAGAAAGCGTTTGATAGAGTTGAGTGGGGGTACCTGTGGGAGGTGCTGGAGCGGTTCGGATTCGGGGAGGGATTCATCAAATGGGTGAGGCTGCTCTACGCGTCACCGATGGCAAGTGTAGTTACTAATGGAAGGAGATCGGAGTACTTTAGGCTCTACCGTGGGACCAGGCAGGGGTGCCCCCTGTCCCCCTTGCTCTTTGCACTGGCGATTGAACCTTTGGCTATGCCGTTGAGGGAGTCAGGGAATTGGAGGGGTCTGGTGCGGGGTGGGGAGGAACATCGGGTATCGCTGTATGCGGACGACCTGCTGTTGCATGTGGCGGATCCAGAAGGGGGAATGCCGAGGGTGATGGAACTTTTAGCGGAATTTGGGGGCTTCTCGGGCTATAAGTTAAATTTAGGAAAGAGCGAGGTATTTGTAGTACACCCGGGTGATCAGGAGGAGGGAATTGGGAGACTCCCATTTAAGAGGTCAGTGAAGAGTTTCAGATACCTGGGGGTGCAGGTGGCCAGGAGTTGGGGGACTCTCCATAAGCTTAATTTTACCAGGCTGGTGGAGCAGATGGAGGAGGAATTTAAAAGGTGGGACATGGTGCCGCTATCGTTGGCGGGTAGAGTGCCTTTTTCAGTGTTTGCCCATCTTTATCCCTAGGGCCTTTTTTAGAAGGGTGACCAGCAGCATCATGAGCTTTGTTTGGGCGCATAGGACCCCGAGGGTGAAGAGGGTCTTCTTGGAGCGGGGTAGAGATGGGGTGGGGCTGGCGTAACCCAATCTCTCGGGGTATTATTGGGCGGCCAATGTGTCGATGGTGCGCAAGTGGGTAATGGAGGGGGAGGGGGCAGCATGGAAACGGATGGAGAGGGCGTCCTGTGGAGATACAAGCCTGGGGGCCCTGGTAACGGCGTCGTGGCTGCTTCCTCCTACGAGGCATACCACGAGTCCGGTGGTGGCGGCTACCCTCAAGATTTGGGGGCAGTGGAGGCGACATAGGGGAGAAGTGGGGGGCTCGATGGAGGCTCCATTAAGGGGGAACCATAGGTTCGTCCCGGGGAACATTGATGGGGGATTTCAGTGTTGGTACAGAGCGGGCATCAGACAGCTGAGGGACCTGTTCATTGATGGGAGGTTTGCGAGCCTGGGGGAGTTGGAGGAGAAATTTGGGCTCCCCCAGGAAACATGTTCAGGTATCTGCAGGTAAAGGCATTTGCTAGACGGCAGGTGGAGGGATTCCCTTCGCTTCCCGTGAGGGGGGTGAGTGACAGGGTGCTTTCGGGGGTCTGGGTCGGAGAGGGGAAGATATCTGATATCTACAAGGTTATGCAGGAGGCGTAGGAGGCGTCAGTAGAGGAGCTGAAAACTAAGTGGGAGGGGCAACTGGGGGAACAGATCGAAGACGGGACATGGGCTGATGCCCTGGAGGGGGTTAATTCTTCCTCCTCGTGTGCGCGGCTTAGCCTCATCCAATTCAAGGTGCTGCACCGGGCCCACATGACTGGGACGAGGATGGGTAGGTTCTTTGGGGGTGAAGACAGGTGCGTCAGGTGCTCGGGGAGTCCAGCGAACCATGCCCATATGTTCTGGGCATGCCCGGCACTGGAGGAGTTCTGGAAGGGGGTGGCGAGGACGGTGTCGAGGGTGGTGGGATCCAGGGTCAAGCCAGGATGGGGACTCGCGATTTTTGGGGTTGGGGTGGAGCCGGGAGTGCAGGAGGCGAAAGAGGCCGGTGTGCTGGCCTTTGCGTCCCTAGTAGCCCGGCGAAGGATCTTGCTACAATGGAAGGATGCGAGGCCCCCAAGCGTGGAGACCTGGATCAATGACATGGCGGGATTCATTAAGCTAGAGAAGGTCAAATTCGCCCTGAGAGTGTCGGTACAAGGGTTCTTTAGGCGGTGGCAACCTTTCCTCGACTTTCTGGCTCAATGATAGGGTACGGGGACAGTAGCAGCAGCAACCGGGGGGGGGGGGGGGGGGGGGGGGGGGGGGATAAAGGGGGTGATGGACGATGACTATGTTTGTTTATTTAATTTTAATTTATTTTTAAGTTCTTTTGTTGTTCATTGGGGTTGGGGGGGCTGGGGGGATGTGATACATGCGTCGATACGGTCTGGGGGGTGTTACAGTTATTATGGGTTATTTTGTTGCATTTCATTGTTTGTTGTTATGTTTTATATTTTCTGTAGAAAATTCCAATAAAAATTATTTTGTTTTTAAAAACATCAATGTCATAGATTATATTTATTAATTTCAAAGGCATGCTAAGGAATTCTATTTTTTCCTATTGCCAGGATAAACACCTCTATATCAGCAATGGTTAATTGAATCATCCAATTAGTGAGACTATTTAAAAGAAAAATACTGTATTAAACTATTGTGTTGTATTAAGCATATGTTTAGTGTGCTTGGCTTCAAAATTGCAGCTTGATTAGTGTCATCAGTTACTTAATCATTTAGATCAAATGCACAAAACGTTAAAACAAAATTTGTTGTTCAGGTTTTATAGTGAAATCTAATTCTGAGAAAGGGTGTTTAAATAAGATGAACGATCAACCCTCTGTTCTGAAAAAATGTCCATATCAAAATGTTAACTTCCCTTTTCTCTTTTCAGATGTTAATAGATGCAGGTTTTATTTTAGTTTTCCATTTGCAGCTTTTCAATGTTCTGTTCTTTGTCATCTTCAGTTTAACTTGCTAATAATTTTAAGTTAAGTGAAAGAGCAGAATACTGCAACAGCAGTACAAAATGTTTGGGGAACAAAGTTATTATTTCAGTTAATGAAAACATAACTTGGCCTATACATCGAAGCAAGTGTTCCCAAAGGTGATCTCATTAAGAAGAATACACTGTATTATGTGGTTAGCGTGCATTGTAGCGTTTTTGTAATGGTTCACCAAATCTCAAGGGGATAACTAATGTTTCACTGTATGAACTTTTTAAAAGCATTATGAATCATATTAATGCTTATTCTTGAAAGATTCCTCCCTTCTGTGTTGGGATTATTCCAGAATCAGCTAGCTTTAGGATTTTATGCATAGTCTTTTTGAGCAGGAGGTTACTTGAGAATGATGGCTTTGGCCTCAAAATGCTGATAGGATCTTCTCGTCATCAAATGTCATGATATATCAGGCAAAACTAAATTCTAGATTTGTAACCTGTTCAAAATTAAAGTTGAGCGCTTACTTGCATTTTTCATTTTGGCTTTAATGACTGAGTTAGATGAAGGAATTAAAGCACAGCATTAATTTGAGAGTAAATATAAATTATAGTTATTTCAAGGTTTGTGATTACTTCGCTTGTCGGTTAATTGAAAAATATTCTAAATTACCATTGTTAAAAAAGAAAAATCTCACGTTGCTAGATGATTATGATACACAAGGTAAACAAAAAACTACCATCATGAACATTAGGACTAGGCTATTAATTTTGTCAGCTATGAAAGGCTAGAAAAGAAACAATCTTCAGAAAGAAATACTTAAGCTTAGAAAGACTGGTGTTGTGTTGCTTAGATTTTAGTTTTAGTTCTAGATTTAGTCAATAGTTAAGCATTCATCAGAGCTCTCCAGTGAAGGATATCAGGTCAGAGTACATAGTTCCTTAGACTTCAGAGAGATGCATATTACTAAGCAAAGTGCCAAGACGGGCTGCACACTTACTACTAGATTGCCAGGGACTATATATATGTTTATCATCTGATCATATCATTTGTTGCAATAGACTGACAGAGGTTACATAAGCACAGAAGATACAGGAGCAGGAATAGGCCATTCAGTCCTTTGACTCTGATGCACCATTCAATATGATCTTGGCTGATTTTCTACCAAGACTGAACCTTCATGCAATATCACCTTATCTCTTAATTTCCTTCATGTTAAAAAAATCTATTGATCTCTGTCCTGAATACAAAGGTAAAATCGCCATAGTCACAGATGACTATAAGCTGCTTTCCCCTTTGAGGGGAGAGCCGACTTAACCTGAGGATCACCACACATCAAGCAAGGGGCAAGCTTGAGAAGGCAGGGCCTTCATGAATAACCTCAGCTGGTACGGGAATTGAACCCACGCTGCTGGCCTTGCTCTGCATCACAAACCAGCTGTCTAGCCAAGTTAGCTAATGACTGAGTATCCACAGCCCTCTGGGGTAGAGAATTCCAAGATCCACAACTCGCTGAATGAAGAAATTTCTTCTCCTCCAGTTCTAAATGGCTGATCCCTTATTCTGAGAGTTTGACCTCTACTTATAGACTGCCCAACTATGAGAGAAATCCTTCCAGCATCTACCCAAACAAGCTACTTAAGAATTTTATATGTTTCAATGAGATTGCCTTTCGTTCTACCAAAGCACTGTAGATCTAGGCTACTCAATTTCTCCTCGTAGTACAGTTCCATCATTCCAGGAATTAACTGGTGAATCTTCATTGCATTCCCTCCAGAGCAAGTAAGTCCTTCGATCCACTGGGCCCCCTTTGTCCACCCTTCTAGTTAGATCCTCAAAAAACTCTAACACATTTTCCAAACATGATTACCCTATAATAAACACTTTGCAGTAATCCAAGTTGACGTTATAAATAGACGGGTAGATCCCAGCTCTTGGCTCAAAAGATCGTTACTTTTCTTTCTTTTTCAAATGTGGAGGAACAGAGTCACAGGACCGCTAATTGGTTTTAACAAAAAAAAACATTTATTAAACATGAAAAATTGGATTATAATAGAATACTCATTTACTCTCCCTTTGCTCAACAATTACACACAGATTTTAAGATTAACACAGATGACAAAGCACATTGGAAAATACAATGGCCTCATTGGCACACAGAGCTCTTTTTTAAAATACACAGATTGGCTGTGGTCAAACACATTCTCCATTCTGAATCCAAGTTAGTGTTTGTGGATTTCTTCCTCAGAATTTCCCCAGATGATTGTCATAAGAGAGTTTCAAAACTCGACTCCCAAATCTTCTATCGTAATCATGCTTTCCATTAGTGGTTTGAATTCCTAAATCCACTCCACATTTTCCAAAGGACTCTTTTGAACAGAGCTTCCTCTCCACTTCCACCAGCGAATCCATTCCAGGTTTAACACAACCCCTTTTAGGATCTCTTTGTCTTTACTACTTTTACACCTACAAATTCCAATATCCAGCCACCAATTGCTCTACAATTATTTCAATTAATGTCTCCCACCTGCAGTAAGATATCATAACCCTTAGAACTACTGTCTTTCTGACTTTCCACTAGCCAGCTCCTTTACAGTTTATGGCTTGAAATGAACAATACCCTGTTCTGCTCTAAGTTCCTCTTTGTTCCTTTAACTTCAGGTTCTCTGGAAATCCCTCTTCATTTCTCTAGTTTCCTTAAGTAGCTGGCCTTTAGATTTCTGTCACAGGTTTTCTTAACCATTACTCTATTGTATGGCTTTTCTTCTGACAAAGCTGAGAGAGATGTTCCTTCTCTAGCTGCCTGTCCTCAACTGTTGTAGGTTCCTGCTAAAACTAAAGAACAAAGGAAAGTTGTTTTCCTTTATAAGGGCCTCTAGTTACTGAATAAATATATTTATTATTCATGCCGTGGCTCCTTTTATCACAATAGAAACATAGTTGGAACTTACCAGCCCCTACACACAAAACACCTTTGTCCAGAATTAATCTAATTATAGGCCCTCTCCAGGCACAGAAACATCAAATGAAACCCACCTCAAACTATACCTTATTTCTAATGTTTACCCATACACATATAAATCCCTGAAAACTACCTTTGATTTCCTAAAACCTCCCCCTTTGAAATAAAGAAATCGTCACTCATGAATGTTTCTTTACACTGGAGTTACATCCACTTTACACAAGCTTAATATGACAAATACCTCATGGCATAATTTATTACATCACACAAGTAAATGTTTCTTAGTTCACACTTACGCATGTCACATAATATAATTACAATAATTTAAGCAAACAAAGACAATAACATTAACAGCGTCATCAGAATCTATACATGGTAACATTATCATACTCATAAGAACATAAGAACATAAGAACTAGGAGCAGGAGTAGGCCATCTGGCCCCTCAAGCCTGCTCCGCCATTCAATGAGATCATGGCTGATCTTTTGTGGACTCAGCTCCACTTTCTGGCCCGAACACCATAACCCTTAATCCCTTTATTCTTCAAAAAACTATCTATCTTTACCTTAAAAACATGTAATGAAGGAGCCTCAACTGCTTCACTGGGCAAGGAATTCCATAGATTCACAACCCTTTGGGTGAAGAAGTTCCTCCTAAACTCAGTCCTAAATCTACTTCCCCTTATTTTGAGGCTATGTCCCCTAGTTCTGCTTTCACCCGCCAGTGGAAACAACCTGCCCACATCTATCCTATCTATTCCCTTCATAATTTTAAATGTTTCTATAAGATCCCCCCTCATCCTTCTAAATTCCAACGAGTACAGTCCCAGCCTACTCAACCTCTCCTCATAATCCAACTCCTTCAGCTTTGGGATTAACCTAGTGAATCTCCTCTGCACACCCTCCAGTGCCAGTATGTCCTTTCTCAAGTAAGGAGGCCAAAACTGAACACAATACTCCAGGTGTGGCCTCACTAACACCATATACAATTGCAACATAACCTCCCTAGCCTTAAACTCCATCCCTCTAGCAATGAAGGACAAAATTCCATTTGCCTTCTTAATCACCTGTTGCACCTGTAAACCAACTTTCTGTGACTCATGCACTAGCACACCCAGGTCTCTCTGCACAGCGGCATACTTTAATACTTTATCGTTTAAATATTAATCCCGTTTGCTGTTATTCCTACCAAAATGGATAACCTCACATTTGTCAACATTGTATTCCATCTGCCAGACCCTAGCCCATTCACTTAACCTATCCAAATCCCTCTGCAGACTTCCAGTATCCTCTGCACTGTTCGCTTTACCACTCATCTTAGTGTCATCTGCAAACTTGGACACATTGCCCTTGGTCCCCAACTCCAAATCATCTATGTAAATTGTGAACAATTGTGGGCCCAAGTCTTGTGTTTCTTTTTCTTCTGATTTCCAGGTTCCAACTCAGAAAATAATGTTTCACTTAATTGTGCAATTGTCCTTTATGCCACTTGCATGCATAGTTTCACTCTAAAGTACACTTTCCAAATTCACATGTGGTCAATTTGCCTTTCAGCTTCACAAAGTCAAAATGTCATTTTTGGGCATTAACATCTCATTTCTCCTCTTGTGAAATCTTTTAGCTGTTTCAAGAATGTTGTTAAGGTGCTACTTAAGTTCCCTCAAAATAGTATTGTATTCTTACTTTGTTTGTTCTTTCAATGTTTCATGATCTTGTTATCTCTCCCAAACCCTTTTCAAACAAATTCTTTTGAATTCAGTTTGAGCCATGTCAATCTCATCCTCTCTTTGAAGTTTCATAGTTCATTCTAATACTTCAACTTTTTTTACACAAGTTATGAACTATCTCAGTCTTGTTCTCAGTAAATTTTGAACAGTCTTTGGCAAACTGTTCATTTTCCTTTCTTCCAACTATTACATCTTGTGTAGTGTCACGGGCAAGCATTTTTATATCAGAGTCTCTGGCCATTGATTCAGCAAGATAGTTTGCAATGTCAACAAGTCTGGTTGACAACTCGTAGCTTCTCACTCTGCAGATATTTCAGTTGTTTTCTGATTGTCCATTATTGACTTTGATACATCAGTAATATTACCTTGATCAGGACTTTGCTCAACTGGATTACTATTCCATTTTTAAAACAAATTCAGAGTACCCAATTCTTTTTACCAATTAAGGGGCAATTTAGCATGGCCAGTTCATCTACCCTGCACATCTTTTTGGGATGTGCGGGCAGACATAGGGAGAATATCCAAACTCCACACAGAAAGTGACCCAGGGCCAGGATCAAACCCAGGGCTTTGTCGCCGTGAGGCAGCAGTGCTAACCACTGCTCCCCGGTGCCGCCCTACTGGACCACTATTCCACAATGAGTTTTTATTCACACGAACAACATTTGAATTGTGACATTCTGTACCATCCATCTTCTTCCTTTCCTCCGTTTTAGTTTGAAGTTCAAAAATCTCATTGTTCTTTACATGACAAAGATATGACAGTTTTGCTTTTTAATTCTCTATTCAACCAATTATTTACCACAGCCTCCTCTGGCTCAAGGCACTTTCCACAATACTACATAAATACTTCTGATTCTTGACATTCACCAAGTATTAATTAAAGATCAACCGTTGACAAGTTTGCTTTATCAAGTTTATCCTTTCGTCAATTCAAGCCCTCAGTCAAATATTCCACTTTCTTTGACTGATTCTCAATTATTATCATTAGTTTTTTTTTCATTTGCAAGCTCATCTTTCATATGTAAACATTAATTATCTGTGTTAATGAGGTTTTCTTTCCATTGCTTGCTATCTGCAATAAGTATCTCATTTTTCTCCACAGTAATTTCCAAAAGTTTGTTCGGATCGCTATGATCAACTGCCGGTTGCAATACAGTTATCATCACATTACTGTCTCCACATTCCAAATTGTTACCAAGGATGAAATTGTATTTCTCCAATTTGTAGTTTAAGAATAATTCCCACTGTAACAATCCCATTTACAAAATTACTTATTAAATTAACTTTGCAAAATGAAACAGGTTATTTCCTCCCATTAGTATCTCTTATTAATACTTTTTTCTTCACAAATTGTATCATCAGCAACCATAAATGATTGATCTGCTTCTCTATCTCTTATAATTTAATTTGTTTACTTATTTTGTTAAACAAGTCAGGGAAAACATCTCCCTTTGAAACAAAACATCCAGAACTTCCAACAGCCTAATTCCTTCACCAGTACTCAGATAATTCTCAGATCTATCTATCCCCCTTTCTCATTGAGTCTGAAGGAGCACATTTCACATGCACCACTGCTACAGTTTTAACAGCCAATTGTTTTTCAGAGGGTTCCTTTCCTATTATTGCAACTGGTCTTCCATTTATTTTCCAGCAATCTGCCCTAATATGTCCCACTTTGTTACAATGGAAACACTTGGACCTCTGAATGTTACTTTCTCCCTCAGCACTTTCCCTTTTGATCCAAGATGAAATTTCCTGACTGTTACTAATTGTTCCATCTCTTGCTTGACTGTGTTTTCTTTTGCCCTTCCCACTTTCTATCCTTCCCATGTTTAACAAGATTATGGGGAAAAAAGTTTGGTTCTATGGACCAGTTCATAATCATCAGCTAGCTCTGCTGCCTGTTCAGCAGTTTTAACTTTTTGTTCCTCATTATGCATCCTAATAACTAAGCAAGCGAATCCTTAAATTCTTCAAAAATAATCACCTCTCAAAAGAGTTCACATGTTCCCTCCATCTTTAAATCCCATATCCTGTTATAACATCCCTAATGATAACTCCTAGCAATCTTCCTCATACTGAACCAGCCTTTAATTCCCAATGTTCTCTTTCCTTCCCTTCTTGCCAACTAGAATTACAGTTTCTGCCTTCTAATCCATGGGGACTGCTTCAGACTCTAGGAAAGTCTGAAAGGTTAAAATCAATGCATCTACTTGGTGGGATTTTCCGGGCCTGAGGTCAACTGGACATTTAAGTGTTCCCTCAAATTGTCCGTCATTCCCACAGCTGGTGGGACTGGGACATGTACTCCACTATATCTGTAGCTAGCTTCTTCAAAACCATAAGGCACCAGTCAATAGCTTCAGTGGCTTTGTCAACTTTATGTCCCATTGATTTCTCCTGTGTTATTTCTTTACAAATTGTAATATCCTCAAGTTTCTTATTCTCAGTAGATGCTTAGCCCACCACTATTTCAGGAACGTTATTTGTGCCTGATACCGTGAGGACAGACATGTTTGATTCATGACTGCCATTTCCTTATACATAAGAACATAAGAACTAGGAGCAGGAGTAGGCCATCTTGCCCCTCGGGCCTGCTCCGCCATTCAATGAGATCATGGCTGATCTTTTGTGGACTCAGCTCCACTTTCCAGCCCGAACACCATTACCCTTAATCCCTTAAGGAGGCCATTCGGCCCATCGAGTCTGCACCGGCACACCTAAGCCCTCACTTCCACCCTACCCCCATAACCCAATAACCCCTCCTAACCTTTTTTGGATACTACGGGCAATTTATCATGGCCAATCCACCTAACCTGCATGCCTTTGGACTGTGGGAGGAAACCGGAGCACCCGGAGGAAACCCACGCAGACACGGGGAGAACATGCAGATTCCGCACAGACAGTGACCCAGCGGGGAATCGAACCTGGGACCCT
The DNA here is from genome assembly GCF_902713615.1 of Scyliorhinus canicula. Classification (NCBI taxonomy): domain Eukaryota; kingdom Metazoa; phylum Chordata; class Chondrichthyes; order Carcharhiniformes; family Scyliorhinidae; genus Scyliorhinus; species Scyliorhinus canicula. Next base: position 23,905,527 of record NC_052163.1, read on the forward strand.
GGCGCTATGAAGCCACAGTGCTATCCACTTGTGCTACCGTGCTGCCACCTCAGTACGATTTCTCCTGTCCCTAAGGGGCCCATGCTTCCCTTTGCTAACCTCTTCCTATTTAAATGCTTATGTTTTATATCTTTTCCTAGTTTACTTCCATATTTTCTTCTCTTTCTGTATCAATTTCTGAGTCATCCTTTGCCGGATTCTAAAATTCTCCCTATCCTCAGGCATGCTAATTTTTTTAGCAGCATACTAAGCCTCTTCCTTCATCCTAATACTTTCTTTATCTTGTCAGCCACGGAATTACCATTTTCCCCATCGGGTTTTTACTCTTCAAGGAATGGGTCACATAAAGACTCTGCCAACAATGGTGGATCAAAGGAGGATGCACAGAAGACTGGAGTCAGATGAATCAAGAGGGCGCAAAGAGTTGAAGGATATTGAAGATGGATTTATATTTCAGGACGGGGATTGAGAATTAAATGCTCTGGGTGCAGTCAGTGTAGATCAGTGAAGACAACTGGGTGAGCACGATTTAGTATGGCTGGATGAATGGCTGCAAGAAAAGCAATAGAATAGTTAACCTTGAAGGTGGCAAGGGCATGTTAAAGGGTTTCAGTGGTAGAGGAATGGATACAGGATTGCACCTGGACACAGCTGCAGAGTTATTAGTAAGCAATCTTGAAAAGGACAGCTTGTGGGTTTTAAAGCTTACTTTGCGATCGAATGCTAAGATAGCGAATAGTGTGGTTAAGACTGAGAGAATCTTGAGGAAGAGGGTGAAGCCAATGGCAAGGGAGCGGAGTTGTGACAAGGATCGAAGACAATGCCTTCAGTCTTCCCTTATGTTGACCCGGAGTTGAAGCTGTTGCTCATCCAACACGACATTGGACACTCAATCTGATTGCACAGAGGTAGTAGAAAGGTAATGGAAAGTGGGAGAGAGGTAGTGATGAGTAGCGCTCAGTCGTGAAAGATGACCTGTTGCTCGCAAATGGTACCATGGAGAGATGGCATGTACATAAGGAGAACAATAGTGCTAAGGATGGAACCTTGTTGAACCTGAAAGGTGATAATATGGGGAAGAAAGAGATTACCAGTCTCAAGCACATTTTTACAATGAAACTTTCAGAGAGATTTTCATAGAATTTACAGTGCAGAAGGAGGCCATTCGGCCCATCGAGTCTGCAGTGGCTCTTGGAAAGAGCACCCTATTCAAGTCCTCACCTCTAGCCTATCCCCATAACGCATTATCCCCACCCAACACGAGGGGCAATTTTGGACACTGAGGGCAATTTAGCATGGCCAATCCACCTAACCTGCACAGCTTTGGATTGTGGAAGGAAACCGGAGCACCCGGGGGAAACCCACGCACATGGGGAGAACGTGCAGACTCTGCACAGACAGTGACTCAAGCCGGGAATCGAACCTGGGACCCTGGTGCTGTGACACAATTGTGCTAACCCCTTTGCTACCGTGCTGCCCTAAGAGTCTGATCCGCAATTAGATTAATAATCACAACTAAACTGCTTAGACGTGTTTTAACCAACTCTTCATTTTAAGGGATTCAGTGAATACTTGCCACAATGGATTATGCTTTCCTAAGTCCATTTATTTTAGTACGAAAGGTAACAGTGAATAAATATTGGGTTCCTGCCCTTGAATGATAGGCTTATTGAAAAGTGGGTACAAAGACTGTTATTTTGATGGTACAAGCCTTGTTACAAGGCCATTATTGACAAAATCATGAAGCATTCTACAGCTGCACAGTTAAATTGAAAAGAAACTATTTTCTTGAGGCTAAAGCTGGAGTTAGTGAGCTGAATAGGTTACACAATTGAAGGGGGAAGGGGGTTTCAGGAGAAAGGCTCTTACTGTGCTGCTGAATATGCTGTGGCCTTGCTTGTGCTCCAGACAGAATCTTACCATACAACATTCATTTATCCAATTCGCCCTCGGGTTGTACATAGATCATTTCATTCATGCGTCACAATTTTGAAATATTTTGCTATTTGTTTTATTGCTCTGTTTTTGTATTTGTGATAAAGGCTGTGATGTCCAATTTGTCCGTTATTAATTACACACCATATGAGAGCTAGTGTTTAAGGCATAAAGGAGATGCTTTCAATGCATGTGGAAATGTTGACCTATCACAGAATGCAATCACATTGGCTAAAGAAAACTACATATCATGTACTAAGCATGTAAATTTGAGCATCCACCAATGTTGTTTAGAGCAACTAAACTCTTTTCCCATGGTGAATGGTAGATTTAAGCATTTCTCTGCTAACATGCGCTGTTTTTATTATCCATCAGATGTGAGCTTGGCTAGAGTTTTAAAAGATAAATAACATATGTTTTTTTTGTGAACTAATCCAACAGTATAAAATGATACTACAGGGTATATAAAAAACGTTAACCGCTTCGTACTCTACTTTGCAAAACTGCTGCCACATTTTTATTTGTGGAATTTCACACACAGAGGGAAACAGATGATGAAAATGACACATATTAACAGAGAATAGCTCGTTCAACCAATGGGCAGTGATTAACAGAAGTAAAACTATTTGGGACATTCGTGCAAAGATAAACAGAGAGTTTATTTGAAGTGACAACTGCATTTTCTAATGGAAATCATTTTCTGCTGTAAACTGTCGACAGATATATTTTTAAGAAGCAGCAGCTTTTCTGCGATTGAATTGTTTCATTTCAGTGGCCTTTAATCGATTATAAATCTTGCATTCATTTAGTCAGAGGATTTAATTTGTTCCAAAAGTAATTGTTCCTCTTTCTTAAGGTCACTGGATGAGTCCTTGGCTCAGAACACAAATAATAATAATAATCGCTTATTGTCACAAGTAGGCTTCAATGAAGATACTGTGAAAAGCCCCGAGTCACCACATTCCGGCGCCTGTTCGGGGAGGCGGGTACGGGAATTGAACTCGCGCTGCTGGTCTTGTTCTGCAATACAAGCCAGCTGTTTAGCTCCACTGTGCTAAACCAGCAGTCACCGAAGCACTGAAGCCACCTGTTTTGTCGTGCAAGAGTTGCCGGGGAGACTTACTCTTCCTCGTGTCTCAGTGTGAAAGTCCTTTAACTTGGCTGCCACATCCAAAGTGAGTTTGGCCATTTTCCACAAGGAACGTTACTGGTACCAGTCCATTTTCTAACTCTCTGTTGCTTCTTTTGAAGGATATGTAGGTTGTAAACAATTTTAAAGAAACATTTTAGGTAAAATATGTTCGTTTAAATGTTGCCAAGCCATTCTTTCCGTGATTTCAACCTATTGGATCATGCTGTTGTACAGAAATCTCAAGTCAGTATACTTGTTTATTTAAGTACTTTGTCAAGAAGGAGACTGACTAATACACTTGACGGGGATTGGTGTGGGACTGCTGGAAAAGACTGGAGAGAGTTTCAGTCCGCAGTTCGAAATAGCTGGCAGGGAGTGTTAAATAAACTTTCAGCTGCTCTGAAGTAGGGAAGAAATAAAATCGGCCAACGTTCTCATTCCTGGTTGCTGCCAAAATGGTAACTGTCAAAAAGTTAGCATTTAATAATATCAGAAAAAGGATGTCACTGAGCTTGGCTGTGATGCTCGCCAAGATCTGCACACTGGCACAATGTCTAGGCTCAACCATAGAAAAATGGGCATTTGAGTTCAGTAGAAAAAGGCCGCCTGTGCGTGTGATATTCTACCACGAGTCAAGCATGAGTTTGTGCTTCCAAGAGAGGAGAGGTCAAAATGAGAAAATAAAAAGACCTGCTTCTAGAAATGGGTCCCAGAATTACTGGCCTCTGAAAACTCTACCAGAAAACTGACAAAGGACCAATTCCCAGCAATGTAACAGTTCCTGGGATAATAGGAGGTTGAGTTGGCGGTGTAGTTAACGAGAAGTTGGAGGACGATAAACCGAATAGTGGCTTATAAATAGTGTGATGGCTATCATGGATTGGAGACATAAAGTAAAGGAGAGAGATGGGTGAGAATGCCAAAGGTTTTCAGCCATTATGCTATCAAGAACTGTCAAAATGTGCTTTTTGCTTCACTTGTCCTCATATCGTATTAATTATGTTTTCACTACTAACGGGGAATAAGTCAGAAAACTGAGGAAGAAACGTGCCATTCAAGAGAGCCCCCCCCCCAATTCATAGATACACTGCTCAAGTGTATGTGCAATTCCTGCCATTTGTTTTTCGAGATCAGCAAGTGAAACCACAAGCAAAACTGAAGGAAAGACAATTATGAAATTAGATTGCACGGTTGAAAAAATATTGAAACTTTCTAGCCATAATGAGTATTCCCACAAAGAACTGTTTCAGGAAATATTGGATCTACTTTTGTTACTTTAAATCTGTTTAGCCCCCCCCCCCCCACACAAACAGGATTGGGGTTCACAATCTGCCCATACCCAGTCCTATGGAAACAGACATCACATCAGCATTGAGCTGCTTCCTCATGTGAATGGTTGTGGTGTTCAGCTGAGCAGAACCCATGTTGCTGGCTATCTGAATGCTCACCAGTGGAGTCTAACAGCATACATGGCTAGCAAATGTTTCAACTGCCTCCAACTCTTAAAGGCAGATTTCTCCTCTTAAAGGGCAGTTGCTCTCATATTATATAGAAGCTGTTGCTGAGTGTCAGTTCTTTGATTGGAAACAAATGAATTGGGTGAGAGAGGGGATTCCTGGGTTCACAATTGCCGTGCAGGGGCCTTAATAATGGAGGTCAAGAGGATGAGAGCGGCCATGTTTCCATGTTTGCCAATGCACCACAAACCCACCACTCACCCATCAGAAGTCCCAGGCACACGAGACTCAGGCCTGACATTCAGATACCTCGCCTCACCTTCCCACACATTACAATGCTGCCAGCCTCACATTCTTACTGACTTCACATACCTCCAGCTATTCAGCTTTAGCAGGCCATCACTCAAACACAGTGCACACAATCACTTTCATTCTCTCTCTCTCTCTCTCTCTCTCTCTCCCCCCCCCCCCGGCCCTCCTCTTGTACGACAAGGTTGTTTATAATAAAGCAGAGCAAAGCTGAACCAGCTGGTGACAGGCGCAGCTGAACCTTCTGAACCCCGATAGAGGCAATGGTACTCCACAGCCTGGGGTCGGATGTGACAGATCCTGGTGCATCTGACATCACTGAGAGAATTCAGGATTTGCCAATATGTTACTGCATTATGCCCTTCTCAACCCCCCTCATCCTGCTATCTGGCATGAAGTTGGAGCAGCAGATGGTGTGACCATGTATCCCTTGCTTTCTATTGCATCCCCTTCCTTCATCCCAGACTCTCCCTTCGGCCTTTGAACTACCACCAGCTCAACCATAGCAGCCTCAGAAGGAAGAGAGAGAGAACACCGCAACATTCTTGAAGAAGCACCATTGCTCTATCTGACACTCAATCACCAGCTCAATGTGCAAATTTTAGAGGCTAGTAAGAAGTTGGAATCAGTACATTGTGAGTCACTAGGCATGAGTGAGCTACCGCAGGACCAAGGGAGAATGAATGGGCCGTGTACCTGCTCACTGGATGGTGAGGTTGCAGTCCAGTTCTGCCATAGGGGACTCTAATATGACAGTGTGCAGGACAATGCATACTGACATGCTTGGTGCATTGGCAGGCCTGTCAGACAGCCTCTTGTAACTGTTAAGGAGCATGGAGTGTCAGGCTCCAAACTAGCACACGGCATCGTGCAGAGCTTGGGGCCCATCCTTCCCAACATGGATTGGCACCAAATCCATGACAGCACGTATGCACCCAGCTTCCTGTTGCCAGTCACATAGCTAGCCCATCCTGCTACCACCCATATGGAGGTGGTGCAGACTGAAGCTGGGCTCTTAAATTCCAGAGCGGCTAGAGCATCCTGCTAGGCCATTTGTAGCTTCAATCATTGAAAGTCAGCAGCCTTCTACCAGCCATTTTGCAGCACCTGGAATAGTAGTGTCCAAGGGCATTGGGCCAGGAAAATGTTCTTGCAAGACAGACACTAAAAAAATGCACAATGGAGAATAATTCATTCTTGTTTGTATTCAGATGCTGTCGAAAGTGGCTTGTCCTGCAGGATCTTGACACGCTGACCTATGTTTGCAGACGGATTTTCAGAAGCGAGCAGGCACTCTTGGACAATCCATCTGGATCAAAGGAGCCAGCAGACTCCCTGCCTTCTCCTCCTCTCCCTCCTCTTGTCAATGGCTGTGCCCTCATTATGGTGATGTCATGGAGGATGCAGTAGACTACCACAAATTTGGAGACACAGTGAGGGAATATACCAAAGGGCTCCCCCAAGCCGTCTAGATAATGGAAGTATTTCTTTCGCATATCGATAGTCAACTCCACAAGGTTTATTTCCTTTAAATTCATTTATCGGATGTGGGCCTTGCTGAGTTTCCCATCCTTAATTGCCCTCAAGAAGGTGGAGGTGAGTTGAACTCTTGAACAGTTGCAGTCCATGTGGTGTTGGGGAGAGAATTTGAGGAATTTGACCCAGCGACAGTGAAGGAACAGCGATATAGTTCTTAGTCAGGGTGGTGAGTGGCTTGGAGGGGAACTTCCAGGTGATGGTGTTCCCATGTTCCTGCTGCCCTGTCTTTCTGGATGGTAGTAGTCGTGGGTTTGGAAGATGTTGTCTCAGGAGCCTTAGTGAGTTTCTGCAATGCATCTTGTATATGGTACACATGGCTGTCACTGTTCGCCGGTGGTGGAGGGAGTGAATGTTTGTGGAAGGAGTGCAAATCAACAGGCTGATTTGTTCTGAATGGTGTCAAATATTTAGGAGCTGCACTCATCCAGGAAAGTCGGAAGCATTCCCTCATATTCCTGACTTGTTCTTTGTAGATGGTAAGCTGGCTTTGGGGAATCAGGCAGTGAGTTAGTTACCATAGGATTCCTAACCTCTGACCTGCTCTTGTAGACATATTATTTATGTGGCTAGTCCAGTTGATTTTCTGCAACCCCCAGGATATTGATAGTGGGACTTTCAGCAATGATAATGCCTTGAATGTCAATGGGTAATGGTTAGATTGTCTCTTTTTGGAGGTGATCATTGTCTGGCACTTGTGTGCCTCAAATGCTACTTGCCACTTGTCAACCCAAGCCTGGATATTGTCCAAGTCTTGTTGCATTTGGACATGGACTACTTCAGTGAGGTGTCAAATGGTGCTAAACATTGTGCAGCCATTAGCAAACACCCCCACTTCTGACCTTATGATCGAAGGAAGGTAATTAAATAAATAGCTGAAGGTGGTTGGGCCCAGCACACTTCCCTGAAGAACTCCTCCTAAAACTGAGATGACTGACCTCCAACAACCACAACCATCTTCCGTTGTGCTGGGTGCGACTCCAACCAATGGAGAGATTTCACCCTGAGTTCCATTGCATTATGGCTCCGGACCAAAACCGCAATTTTTGTTATGGTCCTGGATTAGAATCCAACAACTTGCATTTGGTAAAACTGTGTCTCCTAACAAACCTTTGGTTCTTGGAGGTCCAAAGATGGCAGGAACAGTAGACTGCCTCCTATTTCCAGAACAGTCAGCATTCACTGGCACTATAATTTCACGGTCACACACCAATTGTACATGAATAGAATAGCAGCCCTTGTGGCTATTGTTCCCATGTGAGATCCCCAGAGCAACATGTGTGTAGTAAGTGGCTCACTGCACCATCAGGATTCCTGCTACCCTGGCAACGACTGGTGCCCTCTAACATTTCTTCTCCCTATTTAGAGAGGACACATTACAACCTCTCTTCATTTATGGGCCCTCTGTCACCTGCCAATACAGTGCTGGACAACATACTGAGTGTTAACCAGTCCAACATGGAATGATTCGGTCATGTAGAGGTTTTTTTTTGTTAAGTATTTTTATTCTCCATTTTCACATTTTCTTCAGAATTTACAGCTCTCCAACAAGCAGTAAACGGTAACAAGTACAATGTCAATCCCCTTATCAACAACAACGATCCCATCCTCCCACCACCCCAAACAGCGGCCCACCTGACAATATAAGCAGCAAATAAAACAAACCCTCCCACGGTTGGACAAACAAAGGATAGAAAAAAATCAGGAATCGCTTATGGTCACCATTGACCTGTAGAGTCTAACCCCCCCCTCCCCCTAACATTCAATGCCATCCAATCCCCGAAAGAGAATCATAAATGACACCCATGAATTGTAAATCACCCCTCCCCGACTCCTCCCCTCCACTTCCTCTTACAAAACACCTCCCCCCAACCTCTGTTCCTTCCCCCCAACTTTCCACCCCGGTTAGACTCATCGGAACCTGTTCTGCCAGGCTCTGATGGCCGCAGCTCCTCCCCCACCTCACTCCTGTTCTCTGACCAGCGTAAACCGGCCAGCGTGGAGGCCCCCGCCCGGGTCTCTTTCCCCCTTGCCTGGCACCAGGAAAACCAAGAAATCCCCTTTAGCACACAAACCCTGCAAACACACCCAATCCCCAAAGAACCATCATTGCAAGTGAAAGTCCTATCTCTTCCCTTGTCCGATTATATACAACAATGGGTCATTTAGCACATACACCAGCACGCAGTGAAAAAAATACAGTAACATGAGGCTGCATCGGTACCTGACCATTTCTCAATTCTGCCTTCACAAACTCCTCCGCTGCTTCCGCCATCCCGAAATAAAAATCCTTGGATTTGTAGGTCACCCTCAATTTAGCTGGATATACTATGATGCACTGCACCTTGCTGATGTATAGTGCATTCTTCACCCGGCTGAAGGCAGCCCGCCTCCTCGCCAGCTCCATCGTAAAGTCCTGATATATGCGTATACCAGCTCCAGCCCACTGCACCACCCGCTTCTGCCTTGCCTAGCACAGGACCTTCTCCTTCACACTATACCTACGAAAACACAGAGTCACTACTCTTGGCGGCTCACTTTCCTTTGGTACAGGCCCCCACGACCGATGAGCCCGATCCAGTTCATATCGGGAGGGATCGTCCCCCTCCCCCAATAGCTTCGCCAACATCGTGGCAAAATACTCAGTCGGCCTCGGGCCTTCCACTCCTTCGGGCAGATCCACAATCCTCAGATTCTGTCGCCTGGATCTGTTTTCCAAGTCATCCATTTTGGCTCGCAGATCCTTGTTGATCTCTATTACCTTCCGCAACTTCTTCCCCATCGAGGTAAGTTGATCACTGTGCTGCGATAATGCCTCTTCCACTTCCTTCAGTGTCTCACCTTGCTCCCGTACCTGCGCCATTGCGCTTGATACCGCCGCCCTCACCGGGGCAATCGCCTCCTCCACCAGCACTTTCAATACCACTCCCATCTCCTTCCTCATCGACTCCATGTGTTTTGTGAACTTACTTTTGAGTTCTGCCGCCATCACATTAGTTATTTCTTCAGCCTCCCCTTTGCGCCTCCCCTGGTGCCCCAGCCTCCACTTTTCTTGCCGTCCCGGCGGTGACCTTTCCACTCCCCAACGGACTTTCAGCCGCTTTTCTCACGGCCGATTCTTTACTTATTTTCGACATTCCCCTTCACTGTACCTTCTCCCTGCTTTTGCCCCCTCTGTTGCCCCTGGGACCGGGCGTTAAACCCCGAAAATGCCGTTCCCGAATGGGAGCCCTCCAATGTGCGGCTGCCTCCTGCCCACCGTCACCGGAAGTTCCAGTCATGTAGAGGTTTAATGCAACTCAGATCGTTATGGTAGCTGCCAGTGCTGTCCTTGCCCAGGTGTGAGGCTGATGGTCGTGTTGAAGGAAGGGGCACAGTTCAGTGACGTGGCCTTGTTAAACCACTCACATCAAGCATTGCTCCTGTGTGAGGTGGAGGTGTGTGAAGTGCTCTCTGAAAACCTGTGTTGGATACGGCCTTCTCTGGACAGCCTCCTCCTCCTCCCTCTGCGCAGAACCTGCCCTCTCTGTAGCTACTGATCTATTTCTTGATTCACATCTCTTCCTATGTCGAGAAGACCAGTCCCCCTGCCTTCCCTGAATGGGTGCACCAACTCACCAGCGGACTACTAAAAACAAAAGGACGTCAATATTTTGAATCAGTAAGAGAATCAAGGGTTATCAAGGTGGAAAAGTGTAGTTGAGGATTATATAAGATCAGCCATGATCTCATTGAATGGTGAAGCAGACTCGATGGGCGAAGTGGCCTACTTTGCTCCTATGCCTTATGGTCTTATGGTACGTCCTCTCCAAGTTGGATGGTTTGCCCTTTACATAGTGTTGGTGTCCCTCAATTGGCTGGGCACACGTTTAGCTACAAGTAATTAGGACTCTAGCTGATACTGTGTGGTCAAATCTACTAAGATGTGCGTTAAATCAGTCAGAGTAGCTGACTGACATGTTGCTTCTGGATCACACATGGCACACTCGTGGTAGCCCCTCCCCAGCAAGAGTGCAGAAGTGGCCAGCAGGGCAGTTTCTGCCTTCAGGCCTCCACAGCACTGGCACCAGGGGCACTGCCGAACCCACTTTTACAGCTGACATGAAACAACTTATTATCATCAAACAGGGAGGAGAAGGTATTAAGGTCACCAGTTCCTTCACACCATCTACAAAACATGCAAAAATGTAATGTAATGTGGCAGACGTGATATGTCATCCATATGCCATTATATAGTGGGACAGTCATTCAAAACTCAAGTTCATTCTCTTGATCTGAAATAGAAAGAACCAGCAGACGCTGAGATATTACTAAATTCTATTTCCAAGGGGCTGAAAGGAAACGTTAATTCCCATAGTTATGATCGCAAAACATGACTTGTGCAGTAACTGCTAGTATGGGACAAACTGTAACCCCGAACGCTCTCTCTTGACCTATTTCTTCTCGTAGCTTGTGGCGAATGCAGTGCCAGAAAATTAGTGTGATAGAAGTGCTTTGTTGTGTTACAGATGTTGCATAAATTCACTTACAGCAGTGCTCAGAGGCACTGCAATGCTCAACCAATTTATTAAATATTGGACTCGGATAAAACGCTTGAGGAAATAAGTCTTTCTGATAGTTCGTTCTTGAAATTTGGCAATCAGGAAGGGAAATATGTTGGCACCCCAATTGCTTCAGAAAGAAAATACAGGAAGGTACTTGCCAGAATTAAATGGCAGTTGCAACTGAAAGATCTACTGCAACTGCATGCATTTGATTTCGCCAATCGCTTCTTCCCTTTGCAAAAGCTGATCAGCAAATGTCTCATCTTCCGTAAGTGTTTTGTTGTTTTGTTAATATGATTAAGACTTTTTTTTTTTAAATTTAGATTACCCAATTATTTTTTCTATTAAGGGGCAATTTAGCGTGGCCAATCCACCTACTCTGCACATTTTTGGGTTGTGGGGGCGAAACCCACACAGACACGGGGAGAATGTGCAAACTCCACACGGACAGCCAAAGATGTCAGCCTGAGTCCTGATCAAGTTGGGCCTAGGGCCTCATTAGCATCAAACAGGCAAAACCAATCTGCAATCCTGGACCAGCTCACCGGTTGGGGCCTGACCAATTCTGGCTCAGACTGAGAGCTGATTCACAAGCAGTCGCTGTGTGATATTGGAGGGAGGGGGGGAAGGAAAGGCGGGGGGTGAAGTGGAGGGGGATGGTCTGGGTTGCATGCAGCTTGTATATAGATCCAGATTTAGGTGAAGAAGAGGCACCTGGGGCAGCGAGGAGCAACCTTTGTCATTCTAACGCAACAAAGATGAAACTACTAAGAGCCTACTGACTGGCAAGAACTGAAGGCAGTTCCAAAAGTTAAATTACTATTCTGTCAATTATTTGTTTAAAATGTGTTGGGGTTCAGCATTTTGTAAGTAGCAGGTACTTTCTGTTTTTATTGCTATATTGTTGTGATTATTGGATATTTTCAGGGGCAGCCATTTTATTATTGCTCTCTCAATGTGTCTCAGTTATTTTTCACCACTCAGTTCATTCAATAGAAGTTTCCTTTTCCTGCTGACTCCTACAGAAAGTAAGTAAATAAACAACAGTGTTATGGCAGCACAGTGTGCAGCTTATTTCCATCAGAGTGGGACACAGCTTCTTGCCAATGATTCCTCTCATAATGAGCTCTCATTCTGACCCAAGTGGGGGAGGTGTAGGGTGGAGTAAATGCATTGGAAAGAGCAGTGCTTCGGAAATTGAGTAAGCCATGCTGTACCTCTCAGGATCTGATTACGAAGCTACGGTAACCAGGGTTAGGAGTTTCCTAAGGTGCATTTACACTGCAGTAAGCAGTCTAAGATTGCACTTTGGGTTCCAGCCAGGCAGAACCCTGTTTACATTGCTTGGCTCCTGCCTGGCTGGAACATTAACCGTCCTGTTTCACGGACAGGTCTGCACTTGCCTGGAAACTAGCAGGGGCCACAGCCATCTCCCGAAATTGACAAGTGCAATTATTTAGGGAATGGGAAGGTGTGGGTGGGGGCTGGAGGAGGGGTGTTGGCCTCTCTGCAATCTAAACATTGAAATGAAGGTCAAATGAACCTGTGACATCACTCTGCAATGTTTGTCACTGCACTGGATTTACATTGCACACAATGTCAAGCCACGTTGGTCTGGGTTTATTCCATGCAGTTAGTGCCACGCTGCTTTGCTGTCCAGTGACTGTGCTTGCTTGTGTGGACTCACACAGAGGCACCTAGGAATCCACCTGACTCTTTACACAGTGACAGTCGCACACACTCACTGTGTTCCTATGCTAGGTCAACCATTTACCTCAATCAGGAATTATTTAGCCCAATTACAGATTCTCCCATTCTCATTCTCACATTTTCACACTGCTAATATGCTTGCATCCCCACCATAAGCTCATGATGTGCGTTAACATAACCAAATAGTGCGCTGCACTGATTGATGTGCATGTCGGGCTCTCAAAGCCTTTGTTCTGAAATCACACCCTGACGTCCAATGGTAACACAGTTCGGAAGTCAGCAAGCAGATTATTGTGGCGGATTCTGCCTCAGTGGAAAATATTTGAGCCTGCAGATCGGATTGTGATCGTGATTGTGAACAGCAGAGATGCTGCATGACAATTCGGGATTTATTTTTGTGTGGTTGCTTCTGACTGACGTGAGGCCAGTTTTGTGTCAGTATTATTTTTATTTGGCAGTGATGTTAAATCTGCAGCAGGGGAAGTGCCTCCAGAAGGTGTTGTCTCATGCTGATGCTGTAATTACAGGAGAGGTGCAGCTTGGCTTCGGTGACAGGCCTAACTTGACACTGCAACAATGAGGCGTGAGACTTTTTGCAGGAGGAAATCTTACTTTGCTTCACTTTAGAGTCAAATTGAACTTTCACACCTGGCATGCTTCCTATGTTTAGCAAAGTGCAAAACAATTTGAGTTTTGTACCGATGCTGATCTTGTGGAATGTGGTTATGTTGTGAAATTATTTACTTTGCTGGCAGTCTAACTGCTGAAGGTAGCACAAGGGGATGTGTCAAACTACAATCCAAAGGTCGAAACATTGTGCTAATATCCTGCAACCCACCGTCATTCATCAATGATTATAATGAGAGTAATTTCTGTTCTCTTACAATACACAAAGGGATACTATCCGTAACATTGATGCCAAATGGGAGATGATTTAATCCATGAATTGAAAACTCCATACATAAAGTTCTCAGATGTAAAATTGGCCTTCAATAACATGAACTATATTTAGAGCAAACTTAGAGCAAATTATTCTACCACACTCCAGATACTTTTCCAATTCCTTCAGCAGGAAAGAAGGTCGGCCACCATGCAAATTGATTGCCTATTTCAATGTACATAACAAATAGAAACAGAAGAAGTCTATTTAGCCCCTCAAGCCTGTTCCACCATTTAATACATTCCACCTCAATTCCACTTTACTGCTTTATTCCCACGTCCCTTAACCCCATTATTACCCCAAAGCCAATTGATCTCTGAAATCGCAACTTTGCGGGAATGTTCCACATCCAATGGTAACACAACGAGGCCAGCGAGCAGGTCAATGTGGTGAATTCTGCCTCAGTGGACAATATTGATCTCTGACTTTAATAAGCTCAACAACCAAGCATCCACGGCCTTCTAGGGTAAAGAATTTCATGGATCCACAACTCTTTGGGTGGGGAAATTTTTCACCTCAATCCTAAATGGCTAACTCACTATCCCAAGTCTGTGGCTTTATTTCTAGATTCCCCAGCCAGGGAAGACACCATCCTACGAAGGAGTAAATATTCTGGCCTCCTGCGGCGTGCTTCTCCACAGCGTGAGGTGGCCCACCATTGACCGCCAGTTGGATCTTGTGGTCCCGCTGTTGTCAATGGAATTTCCCATTGAATCCACTCCAAACTCGCGTGAATGCCCCATCGGCAGGACCGGAAGATCCCATCAACAGGAACAGCCAGAATATCTCACCCCCATATATTTTACAAAGTCCTTTAAGAGTTTCAATGTGGTCTCCTCTCAATCTTCTGAATTCCAGGGAATATAGGCCCCAGTGTTCTCAATCTCTCCTCGTAGAACAATCTCCTCAATCTTGGGAATCTGATTTCATTGCACTTCCTCTTTATTTATACCATCTTAGGGGCTGGTGATACCTGTACGTGCAATGATCTTTCTGCAGTTAGATAGTACCTGAACATTACTTGAGTGGGAATACCTATTCATGAAGGCCAAGGCGTTGATATAAAGAGCTTGATGTTCACCTGTTCAGCTGATCCTTCTTTCGAACACAGAAAGTGATGACGGTGTTGATCCTTGCAAACACAGTTGCGTCTGAAGCTTGATACAGGGGCATGTTGTAGGTTATTTGAAGTAGCATAAATCTGACATGTCCAGGCACATGTTCTCCAAACATGAGCCCTAGCTTATTGTCAAGTGCAGACAGAATACGTAGGCATCATTTGCATTTTCACTTGGTGGTCCCTCATGAACTCTCCTAGAGTATTGGCACATTCAATACCCAGCAAGGTGTGTCTACATTGAGTATTTTTTCAGTAATTTCATTTACTTATCTGCCATAATTGAGAATCCTAAAGCAAGGCATCGGCACTAAAACCCAACAAAAATGCAAAAAGTGGTTGAGTCCTCACCCAAAATTATTAAAGCATGGACAAAATGTGGCAATGACAGATCAGAAAATGCAAAGGAAAACGGTGTGTGTATGTGTGTATATGCGTGAGCATGTATGTGTGTGTGTATGTGTGTCAGTATGTGTGTGAGTATGTGTGTGTATATGTGTGTGTATGCATGTGTGTGTGTGTTTATGTATGTGTGTGTATCTGTGTGTTAGTATGCTTTGACCAATTGAGTGTGGAATAGCTGACTGACATTCATTGTTCCTGCTCACATTGGAATAAAGATATATTCGAGAAAAAATATCAAGGGAATAATATCAAGGTATATTTAAAATCTTTCAAATTTTGAACAATAACTTTTTTTCTGTTTAGCAACCTTAAATCAAGGATCAATAAAAATTACTATGGAGGACAACTACAATTTTAGCCCTCTGTGAAAAAAAAAACACATTTTCACAAAGAAAGGATCAGATGTTGCTAAATTCTGACTATGGATGCATTTAAAAATATTAATACTGATCAAAGCTGAGAAATTACTATTAGCAATATCACATCAATGTGATTTTCCTCTCTTTTCAATTTTAGAAGGACAATAATCAATTTAAAAAACATAGTTGAACACTTATTAGAATAATGGACAATGGATTGATGGATAATTATGTTAAATATTTGTACAGTAATATCGCATATCATTATTTCTAGATTAATATTTGTTCCTCCAGTTCCATTGTAAGATGTAGCTATTTGTTAACTCATTATTGTTGCAGAGAAAAATACTGTGATATACCCAAATGGTGATACATGTATGCAGGGAGACATTGAATTCAATTGAGCATGTGCAGTCCCATTCTTTAAAGGAGGCAGACCACCCAAAACCTAAATGATCCAAACTAAATAAAACACAGATCTTTGTGAAATTTGGACTGCTTCAAGTTTCAATTGATTTTGTTGTCCTGGCCAAGTTGGCTGCTTTTTATTTTTCTTACTAACGTCCCAGTTGTACCAACAACAGATTAAAGCTAGAATTTATACTCTACTAGACTTCAAAATTTGGAAGACAAAAACTCACAACATAAGAATTCAAAAAACGTGACAGAAGGAAGAATTTTACTTTACTTTGCAGATCCATAAATCAATGAACATTTAGGTTGTGCGTGGTGTTTAGTTCTAGATTACCAATGTCACAGTTAAATTCCCAGCACCATGTCATAATTCATATAGCTGACATTCTTATTAAATTCTTTATGCAATGGAAATACCTGAGATGCATTGCAATAGGGTCTGACGATCTTTAATGTAGAATTTGTATTCTATGCAATATCTTAGATGTTCATAGATTTGATCTAAACTTCCAGTTAAGGCACGATCTAGATGCTGTGGATGACAACTATATATCTGATGAACTCCAATTATCCCATCAGACTTGGAGTGGAATGTTTGGGAGTGAAAGATTCAAAATGTGTTTGGATTATGAAATGTGGTGAGGCAGTGAATGTATAAGGTGAAGTTCAGTGGCACAAGTTTACGGAACAAAATAACAGGCCATTTGTACTCAACCTTGTATCCTCTCCCCCATCGTTGCTTTTGCAAATTTGGCAAAGGATATTATTTACGAACCTCTGGTGTAGGGAAGGGAGGAATGAAGATCTGAATTTTAGTGTTCAATACCCAGAAGAAAGAACTGATCTCCTGGAATGAGTCTGTTGTAAAATATTGATTTGAATGTTTGATTTGATTATGCCCATGACTGGGATTGAAGTGGAGTGGAGCTCGTCTCGTTTGTATTTTGAAATCAGTAAATCATAAGAATTTGCATCACACAGTATTAATACATGTGGCAGAGCAGGCAGGTTCCTGCTAGAAATGGGCTTCTAATGAAGTGCATCATTAGTTAGACTTGGTTCCACAAACAACAGCTCAAAACATGTTCCACAACTTACTGGAGCTGATGGCAGTGCAACTAGCGCAATAAAAAAAAAACCACTTATTGTCACATGTAGGCTTCAATGAAGTTACTGTGAAAAGCCCCCAGTCGCCGCATTACAGCGCCTGTTCGGGGAGGCCGGTACAGGAATTGAACCCGCATTTGCCATCCGAGGGTCGGACGACGGCTTCCACAGAACGTGGGAGCCATTCATGCAACTGTTCCGGGACCTATTTGTGGCCAATGTACAAGAGGAAGAATAGTCGGGGGAAGGTAGCGGGAGTGGGGGGGGGGGGGCTACAGGTTCGTTACGGGGGTTCGATGGCTAGCTAAGGCCCAAAACCAAGCTAAATAAACATGTTGAGGGGGGGGGGGGGGGGAGGGGGGGGGGGGGGGGGGCGCAGTTACTACTACGAAGATGCTTACCTGTAAATATGTATGTTAATTTTTGCGTGTTTGTTTTTGTTTGTTTTTTTTTTGTTTCTCTCTCCTAACAATTTGTAATTTGTTCAATATAAAATACGAAAACTGAATAAAAACATTTATAAAAAAAAAGGAATTGAACCCGCGCTGCTGGTTCTGTATTGCAAGCCAGCTATTTAGCCCACTGTGCTAAACCAGCCCCTAAACATGCCCCAATAGGGCATCTGGGACCAACAGTCTCCGTAACCAACGAAATTTAAGCATTCAGAAAGGAACATTGGAACAGTGAAGTATAGGCTGAATTACAGTCAAATCAGGCACAGAAAAGATGGAAAAAAAGACGAAATTAAGAATGAGAGAAAAAGAGGCAGAAAGGAAAAGTATTAAAAAATCTGCAGTGAGGTTAGCAAGCAATTAGTGTGAAAATATTAAATATTCTTTAAAAATTAACAGGGGTGGCTAAGGGCAAAATGTCATTTGTGCATAGTGGCATAAATGTAATAATAATCTTTATCATCACAAGTAGGCTTACATTAACACTGCAATGAAGTTACTGTGAAAATCCTCTAGTTGCCTGTTCGGGTACACAGAGGGAGAATTCAGAATGTCCAAATTACCTAATAACATGTCTTACGGGATTTGTGGGAGGAAACTGGAGCACCCGGAGGAAACCCAAGCAGATCCAGGGAGAACGTGCAGACTCCACACAGGCAGTGACCCAAGCCGGGAATTGAACCTGGGACCCTCACGCTGTGAAGCAACTGTGCTAACTGCTGCACCATCATGCCACCCTGAGGTTCTGGATAGTCTCAATTCTTTGAGTGTCTCTTAATCTGCCGAAGCTTCTGGCGTTTCAGCATGAATATCGCTGTGCTGCAATATAAGGCTTATCTGATGATAGATGTATTTTTCATTTCATACAGGTTTGATCCTTAAATCAGAGGAATGGCTCTCTCCCTGGACTATCTTCTTGCATTCATGCTTCTATTTCCCTCATACCAAGCTGCTCAAAAGGTTTCCGAATGTTGCTAAGCTACATCCTGGTTCATTTATCTTTAAAAATTAAATCTTCCTAAATGAATAAAGGTTGAATCTATTCTATTTCCTTAACTGAGGTTTACTACATTTGAAAGCATACTCAAGGACATTTGGAAATTCAATCTAATCTCCAAAAGGCTTGGAATGATCTTTACACCCTAGGGTGACTTTGAATCTGTAAATTTCATTGGAAACCAATGTCAGTGAAATGGAAATTCAATTTACCGTATTAATTAATGGGTTTGTCTGCAATATTAAGTAATTAGTCCATACGCAAATTCAAATTTGAATGTCTGCTTATTCATTTTTCTCCCATTTACATGAGAGCGAGTATTTCTCTAACTTAATTGTTCTCTCCAGTTTTATGCCACGAGGACATTCTCTTGTTTTATAGCTATTTATTTAATGGAAATTACCAAAGTATAATTTATTTATGCAGAAGCTTCTTATTCTTAATGTTGCCCATTAAACGTGATCTGAGATTGGAGGTTGTTGTTTTAAATTTTCTTTAGGCTCTGTTAAGAACTACCCCAAGTTTACTTCAGCAATAATACCACATATGACCACAAATGTTACTATTAACCTGTTTTTCATGTGAGCGTATATTGTTTTCCGCCTAATATTTTTAGCAATGTGCATTTGAGTATCCCTGATTGTTGAGGTTGACCACATAACCTTATACCTTGGTACATTCATATTAAAGGAGATGTGGATTGATCACATGACTCACAGTAAAAGCATTCCTACAGTATATAAACAAATCTTTTTCTCCCCCTTTAACCACAGACCTTGAATGCTTTCATTTATACTAATGGTCATCTCTAGAGAATATCAGAAAGAATATTACAAATAACAGTGGAGACAGGACACATCCCTGTCTACTGCTCATTCTTAATGTACACACAGAGCACTGTTCTATTTAATTAAATTATGTCTGAAACCAAATTTATGCCAATTCAGAAACAGGAGCTCATGCTCTAAACTGCTGAATATCTGTGTTGCCTCTAAAGATTTAGCCGTTGCTCAAATTGCCGAGGAGTGCAGATTGGATCAATAAATGTAATGTTTTATCCAGATCAGATGAATAAATACAATGCTTTATCTTTTGCAAAACAGGGTTTGCTGCCCTTCATTAAACCTGGCAATGCACTTTCTAAATCTATGACTAAAATTTGACAAAATGTTCCATAACCATACTCCGCTGCAAGCAGCCCCATGCACTTCATTATGTCTCTATTTTACTTAATGTTAAAACACAGAAATAAAACAACTAACTGGAAGCTCATAGCTTCAGAATACATTTCTTCAAAAAGAAAATCTGCTGAACTATTCCTACCAGAAGCTTTCCCTCTAAAAACACAAACAATGACTTATCTAGCCTTTAAACTTAAGATTGTCCCCTCCATTGTCTGTATGATGTGTCTTGGGACATTTTACTATTGTGAGGTGCAACCAAAATGTAAGCTGTTTGTGATGTGCACAGTTTCTGTCCGTTGCAGACCAAATTTCATTTTGAAAATGCTTCCAGAATTGTGCCCTTTGGAAAATATTCTGCATTATACAAAGAGTTTGACAAAACTATTTGGTTATTTGACAGATAAACTAGAATGCGGTTATAGGATAATTGTCATTTGTATTTACTGACAGTTTTCAAGTGTATGTATTTTTGTCCATCTTAGCACTGAGCTAATGTCCCTGCTTGAGAAAAAATTTTCAGATTTAATTTCCACAAACATATTCTGTGCCTGTGAAAGAGATGCATCTTGGGACCTGCAATTTCCATCCTGCTCCTGTGGAACCACGTCACAATGTGTGCACCATGACAACCCATGTCACATGGCAACCAGGAAATAATCCTTTTCCCATATTTTATACAGTTTAAACCATTATAGAAAAATGCTTGGCTTACAGTATTTGGGGGATAATTTACTGTTATCGCTAAAGATCTGAACACTTGAGTGAATCATAGCCTGAGGCGAAACCTTGCGAACCTTTTTTGATGCTGACTTAGATGCTGTATCCATCATCAGTCTGGAAGGCCTGGAGGATGGAGAATGATTGCTGATTCTGCCGCACAGCAAACTTCACAATCATCCCAGGAGTAAAGCCAGTGGAGATCTATCAGACTTGAATACATTAATTTTAAACTGTAATCAGACTTACTTAGTATTCCCTATAAAAGTACATTTCATTGTACAAGTGGAGCACAAGTGGTTAGCACTTTGGCTTCACAGCGTCAGGGTCCCAGGTTCTATTCCCCGCTGGGTCACTGTCTGTGTGGAGTCTGCACGTTCTCCCCGTGTCTGCGTGGGTTTCCTCCAGGTGCTCCGGTTTTCTCCCCCAGTCCAAAGACGTGCAGGTTAGGTGGATTGGCCGTGATAAATTGCCCTTAGTGACCAAAAAGGTTAGGAGGGGTTATTGGGTTACAGGGATAGGGTGGAAGTGAGTCCTTATGTTGGTCAGTGCAGACTCGATGGGCCGAATGGCCTCCTTCTGCACTGTATGTTCTATGTTCATTGTAAAAAAAATGAATATTTCAGCCACATTTGGCAAAATTACAGTATAACAATTATGTTCTGTGTTAATACTGTTGCTAATATATGCAGGTGGCTCTATATCTGCACGTTTTCTCCTGATTTCCAGAGTGGCATATTATGGAAAGTGCAGTTACTTAGGTAGTTAATTTGAAGGATCTCTTGTGTGATCATAACTTTCTCGGTGGCGATTGCCCAAACTCCTTGCCCAACAATTTGCTATAAGATTGATATTTCTGACCAGTCTCTCCTTGATTCCAGCCATGAAGTAAAAGGATGTCTCAAGTCTTTACACAGGGGGCCAGTTGCGGGTTACTTTTCTTGACCCACTGTATGTGGTATTAATTATTACTGCAGTAAATTTGCCCTTGCAACACAAGGACAGAACAGTGATACAGTGGTTAGCACAGTTGCTTCACAGCTGTAGGGTCGCAGGTTCGATTCGCGGCTTGGGTCACTGTCTGTGCGGAGCCTGCACGTTCTCCCCGTGTCTGCGTGGGTTTCCTCCGGGTGCTCTGGTTTCTTCCCACAGTCCAAAGATGTGCAGGTTAGGTGGATTGGCCATGCTAACTCGCCTTTAGTGTCCAAAAAAGGTGAGGTGGGGTTACTGGGTTACAGGGGTAGGGTGGAGGCATGGGCTTAAGTAGGGTTCTCTTTCCAAGGGCCGGTACGGTCCAATGGGCCGAATAGCCCCCTGCTGCGCTGTAAATTCTATGATCTTATGAAGGGATTTTCCTTATTTGTTTTTCAATTGTCTTCTTCTAACTGAGCAAAATCTCCTCAGACTATCCAAATAATAATAATCTGTATTTGTGTCACGAGTAGACTTACATTAATACTGCAATGAAGTTACTGTAAAAATTCCCCAGTTGCCACTCTGCCGCCTGTTCAGGTACACTGAGGGAGAATCCAGAATGTCCAATTCACTAACAAGCACGTCTTTCAGGGCTTTTGGGTGGGAGGAAACCAGAGCACCCGGAGGAAACCCATGCAGAGACGGGGAGAACGTGCAGACTCCACACAGACAGTGACCCAAGCCGGAAATCAAATCCGGGTCCCTGGTGCTATGCAGCAACAGTGCTAACCACTGTGCTACCATGCCGCCCAGTATTTTGCCATCCGTAAGCACTTGTCCATTCATGGTTCATGGAATCATTTACACTTTTGTAACAAAATTCTTGAAAACACTAGATTGCAAAAGTTGCAATCATTCTGCATCACAAGAACTCCCACAACATTTACTGAAAATGCAAACTTATTAAGTCATCATTAAAGAACGTTGGAGATTTGGTAAACATAGTACAGGCTGAAAAACTGGTGAACACTGTCTCACTCTTACTCTTCTGTGCTCAGTCTACTTTCCAGGTACCATGCTTATAAATAGCAATCTCACTCAAACCTGGACATATAGTTCACTTCCTTCAGATTTCACATTTCACTTTTTCTTTCAATTGTATCTTCAACTGAATTTTATAGGTCTGTTCAAAGAAAAATACTATTCTGATTAGATTTTCTATTTAAATGTAATGTAATTATTTTTGTAACAGCAACTTCAGGAATGCAAAATTAAGTGCCCCATTAATTAATAATATTTAATCCCTGTGAGTCACCATAATAGTTTTTCATCTTTACCAGGATTGCCTGCCAGTGTAGAACTTGGCAACATTTAAGGTGTAAGATTTGTAAAATGTAGGCAGAAAGGAAAATAACGACGAAAGGAATTATTATGTAAAGGGAAATCTGATAGTAGCTTATTTAGAAATGCTTCTACATCTGAACATAGAAAGAAAGGGGCTGTTTAACACAGGACTAAATCGCTGGCTTTGAAAGCAGACCAAGACAGGCCAGCAGCACGGTTCAATTCCCGTACCAGCCTTCCCGGACAGGTGCCAGAATGTGGCGACTTGTGACAATAAGCGATTTTGAAGCATATAATATAAAATAAGGAAATGAATTAATTTAATAAAAAGCAATGCACAAAGGCAAGCAGCACTACATGCTTCAAAATTAAAATCTAAAAATCCTTATTGAATGTTTAGATCATGACCAATTCAGAAAACAAAACTTATTTAATGTTACATTTCCTTTTCCTTGGTCTTCACAAACATTCTTTTTTAAAGCATGATAAAACTAAAATGCATTTTGATCCTTTTAAAGTTAAAATATTTCATTCACTGTGTTTATTGTTATAAGCTATCTTTATTTTTAAAGAAGCCTTAGTGATTAGTCTAAAAAGTAGCAGAATACAGAAATGCAGTGGATGGGAGGACTGATATATGAAGAAGGACTGGATTGACTGGGCTTGTACTCACGGAAGTTTAGAAGAATGAGAGGGGATCTCATAGAAACAGATAAAATCCTGATGGGACTGGACAGGCTAGATGCAGGAAGAATGTTCCCAATGTTGAGGACGTCCAGACCTCGGGGTTCACAGTCTAAGAATAAGGGGTAAGCCATTCAATACTGAGATGAGGAAAAACTTCTCTCAGAGAATTGTGAACTTGTGAAATTCTTTACCACAGAAAGCTGTTGGAGCCGGTTCGTTGGATATATTCAAGAGGGAGCTGGGCGTGGCCCTTGCGGTTAAAGGAATCAAGGCGTATGGAGAGAAAGCGGGAGTGTGATACTGAATTTACATGATCAGCCAAGGTCATATTGAATGGTGGTGCGGGCTCGAAGGGCCGAATGGCCTACTACTACACCTATTTTCGATGTTTCGATGGAAAAGGAAATAAGCCAGGCAAAGAACATGTATGAGAAAAGATTAGTAGGTAACAAAAAGGTTTAATCGGACATATTTCATAAATGTGTAAAGGGTAAAAGAATAGTCTAAGGAAGGATGAGGCTGATTAGACACCAAAGAAAAGGAGCAGATTGCATGGTTGAGGTATTGAATGAGTACTTTATATTTATCTTCACAAAAGAAGATGATGCTGCCAATGGTACAGCAAAGGAGAAAACAGGGGCAAAATTAGATAAGATAAAAATAGGTAAAGGAGAGCTACTTGAAAGTTTGGCAACAATTAAAGTAGAAAGGTTATTCAATGGGATGCATCTTTAGGTGTTAAGAGGTACGAATATCAGAAGTTCTAGCCATACTTTTTCAATCCTCATTGAGGAATGGTACCAAAGAATTGAAGAGTTGCAAATCCTATACCGCCGTTCAAAAAAAGAGGAATTATTGTGGTAAATGCTGTCAACGTGTCAGTGGTGACAAAACTTGAAGACCACATAATCTAAGACAAAAATAATTCCAATTGGAAAGAAGTTGGTTAATGACAGCCAGTATAGATCTGTTCAAGACAAATCATGTTTGATTAATTTAATTGAGCCCTTTAATGAGGCAAAGGAGAGGGATGTGATGGTAATGCAGTTGGTGTTGTGTTTCTGGACTTTCACAAGACATTTTAAAAAGTAACATATAATAGACTTGAATATAAAATAAAATTGAAACCCATGAGATTAATGGGGCAATGGCAGCATTGATTCAAAATTGGCTAAGAGATGACAGCAGAGAACAGTGCTGAACTTTCAGAATGAAGGGAATGAAACTGTGGTCACTCCCAAGGCTAGTATTAGGACCAAGATAAAAACAATTACTGCAGATGCTGGAATCTGAAGCAAAAACAGAAAATACTGGACAATTTCAACAGGTCTGAGACCATCTGTGGAGAGAGAAGGCAGCTACATTTTCCACTCTAGATAGCTAGAATCATCCAGACCCGGAATGTTAGCTCCGTCCTCTCTCTACAGATGCTGTCAGAGCTGCTGAGATTGTCCAGCATTTTCTGTTTTTGTGTTAGTATTAGGACCATTGGCTTCATGATGTGTATTAATGGCCTGGACTTGTACGGATGCACAATTTCAAAGTTTGCAGATCATGTAAAAATGTGAATTGTGTTAAACAGTGAAACGGATAGTAGCAGGCTACAGCAGGACATAGATTCATGAAATGTGCAGGCAGATGATGATTAACACAGAGAACTGTGAAGTTATGCATTTTGATCGGCAGAATGAGGTGGCATGATGTAAGTAAACTTGCATAATTTTAAAGGGGTACAGGAACAGAACCATCTTGGGGTTCACAATCTTTAAATGTTAACGTAATTGATAAATTTGTTAAACGGATTAGAAAGATATTTGACTTTATGAGTAGAAGCATAATACACAAAATCAAGTAACCTATTCTAAACCTTTATAAATCATTAGTTATGCCTTGATGAGTGTATTGTGTCCAATCATGAGCACCTCATTAGAGGAATGAGCTCAAAAAAAGAGGCTGCAGTGTGTTACAGGGTAGGGAACCTCAGTTGTGTGCCGACGCTCGGATTGCTCTCCTTAGCACAGAAGGTGAAAATTAATGGAAATTTTCAACATTCTAAGCATTTTGACAGAGGAAATAAGGAAATAGGGGAGGCAATAAGCAAAGGATAGTCATTTAAGATCATTGACAAAAGAGCCAGAAGGTAGCTGAGGCTTTATTTTTGGACGCACCAAGTCATGTTCTACAATTCACTGACTGAAAAACTTGTGGAAGAAAACTCAATCGTAACATGCAAAACCAAAATTGTATATGAAGAAAGAATTCAACAGTGGGATTAACCAAATAACTCTTTCAAGGAATGGTCAGAAACATGATGGATCGAATCATGTAGCATTGTAGCACAGTGGTTAGCACAGTTGCTTCACAGCTCCAGGGTCCAAGGTTCGATTCCCAGCTTGGGTCACTGTCAGTGCCGAGTCTGCACATCCTCCCCGTGTCTGCGTGGGTTTCCTCCGGGTACTCCAGTTTCCTCCCACAGTCCAAAGATGTGCAGGTTAGGTGGATTGGCCATGATAAATTGCCCTAAGTGTCCAAGTGGTTGGGTGGGGTTAGTGGGTTACGGGGATAGGGTGGAGGTGTGGGCTTAAGTGGGGTGCTCTTTCCAAGGACGTTGCAGACTCATTGGGCTGAATGGCCTCCTTCTGCACTGTAAATTCAACGATTCTATGAATAACATCCAGATGAGCTGGATGATTTTGTGGCTTAATGCACAAAATTTATGGGAACTTAAATGGGAATAGTAGCTCATTATTGATAATTGCTTTCTCCCACTGTGATAGTTCTCCAATAGCATGTGAGATTCCCTATTCAAGAGATGACAAGTAAACTAATGCCGCTCTGTATTGCAACACATGAAGTATATGAAAGATGTGTGCGCGATTTCCTCTCATGGAGATGTACTTCTCTCTCTGCTCTTGTACTTCTCTCCAGTGTATTGAGTCTGCCATCAATTCATTTCCCATTTGTCCCTCACAGCTGACCGAGAGAGGAGACATTACTATGTTTTTGGGGGGCCTGGTCTGAAGCCCAAGACATTGAAAAGAAAAATGTCCTAATGCAGCTTACTACCCATGTGACAAAAAGAGCTTCAAAAATCCAAGCTTGTGCTTTCTTTTATTGTGTAGGCCATATTTCTTTAACTCGTCCTACAAAATGTGCAATACATTCTTGAGAACATGCCATGATAAAATGCAGTATCAAATACAAAAAGGAAACAAAATCCTCTTTGTTCTTGAGGATTGTTTCATTTAAATGTTCTTCTTCCAAGCATAAATCCTGAATTAGGAACAGACTATAATGGTCAAAATAAACACTATTGTAGACAATTGCCTTTGTAAACATGTTGACCATGCAAAATGTATTTCAAACACACCAAAGCAAGAAATAAGAGAGACCTGTCCATATGGCTCCCATTGCATTAGAGGAGATGTCCTCTAATGTAATTTCTGGTCTGAATTATGTATTTCCATTGGTAAACATCTTAATTGTTGATGATAAACAGATAGCCTTTAATTAATATACAAACACTGATGTACCTAAACTCTAAATCAGTTTTGCGTGGTCTCAGTTATATTGTTCCTTATCATAATCATCAACAAAATTATTTGTAATGACAGCCTTGATTTTCATGGTGTCCCGGCTGGAGAGGTGGGTTTAGGTGCTGAGGGGTGGGTGGGGTGGAGTGGTGTGGGGGGGAGCAGGGTCCAACCATGTGCAATTTTGGATTGTCAGCTGTTATTCTGGACGTTGGTGTTGATTTGTTTCACAGAGCATAAAATACAGAAATTAATGAGACAATGAAAGGATAATATGAAGGTTCCTACAACATACTCAGATGCTCATTAACAGAAACCTGTTCAGAGTGCTGATGCTATCAGAGGTAACAGATGTTTCTAGCAGGATCATTTGAATTGACATCTATATCACGATTAAATTTCAGTATTTTATGACTCCCTGGAGCCATTTAAACCGTTTGGATTGTTGTTTGGCTGGTTCAATGTAAATCCAACACTGCAATATCCTTCTTTGACGTAATGCCCATGCTAATTTGTATTCTGTTTTAGAAGAATGATAAAGAATCATCTCCTGACAGTCAGATTATTAGATCTACCTGCATCATCTATTTTTTTTAACTCTCAATCTGCTTTATGGTCTGAATCCATTATCGTCTTCCCCTGGGAATATGATTCTGTATCTAACAATCAATAGTCAGACCCCAATAAACTCCATTAGGAATCAAATTGTTTGTAGCATGTCCAGTTCTACAGCAAAAAGGAGAATTGAATCATTAAGGTCTTACCTATGCTGCGATGATGATCAAACGTGTTTTAACAGAGCAGCTGTAACTGTCCCTTAAAAGAGCAGTGCATGTTCTGTTGTGTGTGCATGACAGGTTTAATCAAAAACTAATCACAGAAGATATGTCACTTACCATAATTTAGTCAGCTTACAATATTATATGCAGCTATTTTTGTCTGTCTAGATATATAAGCATTAGTTGACTTGCTAAAGTCATTCTAGTTAAATAAGTTATACCTTGATGTCTTTTGTTTAATTGTCATGTGATGTCTCTAACAGGCTGGCGGTTGAATCTGACATTGATGGTAGTTAGATAAATGTTTTTAAAAACGAGACACGTGCCGGTAAAAGCATCATGCAGGATCTCATTCAAATAAGTTCTAAAATGTAGGGACAGCACAGCATGCTTATTGTCACCTTGGGTATAACACTGACTTCACATTATATATTCAAACAATCGAGGCAATACAGGCTAACTTCAAACGAACTCTCAAAAGACATAAATGAATGTTCCAATCAACTGGAAATGACGTTTCGCTCTGTAAGAAGTCAAAGGGGGTGTGAAAAAGACGGTGGCTGCCAACGTAACGTTCTGAAAACCTATTGGTAATAGGAACTGGCTCTGGTCTGGTGGAATCACCAACAGCAGGAGGATTACGGCACAATATGACTTAATCAGTCAAACAACAAAACATGTCCAATAACATGTCCAATAACCGACTCACGTGAGCTTCCAATACTTAACACCTCAATATAGCGGATGGTCACATATCTCAATGAGAACCACGCGTGACACACGAGTCATTTTACTGATAATCAGTAGTGCTGGTCTGATTTTTAAGTGCAGTGCAGAAAGGTTATGCGCTGACTTAATGTCTGGATAAAATGAATTAGAATTGGGAATTATCTTTATTTAATCTGCAGAATGGCTGTTCATTAAACTGAGACAGCCAGCAAGCGGGAATATAACATTGATAAGACGGTTGGCTTCGCTGAAGATGACATGACAGTTGTTGATAGAGGCTATTATGGTCTGGTATGTATTTTTCTCCCCCATTGTGATTCTCTGGAAGTTCTCCTGCGATAAAGGGGTCACATGAAAGAGGCTTATTGTTGATGCTACTGTCTGTGCACAAGGAGCACTGAGGAAACATTCCTCTCTCCACAGACGCTGCTGGGTTTATCGAGCATTTTCTGTTTCTATTTCAGATTTCGGGCAGCGGTGGATTTTGGTTTTAATTTAGGAAAATAAGATTCCATTCAAGGGTGAGGCCTCAAAGCTAAACCCGACAAACTGAATGAAGAAGGCAAACAAGTGGGATGTCTGTGGAGCTTGCTAAACCTGGAAAAATGCGCGGCTGTGTCCCGTGAACCGACTGGGGCGCTAAAGCGAATGGAGTTCTCGGAATACCACCAGGACACTTGGCTCTGAATCACTGGCGCCCTTATTTGTCTGCAGAAAAAAAGTGTTTTGTGCGGATATTTGAGCATGGGCTAAGGGAGGGACATTACTGAATGCGTGGTGTTTATTACAAAAATAGACTCCAAACAACGGGGCGTTTGTGATCAACAGCGAATTGACAGTAAACTGCGCGGTTTCTCTACTGAACTGAATCCATGGGCTGAAGTCAGTGGGATTTTTTTCTGAGTTTGTCTCTCAGTGACTTGTTATTACTGAGCAGTTGCCCACATAGCTGCAGGAGCTAAACCGTGACACGTCGGGGGGTTTTCCAGGCACTTGCTTCTTATAAATACCCAACTTCCCACCCCTTACACACACACACATAACCCACATTCATTCCGTTATACCTCCATTCCACCACCTCCTTCGTAATACCACCCCCCCCCCCCCCCCCCCCGCTCCCCCGCGGACAGCCCACAAGGATGCAGGATTAGCAGAAATTCCCGCAGTGGTTAACATACTCAGGCGTGGATCTCGCCCACCGACCGCAACATCTGTTCACTGGGCAGAAACTGCAGAGTGTCCTGCCTTTTTTGAGTGAAATTTACACGCGCTGTAAGTCATTATTAAAAAGGCAATGAAGCTGAAAACTCACTGACAAAGTGCTTCATGCAGTTTATTCACGGTGCTGTCAGGTAAACTCATTTCTGACTACAGGCGGGGGGGGGGGGGGGGGCAGTACTTTCAAAATCACAACTAAAATTGAGGGAACCGGGGCTCTAGTGTTTTGCAGTGAATTAAACAGTAAAATGATAACTTATGCCTGCTGTCAATTTATAAAAGAACCGAGGTTGAGGTAGGCTACCTCTGTGGAAAATTTCAAATTCACCAGAGAGCTGTGTGTGTGTGTATAAAGAGAGCAGGAGGTTCCCTCAGGGAAAGTTTGCAGTCAAGATGAAGCCGGAATGCAGTGTGGGTGTCACAGAAGTGAATTATTACAGGAAGGGGATTGGACTCAGAAAAGTCTGTGGTTGTTGTGTAACCTTTTGGGACAAACGTTACGAGAATGTCGTTAAACCACTAGGCGAACGTCTGACATTCGATTTTAAAATGTATTTTTCCAACGATAAATTGAATGAAAACAATATTTCTGAACGATTACACACACATGATGGGTATGTGTGGATGATAAATTAACATGAATCCTACATTTGTGTTTATCCAGTCGTTCATATCCATATTTACAACACCGTACAAACTGTTTACTCAGGTCCTCTCTCAAATCACCTATTATTGATCAGTCAAACCTTGCGTATTTTCTGCATAGTCAACTTGACCCACATAATGACAACCGAACTGGCGAGGACAATAGGGCTGCTTTTGATGTGTGTGTTTGAGAGTCGGTGGTAGGGGTATGGGGGGAGGAGGGAGGGTCCTGAGGTGAATAATTAGAATTGCTCTTCAACACGAAGCAATAATCCACTGGCTGACAGTCAATCACATTCACCGGTGTCACTAACGGACATACGTCCTATGGCTGGTCCAAGGGAAATCTCGCCAATTATGAGTGCATTTTCATTATCCTTTTCAAACAACAATTTCGTTTTAACGTCGTGGATTTGTTTTTCCCAAAGCACATGTCTCGCTGAGTGAGGGTGACAACACTTGGGAAAAGGCGACGCCAGGAATGATTGACGTTGGCAGTGTGGACACTGCAGTGTGGAAATGCCAGTCGGTCTCACGTTGCTTCTTCTTTCCTGAGTGCGGTTGTAAGATACATCTCAACATATGTGTGCAGAGGGGCGGCATGTGGCGCAGTGGTTAGCAGTGGGACCACGGTGCTGAGGACTCGGGTCCCTGTGCAGTTTGCACCCCCCCCCCCCCCCATGTCTGCGTTCACCCCCACAACCCAAAGATGTGCAGGTTAGGTGGATTGGCCACGCTAAATTGCCCCTGAATTGAAAAAAATATTTGGGTACTCTAAATTTATTTTAAAAAATATATGCATGCAGTAAGACTCCCAATGCCCCAAACCCCGTGTAATTTCCAATATCCATTGTTCAAACCATATGTTGTTTTGTCAAAAGCAGCAAACAAAGATAATTTCATATCATTTCACCTTCAGCTATGGTTCTGAAGTGATGCATTACTCGGTGAAGATATCAAGGTGTTGGATATAAGTCTAAGTAAAGCTGAGGTACAGGTCAACAATAATCTAATTAATTGGCAGAACAGGCTCGAAGGACTGAATAATCTACTTACGATCTTACTACTTCAAAAATGTAAACGTTTATGCTTAAACTGGCAATGAAGGTGATGCATCTGTTTAACGTGGTGTGTGTGTGTGTGTGGTTGGGGGGGGGGGGTAGAGGAGTCGAGGTCGGTGGTGGTGAGGGGGCAGAATTGCTGGGTTAAATGCAATGCAATGTAAGGCACTCTGGAACGCAACCTGACGATCAATTGATTGCAAATCATGTGCACTCACTGCCTTGAGAAATACGCTGATGGTCTACTGCTGTTCCTATGAAACTGCTGTCACTCTTGGGCCTGCTTAAATTCAGTACAAAGGCCCTGGCTTTGCAACTCGCTCTGTTGATAAAGAACTAAAAAAAACATTACATTTTGCACGAACATAAAGGAGATTAAAACTTTATTCTCAATACACATTGTTCAATTTCCACCTCATCCCATTAATACAACGTGAACCGTTATTCATGCCTGTACTAAGGGAGAATATACTGAGTTAGAACATTGAATTTTCATATTCCCAATTGGATTTGAAGCTAGCTGATGTGACATCGATGAATGAAATGGCATCTCTCTACCAAATGCAAGGGTCTTGAGTAAAACTATATTGGACAACCCAATCCAGTGTTGAATGAGCATGCAACTGACAATTCAATTTAACTGTTTAAGATTATATTGACACTCTGACTATAAGTGTAGCTTTTGATGTAGATTGTTGGTCAAAACATAACTCATAATTGGTTTCACATGAGCGATATCTGGTGTTTATATCCTATGAAATGAAAATGAAAATCGCTTATTGTGACGAGTAGGCTTCAAATTAAGTTACTGTGAAAAGCCCCTAGTCGCCACATTCCAGCGCCTGTTCGGGGAGGCTGTTACGGGACTCGAACCGTGCTGCTGGCCTGCCTTGGTCTGCTTTCAAAGCCAGCGACTTAGCCCAGTGAGCTAAACAGCCCCTATGTGTGGGTAAAAGGAGCAGTGCAGAAGGAACTCTACTCGGAAAATGATGGAGTTAGAATGGAGTGGTGGTGAAAGGTTGTCGGAAGTAGGTAAGAATGTGAAGTTGAGGTTAAAATTAAATCAACCGTGATCTTATTGAATGTCGAGGCAAGCTAGAAGTGCCGAGTTGCTTACTCCTGCTCCTAGTTCGTATGTTCGTTGTCCTTGCCCTATAGTCATAGTCCTTGTGAGCCACTGTCACCTTAAACAAAACAGTTGCATAAGTTCAGCTGGCCATGTTCTCAATGTATGAATGGATTGCAACACAATGCTGATGATTGGAGCCCGAATCTCCATTATGTTCAGCATGCTGCCTAAAGCATTGCCATTTCAATCTAGTTGCATGTGCATATTTATATAAAGTTAAATCATGGAAGTGGTCAGAGACAGGCGAATAACTATCAATGTGATGAACCACAACTATTTTACAATGGCAAAGATAAGCTTCCTTTAGTTGCATGCAACACTTCATTTATGTGAGTCCTTGAGAAAACAAAGCAACTTTCCCAAACCGAATTCTGGTCTGGATGAATGAAACATATCGCTCAATACGATCTTCACTGCAGGACTATAAGGACCAGCTCAACCTTAACCACGGATTCTACAGAGATGCCATCAGCACAGTGAACTGTTTCAAAAACAAAACTGACAACATAATCTGGGGTCACGAAAAGGAATCTGCCCTCTGCAAAAGTTGATAGCGAACTCTCTACGCTTGTAAGTTACTAAGAAAGCTGAAAGTTTTTTTTAAAGTGGCCAGGACAGGATTGGACTTCTAAAGGGTGTGACTGAGATGTAGAAAAAACTCAATTCATGAACATTCAACCAAACTCCAATTGTGATCTGCTTTACCCTTTCCAAAACCGAATACCCTAATCGGAAATCAGTGACGTTTCAACCGTACGGGATCTCAAAATATGCCGATGATGCCATACACGGGGCTCCAAAGTGGCTCAGCGTCCAGACTTGTAACCTAAACGCCTCAACTGTTCCACACGTGTTAGCAATGGAGCAGGCAAGGGTGGTCTAAAAATGTCTCTCCTCAAGCAGCATGGATGGATGGAGATACGGTTAATATTGATGAATTCAGTGTTAATGTAATGAGTTTTGTAGCTTAACCAGGAGGCTTAGCTGCTGCATAGGAACGGCTTCCTACATTTCACAGCTGAAGACAGCGTCAGGTAGTTTGTCAGCCTCCACATACTTCCTAACAGATAGCCTTACGCTCTCCTATTTATAGAGATTGGGGGATGGGTATTTCGGCATCAGGAACGACTAATCAGCCTGTTTCTAAACCCTGTTATTAACAGCCCGTCCAGGGGGACCCAGACATTTTCTGAAAATAACTACCATGTTATATCATGTCCAGAGTTTGGTTTATTTGTTATTTTCGAAAGAATTCCTATAAAAGGTTCACCCAACGCATTAGGAGATCCATAGCCGGCGCAGAATCGGACGTTTAAAGATTGCAAAGACTCACAGAACTGCGACTACAGAAGAAGCAGGGAAAAGTTACCCAAGTGGACTGCCTATGCGCTTCTTTTGGAAGCGTCGCTCCAGTATTCGGAATTAAATGAACTAAATGAGCGGAACTGTCTAATCTACATATTCACCATCCACTGCGTGCTTATTCGAGGTGTTTAGTGAGAAAAGGAATAAAGTCTAGATTTGATCACAACACTCATAAACTGTACGCTGTATTTACTGCCACGCCTAACAGCAGTAGCAACAGGGCATTAACCGCAATGCACACTTTGACATAGGGGGAGGATTGTACTGGACAAAGCAGCGAAGATGTCCGGAAATAGCATGTTACAACACACACAGGGAGTTCGATGAATGATAACACACAAGTATTAGTGTGTTATTATGTATCTGATTGTTGTAAACGAATGTCGAGGTTGTTCCTGGATAATCACACTGGGGGATGCACCCCCTCAGCGTTATTCAAACACGTGCATGTTGTCAAGCCATAGTTCGCTTTCAGTTTACAAAAGGGGGTGAATATCTACTTTCAGATTAACAGGAACTATTCTGGACCGTAATAAATTCCTAGTCTAATAATAACTTATTCTCAGCTCTTTAGAGTCAACAGCACGCCGTGTTTATTAATGATAGTCCATATAATCCTCCAAACTCTAGGGGAGCGAAAACAGTTTGGCGAATTAATATGCTGGATAAGAGTAACTGGGTTGTTTTATAATAACGGCAGGTGGTAACAATACTTCAGGCAACAATGCTCTGCAATTACATTCGGGCACATACTGATTTAAATATGCTGTCAGGTTTAGGACCTTTCCAAACCTTTGTCTGTATGTTCTGGGGATTCAACTGATCATTTTTTTCCAACGTTCTTTTTTTAACACTACTGATGTCTAGTGTGATAACTGAGTTACCCAAAGTTTAAATCCGACACGTCTTTTGCTCAGGTAACAGCTGCACTAACTGTATCATCGACACCAGAGGCCTCTGCGGTTTTAAATGCTTGTCTTCTTCGCTCACCCATAGCGCCATCTATTACCACGTATGAAAGTTTATACGAGAACATTCATGTTATAGAAGATAATTCAGATAAAGGTTCCCACAGCAAGGCTGAATCTTATCCAAGGGTAACATCAATACGTCAGATCAATTCCCATTTACTCCCTCAGTACAGAACTCCTGAACCAGCCAAATAGAATATTGCCAAATATTGTGTACTCACTCCTTAATTTAATCTATTTGCAGAGCCACCTTTCACATGCTACATTTATTTTTGTAGAGCATAATGTTAAATGTGAGCTCATAAAATGTGTGTTATTTTAATTCAGGTTCAGTTGCAAAATGAATGCTTGGACAAGCGTAGTCAAACAAATCCATTGTTACTTCGATTGAAGATGTCACAGAGTGTCAAATAATTCCTACTGTGCAGAAGGAGGCCATTCAGCCCATTGAGTCTGCACCGAGTCTCTGAAAGAGCGCCTTACCTTGGCACTACCCCGTTCTATCCCTGCAACCCCACCTAAGATGCACATTCCATGGCGCTGTGAGGCACAAGTGCTAACCACTGTGTCACCATGCCACCCCATATATTCATATAATTGAATGGAAATGAATGCAACGTTTATATAAGGCAACTTTATTTTCCACTTACAATTCATGTACAACCAATATCTGCCATAGACACACGAGATTACCACTACCACAGGAATGTGTCTGATGATGCTAACCTCTTCCACGTGTACGTTTGCACACATCAACCAGAAGTTACCAGATATTTAATGAAATGCAAGCATCACGTTTACAGAAATAGGTTCTTTTTTACACAAGCCTACTTTCCCCGGCTTTGTTTACTGTTGGATCCGCTGACGCTGCAAGTTGTCGAGGAGGTGGTCATTAATTAAGCACGTTGTCATTGTGGACGTTTTAACTTGGCTGCACAATGAGGAGACTATTGATCGCTACTTGCAGTACACTGCAGGAAAATATTCTCGGCGGCAGGTTAGAAATATTAGGACAACGTTGGAGTACAAACACCATTGTGCATATCGTATCTGCACGCTTTACGGCGTGGCAAGACGCCAATTGTGCCTTTTCCCCAGCAGTGCTTTATGGTAAATCACATACATGGGCCACACATACACAACTCGCTAAGTTAGACCCCACGCTTTAATCATGGATGTTGTTCGATTGCAAAAGTGGCCACTTGAAGGCAGCAATAGCGGGTATTTTGTGTGGGTTGCAGGGATGAGCGAAGTGCAGCGTTGCTGCAATAAGGTCGAGTGCCAGCGGATCGCTGCAAGAGCTGCCACCTGGATACCGACGTGACTGGCGCCTTTAACGACCCAAGGGGTATGGGGTGGGGGGGGGGGGGGGAACATCCATTTATATTCAGATCAAATGACAACCCCAACAAAATGGACCCTGACAGCCATTCACCTCCTTCACTTCACATCACTTCCTCGTGAAGCCGGCCCCTCCCTCCCCTCTGCGCCGCCAATCAGCTCCCGGACGCAACGTCGCATCCGTCAGTCTTGCCCTTCATCCCCCCCCCCCCCCCCCCCCTCTCCCCTCTCCCCCCCTCTCCCCACCTCCTCCTCCTTCACCTAGCAACCCCTGCTGGTTGCTAAGCGAGGGGGCTGGCACTGCTCCGGAGCAGTGGTCACGACGTCAGCGGGTGGGAGTATTATGGGCTGGCGGCGAGGCTCCAGCTGAAGGGAAGCTCGAGTCGCTTTTCTCCCCCCCCCCCCCCCCCCAGCACTGCTGCGTTCGGGGAGCCAGCGGGCGAGCATCATGGAGCTGTCGGCCGTGGGGGAGAGGGTTTTCGCCGCCGAATCTCTCCTCAAGCGACGCATCAGGAAAGTATGTGAGGCGGCGTCCCCCCCACCCCCCACACACACACACAAACACAAACTCCGCTCTCTGCCATTTCCCAACCCAGGCAGGTTTTAAGCCGTGTTTTCTGACAGGTTTGTTGTGTTTTTTTCCCCCTGCCCTCATCCTCCCCTTTCTAGGGTCGGGTCGAATACCTGGTCAAATGGAAGGGCTGGTCTCCCAAGTAAGTCTCAGCATTGCGGCGCCCCACAACTGCGCGGAAGCGCGCGTCGCACCGAGATGTAATGCTTATTTATCTTGTGTGTGTTTTTTTTTAAATCGCCCTTTTAAGGTACAGTACATGGGAGCCGGAGGAAAACATCCTGGACGCCCGCCTGATAACAGCCTTTGACGAGAGGTGAAGGCCTTTGAGTGACATTAACATAAAGCAGATCTCTATTGCTTGCTTCTGCAATTGTTATCAGAGATTTCTTCAAAACACTAATTGCAGCCGCAATATCCACGTTTTCTTGTTGTCTTCCAGAGAACGGGAAAGGGAAATGTACGGGCCAAAAAAACGTGGACCTAAACCTAAAACGTTTTTGCTGAAGGTAAATGCTTCAAAATGTGGTCGATTTTTTTTATTCCACCGTGTGTCATGCATATTTCCATTCCATGCAAAGCAAAATAGTGATGTTCATCTCTTCTGCAGGCGAAAGCAAAGACCTACGCCTTCCGCAGTGATGTAGCGAGGGGACTGAGGATGTCTTACCCGGGCAGGTCTGCTCAAGAATCCGGCTTCTCCTCCACCCGGTCCCGGGAGGGACTCCGGAGGGAGCCGCCGGTAACCCTGCAGCACGGCAGCCTTTCCCGGGGAGAGACCTCCAGAGAGAGGAGCGCCCGGGTGGAGGAGATCCCCAGGGCCCACCAGAAGACGGGCTCGCACCAACACAGGAAGAAGGGGCCGAAAGGCGGCAAAGTGGACTACAAGGACGGCCCGGCTGTCCGCGCGGGCGCCCTCAAAAGGAGCTCGCCCGATGAGGTGGAGGGAGGGACGCCGACCTACCCCCACTTTAAGCGCAGGAAATCCGAGGAGCTCGACTCGGGGAGTGACGAGCTGGAGGAGAAGGTGGAGAGCGGACTGATCCACTTGGCTGGCAGGCAGGAAGCGAAGCTGGGCAGCGCGGTGCCGGCCCCCAGGTCGCAGCTCCATCGCAGTGCCCTGGACTACGGGGGCAGGAAGTACAGTGCGGACTCGCACATCGTGCGGACTAAGGCGGGCTTGGAAAGCATCCCCTCCAAGAGTGAACCAGGGACAGACACCTCTGCACTTAAAAACAAGCACGTTTCCGAGGGGGCGGCGTCCAGGAATAGCGTGTGTGTGGCCAGTGACAGGCCGGTTTCAAAGCCCCCTTTGCTGGCCAGGCACCAAGTCTCCCGCTTTCTGTCGGAGCCAGAGGAATCCTGGAGCCCATCACTGAACAATCTGGAGAAAGTGGTGGTTACGGACGTCACGTCAAACTTTCTGACTGTAACCATTAAGGAGAGCAGCACAGATGAAGGGTTCTTCAAGGAAAAAGTTTGAACAAGATAAACTTATTTGACAATCCTGATGGGAGGGCGTTGATCGTTACTAGCACCTGTCAGTCACAACGGAGTTATTGCTGGATAAATTCTGTGTGTGTTTTTTTTCTGGGTTGTATATAGTTTCCTGGGAACAGGTAAATAGGATCAGCTGCACCCGCCAGGCTCAGAAGTGAAGGGCCCGTTTCCTTAGGCCCGTGTTGTGTGGGCTGTATTTCAGACGCAGTTAGGTACAACTGTATTAAACACATCAAGGGGCTTAGAATCATCGTTTTCATGTTTGCTTTTGCCCGGGTAAAGGTTGAGGAGGCGTGAGATGACTGCTTAATTGCCCCCCTCTCCAAACTGCCAGTCAACAGAGCCCACCCATGATCATGATGGTAGTATTGTTAATTTGTGTCAATTCATTTGTAGATATTATCGGACTTGGAGGACTCCTGGTCCCGGCACACAATCTAGATTATGGCTAAAGTCATAGTCATTAAACAGCAAATAGCTTCAGAATTGACTATGATTGCTAAGTTGACTTTCTTTTTCAGTGGCCAGACTCTTGCCTCCTTTACAATTACATTTTTTCTTATCTAAATGCAATGTGTGTTTTGAATATACAATGCCAATTGCACTTTCCATTATTTCTGTAAAATATAAACAAAATAGTTGTTACTGAGCGAGGTGCTGTATTTCGTATTTCCTGTTCTAAGTGTTAGCTTATATACGCATATATATTATGTGTGTGGGTATATAGCTACGTTTTATTTATCCATGTGCACACAGGGATTCCTGCCATTATACAATGACTTTGAAACATGCTGTGAGGATAACAACAATGCTTAGAAATAGTTTCAGCCAACCCCCTTGTCTGTTAAAACTCTTGATGACTTCTGAAGGGAATTGCTCCCCCTCTATTATCTCCCCCACTTTTGCATCAGGGTCTCTTTCTGTGGGAACATATTTGTTCATTAAAAGGAACATATTTGACATTAGCCAATGCCTTACAGTAACCCAATACTGGTACCAGCTTTCTTTTGATACATATAATATATATATGGAGAGGCATGGGCAGATTTTGTTTTCAAATAACAAGTAAATATGCATATGTGCTAGAAGATTCAAACTGCAAATTGACTGGTTAGACTTCTGCTTTCTTTTTGATAGTTTACTCCAGTAGATTTGCCCCTTCACCCATTTGACTTTATCATTGAAAGCTGGTTTAACACTTCTTCAGATTAACATGGCCACAAATTCATTGTGTGAACCGTTGAGTGGTGAGTAAGATTGCTAGTTTAATTTATTTTAAGTAAGTCAGACCAAAAAAGAGGAAATCGCATCAACATGAATTCTTTAGGAAAGAAAACTTGTTGTATACTTCATACTCTTATTTATAGTCCTATCACCATCTTATGAATGATGCTTTGCATGGGTTGAGGCATATTGACTGACATCTGCAGTGTTCTTTCAACAAAAAAAGACACAATTTTCCAACAACGTTTTCGACCAAATGAAAGTTTATTATTGGTTCCTTACTTCCCGCTGTGAGAAAATACATTGCAGTTGAGCTACTCCTGGAGACCATTCAAATGGGAATTCGATTCTGCGAAATTTGTTCCCAGGTACAGGTGTGCTTCAGTGTGTGAGTGAAAAATAGACCCCAATTGGACTTTGGATGTCAGCAACGTGTTT
Source organism: Scyliorhinus canicula (assembly GCF_902713615.1). Classification (NCBI taxonomy): domain Eukaryota; kingdom Metazoa; phylum Chordata; class Chondrichthyes; order Carcharhiniformes; family Scyliorhinidae; genus Scyliorhinus; species Scyliorhinus canicula. The sequence continues at coordinate 23,945,292 of NC_052163.1, forward strand.
CCAATTTGAAATTTGTTTGCAACAATCAGATCGAATTTTTTCACTGGTTCCCATTGTAACAATGGTCTGGTCTATCTACCGCACACAGCTTTCTTGTTTTGATGGTTTCAATTTGTGAGCCAAGAGAGCGTCTGAAATCCCAGTTGTTGAATGAATCTTAACATAGTTAGGGGGAAGGAAAAGAGTGGTCCTGTGGTCAGAATATAACCTTTAATTAAACTTAGGATTTAAAAAATATTTTGAACAGAAAATCAACTGCACGACTAAGCTTCGTGATGTGAGCATTTATCATAAAGTTGATCTAGTCACTTTTATAATAGGATTGTTTAAGAGAAATGCGTACTTGGAAAGGTATCCCACCTTTACATATCCTGAATATGCTACCATTGTTAGACCACATGGCTTGGAATAGTCTTTAAGATAGGGTTACAGTGACAATGCTTGATTATTTAGATGATTGAGATATATTCGTAAAATAAACCGGCATTTGTGGTTTAAAGCCATTCACTATGAATCCAGGATCTTTGAAATATTTAGACTGCATACACAGAATTAATGTAGTTGACACTCCATATGACTCTGCCATGTGGAGGTGGTTATTTACCTTTTAGAATCATTGCTGAGGTCAGGCCCAACTGATAGAGAGTTACATTTGATAAGATGCACACATTTAGCAAAATGGTTTACCAAAGGAAATGTGTTAGTTCTAATTATGGGAATGGACCCGCAATTGTGACTAATAACACAACATTAATGGAGACGGTTTTATTATTCAAAGTGGGTTGATGTTTATGGATGAATATTTGCCGTCTGTTTTTCTAGCATTGGAGAATGAACAAAGGAGGACATGTCTGCAAAATTGTGTAAACTAAAATCCCTTGGTGCACTTACATGCTGATGGAATTCAAAGGACGTGTTACATTTGAAATGAGAGTACACTAGATCTTGTGTAAAACTGATCTATTGCACTTTGAATGTTTTGACTATTTAAACTTGAAGAGGCCGTGCCTGTTGCTGAATGTAATGTATATTAGTGTGTACAGGCCGTGTCTGGGATACTCAGTATTGTCAGATGTTGATTTGCGGAACTTGTACAATATATATCATGTTTTCAAGGAACTGTTGCCATAAAGGTTTGAGTGGAACTTATAAGGATCGAAGTGAAGCAGACATTGAATGCAGTTTACAGGTGGCATTTAAAGTTTATTATGATCAATCTTTTGGCGCTTGGAAAAATTATTGCCCATATGGAAAACATTACATTGGTCAGAATTTAACTTCATCTCTCCCGCCCCCCCCCCCCCCCCTTAATGAATCTACAAAGTTTGTGAACTGTATTATGTTCTGTAAAGATTATTCAGCTGTCCAACAATTTTGTTTAGATTTGAAAAAGAATGTATGGAGGGGATATAACTATAAACTATTTTATGTATTCTACATAATGGACAGTGTCTACTACATTGCACTTAACTATATTGTTTCGATATTTGACTATACATGTACTTTGCGAATAATGGTGATTAAAATGAAATGTTTTAAAATGTTCATAACATTTGGAGTCTTGTCATGCTCTATGAAAGCATGCATTGAAAGGAAATGAGGTATACTGCGAGAGCCATGTTATAAATACGTCCCACTGATGTGTGGAGCGGTAACATTATCCAATGCAGATCCATAAGTCGGCTTTATTGGGACAGATTAACGTTTGCCTGGGAGCAGTGAACCCTTCTCCATTGAAGTAGCATACACCCTTGTAAAACCTTTTAAATGAAGTCCATATGCCTTATCATAATAGGACCAAGGAAATAATTATTTGTGGATGTCATCATGGACCTCTAGTTTCACCGCCAACCCATTTTACAAGCTGTAACATTCACAGCCGGAACTTTGCAGTAATAAATGCTAACGTTACATTCACGGAGTACCTTTCCCGTGTGTTAAGTTTGCATAGATTGGTTAGTGGTCTTCTACGAGTATGCGCACCCTCGCACTGGTGTGATGTCTTCTTGTGTTTATTTGGGGTGCATTCGACAATGAAGACGCACATTCCGCAATACACTGGACCCAAGACAAGCGGCGTTCCTTTCTGACTGGAAGAGGAAAAATGATTGCTGGAAAAGGTGCAACAAAACACTCTTTCCACCTTCAACCGGGAGAGCTCAGCAATCAACTTTCCCTCCAACGACTGAAAAGCCACCGATCAGAATGAGAATTGATGTAACCTTTCTCCTCACACAGATATAATAATAATGCCACGGGTACGAAAACTGTAGCCATTTAGGTATTTTAGACACAGCTGATTAGGCGACCCTTGGAAGTACAGCAGCTTTATTTCAATAGAATTAATGAAGCTTTGTTTGAAAGGTTGAATTTCTGGAGTCCAAAGTACATAAAGTTTGGCCAGAAAGAGGAATTCCCTTAAGCTTGTTCTATGTCATTAGGAACATCTCTCTCTACCCATACAAGCAGCCCAAAACATAGATAGGCTTTTGGGCCATTTAAAGGCCTCGGTGAAATGAACATGCACATTAGTCTCTTTTGAATATGTATGCGGTTTGGGAAACCTGTTTACGAAACCCCTCTCCCGAATAAGGCATGTAGGCAGAGATGGAATTGGTTGATGTAAGCACTCCAAAAAGTAATTGTTGGGAGTGAGCTCCAAAATAAGCCCACGCCGAGCACGCCCACGAAAAATAACGCCAAGCAGGACTGGAAACAGACGGAGCAGCGAGGAGAAAAAGTTGGAAGACGAAGATTTCCAAAGTGAAAATAGCCTCTCAGTTTCAGTTTTCAATTTATGCTGGTGGATTATAATGGACAATTTCCATCATATTGAACTAGAAATAACCTAGACCGGTTCGAAACCTTCCATCTCTTCAACAACACTCGTTAATTGTGAGCATTCGGGTAATATTTCTAGTGTTGGCAATTTTCCCAGGAAAATGGGATATTTTCGAATGCTGTCTAGCTAAGCAGATTGCCAAAAAGCCGAAATGTGATATTTATGTGCTGCTTCATCGAAATATTCTCCAGTGTGAAACCCGATTTGGTGAAGGACAATCAATGAAAATCGCAAAAGGTCATTTTGATACACTTACATTTATAATTTTTTGATAAACAATCTTCTGATCAAGATGAAAAGGTATAGAACTCTGCAAAAACACATTTTCCTGCTGTTGGCAACCAGGGCAAGCGTCAGTCGTTGCCAGTTCAGACTCCTCTCTCCTCCCAATGATATACTGTCATCGTAACGCATAGAATGATGCAGCCCCTTCCGCGGTCCGAGGTAGCCCTCCACACCAGAACCGCCATTCTTAGAACATCTCAGAACCCGGTTACTTGTATTAACATTCCAACTTTTAAAAAATGTGTTGTGAATCATTGTACCAAGATTGAGTTGAAACCATTCAGATGTGTGACCCTTGTAGCTGGTACATCAAAAGACAGAGGTTAAATTCGTGAACCATTCGTCTGGATTAGATTCCAGAACCGACCTTAGAATATGAAGAACCATGGCAACTGGGCGCCATATTCAAATCTCTAGACTTGTCTAAAATCAGAATGGTGAATGGAGCAACGAAGAAATTTGGAGAACTGCCAGTATCACAAACCTAGATTTTAGCCGGCTATGTCTGATTTAGAGATAGGTTGCCAACAACAATAATATGAGGTGGATTCAACAAGATCAGGCATAACCTGTTTTCATTTGCGTTTGATTAATGATTAGTTCCAAGAACCAAACACTGGATTGTTGAATTGGCCACGCAATTTGTTAATCGCCTCATCAATGCGAAGTGGAAGCTGTTGGCTATTCTTGTATCTAATCCAGGCTTGTTGAGTAGAATCGGGATCAAGATGAACATTGGACTGAATTGACAATAGTGTCGAGACTTGTTTTAAATGGAATTATGAATGAGGTAACACATTCTAGAGAATCTAAGAATGGATATTTATCCCACGTTGCTATTTTAATATTTTTTTCTAATGAAAGGGACGTTTTTATTAGATGTTCACAGCAGAACGTTTTAACAGTTACCACTGTCTTAGGGTTCTTCCAAATGGTTACAACTTGTAACCCATCTTTAGAACTTTGCACGTCACCAGCATTGTATTTTGGCTAGTTCTAGCATTTCAACTCTCACCACCCCTTTGCCGAAATTATACAAACGGCAGATTTTGTGGTAAAGGTAATGAAGCCAACAGTGCCCACCATTATTCATTTGGAAATCAGGCAACAGTATGAAATGACTGCACGTACAACAGTTAAATGTGGAATTCCAGCTGTTGCTGCCCAAGGTGCTCTGCTTCTCCATAGTATGTGCTAAATAGTACGTTATTGTCTGGTTCCCCATTCAAATGTATTGAATGATGTCGATTTGCTGTGGTTACCCCATTGATATGGGCTGAACATCCCATAAGCACTTCGGTTAGGGCTTGTGCACTCCAATGTAATTCCCATTTCATGGTCTGATAAATCTTGATTATTGCCTAACTATCGCTCTAGTGTTGAACATCAACTTTACAAGTGCGGAGTCTCATTCCAGCTGTCAGTCCAGTCTCAAGGGAAGCAAAATATTCCATGGCACTATTTCCAAGAAGATGTGCGAGTCGATATTTATTCCACAACCAACAGCATGAAAAACAGTTCGCCCTTTAAAATAATTTGCAACGCGCCTGTTACAAACCAACGAAAAAGTGTGCTTTCTTTGTAACATGTTGTGCAACATCTATCTGCATCGTAAATATTCATGAAAATGCGTTTCTGCAATTGTAGGTTCATGAAATATAACTCCAGTGTCACTGCGACGAACGGAAAATATATCTCTATGTATTTTTAGGAACGTTGTGAAAGTTCTGAAAGACATTCTGGTTCAGACGTTTAAAAAAAGCAACAGAAAGGCCTGTGTTCATTGCACAAGTGAAACCAAAGTTTCCGACTGCGCGTCAGTAGGTCAAGTTTTTTAAAAAATAGAGACCTTTGCATTTCACTCTTGCAAACGTATACAAACAACTATGAAACTAGCAATACAAGAGAAAGATGTGAACAATCAACCAAATTATGACTTACATTCATTGCTGATTGTCGCTGGGACAACAAAGCGAACTTTTATTCGTGTCACTGTCTCACCAAGGAGCCAGTCAAAGCGAAACTAAAAACAATCTTGACGTTTAGCCACCATCCTGTAACAAAGTCCAACCTGTTGGAAGGTGCGGTGCCCGTTTGCCCGTTTAGAGGCTAAACCTAACCAAGTACCGGTGGCAATTGCAGAATGTAATCGTACGCCTAGAAAATAAGCAGGAGTGGTCTTCGGACTCTTGAATTAATGGCTCCTTTCGCAGCCCGTTCAAAAGAAACCCGGAAAAAGCAATCTGTACTGAGCTTTCACCAAGCATTGCTGCATAAGGGTTTTTTAAACTGTACTTTATCTGGTGGTTGATAATGCAATGTTACATATGAAGGGAAGAAGCCTCGGGCCTACATGCACGAATAAGATCAGCATTATTCATATAGATCGCCAAGCCACTTGTCTGCCTCCTGCCCCAAGTTGGCTACCTACATTAATAATAATTTACCGGATCCATCTTCACTTCCTAAACAACGGGGCAGCTGCACCGGGGGTTGAACAAGCATCTTTCATTTTGTGAATACATTTACGCGATTTTACTCAACAATCTCCCTTTTCTCTCATTGTCTCAACAACAACACAAATGAGACAATTCATGTTGTAAATGAAAGTGTGTGTGTGTGTGGGGGGGGGGGGGGGGGGGGAGCGAATACGAAATAGCTGGGCGATTTTGAAAGTTCTGGAGCTGCGGACTTTGAATGTTGGGGAATGTGGGATAAAACGGGAATATTCTCAGAATGAGAATGCTCACGGAGTCTTGATCCATTGTAACTGACAGAAGTACACGGATCAGCGCCGCTGCTCCATTTCCCGTGCCTTTGCTCTGCATTCCATAATGCAGGTTTGTCCATTGCTAGAACAACACATGCGAGAGCGGCTTGTGCAGAATCAGTGCTGTGAACATTCCTGACATTGCAGACACATATTTAGCAGTTCTCGACTTATCCCGCATTTATCGCCAGGACTGGAGTGGCCGGGTGTATGAACTATCCCAACATCAGGGGTTTAGCCTCAAAGCACGTACCCAGTTTTTTGTTTTGGTGTGTTAATCAGCCACGGGCTCACTTTGAGTTTGCATTGTGCAGTCAGTCATTAGTGTTCAGAGAGACCCAACTACACAGTCAGCCAGGAGGAATGCAGGAAATCGTTTTTTTTTTTACCCCCCTTTCAGAATTCGACTGGCATTAATTTTCAATGGCGCTTCAGCCGTAACTGAAGACTGGATGCTGTCTTTTATTGTTTCGCCCGCTATCTATATGCGATGGCTCTCACTTCTGGCAAGGAGGACACGGCTACCTGAAGACTTGAGCGTTGCCATAAACCGCTCCCCCCTCACCCCCCCCCCTTCGCGGTTTCGGTTTCTCGCCGCGAAATAAGCCTTTACTGGGCTTTCTATTTGGGGGGCACAATTCCGTCTGAATTATAATTCTTCACGCATTCCAGGGTCGCAGGTTTCTGCTTGAATGGAACCCTACAATGCATAAATCATTGGGTGACTTTTAGCTGAGTGGTGAAAAGAACGAATGAATGAATGAATGAATGAAGCGAAGGCTTCCTGGGAACGTCCGCCCGATTCACATTCCAAATGTAGCATTTAGGAAACAAATCCCATTAAAAGCCAACCCCGGCTATATTTCTTCTTGCTGTACAAACTAACAGTACGATTCTGAATATGGGTGTACTTGTACAACATGCTCATGCGGGACCATTTGCAAACAATCCTCGCTGTGTGTCACGGTTGGCAAGGCCAGCATTTATTTGCCCATCCCTGGTTGATCCGAGAATTAGCAATGGACCTTCTTCTTGAAGGTGCTGCAGTCCCTATGGTCACGCCATTGCTTTCTCCTGACATTGCAGTCAAATATTTAGCAGTTCTCGACTTATCCCGCATTGATAGTCAGGGCTGAAGTGGATGTTTATGAACTATCCCAACAGCAGGGGGGTAGCCTTAAAGCACGTACCGATTATTTTTGTGTCTCTTTGTAAAGATTCAATATAACTGAGCTACCAGAGTCAGATATAGACCAAGCATGATAAGAATAGCAAGCTTTATGGTAACTTATTGCAAATACTAACGGTTTATTCCCAGAATCTTTCAAGAATCATAGAATCTCTACAGTACAGAAGGAGGCCATTTGGTCCATCGAGTTTCAACAACCCTCTGAAAGTGTACCCTACCTAGGCCCAATCGTCTGCCATATCCCTGTAACCCCACCTATCCTTTTGGACACTAAGGGGCAATTTATCATGGCCAATCCACCCAACCTGCACATCTTTGGACTGTGGGTGGAAACCGGAGCAACCCACGCAGACAAGGGGAGGAAGTGCAACCTCCACACAGACAGTCATCCAAGGTCGGAATTGAACGCAGGTGCTTGGCGCTGTGAGGCAGCAGTGCTAACCAATGAGCCACCGTGCCACCCCAGAAAAGTATTGAACTTGTTAACAGATTGCCCTGTATGATTTGAACCCACCTTTTCTGCATTATTAGTTCAGGTCTCCGAATTGCTAGTCTACTAGCATAACCGCTAACTAGCAACTAACCTAACATATAATTTTAAAATTGATAGAAAATCAATGCTTAGCCACATTTTAACTTCCAACTACAGACAGGACCAAACACTTCAGTTCGTCATTTTGATATTTTTCTTTATTATTTTATAACATTCCTGTTAAAACTCTGACAAGCTTTAATACTTAAATATACTTAAATAAAAATGGATTGAGATAACATCACAATCACAAAATATAGTTTATTAGTTTTAACATTGTTTCAAATGACAACTTGAAAATAATTACTAGGCAAAGACACGTGAATAATTACTAGAAAAAGACACGCAAAGCTTTTTGTTTTGAGCTCGACTGCACTCTCTTCTTTTGCGGTGTAAATTGTTGTTCCCATTATATTTGGTTTTATTGTATATTGTCCTGATGGGTGCATGATGAGAAGCTTTGACAACATATGTCTTTCCTCAACAATACTCAAGCTCTGTAGCACCAAATGCTGCAACTACCAAGTGACTGAGTTTGAATTTTAGTGCGCCATGGTGCATTAGCCCTATGTTGAAAATCAGTTATCCGATTATCCAGTTTTAAGCTCAGATTTAAGCTCGAGGTTGGGAGAAAAAGATCAAATTTTACAGTGTAAGCAAGGATTATAAAATAATGTTTAGAAAATCAGATCAATGACATGTCAGAGGTTTGATGGAATTTAAAAGGAATGTGGAAACAATTGGTGAAAATCAAACTTGCGGAATGGGAAAGGATGATGCCAGATTCACCATACATGAAATTGATTCAAGATATAGAAATCATACCATTTGGTATTCGTCTGAAATGTGACCTACAATTCAGGTTGGGTTGGGTTAGGTTTGGGCCACAAAGCACCTAATTTTCAATTAGGCAATTTACAACCTTCTGAAGTCAACATTAAGTTTAACAATTTCAAATCATATTCTCTGCCCCATCTTGTTTCCCTTTTCTTTGTAGGATTTGGTTTTAGTCTAATTTTTCTCTTGTTTTTGCTGTTATATGGCGGCTGTCATCATTCTACCATTTACACCTCCTCTAGGCATATCTTTGGTTTCTTTAGTTGTCCCATTACCATTCCCTTTGACTCGGTACTAACAATTCACTTATCATTTATTCGTTTCTGTCTTCTACCTGCTACTGCCTTCCTTTTTGATATTCTTCCAGCCTCCCCTCTTTCACTTGATTAAAGTCTATTACAGTCAAGTCTTTAACTTGAAACTTTGGGCTGGGTTTAAAGAAGGTGAAACGGTCTCGATGGGTGCCTGACAGCACACCTTTGAGGAAAAGTGGTTGAATTAATTGCCACTTCGGCACTTCACTGGCAGTGGAGGATCTTCCCCAAGGTTAATGATCCCAGAGACGGATGCTTTGGGCAGTCATAGGCTGGCAACCTGAATGGCAGTGCTGCCAGTGAGGCAGTGGCTACCCACCTGAGACTTAATATTGGCGTGGCATCTCAGGTCACAGGTATCAGGGGTCAGCAGCAAGGATAGGTGGTGACTCTCAGCAGAATCCACCCCCCCCCCCCCCCCACCCCACTTCACGTGCCAGACACCTTGATCAAGCACGAGTGCCTTTGAATGAGGAACGCCCAGGAGTCCAAGCAACCCCGCAGAGGTTTGTTTGCCGTAGTCCTTGCATGGTCATTCCCTCACCCACCATTGGTTTGATACCAGTGGTGATGTGATGAGGCCCTTAGGTGGGCATCAATTGCCCAATTAAAGACCTCAGTTAGTGGCGGGACTGAAGGGCCATCCATAGGTCTTCCGGCCATGGACTTAATCAGTGTGGAGGCAGGAAGATGACAGGATCACCATCTACCACTCTCCTGCTTGATTGAATGGCCCCTGCCACCAGCCCGCCAAGTGGGTTCTGCCCTTTAACACAGTCTGTCTCTTCATAGATGCTTTTGGCCTGTTGGATATTACCAGCATTCTTTTTTCTTTCACATTTCCTGCATCCGCAGTATTTTACTTTTATTTTGTATTGGGTGTTGGCTTCCAGATACTAGTGTTGTTCTTATTTTACTGGGCAATTAAAGAGGGCAGGTCTCTAAACCACTTTAATATCATTTATGTCTTTATGAATCAGGTTTTATGCCATTCCTGGCATCTTAACATGTGTAAAAGCACCATGACATCACTAAGTAACATTATAATCTAGTCATTAAATACGGGCTTGGTTACTTTTAATCCTGCCATCAATTCTACCAGCCGCAACTCAAATATAAAAGTGCAACTTTAAGAAGTTTATTTTCTTTATTCTTTCATGGAATGTGAATATTACCAGCAAGGCTAGCATTTATTGCCCATCCCTAATTGCTCTTGAACTGAGTGGCTTGCTAGGCCATTTCAGCGGGCACTTAGGAGTCAATCACATTGCCGTGTGTCTGGAGTCACATGTAATGCGGTTTTGCGAAGGGTAGGTCGTGCCTCACAAATCTTATTGAATTCTTTGAGAAGGTGACCAACAGGTGGATGAGGGTAAAGCAGTTGATGTGGTGTATATGGATTTCAGTAAAGCGTTTGATAAAGTTCCCCACGGTAGGCTATTGCAGAAAATACAGAGGCATGGGATTCAGGGTGATTTAGCAGTTTGGATCAGAAATTGGCTAGCTGGAAGAAGACAAAGGGTGGTGGTTGATGGGAAATGTTCAGACTGGAGTCCAGTTACTACTGGTGTACCACAAGGATCTGTTTTGGGGCCACTGCTGTTTGTCATTTTTATAAATGACCTGGAGGAGGGCGTAGAAGGATGAGTGGGTAAATTTGCAGATGACACTAAAGTCGGCGGTGGAGTTGTGGACAGTGCGGAAGGATGTTACAAGTTACAGAGGGACATAGATAAGCTGCAGAGCTGGGCTGAGAGGTGGCAAATGGAGTTTAATGCAGAAAACTGTGAGGTGATTCATTTTGGAAGGAATAACAGGAAGACAGAGTACTGGGCTAATGGTAAGATTCTTGGTAGTGTGGATGAGCAGAGAGATCTCGGTGTCCATGTATAAAGATCCCTGAAAGTTGCCACCCAGGTTGAGAGGGTTGTTAAGAAGGCGTACGGTGTGTTAGCTTTTATTGGTAGAGGGATTGAGTTTTGGAGCCATGAGGTCATGTTGCAGCTGTACAAAACTCTGGTGCAGCCGCATTTGGAGTATTGCGTGCAATTCTGGTCACTGCATTATAGGAAGTATGTGGAAGCATTGGAAAGGGTGCAGAGGAGATTTACCAGGGTGTTGCCTGGTATGGAGGGAAGATCTTACAAGGGAAGGCTGAGGGACTTGAGGCTGTTTTCATTAGAGAGAAGAAGGTTGAGAGGTGACTTAATTGAGGCATACAAGATGATTAGAGGATTAGATAGGGTGGACAGTGAGAGCCTTTTTCCTCAGATGGTGATGTCTAGCACGAGGGGACATAGCTTTAAATTGAGGGGAGATAGATATAGGACAATTGTCAGATGTAGGTTCTTTATTCAGAGAGTAGTTAGGGCGCGGAAAGGCCCTGCCTGTAACAGTAGTGGACTCACCAACACTAAGGGCATTCAAATGGCCATTGGATAAACATATGGATGATAAGGGAATAGTGTAGATGGGCTTCAGAGTGGTTACACAGGTCGGCACAACATCGAGGGCTGAAGGGCCTGTACTGCGCTGTAATGTTCTATGTTCTATGTTCTATGTAATACATTGTTTAGATTTTAGTTTAGACGGGCAGCATGGTTGGTACAGGCTTGGAGGGCAGAAGGGCCTGTTCCTGTGCTGTACGTTTCTTTGTTCTTTTTTCTTTGTAGGCCAGACCAGATAAGGATGGCAGATTTCCTTGCCTGAATTACATCAGTAAACAAGATGGGGTTTTACAACAATCGATGATAGTTATCATGGTCACCATTACTGAGACTAGCTTTCAATTCCAGATTGAAATGAAGTGTTAAGTGTTGAAAGAACACTGTTTAATGTGCACAATAAATAACCTAAGATCTGCACAAGTCTGATTATTGGGGGAGATAAAGTGCCATCAGTATGATAAATAATTTGCAATTCCATGTTTTCATAGATTTTACAGGCAGGCCATTCAGCCCATCGTGTCTGCACCAGCTCTTGGAAAGAGCACCCAACCCACGCCCACACCCCCATAACCCAGTAACCCCACCCAACACTAAGGGCAATTTTGGATACTAAGGGCAATTTAGCATGGCCAATCCATCTAATCTGCACATCTTGAACTGTGGGAGGAAACCGGTGCACTCGGAGGAAACCCAAGCACACACAGGGAGAACATGCAGACTCCGCACAGACAGTGACCAAAGCTAGGAATCGAACCTGGGACCCTGGAGCTGTGAAGCAATTGTGCTAACCACTATGCTACCGTGCTGCCCTGTGTAGCAACCATAGACTCTCACTGTTAAATGTTCTTAATGCTGTCAGAGATGTATACCACATAATTAATAGTAACCAAACCAGCAACTTGCATCCGTGTATAAGCATTCTGAAGTAAAGAATTTGAATCACTTGTGACCATATAGCTGAGTGAGAAGGGTTGCAAACAACGTATTAGGTGCTTCATAGTTGGCTAATTTAAAATCAATCCTGTCAATTAAATTATTTTAACAAAATTGCTTGCAGCAAAATAACTGTTATACACCTTTATAATTCAGGGGATCGTCAGCATTTGCGAAAAAATACTGGGAAAAAGTGAACAAATTCTAAAAAAAGAAAACCTTGAGGATAGTTGTGTCTTTTGTGGGATGAGAATAGGGAGAATCAGGAATCAGGTTCAGGCAGTGTGCAAGTCATTGGTTGAACACAACTTGGTACTTATTGTAGCTAATGAATGGAATATGGTCTGACCTGGAATGGTAATTTGATTGTTATAACCAGAGAGCAAGTTGAGGAATCCAGTTCTATCGGAACTAGCAGATACTGAAACAGAAGAGAGAAATGAACACTGTGTATGGCTTTTAATATTGATCTCAATATTGAGGATGTTAGAGGTGATTAATGGCTCCTCCACATCTTTTATTTTTAATGTCCATCCCTATGAATTTATTGGGAAGAAACCGGAGCACTTGGAGGAAACCCACGCAGACAGGGAGAATGTGCATATTTCTACACAGTCACCCAAGGGCGGAATTGAACCCGGGTCCCTGGTGATGTGAGACAGCAATGCTAACCACTGTGCCACCATGTCGCCACAAAATAACATATTGAATAAGTATGAAGTGAAAGTTGCCATAGTTCCCGAAGACCATAGGCTGCTCTCCCCTTTTGAGAGATAGCTGACTGGTGGTGATTTTCACCTGAAGGTCACCACACCTCAGGCAAGGTACAAGGTTGAGAATACGGAGCCTTCATCGATAACCTCAGCTCGGTAGGGGAATTGAACCCACACTGTTGCTGTAATTTTGCACCACAAACCAGCCATATAACTGCTAGTTTGACTGATGGAACTACACTTAAAAAAAAACATTCATTAGTTGCGGAGTGCTTTGGAATATTTTTGGGGTATGAAATGTGCTCCATATGTACAATTCTATCTTTTTAAACCGTTACAATTTGTGTACATTCTGAGATTATGAAGCAAAGTTTGGAAGAGTCAGTATGTAAATTTAATGTTGGTTGATGCATATGTGGTCATTAGTTAATGATTTTGCATTTAATTGTTTATTTATTCGTTGTTTAAATTTTATTCCTATTTCCTTTGTGTCTATGCCTCCATTAGGGATTTCAGGTTTCAAACATCCGCACAGATACTATCAACCAAATTCAGTACTAACTGAGAGAGAATGGCCTGGAAATGTGTCCGCACCAGTTTTTCAGAGACGTTTTTCATAGGCCTGAATGATGAGGTCAACGCAATATTAGATCTTGTGGTCATTTGAAGCTGATGTGTGGTACACAGTTTGCTGGTGAACCATAATGGAAATTTTGACAATGTGAATGCCAACATCGACCCACAGGTAACTAGTTAAAGAGGACTGGAAAGTGGGTAACCAGAAATATGGATAATGAAGAAGGGCAATTGATTGGGATTTACTGCCTGTTTTTCGAATCAAGACTGCCACTGATTACTTTTGCCTTTTCCCATGGACGGCACATTCCTGGCTTAAATTCAGCATGCACTTTCTAACCATCATGTTCAACAATTATGACACTATTTAGTGCTCATAAAACAGATGATGCATGGCCAAATTACAAGACCAGAGTTTCTTTCATGCAATTGATCTTTGTGCCATGTCATAGAGTTATAGTCAATGAGTCATCAACATTTATAGCATGGAAATATGCCCTTAAGCCCAGCTTGTCCATGCCGCCCAGTTTCTATCACTAAACTAATCCCACTTGCCCGCATTTGACACATATCCTCTATACCCACCCTGGCCAATTGTACCCACCTCTACCACTGCCTCTGGCAGCCCTTTCCAAATGCTCACCACGCACTGCGTGAAGAAATTTCCCATCTGGTCTCTTTTGTATCTCTCCCCTCTCACCTTAAAGTCCTGGTAGATTCTCGTAAATTTCTTCTGCACTCTTTCTAGTTTAAAAATATCCTTCCTATAATAGGGTGACCAGAACAGAACATAGTGGGTGGGATTCTCCAATCCTGTGGCAGAGTGACCACGCCGTCGTAAACGCTGTTGAATGGGCCGCTCCCGGTACTAATTCTGGCCCCTACAGAGGGCCAGCACGGCCCTGGAGCGGTTTGCGCTGATCCAGCTGCCAATCCCAGCGCGAACTGTGCCCTGCAGGATCCGCGCATGCGCAGTTGCACCGGCGCTAACACGTGCATGCGCAGTGGCCTCCTTCAATGCGCCGGCCCCGATGCAACATGGCGTAGGACTACAGGGGCCGACGCATTGGAAAGGAGGCCTCCAGCCACAGAGGCCGGCCCGCCAATCGATAGGCCCCGGCCACGGGCCAGGCCACATCGGAGGCCCCCCCCCGGCGTCGGACCCCCCCTCCCCCTTCACAGGCTGCCACCCGACCCTTCCACGCCGAGGTCCCACCGGCACAGAGCAGGTTAGAATCGCGCCGGTGGGACTCGGCTCTTTTCTTACCTCCGCTCAGCCCATCCGTGCCGGGGAATCGTCAGGCCGGCCGCGTGGAGCGGGCCCTGACCGGCGCTGCGCCAACCATGCCGGCACCAATGGCGGCGATTCTGCGGGGAACCGCATGCTGGTGTCGGGGCGGCATGGCCTGTTCGCGGGGATTCTCCGGCCCGGTCCAGGACTGGGAGAATCCCGCTCAGTATTCCATGTGTGGTCTTACCAATGTCTTGTACAACTTCAACAAGATGTCTCAACTCCTATATTCAATATTCTGGCCAATAATACCTGTCCACCTGTAACTTCACCTTCAAGGAGCTAAGAAGCTGTACTCCTAGATTTCCTTGTTCTGTAACTCTCCCCAACTCCCTACCAGTAGGCCCTGCCCTGATTCGATCTACCAAAATACATCCAAAATAAATTCCATCTGCCATTGATCGGTCCACTGGCCCAATTGGTCAAGATGCTGTTGCAATCTTATATAATCTTTATCACTATCTACTATGCCGCCAATCTTGGTGTCATCTGCAAACTTACTCTCCATGCCTCCTACATTCTCATCCCAATCATTTATATATATATATAAAACAAGTAACAGTGGACCCAGTACCGATCCCTGAGGTACAACGCTGGGCACAGGCTTCAGTTTATAATAGTAATAATCTTTATTGTCACAAGTAGGTTTACATTAAGACTGCAATGAAGTTACCGTGGAAAGCCCCTAGTCGCCACATTCCGATGCCTGTTCAGGTACACAGAGGGAGAATTCCGAATGTCCGAATGACCTAACAGCACGTCTTTCGGGACTTCTGACTTCTGGGAGGAAACCGGAGCACCCGGAGGAAACCCACATAGACATGGGGAGAATGTGCAGACTCTGCACAAGCCGAGAATTGGACCTGGAATCCTGGCGCTGTGATGCAACAGTGCTAACCACTGTTTTTCAGTTTGAAAAACAACCCTCCACAACCACCCTTTGGCTTTTCCGAACCATGCCACTTTTCCTAACCTAAGACACAATGTTCAATTGCATTTAGCAGCCTGGCTCATAGTTTAAAAAAATATTTTTATTCAAATGTTAACTTTTTAGCAATTAAACACATGAAATACATAACATTTACAGAACCAAACAACCACCCCAGTCCACATGCAGGATCGGAGACATGGTGCCAAAGAACGGCCCCCAAAATATCTCCAACTGCGGGCAGGACCAGAACATGTAACCTGATTGGCTCGGACCCCTCCCACACCACTGGCTGGCTTATAGTTGATAAATTTATGAAAGGGGTCGGCACGGTGGTGCAGTGGTTAGCACTGCTGCCTGATGGCGCCCGAGAACCCGGGATCGATCCTGGCCCCGGGTCACTGTCCGTGTGGAGTTTGCACATTCTCCCAGTGTCTTAACCTCACAACCCAAAGAAGTGTAGGGTAAGTGGACTGGCCACGCTAAATGGCCCCTCAATTGGATTTTTTTTTAACTTGTGAAAGGGATACCAAAATTAGCCCTGTTTCTGTATTGTGTAATGACTCCTGAAGAATCAAGAATGTGGACAGATCTCCTGAACAATTGGCTTGACTGCCTATGTATAGATTTTAAGGGAGTGGAAAGCCAGTGTTAGTTGAGGCAGAGGGTGTGGTGGAGGCAGTGTGTGAGAAATGCATTTGTATCGTTTCTGGAATTAAAGAAAGTACAAGGCAATGGAGTTGGAAGAATATCCAATGGGTCAAGCATTTTAATAGCTGTAATATGTTAGACAGTAGGGTGGGAGGCTAGCGCCATGGGGACAGCTTTGGATGCCAAGGCAGTCTGCGGGAAAGACAATTAAACAGGGCTGAGGAGTGTACATGACAATGGACTTGATGGGGAACAACTTGCATTTATATAGTGTTTTTAACATAGAAAATTATCTCCACATATTGTTGAGTGGGACATGCCATGGCTGTCAAGGCAGTAAAAGTTGACAAAGATTTCAAAAGACTGTTATGTATAAAGGGAATATTACTTGGAGGACTGAGAGGGTTGTGTGAGAATAGGCCAGGATAGCAAAAACAACAACAGCAATAAGTGTAAATGGCTAGTACAGTTGAAGAAGGGGGGAGGCAAGATATCAAGAGCCTTGCATCAGAGAATAAATGGTGAATTGAGAAAGAATGAGCAGCAAAACTGCCAGAATGGTATAAGTTGAGTTCGGCTCATTGAACTGAAAAATGGTGGAACTGAATAAGCAAAACTGACATCCTCTATTGGGAGGCATGCACTGCAAATAAAGTGATTCTAACTTTGAAAAAAGTACCCAGATATTAGCATTGGCATATTAGAGCAGGCATTATATTCAAACATTACTAAGTATCGTAAGGAGCAACAAGAAAAATAACACACAGGAAGTAGGAAGTGTGAAGGGTCACATAAAAAGTGATCATTACACAACTGAATTCCATATTAAGTTTGTAAGCAACACTTTCAAGTCTCAAAAAAGAATCGTAAATATGAGAAGGGAGCCGACTAAGGTTGTTTGGGTAAATAGACTGAAAGGTAAATAGACAGTGGGGAACACTTAAAGAAACAATCAAAATGTTCAATAAATATACAGTCCATGCAAAAGTTCAACAAGGAAGATCCTTCTGTGGCTTACTGGGAATGTTAAGGATATAATTAGGTTAAAAAGTAGTAAGCATGAGGATTGGGAGTATTTTAGAAACCAGCATATGGTGGCCAAAACATTGATAAAATGATTAAAAATCCATAATATGAGGATAATCTAGCCAGAACATAAAAACAGATTGGAAGAGTCTTGCAAGTATGTAAGAAGGAAGCGAGAAGCTAAAATGCACATTAAAGACAGGATAGATTATCATGGGTAATGCACAAATGTCAGAGACATTGAACAAATATTTTCTGTTTTCCTTCATGGCAGAAGGCACAAATTACATACATAAATAGAGGGTAACCAAGGGGATAATAAGAGTGAAGAAATTAAGGTAATTAATATCAGCAGAGAAAACGTATTCGATAAATTTATAGGACCATTATATAACAGAAGGGTGTATCATCTAAAAGATGCACTGCAGGAACTCGCCATGGCTCCTTAGGCAGCACTGTCCAAACCCATGGCCACTATCTTCTAGAGGACAAAATCAGCAGACACATGGGAACACCAACATCTGCAAGTTCCACTCCATGTCCCACACCATCCTGACCTGAAAATATATTGCCGTTCTTTCACTGTCGCTAAGTCAGAATCCTGGAACTCCTGCTCGAACAGCACCTACATCACATGGAGTGCCGCGATTCAAGAAGGCAGTTCATCATCACCTTCTCAAGGGCAATTTGTGATCTGCAATAAATTCTGGCTGAGCCAGCGATACGTACATACCTTAAATTAATAGAAAAATAAAATCCTCAGAACCTGATGGGCTATATCCTGGCTTTCTAAAAGAAGTGGCTACGGAGACGGTGTATGAACTGGCTATGATTTTCCCAAATTCCTTAGATTCTAGATCACTCCAAGTGGATTGGAAGTCTGGCAAATGCTGGGTGGAATCTGACCAGAATTTGACAAGTGTCAGGCTCAGACTGAAAACTGGTGTGTAGCTCTCTAATTGCACAGACCAATGTTTTCTCCAGATCTTGAGCCTCTTTAAAGAAAAAATGGGTGGACAGAGTTTATGCTGTCACTCTGGTGGGGCGAGGTCTAATATAGCCAGCACCTGGCACAACTCAGTTCGGGGTGCCCTATTTAAAGGGCATCTCAATTAGCAACGAAACATAATGGCCCCCGCTACGGAGGTGTCAGGGCTCTCCTCCACCCTCTACACAACCATCGGGGCTTTTTCCTCTCACCACTCTGGAGAATCACTGGCGACAACCCCCACCCAACATTGTGGAAGCATTGCCGATGTCACCCCCCCCCCCCCACCCCCCCCACCCCCAGTGCACGCTCCCCCACCCCGGGCCTGTAAAATCCTCCCTCACAGCCCATTTCCCCCCCACCACACATTAATGGAAACCACCCCCTCCCCCATTGGTGCTCCCAGGCGGACTCGCCCCGGCATTGTCCCAGCATAGGTTGGCGCAATCTGTGCCAGAGGAAACCAGGGCAGTGCCAGGGCACTGCTCAGGCATGTCCCTTTCCCCCCGGAGGCTATACTCACCTCTGCACCACTGGAGGGATCCCCTCGACTGTTTCTGATTTTGTCAAACTTGTTGCAATCAGGTATGAATATTTAGTGAGTGGGGATCATCTGGCGGGGAGGCCAATTAAAAAAACTAAAATATTTTTAATCAATTTAAATGAGGTTCCTACCCTTTGTGGACGTGTACCTCACAATGACGCCGGCAAGGGCGCGGAAAATCAGGAAATGCAATATTTCCAGACAGATTCGCGATTCCCGAGTCTCTCTGGATTTTCTGCCCACTTCGCCGTTCTTTCTGATGCCGATCATGAGCTGAAAATCCCCGCTATTAAACCACTATTCAAGAAAGGAGGGAGAAAGAAAACTGAGAACTGCAGAACAATTAGCCAGACATCAGTCATTGGGAAACTGCCGGAATCTATTAGTTAGCCTTAACACTACACCAAGAAAATCATAGCAAAATCAAACAAAGTCAGCATGGTTTTACAAAAAGGAAATCATGTTTGACAAAGTTATTAGGTTATTTTGAAGATGTAACTAATCACGTAGATAAAGAGGAACCAGTGGATGTAACGTACTTGGATTTCCAAGGGATAACACAAAAGGTTAATGCGCAAAACATCGGGCCCGATTCTCCCAAAGGGAGACAAAGTGCCGACACCGGAGTGAAAACCGGAGTGTTTCATTCCGGTGTCGGAGGCCGCTCCTTGCCCCCTATTCTCCCACCCCCAGGGGGCTAGGAGCGGCGGCGCATCAATCTCATACGCCGGGCCTTGACGCTTGCGTCAAAGCGGCGCCGTTGAATGACATGGCCGGCGGCGCCTAAATGACGTCACCCGCGCATGCGCAGGTTGGCCGGCACCAACCCATGCATGCGCGGTTGCCACCTTCCCCTCCGCCGCCCCGCAAGACATGGAGGATTGATTTTGCGTGGTGGCGGAGGGAAAAGAGTGCGTCTTTCAGAGACGGTGGCCCGACGATCGGTGGGCACCAATCGCGGGCCAGACCCCTCCTGAGCACCCCTCTGGTGCTCGATCCTCCCTCCGCCCCCACAAGCCCCACACGCAGCGGTCGCGCGCTGTTCACGACGGCAGCGACCAGGTGTGATTGGCGCCGGCGTGAACCGGTCGGATTAGGCAGGTCGCTTGGCCCATCCGGGCCGGAGAATCGCCGCTCGACCGGAGCGGCGATTCTCCGAGCGACCTGTCGCAAAATGCGACACGCCGTTTTTGGGGGGGTGGGAGATCGCATGCGGGTGCCAGGGCGGCATGGCGTGAATTACCCAGCACTCCCGCAATTCTCCCACCCGGCGTGGGGGTCGAGAATCGTGCCCATGGCCTCATTGAGTTGGGGTTGATCATTTAGGATTGAGTTGAAAATAAATGTCTTTACCCAGAGGGTTGAAAAACTTTAGAATTTTCTACCCTAGTGGTTTGTTGGGTTGTTGATGTTTCATCATTGAGCATATTTAAGACTAAAATAGACAGATTATTGGTGTCTTGGGGAATCAAGGAATATGGATGTTGGACAGGAAAGTGAAGTTCAAGAAGAAGATCAGCAATGATCATATTGAATGGTGGAGCATGCATGAGCGACCATATGGTAAAGTGCTGTTCCTATTTCTCATGTCACAAGAATTTATTATAATGCTAGCTGATCTCCCATGTCATTGCTCACGGTAATTCATTAGATTTTCTGTTTCTTTATTTCTTTTAAATGAACAATGTGAGCTTTCTGATTACCAGCTATCAACAGAACAAATGGCAGATTTCAAAATTAAAATAATTGAACTCTAATTGAAAAATAATAATATAATGGGGAATAACACCGCACATTCCTCTCTGACAACTGTTAACAATTATAATGTTTCACTTGTCAGCATAGAAGATCAGGTGAAATAGTTCAAAGTTCTTTGATTTGAACATGTAATTTTGTTTTTTCGAAGAGGGAGGGCAGTTACTGAACTTTAGAACTCCCAAGTTTGAAGAACATAGAGAAAGCTACTGCTGTTTAATCTGTAGTATTTTCTTCTCTGAAACACAAACACGCATCCAGACTCCCTGGTCAAAAATAACTAAATAGGTTTAACAGAAGCAATGATTTTTGAAATATATCTTCTACATTTTCTTTGAACAATTTTTGAACAGAAAGTAGTAGAAGTGAAAGTAACATATTCCATCAGGACAAATAATGCATCCTGGGACAGTAAGTATGTTTAGACTGTAAAATTCAAATTTAATTTACAGAGTTACAGTTCTGAAGATTATAAAATCCAGGTGCAGGATTTGGAAAAGGCTAAGACCTTTAAGTAGAAACTTCAAGGCCCCAAAGCAAACCCAGAACAATCCAATTGGTGAATTGAGGTGACATGGTGGCAAAGTGGTTAGTGTTGCTACCTCACAGTGTCAGGGACCCAGGTTCAATTCCAACCTTGGGTTGCTGTCTGTGTGGAGTTTTCATATTCTTCCCATGTCTGCGTGGGCTTCCTCTTGGGTGATCCGGTTTCCTAACACAGTCCAAAAATGTGCAGATTAGATGGATTGGCATGTTAAATTGTCCCTAGGTGGGATAAAGGGGATAGACTGGGGGATTGGATTGGGCCTAGGTAGTGTGCTCCTTCAGAGGGTTGGTGCAGGCTTGATGGACTGAATGGCCTCCTTCTGCATTGTAGTGATCCTATGAATTTAATCATATTATTTGGAAATATGCATAGTTTTATTTAAACCTGTATTTTGGACAGTGAAAATTTTAATAACTGAGAAAAACATAGAAGAGTTAATTTTCAGAAAGCTTTTTGACTGATTTGTGTTAATTTAGTGGCTGGATTTTGCAATCACACTGAGATGTTTACATAATCAAGTTCAGAATTGGCATTTGAGGGAGAAGGGTAGATGATAGATTCAGATGAGAAAAGATGGACGAGACTCAAGTAGCACATAAACACTGACATGGACTGGTTCAGCTGAACAGCCTGTTTCTATGCTGTATATTAAATGTGACCCACATTGGATTTTAAAGCAGGAAAAAACAAACAAGTATTTCCTTTTTTCCAATTTGGAGTAAGTATTTTATGGGAATTCACCAGTGTAGATATCAATTTGCATAAAACTAGGAAGAGAATACTACTGTCTAATACAGCCTTCTGTTCTAGTTACATTTTGCAGTAATGTAGATTTTACAATGGTTCCACATGTAAGACTTTTGTTTTGTATTTATGTTGTTCATTGTCCCAATCTTTTAAGGTACTCTGCTGTGTGATTAAGTCAATTGTTTAATCAAAAATATAGTGTAATAACTGCTGTATTAGACTGAACTGTACACGGCACTGCTGTAAAAAAAAAACTAGTTCTTCTACCTTTTTGTTTCTAAATTTGGAGTCTGCACAAATGTTATCCTGTCATTTACCATGATAAATGGATTGAGTTACTGAATGCTGACACAGTGCCCTTATGCAAAAGCATTCACAGTGAAAACAGTGACTGAATTAGATAAGGATTTGTTATGTGTAACTTCACAACATAAGAACAGAACATTCATAGTACTGTAATGCATAACATAAAACAAAAATTGTGATTTGTTTTTATTAAAAATGTTCCTACCTGACACATTTTGTTCCTCCTTTAAAGATATGTCAGACAAATGATAAATGAGGTGCTTCATTCCAATAGGAATTTCAGAATGCAGCAGCAATCGTAACCAATGGTGTAACCATTTATTTAACTTCCAGTTCTACAGTCATTTTAATGCAGGGTGAAAATTGGAGATGTAGATTATCAGTGTCTATTACATCAGGAGAAAAAGGTTTGAACGGCATTCAAAAGGCATCTTGACAAACACATGAATAGGATGGGTATAGAGTGAGAGGGATACGGCGCAAGGAAGTGCTGAGGGTTTTGGCAAAGGTTGGTATCGTAGCCGTTGCAGGCTTGGAGGGCCGAAGGGCCTGTTCCTGTGCTGTATTGTTCTTCGTTCTCTTCGTTCTTTGTTCTATTTGTTGTATCTGTAAGCAATCTACAGATCAAAGATCTTTGAGATGGTTAATGTTAGATTGAGAATTACATTCATTCACAATTCACCTCATATTCCCATGATCATTTTGGTAAATAAAATCTATAAATGGGAGAGCTGAGAGCTGAAAGAAAATCATCGTTTGCAGTAAAACCAAATACTGACATTTTCTTGTTTATTTTATGTGCTCACCTGTGTTTAGAAACTTTACATATAAACCATTTCCAAGGACATGACTCATACAGCAGATTTTTATAGTTTTTGGTTCAATTTTTTAAAATTGCTTATTCACCTTCTATTCATGCAAACCCCTGCCTTAGCATACCTTTTCTACAGTCTGGGTGTACATCTGAATTGGGCTAAAGGTGCTGCACAGTAGCTTTCCTCCATGTAACAATGTAGTTCAGTACAGAATACACAATATTCATGAAGTGAGCTGTACAGCAGCGATATGAACTTTATCTCCTTTTATGATATAAACATCTAGTTGTTTATGTTACAGAGCCAACCTCTGGGTTCTCTTCCTGTTAAATATCATGGTTAAACGCCAGCCTAAAATATTTTTGTAACTATATGCATATTTTTAAATCATAAGTCTCTTTATCCTTGCTATCTACGTTGCTTATATTTAACAAAGGCAAATCGATAAAAATAATGTTACACTTTGGCATTTCCTGTTGTTGTATTCTGATAAGTGTGAAAGTTTGTTCCTGTGCACAATACACATTATACAAGAATTGGCCTTAACCATTTGAATTCTGCTTAAGTGGCTTTCTCAAGATTCAATCAATATCAATCTTTTTCTGTGCTCCACTCCTCCCCCATCACTCAGTGAAAATCAAATACATATTCTCTGTCTGCCCACACAGGGATGTACGTTTTTCTTTCTCACTTTTCTTCCTGTTTAAATTAAGCAAGACCATTATTAATTTTAGTTACATTAATGGGAATGAAATCTGTTTTTGCTGTGAGAATGTTTTATCCTCAAACCTTTAGTGTTTCAAAATTGTGTGGCTCACTAGATCTCATCAGAAATTGTTTATTGGATGTGAAATACTTCACATTATTTCAAATGCATTCTTGGTTATTCAATCTTTACTTTTCAAGACAAACTGTACTTCAAAAATACATTTTAGAGTCAGCCACAAATGTAACTTTCTAAGTACTGAATATATGGAGGGTATCTGATAGCTGTTTTTCAAAACTCATCTTTTATATAAAGTTATGTGCATGGTTTCTGAATCTTAAAATAAATCTGTTACCTCACAGTGTTAAGACAATCTATGAGATAACATAGTAATATTATAACCCTTTTTCTTGTGAAATGCTGAGCAAGATGTACTGCCTGGCTTAGAATTAAAATACAGATTGCTCACCACGCATATAATATTCTTCAGATTGAAATTCTCCTCCGTGTATTGTACAGCACAGCTCATGAATTTTTCCTTTGTGTTCTAGATGGCAAAACAAAAGGTGCTGCTGGAGAGAAATTTAACAAGGAAACATGGATCTCAAACTTGAACTTACTGGCTTTTGGAGGCAAACAAAGGCTTGTTCAAGTGAGCTTGGTTGTTACTGGTGCAGGTGCAGCAGTTCCGTAGTCCATACATGGAAGTCAAGACTAAATATGCTCCAATCATAACTTGGATAAATAAAAACCTGGATATATCTTTTTAAAGTTGTACAGGATGGCTGTAACATGGGCTAGGCCATCCACATCTAGTCCACTCGCACGGCCTTTAACACAGAATGTGGTAGAAATTGGGTCACCAACATATCATTGCCCAGCTCTGTCCTTGCCTCTGTTCATGTGCTGCTGAAAGCTTCATTATTATCTTTGTTTCCTCCAGACTTCACTATTCCAATACACTCCTCGCAGATCTCCCATGTTCTATCCCCTGTAAACTTGAGGTCATCCAAAACTCTGCTGCCCATGTCCTAACTCACAACATCCCATTCACCTCTCACCCCTCTGCTCCCTGGCCTACACTATTTCCAAGTTAAGCAAAGCCAAGATTTTAAAACTCCAGTTCTCATTTTCAAATCCTTCCATGGCCTGGTCTTAAATATTTCTGTAACCATCTCATGCCCTGTAACCCTCCAAAGTTTTGTGCTCCTTCAATTTTGACCTATTATGCAAGCTCAATTTTGATCTCTCTTATCATTAGCCATCATGCATTGAGCTGCCTAGTCTTAATCTCTGGAATTCTCTCCTTAAATCTCTCCACCTGTCTATCTCTCTTTCCTCCTTTAAACGTTCCTTTAAAACCCATCCCTTTGACCAAACATTTTGACCTCTGCCCTTATATTCCCCCGTGTGGTTTGATGTGTTACACTCATGTGTGGTAGTATAGCGCGATAGCACAGTGGTTAGCACTGTTGCTTCACAGCAACAGGGTCTCAGGTTCGATTCCTGGCTTGGGTCACTGTCTGTGCGGAGTCTACACATTCTCCCAGTGTCTGCATGGGTTTCCTCCGGGTGCTCCGGTTTCCCCCCACAAGGCCCGAAAGACATCTTGTTAGGTAACTTGGATATTCTGAATTCTCCCTCAGTGTCCCAGTGTATGAATCCGGCTCCGGGTCACTCATGTGGAGTTTGCATGGTCTCCCCATGTCTGCGTGGGTCTCACCCCCACAACCCAAAGATGTGCAGGGTAGGTGGAGTGATCACTCTAAATTGCCCCTTAATTGGGAAAAAAAGAATTGGGTACACTAGTTTTTTTTTTAAAGTACTATATAAACATAAGTCATTGTTGTTTTCAGGGCAATATATCGTGTGCTCCAAGAATATCTGAAGGACTGCCAAACTGATTTGGTCAGCCTATTTTTCAGGTGAAGGTGTTAGGTCCATTAATTACATAAGTGAGATACCTTTTTAAAAAAAAATTTAGATTACCCAATTTTTTTTCCAATTAAGGGGCAATTTAGCGTGGCCAATCCACCTACTCTGCACATTTTTGGGTTGTGGGGGCGAAACCCACGCAGACACGGGGAGAATGTGCAAACTCCACACGGACAGTGACCCAGAGCCGGGATCGAACCTGGGACCTCAGCGCCGTGAGGCTGTTGTGCTAACCACTAGGCCACCGTGCTGCCCTATAAGTGAGATACCTAACATCTGCTTTTGATTGCACTCCTGGACTGGGTTGCAAGGAGTGGAGTAGGCTGCTTTGATCAGGATTTGTCAATGGCTGTTGAGATCCAAAGAGCAATCGCAAACCAGGTGAAATAAATGAGTCTCAGTAGGGCCACTCACTCTGTTAGTTATATGTGTGAAAATGAAGGTTAAAAGCACAGAAACAGACCAATGAGGGCATTTTCTCGATATGAATCTTCCAATTATACTCTCCTCATTAATGCTCCTCTGGCGCACTGACCTGATCTGAAAGCTGCCCAGGATGCTTCAAACCTAGGATGGGACAGTTGTTGAAACATTCCTTTGCAACAAGTGATTCAGAGTCCACCTTGAGCAAGGGAGATGTGTATGGAGGCAACAGATCAATGGATTACCACAATACTCCATGCAAACCCCAACCTTGTTCAACATATATACAAATGGCCTGCCAATAACCATGTTCTGTCACTTCAACTATGCCGATGACATCTGTCGTGCTACCCAAGCTCCATCCTTCTGCACTCTAGTCATATTCTTAATGAAGGCATTACAATGTTGAAACACTACAGCGATACGTGGCATTGAATCCTTCTCAAAACATATCCAGTATATTCCACCATCACTATGCCAAAAAAGACTTGTATGCCTACGCGTTTTAAAAATAAATAAATTGAGAGTATCCAATTCATTTTTTCCAATTAAGGGGTAATCTAGCGTGGCCAATCCACCTAGACTGCACATCTTTGGGTAATGGGGGCAAATCCCACGCAAACACGCGGAGAATGTGCAAACTCCGCACGGACAGTGGCCCAGAGCCTGGATTGAACATGGGACCTCAGCGCCGTGAGGCTGCAGGGCTAACCCACTGCGCCACCGTGCTGCCCCCATACCTACATGGTTGGCCAGAGACTAAAACATGATCCCAACCAAACATACTTGGGAGTGACTCCAGATAGGACTCTGTCCTTTTGGGAACATCTGAAGAAAACAGCATCAAAGGTCAAAAACAGAAACTGACCCTAACCAAGCTTTCTGAATCTATGTGAGGCTCTGCTGCCTCAACGCTCTGGATCTCAGCACTTGCCCTATCATATTCTGCAGCAGAATACTGCTGCGGGTAGCATGGTTAGAATAGAATAGAACAGTACAGCACAGAACAGGCCCTTCGGCCCTTGATGTTGTGCCGAGCAATGATCACCCTACTTAAACCCACGTAACCCGTATCCCAACAATCCCCCCATTAACCTTACACTACGGGCAATTTAGAATGGCCAATCCACCTAACCCGCACATCTTTGGACTGTGGGAGGAAACCGGAGCACCCGGAGGAAACCCACGCACACACAGGGAGGACGTGCAGACTCCACACAGACAGTGACCCAGCCGGGAATCGAACCTGGGACCCTAGAGCTGTGAAGCATTGATGCTAACCACCATGCTACCGTGAGGCCCCGTGGTGGTTAGCATAAATGCTTCACAGCTCCAGGGTCCCAGGTTCGATTCCCGGCTGGGTCACTGTCTGTGTGGAGTCTGCACGTCCTCCCCCTGTGGGCGTGGGTTTCCTCCGGGTGCTCCGGTTTCCTCCCACAGTCCAAAGATGTGCGGGTTAGGTGGATTGGCCATGCTAAATTGCCCGTAGTGTCCTAATAAAAGTAAGGTTAAGGGGGGGTTGTTGGGTTACGGGTATAGGGTGGATACGTGGGTTTGAGTAGGGTGATCATGGCTCGGCACAACATTGAGGGCCGAAGGGCCTGTTCTGTGCTGTACTGTTCTATGTTCTATGTAATTCTGTGCACTTTTCTGGCAAGGTCATCACACACAGATCTTGTTGACGCGCAATTGAATGCAACAATGCGAATCATAACTGGAACTCTCCACTCCCTGACTTCCTGTCCTCGCAAACATCACTCTGCCACACACCAATCGCTGACTAACAAAAATCCACAAGTTGGTTGAAACCATACTTGCCGCAGCTCAATTTGCACGCCACAAT
Source organism: Scyliorhinus canicula (assembly GCF_902713615.1). Taxonomy (NCBI): domain Eukaryota; kingdom Metazoa; phylum Chordata; class Chondrichthyes; order Carcharhiniformes; family Scyliorhinidae; genus Scyliorhinus; species Scyliorhinus canicula. The sequence continues at coordinate 23,973,235 of NC_052163.1, forward strand.
GACTAATTCAACCCTCCTATTTCAATCCTTCCATCGCGGCACCCTATATGGAGAAGCTTCCAGAGCAAGATCTACCAGCATACAGTCTTTTGGATCAAAGAATGGGAAATGTGGAAAGTAACCCTTGTGATAAACCCCATCTGTCGAATGGCAGGCTTTGAACTGCCGTGGTGAGAGTGGTCTTTACTAAACAGGTTCAGTCCAGGCTAGGCTTCTGTGCAGTCAACCTCCACCTCTAGGGCCTCATTTGCACTTGTGAAAAGACACATTACCCAGGTATGTCCCCTCTACGGACTAAATGGAAGACTAATCAATTTAAACTCAGCAAATGAGGAAGCTATCGCTTAGCTTTGGGAATTTTAATTCAATAAATAAGTAAAAGTGCTCCTCGATGTAAGAAAATATCTAAATCCATTTTTGAAGAGTTTATATGCAACAACAGTTTGTATAGAATATGTTGTCCCAATTTTCCTTTTTTTTTGTAGTTCTTAAGTTTCTGTCCTCATGTAATTGTAATGGGTTTTGTTGGCAGGTTGACAAAATGGCTAAAACACTCCATCACATGGCAGACATAAGCTTTAACACACTACTACTGTTGCCAATGGTAACAAGGGTGGTGCTTTCTTGAATACTCCCTGTTTTTCAATCAGCTTTTCCATTTCGTTTTCATTACTTTGCTTCAGTGTGAATCAAATGCAATTATCCCCAAACAAGAAGCTGAATGTTTGTAACTGAGGAGAGCCTGAGTAATTAGAAAAGGCAAAGATGGATGGGCAACGTAATAGTCAATCTTTTCAAAGGTGTTATTGCTTTGTGCTTCGCAGCAGTGAACAACAGAAGCTAATTTAGCAAGACTGCTAATTATTTTCGTTATTGACCAACATAATGAGTCTCTCTCTACAGACACATGCATTTTGGAGGATGGGTGTATCTGCTTTGTGATAAATGTTTGGCGTTTAATTTCTTTATTTTTACATGAGTTTAACACTATTTTTGTTTGTTATTTTTGGTCACGTGATGTAAACAAATTTTCTGCTCAGCCTTTTACTTGCTATTCTTTCACTTCACAGTTAACTGCCTTCTTTAGACACTTATGCTGTATGGTCAGTATGCCACATTTCATTATGTTTTGTAATAAGGGAATAAAGGGCTGATAATTTGCACAGGGGTCCATGTCCTAGAATAAAGCAAAATTGAGCCTTCCTTGTCACTAGAAATACAACAAATCCTGTATTGAACAGCAACCTTAATGTAGTAAAATAACATAATGCTCAATTTGATATTGCGTCACAAGGAAATGTTAAGGCAGATACCAAGGCTTGGTCAAAAGAGATTTTAAGGTGCTGTTAATGGTTAATACTTAATTTCTAAATAAAATGAAACGGTTGAAATAATCGTATGCTCCATGATAACCAGTCCAGTACATTTTCGATATAAATGAAGCAGATGGTCCTTGATCCATGGAAGCCCAGTTTCAATTCTTGTGATACAAGTCTTTTTTGTGATTTGGCAATTCAAATGCGTAACAATATAATCAAGACGTTTTTGTCGTTGCAGGTTACGACATGACAGAAATGCTTTATGGTAAACTGATTTAAAAGACAAGGCATGGACCTAGAATGTGGATCTTTTCAGAATTGAGCAATTGAGTTTGATTCCCACCCCGCCCCCAAATTGGATATTTCTCTGCTCTGAAAACAGGCACATTGAGGTTCAAAATCACTCCAAGATCTTTAAGAACTAAGAACAGATTCTTAAAATTAATTTTAAAAGCTTTATTTAATGATGCAAAGTTAAGAGTGCCACTGGATGTTTTCAGAAAATATATTAATATTGCTAAATGTTCACCAGTTAGAATACTGTGTTCGTTCCTTATAAACTGACACAAGGTTACTATCATTGCAAGCCAATATGCTTTGTTTTTACTGCTAATAGGACCTGTAGAACTCAGTAATGTATCTATTAATAGTGCAATTAGAGAATATTAAAAATGTATGAGTTGTTTTAAGTTTGTAACATTCCTTGAGATTCAGATGCCATTGACGGAATTTATATTGTGATCTGAACTCTTCAATGTATTCCTACATTATAAATGAAGCTTACATGTAAAGTGTAATTGCATCATAAGCTCACTGCAGGTAAATTTATGTAATGTTTGAATTATCATACCAGAAAGTGTTAGATTCTTTATAAATATTTTTATACAGTTAAAGTTTTGTGTTGGCATCATTCATGTCCATAAGGTTTCTGAAATTATTTGACTTATCTTCAGGACTTGAAGGACATCAATTCAAATTTACATACACCACAATGCAAGAGTTCCCCAAAAAATGCAGCAACTTTCACAAATGCATGTTTAATAGAAATAAGAAAGAAAGAATTTGGAAAACATAATTGACAGGCTTGAAAAGAATGAAAGAAAGGAAGGATGGGAAAAATGGAGAGAAACGTAATGCTGAAAGCACTGAATAAATTTGAGAAGACGCTTTAAGGAATTAATAGTGAGCAGTTCGCTAGGAAGCCTCATATGTTGCTTTTGTAGCATCTCTTCGATGAGCACTCAAAACTAATTTTCATTGATAGCAAAGTGAAAATACCAGTTTAATTTCAGAATCAGGTTTAGATCTCACTACTTATTCTGACACCAGGTGGAAAGTAACACCAATCCACAACCAGTTTCTGTTGTGAATATCCAGCTTCCTGAACATTTCTTGAGTTTTCCTCTTCCTGGTTGGTTGTGTGTCTTTTTTTCCTCCTCAATGATTAAGACTCCAGGGATCACTCAGGGAGAACTGAGGTGCTTAATTCAGGGCCACAGTGCTGCAGCTCCAGGGTAGTTAAGGGTGTGGCCATGCTAAAAATTGGAAACCACAAGCCAGGTGCTGGATTTTTTCTGAGATGCATCCAAGGAGATTTATGAGTAAAAGCTTTATTTTCATATCTTAACATTTGTTTTTGTCCTGTAATCGTATCCACCTGCACAGCGCAGAAGTTAAGACATTCAATCAAATGGAGGTGGAGCAGGTGCATGCTGCTGGTGTCTGGCAGTGATGCAAATTCCCACAAATCACCTCCATAAACAGGCATCAGTTTGTATATTGGTGAGTAATGTGTATCCTGCATAGTGTTAGCAGACTGGCTGCTTCGTTTCTGCTCGATTGAGACAGCTATCTTCGCAGTTGTATGGGAAAGCTCTTGAATTAAGACTTGGTTCAAAATGAAAGAATGCCAGGGCAGCGCAGTGGCACAATGGTTAGCACTGCTGCCTCACGATGCCGAGGCCTCAGGCTCTGGGTCACTGACCGTGTGGAGTTTGCACATTCTCCCTATGTTTGTGTGGGGTTTCGCCCCACAACCCAAAGATGTGGAGGATAGATTGATTGGCCATGCAAAATTGCCCCTTAATTGGAAAAAATTAATTGGGACTAAATTTATTTTAAAAAAAGAATGTTGTTAAAAGCAATGACATGGAATAGGTAAGCGGAAGTGGGGTGAAGGAACACTGAACACACTTTTCCCCCTGGACCACTTCTACTTTAGCTGGCAGGCTAATAATATTCAGTTGTCAGACTAATGTGTAAACTATCTGAGGAAATATTACGCCTGTATCAGAATGATGAGAAAGCAAATCAGAAGAGACTCAGAAGATTGATATTTTGCTGTTAGATGAACACGAGTTTACTCGAGTAAAAAACAATATGAAGAAAATGAAGCCATGTTTTGATATTTGTAGGTGTATACTCAATTTCTAACAATGTACTGTGAACAAGGGTTTGTAAGTTGGTTTTGCTCTCAGTTACCTTGACAAATTCTATGCACCAATTTAAAGTGCAGACACTTTTATGGATTGCAACAAAGATTCTAAAACTGTGTTTATTTCTGGCTTTCAGGTTGCACTGCCATATGTGATTACAAAGTCCATCTTCCCATTGGGAAACTAGATGCGCATTTATAGCAACAATGATGAATAAATGTGCACTTTCACTTTACTGTTTCACTTGTGATCATCCAAGCATTTAGTCCTTAAAGCCCACCCATTTCTACAATGTTTGCACCAATAGACAAATGCTATCTGGAGATCTGTATCCAAAATTCTTTGTTTATTTAATATTTCTGATATGGGCCACAATCCACTTTGAACCCAACATGAAATTTTTTTTAAAATATAAATTTTATTTTTTTCCAATTAAGGGGCAATTTAGCGTGGCCAATCCACCTATACTGCACATCTTTTGGGTTGTGGGGATAAAACCCACGCAGACAAGGGGAGAATGTGCATCGCCACACAGACAGATCCAGGGCCGGGATTTGAACCCGGATCCTCAGCGCCATGGGTAACAGTGCTAACCACTGCGCCGCCGTGCTGCTCCTCAACGCGAAAAAAATTAAACAAATTTGTAAATTGGCTGGGTGGCACATTAGTTAGCACTGTTGCCTCAAGCGCTGAGGACCCGGGTCGATCCCGGCCCCGGGTCACTGTCCGAAGGAGTTTGCACGTTCTTCCCGTGTCTGCGTGGGTCTCACCCCCACAACCCAAAAGATGTGCAGGATAGGTGGATTGGCTACGCTAAATTGCCCCTTAATTGGGAAGAAAGAATTGGGTATTCAAAATTTATTTTTTTTAAACTTGAAAATTGGCTTACATGTTAAAACTAGGTAAGGTAACATGAAATCATGAAAAATCAAAGACCTTTACTTTTTTTTATTGAGTAGCCAATTACTTTTTCCAATTAAGGGGCAATTTAGCATGGCCAATCCACCTAACCTGCAAGTCTTTGGGTTGGGGGGGTAAAACCCACGCAGACATGGGGAGAACGTGCAAACTCCACATGGACAGTGACCCAGGGCCGGGATTCGAACCCGGGTCCTCAGCGCCGTAGTCAGCAATGCTAACCACTGAGCCAAGGTGCTGCCCTAAAGACGTTTACTATTTATAAGTACATTTGTAATATTGCTGAGTTCAGGAAAGTCACAAATTTGGTTTAAAGCCCAGTTTGTATTTTGAAAAATGGATTTCTGAAATAATTAAAACATAGCAATCTGATCAGGTCAGCTAAGGGAATGCCAAACCATAAAATTAGGTTTAAGCAGTCAACATAATTCATCTAAATCCACAATTAAATTACAGAATTGAGATCATTCTAACATATTAGTTGTTTAGGACATATGGAACTGTAGCTTTCAAACAGTGATGTTATTCTGGTTCTGTTCAATGCACTCCATGTGCCTCACCACAGTTACACCAGGGGATTAATAATTGAACATGAGGCAGGGAATTGGGATTAAAAAGACAGAGCTGACATGACTAACAGATTGATATGGCTGGTTCAATAGTTGAATGGCCTATTTATGTTCCTGTTGCAGCATCAAGGACTTGGAAAACAAACTGCAGCCTTCAATTAAAGCTTCTATATCTAGTTTTCATTGAGCTCCCTTAATCTCAATGAAATGTCAATGATGATAGTACAGATCTGCTCTTGAAGATGTTGCCTAATAGCAAAGAACTTGTCAAGAATGTAGATTTACAGGATTTATTGATGTGCATTTTTCCCAGGGCACAATTATCGAACCTGCTGAAGTGGCTCTGAAAGGAATCTGGTATTATTTTAGAATATAGAAGAGTTTCTTAAACAGTAGGTTATCTTCATGTTGTTTTGAGTCGGAAGCATTAGACGTTTTATTTCTTCTGATAATTTATAACCTAGAAATTACAGTGCACATTTTCAGCATATGAGCACTAGTGTAAAGGAGGTGTTAACCCATTTGAAAGAGAGTAAAATAATCAGGCTAACACCATCATTAAACAGGCAAAATAATTTTGTATAAATGTATTATGTGTTGGTACATTAATATCACATAACGTAATTGCTAGGGTACTCAGTAATTGTCTAATGAACTGCTTATTATAAACTCAGATTTAGTTGAGCGTGGGTTGCAAAGTAAGACATGACTGATTCACAGTAAGTCACATTTAGTGGCAAAGACAAATGCTACAATGTTCAAAGCTGCATGGGTAACCAGCAGGGATTTATTAGCCATTGAAATTTTATTTAAATGGGCTTTCTCACAGGCAACATTGCTTGCCCTTTTGAAATGGCCATAGAAGCTTGTGGTTAGTCTGATCCGTTTGAGTGGGCTCCTGACACACAGGAAGCATTTTTGTCTTAGTTATTTTTGGTCATTGCACTGTTTGATCTAGTTTTCTTATTTGTCTATTTTGTTGCTGTGTCGGCCTGATTCTTTGCAATGCAAGATTTGTATTTTTATTTGCATTTCTTAGAACTGTCGTGTTTTCAGCTGCTATTATATTTGCAGCAACCAAAATGAGTAGGATCAGAATTCCTTTGAGGTGAATAATGAAGGGGAAAGAGCAGTTTTTGAGAGGACAAATGTGGCAGGTGTGTCTCATACATTACATGTGCACCTGTCCTAAAACCACCACCGGCACTAACAGGCCATGAAAATATTTTCTGGGCATATCAAAGAAGATGTGTCTTTGATACTTCACTTAAAAGAAACCAGCACAAAGCTATGCTATAGTTTGCATGTTGAAGAGTGACTAGCTTTGCAGCAAAGATATGACTCTTTCCTTGGCATTAAAGAGTACCACTGAAGTAAACAAAATCACTTTGCTCCAACATAGTTCAGAAAATATTCCAATTTACTTAGATCCAAAATGGATTATCTTACAATTCCCTATACTGAACTCCATTCATTTCCCATTTTGGGTAATGAACCGGGCCTAGTGTTAGATTTGTTTGTGGGAGAGCACTTTAGAGATAGTGACCACAATTCGGTGTCTTTCACTATTGCAATGGCGAGGGATAGGGCCATACGGCAGGGCAAATTTTATAATTGGGGGAGGGGTAATTATGATGCGATTAGGCAAGAATTAGTGAGCATAAGATGGGAACAGAAACTGTCAGGGAAAGGCACAAATGAAAAGTGGAGCTTGTTCAAGGAACAAATACTGCGTGTCCTTCATAGGTATGTCCCTGTCAGGCAGGGAGGAAATGGCCGTGTGAGGGAACCATGGTTCACAAAAGAGGTTGAATGTCTTGTCAAGAGGAAAACGTAAGAAGTCTTACAACACCAGGTTAAAGTCCAACAGGTTTGTTTCAAACACGAGCTTTCGGAGCACTGCTCCTTCCTCCCAAAGTGCTCCGAAAGCTCGTGTTTGAAACAAACCTGTTGGACTTTAACCTGGTGTTGTAAGACTTCTTACTGTGCTCACCCCAGTCCAACGCCGGGATCTCCACATCAAGAGGAAAAAGGAAGAGTATGTAAGGATGAGAAAACAAGGTTCAGTTGGGTCACTTGAGGGTTACAAGGTAGCAAGGAATGAGCTAAAAAAAAAGGGCTTAGGAGAGCTAGGAGGGGATTTGAGAAGTCTTTGGCGGGTCGGATCAAGGAAAACCCCAAGCCTTTTTACTCTTATGTGAGAAATAAAAGAATGACCAGGGTGAGGGTTGGGCCGGTCAAGGACAGTAGTGGGAACTTGTGCATGGAGTCAGAAGAAATAGGAGAGGCGTTGAATGAATACTTTTCTTCAGTGTTCACCAAGGAGAGGGGCCATGTTTTTGAGGATGAGAGTATGATACAGGCGGGTAGGCTGGAGGAGGTAGATGTTCTGAGGAAGGATGTATTAGCAATTTTGAAAAACCTGAGGGTCAACAACTTCCCTGGGCCAGATGGGATATATCCAAGGATTCTTTGTGAGGCAAGGGATGAGATTGCAGAGACTTTGGCTTTGATCTTTGGGTCCTCACTGTCCACGGGGATAGTGCCAGAGGACTGGTCAGTGGCAAATGTTGTTCCTCATTCAAGAAAGGGAATAGGAATGACCCTGGTAATTATAGGCCAGTTAGTCTTACTTCGGTGGTCGGTAAGTTAATGGAAAAGGTCCTGAAGGATAGGATTTATGACCATTTGGAAAGATGCAGCTTAATCCGGGATAGTCAACACGGATTCGTGAAGGGTAAGTCTTGCCTCACAAATTTGATTGAATTTTTTGAGGAGGTAACTAAGGTAACTAAGACCCTGATGAAGGTAGAGCAGTTGATGTCGTATACATGGATTTTAGTAAGGCGTTTGATAAGGTTCCCCATGGTCAGCTCATAAGGAGGTGTGGGATAGAGGGAGATTTGGCCAATTGGATAAGTAACTGGCTATCACAAAGAAGACAGAGGGTGGTGGTGGATGAAAAAATTTCAGTCTGGAGACCAGTTACCCGCGGTGTACCACAGGGGTCAGTGCTGGGTCCTCTGCTATTTGTGATTTTTATCAATGACTTGGAGGAGGGGGCTGAAGGGTGGGTCAGTAAATTTGCTGATGACACCAAGATTGGTGGAGTAGTGGATGAGGTGGAGGGCTGTTGTAGGCTACAAAGAGACATTGATAGGATGCAGAGGTGAGCCGAAAAATGGCAGATGGAGTTTAACCCTGATAAGTGCGAGGTGATTCATTTTGGTGGAAAAAATTTGAATGCGGATTACAGGGTCAATGCCAGGGTTCTGAGGAATGTGGAAGAACAGAGAGATCTTGGGGTTCATGTCCACAGATCTCTGAAGGTTGCCACTCAAGTGGAAAGAGCCGTGAAGAAAGCTTATAGTGTGTTAGCGTTTATTAACAGGGGTTTTGAGTTTAAGAGCTGCGGGGTTATGCTGCAACTATACATGACCCTGGTGAGACCACCGTTTGAGTATTGTGAGCAGTTCTGGTCACCTCATTATTGGAAGGATGTGGAAGCATTGGAAAGGGTGCAAAGGAGATTTACCAGGATGGTGCCTGGTTTGCAGGATAGGTCTTATGAGGGAAGCTTGAGGGAGCTAGGGCTTTTCTCTTTGGAGGAGGATGAGAGGTGACTTAATAGAGGTTTATAAGATGAGGAGGGGATAGATAGAGTGGACGTTCAGAGACTATTTCCTTGGGTGGATGTAGCTGTTACAAGGGGGCATAACTATAAGATTCAGGGTGGGAGATATAGGAGGGATGTCCGAGGTATGTTCTTTACTCAGAGAGTGGTTAGGGTGTAGAATGGACTGCCTGCTGTGATAGTAGAGTCGGACACTTTAGGAACTTTCAAGTGGTTATTGGATAGGAACATGGAGAACACCAGAATGACAGGGAGTGGAATAGCGTAATCTTGGTTTCGGACAATGCTCGGCACAACATCGAGGGCCGAAGGGCCTGTTCTATGCTGTACTGTTCTATGTTCTATGTTCTAAAACATACAACAAGAGATTGGAAAAGAAATGCAATCCTTTGTCAGAGACATTCCTTTTCTTCATTGCTCAGGTGTAACCATGTAGCAGGTTGATCAGGGTAAAAAAGACCAATTTATAGGCATATGACACTATTGGGACAGTTTCGCTCATCAGTAATGCATATCTGGGAGTCATAAATATACTGTGAGTCCTGGTTAGCACTGTTGCCTCATGGCACCAAGGACCCTGATTCGATCCTGGCCCCGGGTCACTGTGTGGACTTTGCACATTCTCCCTGTGTCAGCGTGGGTCTCACCCCCACAACCCAAAGATGTGCAGGGTAGGTGGATTGGCCACACCAAATTGCCCCTTAATTGGAAAATAAAGAATTGGGCACTTTAAATGAGAAAAAAAAAGTATATTGTGACCTTCTTGCCTCTTGCACACAGGCATAAAAGCAACACATTGTCCTATTGTTTGATGATATCAGTTGTAAGAGACTGGTGGAGGTGCTGTTTGTTATTACAGATGATAGATGGATCAAACTGGGGGTTGGTTAGCTCAGTTGGCTGGACGGCTGATTTGTGATGCAGAGTAATGCAAACAATGTGGTTTCAATTCCCATACCAGCTGAGGTAATTCACAAAGTCCTTCTCAACCTTGCCCTTACCTGAAGTGTGGTGACCCTCAGTTTAAATTACCACCAGTCAACTCTTAAAGGGGTGACATTTCCATCTAAACTCTAACTGAGAGTACCCAAGAATCAAGATCCAAATACTGTATTGACTATTTTGCTAAGCTATGATCTCCCAGAATCATCAACAAAAGAGGTGCATTGTGTCTGCTTGGCATCAAGTACCTATCTATTTTAATTCCATTTTCCAGCACTTGTAGGCTATGACTTTTCACGTGCTCATTAAATGCTTCTTAAATATTGTGAGGGTTCCCACCTCTACCATCTTTTCAGGCATCCTCTGAGTGACAAGGGCTTTCCTCAAATCCTCTCTAAATCTCCTGCCCTTGTCTTAAATCTATGTCCCCGGATATTGCACCCTCTACTAAAGGGAAACGCTCCTTCTTTTCTATCTTATCTATGTCTCTCATGATTTTGTACATCTTGATTAGGTCTCGGATTTAAGATAAACGCTGGAGCGTTTCAGTTATGAAGTGGAGTTGGTCGGGCAGCGATTGTTTTCCTGAGAGCAGAGAAGGAAAACAACCGCAGCTTGACCAGCTTCTTTTCATAGAGATGCTCCAGCCCCGGCAACATCTTGATGAATCTCCTCTGCACACTTTCTAGTGCCATCACATCCTTCCCACAGTGTGGTGACCAGAACTGCACACAGTACTGCAGCCAGGGCTTAACGAGCGTTGATACAATTCCATCATTTCTCCCTGCTCTTATATTCTATGCTTCGGCTAATAAAGGCAAGTATCCCATATGCCTTCCTAACCATTTTATCTACCTGTCCTGCTGCCTTCAATGATCTATGCACATGCACCCCAAGGTTCTTCTGGTCCTTTATACTTAGCATCCTACCGTTCATTGTGTATTCCCTTGCCTCATTAGTCCTCCCAATTCACTCAACCACCATCTTTCACAAGGATGCTATTTCATGAAGTGATGTAGTGCAGGCATGCTCCTATGTTTCCTACAAGGTGATTTCATTTGCCATTGTGCCTGTTGCCATTTACCCTGCCCTTATAAAACTGTAGAGCTGAGAGTTCTGAAGAGGTCTTTTGCTTGCTTGCCAGATGTTGTGCAGTCCTGCCTACTAATAATATTTCCTTTCGGAAGAGAAGAAATCGACCTTGCTCCCAGCTTTAGGTGTCAACCTCGGTTTGGTGATGGCATTTCACCTTGGTGAGATTGTGGGGTTTAAGTGCCTGTCCAGAGACATTAGCACATAGTACAAGCTGCTACTTCATATCAGTAGTATGGGGTGGGGTGGTGTGCTGCATTATTAGAGCTGCCATCATCTAGATGAGATGGTAAACCAAAATCCACTTGCCCTCTGATGTGGAGGTAAACACCATCGAGTTTGGGAGTTCCCCAGTGTCACATTCAATACTTAGCATAAACAAAAAGAGATTGAATAGTCACATGCCCCATTTTGCAAATTGGCTGCCACACCACTTGCATTTCAACAAAAATACTTCATTTTGTTTGTAAGATGTTTTGAGACATCTTGATGCCTTGAAATGAAATGTATATATGCACACGAGTTATTTTTCAAAATGTATTTGCTATACGTTTCTTTTAACAAATCATATCGGTTTATAGTTGTTTAAACATATGTAAATTAAGAAACTAAAAATATTCGACAGTAATTATTTGGGTTTATAGAAGGCAGATATTCCACAATCCTTTCAGGATGTCAAATAGCCGAGAACTGTAATGTCACCATAATAATAATCTTTATTGTCACAAGTAGGCTTACATTAACACTGCAATGAAGATACTGTGAAAAACCCCATGTCGCAGATTCTGGCGCCTGTTCAGGTACACAGACGGAGAATTCAGAATGTCCAAATCACCTAACAGCACGTCTTTCAGGACTAGTGGGAGGAAACCGGAGCACCCGGAGAAAACCCACGCAGACACGGGGAGAATATGCAGACTCCACACAGACAGTGACCCAAGTCGGGAATCAAACCTAGGACCCTGGAGCTGTGAAGCAACAGTGCTACCCACTGTGCGACCGTGCTGCCCCTACAAAACAAATGTAATGAGAGTGGGACCCATCAACACAGGCTAACTGTGGGCATTTTTGGACACATTCCCTATGTAAGCAGGAAATATTATGTATCAGATAGAATGAAGAATAGCAATTAACCTGCTAAAGATTTAAAATAAAACCAACTTGGTTGGCAAGCACTGCATGTCACAGTGCCAAACAGACCAGAAAGTCTCAAATTTAATTACCAGCCTATTCCTTTCACTAATCTTTGTGGGGTGGTTTTAGGGTTGCTCCAAGTGGCTTGAGACCAACAAATGCAAAACACACATGACTGTTATTCAGTGATACATGCTGGAAATATGTTTCGGTGTGGATGTAAGGTTAACAGCCTTAGTTGCAAAGCTCCCCATAATAAAATAACCCATGACACCCATCAAGATTTGCAAGTGAAGAGCTAGTACTTGGATGATACCAAAGGAAACTAACACCTATAGAACTGCACCTCAGCAAGGCTTCCACATGCACCCCTCTCCTTAACGTCTCATGATAGATTTCATGAATGTTCATATTGCATCAGGAAGATTATTCCCATCGTCAGGTGGTCAGTTATTGGACCCTTGACTTAAGGCCCAGCTGAGTCTGACCTGGACCATGGTAAGTGCCATTCCCCTTCCTCATACTTGGCCATTGTGTAAATAAGCCAGAATCCAATTTAGGATCACTTACTGCATTGTTTACGCTGGTGCTACCCTTGCGTAAAATGCTGAAGTGTCCACATGCTTCAAGTGGGAGGCAATCTGTGTCCTATTACAAGCATAAGATAAACTTACAAATTTGAGATACAAATGGATGGTGTATGTGCTGCACTTGCATTGAGTATTTAACCGATGATCCTTAAAGTGATTGCCAGAGGAACAGTCATTAGGTCCCAACATTATATAACCTTCTTGTGTCCAGCACTGGAAAATCTCTGGGGGCGATTCTCCGAGCGGCCATGCAGAACAAGCAGAGTCCCACCGGTGTGTTCAGCCCTGGTAGCTGCCGGCGGGAACTCTGCGCGAAGGGCCGGGGTGTGGCTTGTGGAGCGGGGAAAAGTGCTCCTTCACCAGGAAGAAGGGGGGGGGGGTCCAATGGGGTCTAGCCCGCGATTGGGGCCCACCAATCGGCGGGCCGGCCACTCACCCCCACCTCGGGCCTACTTTGTTGCGCGGCCGGCCCCTGAACCCCCACGCCCTGTTGCGTCGAGAGCAGCGCGCTGAAGTCCCCTGCGCATGCGCAGGTTGGCGCGACCCAACTGCGCATGCGTGGGTTGGCACGGAGCCCATTTGGCACCGGGAAGGGAGGCTGGAGCGGCATGAACCACTCCAGTGTTGTGCTGGCCCCGTGGGGACGGAATCGGTCGTCCATGTGCCCGTTTCGTGCCATCGTGAAACGCGACGGCGTTCACTTAAGTCTCCATTTTGGAGAGTCGCCCCCTCTCTCTCCTAATTCAATAACAACTGCAGTCCCAAAATCCTAAATGTCTAGGCTTTCACCCTCTATTCACTTACATTTCTGCAGCTAACTAGCTGCTGAACCACACCTTTATCCCCCCTAGACATCATTGCTTCCTCTCACCCAGGTCATTCCACCAGTAGGCTCGCATCTTTGCTCCTTTAATGGATATGACTTGAAAATGTATTTGGCAGAATGGGATCACTAAATCCGTTGGATCACTTAAACGATTATCTTCTCCTGCTCGCTGTTGAAATTGTTCACTATTCCAGAATCATCCTGGAATGCAAAACTTTCTGCTTTTCTCCATTTCATACCAGTTTTGCAATAACTTTGCCCAGCCTCCCTCACCCTCTTAGTGAGATCATCCACTCGGCTGCCTTCGTTTCCCCTTGAGCATTAGGCTAAACTTCTTCAGGTGTCCCTCTGCCCTCTTCCTGAATTCTCATCATTTTCTTCTTTCTCTCCCATCATCTTGTCCACTAGATCCACTTCCTCCACCCCATTCCCACTAAACTGCCGACCACCCAACTTCCTTCCTCATCCCCAACATCATTCTTATAGTCAACAATTATCTCTCCTCTTTGAATGTCATCAACACCCCTCTTATCTCAAAAACTGTCCCATATCCACCTGCCTTTTCCCCTCTTTTCTCAAAAACTGTCCCATATCCACCTGCCTTTTCCTCTCCAAAGTCCTTGATGTGCTTTTCCCTCCCAAAGCAACATCCACCTTTCTCAGAATTCCACATTTGAATCCTTCTAATCAGGTTTTCATCCTCCCGTACTGAAACAACTCTCAAAGTCACAAGAAATTGTATGTCTGTGGTAATGGTAGATTATATCCTTTCCTGTCATTTTCAATCTGTCTGCAACCTTTTATATAGTTGACCACACAATTGTCATCCAATATAACACCGTAGTCATCCAGTCCGATTCAATTCTCATCTATCTAGTAACCATTGAATCAATTGTAATGGTTTCTCCTTCCAGTCTGCGTCATTAACTTGAGTTCCCAAAGAATCTAGCTTTGCCCTCGCACCTATTTCTCCTCTACATGCCACCCCTCAGCAACATCATCCAAAATCCCATTGGCTTCCACATACATGTTGACAAAATTTGCATCAGTACCACTTCTCTCAACCCTTCCATTGTCTTTAAGTTGTAAAACTGACATCCTCTACTAGCCGAGTAAAAATCTCCAACGAAACAGTGGGAAAATTGAAGCTACTGTTTTTGGTCCCTACCACAAAGTACATTTCCCAACCACTGATTCTATCCCTTTCCCTGGCTGAAAAGGAGTGGTCGCAACTTTAGTATCATATTTTATCCTGAGATAAGCTTCCGACCTTGCACGGTGTCATCGTCAACATTTCAACTCTGTAACACCAAAAATAAAACCATATTCATTTAGAGCCTTTTATGAAATAAAATATCCCATGGTACCTCACAGCAACAATATAATAAAAGAGCAACGTAAGGAGATATTAGGTCAGATTACCAAAAGCTTGATCAAAAAGTAAGGATTTAAGGGACATCTTTTTGGAGGAATGTGGGCTGGAAATTCCACAGATTATAGCCTTGGCAGCTAATGGCATGGTGAAGCTAAACACACACATGGACAGAGCTGCTGGATGCAGGGATTCCAGTGAAAACTCCACCCAGAGAACACCTATGGAGTAAAGCAGCATAAACAGTCCTGTCCTTCTTGGCTGGGAAAGTGGGTGGGGGTTTGAAGAGAAAAAAAAATGAGGTGTAATAAGTGTTATAAGTTTTCCAAAATAATGACTTCATTGTGGTTTGAAATTTTTATTTACCAACTTTCTGCTCCTTTGAAAAAAGAAAACTCGAGTACAAAAACAAATTCACAGTAGCACTTCGATACACATTTTAATTTTATAAAAATTAAGTTAATGCTGAACCTAATGCTGAGAGTTAGCCTAAAGGTTAAATCTACAGCTATTCAATACCTTAATAATAAAAAGTTAGTTTCTCTCCACCCCCCACCCCCCCCCCATATTTTTCTCCTTCCCTCCCTCCACTCCTCCAAGAGATTAACTCCTTTCTCAAATATGATTTCACAACCACCAATCACTATCCAGCACCTCATCCATATGGGCAGTTATCTATTTATTAGACAATGAGCTATTTAATTTTAACATGACATTTCGCGACTTTTATGCCACCAGCCAGCCTGTTAATTAGGTTACGGACTTGGCTGGTGCAGCTACAAATAATGATCAAAAAGGATAATCACATGTTTGTTTTCCAATCCTCTTGAGATGAAGACTAAAGGGGAGGAACCTGTCCTTCAGCTGTTCAGATTCCATCAGAAATACTACATTCAGTTCAGGGCTCATAATATTGGAGGGACTGGAGGTGGTGAAAACAACAGTGTAGAATCGCCCGATTGATAGTGGGTCTTTAAATAGTTAAATTATGAAGCCGTGTTAGGCAACCTAATTTTTGAGGTATTTAAAATGATAATGGGATTCAATAGAGCAAACATATTTCCTCTGCTGGAGGAATTCAGAACAAGGGATGCAATTAAAATTAGAATGAGACCATTCAGGAGTGGTGAGGAATTCTCCCCTCCAAAAAATGATTGATCAATTGAAATTTTAAGATGGAGATTGACATATTAGGCAAGGGGATCAAGTGGGAGAGATGAGGGACACAGATCAACCATAATCCAACTCGTGTGTGAAGAACAGGCTCAAATACTATCCCTGCTCAGATGTACTCTGCACCACCAGAGTCATGGGTTAAAGTCTTGGTGGCCAAAATTCCAGCTATTTGTTTGATTCCACAATGAATCCAATACGTAATTAGGTAATTAGCCATGATCCACAATGGACCACAGACATCTCTCTCCCAATTAGAGAGAGAGAGAGAATTGTTTATGTATAGCTTGAGAAGCACCACTCTGCAAAAATGGGTCTAGGCGAAGAGGTAGGCCACAGGTCGTATGGGGATTGAACTTGCGCTATTGCTGTCATTCTGCATCATCTGAATTAACTGCACCCCCCCCCCCCCCCCCCCCCCCCCCAAAAACAGCTTCTGGTGTTTTTAAAAAACATTTAAATGGCTCATTTGAAAGAAAGCACCTGTGACAGTGCGGCATGGGGACTTGAACCCCACAGCCTTCTGTCTGAGGAGGTGAGAGTTCTATCTGCTGAGCTAGGCTGGCATTGCTGAATCTAACAATGTGGGAGACCACCAGGTTTGAAAAGAATAACAACGAAAAGGGACATAAATAGGAAGCAGTGATTGGTTAGGTTCTAAAAACCTGAAGATTTCAAATAGGACTGAGAGAAATTTGAAAAGATACTTGAATCCACAGGGGATTAAATATCTTCCCAAAAAGTTAAAGTTTAGTATTTTGTTCTATCCTATAACCTAGTTCCTGAGCTCTGTTGCTCTACAAAACAAGCTCAAAATTACATCTTGTAATTTGACACACTGCTGGTGGCCTCAAGGTCATTCTGTTTCTACAACAGAATAGCAGCCTGGATTAAAATTGTGCCCATTAACCAGTGTAATGGGCTCAGTTAACCAAAATAAATGCATGCTCTGTACAGCTTTCCTCATCAAATTGTTGAACAACACATTCTGCTCACCTTGGAGGCATTTCAAGGAGCTTCCATTGTACAAGGATCAAAGATCCACATTATCAACTAGCATTAGTTTGTTCACTTTCTATACTGTGCCCCTATGGAATATTAATTTTAATCAACGCAATTGAAACAAATAATTATGGGTGATGGTGTGAATTTCTACTGGCTGGATAGTGTCATCTCCCAGCTACCCTGCATTTCCACAGCTTGGTCAATACTGGGTCCTTTTTCTGCTGAAAAGGGCATGTACACTTGATTCTGGGTAGCAACTTTCTTCCATTTCCTGACAAATATAAATCATAAATTGTTTCAGCAACAAGTTATACTATTCCTCCCTGGTCACCTTTCCTTCTATACTTAAAAGTTTCATGCACTGACTAAACACCTAGAATATATCACAAACATAACCCTTCCATCATGGCTGGTCTCTCCAGACTCTTAACTGCTCCTGGCATCAATACAAATTATTTATTTGTTCATTTTTTCATTCTTTAACTTTCATTTTATAAAAACGGACAGTCAAATGGGATTATTATTCTGCAGGTACTCAATCAGAATCAGTTCATGTAATGCACACTACAAAATAAAGGTTTCATGAGTTGGGACTGGCGAATGGCAGCACAAATCTGGCAAAAGTAGCCAATTCAAAAGGGGCTACTTTCTACCTAATGCACGCTTTTGTTCAAAGTGGAAGAAACTGTAATTTGTGCATCATTGTAAACGGTGCTTATTGTTGCAAAGTATGGGTCAAAAAGGGCAGAAAGGCCAAGATCAAAACGGATTGCCATGGAAAATTAACAGCCGGTGACTAATAGTTTGTTTTTCAACTACTAACTCTAACAGTGTCGGATGTTGAAAAAGCCCACGCTAGTCGGACTCTCCTTCACCGTCACCGTCACTAAGTTGGCAGTTACATCAGTGACAAACACATGCTCAATCAAACTGCGGGTGGGTTTCCAATCTTGGTTTGTCTGAACCGAAATGGATGGGTTCGGAACCATGCTCGAAAATGAAGAGTCATGATCAGAGTCTGAACTCAGCGTCTCCTCGCCTGTGCTCAGCTCTGTTGGCACGTTGTTGCTCTGTTTGGCTATCTCGGAGGAAACATCCTTTTTGTCGCCGTCTCGGATTTGATGGTCAGAATGAGGGACTGAAGAATTTGTCGTCTCCTTATCCACTTTTATCTGATTCTCCTTCTCACCACCATCTTTTCCACTGCTCTCACACGATGCCTGGCTATTGGCAGCCTGTGAATTTAATACTTTATTGGAAACAACAGCATGCGAGTTCAATTCAGTCGAATTCAGTCCTGAAATCCCGACACTCCTGGAAATCACAAATGGCAAATTGTTGTTGATGTTCTTTGAAGTCAAACCTGATGGACTAGTTACGTTTTTTGAACTCAGCCCCATCTTGTTGGTACTCTGCAGATTTAAGGCATGCGAATTTAACCCCGAGTTAACAGTGTTCTGAGAATTTGGTGCTGCTAAATTACGGCCGAGTAGGCTTGGGCTCTGACTGTTCGCATTCTGGGAATTTGAATTAGCTGAACTACAAACACTGGAATTGTTTTTTATTGCTCCAGGAATATTCAACGCCTTTGAGTCGCAGTCCGATTTGCACAACTCTCCCGAGTTTCTAGCATTTCCAGGATTCTTAATTAATCCAACCTTATTTTTCTCATTCACTCCTTGCGGATTTAGCACTGTTGTATTCCCAGGCTGCATTTCAGAGGTAGATTTATTCAGTGCCATTGGACTGGCAGGATGCAAGCTGGAAGAGTGCTGGCCAGATCCTGTACGATTTGCTGTTTGCAAGGCCGACCTGGAATTATTGGATTTTGACGAATTGAAAATACCTGAATTTAGCATCCCAGTAGATATGCTCAAAGGTTCCAAAGTGCTCTTTTCTGAGCCCAAGTTTTCGTTCAAAGATCCCTCTGGTTTTTCCAGCTTCTCTTTTGTCGATTCATCTGTTCCAGAGTCACCACTTGTATCATTTCCAGATGTTTTTAAAGCTTTTCCTGGTTTGACTTTTATATTCTTTCGAAGTTCACTGCAGATAACTTTGCTGCTGCGTTTCTTTTTGCCAGTGTCTTTCAGATCAGTTTTGGCTTGGCTGATCTCAGTCTGTATCCGTTTTTGAGGGATATGGTCGGATTCCTCCCGCCGCTCATTGTTCCGGGATGTAGCCTGGGTTTGATCATCGCTCTCCTCGTCCTCCTCCTCTTCGTCATCATCATCGTCGTCCTCTTCAGAAGAACTGCTCGACTTTGATGAAAGAGGAGTTTCTTGTTCCTAAGCAAAAAAAACAAAACACAAATTAAGTGTCCCTGGAAAGTTCTACAAACAAAAATAAAAAGAAAGTGGAAATGACAAGATGCTGAAAATATGAAACAAAAGCAGCAAATACTACAAACACTCAGTATCTTTGGAAACTACAGGCAAATTGGGCTCATGAGAACATTCTGGATTCACATCTAAAGGGCGGCATGGTAGCACATTGGTGTTGTGAAACTGTTGTTTCACAGGACCGGGGTCCCAGGTTTGATTCCCACTTGGGTCACTGTCTGCGCAGAGTCTGCATGTTCTCCCTGTGTCTGCGTGGGTTTCCTCCGGGTGCTCCGGTTTCCTCCCACAAGTCCCGAAAGACGTGCTTGTTAGGTGAATTGGACATTCTGAATTCTCCCTCGGTGTCCCCGAACAGGCGCCAGAATGTGGAGAGTTGGGGCTTTTCACAGTAACTTCATTGTAGTGTTAATGTAAGCCGACTTGTGACGACAATAAAAAAGATTATTATTAAGCATCTGATGGTTTGCTCTCTGCTAATGTGTCCCACTGAATATTTCCAGCATTCTTGTTTTGGCACCTTTTAAAAGATGCTCTTGCTGCAAGAGCAAGTGTAAACAATCTATAGATCTTAGTCTTATTGACAAATCAATTTATGGCGAAGACAACTCAGGGCCGACTTTACTGGCCGCCAGGACACGGCACTGGTTCGGAGCGGAGAGATACAGGTCTGTGAACAGACCGAGTAATCAGTCCGCCCACTCTGATGGTCAGCTAACCAACAGCTAAGATCCCTTTTAATGCCGAACCATTTACAATGTATTGTGTAATATGGATGGAAAAACTACCTATAGCATCAGCTCATTTTGGCTGGGTCGTCGGGGCACAGGAAGAACAAGTGTCAAGTCACCCATGGTCGCTGTCTAGGAATACCTTCATTAGTAATTAGTTAGAGAGAGGAACATGCAGAAGTGAACAAGCAGGTTTCCTGCCTGGTTACTCAGCTGGATGATGAGGCATGATGCTGGTAGCAGTGCAGACCAAAACATTTAAATGTAAAGAGAACCTCATTTTAAAACTCTCTTGCCAAAAGCATCTAACTAGCACTTTTGCCTTTCAAATTCAACAACTAAATATTCTCAAATGAGAATTGAGGAATCCTGCCTACAAATGATCGGAAGCAAAAGTACCAGACGCGGGTAAAGACTTGTCTGCCTCTTTTCCATCATTCTTTGGAGATCGAACGACTGAGCTTTAACGTGTAATTTTATTCACAAATGATTCAGTTTTCTTGTAAAACCAAGCAGCTAATGTGATCAGTCATCTAGATTATGCACTAGATGTCGCTGATTCCCTCAAGGTACCAGCTGTGTTAAGTTAGGCTTTGTAATAATAATGCAATAGGGTTTCTGACAGAATGACCAGGTTTAGATTCTTGCTGTCACATTTCTCAACAGACATTTCCTTCACAGTTCTAGCTTTTAAAAAAAAAAGCATAGAATGTTTGGAGGTAGTTAACATTACCTGATGTTAACTTCGCAGAATCTGGATGCAGCAGTTTTGTTACTCTTACACTAGAGAAATAGTAAGGGGTACTGCAATTGTGATCCATTTGCCATAGCTGTAATAAATAACGTCCATTGCTGCCTCCTTTTCTGTATTTCTTCTCTCAACCTTTTGATTTCCCCTGCTCCAGATGGATTAACCTAGTTTAGTCATTTCCAATACTCATTTTAAAGAGGTTAACTTACTATGCTGTGCGTTTTCTGTATCATGCTGCGTATACCTTTCTAGACTAGCAAATCTATTTGACAAATAGATATTTGTATAAAAGGACCACCCAATAATATATTCAATATGTGCTATGATGTAGTTAAGTCACCTTGGGTCATCATGTGGCACATTATCAGAACAGGCAGAAACCCAATCCACCAGCAAGAGCTCCCGAGAAAGTTTGCCCTCGATTTTTGTCTGCATGTTGGGTGAATAGAGTCATGAGAATTCTCGGCTCCGGAAACCTGACTTCTAAAAATGTCTCAAGTGAACATCAGCTTTTTGGTCTGAGGGGGCAGGCTATATTAGCAGTAAGGGCAGGCAGCCCCTGGAAGTAATGAAGGGTCAGAGGAAGGCCTGCCATAGTTTGGGGGACTCGGGCGCAGACAAAGAGTTGGCCCTCAGGCCTATTTGAGAGGTTGATCAGCCATGGTGAAGTCCCTGTGCCTTGGAGGAGACGCCATGGATTTGGCAGGTGAGTGGGATCTCTGTAAACGTTGTCCAACTGGTAGGTGGCTGTGAATCAGATGGCCCGCCATGGGCTTTCCCGGGGGGTAATTGTTGCTGTGTCCATTGGGTGTATTATGGAGTCACAGCTAAGGAGATGGCTCAGACTCCGTGGATGAATAATGAACAGCGCTATGTCATCACCCCAACCATCTGCCCTCTTGTCACCCACCTATCACAATGCACTGCGGCCATCTAAAATGGCCACCTGCAAAGAATGATGGGAATTGCGGTCAGGCTTGGGACACAGACATGCTGCAGCTTGTATATTTGCAAACGGCAGGCGAGAGGGTGCAGGAATTCACACGTGCAAATGGACCAATCAAAGTGATTAAAGTAACAATGGGACCATCAGATTATCTTTCAGACTGAACAGCACTGAGCTCTTGTTCGGAGCCCTCCCAGGATTCGCCAATGAATGCCCACCCCAAAGGCGATGTTGCAGCCCCTGATTGGATTTGACCGATCAGAGGGTGAAGCCCATAGGAACTGATTGACAGTGACCCAGAAACCACCCACAAAAGGGGCAGGGAAACCTCAAACTGGTTAAAGGGCACTGGACCGGCTCCTGACCACCAATCGTAGCTCAGCTCCTAAAATCAGCCAAGTTCAAGGACCTGCAACATCTACCGAAGAACGACCATTCAGCACAGACGACCCAGCCGAGTTCTAGCTGCCATACGTGAGGAAACAGATAAGGCCATATCCACGCTGCACCGAGCAGGTAATTTGGAAGTTAAGTCAAGGTCGTTTAAACGGATAGCTATAGTCTATGTGTGCATGAACGCGTGAATACTTAAGTATATATCTAACCTTGTATCCAATAAATAAACTGTGATTGAACTGAATACTTATGTGGTAATTTGTCCAATCTACGGGGTACGCTCACACACTGTGGTTATTATAAAGAGAGAGAGCAAAGCACCCACACAGTTTGAGCGTTGACCGAGTCCCCATCGTGTGACCCACACCGGCCGACCTTTGCGACTCATGTTGCCCAATCTTCGCGACCCACCATTTTCACTTATCTTTAATGTGACCGGTGAGCCTGCTGGGTCCTCACGACCTCACTTGCTTTATTATTCAATGTTACATTTCTGATAATGACTTCAGCTAAAGATTAAGATCTCACTGCGTCCATTGAAAAAAATAAAGAGGCTTTGTCTCGAACTCGCCATTTTAGTCTTAAAATGACTTTGAAGGTTTCAGGGTGTTAAACCTTCTTTGGCCAGTGCTTCCGTGCATATAGAACATAGAACAGTACAGCACAGAACAGGCCCTTCGGCCCTCGATGTTGTGCCGAGCAATGATGACCCTACTCAAGCCCACGTATCCACCCTATACCCGTAACCCAACAACCCCCCCCCCCCCCCCCCCCTCCCTTAACCTTACTTTTTAGGACACTACGGGCAATTTAGCATAGCCAATCCACCTAACCCGCACATCTTTGGACTGTGGGAGGAAACCGGAGCACCCGGAGGAAACCCACGCACACACGGGGAGGACGTGCAGACTCCACACAGACAGTGACCCAGCCGGGAATCGAACCTGGGACCCTGGAGCTGTGAAGCATTTATGCTAACCACCATGCTACCGTGCTGCCCCCCACCATGCTACCGTGCTACATGAATTTTGAATCCAGATTTCCAGTGGCACAACTAATAATCCACACCTCAAGTAATCCATCTTTATGCTGCTTTGTTCCCGTTTCCAGCTTCTTATTCTTGGGTTGTTCACCAGAAGCCCTCTGGAGCTCGCGCCAGCTCGGCTGGCAGCTGCAAAATGGAGGAATCGCTCTTACGTGCCCAGAGCACATAACATCATTGTTCAGGACATGTGATGTGCTCTCTGCTGCCACTTCAGGCAGGAGGACTCCAGCGATTTAAAAAAAAACTCTGCTCCTGAGTTAGCGTGCTGACGTCTAGAGGTGCCTTTCTGCTCCGCTGGGCTCTGGGACTGCACATTGCTGAGGGAGCGTGCGTGCACGGAACAGCCTGCATTCTGCAAGCAGGTCACAGTCGGCACTTTTAAATGCTGGTTGCGCATTTGAGCGATTCTTCCTGTGATCGGGAATGCCACAACACATGGCCCGCGACTCACGCGCAAATGGGGCGGGGGGGCATAGATCTCACCAGCGCAGATCCAGTTATGGCCCTCTTGTGAGAGGCAGCATCCGCGATGAACGGGCCAAGAAAATTATGGTGCACATCAGAGAACATTTTGAATATATTTGCATCAAGTAATCTAGGAGTGCATTTGTTTGTGTGCTGAAGAACTCCCAACAGAACGTTTGACAATATTGGAGGGGCTTTTGAGGGCTTTGTCTTTCTCTGGTTTATGATAAGAATCGAGTGTTCAAAAACTCAAGCACCAAAATGCTCTTCCCTTCCTTCCTTGACTCTCCCTTAAAGACAGTGATCAGAGTCCATGAACAGATGCTGGGCATCAGGTGAAACTGAAAAACCTGCTTGCTGGGTGCAAGTTACTCATTCACACGGCAGCGTCACATATTAGCCTAGGTGTAGATATCGCGCCTCAATGTTATGTACATTCCAGGGAATATTGCTCACCTGCTGGCCCCACTACTTTAGCAGCATCTGACATTCCAGGTGGCAGAGGATACGCTATGTCATGGAAGCAGAGGTTCATGGAAGCCAGGAGTGTCGCATTTGGCACCCACCTCAGAAACTGGACCACTGGCCGGAACGAATGGTGTGCAAGTTGCTTCACAGTTGTGGGTTCATTCTGCACAATAAGCTGCAAGGATCCTCCTGTCAGTCCCTGTCTGTCCCTTGCTTTTTTTTCCTTTTAATTTCTGTTATTCTGCTATTTCAATTTTTGCGCACGGACAATTAATGTGCCTATGCTTTTAAGATGGACTTCACCTTTAATTAACTAGTGTGGCTGGTAAACGGAGGACTGACCTATGACCTCAGGCAAGGCTGGTCGCAAAGAACTGTTTATATTTCAGATCAGCAGATTAAAGAGAGATCAGCGCCGACACATCGTGATGGACTTGGCTTTTGGCCAATGGACTATTTTGAATTGCCTGGTCTTATCAATGCCCCTGCTGATTGGTCGGGGTTTTCTCTAGAATGTTTTTTCCTCTATGGGATTGAGTTTTCTCTTCACATTCATTTTGATCGGAAGCTGGAGAGTCACAGCCCTGATCCCTCTTTCATCTAATGGATTATTTCTGATGATTCAAAGTAAAGACCTTTTTCTCTCCACAGCCAGGCTGAACTGCAAGGAAATATAATCCATCCACTAGCTAAAGGCAGGTATAGTTGATTTAAAACACTTTCAAAAATCCATGTGGGGAACTCTGTTCTGATCTCAGAAGGCTGCTGGTCATTCTGGTGGAGTTGGAAACGAGTGAGAATTAAACAGGCTTCATCCTTTGAGTGAAGGCGCAGGTTAATAAAAAAAAGTTACAATGAGTCCCCTCCCCAGAGGGAGTCCTACAGCCTGGGAGTTCTGACTGGATGTCACTGCCAGAATCTCTACCTGCAGTCCACCGGTGTCTTTGATCCCCAAGAATCCTGGGAGGACAGCCTGCTGCAACAACCTCAACATCAGAAGCAAGGACACTTATCTTTCATTTCATTTCATTTTAATTTCTATTTCCCCATCCCCTCCCTCTCTGTGTTTGGGTAGAGGGTGGGACGGTTAAAAGAAAGGGGGGAGGGGGGGGGGGGAGCGGTAGTAGACTAGCTGACTGTTATTCTGTTATAATTATTGCGTATTTCAACTTTTGTACGGTTATAAATAAACTGTTGTGTTTAACTTGGGCAGTGAAGGGACCAAAGATTCTGCAAATTTTATATAAATTATTGGTTAACTCACTCGTGTTGGGATGCCGGGGTTAACTGCGTATTTGCTCGAGCTGTCATTCCAATGCCTTATCTGCATGTTTGCTGGCACATTACACCCTTTACAGTATGTAGTGTCTTGGCATTATGGACATGGTTTGACACCTAATTATTTACGGGTGCTGGTGTCCCCCGCCCAGATTGGAATAGCTGAGGACTTTGGGAACTTCTCAATACAAAGGAGTTGTGGCAGCTGCTAGGGCAACCTACGCATACACAAGTGTAGTGGTCACAAACCATATGTATATTGAGTGGAAGGACCGTCAGTTGACAAGCGCGTGCAAATGTGTTTTTATGGCAATATGGGTGCAATCACTGAAAAAAGCCTGCTAATTGGGCAAAGGCTCTGGCTCTTTGCTCCTTAAGATGCCAAATCTACAGAAATGAATGTGACTCCCCACATGAGCAAATAGGGATTAGTTACAGTCTTAATCCAACTGTGCTGCTGCTGACTGAAATATAGCAGAGAGTTCACCCTCATAAAAATTGAGGGGGATGGTTTACTTTACAACCACTGGTGGGTATAACTGCTTTGACCGGTTCTCCAGATCGGTCACTTTCAGCAACTCGGCCTTCAACCAGGCAAACCAATCCTTGTGCTGCGACAAGGCCTTTTCCACCCCCTTCCATATCTCACCCTACACTTTAACCACTTTTGAGATCATCACTGACTGCTCTTAAATTGGGCCCAAAGCTTCCTCGCTAATGGCTTTAAAAGGATTATTTTTTCTTCTTGCCATGCCGCTCGAACTGTCAATTCATTTGCTTGCTAAACTTCTCCAGTAATGGGCGCGACAGTTATCTTCCCTCCTTCACCATCCTTCGAGGTGAGCTTCTTTGCCGACGTATTCGACATGACTCCATTGAGGAACAGTTCATAGCAGGTGTTTGGTCATGAAAAGGGATCTTAGACAAAGACCCAGCCGGGAGCCACTTTACGTGCATCTTGCTCCTACATGACATCACCGGAAGTCGCAATGCACACTTCTGAAGCAATGCTCTTCCTGGGTGCAAAGTCATCAGGGGCAGAAATAACTGGCCTTGGAGTCCAGCCAACCCACCCTCCAAGTTTCCAATGAGTTGTTATTCGTTTTAGGGCAGTTCAAACAACTTTAAAGCAAATTTCACTGGGATACCTGTACCTTTCCAAAGGGGTACCCCAGCTATCCAAAGAATAGCTCCTACCAGGCCCATTCTGTGCACATCACATTTCAGACACTTGTGAAACCAAAATCTGACTCAAGTGGTGACAACTGCTGATTTACATGGGCAGCTAGCTTGATGAAATGCCCATACAAACCCCAATCCAGGCCCCATTCCCACCCCCACAAAAAAATGATAGATGCCACGTTTGAAGGTGGGATGGGACTACCCAATTCCTGGCGAGTCTGGCATTTTCACTGCAACAGAAAGGTGCCCATCGTACTGAAAATTCAGGCCTCTCTCTTTTCAGTGGTTAAAATGCTTGAGAGACAATGATTTTACGTGTAAAAACATGTCATTCCTTTAAATTCAGGTAATCAGATGGCGGCAGAATGGTTAGCACTGCTGCCTCACAGCACCGAGGATCCGGGCTCGATCCCGGCTCTGGGTCACTGTGTGGAGTTTGCACGTTCTTCCCGTGTTTACATGGACTTTGTCCCCACAACCCAAAGATGCGCAGGGTAGGTGAATTGGCCACGCTAAATTGCCCCTTAATTGGTAAAAAATGAATTGGGTACTCTAAATTATTATTTTTAAAAAATAAATACAAACCAAAGATTCAGGTAATCGTATGCACAACCAGAACTACATTTTCCTGAACCGTACAGGAGATTATAAGAAACATTTGCAATACTCCCATGGAAACTATCTCTACTTTGCAGGCATCCCCACAGCAATATAACCCTTTGCATTTCTTCATCCTGAGCATTCTAGAGCTGTTATTAAAAAAAACTACACACCATCAGGTTTGATTTTAAAAAATCATTTTGATCTGCATATCTTAGCATTTCTAACTAATGAACATTTTACAATCTCTGAAAACACCACAAGGTTCAGTACATTTCGTGTTGAAACACTGTAAAGCACTTTACTGAATTAACTTGCAAAGTGCAGCGGCTGTTATGTAGAGAAAATCAGCAGCCATTTTCAGCCAGCATGCTCCCAAAAATCAGCATTCTCGCAAAACAATAATCAGTCCAACACCATATTGACCCGTTTATTGAAAAGAATGTTTTCGGTTGAGGGGCAGATCCTGACCAGGTCACTAAATCACATTCTACTAGTTTCTTCTTTGTGAAACAGGATCTTTTACCACAGGAACAGGGCCTTTACAGTGGGAGGATCCTAGCACAGCATGTCCTTAGTATTGAAATGGGACTGCCAGTCTACATTAATTGACAGCACTTTCCTAAGGAGATTATTTCCACAAAGCTGACATTGGAAACAGATCGTATTTCACTTAGTAAACAAAGCGATAACTCTTCAATTTGAAAGCTACAGGTTTCAGTCAGATTTATTTTAAATGAAGGAGGCAAGAGGTTTAGGATTGCAGTGCACAACTTCTAACTTTGCAGGAAATCCAAAATTCCTACTACTTAATTGGTATTACACCACCCCTTTAGTGATAGCTTGTACTAAAATGGCACAGTTGCAGAATAAATCAATGCAAGGTGGAGTATTATTTGACACAAAAACTATTAGCGCAAATAACCAAAAGCGTGGTCAAAGAAGTAAATGCTAAAGAGTGCCTTAAAGGAGAGAAAAGAGACAGCAAAGTTGAAGAATGGAATTCCAGAGCTTGGCATGTCCATTGATGGTCCAGCGATTAAAAGCAGGATTGTTCAAGAAGTCAGAATTGGAGGTGTGCAGATGGCCCCGAGGGCTGTGGGCTGGAGAATACGGAGATATGGAGGGGCAAGGGCATGAAGGGATTTGAAAACAGGGCTGAGAACTTCGAGGCACTGCTGAACTGGGAGCCAAGTTTAGGTCAGAGAGCATGGGGGAAATGGGGTGAACTGGGTGGTGGGAGATAGGGCACAGCAGCAGATCTTTGGGACAACGTCAAGTTTACAGAGAGTAGAAGTGGGAAGCCAGTCAGGAGTTCTTCGGAATAATCAATTCTAGAGGCAGCAATGGCTGGGGTGAGGATTTCAGCGGCAGTTGAACAGAGATAGCTGTGGAGTTGAGTGATGTTAAAGAAGTTGAACCAAGTGGTCTGTGTGATGGCCTGGATGGGCGGTCGGAATTGGCTTTTAGGGTCAAATATAACGCCACGGCTGTAAACAGTTTGGGCCTGTGCCTGTCAGTTGACAGGGAGATGGATGGAGTAAGTGGTTTAGAAATGGACTTTGTAGCAGGGACCATAGACAAGTGCTTCAATCTTCCCGATATTTAGTTGGAGAGGTTTCTGCTGATCCAGTACGAGACATTGGACAAGCAAATGACAAGCTGAGACACTGCAGGGGTCAAGCGAGGTGATAGTGAATTAGACTGGGTGCCGTCAGCATAATATGTGAATCCGGACACCGTTTGCGGATGGTGTTGCTGAGGGGTAGCAGTTTGTTTTAATTAAGGGTCAAGGATAGATCTCAAGATGCGGGAAGAGAAGGCATTAGAAATAATGCTCTGGCTATGAAGGCAAGTATGGGTAGAGTACATGGAAAACAATAATTAACATCAGCTAACATGGGAGCCAGGAAGAGAAATGGGGTGCGTCGCAGTTTATTGGGAACATGGTGGACTTGCAGGAAGAGAGTCTCATGAACAAGATGACAAGAGTAAGAAGTCTTACAACACCAGGTTAAAGTCCAACAGGTTTGTTTCAAACACAAGCTTTCGGAGCGCAGCTCCTTCCTCAGGTGAATGGAGAGATACCTCTCCATTCACCTGAGGAAGGAGCTGCGCTCCGAAAGCTCGTGTTTGAAACAAACCTGTTGGACTTTAACCTGGTGTTGTAAGACTTCTTACTGTGCTCACCCCAGTCCAACGCCGGCATCTCCACATCAAGATGACAAGAAATGGTGAAAAACTGGAGAAAGAGGGGAATTCAAGGCTAAGACGAGGGAACCTTTGAGAAGTTTGGACCAATGGGTGAGGGGGAGGTGGGAAGCAACTGATTTCAATCTCAGTGAAAAAGAAGTCTAGGAGTTCTCATACTTTTGGAGGGCAAAGTGGAGAAGACAAGGAGAGCTTACTAAGCTGGTTTACAGTAGAGAAAATAATTAAGTGTTAGTTTTGCATTTTTGGAGCAGCATGAGATGGTGCTTTATGGAGGCCAACAAGACCTCAGGGTGATTGACTAAGCTAGTTGTCCATCATATCTGTGCCCTTTGGAATTTAAGGTGGTGGAAATTAGGTTCACATTGGGGTAATGCCTAGGATGAGGAAGAATAATAATTGTAATGGGGACTAGAACAGTAAAGGTGGACGTGAGGGTACAGAGGAGCAGATCAGTAGCTACAGAAATGGCCTGGTGAATGGGGAGCCAAAGGCACTTGAGATTTAGAAAGTACATTTCATAGAATCATAGAATTTACAGTGTAGGAGGCCATTTGGCCCATTGAATCTGCACTGGCTCTTGGAAAGCGAACCCTACCCCAAGCCCATGCCTCTATCCCATCCTCATAACCCAGTAACCCCTCTTAACCCTTTGGACACTAAGGAGCAATTTAGCATGGCCAACCCACCTAACCGTCACATCTTGGACTGTGGGAGGAAACTGGAGCACCCGGAGGAAACCTGCGCAAACATGGGGAGAACGTGCAAACCGAAAACATACAGTCACCCGAGGCCAGAATTAAACCCGAGTCCCTGGAGCTGTGAGGCAGCAGTGCTAACCACTGTGCCACCATGCCACCCCATTTGTTTCACGAATTGGAAGAAATTTTTTCTAGTGGTGGATACAGAGGGAGCGAAGTTGGGAGGCGGTTTGCGAATGTGGGCGAAGAGCAATAGAAGGGAGTGATCAGACTTGGCCTCATCTATGATTGGCATGACAGGAGTAAAGAAGCCATGTGTGACAGCTGGATAGTGTGACAGGTTGGGGAGTTTATATGGGAGGAGAGATTTGGGTAGAATAGGGGGTAGTGAACTCACAGGAAGAAATGCATGATAAAATGAGATGGGGGTTTAAATCACGGAAGATGAGAAGTCACGGTGCAGAAAAAAAAGTAGTGAAGATATCCCATTTTTTTTTCCCTGGTACTTGGGTGGGCAGTCGAGAATGAGAATGTTAAGTGAAAAGAGAGAGTGAAACTAAACGGGATGCATAAAAAGGAGAGTGCCATAAGAGTAGAGGGTTAAGAGCTGCACTTGACAGTTTGGGCAGGGTGAGTGGTGGAAGGTATAACCAGGAATGGAAGCTTTATTTTGGAGGAAGATGACATTACCCCTTAGGGCAGATTTCCTTCAAGACCATGGTGTCAATGCAATCACCCATAACGACCATATACTTACAAGGTGACAAGGGCCTTATTCAGCTGAATCAGCATTTCAGCACATGAAGCGGCATTTGGGGTTGGGGAAGGGGGACAGAGGTGTTGATAGATCATCCATTAGAACATTCCACAGAGTGAATACTGGGAGGTGAGAGGTTGGAGGGGAAAGAGATTGGCGAGATTAGTCCCCAACACATGCACTGGGGAGGTTGGCAGGCAAGTAGGTTGCAGCTCATAAGGGCGGACCGAAGAATGTCTTGATGTGCCCTTTTGGAGGATGTCGAGAGGCAAAGAGGAAAGCTGTACACTTATCTGAGAGGCAGGCAATTCTTGGATGGCAGCTGGAGAATACAGGGCCAATGAATGCTGACGTTTGAGGGCAAGCTTTTGGGAGGCCAGAGTAACCCAAGAGGCTAAATGAAAGGAGGCATGGCAATAGAAACCGTTAGAAATCCATCAGGTCTAGATTTTTCTCTTGAAGCAAACATGGAAGTAATGGGTTGAGGATTAGAGAGTGAGGGGATGTGAAATATATCTCATCATACTATTAGTTCTGTGATACGCCTTGACGTCAGCAGGAGGAGATGCGCCCTCTTATTGCATTTGCCTCGAGATACTTTGGTCGTCAAAGGTCGTCACTTACTCTGAAACAATGGGTGGAAATTTCCAGTCCCGTCAGCAGGATTCTCCAGTCCTGTCAAAGCCAATGGATTTTTGAACGTCACACCACATTTTATGGCCCTGCCCCCACTGGGCTGTAAAATTCCACCCAAAATGTGAAATCACCCATGGGATGTGGACATTGTTGGCAACTCCAGCATTTATTGGTCCTTCTTGATTGTCCTTGAAACTGGTAGTGAGTTTACCTTCTTGAACCATTGTGTTGAAGGTACTTGCAGCACAGTGTTGTTCAGGGGTTTTGACACAGTGACAAATGGGAACGACAAAATGTGTTCAACGCGTGGAGGAGCTGAAGGCTAAATGGGAGGAGGAACTCGGGGAGCAGATAGAGGACGGGACTTGGGCGGATGCCTTGGAGAGAGTCAACTCTTCCTCCTCATGTGCGAGGCTTAGTCTCATCCAATTTAAGGTGCTGCACCGGGCCCACATGTCTGGGACTAGGATGAGTAGGTTCTTCGGGGGTGAGGACAGGTGCACCAGATGTTCGGGGAGTCCTGCGAACCACGCCCATATGTTCTGGGCATGCCCAGCACTGGAATAATTCTGGAAGGGGGTGGCGGGGACGGTGTCGAGGGTGGTTGGATCCAGGGTCAAACCAGGGTGGGGACTCGCGATTTTTGGAGTTGCGGTAGAGCCGGGAGTGCAGGAGGCGAAAGAGGCCGGTGTCCTGGCCTTTGCGTCCCTAGTAGCCCGTCGAAGGATTCTGTTACAATGGAAGGATGCAAGGCCCCCAAGTGTGGAGACCCGGATCAGTGACATGGCGGGATTTATAAAATTGGAAAAGGTCAAATTTGCCCTGAGAGGATCAATACAAGGGTTCTATAAACGATGGCAGCCTTTTTTGGACTTCCTGGCTCAGAGATAGGTAACTGGGTCAATAGCAGCAGCAACCCGGGGGGGGGGGGGGGGGGGGGGCATTATTGTAGTGTTTATTCTGTAACTTTATAGTGTGTTAATATGCGTTGTTGTTAAAATGCTGGGTTGTTCATGGGGATGGGGCGAATGTATATGATTGTTAATATTATTGTTATTTTCGGTATTTTACTAAGGTGCGTCAATGTTGTATAAAATCAAAATTTCTCAATAAAAATGATTTTTAAAAAAAAATTGTGTTCAACGCTTATCCATATTTCTTTTAATGTTGTTGAATGGGTCAAAGTTCAACGTAACTTTATTACAGGCAGACAGTGAGTTTTACTTTTGTCAAGTGCTGCTTGTGGGCTCATTAAAAATGTGAACACAGACAGTAAACAAACACCGATTTAGATTTTAAAATTAGATTTCCTCTCACACATCATTTTCATTTGGTGGTACGGGGGTTTGGATTCCATTAAAAGCCTAACAGGTTTGAAAGTTTATGATGAAAATGGAAAGCTTGCTGGGGAGTCAAGAACATTCTGTAAAGTAGTTTGACGTCTTCAAATGTTACCCCTGGTGTTGCATTGCAACGTAGATGTGTCTCCGATGTGGTTTCTTGGTTTGATTGCACATTCAATAGGCACTTAAAAAGGATTCAAATCTTATTTTCCTTTTTTTTGGTTCTGTGTCAATGATGGGAAGTTTGAATTCAAAGTTTTGTTCGATTGTGAATGGTCAAAACTTATTTTCCTTGGGCAGCACGGTGGCACAGAGGGTTAGCCCTGCTGCCTCACGGCGCTGAGGTCCCAGGTTCGATCCCGGCTCTGGGTCACTGTCTGTGTGGAGTTTGCACATTCTCCCCATGTCTGCGTGGGTTTCGCCCCCACAACCCAAGGATGTGCAAAGATTGGCCACGCTAAATTGCCCCTTAATTGGAAAAAATGAATTGGGTCATCTAAATTTATTAAAAGAAAGAAAAAAAAAATATTTTCCTTTTTTTAGCTCTGTGTCAATGATAGGAAGTCTGAATTCAAAGTTTTGTTTGATTGTGAGGGGTTTAATTTCTTCCCATTTATTTCCCTCCAGAAGGTGGAGCTGAGCTGCTATCTTGAAGCGCTGGAGTCCCATGTGGTGTAGGTACATCCACAATGAGATTAGGGAAGAGTTCCAGGATTTCCAACCAGCAACAGTGAAGACGACAGGAATGTGAGGTGGCATGGGATGCCTATGGTTTATCCGGTGAGCTATAGGCATCCTTCAAACTATGTTGGGAGCTGTGCTGAAGAACTGAGACCAGTCTCCTATCTGGTCCACCTCCACATCCATACTCATCAGTTCATCACAGCTTGCAAAGCACACTCCAACCCAGTCTGCATCCCCTGTAAAATTACACATGGGTCAGAGGTGTGTTTTGGGAATTGAAAAAGTCTGCAGATCGGGAACTCCCCCCACTGCAACCAGGGTCCAGCTGAAAATTCAGCTCCAACTCTTGAATTCTGGTGGTAGACTTTCATCATTAGGCATCAAGCATCATCTACGCAGGAAAGAGAGAGAAAAGCTGGGCAGAGGACTATTATCTTCCCAATTTCTCGACACTATCAATTGTATAAAATGGAAGAAAAATTTAATAGGCTATGTTATGGACCTCAAATCCTCCCCATCCAACTGTACCCAAAGAGTTTGACCCAGGCGATGTTTTATGTACAGGCGGTAAAGACAAAAGGGCCAGATGTTACTGGAACTGGCAGGTGACACTGTTCATTAGACTAGCCCTTGCAAGGTAAGTTTCCATGACATTTTGAAGGGCACATTGTTGTTAAAGGCCACTGAAATGGTGTGTCAGTCTCCAGGACATCTGGGAACAGTGTGAACAGGGCTAGCAACAGTACTTCTCCAATACCAATCTGATTTGAAGAATTATTAACACAGCAGAAGAGTTAAAAATAGGAAGTCTAAGTTAGAAGAGTGAACTCAAATGTCAAATTAAAGCGGGGGGAGGGGGAAAAAAAGTGGATTAAGAGAGCAGGAAGCAATTTATATATCAAATCTCTAATTAAAAGTTGAAGGAATGGGACTCCACACTAATTTTCAATGCCTCTGCAAATATGACAGTTACTATGAGTGGAATTTTACCATCCCGCCCACCGCCAGGTTTGTCTGGTCCTGCCAAGTCTATGGACGTTAGGCTGGGCCGCTAAATCTCCTGTGCCAGGCTGGGCCCATGACTTAGCATGTAGTCAAAATTGGTATCCTCGACTGAAGTGAACAAGTCCTAACTTTTTGTGGGACGTTGTCTAGTCCGTATCTCAACCTAAGCACAGGAACCTCATGCTGACCAATACGTGAACAGGTTCCCACGCAGCTTATGACAGAGTGGTGCATCTTGAACAGCAACTTCTGGATTTCCGCACTTTACCATGCGTCTGTTCTCACCAGAAGTTGTTGTTTGATTTGTGCGTAGGTTACAGTGAGCACCATTAACCTCACCTTGATTTCTTTTGGCAGTAAATTGTGGCCCATTGTGTATTTACAAACATCACCATTCCCTGAGTGCATAACTATAATTTTCCACAGAAATATATTTTCTTATATGAAATCTATCCTTGAGTTGGTATATACTGCATACAATGACATTGCTCACTTTGGCAAGATTTCTCCACTCACTAAGTGTTGAAAGTTAAAACAAAGTTGATCATGGAACATAGGGCAGCATTTCTGTTAGCTTCTTTTTTTTTTAAAAAAGAGAGCTATCCGATTTGTCCCACTCTCCTGCTCTTATCCCGCAGCCCTGCAAATGCATCCTTTACAAGCATATGTCAAATTCCCGATTGAATCTTCGCCCACCACCCTGTCTGGCAGTACATTTCAGGTCAAAGTATCTAAACTCCTCTCTGGTTCTTTTTGCAGTTATCCTAAATCTGTGACCTTTGGTACCAACCCTCTTGCCAGCTGAAACAGTTTATCCTTACTTACTCTACCAAAAGCACTCAATTTTGAACAACTCTGCTGTAACCTTTTCTGCTCTAAAAGGAGAAGGAGGTTATTGGCTCTACACTTTCTATATAACTTAAGTTCCTTATCCCGAATATCAGCTTGGTAAAAAATAATTTCTACTACTTCTCCAAGGTCTTGACATCCTTTCCAAATTGCAGTGCCCAGAATATTATTCAGCACAGGCATTTATTTTTCAAAATTTAGAGTATCCAATTATGTTTTTACTAATTGAGGGGCAATTTGTCATGGCCAATCCACTTACTATGCACATCTTTTGACCCACGCAGACACGGGGAGAATATGCAAACTCCACACAGACAGTGACCCAGGGCCGGGATCGAATCTGGGACCTCAATGCCATGAGGCAGCAGTGCCAACCACTGTGCCACCCCAGCACAGACATTTGAAGCCTAGCCAGTAATTCATAAAAGGTTTGCGAAGCTTCCTTGCTTTGGCACTGTATGCCTCAATTTATAAAGTCAAGGGTCCCATCTGCTGATTTCATTAAAGGTTTTTAAAACTTATCCTGCTACCGTCAAACATTTATGGACGTGAAACACCAGTTATCTCAGTTCCTGGACCATGCCTAAAGCTGAGTTATGCTGTTTCTGTATTATCCCTCCCAAAAAATGCATCACTTCACACTTTGCTGCAATGTGTCTGGTCATTTCACGACCAAAATAATGGAAATAAATCAACGTGAGCATTCCAAACACATCATTGGGGTTTGCTATGGTTGATCAAACAATCACAATGGAATTTGTTCTTTAAACATACATTACATTACACAAAATATCTGGACATCAAAAAGAGTTTAAAAAACTTATTCATTAGAAAGGGGCACAAATTGAGTTATACTGTCTGCTATGCAAGAGAACCTGCTTTTTAGATGAATGAGTCATTGTTATTTTCCACATGAAATGATTCCACTGAAGAGAGATGTGGCTGACTGCTAACTGAACTACCATGCAACCAACAGCAGGAGGTTCTAGTCATCCAAAATTAAAACTCTGGGGAACTAGTCATTAAATATTTATAATACTCTTTACAAATCAGGACAGGATCAAAAATTGATACTTGTTGCCGTTACACATTATTAGCACAATTAACTGATTTAACTTGTACAGTTAACTTACTTTATTAAAGTAGATTATTTGAATTTACAACACTGCTCCTCTGTGGCACTCCAGAAATAGTTTTCTTGTAATTTGACTTGAGCCAATTTAAGCGCCAGCGCTATTGAAAAAAAAATACGCTATTGACCATTGGCCTGACAACAGCAGAAGAAAAATCAATCATACCACATGTTTTCGCGGCCTGCCCCTGGGCCTCTTGCCTCGTTTCCGATTCTGCAGTTCTCTCTCTTGTTGGCTGCAACAAACAACAAAAAAAATGTTTCCATTGTTACTCCCAATGGAACCAAATATTCACGTAGCTATTAATAAATTCAAGCATGTTGCTCAAACACACAATTAAAAAGGTGCAATGAATTCCCACTCCCAGCTGCACCGTCGAGGAGCAGGGAAACCAAGTGGAGGGAAATGGAATTAAATTAAAGATTGGAAGGGGGAGTTGAGCTTTTGAGTTTCAAAGTGTTTGAGTCAACATCAGGACTGGCAAAGGTACGGGTGACCGGCTCATCCTTTTGCCTGGGGTACGGAACAAGAAACAAGGGGTAAAAGGAGAAAGAACAAGAGGACTTTTTCCAATTGCCTACAAAAATAAAGGGCAGCATGATGGTTAGCACTGCTGCCTCACAGCGGCTGGGACCCCGGTTCAATTCCAGCCTAGGGTGATGTCTATATTGAGTGCACTTTCTCCCCATGTCTGCATGGGTTTCCTCTGGGAACTCTGGTTTCCTCCCACAGACCAAAGATGCGCGGGTCAGGTGGACTGGCCATGCTAAATTGTTCCTTAGTGTCCAAAAGATTAGGTGGGGTTACTGGGATAAAGTCGAGATATGAGCCTAGGTAGGGTACTCTTTCCACAGGTCAGTGCAGACTCGATAGGCCAAAAGGCTTCCTTCTGCACTGTACAGATTCTACGATTTTAAGAAAAAAAATAATGCGGTATTCAAATATTATTTTTTTAAATAAATTTAAAGTGCCCAATTATATTTTTCCTCCCAATTAAGGGAGGGGCAATTTAGCGTGGCCAATTCACCTACCCTGCACATCTTTGGGTTGTGGGTTAGCCCTGCTGCCTCACGACGCCGAGGTCCCAAGTTCAATCCCGGCTCTGGGACACTGTCCGTGTGGAGTTTGCACATTCTCCCTGTGTTTGAGTGGGTTTCGCCCCCACAACCCAAAGATGTGCAGGCTAGGTGAATTGGCCACGCTAAATTGCCCCTCAATTGGAAAAAAATGAATTGGGTATTCTAACTTTTTTTTTTAAATTTGGGTTGTGGGGGGTGAGACCCACGCAGACACGGGGAGAATGTGGATATTCAAATATTCTTACCTCCTTTGAAAAGCTAGCAGGAGTCGTGGATCAAGGATATTTTCTTCTGGCTCCCAGCTATTATGTCTATCAAAAAACAAACAATATATTATTAACAAGGCAAAGCAAAATGTAGATGTTGTACTTTATTCTGTGGAGATGCTGAACTCATCCTGTAAACTTGATTACAGCCTACAGTTAAAATTGCCAAAGTTGTGACTGGAGTCAACATGGTAGCTCGACCATTTAAATCTTCCCGAGATGGAAATTCAAAATTACTCTCTGTGTGAATGGAAAACTTGCTGTACACACTTTTGAACTAAATCAAACTTGTCTAAACACAGACCTTGGCCAAATCCACATCACACTATTCTCCTTTTAAATATTCCTTGCTTTATTTTAATGTTAAAAAACAGAAATGTTTAATCTGTTTCATTATTGACTGACACTATTTGGAGTCTATTCCTGAAACTGAAAAATTACATTGAGCGAAGTGTCACAGCCTTTACATGGCCCATTGATACAACAGTGTCCAACAAACTAACATTTTCCTGTAAACTCAGTTTTGTTAATTAAAACGTAACCAGTACATCAAGGCCAACTAAGACTTGTATGCACCAGAAAGTTATTATTGAAAATTATCTGAAACATTACTTTCACACAAGGCATTCATCACAGGTGCTAATGAATTTTTAATTTGCCGTTCTAAATTGCCTTCTAATAATAGTGCACAAATGTTTAGTGGGTCCTCTATCCAAAATATCAATTGAAGAATTAGTCCATTTAAAGGTTTAACATAATTGTTAAAAGAGCAAACAGAAGAATATTGTAGGAAAACGTTTTTCAGCTTTTGTACACAAAAATGACCAGCAGGAATTTTATGGTTAAAAATATGCAGTGCAGCAGAATAATTCCTGCATTTATGTTGCTCACTACTCATGTTAACCCAGGTAAGTTACTACGATCAACACAAAGTGAAATCTTAATGCAGCAA
This sequence comes from Scyliorhinus canicula, assembly GCF_902713615.1. Taxonomy (NCBI): domain Eukaryota; kingdom Metazoa; phylum Chordata; class Chondrichthyes; order Carcharhiniformes; family Scyliorhinidae; genus Scyliorhinus; species Scyliorhinus canicula. The sequence goes on from NC_052163.1 coordinate 24,012,058, forward strand.
TGGAAGAATCTGAATGAATACTAGTGCAATCACAGTTTATAAGAAAACCGTCTTAGGTTGTGGGTAATGGCAGCACTTATTATCCCTCCCTGAATGCTTTGGAAAAAGTGCTGGTGGACCACCTTCTTGAACAGCTGCAGTCCCTGTGGCGAAGGCACTCCCTCAGCATTGTTGGGATTTGACCCAGTGACAATGAAGAAACAGCTGCACATTTCCAAGTCAAAATAGTATGTGCCTTGGAGGTGGTAGCATTCCGGTACACTACTGCCTTCGTCCTTCTGGTTGGTAGAGGTTACCTCACATAGTGCCTTTAGCATATAAAAGCATCCCTTGGCAGTTCACAGAAGGGCAAAAAAATTACAGCTGAACCAAGAAGAGATTATGAAGGGTAGGGAGACCGAAAGATTGTTCAAAAAGATGGGTTTTAACTGGAGTCTTCCTGGAGAGAAATGGAGAGGATGAAAGCTTTAGGGAGAGAATGCCAGGATGTGGGGCACAAGGGCCATTGGCACAACCACCAATGAAGGGATAAAATAGAAGCTAAAGTCGAAGCTAAAGTCAGAAGAATGGAGACTCCTGAGGAGCTATGGCACCGAGCTTTTGGATAAAGGGGGACAGAGCCATGGGAAGATTTAAAGGCAGGGATGATAATCTTAAAATATGGAATTGTAGATTTGGGATCCCGTGTACATCAATAAGGATGGGCAATGGGTAAACAATGGGGGAAATATGATATGTGCTGCACCAGGTGATACGGAGGAGATTGGCTAGGGAGGCATAGAATAGTCAAGTCTGGAGGTGACGGAGGAAGGAATGGTTTTGACATCACACGGGTGTCAGCATAAACGATATGACAAAGTGCAAATAGGCAATTTTCATAATGTAGAGATTCAGAAGCTTAGCTAGGATCAAATACGATATGAAGGCTGTGGACATCAGTCGTCAAGCTTGCAGAATTAATGAAAGTTTAATATTGAGATTTTCAGGACATTTGATTAATTCCAGATTCTGGTCAAAGAAAACTGAAATATACACATAATGCAGATTTTAAATAAGTTAACTTTAAAGCAAAAAGACACTTCATATTGAATGGCACTCATTTCTCAGACTGAGAACTTTTATGCTATTTCAAACATTAGTAAGTAAAGTCCCAGATGGCCACTGGCTGCTTTCCCCTTTGAGGGGGAGAGGTGCCTGGTGGTTGAGAAGGCCTTCATGAATAGCCTCAGCTGCTGCAGGAATTGAACCTGCTCTGCTGGCCTCACTGTGCATCTCGAACCAGCTGTCCAGCCAACTGGGCTAAACAGGCTCCTAAACACGACAACAGTGACTACAGCTCGAAATGTATTTTGAATGCTTCGTGACATTGAGGTTGTAAAACGTGCAATACAAATGCAAGAGGGGCAGCACGGTGGCCTAGTGGTTAGCACATCTGCCTCACGGCGCTGAGGTCCCAGGTTCAACCCCGGCTCTGGGTCACTGTCCGTGTGGAGTTTGCACATTCTCCCCGTGTCAGCGTGGGTTTCGCCCCCCACAACCTAAAAATGTGCAGAGTAGGTGGATTGGCCACACTAAATTGCCCCCTTAATTGGAAAAAATAATTGGATAATCTAAATTTATTTTTAAAAAAATACAAATGCAAGACTTTCTTTCCTTCTGTTGTGAAAAGAATGCAGTTTGGGAAAAAAAACTGGAAAATGCAGAAAGCTTGAATATGAAAAATTAAAGATTAACCAATAATGATTGGCACAGATGCACTGGAAAATAAAGATGCCTCAATATGATTTACCATTTATATTGCAATGTTAAATCTATGAATTATACGTACAGGTTTACTGAGAAAGCACTCTTATTTACAATCACTTTAAAATATCTTAATGGAATGCAACATCATTCTGCTGCCTGCTCTTTAAATAAACTACAGGCACTAGGACCTTGGGGTTATTCTTCGCATCCATTACAATTGCCCAACTGAAACCTCTGTTTTTTTCCCCTGCAGAGCTATACCAGCAACTATTTAGAGATGCGGTAAGCCAGGCAGGCCTGATGAGGTGACTGCTTTAGTGTGTGTGGGGGGAAAATTGGTTTTCTTTCCTGCTTTGTTGGAATGGAATGAAAGGTGAAGAAGGAGGCTTCAGGAATATGCAACAAAGTAACCTTCAGCACTGCACCAGTCTGGGTAAGGAAAAAAAACAGCAGATTAAAGCTGGAGCGAAGGTTGAGTGTCAGAGAGTTAGGAAGCAGAAACAAGCAAGCCAGTGAAACAGAATAGAAAATAAGGAAGCTAGAACAAAAGCAAAAAGAGGAAGAACAACTAGGGCAAAGTGACAAGAAAAGCAAATGGAATGAGAATGAAAAGGTTAAAAAATATATAAAGAAAAATTATAACTTAAAAATGTAGATGCACTCATGTATTTCTCTACCATAATGATTTAGAAAATATACATAATTGCACTGTGCAGTTTACTTTCCCAGGTGTCAGCACTCAAAAATTATTCTCAGATAGGTACAAGAGAACAAACAGGCTGAGGTGACCTGCCTATCAATTGTACACTGATGGCACAAGCAACGTCCAAACTTGCTGAGAGGAGAAACACAAACAGGCAAACCTATTGTGGCACATGAAAGTTTTATCATTGTAAAGTTGTTTGTAACCACCTTTCATTTCCCAAAGCACTTCACAGCCAATCAATTACTTCTGCAGGGTTGTCAGTATTGACAAACACACATCATTTTGCACACAAGGTCTTATAAATAGCACCAGGCGATTTGTTTTGAAGGCACTGGCTAAGGGATGAAGCGCTGGGAGAATTCCACTGTTCTTTTTCAAATAATTCTGTGGGATATTTCTGCCTCCACCTTTTCAAGCCTCTGGTTATCGTCTGATCCCAAAAACAAACAAAATCCTCAAAATTCAGCAGTGCACTTAAACCAAAAACAGTGTGCGTACAAGCCTGTTGTTTGGACTCTTGTTCACCTAAAAATGGAATTTATGTGGGCTGCAGCACCTATTCATAATGATGTTCAGTCGATTCCATAGGGGCCAATATTCTGGACTTCCCTCTATTACACTTTCTTGTACCTGGGAATGCATGCAGACTTTCTGTGGTATCTACTCAAAAGGATAACAAGTTTCTGAAACTTTTTTCAAACCATGGATGCAGTACAACGCTGGCTTGCGTTGGCCTCGAAGGTAGCGGAACTGGTGAACAAGAGAAATGGGTAATAAAAACAAAATGCTGGAAATGTGCATCAGGTCTGGCAGCATCTGTGGAGAAAGAAACAGAAGGCTGGGATTTTCTGGTCCTGCCAAAAGTCAACAGAACTTTGGCTTGTCCACCAAATTTTCCATCCTGCCTGCAATGATTCCCAACAGAGGCAGAACCAGAAATTCCTGCCCAGAGTTAGCATTTCAGGTCATGACCTTTCATCATGGGGTTCCGATGAATGATCATGACTGGAAACATTAAGGGTTTCTCTCAACATGGATGCCACCAGACCAGCTGAGGATCTCCAGCATTTTCTGATTTTAGTTCAGATTTCAAACATGTGATATTTTTCTTTTAGAGCAAAGAAAGGTGTATGTGATCAACTGCAAGATGATCCTCTCCTTGTAATAATAGTCATCTTTTGTCACAAGTAGGCTTACATTATCACTGCAATGAAGTTATTGTGAAAAGCCCCTAGTCGCCACATTCCAGCGCCTGCTTGGGTACACAGAGGGAGGAATTCAGAATGTTCAAATTACCGAACAGCACATCTTTCGGGACTTGTGGGAGGAAACCGGAGCACCCGGAGGAAACCCATGCCAACACAGGTAGAACGTACAGACTCTGCACAGTGACCCAAGCCGGGAATTGAACCTGGGACCCTGACACTGTGAAGCAACAGTGCTAACCACTGTGCTACCGTGCTGCCCAGGGTAGATGACTTAACCAAGAAAAGGAAAACTTCTGAAGTGTACAGGAAAAGGGTAGGGCAATCAGACTCTCAGATCTCCAAAGGTGCATTTGGCCTGTTTCTGCTGCAACTTCATATGAATAACTTCACCATGTAAATACAACACCATTCAATGTACTTTCATAATATGGGCAAACAACACGACAGTCAACATCCAAGTGCACTTTTTCTGGCTAGTAGCAAAAAGTGAAGAACTTGGATTACTCCACAACCTCCCACAATAAGTACATAGATAGATAGAACAGTACAGCACAGAACAGGCCCTTCGGCCCTCGATGTTGTGCCGAGCAATGATCACCCTACTCAAACCCACGTATCCACCCTATACCCGTAACCCAACAACCCCCCCCCCCCCTTAACCTTACTTATTTAGGATACTACGGGCAATTTAGCATGGCCAATCCACCTAACCCGCACATCTTTGGACTGTGGGAGGAAACCGGAGCACCCGGAGGAAACCCACGCACACACGGGGAGGACGTGCAGACTCCACACAGACAGTGACCCAGCCGGGAATCGAACCTGGGACCCTGGAGCTGTGAAGCATTTATGTGAATTATGTGGATTCAATAAGTATGTGGATTAGTACAGCTGTGTGTTCTCTCTCTCTCTTTCCATGTATCATCCTCATGGTCCAAGTGTTGCTAATCATAGTTTATGCCATGAAGTCACAATGGAGCATGGCAAAGTTGTGGGCCCCTGGAATGACCTCAGCTTTAGTGGGAACCCACACTGTTGCCATTATTCTTCACCACATTCTGGTCAACTACTGCCTCGTGGTATTGCTCAACCAGACCGATTGGTGCACGGTTTCTGTTCAAAGAATTAAGAATACCTAACAATTCCTGAATAATTTTTTCTTAAAGATCTTTGCACTTCCCTCGAAGATTAAAATTCAATTTTTGTCATTATCTGAAGTGTCTGTTAGGCCCTTTCGCATGACATGTCTAATGAGGACTTACAATATAAATAGCTCGTGACTCATCAGGCCCCAATTTGGCAGTGAGCCCTGACAATCAACTGTCAATGTATCAATCTGCCTTCAATTCCCTATATTTTTAAAACAGCCAAACCAAGCACAATAGCAACCGCATTGCACAGCTCAAATGAAGGAAGCACTGAACTATGGTTTCACTGGCATATGCAAGTATCATAGATCTCCTAGTCACAGGAGCAGTTTAAGTAAAAATACAATTCTTATCACAAAACATAAAAAAAACTTGTGAATAGTATGTTTTTAAAAAAAAAAAATTTAGAGTACCAATTCATTCTTTCCAATTAAGGGGTAATTTAATGCAGTCAATCCACCTAGCCTGCACATCTTTGGGTTGTGGGGGCAAAACCCACGCAAACACAGGGAGAATGTGCAACCTCCACACGGACAGTGACCCAGAGCCAGATCGAACCTGGGACCTCGGCGCCGTGAGGCAGCGGTGCTAATCACTGCGCCACCATGCAGTCCCTTGTGAATAGTATGTTAAATATCAGTTTGGTAATGCACCCATGCTATTAAGGACATTATAACAGAGGAGTGTAAGGAACTAATTTATGCTCTCCCCCCCCGGCAACAAAGACATATATTTGGAAAGTCACAGTAGAGGGTGAATATTTTATTTGAATTGTAGTGCATAGTTAATGCAATTTTTTTAAATTGCAGTTGTGCACCACTGTTATAATTTGTTTGTTCAGGTTCCTTGCACAATAACGTAATCCTAAAATATTTTGAATTTGGTTGGGGAAGTGAGGAAAGAATAGATCATGTTGCATTTTTGTTCAATGCTGAACAAATTAAAGGTCCGTTAGGTTTTTGTCAACCAGTTCCTACCTCAAGATTACTAAAACTAATAGAATGGATTGCAAATGTGCCATTTAATTATGTTTCAAGGCTTTTAAATAGTTGTACTGTAAAATCTCACAACTTCAAAGAAAGACACAGCCCCAAAGCAAATACCTTCAAAAAACTTTCCACAATGTAGGGTTTTAAGTGACTTCTCACTCAAAAACAAGATTTGCTAAGCAGAAGCGACTGAGCCTAACACGAATAAAGTGTCTCTATGGTTTAGATAGTGAACTGATCATTTGAGCGGGAAAGGAATGTAAAAGGCCACAAAGGATTATGCACAGCTAGGAAAAGAGCAAAGAAATATACTGCAAGGAATTGGAGATGAGGGGATAATGTTTCTTGCAGATTGGTAAGTGGCTTGTAGAAAGTAGCCCCAGGTTAGTTGGTAAGTGGAATGTTTCAGCCATGATTCTGTATCTGTTGCATCTTAAAGCTGAAAGTCTTGTCCTTGCAACAAAAATACAATGATTTGCACTAGTTCTAAAACTAAGCTATTATTATTCAGTTTGGTTTAGATGGTTAAAGAGCATTCTCGTGCACTCAGTCGCAGAAAGACCTAGGCTCTTGTGCCTTCAATACCACTTCCCAACTCCATTTCTCTCTCCTCTAACATGATTTTACTTCTGAGCCCCCCCCCAACTTCGCCATCAAGCAAAAAGATGGCAAACCAAGTATGTTACAGTTTGCAAAAGCTCAAGCCAAAATATATTGTTTTCTTTCTCTTACAGCACATAAAAACTAAACTCCAGTAGCTCACATAAAACAGAATAAGGATTATATCATGTCTTGGTTTAAATACAGAAAAACAGATGCACTTTTAGGGGGGAGGGGTGCGCAGATGGAGTATGTAAACTGTGGAATTGGAACAGCTTGTTATTGTGAAACCACCTGATTATATCAAAACAAAAGCAGATTAGCATGCTATCTACTTGGTCTTCTTTTTAAAAGTAGTTATGACACCCAAAGAGAGGTGTGCACAATCACAATGCATTTTAGAAAACTACAATCTTAAAACAAATATAGGAACTGAATGAAGGTAAATATTAAGCTATTAAGATGCAACAAAACACAGCATGTTTAGTTTTATATCCTAAACAAACAAAAAAAATCTACTTCGTTTGGACAATAACGAATATTCAGAAACCATAAAACCCACAATCCCTAAATGTTAGAATCTAAAACAATTACTGTCTTCATTTTGCAAATGTCACATAACCACAAACATCTTTGGAAATATGTAAATATATTGCTCTGAAGTGTTTAAAGAAAACATGCATCGAGAGATGAAAAAAATAAGGGAAACGTTACAAAATATTTAAAGCATTTTTACAAATAAAAAAGGTATTACCAATCAACAAAAAAAATCAGAATGTAAGCAGAAAAACAAATTGAAAAAGTTACAAAACGAAGTTTTAAATACCAGAGCAAGATATGGCAAGAGAATAATGTATTAGAGGGAATTAGCTCACTTAAAGGATTCCAGAGATGTTAAACAAAAGATAAAACAAATCAACAATTAAAGATCAAAAGGTGGAAAGAGAGCAAAATAGGTGTAATTATAGGGTTGTAAATAAAACAAATATGGGGAAAGAGAACACACAGCACGTTTATTTTTAAATGGAAGTGACGAGAAGAAATAAGATGCAGGGGGAAAAGGGGGGGGGGGGAAACAAAGGAGGAAGCTCGGAGGCCAGCTCGTTGCTGGAGTTGGGAGCACGCTGCTGCTGCTGTTGCTGTATTGTTAAACCTGATGCCACTCACTTGGAGGACCATCCTCTCCACTTCACCAAGTACTCCAGCTTCCCCTGCGCAAAAAAAACAAACAACAATAAATCAGTCTTCACCCCCGAATGAAAAGCCGCTGCCTCCTCGTCAGCCCAGGTTGGCAAAAAGTGCAATTTTCAAATCCCCCCCTTCCCCCGGGGTCCCCGCACCAACCTTTCTCAGTCTTTTCCTCAGAATGCATTCCGCAGCGAAAACTTGCTCTCCAACAGCGCTCAGCTCCTCCATCCCCGCGCCGCTTCGCTTCGCTCCACTTTGTGTCCTCCTCCTCCTCCCCCCCCGGGCGGGCCGTCACTCCGGCCGCGAGCGGTGACGTCACCCACAGCACCCACTGACCAATCGGCTTTCGCCTAGTCTGACCGTTGCTAGGCACGGGTCAGCGGTTGCCAAGCGAATAGAGAACGTTCGGTATCGAGTCATCGGATTAACCCTCTCGGCGCCGCCAGCTCTGCCATCAATCAAGGGCCAGCAGACAAAGGATTTAAAAAAAGGAACCCCCCGCCCGCACTCAACACTAACAGTACAACTTCCAAAGGCACACCGTTAGCGTGGCTTTAAAGCCCTTCTGCATCCTAAATACAGCCAAGTGTCTCAGTGCGGGTGCTTTCCCAAAGACTCATTCAACTTATTTCACTTTAGCCCAAGGGACACAAAAAACATCCCTTAACATTGACAGCCCCGTCAAATCATTCTCACTTGCAACGAAGACCTTTTGCTCCAGTTAAAATCAAATCTAGTCATTAGTTTATTGTGTTCTTTGAATAAGTGTGCAACTTGTCTCCATCGTTTTTAAATGTGGGGTCTTGCTCATAAAGTTCGAGTCCGTGAGGGTTTTCCCCCTTCAAAAGATGCAGTAAGCAGTTGTTGAAAAGATTTTACCAACTGCGGCAAGAGGTTTCTCAGTCACCGGGGTTATCTAATATTGTTGATGCACATGCTTTATTTGCTCATGTAGAAGTTTGCCCAACATAATCGTCAAAAGGCTGTATTGTTAGCAAGCACAGTTAGAACAAAGAAATTCTGGTATTGAGCTGCTTTGCCGCTTTGCAGCAGGTGGCCGATTCCTTTCTTTGGCAATGTTCATTGATAAAGTTGGTCTTAAGTTTATTTTTTCGCACAGCCACCAAAAGTTTAAAGTCTTCAAAAATGTCGCACAATTTCCCGACCAAGGGAGTCTCAGTGAGGTCTGCTACCAAGTTCGCACCGATTTGCGGTGACAGTCTACTGATATTCATTGCCGAGGACAGTGAATGTTGTAACTGCCTTTAACATGAATGCCACAGGTATCGTTGAGGAATCAAAGGGGACATATCAAGAATGGTCTTGTTTCGCTTTTTGACAATGACTCTTCATTTGCTGCACAGTTATATGATGACTGAAGACAACATAAATTAAAGTTAATTTTATTCGGTTATGCAATGCTGGTTTTGTGTATTTGCAATGTATGTGACTTTGTGCAAAACTGAGGGAATGCTGCATTTTTGGAGGTGCTATCGTGTGGATGATACATCGAACAAGATTGCTTCCTTTCATCTCCCCAAGATGGCCAGCATTCACCCCCCTCAAATCTTCTGCCACTGAAATTTATGGGCATGCCTTTGTCACCTCCAAGCTTAATCACTCCAATGTTCCCCCTTATTGTTCTCTTATCCTTCATTAATTTCAATTATTTCAAATCTATGCTGCACACATTCTCTCTTGCAATAAGTCACGCTTACCAATCAACTGTCTCCACCCTGGCCATTACCTCTAACACACTTTTGGCATTGCATTACATTCAAAAAATGTATCCTTCCCTTTAAATAGATTGCATTGCATCTCCTCCTTAATATCCCATTCCACAAACTCCAGGATTGTGTTACAGGGAGATGCAAAGATGCAAACATTAAAGAGTAGTTTAAAGGGACTTTAATTACCCAAATGTAAACTGGGACAGTGGTAGTGTAAAGGTCAGAGAAGAGCAAAAGTTCCTAGATTGTATTCTGGAAAATTTTCTACAGCAGCTATGTGTCCACTCCAGCAAGAAATGATGCACTGCTGGACCTGGTTCATAGAAATGAGGTGGACCAAATAGATCAAGTGTCAGTACGGGAACATTGAGGAGACAGGGACAGAGAGGTTTAGGATGATGATAAAAAAAATAGGCAATACAGAGTAAAAATAATTAATTGGGGGAGAGCCGACTTCAAAGGAGCAAGAACGGAACTGAACCAGTTAGACTGGAACGGAAGGTTGAGCGAGGTGTGTGTGGGGGGGTGGGGGTGGGGGGGGGGGGGGGGGGGACGGTAGCTGAACAATGGGCCACCTTCAAACAGAAATGGTCCAGACACAGTCAAGGTATATTCCCTTCAAAGATAAATGGAGGGTAAACAAATCCAGAGCTTTCTGGATGAAAAAATTAAGACAAGGAAGAAAAAGTCTACTTATGATAGGTGTAAAATAGAAAATACAGTTGAACCAAGGGAAATGCAGGAGGTTCAGAGTGGTGGTGAAAAAGCACATTAGAGAAACGAGGAAGGATTATGAGAAAAGACTGGCAGTCAACACAAAGATGAATCCCAAAGTCTTCTATTGGCACATAAATAATAAAAGAGTGGTAAAATGAAGATTAGAACCTATAAGAATCTAAATCGAAATTTACACATGGAGGCAGTGGGCAGTGGCTCAGGCATTAAATGAATACTTTGCATCCATCTTTACCAAGGAGGTGGATGCTACCCATGACATGGTAACAGATGAGGAAATTCTCTCCCTAAAAATGTTCAAAATTGATAAGAAGGAAGTGTTAAATAGACTGTCAATACTGAAAGTTCACAAGGCACCGGGACTGGATAAGATGCATCCAAGGATATTGAAGGGAATGAGAAGGGAAATTGCAGGGGTGCTGGCCAGAATCTTCAAGTCTTCTCTGGACTCAGGGAAGGTGCCAGAGGACTGAAGAGTTGCAAACCTTATACCCTTCTTCAAAAAAGCTGTAAAGAAAGTCCCAGCAATTACAGACCAGTCAGTTTAGTATCAGTGGTGGGTAAGCTTCTAGAAACAATTATTTAGGATAGAATTAGTAGTCACATGGAAAAATGTGGATTGATTAGGAAGAGCCAGCATGGATTTCTAAAGGAGAAATCGTGAACTTGCTGGTGTTTTTTGATGAGGGACAGAAAACATAGATATGGGTAATGCCGTCGATGTGGTATACAGGTGTTTTCAAACTGCATTTCATTCAGTGCCACATGACAGACTTGTGAGAACAGTTATAGCTCATGAGCAAAAGGGACAGTAGCAATGAGGACACAAAATTGGCTGAATAATAGGGAGCAGAGAGTAATGGTCAATGGATATTTTTCAGGCTGGAGGAAGGTTTGTAGTGGTGCTCCCTGGGGGTTAGGATTGTGACCCTTGTTTTTCCTGAAATATTAATAATCTAGATCTTGGTGTGCAGGGGACAATTTAAAATGTTGCAGTTGACACACAATTTGGAAGTATTGTAAATGGTGGAGAGGACAGTGGACATGGACAAGTTGGTGGAGTGGGCAGATAGATGGCAGATGAAGTTTTTAAAAATAAATTTAGAGTACCAAATTCATTTTTCCAATTAAGGGGCAATTTAGCATGGCCAATCCACCTAACCAGCACTTCTTTGGGTTGTGGGGGTGAAACCCATGCAAACATGGGGAGAATGTGCAAACTCCACGCAGACAGTGACCCAGAGCCAGGTTCGAACCTGGGACCTTGGCGCCTTGAGGCAACAGAGCTAACCCCTGCGCTACCATGCTGCCCTGGCAGATGAAGTTTAACGCAGAGAAGTGTGCGGCGATCCATTTTAGTAGGAAGAACACGAAGAAACAATATAAAATGAGGGACAAAAATTCTTTAAAACTGCAGAAGCAGAGAGATGGGTGTACATGTGCATAGATCATTGAAGGTGGCAAGAAAGGCGGAGAGACCAGTTAATAAAGCATATAATATTCTGGGCTTTATTAATAGGTGCATAGAGTACAAGAGCAAGGATGTTATGCTGAACTTATACAAGATACTAGTTAGACCTTAGACTGTCAGTACTGTAAGTTAACAAGGCACTGGGGCTGGATCAGATGCAACCAGATATATTGAAGGAAGTGATTTCAGTTCTGGGTACCACACTATAGGAAGGATGTGAAGGCATTAGAACATAGAACATAGAACAGTACAGCACAGAACAGGCCCTTCGGCCCTCAATGTTGTGCCGAGCCATGATCACCCTACTCAAACCCACGTATCCACCCTATACCCATAACCCAACAACCCCCTCCCCCTGAACCTTACTTTTATTAGGACACTACGGGCAATTTAGCATGGCCAATCCACCTAACCCGCACATCTTTGGACTGTGGGAGGAAACCGGAGCACCCGGAGGAAACCCACGCACACAGGGGGAGGACGTGCAGACTCCACACAGACAGTGACCCAGACGGGAATCGAACCTGAGACCTTGGAGCTGTGAAGCATTTATGCTAACCACCATGCTACCCTGCTGCCCCAAAGCTGCATTGGAGAGAGTGCAGGAGGTTTACAAGAATGGTTCCAGGAATGAGAAACGTCAGTTATGAGGATAATTTGGAGAGGTTGTGACTGTTCTCCTCAGAGAGAAGGAGATTTGATAGAGATGTTCAAAATCATCAGGGGGATGGACAGAGTAAGACAGGGAGAAACTGTTCCCACTAATAGAAGGGTCAAGAACGAAAGAGCACAGATGTAAAATGATTTGCAAAAGAAACAAGTGTGATGTGAGAACACATTTTTCACACAATGAATGGTTTGGATCTGGAATGCACTGCCTGGGAGTGTGCTGGAGGCAGGTTCGATCGAGACATTCAAGAGGACATTAGATGATGATTTGAATAAAACAATGTTCAGGGATATGGGAAAAAGGCAGGGGAATAGCACTAAGCCATGATGCTCGTTTGGAGAGCCGGTGCAGACACAATGGGCCGAATGGCTTCCTTCTGCACCGTAACAATTCTGTAATTCTGTGTATCTTGCCATCCTTGGTCATTGACCTTTTAGTCACAATGCACATACGCTACAGAACTGCCTTGCTAAAAATTTCTGTTTCTCCATCTCTCAACCGTTGAAAACTTTCTCAAGTCCATTTCTTCAACCAAGATTTTGGTGTCCCCTTCCATTATCTTCCTTCCTGGGTCCAGCACCTTTTGGTTGCATCTATTTGTGATGTGTATATTTTTCATATATACAGTCACAAATGCTATGGAAATTCGGGTTGCTTTTTTGTATCTCTGATGGACCTGCACTGGCACCAGGTTTTTCCATTGCTTTGGTTGCTGCAGGCTCATTGTTTTAGTGGCAATGGTTATTTCCATTTTTGTGCAGAATTGCTACTGATAAAAGTTGCAACTGACTTCAACTACTTTGTCCCACACAATGTTTTACTTCAGCCATAGGTGGAGGGGATCTCCTCATGATGCTCACTGATCTGCATTTGCACATAAATATGATCACAGTTAGAAGTATTACAACACAGGTTAAAGTCCAACATGTTTGTTTCAAGCACTAGCTTTCGGAGCACTGCTCCTTCCTCACCTGAGGAAGGAGCAGTGCTCCAAAAGCTAGTGTTTGAAACAAACATGTTGGACTTTAACCTGGTGCTGTAAGACTTCTTACTGTGCTCACCCCAGTCCAAAGCCGGCATCTCCACATCATTATAAATATGATGATTTGAGATCTCGGAATCTCTCTGTTTTGGTTACTTATTGCTGTTCCCCAATTGCAACTTGGAAATTTAGTCCTCAAAGATTCCAGAGCAGCAGTGAGAACATTCATGGTAACAAAAAAGTATTCTGTGGTCTGCTTAAGGGGCTTTTCACAGTAACCTCATTGCAGTGTTAATGTAAGCCTACTTGTGACAATAAAGATTATTATGAAGTGAAGTCTACAATGCAGATTGCACTAATAATGCAACATGCTCACCAGCAGTTTGCAATGATGATAAACCGGTGTTGCATGACATGACTCATATGGGAGGTTGCAAAGCATGAACTCCTCCCACTAGCTAGACACCTTTCAATGCAAAGTACACAGAGGTAAGTGCTGCTCCTGAAATAACTTGTGTGTTGTTGAAACTAAACTGCCAGGATGAATTTCTCTTAAAACCCAGTATACTGGACCTTCCTGGGTACCAGGTAGTTCTGAGCAACCATTATATCTGCTAACTCTTGTCGACTATGGATAAATAAGCTTTTACCCATACTATACTTCCTTGTCCTTAATGCTGTGCCACTCCTATAGAATATATGTATGCAAATGTGGTTGGTTTCAATGAGGGTGGTGGTGGATACTAAGGTATGTGATGCTGATTGGGTGTGACTGAAGGCCAATTGCAGTCTTCTTGTGCTCTGAAGAATGTCAATGGTACATTATAGAGTTGTGGATTCTCAGTCATTGAACATTTCCAAGACAAAGATCAATCAATAAGTTTTGAGTACTCAGGGAATTAAGGGATGGGGACAGTGTGGGAGGGCGGAATTGAGGGAGGGTTCAGCTGTAATTGTATTATCGCAGATTAGACGCGAAGAGCCGAATATCTTATTCCTGCTCCTATTCTTGTGTTCTTATGCTATGTGCATTAATTTGGAAATTGTAATGTAATTTATTTTCTATCAATATGTGCTTCTGGACTGGCTCCTTGGAAATTTGATTTATCCAATGTTAATATGGCATAAGGCAATAGTTCTACACTCTCCTCTATTCAGTGTTGTTGCAGCATCTTTCAAACTCCCCACCTTAAATAAACCAGTAATAAGAAGTAAGTTTTATACAATGGAATCTAACCCCTTCCATGCTGTGCTTCCCGCTGTCATGTCTGAGTTTCACCTTTAAACGCTGAGAGAAGTGGAAATTTAGACAATTTGACCCATGGAAAATCCTAACCTCCTCTTTCCCATTATGACATTAACCATCTATGCATGATTCAACTGATCTTTTCATTTGGTACCTTAGATAGCATTTTCTGGTGTCAGGGCAGCACTTTTAATAACTGGTAGCTTTCTTTACTTTGGTCTATGTATTCATATATATGTAGATATCCCTGATTCCCACTTCTACTTTGGTGGAAGCTCCAGTGTAAACAGAATGCGGAGTGAAGAGAACTATAGTGGAAATTACAGTAATGTTGACTTCTTACCTTTATGTACTTCTTAAAAATGTGCAATCCTCTAAATGCTTGAGATCAAGCGCACTTTGCCAGTGACATATTGCTATGCTTGCTGTCTCCTTAGCAAACTTGGGAGCTATCATGTCGTTGTTTTCAATATGCTTGTGTTACTCCAGTACAGAAATTAACAGCATTTGCCAGGCTTTGCTGTTAATCAGCCTCATATCAATGGTAATTTACGCCTAAATTGAATATGCCATAGGCTGGATTAATATACTTCTTAATATTTATATCTGTTAATTGAAACATTAGCTACTTGAAAAACATTTGCCATGATTGGCTGTTAGATTTTCATTGTGACTAACAAAATCTCTTAGACATTGTAGAAACTGTTCCCTCAAGTTCATTCCTACTTTCTTAATTATGTTGAAACATGGGCATTTCTCCAAGTTTTAATTAGAAGATGAATATCAGGCTTTTTATTCCTTAACACTATCACACTACTGAACCTTGGCTTATCTGAAACCACAGGCATTTTTAAAATTCTATTTCAGATTTTTGATGTAAATGTTATTTTGGATCTATTTATGGGATATTTTTGTCAGATTATCAGGAATGTTTTGATGCTATATTGTGGCAACATATATAAGTGCTAGTTATAGTGATAATAAATGTTACAACCTGTCTGAAACAGAGGGCTGTTGACTAATAAAAACCACAGGCAGCCAAATTCTTTTTTCATTCCCATGAAAAATATGGTGTAATAATCGTTATTGCCATTACTTTAATATGGGAATTCAAGGAATGCAGCCTATGTAACACATGAATGTCTCACTGCCTCATCCAATTAGATCTGCTAATTGATAATCATAGCATTCTTTTTCTAAACCAAATATAATCTACATTTTCATGTCCGGATTTACTAGTTTAGCTATTAGTTTTTCTATTGTAAATGGCAGTGGGTAAAGTAGAATTTGTTCTTATAGAGTATCATATTGCAGAATGTGATTTAATTTGGTCTCATACACCCAAATACCAGCCCGCATCTTACATTAGAAAATATTAAACAATCGTTTTAATTTGGGTCACGATTCAGACGAGTAGTAAATCTCCATGATGTTTTCGATATGAGGCACAGAAAACTTTTATTTCTTAGTCACATTTTAGTATGAGTATCCCATCCACATGACGTACACAATTTCTAATTTGAGTTCCAGGGCCTACTAAAAGTAGGAATGCATCTCTTAAAGCAAGGTTACGTTCTTTGCTTGGATTTTTAATTGGACAACTCTTTGAACACATATTACCTTCAGAGATGAGTCGAAGGATTTTGTCTCTTTTCTGCTGCTTGCTTGGAAACCCTAGTGGAGGAAATTAACCAATGAAGGAGCAACTATTACCCAGAAGCCAGAAAAGTGTTGCCCAAATTACAATGAAGCTGACAAGAATATAGGAGGCTGAAAGGGTCAGTTCCCTCAGCTTCACCTCCAGGACCTGAGTTCATTGCAGAAAGAGGTTCGATGATCAGTTAAGAGCAACATGTTGAGTACAGCTCTTTACCTTTCCATTTTCTCAACAGCACCTGACGATATTCCTGCCACTGATCTCTTTTCACAGTCTACCTCTTGTACGTGCATCAAATTCCAGTGCTTCTTCCTCACATACATGTTTCCCATTATCTTCATAACGTCCTATCTTCATTCCATTTTATTTCTTCCCCATCTTGCAACACCTGCACTATGTTTATAAGTTTTTAACATTTCCACTTACCTTTTCAACATTCGCTCTGTCATGCTAGAGAGAGGAACAAGATGGCTAAGGAGTTGGCATCATTACTATCCCCTGTCCTCACTCATGCAGAGCAGGACTCTGGAGTTTTAAAAATATTTTTATTCCAATGTTCACCATTTTACATTTTACGACAACAAAAAACATACCCACCATATTAAAACCCCCACACAAGACCACATTCCCTCCCCTTAACAGTCAACAGTAACCAGCTCTCCAAAATTTAAAATGAACAAACCCCAACCCTATGGAACCCATAATCTGCTCCCCCCCCCCCACCAACCCCTTAGGGGAAATTTCACCTTCTGCAGCGATAAGAACTCCATTAGGTTCCCCAGCCAGGCTGAAGCACAGGATAGAGAAGCTGAACTCCACCCCAACAGAACCTGCCTGTGAGCAATCATCAAGGGGAAGGCTAACGCATCTCCGACAGGTCTGACACCCCAAATATGGCCCCAGGAGACCTGGCTCCAAGCCTACATGCCCCTGACACCTTCATGTGCGGGAAGTGTGTCCAGCTGCAGCTCCTGTTAGACCGCATGATGGCTCTGGAGCTGCGGATGGACTCACTTTGGAGCATCTGCGATGCTGAGGAGGTCATGGATAGCATGTTCAGTGAGTTGGTCACACCGCAGATTAGAATTGGTGAGGGAGACAGGGAATGGGTGACCAAAAGGCAGAGAAAGAGCAGGAAGGCAGTGCAGGTGTCCCCTGCGGTCATCTCCCTCCAAAACCGGTATACCGTTTTGGATACTGTCGGGGGAGATGACTCAGCAGGGGAAGACAGTAGTAGCCAGGCTAATGGCACCGTGGCTGGATCTGCTGCACAGAAGGGTGGGAAAAAGACTGGCAGGGCTATAGTCATAGGGTATTCAATCGTGAGGGGAGTAGACAGGCGTTTCTGTGGTCGAAAACGAGACTCCCGAATGGTATGTTGCCTCCCGGGTGCACAGGTCAGGGATGTCTCAGATCGGCTGCAGGACATACTGAAGGGGGAGGGTGAACAGCCAGTTGTCGTGGTGCATATAGGCACCAACGATATAGGTAAAAAACGGGATGAGGTACTACAATCAGAACTTAGGGAGTTAGGAGATAAGTTAAAAAGTAGGACCTCAAAGGTAGTAATCTCAGGATTGCTACCAGTGCCACGAGACAGTCAGAGTAGAAATTCAAGAATAGTCAGAATGAATACATGGCTTGAGAGATGGTGCAAGAGGGAGTGGTTCAGATTTTTGGGACATTGGAACCGGTTCTGGGGGTGGTGGGACCATTACAAATCGGATGGTCTACATCTGGGCAGGACTGGAACCAATGTCCTAGGGGGTGCTTTTGCTAACACTGTTGGGGAGGTTTTAAACTAATGTGGCAGGGGGATGGTAACCAGATTAGGAAGTTAGAGGTCAGTAGAGAGGCAGCAACTAAAGCCAGTAAGGTACTAGATAATAAACTCAATGTGACTAAGGGGAAGAGTAGACAGTAGACAGGGAAGTTATGATGAACGCAAAGGGACAGATGGTCTGAGGTGCATTTGTTTTAATGCGAGAAGTGTAGCAGGTAAGGCAGATGAATTTAGGGCTTGGATTAGTACCTGGGAATATGATGTTATTGGTATTACTGAGACTTGGTTGAGGGAAGGGCAAGACTGGCAACTAAATATCCCAGGGTATAGATGCTTCAGGAGGGATAGAGAGGGAGGTAAAAGGGGTGGAGGAGTTGCATTACTGGTCAGAGATGATATCATAGCTGTGATTAAGGAGAGCCCAATGGAGGATTCGAGCACTGAGGCAATATGGGTAGAGCTAAGAAATAGGAAGTGTGCAGTAACATTGTTGGGACTTTACTACAGGCCTCCCAAAAGCGAGCGTGAAGTATAGGTACAAATATGTAGACAGATTATAGAAAAATGTAGGAGCAATAGGGTGGTCGTGATGGGAGATTTTAACTTCCCCAACATTCAATGGGATGTAGTGTTGTAGTGTAGTGTTGGAGGTGTAGATGGAGCAGAATTTGTAAGGAGCATCCAGGAGAGTTTTTTAGAGCAGTATGTAAATAGTCCAACTTGGGAAGGGGCCATACTGGACCTGGTATTGGGGAATGATCCCGGCCAGGTGGTTGACGTTTCAGTCAGCGATTACTTTGGGAATAGCGATCACAATTCCATAAGTTTTAGAATACTCATGGACAAAGGCGAGAGTGATCCTTCAGGAAGAGTGCTAAATTGGGGAAAGGCCAAGTATAACAAAATTCGGCAGGAGCAAGGGAATGTGGATTGGGAGCAGCTGTTTAAGGGTAAATCCACATTTGAAATGTGGGAGTCTCTTAAGGAAAGGTTGATTAGAGTGCAGGACAGACATGTCCCTGTGAAAATGAGGGATAGAAATGGCAAGATTAGGGAACCATGGATGACGGGTGGAATTGTGAGACTAGCTAAAATGAAAAAGGAAGCATACATAAGATCTAGGCGACTTAAAACTGATGAAGCTTTGGAGGAATATCGGGAAAGTAGGACAAATCTCAAACGTGCAATAAAGAGGGCTAAAAGGGGTCATGAAATATCTTTGGCTAACAGTGTTAAGGAAAATCCCAAAGCCTTTTATTCGTATATAAGGAGCAAGAGGGTAACTAGAGAAAGGATTGGCCCACTCAAAGACAAAAGAGGGAATTTATGCGTGGAGTCAGAGGAAATGGGTGAGATTCTTAATGAATACTTTGCATCGGTATTCACAAAGAAGAGAGACAAGACGGATGTTGAGGCTAGGGATGGATGTTTAAATACTCTAGGTCAAGTCGGCATAAGGAAGGGGGAAGTTTTGGGTATTCTAAAAGGCATTAAGGTGGACAAGTCCCCAGGTCCGGATGGGATCTATCCCAGGTTACTGAGGGAAGCAAGGGATGAAATAGCTGGGGTCTTAACAGATATCTTTGCAGCATCTTTGAGCACGAGTGAGGTCCCGGAGGACTGGAGAATTGCTAATGTTGTCCCCTTGTTTAAGAAGAGTAGCAGGGATAATCCAGGGAATTATAGACCTGTGAGCTTGACGTCAGTGGTAGAACATAGAACATAGAACAGTACAGCACAGAACAGGCCCTTCGGCCCTCAATGTTGTGCCGAGCCATGATCACCCTACTCAAACCCACGTATCCACCCTATACCCGTAACCCAATAACCCCCCCCTTAACCTTACTTTTTTAGGACACTACGGGCAATATAGCATGGCCAATCCACCTAACCCGCACATCTTTGGACTGTGGGAGGAAATGAGGAGGCAGGCGCTATCGGAAAGGTCAGAAAGACTTTCTTAACGGGATCTGGAAGCACCACTAGCACTGGGAGAGATCATGGACAGCATTAGCTCCATGCAGGCGGGGAAGGCGCCGGGACCGGACGGATTCCCGGCGGACTTCTACAAAAAATTTGCGACAGCGCTGGCCCCGCACATGCGGGAGATGTTCACAGACTCGCTAGCTAGGGGCACGTTGCCACCCACGTTAGCACAGGCCTCAATCTCGCTGATACCTAAGAAAGACAAAGACCCAACGGAATGTGGGTCATACAGACCCATATCTCTGCTGAATGCAGACGCCAAAATACTGGCCAAAATCCTAGCCAAAAGGCTAGAAGACTGTGTACCTGAGGTGGTCACAGAGGACCAGACGGGCTTTGTCAAAGGTAGACAGCTGACCGCGAACATCAGGCGCCTGCTGAACGTGATAATGACCCCCTCCGGGGAGAGAACACAAGAGGTGATCGTCTCCCTGGACGCAGAAAAGGCCTTCGACAGAGTCGAATGGAAATACCTCATAGAGGTACTGGAGCGGTTCGGGCTTGGAACAGGGTTCACCGCTTGGGTAAAGCTCCTGTACAACGCTCCCATGGCGAGTGTACAGACCAACAATACCAACTCCCAATACTTCCAGCTGCACAGGGGCACCAGACAAGGATGCCCACTGTCCCCGCTGCTGTTCGCACTAGCAATCGAACCGCTAGCAATCGCGCTCAGGGCAGCAAAAAATTGGAGGGGGATCCGAAGGGGAGGTAGAGAGCACAGAGTCTCACTCTATGCGGATGATCTGCTCCTCTATATCTCGGACCCACAAAGCAGCATGGACGGAATCATCGCGCTCCTGAAAGAGTTTGGAGCCTTCTCGGGCTACAAACTCAACATGAGCAAAAGTGAGATCTTCCCATTACACCCGCAAGGGGGGGGGGGGGGGCAGCACTAAAGGGGCTGCCGTTCAAACAAGCCCGACATAAATTCCGCTACCTGGGGATCCAAATAGCCCATGACTGGAAAGGGATCCACAAATGGAACCTCACCAGCCTGACGGAGGAAGTTAAAAAGGACCTGCAAAGATGGAACACACTCCCGCTCTCCCTCGCGGGGAGAGTTCAGACGATCAAAATGAACGTACTGCCCAGGTTCCTCTTCCTGTTTAGATCCATTCCGATCTACATCCCCAAGGCCTTTTTCAAAGCGCTGGACAAACTCATCATGGCGTTCGTATGGGGGGGTAAAAATGCTAGGATCCCAAAGAAGGTCTTACAAAAAACAAAAACCAGGGGAGGGTTAGCCCTCCCGAATCTACAATTCTACCACTGGGCAGCAACAGCCGAGCGAGTAAGGGGATGGATCCAGGAGCCAGAAGCTGAGTGGGTGCGTGCGGAGGAGGCCTCCTGCATGGGAACCTCCCTCCGGGCCCTCGCCACGGCAGCACTCCCATCCCCACCCAAAAAACACTCCAGCAGCCCAGTGGTGACAGCCACCCTCCAATCCTGGAACCAACTGCGGCAGCAACTTGGCCTGACCAAAATGTCGAACAGGGCTCCCATCTGCAACAACCATAGGTTCAAACCAGCACTGACCGACGCCACCTTCAAAAGGTGGAGGCAGGACGGGGGGACACTGACAGTCAGGGACCTATACACGGACGACAGGATCGCAACACTGGACGAACTGACAGAGAAATTTCAGCTAGCTGGGGGGAACGAGCTACGGTACCTGCAGCTCAAAAACTTCCTACGAAAGGAGACAAGGACGTACCCACAACCGCCACGACAGACACTACTGGAAGACCTACTGGACGCAAGTATCCTAGAGAAAGGGAACTGTAGTGACATGTATGACCGACTGGTAGATAGGGACGACACCGTACTGGACGCAACAAGGAGGAAATGGGAGGACGACCTGGGGATGGAGATCGGGTGGGGACTCTGGAGCGAAGCACTGCATAGGGTCAACTCCACCTCCACGTGCGCAAGGCTCAGCCTGACGCAACTAAAAGTGGTACATAGAGCCCACTTAACAAGAACCCGTATGAGTAGGTTCTTCCCGGAGGTGGAAGACAGATGTGAACGGTGCCAAAGAGGCCCGGCCAACCACGCCCACATGTTCTGGTCCTGCCCCAGACTCGTGGAGTACTGGACAGCCTTCTTCGAGGTAATGTCCAAAGTGGTGGGAGTGAGGGTGGAGCCATGCCCGATAGTGGCGGTCTTCGGGGTTTCAGAACAGCCAGATCTATTCCTGGGGAGGAGGGCGGATGCCCTTGCCTTTGCCTCCCTGATCGCCCGCCGTAGAATCCTGTTTGGCTGGCGGTCAGCAGCACCGCCCAGAGCTGCGGACTGGCTGTCCGACCTCTCGGAATCTCTCCAAATGGAGAAAATCAAATTTGCCATCCGAGGGTCGGACGACGGCTTCCACAGAACGTGGGAGCCATTCATGCGACTGTTCCGGGACCTATTTGTGGCCAATGTACAAGAGGAAGAATAGTCGGGGGAAGGTAGCGGGAGGGGGGGGTGGGCTACAGGTTCGTTACGGGGGTTCGATGGCTAGCTAAGGCCCAAAACCAAGCTAAATAAACATGTTGAGGGGGGGGGGGGGGGGGGGGGGGGGGGCGCAGTTACTACTACGAAGATGCTTACCTGTAAATATGTGTGTTAATTTTTGCGTGTTTGTTTTTGTTTGTTTTTTTTTTCTCTCTCCTAACAATTTGTAATTTGTTCAATATAAAATACGAAAACTGAATAAAAACATTTATAAAAAAAAAAAGAAAGACTTTCTTTGCAAAGTCCCGGACCTGCATGTACAGAAAGCTCTCCTTCCACATCAGTCTAAACTTCTCATTCAGCTTCTCAAAGCTCACAAACTGCCCTCCCAGAAACAGATCTCCCTGGCCCCTCTCTCCTTCAACCCCGGATCCTCGCATCCATCCACCCTGGCTCGAATCTGTGATTCCCCCTGCTCGGCATCACTCTGGAACCCGCTCCCAACCTAAACTGTGCCGCAATTGCCTCCAAATCTTCAGCATGGCCCCACCATCAGATTTCCTAGATACTTCCCTGGAGCCAACATGAGCGGCGCCGTTATCAAAGACCGCAACCCTTGTTGAAAAAAAAATATTTATGCCTATATTTACACATCAAACACAACGATAAAACAAAACAAGCTAACAGGGCTGTAACTAATCAAACCAACTAAATACTTAACCCCTCACCATCCCGCCTCCCGCTCCTCAACTCCCCTACCTCCTTTTTTAACCGCCCCTCTCCACCCCCTCCCCTCACTACTGACATCTTAACTGTTCTCCACACCCCCGGTTTCGTCAGCCCCGAGTCCCTCCATTCCAATAGGATCTGTCTCCGGGCTACTAGGGAGGCAAAGGCCAAGACATCGGCCTCTCTCGCCTCCTGGACTCCCGGGTCTTCTGACACTCCAAAGATCGCAACTTCTGGACTTGAGTCCACCTTTACCTTCAAGACCTTCGACAAAACGTCGGCAAACCCTTGCCACAATCCCCCAAGCTTCGGACAGGCCCAAAACATGTGGACATGATTCACAGGCCCACCCGTGCACCGTCCAGACCTATCCTCCACCCCTTCAAAAAACCTGCTCGTCAGAGCCCGCAACCCTGACCCCCTACATGAGCCTGCCTGCATCCTCACCCACAAAGCCTCCGCCTCCCTATTCCAACCCTGTATCTTCTCTGCATTCACTGCCCAGTAATAAGACACCAAATTCGGGAGGCCGAACCCCCCACAACTGCCATCCCCTCTGAAGTACCACCTTCCTTATCCTTACCACCTTCTCCGCCAAAATGAACAAAGAAACCAGCCTTTCTACCCCCTTGAAAAACGCCTTGGGCACAAATAGAAACAAAAACTGGCAAAATGTTAATTTTAACTGCCTGCAGCCGACCTGTTAATGACAGGGGAGGTCTATCCCACCTCAACAATTCCGCTTCCACTCTCCCCACCGACCTCGAGAAATTCAATTTCCGAAGACTTGCCCAATCCCCAAATACCTAAAATGAGATTCTGCCACATGGACTATCAACCCCCCCCCCCCCCCCCCCCCCCTTACTCAACCCCATCCCTGGTACCACAAAATACTCACCTTTCCAAAAATTCAGCTTATACCCTAAAAATACCCCAAATGTTTTCAGCAAACCAATTATGTCCCCCACCGAGGAGCCCGGCTCCGAAATGAATAACAACAAATCATCCACAGAGACTGGAGTTTTAGTCTGAGCCTGCAACATCAGGGAAGATTGCAACATTAGAGTATATTACTTATAACCCTTTATCCCCCTCAGAAATATGCTGCAGTTTCATAGCTTTAAGCTCTATATTCAATTATCAGCCACAAATATTCCATTTGCACTTGACAACATAACCCCTGTCCCTTTTCTCTTCTCGGCTCCTGCACAGCAAGAGGAGGAGAATCCTCCTGTGGATGCACGTCACTTGCTTCACCCCCCCTCCCTGCTAGTCACCAGCTCTGACACTGCCATTCCATATGGGTTAGATAGTGAGCTAGATGGGTCTGCATATGGTAAAACACTAGGCATCAGTGAGAAGCAACACTTACTGATTTGTGTCCTGCAGACTCTAGACTCCAGTCCCACAAACAGATGTGCACAGATCTGGATTGGGGAGGATAAAATCAGCCAAATTCACCATTTTTGATCACTTGTAACTCTCAGTACACTAATTTAGACATTAGCTGGCTCATCAGAAAATGAAACCCATCGCACATCATAATATCAAGTTTGGCTACACTAATCTCTTCCAGCCACCCTTTTCTGATCAAATAGCCTTTTGATGTTCACTGTTAATGCTCATAGATGCTTAATGACCATTTGGGCAACTTACTGGAGGGCAATCAATATTCATGGCATCGTATTCTCACACGAGAGAAGCGGGGAGTGGGATAATTGATGGGAAAAAATTGCAAATAAACAAATACCCCTTCACGCTCAATCTCTTTGTATAATTGCTTCATATTAACTTCAGATTTCTACACTCTGGGATTTGCTTATTGTTTATTTATATTATACTCCCAAACCTGAGCTTGATTCCACTGTGATGTGTTTTTTGGAATAATTGCAAACTCATCAGGCTCTCTGTGAAGAAGTGCAAAACCATTTACTACAGGTCTCTGATGATTAATAGACTGCTGGAAACCAGCTTGGGTAGAATGGAAATAAAAATGGAATGATTTTGGATCACACACATATGGAACTAATATGAACAGGCATAAGTTGTTACCATAATTGGGTTTCCTCACATCTTTTCAAGTAGGATGACATTTGGCATTGAATAGGCCAGCAAATTATGGCCCTTTCAGTTCCTTGTACATTGATAGGCTGTAATTTTACATTTATATCAGGTTTAACAGTAAATTAGTCCTTTATAAAAAATACCAAACCAGTGACACACAATTTCCAACAATACACAATGATCTCTCTTTATGTTTGAGAGTTTCATTGCATATATTGAAAGGGAAGAGCAGTATTCTCCTTTGCATTAGTTTACTGAATACAATTCATTGAAAGTAGAAAAAACTCAGGCAAACTAAAAAAAAACTCCATGTTTTAAAATACAAACTATTTTAAAATAATTGGTGTGATTAAAGATTTCAGTGTGAATTATTGAAAATAAAGAATTGTTGCAAGGATGGAGCTCAAAAGAATGGGTAGTCTTTTATTTTTTTTTAAATTTAGAGTACCCAATTATTTTTTTTCCAATTAAGGGGCATTTTGGCATGGCCAATCCACCTAACCTGCACATCTTTGGGTTGTGGGGGTGAAACCCACGCAAACACGGTGAGAATGTGCAAACTCCGCACGAACAGTGACCGAGGGCTGGGATTCAAAACCGGGTCCTCAGCTCCGCAGCCCCAGTGCTAACCTCTGTGCCACGTGCCACCCCTGAGTAATCTTCTATAATAGTAAAACACTAACAAACAATTTTATCAAAAGAACATTGCAAAATATTAGGCTTAAAGATAGAGCTACTTCACATTAGTAAGGAATATCACCTAAGATGAACATTAGTCTATGAACAGTTGTTTTTAAGCATTCAATCTTACAGTAAATTGTTTCAGAAGTGCCTGTGAATAGGTCTTTTTGTTTTTTTCAGCTGCCTAGTACTGTAAGGCAAATTATTTTATGCCCTTATAAGGGGAGCCCCATTAATCTTTCATTAATATGTTTTCAAATTACAAATCGTTCATTATTTTTGTGTATGTTGTGACATATCACGAAGGATCATTTGATGAAATAGAAGGAAAATTGTTTTAGAAAGTCACAAAATATTTGGAGCAATTGTAAAAAGGAATTCAACATCTATCTCTTGAACTAAAGGACCTCTAAAGGCTTTATTTCAGATCCGAGTGTTATAGATTGCTTGCTGATAGTGAGAAGTAGACCCAATCTTAATTGAGGGGTTGTTACTTAACGTTTTCAGCCACGATTAGCACTTAGTTGCCCCAGCATAAACCAGGTAAAGGGAAAATAATTCCTCAGTGCATGAGGTACAGCAAAGTTGTGACTGCATTTATTAAGGGACGATGATGCTGCACCTGGTTCCCAGAAGACATCTACCCAATGATCACCTAAAGTAAAGATCTGAATATTTCTAATGTCCAATGGACATTTCAAAATGGGCATTGATTTAATTATGTCACATCAGGTGCATGAGATATGTCAAGCATTTGCTCTGAAACAATATGAACACTTCTGTCAGGATATGCAAACATGCAGCTAATGAACACATAGAATAGGACATGATCAATGAGCAGTCAGGGCACTCGGGGGTGGTATCTCAGTATAAAAGGGATGAGGCACTCATACCCCGCCTCTTTCCACAGACCAACATCTACAGAGTGAGACAGGGTGTATCCTCAGCATCACACCTCAGCACGTGGCTTAGAGCAAGGCTGGTTCAGTTAGATTGAGTTACTACATTTAGATTAGCAGAGAGTTGAACTCATTGAGAACTGTGTTAATAGTTCAATAAAACACATTGAACTCACTTCAAAGTCTGGAGCATCTTTTACTCAAAACTGCATCAAGTGGCAGCTTGTGTTATTCCAAATTACATAACACAACAGGATACCAGGAGTCTGTTCAATCTAGTTAATTAAACTCAGCAAGATCCGTGAAGACCAGTGAATGTATACCGGCACAATAGAACAGATTCAGGCTCCTCACCAGCTCAGGACCTCCGGCAATCTCAATGCCAACTGGCGGACATTCAAGCAGAAATTTCAGCTTTACATCGAAGCATCAGACCTCAATGGTGCGTCTGACACACGGAAGACAGCTCTTTTCCTCACCACAGCGGTTGATCACACATGGGAAATATTCAACTCCTTTCACTTCGCCGAAGACCAGGACAAGACAAAGTTTCAGACCTTCCTGGACATGTTTGACAGCCACTGTGAGGTGGACACCAACAAAATCTTCGAGCGCTACATATTCAAGCAGTGATGAAGGAATTGACGGGCACTGCGCAAAGTTGCCTGCCCACAACCACTTTCTCTCCATTTCCATATTGCCACCTCCTGATATCTCGCACCACGAGGCCACCAGTCAGGCTTCCATCCCGCCTGTCAAGGCGCTGTTGTCCCCTCCGCCACCTCTCCGGCGGTCGACCAGGATCAGACGCAAGCCTCAGAGACTGGACTTGTGAACATTTGTTTTGTTTGCTCTGTTCTGTTGTCCTCCATCAGTCACGTTAGTCAGACTCATTCACATGTAAATACATACACATACACCAACAAAACATAAAAAAGGGGAGATGTCATGATATGCAAACATGCAGCGAATGAAGACATAGAATAGGACACGACCAATGAGCAGTCAGGACACTCAGGGGTGGTACCTCACTATAAATGGGATGAGGCACTCACACCCCTCCTCTTTCCACAGACCAACATCTACAGAGTGAGACAGGGTGTATCCTCAGTATCCTCACCCCAGCACGTGGCTTAGAGCAAGGCTGGTTCAGTCAGACTGAGTTACTACATTTAGATTGGCAGAGAGTCGAACTCATTGAGAACTGTGCTAATAGTTCAATAAAACACTTCAAAGTCTGGAGCATCTTTTACTCAAAACGGCATCAAGTGGCAGCTTGTGTTATTCCAATTTACATAAAACAACAACTTCAGACCTATTTCCATCCACAATAATTCCAAATAGGACTTTTACAGCCAACAAAAATAACTTAATTTCTTCATTCTAGGCTAGATTTGAACCCACACAGCAACCAAAGCTCGAGGTAACTCAATCCGGAATTTGCAGGTCCAATTCCATTGTGAAACTTATCTTTATCTCACATTTCACTCAGAAAATGAAACCCATCGCACATCATAATAATAGGCTTATATGAACACCGCAATGAAGTTATTGTGAAAATCCTCTAGTCGCCACACTACGGCGCCTGTTTTGGGACACTGAGTGAGAATTCAGAATGTCTAATTCAGCAAACAAGCCTGTCTTTCGGGACTTGTGGGGGGAAACTGGAGAACCCGGAATAAACCCAAGCAGACACGGGGAGAACGTACAGACTCCGCACACACAGTGACCTAAGCCAGGAATCGAACCTGGGTCCCTGCCGTTGTGAAGCAACAGTGCTGACCACTGTTCTACCATGCCGCCCATACAATCCACACATATTTATATCTCCCCCTCCTGCCATTGCAGCACAAACAAGTTTAGATAAAATTTGTGACTTCGTTCAAATCAATCATCATGTGTTACTGATCATCGGACTGATATTCAAACAGATGTATCAGAGCAATTTGTGACAATGGCGGGTAAGCACAAAATAAAAAGGCTTAGCTGTGTATCGGATACTGAATAATTAACTAATTTTCATGGCATTCATAATTTGTCATCTTAACAGATAAACCAACTTTCAAAATCCCATTCCAGGCATATACTACAAGAGCTGCCGTTTCCATTCATCCCCTTCTTATAACTCTGCTGTATGAACATTTCTACCCACGTTGAGATTCTCAAGGTATGTTGGTGTATATATGGGAAACATTTACTATCTAGAAGCCTAATAATCCTTTTCATACCAAAATATGTTGCTCTCCAAAATTTCTGAACTGCTAATGCAATTGCAGGTTTCCAACATGATTCTAACTGGCTAATTAAAAAAAGATTCTTCCACCTTTTAACAATTGTAGTCATTTTCTTTTCCATACTAATAGGCGTTATAGGTTTTTTTTGTGCCAATTTCCTTTCATCCAGTGTTTCCCTGAAATTTGCATTGTTATGTAAGAAGTAATTTTATTTGCAATGAGAAAGCAGTGTATCATGATGGTCCTGCAATAATGATTCTATGATGTTTCTCCAGCAACTAACTAACCACTTGACAGGCATAAATGTCGCTAAAGTTCAACAACTCAGCTACGGCGTGTACAATTGTTCAAAAACATGTTTGAGTGTCAACACTGATGAAAGTTAGTTCGGGCATGGGGCCTCCATATGCTGGTAGGCATAATAAAGCAGCAATGTTGCGGTAGAACAATCCATTAAGTCTCAAAGGGCCAGATTTTTCTAAAGTGGGACAACATATGGCATGTACCATTCGTTGTTTGTGCACATTTACATTTAAAAAGCTTTTACCTACTAAGTTGCTGGAAATGTGAACTGGTGATGGTGCAGCAAGGGTAACAGGATATCTGGGACCCTGATTAATATCAGGACAGACAGTGTTTGTACTCAAAAAATGAGAATTAAGGGTTGATTTAAAAAAAAATGTATTTTATTACAAACATGTATCAAAACAGGTTACAGCGAATAAACACTCCAGGAAACATATTTCCCAACAATTTTTTTTTTTAAATTTATAAATTTAGAGTACCCAATTCATTTTTTCCAATTAAGGGGCAATTTAGCCTGGCCAATCCACCTGCACATCTTTGGGTTGTGGGGGCGAAACCCACGCAAACACGGGGAGAATGTGCAAACTCCACACGGACAGTGACCCAGAGCCGGGATCGAACCTGGGACCTTGGGGCCGTGAGGCAGCAATGCTAACCACTGCACCACCGTGCTGCCCCCCAACAATTAACTACACAGTCTGTACAGATTTTTCCCCTTTATCACCCCCCCCTCCCCTGCGACGAACAGCCCCTCAAACACGGTCACAAACATCCCCCGCCTGAATCAAACCCCCTTGAAGAGCTCCTTAACTCATACTTTATCTTCTTTAATCGCAGGAAGTCGGACAGGTCACCCAACCAAACCGCCACTGCAGAAAAATCTGCCGCCATGCAATCGGAGAGGCGGAGGCCAAGACATCAGCCTTCCTCTTCTTAATGAGCTCCGGCTCCCCCAAATATCGCCACCAAAGGGTCCGGGTCCACCTTCTCCTCCACTACCCTGGCTAAGACTGCGAACACTCCCGCCCAGAATCTTCCCAATTTGTCGCAACCCCAAAACATGTGCACGTAATTCACTGGCCCCCACCCACATCTCTCACACTCATCTGGCTACCCCCTGAAAGAACCCATCATTCTCGCCCAAGTCATATGCACTTTCTGCACCACCTTATTCTGTATTAGGCTCATCCTTGCACAAGAGGATGTCCCGTTTACCCTATGCAGTGCCTCACTCCATACTCCCCAATTGATCTTCCCTTCCAACTCCGCTTACTATTTTTGCTTGACCTTCACCACCCGCTCGCCTCCCTGCTCCCCCATCCACTTGTATATATTCCCAATTCTTCCCTCCCCTTCCACATCTGGAATCAGCAGTCGCTCCAGCAGGGTGTATCTCGGCAACCAGGGAACTCCTCCAGACCTTTTACCCAAAGTCCCTAACCTGCAGATACCTGAACTCACTCCCCCTCGGCAGCTCTACCCTCCTCTCCCTGAGCTCCTCCAGACTGGCGAACCCTTCCTCCAAATAGGGATCCCTCACTTTGACCAGCCCCATTTCTCTCCACCTCCTGTATACACTATCCACCCCCCCCGGCCTAAACCCATGATTCTCGCACAGCGGCGTTAGCACCGACATCCCTTCCACTCTAAAATGCCTCCTCAACTGATTCCATATCTTTACTGTGGACTGCACCACCGGACTCCCTGAATACCTACTCGGAGCCATTGGCAATGCTGCTGTCACCAGAGCCCTCAAACTAGACCCCTTACAAGATTTCTCCTCCATCCTAACCCACTCTACCCCTTCTCCTTCCCACCACCGCCACACCTTGTCCGCATTCGTCGCCGAATAATAATGAAGCAAGTTCGACAATGCCAACACCCCCCCCCCCCCCCCCCCCGCTGCCTCTGCCTCTGTTGCAGGGTTCTCCCCACCCTCAGAACCTTCCCCACCCATACAAAGTCAGAAAAGATCATGTTCACTTTCCAAAAAAAAGCCTTTGGTGTAAAGATCGGGAGAGCTTGAAAGACAAACAAGGACCTCGGAATAATATTCATTTTCATCACTTGGACCCTCCCTGCCAGCATTAAGTGCCGTGTATCCCACCTCTTAAGATCCTTCCTAGTCCCTCCACCAGCTTCGTTAAGTTCCACTTATGGAGCCCCATCCATCCCCTTGCTACCTGAATCCCCAAATATCTACACCTATCCATCGCTACCGTAAATGGCACCCCCCCTAAATTAGTCCGTGATGCCAGCTCATTCACCGGGAATACCTCTCTATTCCCTACATTCAGCTTGTACCCTGAGAACCCTCCAAACCTCCCCAGCAGGCCCATAATCTTTCCCATACTCTCCAACGTATCCAAAACATACAGCAAGAGGTCATCGGCATAGAGCGACACCCGATGCTCCCTCTGTCCCCTCATAATCCCCCGCCACTTTGCCGACCCCCTGAGAGCCATTGCCAATGGCTCTATGGCCAGCGCAAATTGCAGCAGTGACAGCGGGCACCCCTGCCTCGTACCCTTGCCTCGTACCCCTGTGTAAGTCAAAGCTTTGTGAGCTCATATCATTTGTCCTCACCCTTGCCCTTGGTGCTACATACAGCATGGCATTTGTACCCATGCCACAAATCTCGGCCCAAATCCAAACCTTCCCGAAACCTCGAACAAGTACTACCACTCCACCCGATCAAATGCCTTCTCCGCATCCATGGACACCACCATCTCCGCTACCAGAGCCCCCAACGGATTCATCACCACATTCAACAGCCATCTTATATTACTTGTGAGCTGCCTGCCCTTCACGAAGCCTGTTTGATCCTCTGCCACCACCCCGGGGATACATTTCTCTATCCTTGTTGCATTTTTTACCTGCTATGAATATGGCAATCAATAAGGTTGCCCTTCTTTCTTTGGATATCAATATTATATTGCTCAGAGTCGCCAGGTATCAGATGATACCACCACAAAGTTCAACCGGATATCGATCAAAGAGCCAAACACCAGTTAGTTAGCTGAAGATCAAGGGTACTTTATTTACACACACAATTAATCATGCAACATAGACACTATTAGTTAAACTACACCTTTCAACTATGACAACCTGTACTTAACTTCAGGCACCCAGCTTCAATCAGAGGAAAAGTGGCCGTTGTTCGAATCTGGGTCTATTAGGTCTGGAGAAGTAACTGCTGCTCAGCTGGGCTCATCCGTCTGGTAGCGGGCGTTGAACTGGAACTTGCTTCTGGTGGTGCTGCAATTGGAAGTAGACGTTGCCGGAGCGCCAGGTTCAAGAGAGGCCGAACACATGGTGGTCTCTCTCTTTATCCTTGGGGGTTTTCACGCTCTTTTGGGCAGTCCTTCAGTTTGGACCCCACTAATTGGGTAATTCTTGATCACTGTGTTCGATTTGAACCAATAAAGGGGCGAGTGCCTTGATGGCTAGGCATGTCCTAAGCGGTCATTGACCCTTTTGTTTACGCTTCCCGAGTACAGGGAGTGGAGCCGAAATGTATGGGATTGTATCGGTTGCTCAAGTATCAGTCCTTTGTCTGACGGAGATGGGCCATCAAAATGCTAATCGGTTGGGGGTTTTGATACCATCTGAAATGAAAATCGCTTATTGTCACAAGTAGGCTTCAAATGAAGTTCCTGTGAAAAGCCCCTAGTCGCCACATTCCGGCGCCTTTTCGGGGAGGCTGGTACGAGGCTGGTTCGCTCACAAATATACATTCAGGCTCTGAGCCTGCCTGAACCTTACATTGGCCATTTTTCTCAGTAATGCTTTGTGACTGTCCATGTTTCTTATTGTAAATGGCCATCCCAGGTGGCTACATCCTCCCTGCCAATAACGTAGCCAATACTTTCACATCCATGTTCAATAGTGATATGGGTCTATACGACCCACATTCCACCGGGTCCTTCCCCTTTTTTGCGATTAGTGTGATTACTGCCTGCGTCATCGTCTCCTGCAACTCCCCCTTCTCCAGTGCTTTATTAAACGCCCCCAACAGATGTGGTGCCAGGTCCGTCGTAAATTCCCTATAAAATTCCGCTGGGTACCCATCCGGCCCAGGAGCCTGGCCCGACTTCAGACCTCTGATACTATCCAGCACCTCCCTCAGCCCCAGGGGCTCTTCCAACACCTGCCTCTTGGCTTCCTCCACCTGGGAAAATTCCAGCTTGTCCAGAAACCACCCCATGTCCTCCTCTTCTCCTCCCAGGTCTGCCTCATAAAGGCCCTGGTAGTACTCCCTAAATGCCTCATTTGATTTAAGGATTGATAATTAAGCAGAGGAAGGATGGTGAAGGAGAGTGGTTTTGAATGGATAAATTTAATATCAGGTCTGGCAGAGAAAAGAAAAAGATATAAATATAGAGAAAGAAAGATTGGAGAAAAAAGATGAAAGGGAAATGTAAGAATTTTTGTTTTTAGTTTAACTTTTTCAAATCAGATAAAACCGTTCACCTTGGAAGTAATGAGACTCCACATTTATTTTTATGCACTTTCTGGGCAAGAGAGGTTGATTGGCAGTCAACCCGATTGCAACATTGTTCAAAATCTACTTATACTTATATAAAGAATGTGCAAATGCAGTAATTTCATGAAAATCCTTGAGCTGTTAAGCATGACGTTCCATTTTTGAAAAGCTAATGGAAGAGCAGAATTTATGGTTGTTCAGAATTTACAGGGTACCTGTTCCTTGCTACAATTGGCTAACTGTTTTGCACATTAATAATGCGACACATTGTTCAGGCACCATTTTTTTCCAGTAATGTCTGTCCTATTCAAAGGATATAAGGGTTGTACTGTAATTTCACAATAGAATTTCATAGAATTTACAGAGCAGAAGGAGGCCATTCTGCCCATCGAGTCTGCACCTGCTCTTGGAAAGAGCACCCTACCCAAGGTCAACACCTCCACCCTATCCGCATAACCCAGTAACCCCAACCAACACAAAGGGCAATTTTGGACACTAAGGGCAATTTATCATGGCCAATCCACCTAACCTGCACATCTTTGGACTGTGGGAGGAAACCAGATCACCCGGAGGAAACCCACGCACACATGGGGAGGATGTGCAGACTCCGCACAGACAGTGACCCAAGCTGGAATCGAACCCGGGACCCTGGAGGTGTGAAGCAGTTGTGCTATCCACAATGCTACCGTGCTGTCCATGGTGGAGTAATAACTCCACCAAGGCCAGGCTGCATACAAACTGTAGTTTGTTTGGATCAGGAAAGAGCAGCAGCCGTGGGGTACAGTGCTTGCATCCCAACCCGGGGACCATCAGAAATGTCGGTCCAGGTCTGAGCTGCAGGTTTTAAACTCCCACAGCATAGTTCCTATTGGGTGAGCCTCTGCGTGCTCAATATGGTAACGCACCTTCCATGAACTCCGTGAGGAGAGCTATCAATGATCCCCAATGACCTTCCTGGCCATCATAACATCTCTCCCCCCTTAGGTCTCTTTTACCCCTGATGTTTTCACAGCGAGGAGATCTCCTCTGCCTCTTTGCACTTGGCCTTGGGTTCGTGGCAGGTGTAGCTGGATTGGGGGTTGTGATGTGGATCAGCGATCTTCGCTTCCACGGGCAGCACCTAAGGGTCACCGACATCAGTTCTTCTTCGGTATTGGCTATTGAGGAAACCCCAATTCCTCAGCCTCTATATCTGAACCCGAATCCTTACAATCGGGAGAGACGGGCATTGGGTCCTCTACGGTGGTAGTCCTGCACCAACAACGGTCACCACTGGAGTCGGAAGTGAGGCCTCAATGGGGGCAAATTCCCTTCTTTGGAGGTGCTCCAGGTGCTGCCTCAGAATTTTGTCTGGGACCTTCACCTTATAAGGTCCAGCCCCTGTTTGTTCTACAATTGGTCCAGCAACCCAACTAGAGCCACCTCAGTATGTAGACTGCATCCGCAGTCTTAGACATTCTCTCAGATCTTCTAGCATTGTGATTTATTTTTTTGATTTTCCTGTTGGGACTCTATCCTCCCCGCTATATTCAGAAATAACAAGCTTAACCTGGTGCAAAGCCTTCATCCCATCAGTAGTTCCACCGGGGCGACTCCTGTTGTGGTATGGGGAGTGATTCTGTAATCAAAGAAGTATCGTGCCAACCTAGCTTCTATAGATGCGGCTGGCTGCTTCTTCATACCATTTTTGAAGGTCTGTACTGCTCGCTCTGCCAAATCGTTGGATGACGGATGATATGGTGCTGTCCTAATGTGCTTGATGCCATTTGATTTCATGAAGGCCTGGAACACCCCACTAGTGAAGATTGTGCCATTGTCGGAGGCTAAGAATTCCGGTAGGTGTGTATACAGCAACTCTGTCAAAATGTCTTATTCGTGGAACGGGAGGTTGTAGAGATTCTATGAATCTCCATCCACTTGGAATATGCATCCACCAAAATCAGGAACATAGAACCCAAGAAAGGCCCGGCAAAGTCCTGGCCACTCCCTTCGGTGTAGGGAAATCAAAGGAGGGAGTTTCTGGTTTTCCATGGGAAGGTTTTGCTCTTTCTTCTTGTGCCTCACAAGACCATTTCTGGTATTTCTTCAATAGCAGATGCAAAGACGACGGCAAGGAGACCAAGTTCAGGATGAAATTCCCATAATAATTGACTAATCCAAAGGAAGGTTTCAATTCTGTGGCTTTTGTGGGATAGGTTCTTCCCTAAATGGCTTTGATTTTGTCTTCCAAGGGGTGCAGGCCTTTTTTTTCCTACCTGGTAGCCTAGATAGGTTACTTCACTCACCTGGAAAGCACACTTTTCTCTTTTAAGATGTACTCTTGCTTTTGAAAATTGCTGCAAGACCTCATTTGGGTATGCCAGGTTCTCCTGCTCTGTAGTCCCTGTAATCAGAACATCATCCATGTACATTGCCATCTTGGGTAACCGCTAGAGTATATTCTCCATGACTCACTGAAACATGGCGCACACCAACCAGACCCCAAAGGGTAGGCGAGTATACTTGTACAGGCCCTTATAGACGTTAATATTGACGTATTTATGGGAGGTTTTCTGTAGTTTGAGCTGGAGGTAGGTGTGGCTTATATCTGGTTTTGTGTAAGCCTGGCCATATGCTAGTTTGGGTTGAAGTCCTTTATATGTGGTGTGGTGTACCTGTCCAATTTTGAGACCCAGCTGACTGAGTTTAAAATCCCCATAGAGATGGACTGATTCATCGGGTTTGAGGACCCGAATGATGGTTGTGCCTCAATTTGCGAATTGCAAGGATTTTATTATCCCTAAACCCTCCAGATGCCTAAGCTCAGTCTCTACTTTCTCTAGCAGCACGTGTGGAACTGCTCATGCCCTGAAATATTTTGGCATGGCATTGGGTCGACAAGGATTCTGGCTCTGACTCCTTTTATTTTTCCGAGCCTCTCTTGGAAACCTAGAGGGTATTTACTGATAATTTAGCAAAGTCCTCCAACGCCCAATCTGAAAATTTCCAACCAACCTGTCAGATTTACCAGAGCCAATATCTGTGCATAAGACTTGGTCACTTGGTCCACACACAACAATGTCTGATAATCAGGCTGATTGTTGTCTGTAGGTCACTGGGATCATCGTGGTTCCCATAATCAGTAAAGATTCCCCCTTGTACGTGGCCAATCTAGTTCTGGTGTCTTCTCAACTCAAAGGTGTGTTGCCAGGCTGGAGGTGATTAAAGATCTGTTCTCCAATGATGGAGACAACAGCCCCTATGTCCACCTCCACCTCTAATGGATGACCATTCACAGTTAGCCTTATCATTATTGGGGCAACCTTAGTTGTAATGATACATTTTAATTGCATCACCTTGCTGTCTATTGCTGAGTAAAGCAGCATTGCTTTGATTGTGCCCTTCTACAGTGCTTCCAGTAGTCCATTAGCTGGCACTTACATTCCTCCAGAGTGGTTTATCTTGTATACTGGGGGTTATCAAGTGATTTCCTTGACTACCAGGGAGACCCTGCGGAGTTTTGGGTAACTTCCAGAGGCGCCTTCATCTAAGGTGTGACCTTTCAGCTTGAGGCTCCTCCATCAACCTGAAGATGCTACTGTCCGAAGCCCCTTGTAGTTCTTGAGCCCCTTTCTCTGCGTTCTCCAGGTGGCACGGCTATCTCAGTGGCCTTTTTCATGTCTACACTACGTTCCACCAGCAATTTCTTTTGAGTGGTGACATTTTTTATCACACACACCATCACGTGGCATCTTGGACAGGGATGGGTCGAAATCGCAATATTCTGCCAATTTTCACAACCTGCTGAAGACTTCCGTGGCTGGTTCCTTCCTGCTGTATTAAAGTTTGATTGATGGCTTTGGGTCATAGTGATTTCACATTAGGTCTACGAGCTTGTCCAACGTTTTTGAGTTGGGGCCTCTGGGTAGGTTAGGTTTTTTATTATGCTGAACGTTGGTGCCCTGCAATCAGTCAGGGAGATTACTTTCTGTTTCTTGCCTACCACTATGTCATTAACCTGAAAGAAATAATGCATTGGGCACAGTCTTCTCTGTTAATATTGTCTGGCTCAAGTTTACCGAAAAACAGCATTTTGCGTTGCTTATCGGAGGGCTGTTTCTTTCACTCTGAAGACTGCTCAGGAAGGCGGCACGGTGGCACAGTGGTTAGCACTGCTGCCTCACAGCATGAGGGACCCGGGTTCGATTCTGACCTTGGGTGACTCTCTGTGTGGAGTATGCACTTTCTTCCCAAAAGCTGGTAATTGGAAGCTTAAGTAATTCAGCAAAAGACACAAGTGAATGAAAACCAGGAGGGAAACTGAAAAGTAATACTTAGAGATGGACAGTAAAGGAGATTAAAGGGCAATCTCATCTGCGTGGGTTTCCTCCGTGTGCTCCGGTTTCCTCCCACAGTCCAAAGATGTGCGGGTTAGGTGGATTGGCCATGCTAAATTACCCCTTAATGTCTAAAAGTTAGGTGGGGTTACATGGATGGGGTGCAGGAGTGGGCCCAAGTAGGGAGCTCTTGCAGAGGGTCAGTGCAGACTTAATGGGTCGAATGGCCTCCTTCTGAATTGTAGGGATTCTATGAATCTCGGTTTTACTGCTCAACATCAATGTAATAACTCCATCAAGGCCAGGCTTCACACAAACTCTAATTTATTTGGACAAATTTATTTGGACAAGGAAAAAGTCACAGCCAAAGTGTACAGTGTTTAGGGCAGTATGGTGGCACAGTGGTTAGCATTGCTGCCTACGGCGCTGAGGACCCGGGTTCGAATCCCGGCCCTGGGTCACTGTCCGTGTGGAGTTTGCACATTCTCCCCGTGTTTGCGTGGGTTTCACCCCCACAACCCAAAAAGATGTGCAGGATAAGTGGATTGTCCATGCTAAATTGCCCCTCAATTGGAAAAAATTGGGCACTCTAAATTTTTTTAAAAAGTGTACAGTGTTTGAATCCCAGCTGGGGATAATGGGGAATGCGGTCCAGGTCTGAGCTGTATGTTTTAAACTCCCACTGAATAGTTCCTACTGGGTGAGCCTCCCCCCCTCTCAATAAAGGAACTCATATTCCACAAACCCAACGAGGAGATCTATCGATGATCCCCTGTGGCCTTCGTGATTGTCATAACAGACAGTAAATCTGCAGACAAGGCCAAGCCTGTCGAGATCATTTGGATGAAAAAAGTCCAGAAATTGGAAACTCAATCCCTGTAGACAGGTTTATGATTTTCTTACATAGTTGACAGAGGAAGGTATTATTGATTGACAATGGGGGGTGTAGAAATTGGAGTGTGCAATGAACAGCTGTGCACTACGTATAACAAAGTTAGAAATTCCTTCTTTATAAATGGATTTATGATTTTTGTAATTGCCATTTTTCTCACTTTTTACTGGGCATTTTAACTCCTGTTACAATGGCAGGAATATTCTCAGCTGCTCTCAGCTGACATTCAGTCACATCTTTTGCTACGGTTCTTTCGGGCCCACATCATAAAATTCAGACCAGCTCATGGTGTAGGACAATCATGGAAATTCAGGAACAATTCTGAACATCAAAAAGTGGCATTAAATAAGCAAGGCAACACTTGGGAGTTGACGTAACAATGAATACAGTCAATGAAAGAGGTCAGACACTTGCTGAATAGTGGCAGTGTAATTTTGTTCCCATGGGGATAAGTGATATAACATGTTTTCTGATTATTCCAGATGAACTTCCATATTGGAAGGAGCCACGTGTGAGTATATAGTAAATAGCACCAGCGAAGAGCTCGTGGGACACAGGTGCAAATGCCTGAATAACCATCTTCCGTGCTAAATTTCACTGATTATACTTTTTTTTTCTTCTTTTTTTTATAAATTTAGATTACCCAATTATTTTTTCCAATTAAGGGGCAATTTAGCGTGGCCAATCCACCTACTCTGCACATTTTTGGGTTGTGGGGGCGAAACTCACACAGACACGGGCAGAATATGCAAACTCCACACGGACAGTGACCCAGAGCTGGGATCGAACCTGGGACCTCAGTGCCGTGAGGCGGTTGTGCTAACCACTAGGCCACCGTGCTGCCTACTGATTATACTTTTAATACTGCCATATGATTTGTTTTATAGTAGTCCAATCTGATCAGCCAAATCCTTTGAATTATTTTACCCTTTAATCTCCCTTACTGACCAGCTCTAAGTATTACTTTTCAGCTTCCTCTTGGTTCTCATTCACTTGTGTCTTTTGCTCAATCACTTAAGCTTCCAATTACTAGCTTTTGGTACAGAGCATATGTTTAATGCATTTAACATTCATATTCCTTTCTTTTCTTTCTTGGACTCCTTGTTTTATTAATATTTTTTCTTTCTCAGTCCATTCCTGGTTGATTCTTAACTGGTAACTTTGATATTTCTTTGCCTTACCCTGATCCTAACTGGCTAATTTAGTTTTTAAAATCTCTCACTTTTCAATCATTGTATGAAAATATTTCCCATTCTAATGGCCGTTATAAGGTTTTTTTGAGCTGATTTCCTTTCATCCAACCTCTTATCATAGAATTTACAGTGTAGAAGGAGGCCACTCGGCCCATCGAGTCTGCACCGGCTCTTGGTAAGAGCAGCCTACCCGAGGTGAACACCTCCATCCGATCCCCATAACCCAGTAATCCCACCCAACACTAAGGGCAATTTTGGACACTAAGGGCAATTTAGCATGGCCAATCCACCTAACCTGCGCATCTTTGGACTGTGGGAGGAAACCGGAGCACCCGGAGGAAACCCACGCACACACGGGGAGGATGTGCAGACTCCGCACAGACAGTGACCAAAGCCGGAATAGAACCTGGGACCCTGGAGCTGTGAAGCAATTGTGCTATCCATAATGCTACCGGTGTTCCCCTGAATTTATATTGTTACGTAAGGTACCGGGCATTTAAACCTCAAACATAATAGATTAACTCTGTGGACTATCTTGTCTCCCATAGTTCAGGAACAATAACATATGCTTTATACAGTCATCCATTGGGCAAAATAAACTGGAGGATGCACCACTAAAGTCAATATCTAAATACAGTTTCTTCAGTATGGTCTAACTGTTATGGGGCATTTGGGACCCAAGCAGTAATCAATCCAAAGTTAGTACTGTGAAAAGCATAATACTGCTAAATCCTGGAGCTTTTGAATTCTTTGCTCTAGGCATAGTTAGACCAGAAGTTGAAAAGGCACTCGAAACGATTGGGGGTAGCAAGCAGACCATGGATTTCACCATTTTTCAATATAAATAAATTCTGCACATTATTACATGTAGAGGATCAATCAAACCTTTTAGTATATTGCAATTACTTAAATCTATGATTACCAATCATTCTTATTGTCATATCAAATGTCTGATGATTATTTAAAAGTCGAGCTAATGAAGAAAAAGTTGTTTAATATGGATAAAAAGGAACATCAGGTAACTGAATATTGTATAGCTATACAAGTCTTAAAGGATTGCTCTTGCGTTGCCTCTTAGGTCATCACAGACTTTGTAATGGCTCAAGTAAAGGATACAAAGTAACATAATATCTTATAGAACTATTCAAATTCATTGATTGAATCCACGGTGCATAGGGAGAGGCCTGGCAAAACTGCTACCTCACAAATACTGTTTCTTGAGTGGAATAAATGTATTCAGTTGCTTGTTTGTTTATTTGCCTGCTTGTTAGTTTGGGCGCGATTCTCCGGAAAGATTTCTAAGTGTGGTAGCGAGTGGGAACTGCCACGAGCTTCCCCGCTAACAAGGTCGAGCAGCACTTAAACAGCTCTTGCACAGCCAATCCCAGTCAGCTCGCAGCCATGGCGCCGAGACAACCGGCCCCATGATTTGGAGAAGCGGACCAGGGGAGGCTCCTTGATGCGGTCAAGGCCAGCGGGGATGCCCTGTTCCCCCGAGCATCATGTAGGGTGAGCCACAAGGCACTCAGTGCTGCCTGGGATGATGTGGCAGCGACTGTCAAGCCTCCAGTGCCGCAATAAGTTCAATGATCTACACTGGACCGCAGGCGTGGGTTGACACCTGCCCCCGAAACCTTCCTACTCCCCACGTGACCAGCCCTCCCAACCCTCCATTAGCCGTCCACCAACCCTCCCTTCACCCACTCCTCCCTTCATCTCCCTCTCTTCACTTCCCCAACCCTTCCTTCAACCCTCCCCTGCCCACCACTGTGAACCACACGTGCGATAATGATGCCCTCTCTGCCTTAGAACATAGAACATCGAACAGTACAGCACAGAACAGGCTCTTCGGCCCTCGATGTTGTGCCGAGCAATGATCACCCTACTTAAACCCACGTAACCCGAATACCCGTAACCCAACAATCCCCCCCATTAACCTAACACTACAGGCAATTTAGCATGGCCAATCCACCTATGCCTTCTCAGCATAAACTGTGCCACAATTGCCAGGAGAGGGTTCAGACTGGCAAAGGGGTGCCAGACATAAGAATTCTCACAACCTTCGAGGGATGCCCTGGAGGTGACAGGGCTTGCCGTGGCAGAGGAGGTTGGTGCTACCGCAGAGGTTAGGGTCCACCAGGCCCCACCCGGACGACCTGTCAATCATGAGTTGTTAATGCTGTACAGACTGACCCATCCCTCCCACTGACTCCATGTCCATTCTCCTGTGAGACCTCCAGCTGATGTCGCAGGGTTGTCCCCCCCTCCCTCCCCCCCTAACTCCCTGCCCCCTCACCTCCCAGGAGAACACCTCCGAGGACAGCTCCAAGGATGCCACAGCTGTCTTACTACCCTCCATAAGCGTGGAGACGCACACCTCAGAGGGCAACAGTGGTCAGGCTTCTGGGGCACATTCTGGTGAGTGCCACATAGGTACTGATGCACATCAGGTAGAGAGAGTAAAGTCCAGACGAGATAGCAGTCGGAGACGAATAAAGGACAAAATGGTTTGTGGTTTGTCACAATTTTAATCCCAGTTCTCTGATTCTTTTATTGTTACTCTATTTTATTTGGATATTACAATCTTCAACATCACTCACATAAAATATGACTTAGACTCACAGCTGAGCTCTAGGTATTCCCACACTGAGTGAAGGAGGGTGGTCAGGCTATGATCACTCAATGTGGATATCTTCTCTGGGCTAGGAACCCAGGGCCCCTTCTTCTTGCGATCGTTGTGCCTGGGGGACTCGCAGGTTATCACTGAAGATCTGTTCTGATGTTCCTTCTTTTATACCGGTACTGCAAGCACT
Organism: Scyliorhinus canicula; assembly: GCF_902713615.1. Taxonomy (NCBI): domain Eukaryota; kingdom Metazoa; phylum Chordata; class Chondrichthyes; order Carcharhiniformes; family Scyliorhinidae; genus Scyliorhinus; species Scyliorhinus canicula. The sequence goes on from NC_052163.1 coordinate 24,054,955, forward strand.
GAGTCATAGGTATGTGCTCACACCTGGCCTGAGTTCTTTTTTTTAATAGAAATTCCAATTACTTTTTTTCCAATTAAGGTGCAATTTAGCACGGCAATCCACATACCCTGCACATCTTTGGGTCGCGGTGGTGAGACCTATGCAGATTTGGGAAGAATGTGCAAATTCCACACAGACAGTGACCCGGGGCCGGGATCGAACCAGGGTCCTCAGCGTGTGAGGCAACAGTGCTAACCACTGGGCTGCTGTGCCGCCCTTCCAGGCCTGAGTTCTATTGTGCCATCCAGACTCAAACACATTAATGGGAATACACAGGATACTCCCGTTCAGCCAGGGTGATTCAATCAAAATCCATTGTCCTTGGAAACATTCTTGTCTGGCCAGCCTTTAGCTCATTATGGAGCCTTTGTTTGTTATTCGTTTTGCTGCAAATTTGATCACCTTCTGACTGGAAGTCAGTTACATATTCAGAGCAATATCTTTGTCCTTTTGCGTAAACGTGAACCTACTGTAAGTGGGCAATCACAAAGTCTGTATAGTGGTCATGGGTTTCTGTGTTGACCTGAGCGCTCGGGCAGAAGGCCAGTATCCTTTCCAGCCAGGGCCTAATTAGGCAGTTTCTGTTCTCGGCCGATGAATCTTGTCAGTCTGTTCCTAGTACCGCAGTTCAGACGTGGTGAGCCGAATGGCCCCCTTCTGCACTGTAGGGATTCTATGGATTAATGGTTAAGAAGAGTTTTGGTTTTAGTTTAAGGTGAATTGGGGGTTGTTTACTGTTGGTTCAGTATCCTCGTCTGTGTGTTTGTAAACAATGGGCGGAATTTCGTTGGCCCGTTCGCCGCAAGCTTCAATCCCGTAATGACTGCTAAATATCGTCAGTGGCCAAAGGCGAGAATTACACCGGTGACATTTCCGAACACGATCTTCTGGGGCCCCTCCCGAGGACGCAATCAGGTTCACACCTGGGAGGGGAGTGGACCTGACTTACATGGATTTGAATCCATTACCATATATTTAGCTGCATTTGCGGCCCTCAGCAAATCTTCCCACCCAACAGGTGTGAGGGCACACGGTCATGAAATAGGGCTGATTTTTAAAAAACGGGAACCAGGCGTCATGACCTCCGTGAGGGAGGAAGGAGGAGAGCATCACTGTCTCCACTGAGCACCAGGGAGTCCAGGGGAACAGAGCCCGCTGGCCAGCCCCAGAGAGGTGGGCTTGGGGAGTGTGAGAGAAGCTTTCAGTGCTGTGCACGTCTATGGCATGGGAGTATGGGGCGGGGACGACTGTGGATTGTGATGAAAGTAAAGGAGCCAGCCCTAATCTGCTGTGTGGGTGTGACCCTGAAAGAGAAAGTCCCATGGTGCCCACCCTGGGCAGGGGGTGGGTCCTCAACCTTTGGAGTAGCTGCCCAGGATGCTTAATTGTTGAGGCATGACAGCGATAAGATGTCTGAATTCTGCAGCCTGAGTAAGAAAGGTGCCTATTAGCTCTGCCTCACTTTGAAGCAAAAATCAGTTGTGCCCTTTAACATTCCTGACACTCATGCTCGTCACACTTATTGGCCATCAAATGCTAACACTGAGCAATGTCAGCTCCCCACAGTCTCAATGTCAAGCACTGTGATGAATCCTCAGGGTTCAGGGCTCAAAGCTTTGTGGCATGAGATCAAGAGATACTGGGCTTGCTCCTCTGGCAGGACCCCAGCACCTGCCAGTCAGGATCCATGAGCCCACAAGTCAGATTTTTTATTTTTTTTATAAATTTAGATTACCCAATTATTTTTTCCAATTAAGGGGCAATTTAGCATGGCCAATCCACCTACTCTGCACATCTTTGGGTTGTGGGGGCGAAACCCACGCAGACACGGGGAGAATGTGCAAACTCCACACGGACAGTGACCCAGAGCCGGGATCGAACCTGGGACCTCAGCGCCGTGAGGCGGTTGTGCTAACCGCTAGGCAACCGTGCTGCCCTCACAAGGCAGATATAACCATCCAGTTGACATTGGCCATTTGGGATGAGCTAGTACATATCCCATCTGTCAGAACTCCCAGTGATAGTGGGAAGGGAGAACCACATGGGAGTCAAAAGGTGAGTCTAAGTGGCCGAGGGCATAGGGCCAGTCCATTTCTGAAGATGGGAGGTCATTGGAGCTGTGAGTCACCAGTTAAGGTCTGGGACTGGTTGATTCCAGGCCCAGAAGGCCAATAGGTCGGTGGCGACGGGGCATAAGAATGGTCAGCAGCGGTGATAACAGACAGACTCTCTCTCTCTCACCCACGCATCCAATCGATATCAGAATGGAGCCAGTAGAGCTGGCCATCCTACTAATCGCTGTGCTGGAGAAGCACGGACTCCAGCAGTAACATGTGGTGGCACCTAGAGAAGACCTTGCAGAACGAGACAAGGGGGCTGGAGGGCAGGCTCAGGGGCTGGAGGCCGCACCAGCTGCGCAGCGGCACAAAGGCACCAAACGAGACCAACAGTCTCAGGGACTGGTGTGTCCTTCATCGAGCTGACTGACAACATGTGCCATTGAAGACTCCACCTCACAAAGAAGACTCTGCGGCACTTGTGTCATGTCCTTGCAGACTTTGTGCAATGGGGCGCTGGAGGACACCCACTCCCTGTGGCCATGATGGTCATGGTAGCCCTAAACCTTAAGCCTTCCGGGGCACCACGGGGAGCTTTGTGGAATATCATAGGCATCCCACCATAAGCAGGCCTGTGATAGATGCACTGTATGCACGGACTGTGCTCAACTACTGCTTATGTCTGACTTCTGTCTGCTGCCAGCACATTGACTTCCCAGCTCCTGTCTGAGTGAGGTTCTGCACTACATTCCTTTGCTCAGAGGTGGAATGGGGGAGAGGGTCTAGGGTTCACTGAATCAAACCTGAGTCTTATCACTGCGAATGAAACATTCGAACTGAGAGGGCCTAACTGACTTGTGGGCATGGAGGGCCGATAAGAACAACTATGTCTTAATGGGGAAAAGTGCCAAGTCACCGGGAGGAGGATTGAAGATTCTGAGGCATTAAAATGGTGATCAACAATAATATTTAATTCAGTAACATATCCAAATGTTACAAGTGACAATGCCCCCAACTACTAGTGCCTAACTTCGCCTGTGCACATGCTTTGCCTCGACAATTCCTTAGACTTGCGTGTCCTTCCACTATGTTTAGATGGATTCTCACGTCCCCAGGCCTTCCACGCCATTGCCTGAGATGTCCTAGGCGGGCATCCTCTGGAGGGCCAAGATCTAGAGGGCCCTACCCGACTTGTGGGTGGTACTGGCTTTGTCATGTCACCCTGGTCTACCTGCTGCGCCTGAGTCGCTGGTCTCAGGAAGGGGGAACTCAGATTGCCCAGTCACTCCCAGGGTCTCCTGGGTGGAAGGCCCTAGACTGTGCTCCAACGGATCCTCCTCCCTGTGGGTGCTCGTAGGCCCCGGGTTACTCCATGGGATGGAGGGACTAGCACTGCCAGACCTGGAAGCATGTCATTGTCTTCACCATGCAGTTGAACCCCTCAGCTATGGTCCTCAGGTACTGAGCCATGCTTCGGAGTTCTCCCATAATGGACCTGATCTCTTTCTCCAGGCTTTCCACTGCGGATACCACCTTTGCGGCTTTAGCCTGGTTGCCGTGCATTGCCAGCACCATCTCCTGCGACATAAGGCTATGGGACTCCTCTCTTCGACACTCCTAAGCAGCTGAGGGTCGATCCAGAGGTACGGCACCTGGCTGCGGCACAGCTGAGTCCTGGAATTCTGCAAACCTTCGACCGTCCTATCCCTAGGAAGTTCCTGCCTTCACCTGATGTGCATCAGAAGCAGTGTGGAGCTCACAGATGGTGACGCAGAAGCCCTCTGGCTAAGATCGCCCACCGAGGGGCATGTTTCTGCGCTGGTGGATAGTGCGGTGTTAGCCGTGATGCTTCTTTGGTGTGGTCCTCCGACATCTCCTCTGAGGTCATGTCGAGGATGAGTGGTGGGACCCTGCTGGTGGATGGGCCAGGCTGTTTGGATGATATTCTTGCAAGGAAGGGAAAATGGTTTTAGTATATGGCTAGGTAAAGGATTTGGGATACATATTACTTACTTGGGTTTGGTCATCTGGATGGACATGCAGTGGCTCCGCACTTTTCTTTCACAGGCCCAGCTCACTCTCAGCGCAGGCCTGCTCCTTCCATGCATGCTCCAGGGCTCTCTCCTCGAAAGGAGTCAGGATCTTCAGTTCGAGCATCCAACCGTCCGTCTTCTCTCATTCGGAGTGGTTGTTGGGAAGCTTCTCCTGCAAGAACTCAAATGGGGATGATGTGAGCAGGCCACATGATGGGTCAGATATCCATGATACCTGGCATGTGTTGGTTCTGCGCGTAAGCAGGGAGGGGTTCTGATGAGGAGTGCCAGGATGTGTGAGGAAGCTTTTGGGAGGTTGGGTGCTGGGACCCTGTGAAGTGACAGCATGTGGGTTCGATATGACGCTCCATAGAAGAATCCATAGATTTGCTACAGTGTGGAAGGAGGCGATTCAGCCCATTGAGTTTGCTCCGGTTGTCCGGAAGAGCACCCTACCTCGGCACACTCCCCCGCCCTAGCCTTATATCCCACCATACTTGCACATTTTTGGACACTAAGGGGCAATTTTTATCATGGCCAATCCACCTAACCTTGCACATATTTGGATTGTGGGAGGAAACCAGAGCACCTGGAGGAAACCCACGCAGCCAAGGGGTGAACATGCAAACTCCACATAGTCACCTGGGCCCGAATTGAAACTGGGTCACTGGCGCTGTGACGCAGCAGTGCTAATCACTGTGCTATCGTGCTGCCTCGAGGGGTGAAGGCAAGGTGGAGTGCAGAGAGCACTTACCCTGGCAGAATGGAGTGGGTCATTTATCTTCTTGCAGCATGGCATCTTCATCCTTTTGGTCAGGCTTCTCGCACTGAGCACTGCTGCGACTGTCTCCCAGGTGGGATTTGTTACCTTGCCGGAGGGTCTCCTGCCAGCCCGAGGATATATGGTTGCCCACCTCTCCTCCGCAGCATCAAGCATATGGATGAGGGTCCCCTCTGTGAATCGAGGGGCAGGTTTCCTCACTGCCAGCCTCCTGGCTTGAATGACACCAAGCGCTTTAGAGACGTTTAAATGCAGCACCCCTCCATTGAAGTGCTCTGATGACCCCGGGCAGGTGAATCAGATGCTTTGCCCCTGAGGCACAGGGTTGTAATGTGGGGAACATTTTATCCTCTGTCCCTAAAAATTGCAGTTCAGGTCGTGCCACTGATGCAAGTGGGAATTGTGCTGGTTTTTGCACCGAACGTGACACTTTGCCATTTTGTGAGGGAGAATTCCACCCAACATTTGACCTTTTTGACCCAGCTGAGAATGGAAATATGCTTGGTTCTAAAAGGAAAACTGGAGGGGTTTTTTTTCAGGAAAAACTAAGGTAAGAAAAGCTGATCTGGAGGCTGCAGATATCCAGTCTGTTGTGCTTCGTCAGAGAACTCAGTTCTGTACGTTTAGAGGGGAAAAGAGGAAGTTCTAGAGAATTGAGCAGGACCACGCTCTGGAAAGAGAGGAGAAATCTAGCTACAGAATGGACACCAAGGGAGTGTCTACATGTGTCTGGTGGGTTGTGATGTGTAACCGTCAATGATGCCTCTCGTTAGACCAGGACTACATATTGGGAGGAAGATACCATAGATCTGAGCTGTGACCTGTGCAGCCTGACCCACAGATAAAGAAACTGCCTCCCACAGTTTAAGTGTTCAAAAGCATATCAGTGAAAGCCAGAGTAAAAAACATTAAGCTGAGATAATTCTGTTAGATTGAGTTTAAGGTAGAAGTTCATAATGTTTAGAGTAATTATTGTATTTGCTCAGTGTTCCTATTTAGTCGTTATTGCATATGTTTAGTTTGTATAGTAACGATTATTTTAGTGTGTCAATTTAATCTCGGAGCCCTCCTTCTTATCTCATGGTTCTTCAATGCATTACATTCTTTAAATGAATATGGTCTATGAAGCCAGGTCCTAACAAGTATCAGGCCTCCCAGTTCTCTCATTTCTGGGGTCATAACAATGCCCTAACCTTTTATTGAATCAATTTCTACTTCAATATTCATACACATGGCAGCTGACAGCATGCTACTCAGATCAGACCCTTTTGTGTGTGCATTAAGTGTACATGATTCTGAATTATCACAATAGCCTCCCATGTATTTGTACTTTGTATTTTCCTCCATGTATCTATGCATGCATACTTGTATACATTTGTACATGTCGTTAAATAATCATCTGTGTCCATATACTTTGTGCTTACGTGATTCTTGGTCATACCTTTGTCAACATTTAAGATTAAAACCAACAATGTAAAACATTAAGAATTAATGAAATATTACATTACACAATTGTAAATATTTGTCTAAAAATATAGTTGCATGTTCTCGCTAGTAAGTGGCTTTGTGAAGTAAGTTTCTGAAGCCTTCTTCCACTCTACTGCACTTCATTAAAACAATAATTTGAATTCATATTGTGGTATACATGTCTGGCACATCTAAGGTTAATGTGGCACTGAGTACAGTACTGCCCACACAGTGATATAAGAGAGAAAACTGCTTGCCCCCAGGGTCAGTGTGGTGTTGGACAGAACCGCATGTGGAACTAAACGTGAAGATAGCTCCGAGATTGTACCCTTTACTGTATATTTGTAATTGTTCCCAGTGATTAATAAATTAGAGCTAACCCGATTAAAGACGACAAAGACTTAATCAAATCTACCGAGGTGTAACCAACACCCCACAACATGCTGGGGAATATAAACACAGAACCTCATTAAAATGCAGAGACAAACCAAAATGCTGGGAGAATGAGAAAAATTCAAGGATGAGCCTGATACAGAATAAGGTGGTGCACAAGGTGCATAAAGCAGTCTGACCTGAGAAGAAGCTCTGGAAGAAGAGGCGTAGCGGAAAATTTGCCATGGATAAAGCTCCAATGAAAGGCCTGGAAGCTAAAGGTAGAGATGTAAAATAACTTAATGCAGCAGAGGAAAAGACTCCAACGAATCTCCTCTGGATGTCCAGCTTCAAAGTACAGAGTCAGCTGAACTTGCAAGGGTGAGCAAAATATTTTTAAATTCCAGGATGTAGCAAGTCCTGAGAAACCTTTAAAGTAATTTGGCATTAGAAGTGCAGTTTCAAAGAAGCATAGAAAATAGGAGATGGAATTGGCCATTAAGCCCTTCAAACCTGCTGCACCAATCAGCATGTGGAGCGACCCTGTTCCTGCTTTCCCTCATGTCCTTTGATCGCTTTAGTTCCAAGAGCTATATCTAACGCGTTGAGAGCTAGTTTAGCTCAGTGGGCTAGACAGCTGGTTTGTGATGCAGAGCAAGGCCAGCAGCACGTGTTCAATTCCCATACCAGCTTACCCGACCTGAACAGGTACTGGAATGTGGAGACTAGGGGCTTTTCACAGTAACTTCATACTTGTGACAATAAAAGGGTATTATTATTATTGAAAACATACAATGTTTTGGCCTCAACTGCTGCTTCCGGATGTGGAAGGGGAGGGAAAAATTGGGAGTACAAATAAGCGGCTGGGGAGCATTGGGGTGAACGGGTGGTGAAGATCAAGGAGAAATGGGAAGCGGAGTTGGGAATGGAGATCAATTGGGGTGTATGGAGTGAGGCACTGCATAGGGTAAACGGGACCTCCTTTTGTGCAAGGATGAGCCTGATACAGAATAAGGTGGGGCACAGGGTGCATATGACTCGGGCAAGAATGAGTGGGTTCTTTCAGGGGGTAGTAAATGAGTGTGAGAGGTCTGGGTGGGGGCCAGCGAGTCACGCACACATGTTTTGGGGTTACGACAAATTGGGAAGATTCTGGGTGGGAGTCTGAGCAAGGATAGTGGAGGTGGACCCGGACCCCTTGGTGGCGATATTTGGGGTTTCAGAGAAGCTCATGGAGAGGAGGAAGGGTGATGTCGTGGCCTTCCCCTCTCTGATTGCACGGCAGCAAATTTTGCTGGAGTGGCGGTCGCCATTGCCACCAGGAGTAGCGGCAAGGTTGGGTGACCTGTATGACTTTGTGCGGTTAGAGAAAAAGGAGAAAATTCTGTTCAGATTGTATAGTTGATTGTTGGGAAGTATGTTTCCTGGGGTGTTTCCTTCCTGTAACCTGCTTTGATACAAGTTTGTAATAAAATGTGTTAAAAAAAAATCAACTGATTTCTGTGGTAGAGAATTCCACAGGCTCACCACTGTCTGGGTGAAGACATTCCCCCTCCTCTCAGTCATAAATGGTATAGCCCTAATTTTCTCAGACTGTGACCCATAGTTCTGCACTCCCCCACCATCAGGAACATCCTCCCTGTATCCTGTCTAGTCTTGTTAGAATTTTATAGATTTCTATGAGATCTCCCCTCATTCTTCTAAACTCCAGCAAATATAATCCTAATCAACTCGACCTCTCCAAATACATCGTCCTGCCATCCCAGGAATCAGTCTGGTAAACCTTTGCTGAACTCCCTCCTTAGCAAGAACATCCTTCCTCAGATGAGCAGATCAAAACTGCACACAATATTCCATGCGCGATCTCACCAAGGCCTTGTATAACTGCAGCAAGCTATCCTTGTTCCTGTACTCGAATCCTCTCCCTATGAAGGCCAACATGCCATTTGCCTTCTTTATCGCCTGCTGCGCCTGCACGCTTACTTTCAGCGACTGCTGTACAAGGACAGCCAGGTCTCGTTGCACACTGCCCTCTCTCAATATGTAGCCATTCAGATAATAGTCTGCCTTCCTGTTTTTGCGACTGAAAGTGGATAACCTCACATTTATCCACATTATATGGCATCTGCCATGCATTTGCCCAACTATTCAATTTATCCAAATTACACTGAAGCAGCTCACCCTCCCACCCAACTTTGTGTCATCTGCAAATTTGGAGATATTACAATTAGTTCCCTCATCTAAATCATTAATATACATTGTGGGAATAGCTGGGTCTTACCACTGATTCCGCAGTACCCCACTAGTCACTGTCCGCTGCTTTGGGAAAAGACCCATCACAATTCACTGCCCCAAATCACATGCAACTTAAAACCTGTCGCTAAAAACCAACCCTCGAGCCTGACCATAAGGCATCTGAGCTCATCTGAAAAAAGGTTATTTTGTTAAATGATTTTTAAAAATAGAAGATTAGTGGAACTTACTCAAAAAATAATTTACCATGATACAGAAAGAGTTCATACCCTGAAGGCACAAGAGCTCAACTTGTCCTCAAAATAGGTGGCCAAACAGGTAAAAGACAACACAGGACTAAAAGAAAAAAACATACAAAAATGGAAAAAAAGATCCTGTCGAATGGAAGAGCTATGAAAAAGGGTGGCAAAATCAATACTACAAAAAGTATGCAAAGTAACTTGCAAAGGATATCAAAGCCAATACATTTTTTTACAATCACATTGAGAAAAAGAGGGTGGTCCGAAGTAATGTGTTTGTTGTTCTGTTGGAGTGTTTGTTTTGTTGGGGCAACACTTACCCAGGCAAACGCCAAGTTTCCTGATTTGAGCATTGTACATGGTGGACAGGCTTTGGGAGTTAATCCGCACAGAATTCTGAGAGCCATGGGGCGCGATTCTCTGCAAATGCGGCGAGTCGTAAAGGCTGCCGTGAAACTGGCTGTGTTTCACGGCAGCCTCCGTGCCCCTTCCCGGGACCCGATTCTCCCCCCCAGGCGGGGCTAGCAGCGTGGCCCCGTGAAGCACCGCGCGCTAAACGTCACGGCGGCTGACGCGCACGATGACGTCAGCCGCGCATGCGCGGGTTGGATGGCACCAACCCGCGCATGCGCGGATGATGTCATCACGCATATGCGTCAAACCCGCGCATGCGCGGGCCGTCATGCCCCTCAGCCGCCCCGCGGACTGATCCTGCAGGGCGGCAGAGGAACAAATAGTGCGCGGGTATCAGACCCGCTGCCCGCGATCGGTGCCCACCGATCGCAGGCCCATGCCAATCGGTGCCATGGTTGTCCGGGACGGCACTTTGCGGCCGTTTTCACGAACGGTGAGAGCAGGTGTGTTTGCGTTCGTGAAAACGGCCGTAAAGGCCTGGGAACTCGGCCCATCGGCCTGGGGAGAATCGCTGTTCACCGTAAAAAACAATAGCGGGAGGTCGGGAAAAATGTCAGGAAGGCCCTCCCGCTATTCTCCGACCCGTCGTGGGCAGCGGAGAATCGCGCCCCATGGTATTTGTATGGCTGGTCCAGTTCAGTTGCTGATCAATAGTAACTCCTGGGATGTTGATAATGGGGGATTCAGTGACAGTAATGTCAGTAAATGTCAACAGGGGATGGCTATTCTTTTTGTTGCAGGTGGTCAGTACCTGGCATGCACTCAGCCTGTGTGTGAATGAGTGCAGTGTTTTATGTGCTGCATGCACTCAGCCTGTGTGTGTGTAGTGTCCATGTGCTGCATGCAATCAGCCTGTGTGTAGTGCTCATGTGCTGCATGCACTCAGCCTGTGTGTGTGTAGTGTCCATGTGCTGCATGCACTCAGCCTGTGTGTGTGTAGTGCCCATGTGCTGCATGCACTCAGCCTGTGTGTGTGTGTAGTGTCCATGTGCTGCATGCACTCAGCCTGTGTGTGTGTAGTGTCCATGTACTGCATGCACTCAGCCTGTGTGTGTGTGTAGTGTAGTGCCAACACTTGTACCAACACTTGTAGAAGTACAACTCTGTTTTATTTATCTATGAGCTGTTAAACATACTTGCACTGTGGGTCGACACTATGTTAGGTTGACTGGAGACCTGAGGCTAACCTGACCAGACCATACTGCTAGCACATGGTAGATGTTCGTGTTACTGATCACGGGCTCTGGCTGTCTCAGAGGCTGCATCCCGAGAGAGCGAGAAAACTAGTGCCCTCTGTCTTTATAGTGGCCGTGTCCTGTGTGGTGATTGGCTGCTGTGTTCTGTGTGTTGATTGGTCGTTCAGTGTGTCAGTCAGTGTCTGTCTATGCACCATCATATACTTGTGTGTATATTATGACACACTCAGCCTGTGTGTGTAGTGCCCATGTGCTGCATGTACTCAGCCTGTGTGTGTGTGTAGTGCCCATGTGCTGCATGCACTCAGCCTGTGTGTGTGTGTAGTGCCCATGTGCTGCATGTACTCAGCCTGTGTGTGTGTGTAGTGCCCATGTGCTGCATGCACTCAGCCTGTGTGAGTGTAGCATCCATGTCCTGCATGCACTCAGCCTGTGTGTGTGTGTGTAGTGCCCATGTGCTGCATGCACTCAACCTGTTTGCACGGTAAGAAGTCTTACAACACCAGGTTAAAGTCCAACAGGTTTGTTTCAAACACTAGCTTTCGGAGCACTGCTCCTTTCTCAGTTGAATCTTCCTCAGGTGAAGGAGCAGTGCTCTGAAAGTTAGTGTTTGAAACAAACCTGCTGGACTTTAACCTGGTGTTGCAAGACTTCTTACTGTGTTCCACCCCAGTTCAACGCCGGCATCTCCACATCTCAGTCTGTGAGTGTAGTGCCTGTCATAATATGAACCAGTATATCATGGTGCAGACACACACACTGATTGACATACAGCGAGACCAATCAACACACACAACACCGCAGCCAATCACCAGATAGAGCACACTCACTATAAAGACAGAGGGCATCAGTTTTCCCGCTCATTCGGGATGCAGCCTCTCAGAAGGACAACGCTCACAGCTTGCAGCACAGATCTTCACCGTGTGCTGAGTGCAAAGACTGGTTAGGATAGGCATAGGTCTGTAGTTTAATCTAACATAGTGTCGACCCACAGCGAAAGTATGTTCAACAGTTTCTAGCTTAATAAAATAATGTTGTACTATTTCAAGTGTTGGTAGCCTGTATGTGTTACTGCTGAGGTAAACGCAGTCTCCACAGCTCCAGAGTACCCAACACATCATGGTACCAGTAGTTGATGTTAGAACTTCTTAGACCTACCTGCAAGTGATCTGCCTTCCACCAGCATACAGCCGTCCTGCAAAATGGACAGCGTCCGCTCCCCACCGCCGCCCCGCATCACCGGTAACCTCGGGGCCAACTGGAAGATCTTCAAACAACGTTTCCAGCTCTACCTTGAAGCCACAGACCTGGAAGCTGCTTCAGACGCCAGGAAGATCGCTCTCTTCCTCTCCACAGCCGGGGACCACGCCATCCACATCTTCAGCTCTCTCACCTTTACTGATGGTGAAGACAAATCAAAATTCAAGACAGTCCTCCTCAAATTTGACAGTCACTGCGACATCGAGGTGAATGAAAGTTTTGAGCGCTATATCTTCCAGCAGCGTTTGCAGGGTAAGGATGAACCTTTTCAATCCTTTCTCACCCACCTCCGCATCCTTGCGCAGTCCTGTAATTACCGGTCCACCTCCGACTTCATGATACGCGACCAGATCGTTTTCGGTGCTCAGTCGCAATGCGCAATGGCGCAGCGAGCGTACTGACGCTACAACGTGCGGCAACTGTGTCTCTGCCCACTTAAGCGGCAATGTCCTGCCAAATCCCGACGCTGCCTACAATGTGGCAAACTTGGCCACTATGTTGCTTTATGCAGGTCTGCTCAGCCAGCCAACTCTCGTCGCTCCAGCCAGCCTCGCAAGGATGTCCGTGCCATTCAACCCACGGTCACCGAACATGACTCTGACCTGCTGCCCGATATTGACACCGAGGACCCGAAGGCGCCTTTTCCAGTCGGTATCATTACCAAAAACAGGGTGCCCCGAAGCAAAATGTCCAGCCACTACCGGTATCCAGCATCGATCCGGACGATGAGTAGTGTGCCACCCTTACAGTCAACCGGTCCCAAATCCAATTCCACCTGGACACCGGTGCCTCCGCCAATCCGACCATCACCCTGCCAGCTATTAGATTATAATGGCAATGCCATTGCTGCCAGTGGCTCATGCCAACTTGACGGTTGCACAGGTCACGCAAAGCCAATCTTCCCTTTGAAATCGTGGGATCCTCGAAAGCCTCCCTGCTTGGTGCGCATGCATGCAAGCTGTTGAACCTGGTTCAGAGGGTTCACTCTCTCTCTCCTGCTGACACGTCTGCCTTTCAGGACACTGATTTTAGGGCGCGGCTTGATGCCATTATTAACCAATACCACGACGTCTTCGAGGGCATGGGCACGCTCCCGTACACCTACAAGATTTTATTGAAACCGAATGCCACGCCTGTGGTGCACTCACCTCGCAGGGCCCCAGCACTCCTCAACGGCCGCCTCAAGCAGCAGCTGCAGGACCTCCAGGACCAAGGAGTGATTTCCAGAGTCACGGAACCGACTGACTGGGTCAGTTCCATGGTATGCGTAAAAAAAGCCTTCCGGCGAACTGAGAATGTGCATTGATCCCAAGGATCTCAACCGCAATATTATGGGAGAGCACTTTCCCATTCCCAAGCGCGAAGAGCTCACATGTGAGATGGCTTGTGCCAAGTTCTTTACCAAACTCGACGCCTCAAAGGAATTCTGGCAAAATCAGCTCGATGAATCCAGCAGGAAACTCTGCACGTTCAATGCCCCCTTTGGAAGATATTGCTACAAAAGGATGCCGTTTTGGATCATCTCTGCATCAGAAGTGTTCCATAGTATTATGGAACAGATGATGGAAGGTATTTAAGGCGTTCACGAGTATGTCGATGACAATCATCTGGTCCACCACTCCGCAGGAGCATGTTAATCGCCTCCAGCGCGTCTTCAGGCGGATACATGAGCATGGCTTCTGCCTCAACAGGGCCAAATGCTCCTTTGGTCAGACAGAAATTAAATTCCTCGGGGACCACATCTCCCAATTGGGTGTGCAGCCGGATGCAGACAAGGTAGCTGCCACAAAGGCTATGAAGACACTGGAGGACAAGAAGGCGGTCCTCCGCTTTTTGGGCATGGTCAACTTCTTAGGGAAATGCATCCCTAACCTTGCCTCTCATACCACGGCTCTCAGGAACCTGGTCAGGAAGGCGACAGACTTCCAATGGCTCCCTGCCCACGAGCACGAATGGAGGGAACTCAAGGCAAAACTGACCACTGCCCCGGTCTTAGCTTTTTTTGATCCAGCCAAGGAGGCCAAACTTTCTACGGATGCCAGTCAATCTGGCATTAGAGCAGTGCTCCGTCAACGTGATGAGGCCTCGTCATGGGCCCCCGTTGCATATGCATCGCGTGCGATTACCCCACAGAGCAGCGCTACGCGCAGATTGAAAAGGAGTGCCTGGGCCTTCTGACTGGCGTCGTTAAATTCCACGATTATGTCTACGGACTCCCTCAGTCCACCGTCGAGACAGACCATCGACCGCTGGTCAATATCATACAAAAAGACCTGAACAACATGACGCCTCGCCTCCAGCGTATTCTTCTCAAGCTCCGGCGATACGACTTCCAGCTGGTATACATCCCAGGCAAGGACCTCATCGTTGCTGACGCTCTTCCAGGTCAGTCACCACTCCATGTGACCCAGCGGGATTTGTCTGCCAGGTTGAAGCCCATATGGCATTCGGGGCCTCCAATCTACCTGCCTCGGATGAACGCCTCGTCCAAATTCGTCGCGAGACGGCTGCCGACCCCTTGCTCCAGCGTGTCATGCGTCACCTAACGGACGGGTGGCTCAAGGGCCAATGCCCTCAATTTTATAATGTCAGAGATGATCTGGCAGTAGTAGACGTGGTTCTTCTAAAACTGGACCGCATTGTCATCCTGCATAGCATGCGCCAGCTTGTCCTGGAACAGCTACACGAGGGCCACCTTGGAGTGGAGAAGTGCCGCCGATGGGCCCGAGAGGCAGTGTACTGGCCTGGCATTAATGAGGGCACAGCCAACACCGTGCTCAACTGCCCCACTTGTCAGCGATTCCAGCCGGCCCAACCACATGAAAAAACCCTGCAGCCCCATGAGTTGGTCGCATCACCCTGGACCAAGGTGGGCATCGACCTGTTCCACGCGCTGGGTAGAGACTATGTCCTAACCGTGGACTACTTTTCGAATTACTTGGAGGTGATACAGTTGCACGACCTCACCTCGTCTGCAGTCATTCGTGCATGTAAAGAAACCTTTGCTCGACATGGTTATGTCTGACAATGGCCCCTGCTTTGCCAGCCAAGAATGGTCCAACTTTGCCAGGCGGCACAATTTTGCCCATGTAACGACCAGTCCCCTGTACCCCCAATCCAACGGCAAAGCAGAGAAGGGAATACATATCATCAAAAGGCTCCTATGCATGGCTGCCGATGCTGGGTCTGATTTTTACCTTGCCTTGTTGGCCTATCGCACCGCCCCACTGTCAACTGGCCTGTCGCCAGCCCAACTACTCATGAACCGCACCCCGAGGACGACGGTGCCGTCCATCCATGTCCCAGACCTCAACCACGTTCCGGTCCTTCGCCGGATGCAGCTGTCTCGTGCCCAGCACAAGGTGGCTCATGACTCCCGTGCAGCTGATCTCCCTGCTCTGGCTCCCAATGACAATGTCCGCGTCCATCTTCCGGATGGTGGCTGGTCTGCAACCGCTGTTGTCCTCCGGCAGGTGGCTCCCTGCTCGTTCCTGGTTCGTCTACCGGATGGCTCTCTTCTGCGCCGCAATCGACGTGCCCTTCGTCTCGTTCCACGCTCTTCAGGTCTCGCCTCGCCGTCATGACGACCCTGCCATGGACTATGCAGAGCTCCCTGTCGCTCTGCCTCCCCCTGACTCTGACGCAGTCCAGCCCGCTCCAGAACCGGCAGCTCTCGATCCACCCTTGAGGCGGTGAACCAGAATTTGTCGCCCACCTCAGTGACTAAATTTATGAACTTTTCGAATTTATGGACGCTCTGAATTGTTTCGTTGCTTTGTTTGATCGATTCCCTGGTTTGTATATAATGTTGATCTAGTTACTCTTTTGTTGCACACTGTTTATCTTGACCAGACACCTTCCCATGTAAATAGCTTGGTTCTTATGTACATAGTCTTGCAAATATGTCTTCGCACTCCACACGTAGTTAGGAACATTCTCGACCCACATTATTATATTGCCACAAGCATACATTTTTTTATAAAAGGGGGGATGTCATAATATACACCAATATATCATGGTGCAGACACACACACTGATTGATACACAGCAAAACCAATCAATACACACAACACCGCAGCCAATCACCAACTACAGCACACTCCCTATAAAGACAGAGGGCATCAATTTTCCCGGTCATCCGGGTGCAGCCTCTCAGAAGGACAGAGCTCACAGCACAGATGTTCACCATGTGCTGAGTGCATAGACTGGTTAGGATAGGCATAGGTCAGGGGTGGGCAAACTACGGCCCGCGGGCCGCATGCGGCCCGCCAAAGGTATTTCTGCGGCCCACCAAGTCATTAAAAAAAAAAAAAAAAATTTTTTTTTTTAAATTTTTTTTTTTTTTTTTTAAAGGTTAATGGGTGGGGGGCTGTTGGGTTACTTACTGGTATAGGGTGGATACGTTGACTTGAGTAGGGTGATCATTGCTTGGCACAACGTCGAGGGCCGAAGGGCCTGTTCTGTGCTGTACTGTTCTATGTTCTATATGAGGCGCCCAGAATCATAACCGGGTGAAGTAATTATTTTACTTAATATACTATGCGGCCCTTTGTGAATTGTGAATTTCTGAATGCGGCCCTTGCACGGAAAAGTTTGCCCACCCCTGGCATAGGTCTTTAGTTTAATCTAACATAGTGTCGACCCACAGTGGAAATATGTTCAACAGTTTCTAGCTTAATGAAATAGTGTTGTACTATTTCAAGTCTTGGTAGCTTGTATGTGTTATTGCTGAGGTAAACGCAGTCTCCACGGATCCAGAGTACCCAACACATCAGTGCCCATGTGCTGCATGCACTCAGCTTGTGAGTGAGTGTAGTGCCCATGTGCTGCATGCACTCAGCCTGTTTGTGTGTGTAAGTGAGTGAATGTAGTGCCAATGTGCTGCATGCACTCAGCCTGTGTGTGTAGTGCCCATGTGCTGCATGCAATCAGCCTGTGTGTGTGTAGTGCCCATGTGCTGCATGCACTCAGCCTGTGTGTGTGTTTAGTGCCCATGTGCTGCACGCACTCAGCCTGTGTGTGTAGTGCCCATGTGCTGCATGCAATCAGCTTGTGTGTAGTGCCCATGTGCTGCATGCAATCAGCTTGTGTGTAGTGCCCATGTGCTGCATGCACTCAGCCTGTGTGTGTAGTGCTCATGTGCTGCATGCACTCAGCCTGTTTGTGTGTGTAGTGCTGATGTGCTGCTTGAACTCAGTCTGTGTGAGTGTGTAGTGCCCATGTGCCTCATGCACTCAGCCTGTGTGTGTGTGTAGTGCCCATGTGCCTCATGCACTCAGCCTGTGTGTGTGTGTAGTGCCCATGTGCTGCATGCACTCAGCCTGTTTGTGTGTAGCGCCCATGTGCTGCATGTACTCAGCCTGTTTGTGTGTGTAGTGCCCATGTGCTGCATGCACTCAGCCTGTGTCTGTGTGTGAGTGGAGTGTCCATGTGCTGCATGCACTCAGCCTGTGTGTAGTGCTCATGTGCTGCATGCACTCAGCCTGTGTCTGTGTGTGAGTGCAGTGCCCATGTGCTGCATGCACTCAGCCTGTGTGTGTGTAGTGCCCATGTGCTGCATGCACTCAGCCTGTTTGTGTGTGTGTAGTGTCCATGTGTTGCATGCACTCAGCCTGTGTGTGTGTAGTGTCCATGTGCTGCATGCACTAAGCCTGTGTGTGTGTGTAGTGCCCATGTGCTGCATGCACTCAGCCTGTGTATGTGTGTAGTGCCCATGTGCTGCATGCACTCAGCCTGTGTGTAGTGCCCATGTGCTGCATGCACTCAGCCTGTGTATGTGTGTAGTGCTCATGTGCTGCATGCACTCAACCTGTGTCTGTGTGTGAGTGCAGTGCCCATGTGCTGCATGCACTCAGCCTGTGTGTGTGTAGTGCCCATGTGCTGCATGCACTCAGCCTGTTTGTGTGTGTAGTGTCCATGTGTTGCATGCACTAAGCCTGTTTGTGCGTGTAGTGCCCATGTGCTGCATGCACTCAGCCTGTGTGTGTAGTGCCCATGTGCTGCATGCACTAAGCCTGTTTGTGCGTGTAGTGCCCATGTGCTGCATGCACTCAGCCTGTGTGTGTGTAGTGCCCATGTGCTGCATGCACTAAGCCTGTGTGTGTGTAGTGCCCATGTGCTGCATGCACTAAGCCTTTTTGTGCGTGTAGTGCCCATGTGCTGCATGCACTCAGCCTGTGTGTAGTGCCCATGTGCTGCATGCACTCAGCCTGCGTGTAGTGCCCATGTGCTGCATGCACTCAGCCTGTGTGTGTAGTGCTCATGTGCTGCATGCACTCAGCCTGTGTGTGTGTGTAGTGTCCATGTGCTGCATGCACTCAGCCTGTGTGTGTAGTGCTCATGTGCTGCATGCACTCAGCCTGTGTGTGTGTGTAGTGTCCATGTGCTGCATGCACTCAGTCTGTGTGTGTGTGTAAGTGAGTGAGTGTAGTGCCCATGTGCTGCCTGCACTCAGCCTGTTTGTGTGTGTAGTGCCCATGTGCTGCATGCACTCAGCCTGTGTGTGTGTGTGTAAGTGAGTGAGTGTAGTGCCCATGTGCTGCCTGCACTCAGCCTGTATGTGTGCTGCCAGCGGCTGAGGAGCCTTGTGGCTCGTGGCTCGTGGCTCCCGCCCCTCCCCCACCCGCCCGCTGCCCAGAGCGAGGCGGATTGACGTCAGCGGCGCGGCTGCCTTCCGGTGGAGGTGACAGTGACTGAGGGAAGCCGTCCTGTTGCTGCTGCTTCCAGCAGGCCCCTCGTTCCAGCCCACCCCGTCAGCTCGAAAAGCCTCGCCTCGCGGAGAGAGCCGCCCCGGCCGGGCCACCCCGTTGCGTTATTTATCTGTCGGGGGAGGTGGAGAGGGGCGGGGGGGAAGAGTAGAGGCGCCGAGTGAGCTTCGCTGCCGATTATTCCTCCGGCTGTTTTTTTTTTGTGAAGCGTTCGCTGGGCGGTTAAGATGGCGGCCGCGGGGAGCAGCGGGGAAGAAGAGCGCAGCCTGCGAGAGTGCGAGCAGTATGTCCACAAACACAACATCCAGCAGGTCCTCAAGGACTGCATCGTGCAGCTCTGCATCGCCAGGCCCGAGAAGCCCATCACTTACCTCAGGGAATACTTCGAGAGGCTGGAGAAAGTGAGTTGAGAGTGCGGTGGGCTCTCCCCCCCCCCCCCCCCAAAATCCACGGAGCGGCCTTGTTTGTGTTGGGGTAGAGGGTAAGACGCCAATTTAACCTCGGGTGTGTACAGGAGCATCGCAGTCAGGTCGTGGGGTGGTCGATGGAGAACGCGGCGAGCAATTTTAATGCAAACGTAAAAAAAAGTGTTGTTTACTTTGGTGCGTACATTGCTGGGCCAGTTTATGAAGTAGAGCCAACGGCAAACTAAAACAGGATGTAAGCAGTCGTTAAATCATTATCATTGTCTTAAATCATTGATTGTCACAACATTGTAGGCCCGCATCCTGAACGAAATTTGAGACGGTGAGCATCTTGCTCACTCGAAAAAGGTTAGTACTCCAGAGTCCTCGCCCCCCCCCCCCCCCCCCCCCCCCCAATTTTGGGGAGCCAAAATCGCCTGCAATCTACAGGAGCTAAGTGCAGAAGTATGCATTCAGTATAACCCATTCCCCTTTCCTGAATTGCTAGTTGATCTTTCATAGTGATCACGGCTTTGCTTCAAATATCAATGGAACATTTCATTTGAGGGTCATTGGTGAATGACACATTGAAGTCAGGACTATTTACATAACTCATGAACTGTAGAAGTATAGTTAAACCACTTTGTCGTCTTGTGATTTGATTGAAGTAATTGTAGTTATTAGTTTCTATCCAGTCATCAGAATTTTCGGCGGTGACCTCTTGTCCTGCCTTCCCGCAGCGGTGTACCTTTGGAATTCCCCAAGAATCTACTTATGACCCATCTTATTTCAGATTTACACATCTTTCCCTTGTTGACATCATCCATGACACAACTCTATCTTTTGACGCCTCTTTTGTCAGATGGCTTGTCTAGCATCCAGTTCTGGGTGAGATGAATTTTTTTCTGATCATGCATTGGGGAGACCATATTTATCAGCCATACAAGTCCTAGCCATCAATTCTACTCTCCTCCCAGACCATTGTCTAAAGCTGAACCAAATTGATTGTAATCATGGTGTCCTATTTGACCCTTTGGTTGAGCTAGTTGACTTCTTGAAGCTACATAAGTAGTGTGGCTACGAGAGCAGGTCATAGGGCTGGATATTATATGACGAGTGCACATGAATAGATCCGTGTGAAATCCAGAGGTACATTGTGAGGGAAGAAAAGGCATAGGAGGAAATTCTGTCTATGATTCAATAATGATTACATGAATAACTCCATTCATTACATTTTGTTCAAATCCTGTTAAATCACAAGACAATGATTTAATTATACTTCTACGATTTATGAGCTACGTAAACAGTCCTGAGATTCAATGCCTCTTTCAGAAAGGCCCTTGAGTGCAATATTTAATTATTCTCTGGAATCTTTTCACCATCTACAAGGCACAAATCATGAGTATTATGGAATACTCCCCACTTGACTAAATGAGTGCATCTTTAAAGAAACACAAAAAACTCAACATAATTTAGGACAAAACAGTCCATCAGCACTGTAAGCATTCACCCCACTGTCACAAGTGTAGTTGCCCCTACAAGATGCCATGGCTTCTTTCACAGCACCAACCAAACCTGTGACCTCTACCATCTGAAAGAAGGACAAAGACAGCAGCACGCACATGGGAACACCACCAACTGCGAGTTCTGCTCTAAGTCATGCACCATATTGACTTGAAAATATATCTCCGCTCTTTCAGTGTGGCTGGGGGAAATGCTTGGAACTTGGTGCTCAACAGCACTGGGAGTATTTTCATATGGACTGCAGTGGTATGCGTTTTCTTAAAGGCGGCTTACACCAGTTGTCAAGTATTTTAGTTAATTGAATGTCAGTAGTTCACAAAAAGATTTGTATACTTGGTAGAACAAAAGACATTTTTACTTACTAACAGTAAAACGGAAATATAAGTGAGGGTCCTTTGACTTTGCTTGTTCTGTACTGTCATGTTTCTGCAAGAATTAAACCATAGACAACAAACCTCTGAAGCTTTAGAAAAGTGACAGTAAAATATTGCTTGCAAATAAAATTTGACTGATCAACATTTAAGATATCGTTGTTTCCTTTCGTAGGTAAATATTTAGTATGGTAGCGCAGAATTGTTGCTTCACAGTGCCAGGGTCCCAGGTTCGATTCCCAGCTTGCGTCACTGTCTGTGTGGAGTCGGCACATTCTCCCTGTGTCTGCGTGGGCCTCCTCCGGGTGCTCCTCCTTCCACAAGTCCCGAAAGACATGCTTGTTAGGTGAATTGGACATTTTTAATTCTCATACTGTGTATCCGAACAGGTGCAGGAGTGTGGGGACTTGGGCCTTTTCACAATAATTTCATTGCAGTGTTAATGTGTTAACAATAAAGATTATTATTATACTTTTTGTTTTATAGTTTCTTTTGGTTTTAATCTAGACTGTCCCCATCAAAATTCAACGCTTGATGACAAAATTCATAAGTGATTTGTAATCTGTATGACCGTGTTATTAATTTATAGTGGTAGAAATTGCCTAATGAGCTGCTCTTGGAAGTTACATTTACAATTGTACCCGTCTTAAGTTTGTTGTGCCAGATGCCACTTGGTGGATTGACAGAGGTTGACTATATTGATGCCAATGATGTGTTTATTGATATGTTTAACAGAATTAGTGCCAATTTTAACTGGGCATTCTATATTTGCTGTTACGACATAGCATTTATTCTGCAAACAAGTTGACTATATACATATAAAATTTGCAAACAAATTGGACATCACCTCATAATCATAATCTTTATTGTCACAAGTAGGCTTACATTAACACTGCAATGAAGTTACCGTGAAAAGCCCCTAGTCGCCACATTCCGGTGCCTTTTCGGGTACACAGGGAGAATTCAGAATGTCCAAATTGCCTAACAGCACGTCTTTCGTGACTTGTGGGAGGAAACCGGAAGAAACCCATGCAGACACGGGGAGAACGTGCAGACTCTGCACAGACAGTTTCTCAAGTCGGGAATCGAACCGGAGACCCTGGCATTGTGAAACCACTGTGCTACCGTGCTGCCCTGGAATGATTTGTAGGAAGTTAGCATTAGAAAATAATTTTGAAACTATTTAAAATCAAGTATAATTTTAGGTCTTTCTCTAGGAATTAACAATTATTTAACAAAATCATTTGGTAATGTCCAGAAATTCCCATTTGAATATGTTCTTCGCAGTACGAAGAGAAAACAATGAAGTGGTATGGGCATATCACTGAAATTATATTGGAATACCTTAACCAATCGTGGTCATAGCTCCAAAAGGCATGTAACTATGAACAGCAATAAAGCCAATTTCTCAAAGTTTGAATGAGTCACGAGGGGAAGCTTTTCAGATTGTTTACTTGTACCAGCAAAGGAATATTGATTTTGGAATATTCTTTTTAAAAAAATAAACTTTTGCAACAAACCTAAGTTTTTTCAGGGACCGGGCAAACATGTCATGGGAGAATATTAAGAGACTGTTACTGCAGTATGTCTTTACACTGAGTTGGAAGCAGAATAAATTGTCACCGGGGAGTGCCTGCTGAACCCGAGGCCAAAGGCTATATACTGATTATATCCAGTCTCACAAATCTTCGTTGTGGATCATCTTCTGTTGTTAAGAGAACTTCTAAGTTTTAAACTTAGTTGGAGCAGATTGTAAATAAAGTGCTGTATAATTTATCCTGTTGTGCCTGTGTTGAATCTTAAATCTAAAAGTAATGCATATGTGTTGTTTACTGTCAGCTAGCAACCAAAGGTTTATGGTGATGTCCTGTGCTATTTCCTGCTGTTTGTTCTGGCAACAAAGGCTTTATTGTTCACCTAGAAGTCATATTGTCCTGGTTACTTTGAGCACATGGCCACGTTTTCATGCATGGGAAGACCATGCTTCCTTTTTGAGAGCTGACTTTTGACTTGTCCTGGATACTTTTGAGCACATGGTCAAGTTTTCATTCATAGGTGAGTTGTAACAAAAACACTAAATCTAAGTATAATTTGGCTGCAATATAATAGGACTTTATGCTAAATTCAAATTGATGTTAAAATTCTTGCACAATTCATGAATGAAAGATTTGGATGAGTGAACAATGTTGATTTAGAGCAGGGTGAGGCAGAGATGATGTGAGTTGGAAAACCAATCCCAGGTGTTCATTCAAACTGAACCACCCTTTTATTTGCTGTTTGCTAGTTCATGTTCTTTTAAATGTCCAAAGACTCCTGGGCATCTCCTGCAGAATGTTGACTAGAATCTTTGTCCCAGTTGTGTACTATTGCTTAAAAATGGATGGCCTTAAAAATAACTGAATATTGTAAATAATTTCTACTAATGTCATAAGTAGGCTTACGTTACACTGCAATGAAGTTACTGTGAAAAGCCCCTAGTTGCCACATTCTGGCGCCTGTTTGGGTACACTGAGGGAGAATTCAGAATGTCCAATTCACCTAACAAGCACGTCTTTTGAGACGTGTGGGAGGAAACCGGAGGAAACCCATGCAGACACGGGAAGAAAGTGCAGACTACGCACAGTGACCCAAGCTGGGAGGCAAACCTGGGTCCCTGCCTCTGTTACGCAACAGTGCTAACCACTTTGCTACCGTGAAGTGCTACCTGTGGCATGATTCTGGAAATTTTAAACCAAGCTCAGGTGAGATTACCCCAGTCTTACTGAGAAGCAAGGGAAGAAATAGCAGAAGCTAACCATCATTTTCCAATCCCTCCTGGCTATTGACGTAGTGTTGGAAAACTGCTAATGTTTCATTGTTTAAAAGGTAGAAAAGGAAAGACCTCGTAGCTACAGGCTATTCAACCAGATCTCTCTGATAAGAAAAGTATTGGAAAAGATTCTGAGGGGTAGCGTAAATCATCACTTAAGCAAACTTTAATCAAGGACAATCAACATGGATTTGCTGAAGGAAGCTTGTGTCCGACTACTTTTTGAGGAGGTAACAAGAAGGATCAGTGAGGGTTGTGCAATTGATGTAGTCTCTGTGGATTTTGGCAAAGCCGTGGCAAGCTGGTCAGAAAAATAAAAGTCATGGGATCCAAGGGGAAGTTGGATCCAAAATTGGTGTAGTGGCAGGACAGTGACTGGCCTGGGTTGCCATTTACATTGGGATTTAGCAGAGTTCAGTATTTTTTTGTGGGACGGATCAATAGTTTAGATTTGAATGATTAGGAAGTTTGCAGGTGATTTTAAAAATTGACTGTATCCAAGTCAATAAGTGTCCAATGACTGGGTGGGGTTGCGGGGGATTGAGCCCAGGCAGGATGCTCTTTCAAAGGGTTGGTGCAGACTCGATGGGCGGAAAAGTCTCCTGCAGTATAGGGATTCTATGATGGAACCATAATTGAGTAACAATATTCTTGGAAGATTTTGGTGAAACCCATTAACTTCAATCTTGCTCTACTTAATCCTTCCCAATTCTGTAGGCTGAAGCTTTTCCTGCGTGAAAATAAGAGATTCCAGCGTCACAATTGATGAGGTCCTGCCTCTTTTTTAATCATTCATGGGACGTGGGCTCAAGAGGTACTGTCAATATTTATTACCCATCCCTATTTGTCCTTGAGAAACCATCACCTAGAATTGCAGCAGTCTATGTGGTGATGATACTCCCATCATGTTGTTAGGGAGGGAGTTCCAGGATTTTGATCTAACTACAATGAAGGAACACACCCTGTAATTCCAAATCAAGTTGATCTTTGACTTGGTGTTCCTATCTGCCTACTGTCACTGCCCTTCAAGGTGGTAGAGGCGATGTCAGAGGTCTCTTGGCAAGTTTCTGTCTTGTCAATAGTGGAAGGGGAGTAAATGTTAAGTTGTTGTAGCTGAGGGTGAGAACAACTGCACTGCCCAATTGATGTCCAGTTTTTTGCCACGGGATCTGTTCTGTATCTATCCCAATTAGCATGGGTCGTAGTGCCACACAGCATGATGGAAGGTTACTTTATAGTGAGTGAATGACTTGACTCCACAAGTCTGCGTGATAGACACACCTATGAATACTGTAATGGAAGATCCATTGGTGACGAGCAGGTTGATGAGGGTGAGAACAAATCAATTTTTCCCTAAATGGTTTTCTTTCCACTTGTTGCAGAACCACCAGTCTGGCAGCTATATTCTTCAGATCTTGGCTAGTGGGTAGTGCTGCCAAGTAAATGTTGGTAATAGGCACCAAATCCTTTACCCAGAGTGTGTTTTGTGCCATTGTTATCCTCAGTGCTACGTTCAAATGGTGTTCTCCATGGAGGAGTATTGCTTCATCAGCAGGAGGTTTCCTTGCCCATGTTTGACCTGATGTTACACAACTTCAGAAGGTCTGGAGTCTATGGTTACTCCTGGACGACTTCCTTTTTTGACTGTGAAGCATTGTGTCACCTTTGGGTGAATTGAGCTGATGCATGAGGACATACCCAGGGATGGTGATGGAAACTACGATGTTGACTGAAAGATATAATTCTGAATATGATTGACAGACAGTTGTTTTGACAAGTCTGTGTGACGGGTCTCCCAATTTTGGCACAAGTACCCAGATGTTGGTGAGGAGAACTCCAGGGTTATTTTTTTCTGGACCTGTCCCCTGCTCCTCCACCTTCGACTGCAGCAACTTGCATAGATTCCCCAGGATCTTCACCTCCAAGCATACAATATGATCACTCTGGTCGGACACCACCTTTTCCACCTTCTGAATCCTTGCCCCATGTTCTTTGAGGTACTTTTCCACCCGATCCAGAGACCCACGAAGAGGTGCCTCTGCTCCCTCAATCGCTTTCGACCAGTCACTGTGCATCTCCTTCCTCTGCTGTTGAAATTCCTCCATGATGAAGCTCATCCAACTGTTCCATCTGAGGCTTTCCTGCTGCTGCCAATCCTTCCCCCTCCGCCATTTTCACAATTGCTGTGCCACAAATCGTCTCCAACTCCTTAGTCAGGTCTTTCGCTGGGTCTGATAGCCAGTAAACATGCTAATCTAGGGGAGAACTTCTCTTCAACTTTCCGCTCCACTTTTCTGCCGAATCTACCCAATACGTGGGTGAAAATAGCCAAAATCAACACCTTTGAGCTGGAGCTGCCTTGTGTGCGACCATTCACTCCATGGCTGCCATTGGAAGTCCCTTGCAGGATCATTTTGACAAATTCCAATATCTAGGTTTTGCTGGTTTACCTCTGGTTTTATTCTTATATTTTGTTGTCGTGTTTTAGTACTTTTGTGTAGCTTGCTAGCCCATTAGAAAGGGTAGTTAAGAATTAACCACATTGCTGTCAATCTGGAATCCCAGGCCAGATTGGGTAAGAATGGCCGATTTCTCCCCTAAAGGGCATTACTGAACTGGATAGGTTTTTATGATAGTCTGCAAGTTACTTGGTCACCATTACTGACACTAGCCTTTTATTCCAGTTTGATTTAATTACTAAATTTAAATTCCCTAGCTGCTGTGTTGGAATTTGAATATCTGTCTCTGAATCATTAGTTCCTGGATTGCATGTCTAGTAATATAACCATTATGCTACCCTACCTGTAATTCATACTGTCTGGTGTGAATTACAGAAAGCCTGCTTACAACCCACATATTGGGTTGCTGAAGTGATAGCCATCATGCTAACGTGATGCTGAATTTGGATGGCTATCAAAATAGAGGACCTGTCTTTATACATATGTAAAAGATCCCATGACACTATTTGAAGAAAGCAGAGTTCACCAAATTGAGTGTTGGTTCTTCTCTTGGGCTGTGAGCCAATACAGACACGAGCTCCATGTAATACTCATTGCCTTTAAAAGTTATTTATTTTTTACTGTGTGCTTTTCGTTTGTAAAATGCAAGATAAATGTACATATTGAATATGAATTCAACTGCAGCACTGTGTGGGGTCAGGAAGAATGCTAAAACTATCAGTTAGAGATGGTCAAAGATGATCTGTTGTGCACGTCACCAAAGTGATGGCTACAGGGAAGGATGATATGGCAGTCCCCCAACTGACTTCCTTCCTGTTAAAAATATTTCAAATTGCTGCTCCTGTGTGCAAAGGTTTTTATAGTTAAGAGACATATTTTACAATTGAAATTCGACCTTGTATTTATCTGTAGTTTGACTAAAGTGCGTTCCCCTCTAACATGCATGGATTGCTTTCCCTTTCCCCTATTTTAACATGCACTTTGTGTGAGTTATTCAATTTGCATGACAACTGAATACACATATAGTCCTCCGGAATTATTACTGTATTTTTAACATTAAATGTCTCATTTTAGAAGGTAAAGCTGAGCGTTGACTAAATTTCGAGGAGAGATTACACAAACTAGAATTGAATTGTATTCCTTGAAAGTTTGTGGGGTGATTTATTGAAGCCTGCAAGATATTAATGGGAACCGTTGGTGGATAGAGAAAAATTATTTCTTTTTTAAAAAAAAAATAATTTTTATTGAAATTTTTACAAACTATAAACATCTTAACTCTATTAACAAACAACCGCGGTAACACCCTAAGAACAATACCCCCCCCAACTTCAAGAGCAACTTCAAACAAAAGGGAAAAGAAAAAAAACAAAAGAGTACCCAAACAACAAAAGGGAAAGAGATAGCACCCGCCACATCCCACAGACCCATGTACACAGTTCTCCCTCCCCCCAATCCAAACCCCCCCGGGTTGCTGCTGCTGTCGGCCTATTTCCCTACCGTTCCGCCAGGAAGTCCAGGAAAGGCTGCCACCACCTGAAAAACCCTTGTACTGATCCTCTCAGGGCAAATTTCACCCTCTCCAATTTAATGAACCCCACCATATCATTGATCCAGGCCTCCACGCTTGGGGGCCTCGCATCCTTCCATTGGAGCAAGATCCTCCGCCGGGCTACTAGGGACGCAAAGGCCAGAACACCGGCCTCTATCGCCTCCTGCACTCCCGGCTCCACTGCAACCCCAAAAATTGCGAGTCCCCAGCCTGGCTCGACCCTGGATCCCACCACCCTCGACACCGTCCTTGCTACCCCCTTCCAAAACTCCCCCAACGCTGGGCACGCCCAAAACATATGGGCGTGGTTCGCTGGGCTCCCCGAACACCTAGCACACCTGTCCTCGCCCCCGAAAAACCTACTCATCCTCGACCCAGTCATGTGGGCCCTATGCAGCACCTTGAACTGTATGAGGCTGAGCCTCGCACAGGAAGAGGAGGAATTTACTCTCTCCATGGCATCCGCCCACGTCCCCCCCTCAATCTCCTCACCCAGCTCCTCTTCCCATTTACCCTTCAGTTCCTCCACCGAGTCCTCGTCTACCTCCTGCATTACCCGGTATATGTCTGAAATCCTCCCTCCTCCAACCCACACCCCCGAGAGCACCCTGTCCCGTACCCCACGTGGGGGCAACATGGGGAACCCCTCCATCTGCCGCCTGGCAAACGCCGTAACCTGCATGTACCGAAACATGTTCCCCGGGGGGGAGCCCAAACTTCCCCTCTAACTCCCCCAAGCTCGCGAACCTCCCCTCCACAAACAGGTCCCTCAACCTCCTAACCCCTGCCCTGTGCCAGCCCAGAAATCTGCCATCAATACTCCCTGGGACAAACCGATGGTTCCCAAGAAAAATTATTTATACTGGTTGTGCAGTCTAGGACTAGAGGGCATTGTCTAAAAATTAAAGTCAGACATTTCGGGGGTGAAGTTAGGAAACACTTCACCATGTAAGGGTGAGGAACCGTGTTCTACAAATGGCAATTGATGCTAGAACAATTCTAAATCTGTGACTGATAGATTTTCTTTACAGAAATCTAAGGGATAATCTTTATTATTGTCACAAGCAGACTTGCATTAACACTGCAATGAAGTTACTGTGAAAATCTCCTAGTCGCCACACTAGGGCACCTGTTCAAGTACACTGAGGGAGAATTCAGAATGTCGAATTTGCCAAACAAGCACGTCTTTCGGGACTTGTGGGAGGAAACCGGAGCACCCGGAGGAAACCCATGCAGACACTGGGAGAACGTGCAGACTCTGCACAGGCAGTGACCCAAGCTAGGATTCGAACCTGGGACCCTGGTGCTGTGAAGCAACAGTGCTAACCTCTGCGCTACTGTGCCGCCACGGGTAAGGGGCGAAGGCAAGCCACAGACCAGCCATGATCTCATTGAATGCATAACAGGCTCCAAGGGTTAAATGGACTATTGCTGTTCTACTGCTTATACTAAGCACCAGACATTCTGTTTATTTAGAATCAGAAAATTTATTTCACAGCATTCACTTTCTGAATATTTGGATATATAACTGGTTCTGAGCCTCAAATGTTGTTAGTGATAGTATTGGTGGTGGGAGAACAGCCTGAAAGATTAGATGCAATGAACAAAAACTTGGTTGGAAAGTTGGGTTTTTTCGAATAAGGAGGAAAAATTACTTTGCATTTGTGACAAGAGTTCTAACAGTTCAGTGTTACAAATTGGTGGTAGATTTTAACTGCTATGGGAATTGATGAGATTCTAAACGCCTGAAAGACCTTTACTTTGGCTTTGTGAAGTTTTTGAGACATTCCATCAGTTTTCTGGTATTTCTGATCGGGTACTAGATTTGCCAGTTACAAGCAGAATTGTTGTAAGTAGTATTGATTCCACAAAGCATGATGAAAGTTTATATCGCACTAACCCATGATGTTGAGCCTAATTGGGAAATCTGCCCTTTGCCTCATGGAGAAAACAAGTCATAGAATAACATGTAACCGTGGGTTCATGCAAAGATGGCTTGTGCAAAGATAGTATGTCATGTATATTTAACATTAAAGAAGCCTGCATCAAAGTTTGTCTGCTTTTTAGCTATTTTCCTATATGTGTTATGCAGGGTTTCCCAACAGTGTTGCAAGATGAAAACTTGGAGTTATGAGCTCCTTCAACCAAGCTGTGAGGGCCCTTTAAATCCTCGTATTATTTTAATGTTGAAGGTAGCCTTTCTAACTGGTCTTTTGAAGCACTGATTTCTGATCCAAAACACCAGTGAAAAGGCAGGTGCAGTTATTTAAAAATCCCACTATTCAAATAGCTCTGATCTTTGACAGCACCCCACTGCTTTTCACCCCCTTGCTCTCTTAGCTTCCCCTCCCATCTGCTCACACAACTATGCAAATATTACTTAAAACAATTGACATTTATTTTCACAGAAGTTACCTTTGTCGTGTGATAGGAAATTCCAACCATCACATCTTTATGTTTGTAATTTAAAGAAATATTGGCGTGGAATTGTCTGACAATTTGCACTGAAAACAATTTAAGGCCAGCTTTTAGAGTAAAAGATTGTTACTCCAGAATTCCCTTGATCTTTTAACCTGATTCTGCACAATATCTGATGAAACCATCTGTCACTCATTAACATAGCACCCAACCACATTCAAAAGTCCAGATCTCTAGAAGTTCCTGCATTTACACACCAGTTCTGAATAGACTGCGAATTTTATCCTAAAATCTTAGGTGCAGTGGGATCCAGTCATTTTTTAAGCAATTTAATTTGAAAAGGAGAATTTTGTGGAGGTATTGGCAAAGAGTTGGGAATTTGAACTAATGGATTTTTCAGCGCCAACACTGGCACAATAAGTCAGTTGGCTGCCTCTCATGCTCTTAGATTTCTGTGATTTTTATTTTTCTCCAAGAAAAATTCTGTACCCTTGAATCTTGTATAATAAAATAAAACCATCACTCACTAGAATGTTTACATTTGTTGACTGTGAGCAAGTACAAGTGATAACAGAAATCCTTTAATCAGGAAAGGTTTAATCTCTGTAGTTTCCTTAGCTAATAGTCTCAATTATTTCAAGTTATGAATGAGTCTTCTTTTCTCCCTTATTTTGGTATCGTTTTCTCGCATAATTGTTTCTCTCACAATGCCCATCTTGTGTTTTGATAAATTTTCGACATTAAATTTCTTGTATGAAGTATGTATTTACTCTGGCTTTTTAGCTGACTAGACCAACCTTCTTGGATATGGGATTGCTGCTGGAGGACATGTTTCATCACTGTTTTTTCTTGGAAATAAGGATAAGCCTGGTAACAACAACTGTCAGTCATGGGAAAGCTACTACTACATGATCAAGGAAATTATTAATTCTGACTTGGAGACATCTGGGTTGGTCACGGATCACCACTGTGTGTTTGCTAAATGCAATTTGAGTCTAACCAACCTGATTGAGTTTTTGACAAAGTGAGAATGTTGATGAAGATAGTGCAGTAAATGTGAACTTTCAAAAGGCATTCAATTAAGAGCTACGTAGTCTTTGGAAAACAAAAGTATATGGTATTAAAAGAACAGTGGTAATCTGGGTACTTAATTGGCAAAGGGATAGGAGCCAGAGCATAACAATGAATGCCATATTCTTCGGACTAAAGAGAAGGACAAAGTGGATTATCCCAGAGGTTGTTATTATAATTGTAGCTTTTCTTTATGTAAATGACCTAGGAGTGCAATTTCAAAGTTCATGAATGATACACAATTAGGCAACATTGTAAATAGTGAAGAACATTGTACAGACTTCAGGAGGACATGTACTGGGGAAAAGACACATACATGGCAGTTGCAATCTAATGCTGATGAGTGAAGTGATGCACCTTGGGAGGAACAACATGGAGGAGCAATATAATCTAAAATGCTTTTGTAATCTAAACAGTACTATTTTGAGGATGTATAAGAGTGAAGGGAACTGAGGGTGTATAATTACAAATCTTTGAAGGTGGTAAGATGGTAGGCTACTTGGCTTGGTAAATAAGGACATTGAATACAAAACCAAATAAGTCATGCTAAACCCTGAGCCTGATGTATTCTTACTGGGAGACGAATGTGGAGAAGGTGCGGAGTTGGGTCAGAGGGGTTGATTCCCAGTGGGTCAGAATGGAGGAGAGTTTGTGCAGGAGGTCGGGATTGAAGGCTCTAGCAACAGTGCTGCTCCCGATGGCCCGGGGAAATACTCAGGGAATCTGGTAATAATAGCTTCATTGAGAATTTAGAGGCAGTTTCGTCAACACTTTGGGTTGGGGGCAGGGTGAAGGGAATTGCTGATTCGAGAGAACCACAGATTTGAGCCAGGGAAGTAGGACGGATATTTTTGGAAATGGGAGAAGGAGATTAAGTGACTAAAACATTTGTTTCTTGGTGGTCAGTTTGCAGGATTGAAGGAACTGGAAGCAAAGTATGGACTGGAGCAGGGGGAAATGTTTAGATATATGCAGGTTCGAGATTTTGCCAGAAAGGAGATACAGAGCTTCCCGGTGGGAGGAGGTGCTGGAGAAGAGGATAGTGTCGGTGGTATACGGGGCTATTTTGGAAGAGAAGGCACCACTGGAAGGGATCAAAGCAAAGTGGGAGGAGGAGTTGGGAGGGGGTATGGAGGAGGGGTTCTGGTGTGAGGTACTCCAGAGAGTGAACGCTGCCACCTCGTGCTCGAAGTTGAGGCTGATACAGCTGAACGTGGTATATAGAGCGCACCTCACAAGGGCGAGGATGAGCTGATTCTTTGAAGGAGTAGAAGAGGTGTGTGAGCGGGGGGGGGGGGGGGCAAATCTCATATCTTTTGGTCCTGTCCAAAGCTGGAGGATTACCGGAAGGAGGTTTTTAGAGTGATCTCTAAAGAGGTGCACATGAAACTGGACCCGGGCCCTCAGGAGGCCACATTCGGCTTGTCAGACCGGCCGGGGTTGGAAACCGGTGTGGAGGCAGATGTTGTAGCCCTCGCCTCGTTGATTGCCCAAAGGCGGATCCTGATGGGATGGAGAGCAACCTCTCCACCCTGTGCCCTGGCTTGGTGGGAGGAACCTGTTGGAATTCTTTTTTTTAAAAATAATTTTTATTGAGAAATTTTGATTTTATACAACATTGACGCACCTTAGTAAAATACCGAAAATAACAATAATATTAACAATCATATACATTCGCCCCATCCCCATGAACAACCCAGCATTTTAACAACAACGCATTTTAACACACTATAAAGTTACAGACCCCCCCCCGGGTTGCTGCTGCTATTGACCCAGTTACCTATCTCTGAGCCAGGAAGTCCAAAAAAGGCTGCCATCGTTTATAGAACCCTTGTATTGATCCTCTCAGGGCAAATTTGACCTTTTCCAATTTTATAAATCCCGCCATGTCACTGATCCAGGTCTCCACACTTGGGGGCCTTGCATCTTGCATCCTTCCATTGTAACAGAATCCTTCGACGGGCTACTAGGGACGCAACGGCCAGGACACCGGCCTCTTTCGCCTCCTGCACTCCCGGCTCTACCGCAACTCCAAAAATCGCGAGTCCCCACCCTGGTTTGACCCTGGATCCAACCACCCTCGACACCGTCCCCGCCACCCCCTTCCAGAATTCTTCCAGTGCTGGGCATGCCCAGAACATATGGGCGTGGTTCGCAGGACTCCCCGAACATCTGGTGCACCTGTCCTCACCCCTGAAGAACCTACTCATCCTAGTCCCGGACATGTGGGCCCGGTGCAGCACCTTAAATTGGATGAGACTAAGCCTCGCACATGAGGAGGAAGAGTTGACTCTCTCCAAGGCATCCGCCCAAGTCCCGTCCTCTATCTGCTCCCAGAGTTCCTCCTCCCATTTAGCCGTCAGCTCCTCCACTGACGACTCCTCCACCTCCTGCATTACCTTATAGATGTCAGACACCTTCCCCTCTCCTACCCACACCCCCGAAAGCACTCTGTCCATCGCCCCCTGCGAGGGCAGCAAAGGGAATCCCTCTACCTGTCGCCTAGCAAACGACTTTACCTGCAGGTATCTGAACATGTTCCCCTGGGGAAGGCCAAATTTATCTTCCAGTTCCCCCAGGCCCGCAAACCTCCCGCCAATAAACAGGTCCCTCAATTTGCTGATGCCCGCCCTTTGCCACCCCCTGAATCCCCCATCCGTGTTCCCCGGGATGAACCGATGGTTGCCACCCAGTGGAGCCTCCATCGAGCCCCCTGTTTCCCCCCGATGCCGTCTCCATTGTTCCCAGATTCTTAGGGTCGCCGCCACCACCGGGCTCGTGGTAAACCTCTTAGGGGAGAGCGGCAACGGTGCCGTTACCATGGCACCCAGGCTCGTACCTCTACATGACGCCATCTCCATTTTCCACGCCGCCCCTCCCCCCTCCATCACCCATTTACGCACCATTGACACATTGGCTGCCCAATAGTACCCCAGAAGGTTGGGCAGTGCCAGCCCACCTCCATCCCTTCCTCGCTCCAGGAACACCCTCCTCACTCTCGGAGTCCCATGTGCCCACACAAAACTCAGAATACTGCTAGTCACTCTCCTAAAGAAGGCCCTGGGGATAAATATGGGCAGGCACTGAAAAAGGAACAAGAACCTCGGAAGCACTGTCATTTTGACGGACTGCACCCTCCCCGCCAACGACAATGGCTGCATGTCCCACCTCCTGAACTCCTCCTCCATCTGATCTACCAGCCTGGTAAAGTTATGCTTGTGGAGAGTCCCCCAGTCCCTGGCCACTTGCACCCCCAGGTACCTAAAGCTCTCCCCTGCCCGCCTAAGCGGGAGCCTACCAATTCCTTCCTCCTGGTCTCCAGGGTGCACCACAAACACCTCGCTCTTGCCTAAGTTTAATTATAACCTGAGAAGGTCCCAAACTCGGCTAGTAACTCCATCACTCCCGGCATCCCTCCCACCGGGTCCGCCACATACAGTAACAGGTCGTCGGCATACAACGACACCCTATGTTCCTCTCCACCTCGCACCAAGCCTCTCCACCTCTCTGAATCTCTCAATGCCATCGCCAGCGGCTCGATTGCCAGTGCAAACAACAAGGGGGACAAGGGGCAACCCTGCCTGGTCCCTCGGTAAAGCCGGAAGTACTCCGACCTCCTCCTATTCGTAGCCACGCACGCCATCGGGGCCTCATATAACAGCCTTACTCATCTAATGAACCCTTCACCAAATCCAAACCTCCCCAACACCTCCCATAGGTACCCCCACTCCACTCTATCGAAGGCCTTCTCCGCATCCAGTGCCACCACTATCTCTGCCTCCCCCTCAATCGCCGGCATCATAATGACATTCGTGTTCAGCTGCCTTCCCTTCACAAAACCTGTCTGGTCCTCGTGCACAACCCCTGGCACACAGTCCTCTATCCTGGTGGCCAGGATTTTTGCCAGCACCTTAGCGTCCACGTTGAGGAGAGATATGGGCCTGTATGAACCACACTGCTGGGGGTCCTTGTCCTTCTTTAAAATTAACGAGATCAGCGCCCGTGACATCGTCGGGGGCAAAGTCCCCCCCCTCCCACGCTTCATTGAGTGTTCGCACCAGCAAGGGGCCCACTAGATCCACAAACTTTTTATAAAATTCCACCGGGAACCCATCCGGCCCCGGTGCCTTCCCTGACTGCATCTGCCCGATCCCCTTAACTAGCTCCTCCAGCTCAATCGGCGCACCCAACCCCTCCACCTTCTCCTCCTGCACCTTCGGGAAAGAAAGCCCGTCAAGGAACCTCTCCATTCCCCTCCTCTCCCCCGTTGGCTCCGACCGGTACAGTTCCCCGTAAAAATCCTTTAAGACCTCATTCACCTCTACCCCCTTCCGCACCACATTCCCACTCTTATCTCTCACTCCAGCAATCTCCTTAGCCGCATCCCGCTTACGCAGCTGATGAGCCAGCATCCTACTCGCCTTTTCACCATGTTCGTACACTGCCCCTTGTGCCTTCCTCCACTGTGCCTTCGCCTTTCTAGTGGTCAACAAATCAAATTTAGCCTGCAGGCTGCGCCTCTCCCCCAACAGTCCCTCCTCTGGTGCCTCTGCATACCTCCTGTCCACCTCCAGCATCTTTCCCACCAGTCTATCCCTCTCGCTCCTCTCCCTGTGTGCCCGGATGGATATCAGCTCCCCACGAATTACTGCCTTCAGGGCTTCCCAGACCATCCCCACCTGAACCTCCCCCGTATCATTCACCTCAAGGTACCCCTCAATACTTGCCCGGACCCTCCTACACACCTCCTCCTCCGCCAACAACCCCACATCCAACCGCCACAACGGACGTTGGTCTCGCACCTCTCCCATCTCCAACTCTATCCAATGCGGAGCGTGGTCGGAGATTGCAATGGCCGAATACTCGGCCTCCTCCACTCTCGGAATCAGTCCCCTACTCACCACGAAGAAATCTATCCGAGAGTAGACCCTATGTACGTGGGAGAAGAAAGAGTACTCGCGTGCCCTCGGCCTTACAAACCTCCATGGATCCACCCCACCCATCTGGTCCATAAACCCTCTCAGTACCTTGGCCGCCGCCGGCCTCCTACCCGTCCTAGAGCTGGACCGATCCAGTGAAGGATCCAACACCGTATTAAAGTCCCCCCCCTATGATCAGACCTCCCGCCTCCAGATCCGGGATCCGTCCCAACATACGCCTCATAAAGCCCGCATCGTCCCAATTTGGGGCATACACACTAGCCAGTACCACCTTCTCTCCTTGTAGCCTGCCCCTAACCATCACATACCTACCCCCCTTATCCGCCACCACCTCCGATGCCTCAAACAACACATTTTTCCCCACCAGAATCGCCACTCCCCGGTTCCTCACATCCAACCCCGAGTGGAAAACCTGCCCCACCCATCCCTTCCTCAGG
Source organism: Scyliorhinus canicula (assembly GCF_902713615.1). Lineage (NCBI taxonomy): Eukaryota > Metazoa > Chordata > Chondrichthyes > Carcharhiniformes > Scyliorhinidae > Scyliorhinus > Scyliorhinus canicula. The sequence continues at coordinate 24,091,755 of NC_052163.1, forward strand.
CGGACCTGGTCCGCCACCCTCAGGTGGGTCTCCTGAAGCATTGCCACATCCGCCTTTAGCCCCTTCAGGTAAGCCAGTACCCTCGACCGCTTCACCGGCCCATTCAACCCTCTCACATTCCAGGTGACCAACCGGATCAGAGGGCGTCCCGCCCCCCTCCTCCGTCGGCTAGCCATAGCCCGTTGACTGCCCGCCCCAGGCCAGCACCCCCTGCTCGACCCCGTCCCCATAGCGACAACCCCTCACCTCTGTCCCCCCAGCCCCCACCAGCTCCTTCTTGACCCTACCAGCAGTAACCCGGTATTCCCCTTTCCCCCCCTCCCTTCCCCCCCAGGCTAGGAACCCTCCCAGCCGCGAACCGTCCTCCATTGTACTTCCGTGGGTCAGCTAACTTCTGCTGACCCCGGAAACTCCCGCCAATAGCCCGACCCCTCCCGAAGTGGGATCATCCCCCAATCTATCCCTCCTCCTGGCACCGCTCCAGCGCGGGGAAGAACCAGTTAAGGCCCCGCCTCCCCCGTCACCATCTCCACCCCCCAGCCCCGCAGCACGGGAAACCAGAGGAAAGCCCGCCCTTTTGCACTGCCCCACCACACCCTTCTGACGCAGCTCCCAAATATCAGCCCCACTCCATACCCCCACTCCGGCATAGAATACAACATACCCCCCCGACCCTCCCCTCAAGATACACAGCCCAGACAATGTCCCACAGCACAAAAACAAAAACATAGCAGAACAACCCCTCCGTAAATAACCATATCAAAATTGCAAAAGTACTAAAACAAGAAGAAAACAACAGAAGAAAAAGAGAACACAGCAACAGCAGAATCCAGCACTAATATCTTACAGCCGACCTCGCAACCCCCAACCCCTAGTTCAAGTCCAGTTTCTCCGCCCGCACGAAGGCCCACGCCTCCTCCGGGGAATCGAAATAATAATGCCGGTCCGAATAAGTTACCCACAGGCGCGCGGGCGGCAACATTCCGAACTTTATCTTTTTTCTATAAAGCACGTCTTTCGTCCGATTAAATCCGGACCGCCGCTTAGCCACCTCCGCACTCCAGTCCTGGTAGATCCGCACTACCCCATTCTCCCAATTGCTGCTCTTCACCTTCTTGGCCCAGCGCAGCACGCACTCCCGATCACTGAACCGGTGGAACCTCACCAGCACTGCACGCAGGGGTTCATCTTCCTTGGGCCTCCTGGCCAGCACCCTGTGCGCTCCCTCCAGCTCCAAGGGCAGATGGAGAGATCCGGCCCCCACTAGTGAATTCAGCATTACAGCCACATAGGCTGTCAGGTCCGATCCCTCCAGCCCCTCTGCAAGGCCCAAGATCCGCAGGTTTTTCTGCCTCATGCGGTGATCCAGCTCCTCAAAGCGTTCCTGCCACTTCTTGTGGAGTGCTTCGTGCCCCTCCACCTTACTCACGAGGACCACGGCCTCCTCCTCTCTTTCAATGGCCTGCGTCTGCAACTTCTTGATGGCAGCACCCTGGGTGGACTGAATCTCTGACAGCCTTCTGTTCGTTTCCTGCAGAGAGCTCAGTACTTCATCCTTGAATTCTTTAAAGCAGCGCAGGAGATCAGTTTGTTGTTCCTGGGCCCAGAGTCTCCATTCCTCTGGAGCTCTGTCGGCGGCCATCTTGGATCCCTTCCCCCGTTTTTTCTGAGGAGCTGCTGCTGTTTTTTTCCCCCTTTCCACTCCGAGTTCGAGTCATGGACTGCAGGGAAAGTCGTTCAGCACACCTTCCCCCACCGGGAGACGTCGAAAAATTTCCGTTTTGGGCTCTCAAAAGAGCCGAAAAATCTCTTTAAAACGGGAGCTCCCAGATGTGTGGCTTACTGATCCATCACAGCCACCGGAAGTCCCCTGTTGGAATTCTTGACTCTTGAGAAAGTTAAGTTTGAACTGGGGGGGAAGGATGGAGGGGTTCTACAATTCATGGGCGTTATTCATTATGCACTTTCAAGAACTGGATGACATTGAACATTAGTTGGGGGGGGCGGTGGGGGGGTTGGGAGAGGGGGACTGTATGTGTTAATGGTGACTTTGGGGATTCCTGATTCCTTTTTGTCATTTGTTTATGTTAACTTGCAGGCAGTTGTTTGGGGGTTGGTGGGAGGATGGGGTCGTTGTTATTGATATGGAGATTGACATTATATTCGTTATTGTTGGTGGGTGCAACTTTGGGAGAAAATGTGAGAAAGGAGGAGAATAAAAATATTTTTAAAAAAAATCATGCTAAACCAATGAAAATCACCGGTTAGGCTTCAGTTGGCTTTTTGTGTCCAATTTAGGGCACTACACTTTAGGAAGAATGTTAAGGAGCTGAGGAGGGGAGAGAAAGATTTAAAAAAAATAAAGTATCCAATTATTTTTTTTTTACAATTTAGTGTGGCCAATCCAACTACCCTGCACATCTTTTTGGTTGTGGGGGCGAGACCCTGCAGACACGGGGAGAATGTGAAAGCTCCAGATGGCGCAGTGACCAGGGCTGAGATTGAACCCGAGACCTCGATGCTGTGAGGCAGCAGTGCTAACTACTGCACCACCGTGCCGCCCTAGAGAAAACGTTTACCAGGTTGATGCTTGGGCTGAGAGACTTCAGTTATGTGGAGAGATTGGAGAAGTTGTGATTGTTCCCCTTCAAGCAGAGGAGGTTAATTGGAGAACTAATTGAAGGATTTTGGTATAGAAAGGAGGGAGAAACTGTTTCTTCTGGCAAGTGGGTCTGTAACCAGGGATCACAATTAAACTAATTGGCAAAAGAACTAGAGGAAAAATAAGAATTTTTTCTCGGATGGTTAAGATCTGGAATACACTGCAAGCTATTACTGTTCGAAGCAGGTTCCATCGGATGCTTCAAAAGCAATTGGGCATGAACTTGAGCTTTAATTTGCAGGATTATGGGGGCAAAACTGTGGTGTGGGATTAAATTCGACAACTCTTTTCAAGAGCCAGTACACGTATTGGACGGAAAAGTCCAATAATTCCGAAGATCAGCTACTGGAGTTATCATGTTCAAGCTCATGGTTTCTAAAGAAGCTGATGCTTCAGGTAAAAAAAGTAGGTATTTAAATTCAAAAAAGACCATTCAGTGGGTGAATTTAAATTGTATTTACTTATTAAAAAGCTTATTTTGACTATAGGAGTATTCAGTTGAGTGGGGTGCGTGGGGAAGGCACGAGTGAACAAATTTTTTTGTCACATTTTCAATGATTTGGTTGGTTTCATCCATCTAATAGAGATAAAGACCCAGAATTTGCAGTGAAACTGGCAGGGCTCGCTTGCATTACTGTGTAAAACTGCCAGCAACTTCTGGTTTCCACTCATGTGCAAATCTGGAGTTGCTCTTCCACAGGGTCTACTGATGCAGTCATTGTGATAGAACCAGCACAGAGGCAGTTATGTTTGTAATTTAAGCTCCATTCTTAATTTTGAAAATATTAAAACCTTGTTGAATGAGGTGTAATTGATGTTTTAAGTGGTACTAAGTTAGAATTACCATGGAACAATTTCTTTAGCCCAGGAAAAAAATAATTTAATCATTTCTACCAGTGCATGAATAAAGTTTCCATGACTTTTGTTAAGATCCTGGACCAGACCCCAACATGTTATGATACCGGACAGAATCCCAAATATTTTTCTAAAATTTGTAAAACTGAGGAAAGGATACTTCGCTCTTGGAGTGATTCCACTGACAAATAGTGAAATATTATTTTAAAACAAACTTTATTATTAACACAGGATTGAAGTGCATTAACATTGCAGAAATAGCTTACAATTAACAGTTAAACCATTCTTAACAAAAAAAGGAAACTCTTTAACTTTTCTATCTCCAATCAAGCAAAGCTTATCACAGGCCAAAAGCCACTTTTAAATTCAGTTTGCAAATCCATGAATACTTACTGTATATTTAAATAGAGATTTCTTGGAAATACTGCTTGAGAGAGAGATACTGTCAGGAAACAGCTTGCAGATTCCTTGTGTCCATGTCAGACTACTGCGCAGCCTGACGGCCTTTGGCAAAAGCTGATACTCAGCTCAAAGCACCCTGGAAAACTAAAATCTAAACTACCTGCTACAGACCTGGCTCCTCCCATTAATTACATCATCTTTATCCCACTCGGATCCCCTTATTGCTTACCTAAGTCTAAACGCACTGTCTCAAATTATCTACTCCCAAGGGCATCGCCACCAACCATGACAAGGGAGGCAGCAACACATTGGAGGGCTCCCGTTTCGGGAACTGGATTTTCGGGGTTTACCGCCCGGTCCCAGGGGCAACGGAGGCGGCTGGGAGAAGCAGGGAGAATGCACAGTGAAGGGAAATGTCGAAAATAAGTTTTTATAAAAAAAAAAAAAAACGGCCGTGAAAAAAGCGGCTGAAAGTCAGTCGGGGAGTGGAAAAGTCACCACTGGGACGGCAAGGAAAGTGGAGGCTGGGGCACCAGGGGAGGCCGCAATGCCCATGGCTGAATAAATTGCTAAAGTGATGGCCGAGGAACTCCGAACGCAGTTCACAAAACACATGGAGGCGATGAAGGAGATGGGGTGGTATTGGAAGTGCTGGTGGAGGATGCGATTGCCCCGGTGAGGGCGGCGGTATTGAGTGCAGTGGCGGAGGTGCGGGAGCAAGATGAGGTGATGAAGGAAGTGGAAGAGATATTATTGCAGCACAGTGATCAACTTACCTCGATGGGGATGGAGATGCGGAATGTGATAGAGATCAACACGGGTCTGCGAGCCAAAATGGACGACTTGGAAAACAGATCCAGGCGACAGAATCTGAGGATTGTGGATCTGCCCGAAGGAGTGGAAGGCCCGAGGCCGACTGAGTATTTTGCCACGATGTTTCAGTAGCTATTGGGGGGAGGTGGATGATCCCTCCCGATATGAACTGGACTGGGCTGATCGGTTGTGGAGACCTGTACAAAAGGAGAGTGAGCCGCCAAGAGTAGTGACTCTGTGTTTCCGTAGGTACAGTGTGAAGGAGAAGGTCCTGTGCTAGGCAAGGCAGAAGCGGGTGGTGCAGTGGGCTGGAGCTGGTATACGCATATATCAGGACTTTACGGTGGAGCTGGCGAGGAGGCGGGCTGCCTTCAGCCGGGTGAAGAAGGCACTATACATCAGCAAGGCGCAGTGCGGCATTGTATATCCAGCGAAGTTGAGGGTGATCTACAAATCCAAGGACCTTTATTTTGGGACGGCGGAAGCAGTGGAGGAGTTTGCGAAGGCAGAACGACTGTGGCATAACTGAGAAATGGCCATGTACCGTAGCCTCATGTAACTGTATTTTTCACTGCGTGCTGGTGTATGTGCTAAATGAGCCAACGTTGTATATACTTGGACAAGGGAAGAGATGGGACTTTCACTTGCAATGATGGTTCTTTGGGGCTTGGGTGTGTGTGCGGAGTTTGTGTGCTAAAAGGGATTTTCCTGGGACCGGGCAAGGGGGAAAGATACCCGGGCAGGGGCCTCCACCCTGGCCGGTTTTAGCCAGCCAATGAACAGGAGTGAGGTGGGGGAGGGGCTGCGGCAATCGGAGCCTGGCAGAACAGGTTCCGATGAGTCTAGCCGGGGTGGAAAGTTGGGGGAAGGAAGAGGTTGGGGGGAGGAGTTTACAAGAGGAAATGGGGGGGGGGGGGGGGGGGGGGTGAGTTTACAATTCAGGGGTGTCATTTACGGTACTTTTTCGGGGATTGGATGACATTGAATGTTTGGGGGGGGGGGGGGGGGGGGGGGGGGGGGGGGAAATGGACTCTATAGGTCAATGGTGACCATAGGCGATTCCTGATTCCTTTTTCTTTTTTCCGTTTTTACCATCGTGGGAGGGTTTGTTTTATTGATGCTTATATTGTCAGTTGGGCCGTTGTTTGGGGTGGTGGGAGGATGGGATCGTTGTTGTTGACAAGGGGATTGACTTTGTATTTACTGCTTGTTGGTGGGGTGTAAATTCTGAAGAAAAATGTGAAAATGGAGAATAAAAATATTTTACAAAAAAAAGTATCTTTGGATGGTTGGGATGAATAATGATCTAATTTTTACATCCTTTTGGGGAGCACGGTAGCATGGTGGTTAGCATCAATGCTTCACAGCTCCAGAGTCCCAGGTTCGATTCCTGGCTGGGCCACTGTCTGTGTGGAGTCTGCACGTCCTCCCCGTGTGTGCGTGGGTTTCCTCCGGGTGCTCCGGTTTCCTCCCACAGTCCAAAGATGTGCAGGTTAGGTGGATTGGCCATGCTAAATTGCTCTTAGTGTCCTAAAAAAAATAATGTTATTGGGGGTTGTTGGGTTACTGGTATAGGGTGGATACGTGGGCTTGAGTAGGGTGATCATTGCTCGGCACAACATTGAGGGCCGAAGGGCCTGTTCTGTGCTGTACTGTTCTAATTCTAATTCTAATCTTAATTGTAAATCCTGCAGCCACAGTGCCTGGAAACTGTACCTATCTTATTTAATATTACTCCAATAGATAGATAGGGGCAGCACGGTAGCATTGTGGGTAGCGCAATCGCTTCACAGCTCCAGGGTCCCAGGTTCGATTCCGGCTTGGGTCACAGTCTGTGTGGAGTCTGCACATCCTCCCCGTGTCTGCGTGGGTTTCCTCCGGGTGCTCCGGTTTCCCCCCACAGTCCAAAGATGTGTGGGTTAGGTGGATTGGCTGTGCTAAATTGCCCCTTAGTGTCCAAAATTGCCCTTAGTGTTGGGTGGGGTTACTGGGTTATGGGGATAGGGTGGAGTTGTTGACCGTGGGTAGGGTGCTCTTTCCAAGAGCCGGTGCAGACTCGATGGGCTGAATGGCCTCCTTCTGCACTGTAAATTCTATGAAACTATGTATACCTGAACTCTGGCATTAAATATATATATATATATAATATATATACTTGCATTCATCACATTTTAAGAATATCTTTTGTCTTAAGTTTGAAAGTTTTGCTATCTCAATCCCATGTGTGTGTTCCAATCTTTATGTTCTGTAAAATGGTTAAATGAATTGTACAGGTCCAGTTAATCCCAAAAAGAAACATATCCAAACACCGCACTACTTTTGAACCTCGTTAACCTTTAGCATGAAAGTCTAGTTGTTTGTCTGCAATGTTTACCATATATTTTTGTGGGAATCCTGTTTAAAAAGAAACCTTTTCAGGTATCCTCTTTTTTTAAATTCAGTGATGCATCTTAATTTTTTTAACAATTTTATTTACTTTGGACTATAGTTGGCTGGACTTAGGCTGTTATATGTAAATTTATATGCGGTATCTGTAAATCAAAATGATCTCTAGCTCAAAATGCAATCGGGCTCATGGTTTTCGGATAAAGAATACTCAACCTATAATTTGTGATTTTTACTTACTCATTTGTGCTCTGAGAGAATTCTTCGATCTGATTGGCTGCTTGGCCTGTTGATGATGTGACAGTTGCTGGATGTTACAGATCCCATATTGATGCCACCAGATTTAAAGTTACATCAGAATAAAGCAGTGCTTCCTAAACTATTTCCCACTGTGACCCCATTTCATTGCTTTTAAATTGATGTAACCCCAAAGTGGGAGCGAAAGGCGATGGTGGTGAATTGAAGACTCTTAATATTGCAAGGATTGTTTCCAAGCAGCCAAGACCACTCCTCTGCCCTCTCGGTAATATCCAAGCCAGCCATTTCCCCCCTGCTTGCCAGATTTTCCAGTTGCCTCCCTGCCGCTCCTCGATCCTGCTGCTTACTGCATTCCTGTTGCTCATCAACCCTGTAACTCCTGCTCCTTGTCCCTGTTGGTTGCTGCTCACCCTTTTTCACCAAGTACCCTCCCAGTTTGCTGCTGCCCTGTCCCAAATCTTTGCTGTGTACAAGAACACTGGATAGGGGTCTGAGATGAGAGGAAGTAAGCAAGGGCAAGAGAGAAGTGGTGAGCGGGCCGCAGGAAATACAACACTTGTGGCTCAACTTATTAAATACTGTTGGGTCAACCCAAAGCAGCAAAATGGGGACTGGCTTTAGCAGATTTGACAATTAGCCCAGAGCATTCTGTGGAGTAAGCCTTCCATCAAAGTGGCTCCATTGCAAGAGTTCTGTTAGAACCTCGGCTCGGCTCCATAGTGACCATTGCTGCCTTGGAGGAGGGGGAAATCATGCAACACCAATTGCTTGTCCAGTAGGGCCATAATCCATGGCTTGGGAACCTGTGGAATGGGGGAAAAAGGTGCTCTAAAACCCATTAAACCTTCATGGGTAATTTTCTTTGACGTGTGTAGTAAGCACCCTTTGCTACTATTGTCAAAACAAGAGTAATTATTTTAGAAGTTGTATGAATGCATAATTTTGAATGATGAATTAACGAAAACAGATGGTGACCTATAATGCCTGAATGTAAAATTTTGATTTACGGGACAAGATTAACCGTCAGGAGTTTTATGCCATTTGCAGGAAATACTCATGATATTAAATCAGATTAAGAGGTTCTGTAATTGCGTAATGGATTAGGTACGTAATGTATCAGTTTTAGTATTTCATGTCATTAAAACAGGTACTAGGTGTCACTATTCATTGATTGGTATGGTGCATTGTATCTTTGTTCTGATTTTAATTGATAGTTCTGTATTCCGGAATTGCCTAAACTTGGGCAGAAATGCTTGCCAATGCTTCAGTCGTGTGATTTAACAGTATTGAATTCCACATTACTACTTCCTGAACCTAATTTATAGTCTTTAACTCAAGTTGTATTGTTTCAGTGTGTTGTTTACTATCAGTTTAGAAAAATCGAGGTGTGTTCAGGGTGATCTTTGCGTATAGTGTCCAGTCTTAATTTGCAGGAAGCATTGGTTTGCCTATCTGCCTTGTACAGAAGTCAAAATATTGGGAAGAACACTTTATTGCACATTTTGAAATCTTTGTAATGCTTTCATACACAATACTGCCATAGTTTGCAGTTCCTTCAAATAATTGAGGATGTGCACATTTTTCTCATTCATATTTGGCCGTCTTATCTTGCAAGTAAATGTTTTCATTGAGTTTATGGTTGTCATGCTAAATTAGAAAAAGAACTGGGCAAGGATTATACAAGCCATGGTTTTGTTCATAAAGCTTTTGCTTATGGAGTCATGTATGGATTCAGAGGCTATTCACCCATTATGTTTGTGCTGAAACTGAGAGTAACGTTTCTTCCTTTCATTTTTTCAAAAAAGGAGGAGGCCAAACAGATGCACAATCAGCAGAAATCAGGTTCTCGATCTGACTCTCGTGAGGATGAAATCTCTCCCCCTCCACCCATGAACCCGGTAGTGAAGGGGCGACGACGACGTGGGGCAATCAGTGCTGAGGTTTACACTGAGGAGGATGCTGCATCATATGTGAGAAAGGTAGAAACAAGACTATATATAATGTTCAGAGTAATTTTTTGACAGATATTTCACTGGTATTGTGTGTGAACACCTCTTCAGTACATGGTTACTTCAGGTTGTGTACAAACTAATTATCACTTCAACACAAGTTTTGCTGGTCATGCAGTGAAGTTACTTCTGAACTGTGACATTTGATTGTAAGACGAAGGGTAGAGTTTCAGCTGGTAATATCGATGTAATCCAGACAGATACTGCCAATCCAGTGTAAAAGTTTGGATGAAGTTAACCACAAGTGAAAAGTGCCTAAAAACACTTGTCTGTTTTCTGGAAATTGTTATGCTGGTTTAAAATTTAATTTTCCCAATCAGGATACAGACAAAACTGCCCATGCACTCTGTCAAAATTGCGAGATTTCTTCCACTGATTGGAGAAGACTCTCCAAATTAATAATTTTTTTGGGGGCGCATAGGCACTAGAATGTATATTTTTAAAACTTTCATTGTTTCAAAGAGTGTTTAGTTTGCTGTACAATGACACGATTAAATGGTTCAGTTTGGTTGCTGATGTCGTTTTCAGTGGTTTCTAAATCGGATCACTCAAATAGGATGACTGGATGCTTTTAGAAAATGTTTAGCACCCTTAAATACATCAAGTACTTTTTAATGGAAAGAGAATAGCAAACTAGTTTTCTCTTGTGTTGTCCAATTGCATGGGTTGGTTGCAGAATTTACATTTGTGATTATGCCAATGCATGTGTTTTTAAAAAATATTTTATTTGGGCATTTTCATAAAAACAAACCAAAGCAGAAACAAAATCGTACAACACTATAATTAACTACCCCCCCCCCCCCCCCATCTCCCTTCTCATCCTGCCTTCCCCAATTGACCCCTCAATCAGTTGGTTTTGCACAGGGCTAAATAGCTGGCTTGTAATGCAGACCAAGGCAGGCCAGCAGCACAGTTCATTTCCTGTACCAGCCTCCCCAACAGGCGCCGGACTGTGGCGACGAGGGGCTTTTCACAGTAACTTCATTTGAAGCCTACTTGTGACGATAAGCGATTTTTCATTTCATTTCATTTCAATCCTCCTTAACAAAGTCAATGAACGGCTTCCACCTCTGAGCAAATACATCAACCGACCCCCTCAGGACGGACTTGACCGTCTCCTGCCTCGGGAATTCTGCCAGGTCACTCACCCACACCCCTGCTTTCGGCGGCTGTGGGCCCCTCCATCTAAGCAAAATCTGTCTCCGGGCTATCAGGGAGGCAAAGGCCAAGACATCAGCCTCTCTCCGAAAGTACCTTATCCTGCAACCCCAAGGTGGTTACCCAGGAAAAGACAGCACCTCTCTCCTCACAGAATCCAGATCTGCAGTTACCTAAAACCGGCTGTCACAAATGGGTGCCCATACCGGGGCACCCTCCACTCCCAAATGTTGTCTCCACTGTCTCCACACCCTCAAGGCCGACGCCACCACCAGGCTCACAAAGTGCCTGGACGAGAACAGCAGAAGCGGCGTCAACAATACCCTTAAGCTCGTTCTCTTACAAGAAGCTGCCTACATCCGCCCACACGTCGACCCCTCCCCCACAACCTAATTCCTGACCATGGCAATGTTCGCCACCCAGTTGTAGTTCATTATATTCGGCAACGCCAGACACCCCCCCCGCTCCAAACAAAGCCCTCCTAACCCACAGGGTCTTCCTTTCCCACACAAAAGAGATCAGTGCGTTGACCGTTTAAAGATTGACTTTGGGATAAAGATAGAGAGATTCTGAAAAATGAACATGAATCTTGGCAGCACCCGTCATTTTTACTGTCTGCACCAGTCCTGCCAGTGACAATGGCAGCACATCGCACCTCTTAATGTCCGTCCATCAACCGCAACTTGTGCAACTGCGCCTAACCCTGCGTCACCTGAACGCCCAGGTATCTGAAGCTCGCCCCACTACCTTAAACGGCGACTCCTATAATCTCCTCTCCTGCTCTCTGGCTTCAATCGGGAACACCTTGCTCATTCCCATGTTTAACCTGTACCCGGAGAACTGCCAAAATCTCCATCATGCCACCCAATGGGTTTAAAATGTATAACCGCAAGTCGTCGGCATACAGCGAAACCCTGTGCCAATCCCTCGTCCACCCTGGGAAATTACAACCCATCTAAGAATTGCCGCATTCCCTCCCCCACCCCAGACAAGGGCTCAGACTCATAATCTCCTATAGAATGCCTCGAACAAACCATTCACCCCCTCCAGATCCAACCTTGGATGTTCTCCGTCATCGATCCTTTTCCAACTATGCCACATCAACCACACCCTTGTCAGCACCCTCCCCTTTCCCAAACAAAGCAACAACCCATCCACCGTGTCTACCTCCTGACCCCCCCCCCTCCCTTTCCAGATCCTCCACCTTTAGCCTCTTCTGGATCTCCCGCATCATGGCCACCCAGGAGACCAGTTGCTCCCCCACCGCTTCCTTCACTTTCTGGATCTCCTGGCCCTCGGACTCCAGCTTCTGCTCCACACTCTTGATCCCTGCTTTGATCGGCTCCAGCACTTTGGCCAGATCTTCCAGGGCTTCCTTCCTCTGCTGGCTGGACTTAGTGTTCAAAAACTCCACTAGCTTCTCTGTTGACCACTGGGTAGGCAGGACAACCCCCTTGTCCGCTGCCATCTTATCCTATGGTGCACCACGAAGACTCTTCTGTTCCAGCAGGTCTTTTCTACTCGCCCCATTCCTAGTTCGTGGATCCACACAACCACACAAAAGGAGCTACACCTTCTCCAGGTACTCCTACACCTCTTTCCATCAAAACTTTGCCCTTTGGACGGGGAAAAGACCAGAAAATACCACCTTGAGGAGCCACCAAATGCGTGACCACTCACTCCATGGCTGCCACTGGAAGTCTATGCCAATGCACGTTATTGGAAACCTGAACTGTCCCCTAACCAGCACAATTTCCTCAAATTGTCCAAAGCAGAAACTGTACTGAATAATGCTTTAATCTTTTGTTGTCAGTTATCTATTAAAAGCCGAATGTGTTTATTTCATGACTGCACAGGTAATTCCTAAAGATTACAAGACTATGGCTGCCTTGGCTAAGGCCATTGAAAAGAACGTGCTGTTCTCACACTTGGATGACAATGAAAGAAGGTGAGGCATTTTTGATTTGAGGTTCTGACTGATAGCAAAGATGATTTAACGTTGTTTGTTGTAGAACTCATTTGTCCATGTCAGCTTCACTTGATTGATGGAACTCTCTACTGAATCAGAAATTTGAGGGCTCTAGTTCTATATTTGGATTTCAGCGTGTAACTATCCCTTCAGTATGGTACAGAATGTTGTAATGTTTGAGGAGTTAAACTGCACAGGTCTTCTGTTCAGGTGGATAAACAAGACCGTACAACCCTGTTTGTAGAGGGGTGGGCTAATGTTCTGCTTTCAACCAAATTGCGCAACACAGATTAGCTGGCCATTCATATAATTTATCTTTTGTAAGACTTTCCATGCCCACCTACATAATAGTTCAGAAGTAATTTTTCAATTATAAAATGTTTTGAGATGTACTTGGGGTGATGACTCAAGATTCTATACAAATGCTAAGTAGTCTTTGGGTGATGGGAGGTTTTGAATTTAACAATGAGAAGCAGTTTGAGACATGTTCAGTCTTTTGATCTCCTAGCCTATATCAGACATCAAGGCAAGTTAATTACTGACTCGACACTACCCCCAGAAATTTGTGTTTAACTTGACCTTTAAAGAGCCACGATATTGAGACATTTTGCACTCGAGTATTTGGGGAGGTTTCTCATTTTCTACATTTTTTTTGACAGCTGTTGAATTGCAGTTTTGATCTTCACATATTCTCTTCTCTCTCCATTCCACTAATTAGTCTCTAGGACAGAAATTGTGTGAAGGTACTGATGCATTGTTTCCGTGGATACTTCTAAACCATGTTCCATTTTTTTGTTCTGCGCAGATTACAATTTAAATGCTTGCTACCTCAAAATATTTTTCCTTGGGCAGCACGGTGGCCTAGTGGTTAGCACAACCGCTTCACGGCGCTGAGGTCCCAGGTTCGATCCCGGCTCTGGGTCACTGTCCGTGTGGAGTTTGCACATTCTCCCCGTGTCTGCGTGGGTTTCACCCCCACAACCCAAAAATGTGCAGAGTAGGTGGATTGGCGACGCTAAATTGCCCCTTAATTGGAAAAAATAATTGGGTAATCTAAATTTATAAAAAAAAAAAAAAAAAAAATATTTTTCCTTGGCTGCACAAACTCCATCTTTTACAGGGGATGGCTGGTGAGAGGTCTGCACATTCATTTTCGAGTTGCTGGCAGCCATAAAGCTGTGCAGCTTAGAGTGAACATTGCTTCTAAGCTTAAATGCTGCATTGTTCTGACAGGAATGGACACCAATGGGATGAAAGTGGTAAATTTTATTTTGACAGAACTTAACCTTCAGTTCATACAAGAACCGGTGCCTACTATCTTATTCATTCATGGGACATGGATGTCACTGGCTCGGCCGGCATTTTTGCCCAACCCTAATTGCCCTTGAAGGTGGTGGTGAGCTGCCTTCTTGAACTGCTGCAATCCATGTGATGTAGGTACATGCTCAGTGTTAGGGATGGAGTTTCAGGATTTTTACGTAGTGACAGTGAACAAGCAATGATGTATTTCCAAGTAGGATGGTGTGTGGCTTGGAGGGAAGCTTCCAGGCAGTAGAATTCCTATGCAACTGCTGCTCTTGTCCTTCTAGATGGTAGTGGTTGTGGGTTTGGAAGGCGCTGTCTGAGGAAGTTTGGAGAGTTTCTGCAGTGCATCCTGTACACATTACCGCCACAGTGCATCGGTGGTGGAGGGACTGAATGTTTGTGGATGGAGTGCCAATCAAGCGGAATGCTTTGTCCTGAATAGTGTTCAGCATCCTGTGTTGCTGGAGCTGCACTCAATCAGGTAATTGGAGAGTATTCCGTGGTAGATGGTGGACAGGGGTCAAGAGGTGAGTTACTCACCACAGTGCATCGGTACATTCCTAGCCTTTGATTTGAAATGAAATGAAAATCGCTTATTGTCACGAGTAGGCTTCAATGAAGTTACTGAAAAGCCCCTAGTTGCTACATTCCGGCGCCTGTTCGGGGAGGCTGGTACGGGAATTGAACCGTGCTGCTGGCCTGCTTGGTCTGCTTTAAAAGCCAGCGATTTAGCTCAGTGAGCTAAACCAGCCCCTACGAGATTTGTTCTCGTAGCCAGTGTATTTCTATGGCAAGTCCAGTTTGGTTTCTGGTCAATGGTAATCCCCAGAATGTTGACCGTGGGGGATTCGATTATGTTAATGCCATTGAATGTCATGGGGCAATGGTTGGATTTTCTCTTGCTAAAGATGGTCATTGCCTGGCACTTCTGTGTGAATGTTACTTGTCAGCCCAAGCTTGGATATTGTACAGGTCTTACCGCATTTGGAAATGGACTGCTTCAGTATTTGAGTCGCAAATAGTGCTGAACATTGTGCCGTCATCGGCCAATACCCCACTTCTGACCTTATGATGGAAGGAAGATCATTAATAATGAGGCAGCAAGGGCAGCACGGTGGCCTAGTGGTTAGCACAACCGCCTCACGGCGCTGAGGTCCCAGGTTCGATCCCGGCTCTGGGTCACTGTCCTTGTGGAGTTTGCACGTTCTCCCCGTGTCTGCGTGGGTTTCGCCCCCACAACCCAAAAATGTGCAGAGTAGGTGGATTGGACACGCTAAAATTGCCCCTTAATTAGAAAAAATAATTGGCTAATCTAAATTTAAAAAAAAAAAAAAAATAATGAGGCAGCTGAAGATTGGGCTGAGAATACTATCCTGAGGAACTCCTGCAGTGATGTCCTGGAACTGAGATGATTGACCTCCCAAAAAGCACAACCATCTTCCTTTGTGCTAGGTATGACTCCAACCAGTGGAAAATCTTCCTGATTCCAGTTTTTCTAGGGGCTCCTCAATGCCACACTTGGTTGAATGCTCCCTTGATTCCCAGGGCAATCACTCTTCCCTCGCCTCTGGAATTCAGTGACTTTGGCGGAACCCAACTGAGCGTCAGTAACCAGATTATTGCAAAGCAAGAGCCGCTTCAGAGCTTTGTTTTTAAAAAAAATTTAGAGTACTCAACTTTTTTTCAAATTAGGGGAAATTTAGCATGGCCAATTCACCTACCCTGCACATCTTATGGTTGTGGGAGCGAAACCCACGCAAACGCTGTGAGATTGGGTTGTGGGGGGAAACCCACGCAAACACGGGGAGAATGTGCAATCTCCACATGGACAGTGACAGGGCTGGGATCGAACCTGGGACCTTGGTGCCATGAGGCAGCAGTGCTAACCACTGAGCTACCGTGCTGCCTCTTCATAGTGTTGTTGATAACCTCTTCCATCATTTTATTGATGATCGCGAGTAAAAGGATGGGGTGGTAACTGACTGGGTTGGATTTGTTCTGCTTTTTGTGTCTCAGACATACCAGGACTACTTTCCACCCTGCCGAGTAGATGCCAGTGTTGTAGCTGTATTGGAACAATTTGGCTAGGTCTCCAGGTTCTGGGGCACAAGTCTTGAGTACTCTTGTTGGAATATTGTCAGGGCCTGTAGCCTTTTCAGTATCTAGTGCCTCCAACTGTTTCTTGACGTGGAGTGAATGGAATTTGCTGTAGTCTGGCATCTGTGATGTTGGGAACCTCTGGAGCAGACAAAGATGGATCGTTCACTTGGCATTTCTGGCTGAAGGTTATTGTAAATGCTTCAGTCTTGTCTTTAATATTGATGTGCTGGACTCTCCTATCATTGAAGATGGGGATATTTATGGAGCCGCCTCCTCCAGTGAGTTGTTAAATTGTTCACCACCATTCAGGCCCGGATGTGGTAGGACTGCAGAGCTTAGATTGCTGCTTATGCTGTTTGGCATGCCAGTAGTCCTGTAGTGTTCACCAGATTGACACCTCATTTCTAGGTATGCCTGGTGTTACTCTGGGCATGCTCCCCTGTACTCTTCATTGAACTAGGGTTGATGGTAATGGTAGAGTGGGGGATATGCCATGATACATATTGCGGTTGTGTGCAATTCTGCAGGTGTTAGCCCATAGTGCCTCAATGTTGCCCAGTCTTGAGTTGCTAGATTATTCAAAATCGATCCCATTTAGCACAGTGGTAGCGACATACAACATGATGAAAGGTATCCTCAATGTATCTCCTCAATGTGAAGATGGGACTTTGTCTCCACAAGGACTGTGTGACGTTTACTCCTAACCATACTGTCGTGGACAGATGTGTCTGCGCCACAAAGGTTGGCGAAGATGAGGTCAAGTATGTTTCCCCTCTTGTACCCTCATCAACTGCCGCAGACAGTCTCGCAGCCATGTCCTTTTGGACGTGGCCAGTTCGCTTTGTATTGGTTCTACCAAATCATTCTTTGTGATGGGGTTTGAAGTCCCCCACCCAGAGTACACTCTGCACCCTTCACTCTCGGTGCTTCCCCCAAGTGGTGTTCAACATAAATAAGTACTGGTTCGTCAGTTGAGAGGGGGTGGTACATGATAATCAGCAGGAGGTTTCCTTGCCCATGTTGACTTGATGCCATGAGAGTCATGGGGTCAGAGATCAGTGTTGAGGATTCCCACGGTAACTCTCTTCTGACTGTATGCCACCTCTGCTGGGTCTTTGGCTAATGGAGCAGGACATACCCAGGTGAGGTGATGGTGTTGTCTGGCACGTTAAGGTATGATTCTGTGTCAGGCTGTTGCTCAACTAGTCTGTGAGATAGTTCTCCCAATTTAGACATAGATGTTAGTAAAGAGGTCTTTACAGGTTTTAAGGGCTGGGTTTGCTGTTATTGTTTCTGGCGCCTCGGTCAATGCAGGGTGGTCCTTCTGACTTTCTAGCGGTCTGATGTGACTGAATGGCTTGCTAGGCCATCTCTGAGAGCATTTTCGAGTCAGTCACATTGTGGTGAGTCTGGAATCACATGTAAGCCAGGCCGGGTAAGGATGGTCGATTTTGTTCCCTGAAGGACATTAGTGAACCAGGTGGATTTTTATTGACAATATTTCATGCTCATCATTTGACTTTTAATTCCAGATTTTTATTGATTTAATTCAAATTCCACCATTTGCTGTGGGGGGGGATTTGAACCAGGGCCCCCAAAGCATTACTGGCCCAGTGTCAATACCATTAAGCCTATCTCTTGCTGTCATGTTTATTAAAATAATTCTGTTGAGAAGCAATTTTTGACGCTATTTAATTTTTCTTTTAGTGATATTTTTGATGCTATGTTTCCAGTCACTTACATTGCTGGCGAAACAGTCATTCAGCAAGGTAAAAAAACACTCTCTTTACAACTTAAAAGTAGACTGTCCGGATTTAAGATTAGTTGTTAACAGTAGGAATTTTTAAATATACGAAGAATCAAAATGAAGAGAGTTCTGATTTTTGGATTTCTCTCCAATCCTCCTATTGTGTTCAAGAGGATTCTTCTCATCAGCTGTTATCCACCCCCAAGGTGTTGTCTCTGTCCCAAGTTATGTAGAATGATACAATAGCTCAGTTATGCTCCCAGTTCTGTGCCTAACTGGATACCGTCAAAATTGTGTAGCACCATTTATCTTGGAATGTTTGCTCAAAATAACATTCAGATATAAGTAGGAAAAGCAAAATAGAAATAGTATTAAACCAGGAAGAAGGAAAGAAACAGGGATACATTTAAAGGAGGATAATATTGATACACTTGAAAGCTATAACTAGGCAGGGTGAACTAGATTATAATCATTGGATTTTAGAGAATATAAGGAGGGCATTTGGCCCTCTCTAGGTGCTGACTGACAAGTTGCCATTCTGCTTAATCCCATTTTCAAGCTTTTGGTCGGTAGCCTTCAATAGTATTATTATTTTTTGTTAAAACGTATTTTATTACAAACTTGTATCAAAGCAGGTTACAGCAAATACACACCCCGGGAAACATACTTCCCAACAATCAACTATACAGTCTGTACAGATTTTTCCCCTTTTTCACCCCCCTGTGACAAATAGCTCCTCAAACACGGTCACAAACATCCCCCACCTTTTCTCAAACTCCCCTGCTGATCGCTTAACTCATACTTTTATCTTCTTTAACTGCAGGAAATCATACAGGTCACCTAACCATGCTGCTACTCCTGGGTGGCGATGGCGACCGCCACTCCAGCAAAATTTGCTGCCGTGCAGTCACAGAGGTGAAGGCCACAACATCGGCCTTCATCCTCGCCATGAGCTCCGGCTTCTCTGAAACCCCAAATATTGCCACCAAAGTATTGAGGCCACCTCCTCCTCCACTATCTTGGCTAAGACCATAAACACTCCCGCTTAGAATCTTCCCAATTTTTTGCAACGCCAAAACATGTGCATGTGATTTACTGGCCCCTGCCCACACCTCTTAAACTTATCTGCTACCCCCTGAAACAACCCACTCATTCTCGCCCGAGTCAAATGCACCCTGTGCACCACCTTAAACTGCAGTAGGCTCATCCTTGCACAATAGCAGGTCCCGTTTGCCCTTCGCAGTGCTTCACTCCATACTCTCCAATTGATCTCCATTCCCAACTCCGCTTCCCATTTCTCCTTGATCTTCACCACCCGCTCTCCCAGCCAATATATATGTATATATATATATATCCTAATTTTCCCCTCCCCTTCCACATCCAGAACCAGCAGTCACTCCAGCAGGGTGTATCCCGGCAATCTAGGGAACCCCCTCCAGACCTTTCGTGCAAAGTCCCTAACCTGCAGATACCTAAACTCACTACCTCTCGGCAGCTCTGCCCTCTCCCTTAGTTCCTCCAAACTGGCGAACCCTTCCTCCAAATACAAATCCCTCACCTTGAGCCTTGAATATTATGGCACTTCGAGTGCTTAACCAACTACTATGGGCAGCACGGTAGCATAGTGGTGTGCACAGTTGCTTCACAGCTCCAGGGTCCCAGGTTTGATTCCTGGCAGGGTCACTATCTGTGCGGAGTTTGCGCATTCTCCCAGTGTCTGCGTGGGTTTCCTCCGCGTGCTCCGGTTTCCTCCCACAGTCCAAAGATTTGCAAACTCAGCAGGTCTGGCAGGATCTGTGGAGCGAAAGTTAGTGTTTTGAGTCCATATCACCCTTCTACAAAACTGTTTTATTAAAATGGCACCTAGGGTGAAAAACATCAATTAAGTGGAGAGACCGGAGAAACTGGGATTGTATTGGAGAGACCGGAGAAACTGGGGGGGGGGGGGGGGGGGGGCCCGAAGGGCATGTTCCTGTGCTATAATTTTCTTCTTTGAAAGGTAAAATGCATGTGTGGAGTGGAGAAAGGAGAAATTTAATTTCATGTTCAGTGGATGAAGTGGATTGAGAGCTAGAAATCTACTTTGAGCATTTGCAGCCCAAACTTTAATTTCATTTAAAAAAATAAATTTAGAGTACCCAATTATTTTTTTCTAATTAAGAGGCAATTTACGTGGCCAATCCACCTACCCTGCACATCTTTTGGGTTGTGAGGGCGAAACCCACGCAAACACGGGGTGGATGTGAAAACGCCACACTGACAGTGACCCAGAGCCAGGATCGAACCTGGGATCTTGGCGCCGTGAGGCAGCAATGCTAACCACTGCGCCACAGTGCTGCCGCAATTTCATGAGGGCATTGTTAAGAGTATTTCAAACTTGATTAGTTGTTGTGGGGAGTGGGATGGTGCCGTGGTGAGGGTAGACAACCTGATCTGGGGCAAGGAAGTAAATTTTTTAAAAAATACTTAAGTGGCTCTGAATTGTCATTTGGGGTGTTGTAATGTGCAGTGGTTTTGATGGCGTATTTTTGTTCCTATAGGTGATGAAGGGGACAACTTCTATGTCATTGATCAAGGAGAAATGGATGTAAGTTTGCACGTTGCCCAATGACTCGGCATAATACAGTAGAGATTTAAAAAGAAAATCCGAGACTCCTGTTTCAAAATGGGCATACAGAAGTGCAACCATTGCATTGCTTTAGTCGGCCATCTTGCTTTCTGCTTGGTGCAAGATAGATTTCTTCATTTTGGAGATGAACTTGATAATAATATACAAGAAAAATAAAAGCTCTTGTAGTAATAAATCTGGTGTCAAATTAATCCGCTGTAAATTCATATCAAATTAGTGATGTACAAGTGCAGAAATCTGTAAGCTGTTTGCTTGCAGTGTCAAAACACCCACTGCATTTGTGACCTTATCCTGTAGTCATATACAAATCCCGTACCGTTCCAGCTCAAGAAAGCATCGACTGCTGTGCTGTTCTGTCAGTTAAACATGAAAGATTGAACACTTATTTTCCCTTTCCTAAAAACCGATGCATAAATTCCAGTTGGTAAATAGACTGTTTCTGGCTGAATGAAATGTGCGAGATGTATGAAGCATTATATGCGCACAGTGACTCCTCCGTTTATAGAAAAAGTCAGGACTATATTTTCAGGGAAGTTGGTTTAAGTTACTAATGTCAGTTGATCACTAGTGTGATGTAAGTGGTAAGGCTGTAGCCATTATGGAGATATTTTAATGCAGGCAGCATCTTCAGTAACTATTATGCTACTGGATTAAGCTTTAGTCATGGAATTGGTATCACACTGATGTCTAAGAAAATCCAGTTCCAGCTTTAATAGAAATTACTATTGCTTGCCACTCCAGCTTTATATAAACTCAGGCTCAGTGTAACACTTACCAGCAAGCTAGTTGGATGTTCAGATTTTTAACAATGTCATTTATCTTCCAAGCAGTAGAATTTATGAAATGGCAAATTACTAATAATGGTGGTATTGCCCAGGTAGCGCTTCTAAAATATTTCCATATGCCCAATAGAATTTAACAAGTTAAATTTCAATGCCTCAATTGTGGTTTTTGTGAAGTTGAACTTCAGTGTTGACAGTTGGAACTAGTTTTGATTCTGATTGTTTTGTTTTTGCTGTACCCCTTTGTTTTAGGTTTACGTCAACAATGAATGGGTGACCAGCATTGGGGAGGGTGGCAGTTTTGGAGAACTTGCACTGATTTATGGAACCCCAAGAGCAGCAACTGTCAGAGCAAAGACCAATGTGAAATTGTGGGGTATTGACCGAGACAGCTATAGGAGAATCTTGATGGTAAGATTGATTAGTACATAAAGTTATACTACTTGGCAAACAGTTTTTGAATTTAATTACTTTTGGTTCTTTGTTGTCTTTTTTTAGTCAACACATGTTTGTCACTCGAGTTTGATAGTTGTCACAAATCTGAAAACAAATAGTATTTGTAACTATTTCTGCCGTCCGTATATATTCTGCATACATCCCAAATTAAAAATCATTGTTTTTTACAGCAGATATCCAGCATGGTGTCTTTGTTGGCTCTTGGCTAGAGGAATCTAAAATGATCATATAATTATGCTGTCTCTCCATGGTCCTGTATTTTCCTTGGCTTCAAATGCTAATCTACTTTCCCCTTTAAACACCACTGCGTTTGTGACCTTATGCTGTAGTCATATACAAATCCCGTACCGTTCCAGCTCAAGAAAGCATCGACTGCTGTGCTGTTCTGTCAGTTAAACATGAAAGATTGAACACTTACTTTCCCTTTCCTAAAAACCGATGCATAAATTCCAGTTGGTAAATAGACTGTGTTTCTGGCTGAATGAAATGTGCGAGATGTATGAAGCATGATTTGCACAGTGACTCCTCCCCTTTAAAAGATGCAATGGTTTTTGATTAACCAGTCCCATGGCAAACATTGTAAGTAAATGTCTTCGAGCCCTTCAGACTCTTTACTTTCGTAGCACTGTAATATTTTCACATTCACATTATCAAAAACCTTTATTGTTCTTGAACTCTGAAAAATTATAAAATAGTTAATTTTCAGGTCTCAGTGATTGCTTCTGTCAAACTGGTAATCTCTGCCATCTGTCTCTCATGCTTTCTCACTTCTCTTGACACCCCACTCCCTTTTGCTCACCACGCAATTCTTCACAAATTATTTCTTGTATAGATCTTCCCATTCAAAGATTTTACGTTCACACCAAATTTCAGGTGACCATTCATCTATGATTTAGCTGATATCAAATCACTGTTGATTTAGCCCTGATCCCTGATGTGTTAGTTCAAACTGAGAAATATGCTATTCTATTGACTGTTCCTCCTCAGATGGGTGCTATTTATTATCCATTAGATTTTGTGCAAGACAAGGGAGAGATATTCTGACCGTCACAAAATGGGGCAGGCAGACCTTTATTAAACTAGATTAACCAATAAGAACAGAAAGGCTGAGTTGGAGGGGAAATCAAACCACTGGGATCTGGAATGACACTCGCTTCAAGATTTAAAAGATACCTTTCTACTATGCCAAAGGTGGATGGAGAGGATTACTAATAGCTCATTATTTTGCAAAATAATTGGACGATGGGGAGGTTTTAAACTCTGTCGGAAAGTTGGTGAGGCAGAAGTGCTGATAACATTTAATAAGTACCTGGATAAATGCTATAACCTACAAGGCTATGGACTAAGAACTAGAAAGTAGGGCTAGGCTGGATAGTGTTCTTTCAGCTGGCACAAACATGAAGGGCTGAAAGGACTTCCATAAATTCCTATGATTGTGCAATTGTTTGTATTTATTTCAGATCTAAAAGATTTTAAATGGCTATCCCAAACATCCAAATTAAGCTCAGTTCTAGAAATCATTGCTTTCATTTCAGGGAAATTAAGAATCTATAAAGTATAATCCAAATAGTCAATTGAAGTTGGCAAGATAGTGCATTTTGGTAAAAAGAATAAGACCACTACATAGTGCTTTGATATTTAAAGCATGGGACAGGGGAACAAAATAATTTATTGATTCAGATGCAGAAGTCATTAAAAGTAGAGATGAGTTAATATGGCCTTTAAAAACAGAAAAAAACCCAGCTCTGCGATATATTTGTCGGGGGATAGAATTATAAAGCATTGAAGTTTTGTTGAACCTGGCTAAATCACACTTGGAGAAGTGCGCACAGTTCTACTCTCCAAAAAATAAAATCTATGATATATAAAGGAAAAAGATATTGGTGCAAAAACGATGCACCGGGAATAATCTGTGATTGAGAGGATATGCTCATCAGGGAAGACTAAATATACTGTGGCTCTTTTTACAAGTAAAGAGAAGGCTGAGGGCTGACCTGATAGTGGTCTTTAAGGTAATGAAAGATTTTGATGGTGTGGATGTAGAGAAAATGTTTCACTTGTGGGACATTCCAAAACAACAGGTTATAGATATAAGATGGTCAATAACCTATTCAGCAAAATGGTAAGATTATGGAATGTCTACCACGTGGGAGTAGTTGAGGCAAATAGCAATGAGACATTTAATGTGAATTAATCCAGGAGGCCGGATAAATCCTGCACCAGCCTCCCCGGACAGGCGCCGGAATGTGGCGACTAGGGGCTTTTCACAGTAACTTCATTGGAGCCTACTCGTGACAATAAGCGATTTTCATTTCATAAATGCATGAGGGAGAAAAGAATAAAATGATACCCTGGTAGGCTTGGAGGAGGCTTTTGTGGAGCATTAATGCTAACCTAGGCCAGTTGGGTCAGATAGCTTGTTTCTATGCGGTACAATTGATCTTGGCTGTAGTGGAGAGTCGTTGTTCATAAATGTAATTTCTACTTGTCACATCCTGCTTTGCAGGGAGTACATGTGAGCATCTTCATAACAACTGTGGCCATGAGCCCCCCCCCCCCCCCCCCCCCCCCCCCCCCCCCTCCCCCACCACCGCCACACAACTGGCATACATATTTTACATTCTTATTAGGACTGAGACACAATATTCTACAGAACAAAGGTAGGCTTGAACACACCTCAAACACTTTGGTGGGGGGGGGGGGGTTGTGTCCCGCTTCCAGCACCCCAAATGGGATCAACTGTACTCGCCTTTTGGATGCGCCCTTGCACTCCGAGTTCCCCTTTGTCCAAGGGCCATCCAAGATGGACGTTCCTGCCAGTCACTCCATGTGGCTGGGCCCTTACAATCCTGGGTTTTTGTTGTAGTCAGCATTTTTTCCTCTCTCCTTCCCCCCCCCCTATGCCCTTTCTGTCAGGCACTCCCTTTCTGTCTGAAGCTGTGTCGCGCTCTCCTTCGCCCATACTTCCCTTCACTGGCTTGCTGCTTGAGTGTGAAATACTATAAAACTGTTGTGAAATTATCACCTTCCCGCCACCAACCCGGTCTTGTCTTGTATGTGCAATATCACAGGTAATTGCCCTGTACATTCAAAGCAGACATGTGTTTGTCTTTTAAAATACAGATATTCTTTACGTACCTTTCCTGTATGCTAGTTCTGTTAATGAATTGCAATTTACAATATTTTACCTGAGCAAAATTGCTGGAAACCAACTGTTTAAAATGTTTACTTTTATAGGGAAGTACATTGCGAAAGAGGAAGATGTATGAAGAGTTTCTCAGTAAGGTCTCCATTTTAGGTAAGCAGAAAATGTAATCCTTGGTCTTCCTTCTCTATTTTTCTGTGCAAAAATTTGACCAAAACACAGTGGCTTTTACAGGGTGGCTTTGAAATAGTCAAGAAATCTCAAAGTGGTTCAAAACTAAAATTACCATTGAAGTGTAGCCACCTTCGCATTCTGGGCAAATGTGGCAACCAACTTGTACACAGCAGTGTCATACAGATAGGACTGAGATATATGATTAGTTAATTTGTTTTGATTCAATTCTTGGTTTGCACATGCACGAGTTTATTTTTAAAAAGTGCCATGAGATATTTTCCACCTACCTTAACAGACTACCAGGGATTCGGTTTAACATCTCATTTTGCTAGATTACTTGCCCTGCTACTTCTGTCATGGAACTGAACTGAATTTTAATTTATCCCCATTTTGGATCGTTCTGCCTCTAAAATGAGGGTTGCTACCTAGAACTCTGACACGAAAACCAGTAACATTTGCCAGGGTGTATAGCCACATTCTAATAATTGGGCAAAGCCGCAACTTGAGCAAGACTGGGATTAATACTGTATTGCGGAGATAAAGAGATCAGCATTTTGCACAAAAGTTCTGTATGCAAATGCTATTTTAAAATGCCTGTCTGTATGATTTGTGATGATGTAAAAAGCTTTTAAATTCATTTTGCTGAAAATGTAAAGGAAGGTCTTCCTTTTAGAATCTCTGGATAAGTGGGAACGTTTGACTGTGGCTGATGCACTGGAGCCAGTGCAGTTTGAAGATGGGCAGAAGATTGTGGTGCAAGGAGAACCAGGCGATGAATTTTTCATTATTTTAGAGGTATGCATAGTTAAAATATAGGAAATCAATTTAAGGATGGAATATTGCATTAACTAGCTGTTAATCGTGCCAGAATGTATTTGTGCATCATACATGTCTAGAAGATTATACATATTATAGTCATCAATGGAATGTGACCAATGGCAAGGCCAGCATTTATTGCACATCCCTCGTTGCCTAGCTCAATGGTGAGCTGCATCTTGAATTTCTGCAGTCCATGTGGTGTAGGTACACCAACAGCGCAGTAAGGTAAGAAATTCCAGGATTTTGACTTTGCGATGACGAAGGAACAATGATATATTTCCAAGTCAGGATTATGTGAGACTTGGCATAGAGTGGCTGCATAACAACCACAGGGTGTTATTTATTATAGCTGTTTTGCATGTTCAACAAGGCAGGAAATAATTCTTTGGTAAAATAATTGATTAAAAATCTGGATGAGATCTATCTCTTTAAGAATTCAGCATGCAGACATGTTTTCCCAGAGTGTTTTTCTCTTGATCATCTATGACCTTTAGTTTTTTCCAATCATTGTTGCTCATCCCAATTTTTGCTTCCTTTTACAAAGATCAATTGATTTTTTAAAAAAGTAGTTTTCCTCTGCTACTGGTTTTGTTTTTGGTGCAGATTGTCTAAAGTTTGTCAGTAAACCTAAAGGAAGTTGAAATAATTAAAATTCCAATGATTCCAAATCTCAAAAGAATTGGAGAAACACAGACATCTGAGGGTTACAGCACTGGAGGAGGTTACAGAGCTGGGAAATGTTGTGGCCATTGAAGGATTTGAAGACACTGATGAGAATTTTATAAAGGAACTGGTTCAGCCTGCGTGGGTGATGGGTGAACACTTAGTGCAAGCTAGGACATGGGCAAATTTTGGATGACCTCCAGTTTACATTGGATAGAACATGGGAGCCAGACCAGGAGTGCATTGAAATAGTCATAAATTAGAATTTCAGCAATTGAACTGGGGGTGGAAGCGGAAGCAGAGTTGTTCGTGATGGTTTAGATATATGCCTAGCTCACTTCAGGATCAAATATGCCACCAAAGTTGATTCAGTTTAATACAGCTGCAGGGAAGGGGAATTGAATAACTGGCTAGAAATGGGAGTTTCTGGTGTTCACTGTAGACCAGGGGTTTATTCTTTCTAGTGTTTAGTTAGAGGAAATGTCTCCCTATCCTCTGGATGTTGGGACGTGTAATCTGGCAATTTAAAGATGGGTTTGTGGAGAGAGATGTTGGTGAAGAAGAGCTTGACGTTCTAGGTCAAGGTAAAAAATTATGAGGAATAGCTTAACTTTGTCATTATCACGCCTGATGTCGTTTTTCACTTGATAAGAGGCCTTTCAGTCCTGTGGCAAGGCAAACACCTGATTCTCGGGATTTAAACATGGATTTCCAGAAAAAGAAATGAGTACAAATTTGGGAGATGACAACACTGTGCAAGGCCTTTGCGGAGGTGGTGGTTTGCAAAGATTGCAGTTTCAATGGTTGGTTTTTTGAATAGAGCACTGATGATTGCAAATATGGCAGAGGGAGAACAATGCCAAAGGCATCATCTGAACTTTTACATTTCTAGTGACCAAATTCATCCTTCCAGTGTTTTCTTTAGTTATGAAAGAGATAATATCGCAGAGATCTTTCCTACTATTAGTATTGTTTTTTTAACAAACAATTTTAATGAGGTATTTTTATGGCATTACAAGCAACAACAGTATAAAAAGTGTACAAAGAACAATAAACATAGTGCAATTACCGACACCCGTCCCTCCAAGACCCGCCTATTTAACCCCCTATTCTACGCCACCCCAGCGCCCCCCCCACTGCCGATTAATTCTCCGCAAAGAAGTTGATGAATGGTTGCCACCTCCGGGTGCACCCTAATACTGGCTCTCTCAAGGTGAACGTGATCTTCAGGCCGAGAAAGCTCGCCATGTCGGTTAACCAGGCCTCCGACTTCAGGGGCTTCGAGTCCCTCCAAGCTAATAATATCCGTGTCTGGGCTACCAGGGAGGCAAAAGCCAGAACATCTGCCTCTTTCTTCTGCCTCTCCCGGATCTTCCACACCCCAAAAATCACCACCTCTGGACTCATTGCCACCCTTGTATTCAATACTCTGGACATGGCGATCTTCCGGTGGTGGCGATGACGTAGGAAGCCGCACATTTGGGAGCTCCCATTTCAAACTGACTTTTCGGCTCTTTTTAGAGCCCAAAACGGAATTTTTTCGACGTCTCCCGGTGGGAGAAGGTGTGCTGATCGACTTTCTCCGCATTTCATGACTCTAACTCGGAGTGGAAAGAGGGAAAAAAAACGGCAGCAGCTCCCCAGAAAAAACAGGGGAAGGAATCCAAGATGGCGGCTGGCGGAGCACCAGAGGAGTGGAAGCAGTGGGCCCAGGAGCAGCAAGCTGCTCTCCTGCGCTGGTTTGCAGATTTCAAGGCGGAGGTACTGAGCTCTCTGCAGGAAATGAACAAAAGGCTCTCGGAGATTCAGACGACCCAGGGTGCTGCCATCAAGGCGTTGCAGACGCAGGCCACTGAACGAGAGGAGGAGGCCGTGGTCCTCGTGAGTAAGGTGGAGGGGCACAAGGCACTCCACAAGAAGTGGCAGGACCACTTCGAAGAGCTTGATCACCGCATGAGGCGGAAAGATCTGCGGATCTTGGGCCTTGCGGAGGGGCTGGAGGGGTCGGATCTGACAACCTACGTGGCTACGATGCTGAACTCGCTAGTGGGGGCCGGATCTTTCCATCTGCCCCTGGAGCTGGAGGGAGCTCACAGGGTACTGGCCAGGAGGCCCAAGGAGAATGAAACCCCGCGTGCAGTGCTGGTGAGGTTCCACTGGTTCAGTGATCGGGAGAAGGTGAAGAGCAGCAACTGGGAGAATGGGGTAGTACAGATCTACCAGGATTGGAGTGCGGAGGTGGCTAAGCGGCGGTCCGGGTTTAATCGGACGAAAGAGGTGCTCTACAAGAAGAAGATAAAGTTCGGAATGTTGCAGCCTGCGCGCCTGTGGGTAACTTATTTGGACTGGCATTATTATTTTGATTCCCTGGAGGAGGCGTGGGCCTTTGTGCGGACGGAGAAACTGGACTCTAACTGGGGGTTGCGGGGTCGGTTGTAATACTTTATTGCTGGCTTCTGCTGTTGCTGCGTTCTCTTTTTCTGTACTTTTGTAATTTTGATATGGTTATTTATTGGGGTGTTCTGTTTTTTTGTTGTGGAACATTGTTTGAGTTTTGTATCTTGCGGGGAGGGTTGGGGGGGGTTTGTTGTATTCTATATCGGGTTGGGGGTATGGAGTGGGGCTGGTATTTGCGAGCTGCGTCAGAAGGGTGTGGTGGGGCAGTGCGAAAGCGCGGGCTTTCCTCTGGTTTGCGGGGCTGGGGGGCGGAGACGATGACGGGACGGGACGGGGGGGGCCTTAACTGGTTCTTCCCCGTGCTGGAGCGGTGCCTGGAGGAGGGATAGGATGGGGGATGATCCCACTTTGGGAGGGGTCGGGTTTTTGGCGGGAGTTTCTGGGGTCAGCAGAAGTTAGCTGACCCACGGAAGTACAATGGAGGACGGTTCGCGGCTAGGAGGGTTCCTAGCTGGGGGGGGAGAAAGGGGAGTACCGTGTTGCTGCTGGCAGGGTCAGGAAGGAGCTGGTGGGGGCCGGGGGGGACAGAGGTGAGGTGTTGTCGCTGTGGGGACTGGGTCGGGCGGGGGGTGCTAGCCTGAGGCGGGCAGTCGACGGGCTATGGCTAGTCGACGGGGGAGGGGGCGGGACGCCCTCTGATCCGATTGGTCACCTGGAATGTGAGAGGATTGAATGGGCCGGTGAAGCGGTCGAGGGTACTTGCTCATCTGAGGGGGCTAAAGGCAGATGTGGCAATGCTTCAGGAGACCCACCTGAAGGTGGCGAACCAGGTCTGTCTGAGGAAGGGGTGGGTGGGGCAGGTTTTCCACTCTGCGTTGGACGTGAAGAACCGGGGAATGGCGATTCTGGTGGGGAAAAATGTGTCGTTTGAGGCATCTGAGGTGGTGGCGGATAAGAGGGGTAGGTTTATTATGATTAGGGGCAGGCTACAAGGAGAGAAGGTGGTACTTGCTAGTGTGTATGCTCCAAATTGGGACGATGCGGACTTTATGAGGCGTATGCTGGGACGGGTCCAGGATCTAGAGGCGGGAGGTCTGATAATGGGGGGGGACTTCAATATGGTGTTGGATCCTTCATTGGATCGGTCCAGCTCTAGGACGGGTAGGAGGCCGGCGGTGGCCAAGGTACTGAGAGGGTTTATGGACCAGATGGGAGGGGTGGATCCATGGAGGTTTGTGAGGCCGAGGGCACGGGAGTACTCTTTTTGTTTTTTCTCCCACGTACATAGGGTCTATTCTCGGATAGACTTCTTCGTGGTGAGTAGGGGACTGATTCCGAGAGTGGAGGACGCCGAATATTCGGCCATTGCAATCTCCGACCACGCTCCGCATTGGATAGAGTTGGAGGTGCGGGACCAGCGCCCGTTGTGGCGGTTGGATGTGGGGTTGTTGGCGGCGGCGGAGGAGGTGTGCAGGAGGGTCCGGGCAAGTATTGAGGGGTATATGATACGGGGGAGGTCCAGGTGGGGATGGTCTGGGAAGCCCTGAAGGCAGTGATTCGTGGGGAGCTGATATCCATCCGGGCACACAGGGAGAGGAGCGAGAGGGATAGACTGGTGGGAAAGATGCTGGAGGTGGACAGGAGGTATGCAGAGGCACCAGAGGAGGGACTGTTGGGGGAGAGGCGCAGCCTGCAGGCTAAATTTGATTTGCTAACCACTAGAAAGGCGGAGGCACAGTGGAGGAAGGCACAAGGGGCAGTGTACGAACATGGTGAAAAGGCGAGTAGGATGCTGGCTCATCAGCTGCGTAAGCGGGATGCGGCTAAGGAGATTGCTGGAGTGAGAGATAAGAGTGGGAATGTGGTGCGGACGGGGGTAGAGGTGAATTAGGTCTTCAAGGACTTTTACGGGGAACTGTACCGGTCGGAGCCAACGGGGGAGAGGAGGGGAATGGAGAGGTTCCTTGACGGGCTTTCTTTCCCGAAGGTGCAGGAGGAGCAGGTGGAGGGGTTGGGGGGCGCCGATTGAGCTGGAGGAGCTAGTTAAGGGGATCGGGCAGATGCAGTCAGGGAAGGCGCCGGGGCCGGATGGGTTCCCGGTGGAATTTTATAAAAAGTTTGTGGACCTAGTGGGCCCCTTGCTGGTGTGGACACTTAATGAAGCGTGGGAAGGGGGGACTTCGCCTCCGACGATGTCGCGGGCACTGATTTCGTTAATCTTAAAGAGGGACAAGGACCCCCAGCAGTGTGGTTCATACAGGCCCATATATCTCCTCAATGTGGATGCCAAGGTGCTGGCAAAAATCATGGCCACCAGGATAGAGGACTGTGTGCCAGGGGTTGTACACGAGGACCAGACAGGGTTTGTGAAGGGAAAGCAGCTGAACACGAATGTGCGGAGACTGTTGAATGTCGTCATGATGCCGGCGATTGAGGGGGAGGCTGAGATAGTGGTGGCACTGGATGCAGAGAAGGCCTTCGATAGAGTGGAGTGGGGGTACTTATGGGAGGTTTTGGGGAGGTTTGGAGTTGGTGAAGGGTTTATTAGATGGGTGAGGCTGCTATATGAGGCCCCGATGGCGTGTGTGGCCACGAATGGGAGGAGGTCGGAGTACTTCCGGCTTTACCGAGGGACCAGGCAGCGTTGTCCCCCTTGTTTGCATTGGCAATCGAGCCGTTGGCGATGGCGTTGAGGGATTCGGGGAGGTGGAGAGGTTTGGTGTGAGGTGGGGAGGAACATAGGGTGTCGTTGTATGCCGATGACCTGTTACTGTATGTGGCGGACCCGGTGGGAGGGATGTCCGGGGTGATGGAGCTGCTAGCTGAGTTTGGGACCTTTTCAGGCTATAAACTAAATTTAGGCAAGAGTGAGGTGTTTGTGGTGCACCCTGGAGGCCAGGAGGAAGGAATTGGTAGGCTCCCGCTTAGGAGGGCAGGGGAGAGTTTTAGGTACCTGGGGGTGCAGGTGGCCAGGGACTGGGGGACTCTTCATAATCATAATTTCACCAGGCTTGTGGATCAGATGGAGGAGGAGTTCAAGAGGTGGGACATGCTGCCATTGTCGTTGGCGGGGATGGTGCAGTCCGTCAAAATGACGGTGCTTCCGAGGTTCTTGTTCCTCTTTCAGTGCCTGCCCATCTTCATTCCCAGGGCCTTCTTTAGGAGAGTGACTAGCAGTATTTTGAGCTTTGTGTGGGCACGTGGGACTCCGAGAGTGAAGAGGGTTTTCCTGGAGCGAGGGAGGGATAGAGGCGGGCTGGCGCTGCCCAACCTTTTGGGGTACTATTGGGCGGCCTATGTGTCAATGGTGCGTAAATGGGTGATGGGGAGAGGAGGGGGGGGGGGGGGGGGGGGGGGGAAGAATGGAGATGGCGTCATGTAGAGGTACGAGCCTGGGTGCCTTGGCAACGGCGCCGTTGCCGCTCTCTCCTAAGAGGTATACCGCGAGCCCGGTGGTGGCGGCGACCCTAAGAATCTGGGGACAGTGGAGACGGCATAGGGGGAAACAGGGGGCTCGATGGAGGCTCCATTGGGTGGAAATCATCGGTTCATCCCAGGGAAATGTGAGAAATATGAGAATGACTAGAGCGAGGGTAGGTCCGATCAAGGACAGTAGTGGGAGATTGTGTATTGAGTCTGAAGAGATAGGAGAGGTCTTGAACAAGTATTTTTCTTCAGTAGTTACAAACGAGAGGGGCCATATTGTTGGAGAGGACAGTGTGAAACAGACTGATAAGCTCGAGGAGATACTTGTCAGGAAGGAAGATGTGTTGCGCGTCTTGAAAAACTTGAGGATAGACAAGTCCCCCGGGCCTGTCAGGATATATCCAAGGATTCTATGGGAAGCAAGAAATGAAATTGCAGAGCCGTTGGCAGTGATCTTTTCGTCCTCGCTGTCAACAGGGGATTGGAGAGTGGCGAATGTCGTGCCCTTGTTCAAAAAAGGGAATAGGGATAACCCTGGGAATTACAGGCCAGTTAGTCTTACTTCGGTGGTAGGCAAAGTAATGGAAAGGATACTGAGGGATAGGATTTCTGAGCATCTGGAAAGGCACTGCTTGATTAGGGATAGTCAGCACGGATTTGTGAGGGGTAGGTCTTGCCTTACAAGTCTTATTGACTTCTTTGAGGAGGTGACCAAGCATGTGGATGAAGGTAAAGCAGTGGTTGTAGTGTACATGGGTTTTAGTAAGGCATTTGATAAGGTTCCCCATTGTAGGCTTGTGCAGAAAGTAAGGAGGCATAGGATAGTGGGAAATTTGGCCAGTTGGATAACAATCTGGCTAACCGATAGAAGACAGAGGGTGGTGGTGGATGGCAAATATTCAGCCTGGAGCCCAGTTATCAGTGGCGTACCGCAGGGATCAGTTCTGGGTCCTCTGCTGTTTATGATTTTCATTAACGACTTGGATGAGGGAGTTGAAGGGTGGGTCAATAAATTTGCAGATGATACGAAGATTGGTGGAGTTGTGGATAGTGAGGAGGGCTGTTGTCGGCTTCAAAGAGACATAGATAGAATGCAGAGCTGGGCTGAGAAGTGGCAGATGGAGTTTAACCCTGACAAGTGTGAGGTTGTCCATTTTGGAAGGACAAATATGAATGCGGAATACAGGGTTAACGGTAGGGTTCTTGGCAATGTGGAGGAGCAGAGAGATCTTGGGGTCTATGTTCATAGATCTTTGAAAGTTGCCACTCAAGTGGATAGAGCTGTGAAGAAGGCCTATGGTGTGCTAGCGTTCATTAGCAGAGGGATTGAATTTAAGAGCCGTGAGGTGATGATGCAGCTGTACAAAACCTTGGTCAGGCCACATTTGGAGTACTGTGTGCAGTTCTGATCGCCTCATTTTAGGAAGGATGTGGAAGCTTTGGAAAAGGTGCAAAGGAGATTTACCAGGATGTTGCCTGGAATGGAGAGTAGGTCATACGAGGAAAGGTTGAGGGTGCTAGGCCTTTTCTCATTAGAACGGAGAAGGATGAGGGGCGACTTGATAGAGGTTTATAAGATTATTAGGGGAATAGATAGAGTAGACAGTCGGAGCCTTTTTCCCCGGGTGGAACACACCATTATGAGGGGACATAAATTTAAGATAAATGGTGGAAGATATAGGGGGGATGTCAGAGGTAGGTTCTTTATCCAGAGAGTAGTGGGGGCATGGAATGCACTGCCTGTGGAAGTAGTTGAGTCGGAAACGTTAGGGACCTTCAAGCGGCTATTGGATAGGTACATGGATTAGGGTAGAATAATGGAGTGTAGGTTAACTTCCTAAGGGCAGCACGGTAGCATTGTGGATAGCACAATTGCTTCACAGCTCCAGGGTCCCAAGTTAGATTTCGACTTGGGTCACTGTCTGTGTGGAGTCTGCACATCCTCCACATGTGTGCGTGGGTTTCCTCCGGTTTCTTCCCACAGTCCAAAGATGTGCAGGTTGGGTGGATTGGCCATGAAAAATTGTCCAAAATTCTATGATTAACCTAGGACAAAAGTTTGGTGCAACATCGTGGGCCGAAGGGCCTGTTCTGTGCTGTATTTCTCTATCTATCTAACAGCGATGGGGGATTTAGGGGGTGGCAAAGGGTGGGCATCAGTAAATTGAGGGACCTGTTTATTGGCGGGAGGTTTGCGGGCCTGGGGGAACTGGAAGATAAATTTGGGCTCCCCAAGGGAACATGTTCAGATACTTGCAGGTAAAGGCGTTTGCTAGGCGACGGGTAGAGGAGTTCCCTTTGCTGCCCTCGCGGGGGGCGATGGACAGAGTGCTTTCGGGGGTGTGGGTCGGCGAG
Organism: Scyliorhinus canicula; assembly: GCF_902713615.1. Taxonomy (NCBI): domain Eukaryota; kingdom Metazoa; phylum Chordata; class Chondrichthyes; order Carcharhiniformes; family Scyliorhinidae; genus Scyliorhinus; species Scyliorhinus canicula. The sequence continues at coordinate 24,126,264 of NC_052163.1, forward strand.
GGGAAGGTGTCTGACATTTATAAGGTAATGCAGGAGGTGGAGGAGTCGTCAGTGGAGGAGCTGAAGGCTAAATGGGAGGGGGAACTTGGGGAGCAGATAGAGGACGGGACTTGGGCGGATGCCTTGGAGAGAGTCAACTCTTCCTCTTCATGTGCGAGGCTTAGTCTCATCCAATTTAAGGTGCTGCACCGGGCCCACATGTCCGGGACTAGGATGAGTAGGTTCTTTGGGGTGAGGGCAGGTGCACCAGATGTTCGGGGAGTCCAGCGAATCATGCCCATATGTTCTGGGCATGCCCGGCACTGGAAGAATTCTGGAAGGGGGTGGCGGGGACGGTGTCGAGGGTGGTTGGATCCAGGGTCAAACCAGGGTGGGGACTCGCGATTTTTGGAGTTGCGGTGGAGCCGGGCGTGCAGGAGGCGAAAGAGGCCAGTGTCCTGGCCTTTGTGTCCCTAGTAGCCCGGCGGAGGATCTTGCTGCAGTGGAATGATGCGAGGCCCCCAAGTGTGGAGGCCTGGATCAGTGACATGGCGGGATTTATAAAATTGGAGAGGGTCAAATTTGCCCTGAGGCTCAATACAAGGGTTCTATAAATGGTGGCAGCCTTTTTTGGACTTCCTGGCTCAAAGATTGGCATCTTGGTCAATAGCCGCAGCAACCCGGGGGAGAGAGAGAGAGAGAGAGAGAGGGGGGGGGGGGGTGTTCCTTATTATAGTTTATATATTTTTTCTACGGTTATGTATCTTAACATTGTGTTAATTTAAGTTGTTAATATGTTGTGTTGTTCATTTGAGGAGGGGCGAATGTTTATGATTGCTATCATTATTGTTATTGGTATTTTATAACGGTTCGATGTTGTTGTACAAATTTAACATTTGTCAATAAAAATTATTTAAAAAAAAAACTCTGGACATGACGTCTGCAAACCCCTACCAATATCCTCTAAGTTTTAGACACACCCAGAACATGTGGACATGGTTCGCTGGTCCGCCCGCACATTTTGCACACCTGTCTTCCACCCCAAAGAATCTACTGATCCGGGCCACTATCATATGGGACCTGTGTACCACCTTGAATTGGATCAAGCTGAGCATTGCGCATGTGGCGGTCACGCTGACTCTGCTCAATGTGTCTGCCCATAAGCCGTCCTCCATCTCTTCTTCAAGCTCCTCCCACTTACGCTTCAGCTCCACGGTCTGCGTCACCTCCTTTGTAGATGTCTTGAGACATTCCCCTCCCCCACCCATCACCGAGACACTACCCGATCCGGGATTCCCCTTAGTGGTAGGAGTGGGAAGGATGATACCTGCCTGCGCAGAAAGTCCCGCACCTGTAAATATCTGAAGTCGTTCCCTCTTGCCAACCCAAATTTCTCCTCCAGCACCCTCAACCTAGGGAAGCTCCCTTCCAGGAACAGGCCCCCATACTCTCAATTCCCACCCATCGCCATACTCCAAACCCCCATCCAGGCTCCTGGGCAAAACGGTGGTTGTCACATATTGGGGACCAGACCGATGCTCCCGCTGCTCCAGCGTACCTCCTCCACTGACCCCAGATCCTCAAGGCCGCCGCCACCACCACCACGGGACTGGTAGAATATCTCGCCGGCTGGAACTGTACTATTAGTATGGTTAAGAACAATAAATGTCTGATTATTTTCACTTGTCAGAAGTAACTCTCATTATCAAAAAGTATATTGTGAGAAATATTTTGCACAATATTTCTCGTGGTTATTGATCTTCCAGTTTACAAAATCAAAGTTTCGAATATTTAGGAATATGCAGGACCATTAGTAACATTAATGTTTCAAATGTACGTTGTATTTAAATTTGTATTGTAGGGTACAGCAGCTGTGTTACAGCGCAGGTCAGAAAACGAAGAGTTTGTGGAAGTTGGAAGACTGGGGCCATCGGATTATTTTGGTGAGTTTGCCATACCGTGGAAATCTTGAGGTTTAATACTGTAACTGTTTTAATTAATGAAGTTGAAAAAATATATACCTGGGAAGTTAAATGATGGATTATTTAAAGCCAAAATTATGTCTCAGTTGTACTGACCTTGGGAGAGAAAATATTGGCTGCTAAGAATGGATAACTGAAGTGATGTAGTTTCACAAGATTGGCAGGTGAATTACATTAGAATTGAAATTGGAATCAGACTTGATAATTTATCTCTAAAGCTTGCTGTTCCCATTAAAACCCGGTAAATTCATCTACTTGGTCATGAAGAGTGCAAAGACTTGGTCCTGTATTTCAGGACTAGAGCTGGATTTTAAACCTTAATTCTTTTAATGTTTCCTCTCAGGTGAAATTGCTCTTCTGATGAACCGTCCTCGCGCTGCTACTGTGGTAGCACGTGGCCCGTTGAAGTGTGTGAAACTGGACAGACCTCGGTTTGAACGTGTCTTGGGTCCCTGTTCCGACATACTCAAACGAAACATCCAGCAGTACAACAGCTTTGTATCACTGTCTGTCTGAAATCTCCATTGTTGCAACATCTGCCAGAGCGAACTGCCTCATTTCTGTCTAAAATGCCGCTTCCTGTGGCAAGACCACCACCAGTCCCACAGCTTCCTATCCATCCGAGAAAGCATTCCCTTTGTAGAATTCAGTGCCACATTTGCTTCGCGTCTTTCTCACACTGCACCAGCTTTCTACACAGTCAATACCGCTTTGGTTAAGATTTTGTTTTTTGCTTTGATGCTTGTATGTAGAACCTTTCCCATTGGTTCTTGTTTATAACCTTTGCTGTTTTAAATAAACAGTATGATTGACACCCAGATAATTAAGCTTTAATTTGGTTATCTGAGTAGAGGAGTTTTGAACCTTTTAGCTTGCTCTGTTTCAAGCGATGTTGTAGTGCATTCATGAGTCTTTTATCCCGTGAATGTGTACTCGTGGAAACTCTTGGGTTCGAGGCTGAACAACTTCAAGATTATTTTTGGGACTGCTCAAACCCACATGTGGATTACTGGAGAATATGTTTATTTTAACGTGGCTAGAATTGAAAACGCTTAAATACAAACATAATCTGAAAATATAGTTTCTATGTAGATTTGAGGGGAAAGCATCCAAATTGAGTTGTTCGACTTTTCAGCGCATACATTTTAGTTTTGAGTTAAATGTTACATTTTAACTTTTTTGGAAACCATTTGAAAAGTATTTAAAACTGAATTTTCTTTTATGTAGTTTTAGGTCTTGCTTAGTGAGGACCCTATCGGCCTGTGTGGTTTTGCCAAATTTATTCATATGACTCCATTTGCACATGAAGTTACATTCAGACCTTTTTACAAATAATCCGTAAAGTAAAAGCCCATTTTAATCTTTTTGTCAGGAATTTCTGACTTGTATTTGGTAGTCTCCCAATTAATTATCAAAGCTTATCTGCTTATCTTTGTGTAGTGGTTGTGGCAGCCGAATCTTGGCTTGAGAAAAGGTTAGTGTATACTTATATTGATTTATGTACAGTACCAATTGGTTTGTTTGTATATGAATAAAATAACAAAATTGCAGCACCACTAGGTCTCATGCAGTTACGCATTGGTTAATGGAGTTTAGTTAAAGGGCCAACTTGTTATTTTGGCAACCAGAAATCCTTTTGTTGAACAAGCCATATTTTGATGAGCACAGGCTTCTGTAATAGTAGAGGTTTTGTACAGATGCCCATTCTTGCATGATTTCTGCAATGTCAGGTTCTGAGCCTGAATCAAAGCATGCTTTTATGAACGGCGAATTAGTGGAGCCCTTTTTCATTAGCTTCTCTTCCTGACATAACAGCACCTGAATTCCAGTAGCCTTGGGTGTATTTGACTTGCAGCCAGAAGTTACTGATGTTAACTCTGAACTGTGTTGCTTAAGTTTGGCTTTCTTGGGTGTGTTTTGTTGATTGTGGTGGAGCACTGCATGGAGGTGTAGTGTGCTATTCCATCTCCAGCAACAGGGAAATTAAAATAGCCTTGCTACATCTGAACTATGCTTCCTGCTCTACAGTGGTTGGAATAAGCTGTAGAAACTTCTGGAGCCTGAATTGAGATAGATATACAGTGTTGAATTCTGTAGGGACGGACTAACAGAGCTAGATATATTGGTCTGCTCTGTGCAGGGAAGAAATATAACACATTCATTTGAAAGGCTTATTTTATCTTTACTGACGCAAAGTAAAAGTTAATTTGGATTTCACAGATCAGATTTAATTTGTGATATGACAGTTGTCCTTTCTTGGAGTAGGACAGCAAACACTGTCCATGTCAATTGTTGCTATATTCTAGACAAACGTAATTTGAAATATCAACCTCAGCCAGTTCCAATCACATAATGAAAAGGTTAGAAATATGATTACTCTTTTTTAGGTGTGGGTATTATATTGCCCCACTATCTGATTTTAACAAATGCGTGCAGCCATTGTGGTAAAGTAACCCTGCTCGTGACCATGAGAACCAGTTCATGCAGACTCGATAATCTGTGGATTCACTCCCTAATTTTACATACAATTGGCTTTCAGTTTGTTGCTGAAACAGAGCCAGTGAAAGGGTTGCAAAATGAAACTTTACGTATTAACCAGATATAACTTCATTCCAAGGGCAAAAAAAGCTAACATTCCTTTTAGTAACAAACCAGTACCACCATCACAGGTACTGGTACAGGTACTGTGCACCTGTACTTGACCAACACTGGCAGCACAATGTTGGGCAATGGCATCCTAATTCCTTTGCAGTCCTGACCCAGTTTATAAATTATCCATTGCTTCCTGGTTCTTACTAATAGCACTGGACATGTTTAAGTATTAAGTTACTGCCCTGTGCTAAACTTGGGTGGTGCAACGTGGTATCTATTTAAATGAAGATTAATGGCTGACTTTAAGTTGGTGCAGTGCTTAGTACCCATGTTATTTTGTGTTTAATCATAGTTGCACTTCCTTGCAGCTCGCAGTAGCTGGCGCTGTTGTTCCATTATTGGCATACAACTGAGCTCAGCTGATATTGCACAAATGTACACCCAGACACACTAGTAAAAGGCAGAAACCAAAAACTGGATGTTTGATCCTGAACTAGCCGATGCATTAGCATTCTGAAATGTACCACAACAGCTTTTTAGTGAGGCATGACCTGCATTTTTTTTTTGAGGCTTTCAAGAAAGCGAGAAACTCATTTGCTGAGTCTTAATGATATTTCAGTATTTCACAGCTTTGTATTACATGTGCACTTATTTCACATACATTTTACAAATTCCACACAACTGTAATTAGATCAAATTATATCCATTATTCTATATAGAATGACTTAGACTAGAATAATTGCTTGGATTGTACAGCAAGCTAAAACTAAAGCTTGGCGATTTGGGTTCGACATAGGCTGTTTGTAGATTTTGCTCTGCAAGTATTGCATTTCCATTGATAATTCAGCCAGGTTTATTATGGCAAATATTGCTATAAGTGAGTTAACTGAAAAGTTACAAAACCACTTTGACTATCTCTGTATGATGTGCACAGTGTGAATGATTAGATGTAACTTGCATGTTACCATCAGTTTGTTAGTGCACTTCCCTTAAGATGCTGTTCAGGGTGAAGAAAATACTTTCAGAAACATCTGTGGAGAAAGACTAGATATGTGTTGAGGGCATGCTGACTTTCATTTGAGTAGGAGTTGGCATTTGCCAATATTACGTTTTATTGAGTAGTAGAGGCATTACTAAAGATTTGATTTTTGTTTGAGATCCAAGTAATGTCTCCAGTAATCATAGTATGGCAATCATGGAATTGCATCTATTGAGCTTTTTTAAAAAAGTCTAATCTACAGAATTCTATTAAGAGTAGCCTTTATTGCCTGACGTTGAATTGGAATTTACTTCCAAATGAGAGGTTTCATCAATTCAAACTCCCTTGGAAATCAAGGGGCGAGAGCAAGGTTGAGATGTGTTGGCTTAATTTATTTAAATACGCCTGGTATGGACAAAATTAAGTCAGCTGCTGCTTATGGGAGGTGTCCTCGCTAGTTAGACCAGTATTTTACACAGGTGAAATCTGGTGCTTTATATTAAATTTTTCTGTTATCGTGATAATTGGACAAATTAGGTGAATGTCATTCCAGAATAGAGTTTACCAGTACCGTGGATTAGCAGTAAGAGTGAGATTAATGCACTATTCCAGTAATTTTGAAACCATTCTTTAATAATAATCTCCACCTGTGACAACCCTGGCACCTAGCACATTAGCTTTTGGCTTGCTGCACATTCTTAAGGTTTTTATTTACTTAAATGATTTTATTATAAAGCAGCTGAGTTTATTGAATAATCTGATGCAGTTGAAGCTTTAACTATTGTGTGCAATCAGAACTGTACGTACAAACGACCACGGTTTGATGTAGTTTGCCGTAGCTATCTTATATGGGGATTAGACATCCTCGGCTAGCTTACCAACAAAACAAATTTGCAAAGTGAAAATACGGCGTGATAATATGTAGGTTATCCAAGGACCATTTTTTGTATTGTTCCCAATGACTGTATAAGATCAGATTTACTGTATGTGCTAAAATAATCCTTTTGTTATAGAGTGTCCTAATGACAGGTCAAGCAATAAAAGTTAATTCGTAAAAAGAAAACTTGTTTTCTTTATTTATTAATTTTGAACTGATGAAGCAGGTGCACAGCTAAATTTCTGATGCTGCTGGTTACAAAAATGTTGCAGTAAGATCTCTTTATATTTTACTTGGATAAACTAATGTTAAAAAGTCAAAAGGTTGAGGATTGTAAGAACTTAATATAATGGAACAAAAAAAGCTATCAAGTTTTGCCAATTATAAAGTTCCCTGCCTGGATGGCACTGCTGCTTTTTCCTGTTAGCTAACTTGACTTTAACTTGTGTTTTTTAAATTTTTGTTTGTAACTATATTGTGACTTGGTTTCAGCCATTTATTTAACTTGGCTTGAAAAATATATGCCTAGAATTCTATATTTTGTCAAAATCTGATATGTAGCCATGCCCCATCGATTGTATTTTTTTTCTTGTGTACTGCATACCTACCTGGCCACATGTTTAACTCCAGAAAATCACCAAGTTTGGAGTAATCATTAGTTTTTAAAAAAATTTAGAGGACCCAATTATTTTTTTCCAATTAAGGGCAATTTAGAGTGGCCGATCCACCTATCCTGCACATCTTTGGGTTGTGGGGGTGAAACCCATGCAGACACGGGGAGAATGTGCAAACTCCACATGGACAGTGACCCAGGGCCGGGATTCAAACCCGGGTCCTCAGCGCCGTAGGCAGCAATGCTAACCACTGTGCCATCGTGCTGCCCGAGTAATCATTAGTTCTGTGTCACAAAGCAAACATAGGATTATTTGGATTTGATGTACTGAAAGTTGAAACTAATGGGAGGAGTTAATTTGGCTGCTGATTCGGTGAACATTATTGCCTGCACAAGGACAATCCAGGTTTTCACATTTCTGGACTCCAATAGGTAATATCCAGTCTTCCTCATCTGCGCATTTCTGTTGACATCACACTTTCCAGATCAATCTACACTCCCCATTCTTGGCACTGCACTATCTAGCTAGAAGTTTTTTTGTATCATTCCGGTGAGCTTCCTGGATAGCTATACAACCTTGATAGTGGCAGCGCTACAAAGGCATTCTGTGGTGCTGAGAATAAAATACGGGGTGATTTGTTTCCATAGACAGTTATGCCGCTTCTGGTCACACTATTCTTGGGTTTAATATCAACATTGGCAAGTGAACAGCAATCGTGCTCTAAAGGCAGTCATAGCTGACATTTTTCACAGCAACGGACAGCCAATAAAAGAGCAGTTCCTCCCGGGCAGTACCCCAATACATTCACAGTGTGCACTCATCAAAATGATCCATTCTGGATTTTACCAGGTTCTTCCAGGTTGGGTAGATGTAGAAAATGGAGCACAGTCAAAAACACCTACAATGTATTTAAATTGATCAGTCTACATTCGATAATAAGTACGTCTGTTTTTCTTGCCCCACTTTTGTCTCTGTTTCCATTATATTCTTTATCCACATTATTAATAACTTGTGAAACCCTTTCCACTATAATTGTAATCGCAACCCTCCGACCAATGCTGGTGCTGTAAATCTTTTAATTAACTGTACTGTGAAGTAATTTCGCTCCAACCAACTATTGTCATAATTTCTTTTCAATTAGAATATAAATTCAAAGGGTGATCTAGAACTGCACTGTTTTGTTATCTCCTGTCCTGTAACACCACTTCACCTGAAGTTTACAAATGGCTTGAACATTGAGTGAGATAGCATGGAACATTGATTATATTCCATAAAATTGATAAGGGGCACGATTTAACCACCTCGTTCTGCCTGGCGTGGATCTGGGTGTGCTGGTTAAATAGCAGGAAAGGCAAAAGTCGGCTGTTGCAAATCAGTTTGCTATCTATCCGGCCCCTTCCTGATGGTGAGTTCCGGATCATGCCCATATATGGCAAGCATATCATTAACTCTCATTTGCATTAATGTCTAACTAATTAGAGAGATTGAAGTACAATATAACAACGTCCCGGGAATTAACTGGTTCTCTAGCAAGAAATCACGCGGACGTCATTTGGTACTGCTTTTTAAAAATGTGAAGTTGGCGCAATGTCTTCTGAGGAGATGAGTATCCATTTTCTGGCAGGCAGCTCAAGGGTACTGGAGCTGCTTCCTACAGCTGCTGCATATCTGTCATACCAAAAACCTCCAGGACAGCCCTGCTCTTGGTTCTGTGCTGTAGGTCACTTTAACTCCCTTTGACTGTGAGCCGCCTCTAGCTTCATTGCTGAAAACTATTGCTAATGAGGAATTAACCTTCTTAGTTGTGAGAGTATTTCACAGCTGCAGGTTGTTTGCTACTTGCTCCTGCTGCAGATGCCTAGAGGCTGCTGTTGTTGTTTTCTTCCTTTCCTGTAGCCGGAAAGAAGGTAAGGTGCCTGGGTCCTGGAACACTGGGTTCAAGGGGACCTATGGATCCATAAGGCCATCCACTTTGAGGCAAGATGCTGTGGGACCGAGTGCACAACATTGATCCAAATGGGCCACCTGATGATGCTGTTGAAGAAATGCTTTCACAGATTGCTGATGCTTTTATTGCTGGTGTGGTGAGTGCTGCATGTAACTGGCACGTCACCGCGGGTTAAACCCGCTGGGAGTCGAGGATGTTCAACTGCACCTTGGGATACGTGGATGCCAGGATTTGGTTCCAGTGAGATTGGGCCATGTGGAAGGGTGTGCACAGCTGCGGTTCCTGGGTTGAGAATGGCCTGATATGTGGAGCAAGTAACACACTGGGCAGGTTATTTCCACAACAATGTTCTGGACAGGATAACACATTCTCAGGTTTATCCTCTGTTTCTGTGTTTGGATATTTTTGTGAAAATTAGCTGATTTTTGCATTGGAACCAATTTGGAACTGTGATATTTCCTGTTGTTTAATGGTTAGTTTGATATGTGGAATGTTATAGTTAATTTTCAAATCTTTGTTAACGTTGACTTTAATAAACAAAATATTCTCGTGCTGCAGGTTGTGTTTGCTGCTGGCTGCTGTTTGCAGCTGCAAATGCCTGGAGGTTGCTGTTGCTGTTACCTTCTCTTTCTGTAGCCTGGAGTAAGGAAAGGGAGGATGAAAGATGACCTGCCTAGGCTGGGGAAGGAGAACATTTTTCTCTCTTTTCTGGCATGCTCTGGATCAGTGTGATTTTCCACTGCTGAGGAGTCTGTTGCTGGGATCTGCAAGAAGGGGGGAGAGAGGCAGATTGACCTGAATGAGTGGTGTTTGCTGCTTGTGGCAGCTTGCAGCTGTCTTGAGGTTGCGAGTTTGCTGCCATCCTTTTGGTTTTGTGGAAAGAAAAGGGATAGTAAGATGACCTGTCAACGCTGGGGAAGGAGAAGTGCCATTCTTCTTCTCTTCTGTGTGTGCTCTGCTGGGAGCTGTAGGAGGGAGAGAGGCAGATAGATCCGAATGAGCAAGGTGTTGAAGACATGAAAACATGAAGAAAGGCAGCACGGTAGCATTGTGGATAGCACAATGGCTTAACAGCTCCAGGGTCCCAGGTTCGATTCCGGCTTGGGTCACTGTCTGTGCGGAGTCTGCACATCCTCCCCGTGTGTGCGTGAGTTTTCTCCGGGTGCTCCGGTTTCCTCCCACAGTCCAAAGATGTGCAGGTTAGGTGGATTGGCCATAATAAATTGCCTTTAGTGTCCAAAATTGCCCTTAGTGTTGGGTGGGGTTACTGGGTTATTGGGATAGGGGGAGATGTTGACCTTGGGTAGGGTGCTCTTTCCAAGAGCCGGTGCAGACTCGACGGGCCAAATGGCCTCCTTCTGCACTGTAAATTCTATGATTCTATATGATTCTGCAAATTGCTGGTTATTTTCTTTTAAGTGTAGAGACTAACGTCACTGGGAGTTAAATATACTGGGCGTCAAGGCTGTTTTACTGCACCTTAAACGCCAGTGGAACATATGGATACCGAGCTTCAGTTCTGATGAAATTGGGCCGTATATGAAGGCTTGTACAATAGAGGCTCATGGATAGAGACTGATACGTAAAACGGTTGAATGGCAAGGAGCATCCATTTTGTTGAGCACCTGCGAGGGGTGATGGTGTATTTTGTATAAATGAACTCGTAGTTTTATGTTTGTACTGATCTCCTGTAGTTTGTACTGATCTCCTGTGTATGTCACGGAGCCTTTTCCATGATGATTAATGGTTAGTGTGATATATGGACTGTTCAGTAGTTGGTTTTCATCTCTTTAATGAAGGTAATGTTGACCGATTAATAAACAAAATATTCTCAAGTGGTGCTGTTGGTTGTGTTTGCTGCTGCTTGTGGCTGCAAATGCCTGGAGGCTGGTGTTGTTGTTTCTTCCTTTTCCTGTAGGCTAGAGTATGGAAAAGGAGGATGGGAAGATTACCTGTTGCCTGGGCTGGGGAAGGGGAGCTCTTTCTGTCTTCTGGTGTGCTCTGGGCCGGTGCAGCTTTCCATTGCTGAGGAGTCTACTGCTGAGAGTTGCAAGAGGAGGAGAGGGGCAGATTCAGCTAAGTGAGCTGTATTTGCTGCTTGCAACTGTATGGAGGTTGTGTGTTTGCTGCCACCCCTTTGCTTTTGTGGCCTAGAGTAAAGAAAGGAAGGGTGGCAAGATGACCTGCTGGCTGGGCTGGAGAAGGGGAAGGGAACTCTTACTCTCTTCTGATGTGCCCTGAGGCGGTGTGATTTTCCATTGTTTGGGAAAGTTGCAGGAGGGAGAGAGAGAATCGATCTGAATGAGCAACCTGGTGAAGGTGTTGAAGAAATGCTTTTGTAGATTGCTGGTGATTTTATTGAGAGTGGTGTGATGTATGTTGACTAACACGTCGCTGGTAGACAAACACGCTGGATGTCGAGGCTGTTTTACAGCACCTTAAATGGCAGTGGATCATGTGGATATCGAGCTTCGGTTCCGATGAAATCAGGTCGTAAAAGTGGGGGCTCATGGACAGAGACTGATGTGTAAAACCACCGCACAGCAAGGCTCCTTCATTCTGTTGAGGACCTGCATGGGGGGATGCAGTGTGTTTGGTTTTCATCTGGGTGAAGAGGCAGTGGATCTTCACCCGTATGGCACAGGCTAACCTTGGCGCCGGTGATAGCTCCTCGGTCCAGGGATTTCCAGGGCCCATTCCTCAGGGGGTGAGGATTCAAACATCTGGTACTTCGCCTCTCCCATCTTCGTCTTTCCCCATTTATTATAAGCTATCTTCTCCTGCGGGGACAAAGAAGGCATTGTGAGCTGCACTCTTGATGCGTCGGGGAGAGGGTCTGTAGCAGGTGGCATGTGTGGGCACCGCACCTGGACATGAAGGGATTGTGCGGGTGGGTGCCAGTGGATTGTGAGGAGCAAGCACAAAGTTTGGAATGGGCGAGGGTGCAAGGTGTCAGCCAGTGATTTGTTGGGGTGGGGGTAATGTTGTGAATTTGAGGGGTGGCATGCGAAACATGCCTGGAGAGAGGTGGTACCTTACCCTTGCAGCTTGGTGGAGATTGTTGGCCATCTTCTTACATTGGACAGCGGTCTTCCTGGTCATGGTGCCCACACTGTCAGGCGCTGCCACTGCCTCCCAGGCAATATTGGTGACCTTGCTGCTGGTCCCGACTCATCCAAGTGTCAAGAAGCCTGGACAGGTCGGCATTCCCAAAGAATAGAGCAGGTATGCGCACTGCCGTGCTTGTGTGTTGACTGGGAGGGAGTGGTAAGGAGCGTTTAAAAGCAACACCCCTTGCTAGCAGCAAGACGATGAGTCACGAGTCTGGCGAATCAGACGGTGAGAATCAGTGATAGCGAGAAGTTCATGGGGGCTAATTTCTGTTACTAAGTGCTGTTAAGTACGGGCTGCGATCTTGCCATAGCTGTCGGGAAATACCCCGTCAGTCATGCCCAAAATGCCACTTAGAAATGATTGCGCCCAAGGTACCTGTGCCTGAGCAGTTAATAGTCATTTTTAAAACTTTATGCAGTATAGATGACTATTTTACATTTGTTTCTTACCTGGTGACATATGCAGAGTACTCAAAACCTGAAATAAAAGCATTAACAAAGGTTTATATAATATTTGTCGTTTGTGCCCTTCAGCACTCAGCAAGCTTGGCCAGTAAGGGTGCAATCGAGCCATTCTTTGTGATGGGCATTTAAGCCTCACATCGGTAGTGGGGAAAATGCTTGAATCCATTATCAAGGACTATAGCAGAACATTTAGAAAGCAGTGGCAGGATCAGTCAGAGTCAGCATGGATTTATGAAGAGAAAATCATGCTTGACAAATCTGTTGGAGTTCTTTGAAGATGTAACCAGTACAGTTGACAAGGGGAGCCAGTCGATGTGGTATATTTGGACTTTCAGAAGACATTTGTCAAAGTTCCGCATAAGAGATTATTGTGCAAGATTAAAGCGCATGGGATTGGGGAAATGCATTGAGGTCGATAGAAAACTGGTTGGCAGAGAGGAAACAAAGAGTAATGATTAATGGGTTTGTTTCAAATTGGCAGGCAGTAACCAGTGGGGTACTACAGGGATCGGTGCTGGGACCCCAGCTATTCACAATATATATTAATGATTTGGATGAGGGAACAAAATGTAACATTTCAAAGTTTGCAGATGATTCCGAGCTAGGTGGGAGGATGAACTGTGGCGAAGATGCAGGGATCCTACAGCATAGAACATAAAACATTACAGCGCAGTACGGGCCCTTCGGCCCTCGATGTTGCGCCGACCCGTGAAACCATCTGAAGCCTATCTGACCTACACTATTCCATTTTCATCCATATGTCTATCCAGTGACCACTTAAATGCCCTTAAATTTGGCGAGTCTACTACTGTTGCAGGCAGGGCGTTCCACACCCCTACTACTCTGAGTAAAGAAACTGCCTCTGACATCTGTCCTATATCTATCACCCCTCAATTTAAAGCTATGTCCCCTCGTGTTGGTCATCACCATCCGAGGAAAAAGACTCTCACTGTCCACCCTATCTAATCCTCTGACTATCTTATATGTCTCTATTAAGTCACCTCTCAGCCTTCTCCTCTCTAACGAAAACAACCTCAAGTCCCTGAGCCTTTCCTCGTAAGACCTTCCCTCCATGCAGGCAACATCCTAGTAAATCTCTTCTGAACCCTTTCCAAAGCTTCCACATCCTTCCTATAATGTGACCAGAACTGCACGCAGTACTCCAGGTGCGGCCGCACCAGAGTTTTGTACAGCTGCAGCATGACCCTGTGGCTCCGAAACTCAATCCACCTACTGATAAAGGCTAGCACACCATATGCCTTCTTAACAGCCCTATTAACCTGGGTGGCACCTTTCAGGGATTTATGTACCTGGATGCCGAGATCTCTCTGTTCATCTACACTACCAAGAATCTTGCCATTAGCCCAATACTCTGCATTCCTGTTGCTCCTTCCAAAGTGAACCACCTCACACATTTCCGCATTAAACTCCATCTGCCACCTCTCAGCCCAGCTCTGCAGCTTATCTATGTCCCTCTGTATCCTATAACATCCTTCAGCACTATCCACAACTCCACCGACCTTCGTGTCATCTGCAAATTTACTAACCCATCCTTCTACACCCTCTTCCAGGTCATTTATAAAAATGACAAACAGCAGTGGCCCCAAAACAGATCCTTGCGGTACACCACTAGTAACTCCTTCTAGTGGCCTCCTTCTGCACTGTAAATTCTATGTCTATGTAACTGAACTCCAGGATGAACATTTGCCATCAACCACCACCACCACCCTCTGTCTTCTTTCAGCTAGCCAATTACTGATCCAAACCGCTAAATCACCTTCAATCCCATATTTCCGTATTTTCTGCAATAGCCTACTGTGGGGAACCTTATCAAATGCCTTATTGCAATCCATATACACCACATCAACCGCTTTACCCTCATCCACCTGTTTGGTCACCTTCTCAAAAAACTCAATAAGGTTTGTGAGGCATGACCTACCCTTCACAAAACCGTGTTGAGTATCGCTAATCAACTTGTTCTTTTCAAGATGATTATAAACCCTATCTCTTATAACCTTTTCCAACATTTTACCCACAACCGAAGTAAGGCTCACCAGGGTTGTCTCTACTCCCCTTCTTGAACAAGGGGATAACATTTGCTATCCTCCAGTCTTCCGGCACTATTCCTGTCGACAAAGACGACATAAAGATCAAGGACAAAGGCTCTGCAATCTCCTCCCTGGCTTCCCAGAGAATCCTAGGATAAATCCCATCTGGCCCGGGGGACTTATCTATTTTTACACTTTCCAAAATTGCTAACACCTCCTCCTTGTAAACCTCAATCCCATCTAGCCTGGTCGACTGTACCCGAGTATTCTCCTCGACAACATTGTCTTTCTCCAGTGTAAACACTGACGAAAAATATCCATTTAACGCTTCCCCTATCTCCTCTGATTCCACACACAACTTTCCACTACTATCCTTGATTGGCCCTAATCTTACTCTAGTCATTCTTTTGTTCCTGATATACCTAGAGAAAGCCTTGGGGTTTTCCTTGATCCTATCCACCAACGACTTTTCGCATCCTCTCCTCGCTCTTCTTAACTCTCCCTTTAGGTCCTTCCTGGCTAACTTGTAACTCTCAAGTGCCCTAACTGAGCCTTCATGTCTCATCCCTTAGCCTCCTTCTTCCTCTTGACAAGTGCTTCAACTTCCTTAGTAAACCACGGTTACCTTGCTCGACAACATCCTCCCTGCCTGACAGCATGATCTGGACAGGTTGGGTGAGTGGGCAAATCAATGGCTGATGCAGTATAATTTGGATAAGTGTGAGGTTATTCACTTTGGAAGCAAAAACAGGAAGGGTGATTGCTACCTGAATGGTTGTAAATTGGGAGAGGAGTGTATGCACCGGGACCTGGGTGTCCTTGTGCACCAGTCACTGAAGGTAAGCATGCTGGGACAGCAGGCAGTAAAGAAGTAATGGCATGTTGGTCTTCATTGCGAGAGGTTTCGAGCATAGGAGCTGCGATGAGTTGCTGCAATTATACAGGGCCTTGGTGAGGCCACACCTGGAGCATTGTGTGCATTTTGGGTCTCCTTTTTTTGAGGAAGGATGTTCTTGCTCTTGAGGGAGTGCAACAAAGGTTTACCAGACTGATTCCAGGGATGACGGACTGTCAGATGAGGAGAGATTGACGAGATTGGGATTGTTCTCGCTGGAGTTCAGAAGAATGAGGGGGGATCTCATAGAGACTTATAACCTTTTAACGGGACTAGACAGGGTAGATGCAGGGAAGATGTTACCAACGATGGGTGTGTCTAGAACCAGGGGTCACAGTCTGAGGATTTAGGGTAAAATATTAGTCTGTGGGATAAATAATGAGGCCATCCAAAAGAAGCTATTAGCAGAGCCAAAAATATATTTTATGAAGGTGCTGGAGATAGTGTTGACAATGGAGAGTGTTGAAAAGGTTCACACAACTTCGTGTGCAAACTGATGCAGTCCACCAATGAAGTGGGAAGCTACAGTCAGCTGTAGTGCCAAAAGTTAAGATGTAATTTTAAAACGGGAAGCAAATTCAGCCATGAGTAGAGTGAGAAGATTTAAAAGAGGCAATCCATCACCTAGGATTGAAGTGGAGTGTTACCAGTGCGGGGGTAATCACTGAAACCTGATGGTATAAAGAGGCTGAATGTTTATTCCGTCACAAGGAAAGTCCCTTAAGGCTCCGATGTAAAAGTAGATCAAGTCTACCCAGTAACAGAGTTAGAACTGCATTGCAAGTGCATAATATGGAGCTCAGTGCTACAGATTTGAATGTTCACTCATTGTTCAATGTGAAAGTGGGAAAAGTGGCTCTCATCACTGCTTTTTGTAAATGGTAGGCCCTTCAAGATGGAGGTTGACACTGGAGCCTCTGCCATGGTGAGAGGAGAACACAAACTTCAAAATTTACAAGGAGTCCAGCCATTGAGTTTGAGGGGCATCGCAGAAAAATAACAATGTACACCGGAGAAGCCAGCAAGATAAAGGCACAACCACAATACCTGCAAGCTATGAGCAGCGGTTCGCTCAGCTCCCAATAATAATACTGTCAGGCCAAGGGCAAAGTCTTTTGGGCTGTTATTGGCTAACGGTAATCAAGTTAAACTGGATGGGGATATTCCAAGTATGTCACGAGGCCTTAGTTAATGAAGAAGTATGTGAACATGTCTTGTGATGAGTTAGATAAAATAAAGAGCCTCCAGTCAAAGATCTATGTAGATCCAGAGGCAACCCCGCATTTCTTTAGAGTGAGACTTGTACCATATGCCTTGTGAGAAAGGTTGGACATGCAATTGAAGAAATTGAAAGAATTGGGTATTATCCAGCCACTTCAATTTGCGGAAAGGGCAGCACCCATAGTCTCCGTAATAAAGCCTGACAAGACCATTCGCATCTGTGGAGACTACAAATAACAGTTAATCAAGCTGCCAAGTTAGAACAAAGAAAAGTACAGCACAGGAACAGGCCATGCTGCCCGTTTAAACTAAAATCTTCTACACTTCCTGGGTCCGTATCCCTCTAATACCTCCTATTCATGTATTTGTCAAGATGTCTCTTCAACGTCACTATCGTCCCTCCTTCCACCACCTCCTCCGGCAGCGAGTTCCAGGCACCCACTACCCTCTGTGTGTAAAAAAAAAAAATTAAAAATTTTTTTTTTTTTAATTGCCTCTTACATCTCCTCTAAACCTTGCCCCTCGCACCTTAAACCTATGCCCCCTAGTAATTCAACCCTCCTACCCTGGGAAAAAGACTCTGACTATCCACTCTGTCTATGCCCCTCATAATTTTGTAGACCTTTATCAGGTCGCCCCCAACCTCCTTCGTTCCAGTGAGAACAAACCAAGTTTATCCAACCTCTCCTCATAGCTAATGCCCTCCATACCAGGCAATATCCTGGTAAATCTCTTCTGCATCCTCTCGAAAGCCTCCACATCCTTCTGGTAGTGTGGTGACCAGAATTCAACACTATACTCCAAGTGTGGCCTAACTAAGGTTCTATACAACTGCAACATGACTTGCCAATTGTCATACTCAATGCCCCGGCCAATGAAGGCAAGCTTGCTGTATGCCTTCTTGACTACCTTCTCCACCTGTGTTGCCTCTTTCAGTGACTGTGGACCTGTACACCTAGATCTCGCTGACTGTCAATACTCTGTCAATGCTCTTGAAGGTTCGACCATTCACTGTATGTTCCCTACCTGTATTAGACCTTCCAAAATGCATTACCTCACATTTGTCTGCCCAAGTCTCCAAACAATCTAAATCCTGCTGTATCCTCTGACTGTCCTCACCGCTATCCGCAATTCCACCAACCTATGTGTCGTACACAAACTTACTAATCAGACCAGTTACATTTTCTTCCAAATCATTTATATATACTACGAACAGCAAAGGTCCTAGCACTGAACCCTGCGGAGCACCACTAGTCACAGCCCTCCAATCAGAAAAGCACCCTTCCATTGCTACTCTCTGCCTTCTATGACCTAGCCAGTTCTGTATCCATCTTGCCAGCTCACCTCTGATCCCGTGTGACTTCATCTTTTGTACCAGTCTGCCATGAGGGACCTTGTCAAAGGCCTTACTGAAGTCCATCTAGTCAACATCCACTGCCCTACCTGCATCAATCATCTTTGTGACCTCCTCGAAAAACTCTATCAAGTTAGTGAGACATGACCTCCTCGTCACAAAACCGTGCTGCCTCTTGCTAATACGTCCACTTACTTCCACATGGGAGTAATCCTGTCTTGAAGAATTCTCTCCAGTAGTTTCCCTACCACTGACGTAAGGCTTACCGGCCTGTAGTTCCCTGGATTATCCTTGCTACCCTTCTTAAACAAAGGAACAACATTGACTATTTTCCAGAAGATCTCCTGAAGACTGAAGATCCAAAGATTTAGATAAATATCTAATCCCCAATACTTGTATGCAAACGAAAGAGAAAATGCTGGAAAATCTCAGCAAGTCTGGCAGCATCTGTAGGGAGAGGAAAGAGCTAACGTTTTGAGTCCGATGACTCTTTGTCAAAGCTAACAGACAGAGAAAGTGGGAAATATTTGTACTGTGGAGTGAGAATGAAAGATGAGACATAGCCACAGAAACCCAGGGAAACCGGGTGCTAATGGCCACAGAAACCAAGGGGGAAGAGTGCTAATGGCAGTCCCCAGAGAGGACAAAAGATGTGAAAGGTCTAACAGCAGGGAAACTAACATCAGAGGATGAACTGTAGATGTGGGGGGGAGGGGAAGCAGGAAGCAAAGAGGAGAAAGGTGAAGGAAAGGTGGTTAAGATTGGGGGAGAATTAAATATATATTAAGAAATTGTAAAAGACACTTAAAATGAAATGAAAACAAATGGGTCGAGGTGGGATAGAGCTGATCATCTGAAGTTGTTGAATCCAATGTTCAGGCCGGAAGGCTGTAGCGTGCCTAACCGGAAGATGAGATGTTGTTCCTCCAGTTTGCGTTGCGCTTCACTGGAACATTGCAGCAGGCCAAGAACAGATATGTGGCATGAAAGCAGGATCTTTTGTTAGAATGGTAAGCAACAGGAAGGTCAGGGTCCTGAATACGCACAGACCGAAGATGCTCAGCAAAGTGATCACCCAGTCTGCGTTTGGTCTCTCCGATATAGAGGAGACCACATTGGGAGCAGCAGTCGACCAGATTGGAAGATATGCAAGTGAAACGCTGCTTAACCTGGAATGAGTGTTTTGGGCCTGGGATGTTAAGCATGGGAGAGGTAAAGGGGCAGGTGTTACACCTTCTGCAATTGCATGGGAAGGTGCCATGGATGATGGGAGAGGTACTGGGTATGGTGGAGGAGTGGACTAGATTGTCTCGGAGGGCACGGTCTCTGCGGAATGCTGACGGAGGGAATGAAGGGAAGATGTTTGGTGGTGGCATCACGCTGGAGTTGGTGAAAATGGCGGAGGATTATGCTTTGCATACGAGGCTGGTGGGATGAAATGTGAGAACGAGGGGGACTCTATCTGTTCTGGGAGGGAGTGGAGGGGTTGAGGGTAGTGGAGGGGTTGAGGGTAGTGGCGTGGGAGATGGACCGCACACTGTTGAGGGCCCTGTCCACAACAGTAGGTGGGAAATCGCGGTTGAGGAAGAAGGAACACATTTTCAAAGCACATTTTGGAATGTGGCATCATCGGAACAAATGCGACGGAGGAGAAGGAGTTGAGAGAAAGGGATGGAGTCCTTACAGGGTGTAGGGTGTGAAGAGCTCTAGTCCAGATAGCTGTGGGAGTCAGTGGGCTTGTAGTGGATATTAGTGGATAGTCTATTGCTGGAAATGGAATCAGAAAGTTCAAGGAAGGGAAGAGAAGTGTCTGAGATGGACCAGGTGAAAGTGATGGAGTGGTGGAAACTGGAAGCGAAGTTGATGAATTTTTCCAGGTCCGGGTGAGAACATGACGTGTGGTGGTGGATGGGAATTGTCCGGGCCTCTTTTCGAGAAATAAGCGAAGAGCTCTCAGGTCATCCTGGTGTGGGATGGAGGTGTAGAGGGATTGCACATCCACGGTGAATAGAATGCGGTTAGGGCCTGCGCACTGGAAGCTGTCAATATGACGCAGTGCATCAGAGGAATCCTGGATGCAGGTGGGGAGGGAATGGACCAGAGGAGTAAGGATGGAGTCATGACAAAAGGAAATAAGTTTGGTGGGGCAGGAACATGCTGACACAATGGGCCTGCCGGGACAGTCCTTTTTGTGGATTTTGGGAAGTAGGGAAAAGTGGACAGTCCAGGGCTGGGAGACTATGGGGAAGGCATCCGGAGGAAATGAGGTCTCTAACAGTGTTGGAGATAATGGCATGATATTCAGTGGTCTGGTCATGGTCCAGGGGGAGGTAAGAGGAAGTATCTGAGAGTTGGCGCTCAGCCTCTGCGAGGTAGAGGTCAGTGCACCAGATGACAACAGCACCCCCTTTGTCGGCAGGTTTGATGACCAAGTCGGGGTTAGACCTGACGGAGTGAAGAGCAGAAAGTTCGGAAGGAGATAGGTTGGAATGGGTGAGGGGGGCAGAATGTATGCAAAGCTGACTGGAGGTCAACCTTATACAAAGCTAGATATGAGTCACACATATTAGTAGCTTGAGTCAGATGAGGCTTCTTGAGGTTATGTTATGATAAACACGCACACAGCTTTGTTTCAGTATATATGCCTACCCTTTGGTGTGTCATCGGCTATTTTGCAGAAAATAATGGAAAGTCTATTGCAAAGTGTACCATGAGTCATAGTGTACCTGGATGATGTTTTGATAACTATATTGTCAGAAGTTGATCAGCCAGCTAACTTAGAGGAGGTGCAAAAGAAATTTCAAGAGGCTGGATTAGGCCTCAAGAAGGAACAATGTACTTTCTGGGGTATTGTGTCGATGCACAAGAATTACACCCCTTGGAAGACAAGGCCAGAGTAATAAAGGAGGCACCAGCTCCCAAAAGCACATCTGAGCTCAAGTCATTCTTGGGAATGGTGAATTACTATGGGTGTTTTCTACCAGATATCTCAAAATTATTGGTCCCTTTGCATATGCTATGAAAGAAGCACTAGTTTGGAAGACACCCAGAGAGAAGCTTTTAAAAGAGTAAAGCAATTGTCACATTCATTGAGTTTATTGGTGCATTTCGATCTGTCTAAGGAATTGGTGTTAACCTTTGACGCCACTCCATATGGTGTTGGTGCAGTATTGTCCCAGAAGGTGGACGAGGGATCTGAAAGCCCTATACGGTCTGCCTTGAGAACCTCTCAGAGGCCGAAAGAGGTTACTCTCAGATTGAAAAAGAAGGCTTGTAAATAGTTTATGGGGTGAAGAAGTTCCACACAGTATGTATATGGGAGGTACTTTACCGTTGTTACGGATGCTTATGAATATGCATTCAAGCATTGGCCTGGAACATAAACTGTGAATGTGGGTGTGCTTATTCATCTGCCTTGACCATAAAATGTAGTACCTCCCTAAGTGCCGCAGGAAATTGTCATGGTGTTGAATTTCTTGGCACGTTGCAGGTTTCTGTGTAGCAAATCAAGTATTAGACCAGCCGGTATCTGCTGTTGTCAAAGTGAGGCACAGCATACCAAAGGCCAGTAAGCCAGTTTCAGAAGAGATGAAACCATACTATATATATGAAAGAATGAATTAAGTTGCGAAGGTGGCATCATACTTTAGGGAACTAGAGTAGTCATTCATGTACTAGGAAAGAAGTTGCCCCGAGCTGAATTTTGCAGTGCCCATCCAGGGATATCTAAGATGCTCGCCAGGAATTGTGTATGGTCGCCTGGCATCAATGCCAACATTGAGAGTCTGGTGAAGTGTTGTGAACAGTGACAAATGCAACAATGCTTGCCTGCTACATGGCCATGGGTACAAATTCATGTTGATTATGTGGGGCTGTTCTTGGGCGCAATGCTTTTGCTCCTTGTTGATGCCCATTCAAAACGAATGAAAGTGTTTCATAAAAAATAGATGACATTGCACGCCACAATTGAGAAAATGTGAAAATTGAGAAAAGCCTGTCTACCATCTACAAGGCACAAGTCAGGTGTGTAATGGAATACTTTCCATTTGCCTGGGTGAGTGCAGCTCTAACAACACTCAAGCTCTACACCATCCAGGACAAAGCAGCCCACTTGATTGCTACCCCTTCCACAAACTTTCAGTCCCTCCACCACCGACAAAACGTGGCAGCCATGTGTACCATCTACAAGATGCACTGCAGGAACTGACCAATGCTCCTTAGGCAGCACCTTCCAAACCCATGACGATGAAAAAAAAAAAGAAAAATTGCTTATTGTCACAAGTAGACTTGAAATGAAGTTACTGTGAAAAGCCCCTAGTCGCCACATTCCGGCACCTGTTCTGGGAGGCTGGTACAGGAATTGAATCGTGCTGCTGGCCTGCCTTGGTCTGCTTTCAAAGCCAGCGATTTAGCCCTGTGCTAAACCAGCCTCTACCATCTACAAGGCACAAGTCAGAAGCCATCTAGAAGGACAAGAGCAGCGGTTACCTGGAACCCCACCACCTGGAGGTTCCCTCCAAGTCACTACCGATCCTGACTTGGAAATATATCATCTTCCTTTCACGGTTGCTGGGTCACAATCCTGGAACTCCCTCGCTAACAGCATAGTGGATGCACTTACACCTCCGGGACTTCAACAGTTCAAGAAGGCGGCTCACCACCACCTTCTGAAGGACAACTAGAAATGGCAATAAATGCTGGGCTAGCCAGCAATGCCCACATCTCATAAATGAATAAAAGAAAAGATAACATTATTGACAATAAGACATAGGAGCAGAATTAGGCCACTCGGCCCATCGAGTCTGCTCCGCCATTCAATCATGGCTGATATTTTCTCATCCCCATTCTCCTGCCTTCTCCCCATAATCCCTGATTCCCTTATTAGTCTTTGAGATTTTTGTTTTAGTCATCACAATGTCTGTGGATGAGATCTTGTCAGGGTACAATCATGTTATTGGCCTCAAGGGTGAGGTAACTCATCGTGTTTTATTGCTTCTTGGTTGGAGGCTCTGAAACATATCAAAAGCCAAGCTATTGGTATATGTCAGCACCAGGTACGATTCCCTACTTGGGTCACTGTGTGGAGTCTACACGTTCTTCCCATGTCTGCGTGACTTTCCTCCGGGCTCTCCGGTTTCCTCCCATAATTCTGAAAGATGTGCCTGTTAGGTGAATTGGACATTCTGAATTCTCCCTCAAATGTACCCGAACAGACGCAGGAGTGTGGCGACTAGGGGATTTTTACAGTAACTTCACTGCAGTGTTATTGTAAGCCTATTTGTGACACTGATAAAGATGATTATTATGTGATCTATTGACTTAAGGATCATGATCTCTTGAGAAATTCATCCCATAAGTTTGCTTTCAGTTTCGCTAATGTTAGCATGCCCTCCAAAATGGATTATGAGTTCCAGGAGGCACTGGAAAATGGCAATGTAGTAGTTTGAATATGTAAGTAGGAAGTTATAGAACATAGGGCTCATTTGTTGGAAGTATAAAAGTAAAATAATAGAAGTGAAAGATGATGAGTAAGAAGTAAGCGTCTTGATGAGGTGAACAAAATAAAAATCTAATGTTGTTTAAATTGCTGGACATTTATTTTCATGGGGTAATTGTTACTGTAATTCAGTCTTCAAATGTGCATCATTTTTGTAATTTTTAGGGCTTGTCTTATTAACGTGTGAGTTGAAGACTCAAATCACTCAAAATGCAGCACAATTAGATTTTTAAAAAAAATAAAGTTAGGGTACCCAATTATTTTTTGCCAATTAAGGGGCAATTTAGCATGGCCAATTCACCTACCCTGCACATCTTTGGGTTGTGGGGGTGAGACCCATGCAGACATGGGAAGAATGTGCAAACTCCACACGGACAGTGACCCGGGGCCGGGATTGAACCCGCATCCTCATCGCCAAGAGGCAGCAGTGCTAACCACTGCGCCACCGTGCCGCCCCCGCTCAATCAGATAAAATTAATTTTAAAATAAAGCACAGCGTGGACTCTCTTACAATCATGTCTGAGATATTCAATTTCTTGAGACTTTTCTTTTGCTGAACTTGGATGCCCCCACATAACCCATTTGCAGTGATGTTTCACTTAGTATTTCTGCTTCCTTTTATGAAAAAAAACCTTCCAGAGATTTCCCTGAAAGTACTTGAGGAGATTTTGTGGCAAAGCAGACACATGGGAATTAAAAAGCTTTTGCATTTTAATTGAAATGTTTTGGTAAATCTGAATTCAATTTGTTTTTATCCCATGTTAATTGTGTTTTAAATCCACAACATATTTTAGTAAAAGCCACATGCAAACTAGATCATATGTGGTGTTCAGTAACATACATGAAGATATTTTTCTGTTTTAGTGTTGTATTTTTGAAAGACGGATTTCCATATTAAACTTGCGTCTAGAAAGCTTTCCATTTTGAAGCTGTGTGGAACAACACTTTTTTGTTTTGGAAGATTTAGACCATGGAATAAATGTGAATACTCCTGATTAAGTTGTGAAGTAACTATGCGTTTAGTGAAATCAAAGACTCTAATTCATTGCAGTGCAGCTTCCAGCACCCCCAGCTGTGATTAAAGCTTTATTAAAACTCAGTGGAATGATTAGCTCATAACCAGCAGCGCAACAAATGAGATGTTCTTGACTTTGTTAGGATGTTTTCTTTTAACTTTCAGATTATTAAATTGCCTGCTTCACTTTCAAAGTGGTGGTTAGAGCACTTATTCTGACGACTCATGTTGAGCTGTTTATGATGCTTGCTTCACTAAAGTAAGTAAGACAATGCACCGTAGACGCCTTCCCATCTGGGATCTTGGGGGTAAGTCCCTGCACAGAGTTATGTAAGGTACATGGTACAGAAACAGGTCAGCTGCCCCAGTCAGTCCATGCCAGTTGTTTACTTTACACTCCAGCCTCTCCTCATCTAAACCTACTATTTTGCTTCTCCCTCATATGCTTTCGTAAATGTATCTATACAATTCACTTCTACCACCCCCTGTGGTAGCCATTTCCATATTCTCACCACTCGTTTTTGTTTCTTGACAACCTACACCGATATCCCAAACTCAGATTTGTGCAAACGACTGCTGTAAATATTAGATAAGGTAAAGTCGCCAAAGTCCATAAGCTGCTTTCCCCTTTGAGGAGGAGAGCTGACTGCTGGTGATTTTCTTTTTGGAATTTAAAGTACCCAGTTATTTTTTTCCAATTGAGGGGCAATTTAGTGTGGCCAATTCACCTACTCTGCACATCTTTGGGTTGTGGGGGTGAGGCGCACGCAGATACGGGGGTTGAATGTGCAAACTCCACACGGACAGTGACCCCGAGCTGGGATCGAACCCGGGTCCTTGGCACTGTGAGACAGCAGTGCTAACTACTGCACTACCATGCTGCCCCTTGACTGGTGGTTCTTTAACCTGAGGATCACCACACCTTAGGCGAGGGGCTAGGTTGAGAAGGGGATCCTTCATGAGTAACCTCAGCCAGTACGGTAATTGAACCCGTGTCGCTGGCCTTTCTCTGCATCGCGAACCAGCTGTCTATACAAGTGAGCTAAACCAGCCTGACCAGCCTAAACTAACTAATATCTAAATAATAGCAAGCAGGTGATGACTATTGCAGTTTGAAAAGCTTAATAAAGATTCACTAAGGTGTATTATAAGTCAACTTTTTATGTTCCAGCTTAAGATTTATGGAATTCATGGATTTGAGTAATAAAAACAAAAGGACCCAGTTTAGAGAAATTAATGTGTGATCTAATACCCTCATTGTGCCTAACTCAGTGATGCAATGAGGCCATTAAATCTCACGAGAGGCCTCTTGCGAGATTTGCAACGTTCGGAATGTCTCGAGAGATCTAATGAGATCTAGCTCTGTTGTTCAGCAGGGAGGGTCAAAGCGCAGAAAGCAATAGTCATAGCGGACCCCATAGTCAGGGGCACAGATAACCGCCAGGGTCTTGGGTGTCACTGAATAGTTGCAGGGCATCCTGAACGGGAGGATGATAAGACAGAGGTCATGGTACATGTTGGTACCAATGACACAGGTAGAAAGAGGGATGAGGTCTTGCATCAAGAATTCAGGGAGTTAGGCAATAGGCTAAAGAGCAGGACCTCTCGGGTTGTAATCTCTGGATCACTCCCAGTGCCACCTGCTAGTGAGTATAGGAATAGGAGAATAGCGCAAATGAATGCGTGTCTTAAGTGTTGGTGCAGGAGGGAGGGTTTTAGATTCCTGGACCATTGGGACCATTTTGGGGAAGGTAGGACCTGTACAAACAGGACGGTCTACATCTAAATCAGACGGGGACTAACATCCTTGCTGGTGGGTTTGCTAGTACTGTTGGGAAGAGTTTAAACTAGTTTGGCGGGGGAGGGACACAGACTGATAGCAGAATTGGGGCACAGTATAACACAGAAAAGCAATCAAGTCAGAGGGAATACAACGGTAGTAAGTTTCAAGGGAGTAAGAAAAGGCTGGATGGCCTCTACATTAATGCCAGAAGTATTGAAGGTAAAATGGATGAGTTAAGGGTGATGATTGACATGTGTAATTATGATCTAATAGCTATCACAGAGACATGGTTGAGTGAGGAGCAGGATTGATAGCTCAACATCCCGGGATATAGAATCTTCAGGCAAGACAGAGGAGGGGTAAAAGAGGAGGAGGCATTGCATTATTAGTTAAGGAGGCAGTTACTGCAGTAAGGAGAGAAGATATCTTGGAGGGGGCATCAAATTAATCTTTGTGGGTAGAGTTTAGGAATAAAAATTAGACAGCTGCGTCGCTAGGTGTTTATTAGAGACCTCCAGATAGTCAGCAGGAAACTGAGGAGCAAACATGTGCGCAATTCACGGAGGGGTGTAACAATAATAAGAGGGTAATTATATTAGGTGATTTCAACTTTCCCGAAATTAATTGGGATAGCCATCATGTTAAGGGCTAAGATGGAGTAGAGTTCTTAAAATGCACACGGGATAACTTTATAGCTCCATATGTAGAGGATCCAACAAGGGATGGTGCAGTGTTGGACCTAATTCTGATGAATGAAGCCAGACATGTGGTTGATGTGTTGGTGGGGGAGCATTTTAGTGATAGTGACTACAGCATGGTTCAATTTAAATTTGTTCTGGACAAAGAAATGGACAAGTTGCAAAAACAAGGATTTGGATTGGGAGAGAGTAGATTTTCGCAAAATAAGGCAGGACCTGGCCAAGGTAGCCTGGAAACCCACAGAGGAGCGGGGGGGGGGGGGGGGGGGGGGGGGGGCATTCAAAGATTAAATGGAGAGGGTACAGGCCCAACATATTCCCTCTAGGGTAATAGGAAGGCGGAACAAACCCAGAGAACTATGGATGACCGGAGACATTCAGGATACGATGAGAAGGAAAAGAGAGGCTTTGAACAAGTATAAAGGGTGAAAACCTGCAGAGACATTAGTGAAGTACTGAAAGTGCAGGATGGAGCTTAAGAAATCAATCAGGAGAGCAAAGAGGGGATATGAGAAAGCTCTGGCTGGTAAAGTAGGGAAAATCCCATGATATTCAACAAGTATATCAATGGGAAGAGGATAACCAGGGCGAGGGTAGGGCCCATTAATGACCAATGGGGAAATCTGTGGGGGGAGCCAGAGGACATTGGTAGGGTGGTTAACAAATATTTCACATCTGTCTTCACGCAAGAGAATGAGCAGGTAGTTATGGAACTTGGAGAGTGAGAGATTGTGAAGTTCTTGAGCAAATTGTCATAGGGAGTGACAAGGTATTGGTAGGCTTAAAAGTGGACAAACCTCCAGGTCCGGATGAATTGTGCCCCAGGGTCCTGTGGTAGGTGAGGGAGGAGATTGCTGGGGCTCTGACCCAAATTTCTAATTCCTCTCTGACCAAGGGGAGGTGCCAGAGGACTGGAGAACAGCTAATGTGGTCCCACTATTTAAGAAAGGTTGTAGAGGCAAGCCAGGGAACTACACACAAATGAGTCGTATATCAGTGGTTGGAAAACCACTGGAGAAGATTCTGAAGGAGAGAATCTATCTCCACTTGGAGAGGCAGGGTTTGATCAGGAATAGTCAGCATGGCTTTGTCAGAGGGAGGTCATGCCTAACAAATTTGATTGAATTTTTTGAGCATGTAACTAAGTGCATAGATGAGGGTAGTGCAGTTAGAACATAGAACAGTACAGCACAGAACAGGCCCTTCGGCCCTCGATGTTGTGCCGAGCAATGATCACCCTACTCAAACCCATGTATCCACCCTATACCCGTAACCCAACAACCCCCCCTTAACCTTACTTTTTAGGACACTACGGGAAATTTAGCATGGCCAATCCACTTAACCCGCACATCTTTGGACTGTGGGAGGAAACCCACACATACACGGGGAGGATGTGCAGACTCCGCACAGACAGTGACCCAGCCGGGAACTGAACCTGGGACCCTGGAGCTGTGAAGCATTGATGCTAACCACCATGCTACCGTGCAGTTGATGTAGTTTACACGGATTTCAGCAAAGCCTTTGACAACCTCACACATGGGAGATTTATTAAGATCACAAATGCACATGGGATGCAGTGTGATTTGATAAGATGGATTCATAATTAGCGGTAGGAGACAAGGGGTGATGATAGATGGCTGCTTTAGTGTCTGGAAGCCAGTGACCAGGGGTGCACCACAAGGATCCGTGCTGGGCTCCCTATTGTTTGTCATCTATATAAATGATATGGATTACTATGTGGGAGGTAGGATCAGCAAGTTTGCAGATGACACAAAGATTGACTGGTTGGTTAACAGTGACGTTGAGTATCTTGGGTTCCAGGAAGCTATAGACGGGATGGACAAATGGGTGGATAAGTGGCAGATGTAATTTAACCCTGAAGGAGTTAATTTTGAAGGAGTAATTTAACAAGGAAGTATACTGTGAAAGGTCTGACACTGGCAAATTCCGAACAACAAAGGGACCCTGGCGTGTTTGACCATAGATCTCTGAAGACAGAAGGGCAGGTTAATAGGGTGCTGAAAAAGGCATAAAGGACATTCGCTTTTATCAATCAGGGCACAGATTACAAAAGCAGGTAGATCGTGATGGAGCAGTATAGAATATTGGTGTGGCCAGAGCTGGAATACTGTGTGCAATTATGCTCGCCACATTATAGGAGGGATGTAATTGCACTGCAGGGGGTGCGGAGAAGATTCACCAGAATGTTGACTGGGATAGAACATTTCAGTTATAAAGAGAGGTTGGATAGGCTAGGGTTGTTTTCTCTGGAGCAGAGAAGACTGAGGGACGACTTGATTGAGGCATACAGGATTATGGGGGGCATGGACAGGGTGGATAGGGAGCAGCTGTTCCCCTTAGTTGAAGGGTCAGTTACGAGGGGACACAAGTTCAAAGCGAGGGGTGGGAGGTTTAGGTGGGATTTGAGAAAAAATCTTTTTACCCAGAAGGTGGTGATGGTCTGGAATGCACTGCCTGCGAGGGTGGTATAGGTGGGTTGCCTCACATCCTTTAAAAAGCACCTAGATGAGTACTTGGCCCGTCATAATGAACAAGGCTGAATGCTGGCACGTGGGATCAGAGGGACAGGTCAGGGCCTTTCACGCATCATAGAACAGTACAGCACAGAACAGGCCCTTCGGCCCTCAATGTTGTGCCGAGCCATGATCACCCTACTCAAACCCACATATCCCCTCCCCCCCCCCCCAAATTAACATTAATTTTTTTAGGACACTAAGAGCAATTTAGCCTGGCCAATCCACCTAACCTGCACATCTTTGGACTGTGGGAGGAAACCGGAGCACCCGGAGGAAACCCACGCACACAGGGGGAGGACGTGCAGACTCCACACAGACAGTGACCCAGCCGGGAATCGAACCTGGGACCCTGGAGCTGTGAAGCATTTATGCTAACCACCATGCTACCCTGCTGCCCTTAAGTGCAGGCTCGATGTGCCGAAGGGCCTCTTCTGCACTGTAGTATTCTGTGATTCTGTGCTATCGCGAGACGTTGCAATCTGGATCTTCCCCTCACTGGGTGTGACCCAGATGTACATATTTAAATGAGCCATTGGGCTCATTTAAACATGCCAGCGTCAGATTCTCTGGGAACTAATGGTCTTGTCTGGGAGACTTTGCCATGGTGCCGTTTGGCACTGGTCCACACAAACATAGGCCAGGCATAACAGCCTGGGGGTGGTCGCCCAGACCATTGGTTTGCTGGGCGGTCGGCTCTGAGCAGAGTGGTACCCTGGAACTCCCACTGGCACCTGGGCACCTTGGCACTGCCAGGGTGCCCAGGTGGCAATACCAGGATGACCATGTCAAGGTGCCCAGGTGCCAGGTTGCCCTTGCCAGGGGATGCCCGATCAGGCCTTTAAGAGGTGGGGTGAGAGGGGGCTCGAGGACCCCCTAAAAGCTAAACTGGGGCAGTGGGGGAGGGGGTAGGAGGCAGCAGTGGAAGAGCAGAGGGGGAGAGGCCAAATTAAAAGGCGGTAGCGTGATAGCAGGGTCGTTCTCGGCACTGCAAATCGGGACTCTAATCGTGCCCATTGTTTCTTTTCTAAAATAATGGCACACACTCCAGTGCTAAACAGATCATTTTGTTAATGTTTCCTGACAGTTAAATTGAGAAAAGGCAGGCAAATCAGAGAATTTAGGGAGAACATTTCCAATTAAGCAAGTCCAACAGCGCAGGTTCAATTCCCATACTGGTTGAGATCATTCATGAGGCCCCTGTCGTCTCAACCTTGCCCCTCACCAGAGGTGTAGTGATCCTCAGGGTAAATCACCACCAGTCAGCTCTCCCCCCTCAGGGGAAATCAGCCTATGGTCATCTAGGACTATGGTAGCTTTACTTTCGCTCAGTGAAATAAGGAGAAAGTGAACATTAAGAGACATTTTGTCAGAAATGTAGCTGATGATGATGTGAAAAGACACCACCAACAGTCAATACAGTTAGAGAGGCCAAGGCAGATGGGGAGGTAGTGGCGTGGTGGTATTGATGCTGGACTAGTAATCCACAGACCCATGGAAATGCTCTGGGATCCAGGTTCAAATTCTACCACGGCAGATGATATTTTATGAATAAGGAAAGACTGTACAGAGAACGGCAGGCTCCAGCTACCCACCAGCTGCATCAATCCCTCCATTTCTTCTCCTTCCAGAATTTCAATTCAGCATCTTTTTCATCGACCATTTTATCATATCGGTTCTTGTGCTTTTCCACTCGCGTGACCATTTAAGCAAACTTGTTCTGGCAGGTAATTTCAGTTTCTTTCTCAGTCTGAATTTCGAATCTGCTACCAATTTTAATATTTTTAGGGCAGCACGGTGGCGCAGTGGTTAGCACTGCTATCTCAGGGCGGCACGGTGGCGCAGTGGTTAGCACTGTTGCCTATGGCGCTGAGGTCCTGGGTTCAATCCTGGCCCTGGGTCACTCTCTGCATGTCTGCACGTTCTCACCGTGTCTGCGTGGGTTTCCTCCGGTTTCCTCCCATATTCCAAAGATGTGCAGGTTAGGTGGATTGAGCATGCTAAATTGACCCTTAGTGTCCAAAATGGTGAGGTGGGGTTTCTGGGTTACAGGGATAGGGTGGAAGGGTGGGCTTGAGTAGGGTGCTCTTTCCAAGGGCTGGTGCAGACCTGATGGGCCAAATGGCCTCCTTCTGCACTGTAAATTCTATGATTCTATGAATTTCTTAAATGATCAAAGATTGAGAAGTGTTGAAGTCTGAAGCGAACTCGATGTCTTGATTCATAAGACATTCATAGAATTTACAGGGCAGAAAGGTTGTAGTCTAATATTTAGGTGCACCAAGCAATTAGGGAGAGAACAGAAAATGCTGGATTAATTCAGTAGGCCTGGCAGCATCTGTGGGGCGGGAAACAGAGGGAATGTCCTAATGACCCCGTTCTGCCCGACTCGGTGACGCAACAAAGCCATTAAATCTCGCGAGAGGCCTCTTGTGACATATGTGGTGCTCCGAATACCTTGCAAGATCTAATGAGATCTTCCGAGACATTGTGATGGCGAGATCCTGAGTAACATTTGCAAGCCATTCGGCTCATTTACATTTGTCTACACCAGATTCTCCTTAGGCCCAGGCACTAATGGTCTCGCCTGGGAGACCTATCCAGGGCGCCGTTTAGCACATGTCCTCACAAATGTGGACCAGGCATAAAGGCACCTGGGGGGGTCTCCAGGCCATTGGAGGCCCCTGGGTGGGCGGGCTTTGGGCAGGGTGGTACCCTGACACTCCAACTGCCAACTGGCCACCTTGGTACTGTCACCCAGGCACCCTGGCAGTGCCTCCCTGTCACTGTCATGGTGCCCGGGTGGCACTGCCAGGGTGCCCATGCCAGGGATCAGGCCAGGGGATGCTCTGAATTTGAGATGGGATGAGGGTGGGCTTGAGGACCCCCTAAGGGGTAAGTTGGGGCAGTGGGGGGGGGGGGGGGGGGGGGGGGGAGGCCGAGGCCATGATAGATGTGCAGAGGGGTCTCGAAAGATCAGGATGGCATTTAAACATCGTGCACTGATCTTTGAGTCATCTTGCTGCACTGCTAAGTTGAGCGTGTCAGTGCAGGAAATTTGGTAAGTGCAGCCTTGGTGGGGCATTCCCTACGAGGCCTAAAAAAGTGGCAGAGTTCCGTTAGATAGCTGGGTCATCCTCGGCGCTGCACGCGCCAAGAAACACCCCGCCATAGGTGTCCAAAAAGGGACTATTTTATGCGTGTTAAATCGCGTCCATGCTTAAAAGTTCATACGATAACAATATGAAGGGGCATATGGACTTGAAACGTGATCTCCTTTTCTCTCTCCACAGATGCTGCTAGACCTGCTGAGTTTATCCAGCACTTCCTGTTTTTATTTTGGATTTCCAGATTCTGCCGTATTTTGCTTTTATTTAGATCAATGGCATATTGGTCTTTATTGCGTTAGGATTTGAGTAACAGGAGTAAAGAAGTTGTGTGGAGCCTTGGAGACATTGCACCAGAAGCATTGTGTACAGTTTTGGTCTCCTTGCTTAATCATAGAATTTACAGTACAGAAGGAGGCCATTCGGCCCATCGAGTCTGCACTGGCTCTTGGAAAGAGCACCCTACCCATGCCCACATCTCCACCCTATCCCCATAACCCAGTAACCCCACCCAACACTAAGGGCAGTTTTGGGCACTAAAGGCAATTTATCATGGCCAGTCCACCTAACCTGCACATCTTTGGACTGTGGGAGGATACCGGAGCACCCAGAGGAAACCCACGCACACACGGGGAGAACATGCAGACTCCGCAAAGACAGTGACCCAAGCCGGAAATCGAACCTGGGACCCTGGAGGTGTGAAACAATTGTGCCAACCACTATGCTACCTTGCTGCCCCTAAGGAAAGGTATACTTGGCATAAACTGAGTGCAATCGTCATAAGCCACTGGGTAATATAAATTTCTCCTCATCTCCCATCAGCTTTTTTTGTCAATTATATTAAATTCATGTCCTTTGGATACCAACTCTCCCGCTAATGGAAACAGTTTTGTGTGCGCTTCCTCTGACTTTACTCATACCCCTCACAATAATTCTGTTTTCATGTATCTTGCACGTAACTGGTTGAACACACATATTTAATGAATTGCTTTTGCCGTTGTGGCATAACTTAAGGACCTGTTGTTGACACAGATTGTACACCACTCCCTGGACTCTACTGAATGCTAAAAGTGGACAAAATGATTAAACGTAAACAGTAGACTTTGCTGCAGTACTGTTTATAATTAAACCAATTATTTAATTTGCCATGAATATTGTTGGAAAATATTACATAAGACAGCAGTATTGAGTCCTGTTAGGCTTCACGAGGAGTAGTTTTGCTGTCATACCCCTGCTTTTGGAGCGCTTTTTCTCTTTTAATGCCCTTTCCAAAGGCCTTGACTGGAATGCAGTTAGGCAAATGGGACTGATGCGTTGCCGCTCATTTTCATGACTCAACATAGCTGCAATGAGACAAAGTATCCCTGGCGGGGAGGGAGAAAGAGTGTGTAAGGTCTGAGACAAGTGCCCAACTTCACCCATGCCCCCACCCGCCCTCTGTTGGGAACAGGGGTGGTCCATTAAATATAATGAGAAGCATTAGGAATGATAACTCCTCCCTCTCTTGCCAAGAGATGCCAAGATCAATTGAAGCATCCCAGTTGCTGCAGAACACTGGCCTGTATTTCACAGTGATACATTGGGTGGTGCCCATATCCATTGGGCAATCAAGAGAGCCTCAGAAAAGCTCCTCTTAATAATTCCAAAACTGTAGCTTTAAAAAGGACTTTCTGTTTAAATGTGATCTTCGAATCAGTTTAGCCATATCAGCCTTGATTAGGAGAATTCTGACTTTTCACTAAGTTATATACAATCTAGTAAAAATAAAGTTATTTTTAAAAATGCCACCGTGGTAATTTCTGTGATTTGTTGAGCAATGCAAGTTGGCAGTCTAAGAGTTAAAAGGGGAAGTCTTCACTAACAAATTCCACTGGGTTTTTGTGGGCGTGGGTTTAGTGTGGGAGCAGAATGTAAGGATCTGATTTACAAACATTGCCAGGCTGCCCGGGAAAAAGGGACTAAATACCTGTAATTATCGAGACTATAATTCAGTTCTTTACCACATGCTCGCAGTAAATGGATCTTTTGCAGAAAACAACTGAAAGCAACATGAAATCTCAGCTCCTTGTTTTCTTATCTCTCTTCTGCTTTTGGACAGTCATCTCTGAGGTAATAAACATTGCTGTGAGACCGAACAGCCTGTAATGTCTAGAAATCTTTGCATGTCTCAGCATCTACGCTGATTTGGGTTTATGCACTGTACTGTTAATTGTAATGCAACTCTTAAGTATAGTTACATCCACGGTAGATTCAATTGCGATGGAAGGAAATAGCTTGCGATGTCTTGATCTATGCAAATTATAGTCAGTCCTGCTGTGTGCAAATGCTGTTATGTGCAATTTACTAGTCCATCCGCGTGTATTGCATAGAACAGTGTGTGTGCTTTGTTGGTTTTGATGCACACTGCTCAACATATAACTTGCTTTTATCAAATAATAGATGGTTAGGATTGAATTGCAGATGTGTAGATGATGCTGGGTTTGTTTAGGGTCAGCATATGGACAAATCATGAAGCTGAGAGTCTGTCTACGATTCCAAAATCAATGGGCGATGATGGGTATCTACTTATCTCCATTTACTTTTATGGAAAGGAGATCTAGCATTAAGGCATATTTCACTACATTAGTAGAGAACAACTGCAAGCAAGTGGTGACATTGGTACAGCACAAAGCAAAAGACAAAAAGGCTTGAGGTTATACATAAGATCTTTCATCACCTCAGGACTTCCCAAAGTGGGTTACAGCCAATGAAGTACTTTTGAAGTGCAGTCACTTTGATAATGAAAGTGCATGATTATAAAAGTTAGTATTCATGTTCTAACAGAAAAAAATTGAAATGTATGAGAATATACCTCTAAAAAATACAAAGGTGAAGTATATTGGACTAGATTTTCCGATTCTGAGGCTATGTCCCCAAGCCGGCGTGGGAATGGTGGCGTTTTCCGACAGAAAAAATGGCGTAAAACGGCCACCGATCCTCCGTTTTGCTGGGGGGGGCTAGAATGGCAGCAGCGTAGAGCACCCGGCTCTAGCTGCTGATACAGCCCTGAGAATTGCTGGGTCCGTGGCTGTGCATGTACATGGCGGCGGCCTGCAGCAGCTGCACCGTGCAACATGGCGCCCGCCGCTCGCGGACCCGTGAAATAGGCCCCCCCCCATTCGGCCGGCTCGTGCACCCCGGACCCCCCCCCCCTCCCCCCCTCCCCCCCCCCCCCCCCCCCCCCCCCCCCCACAGTGCCCCCAGCCCCTGATAATTCCCCCTCTGCCCTCGGATCGGCCCTCCCCCGACTGTGACGGCGCTGGACTGAGTCCACAGCCACCATGCCGAGTTCCCGACGAATGAGACCACACGCAACCAATGTCGTCGGGAACTCGGCCAGTCCGGGGCGGAGCATCAGGGCTGTGCCTCGGAGGGGGCAGAGCATCGCGAAAGCAACGCCTCCCCCGATTTGGTCGGTAACTTTGATTCTCTGATTTTGCCGTCGATGACCGGAGCATTCAGCCCATTGTGCTTTGGACCTTTACGGGTGAAGATGTGGGGAATGTAGTTCACTTGCTTGTACGCTGGCATAATGCTGTGTGTAATAATCCAAATGAAGGAGATATAACCAATGTCAGAAAAAGCTGTACAGAAAAGGGGAATGGGTTGTGGTGGTGCTGTACAATGAACAATGTATGATGGAGTAATTGCAGTACTGTGATAAATAAATTATTTTATCATGTAGATGCAAACAATGATGGACTGGGAAGCTGGAGTGATGACTAGCATCTTATAGCTCACTGGATAAATAACATAGTATTACGGTGTGTGGGAGAATGTCATTTAATTTCTCTTGTTGAGCACTATGGCAACCTTCGCCCCGTAGCCCACTTGGTAAGCCTGTCCCTCCAGCTCTTTCTTACCCACAGTCGGTCCTTTTCCCTCAGCTGTGTCTCTTGGAGGAAGACAACACTAGCCCTCGGACTTTTCAATGGGCGAAGACTGTGGATCTTTTTACTCGGCCGTTAAGTCCCCTAACATTCCAGGTGACTATCCTGATGGGGGGGGGGTTTCTGTCCCCACCTTCTGCGGGGTCAACCATACCTTGTGGGTGCGTCCCTGCACTCAGGGGCTTTCCTTTGTCCGGGAGTCATTCAGGATGGCTGATCATGGCGTACATGGTTCTGTTGATGCCATGTGCGCGCTGTCGTAGCTAGTGTTCTACCCACACCCCTCCCCCCTCCTACCCCCTGGTTCCCCTCCTGTACTTGTCAACCCCCTTTTAACCCCTTACCCATGCCCTTGTGGACCTCCCCCATTTCCTCCCCGCTACCTAAAGTTTTCTCCCCCCCCCCCCCCCCCCCCCCCCCCCCCCCCCCCCTTCTGCTAGGCACTCTCTCCCCCTTTGGGAGCTGTGACTTGCCCCTGCCCCCTTCTCCCGTACTTCCCTCTGCTAGCTTGCTCACTAGTGTAGTGGACCTCCCCCGGGATCGATCTTTACTTTTGCCTACCTGCTGTGTTCCACCCCCCCAATCTCCCTATCCATTTCGGGTGATCCTTAAAAGGGCTGTAAAAATGCATATCTTTCTTTTTTACACTGTCAAATGAAGTATAAAAAGCAAAATAGAGAAGGAAAAATAGATTAGATTGATAGAAAGCTAAAGGGGCAAAAAAAAAGTAAAATTGTTAACTTTTTAAAATTTCCAATGATGATTAAAATCCAAAGAAATGAGACTCCATGGGCGAAATTCTCCCCAACCCGGCGGGGCGGGGGTCCCGGCATAGCGGAGTGGCGCCAACCACTCCGGTGTCGGGCTTCCCCAAAGGTGCGGAATTCTCCACACCTTTAGGGGCTAGGCCCGCGCCGGAGTGGCTCCCGCTCCGCTGATGGCGCCAAAACAGGCGCCAACGGCCTTTGGCGGTACACTGCCCGGCATCGGGGCTGGCTGAAAGGCCTTCGCCGGTCCGTGCATGCGCCGCAGCATCCGCGGCCACTGACGTCACCACCGGCGCATTTGCAGTGGAAGGGGTCTCTTCCACCTCCACCATGCTGGAGGCCATGGCGGCTGCAGAAGAAAAAGAGTGACCCCACGGCACTGGCCCGCCTCTGATCTGTGGGCCCCGATCGCAGGCCAGGCCACCGTAGGGGCACCCCTGGGGTCCGATCGCCCCACGCCCCCCCCAGGACCCCAGGGGCCCGCTCGCGCTGCCAATCCCGCCGGCACAGAAGTGGTTTAAACCACGTCGGCGGGATTGGCCTGTCAGAGGCGGACTTCGGCCCATCGCGGGCCAGTGAATCGCCGTGGGGGGCACGCCGATCGGCGCGGGGGGCACACCGATCGACGGGGCATGATTACCACTCCCGCCGATTCCCAGGTGGCGGAGAATTCCGGCCACGGTGGGAGCGGGATTTACGCCAGCCCCGGACGATTCCCCGACCCTGCGGAGGTCGGAGAATTACGCCCCATATTTATAAAAGTTAATTTTCAATGTTAGAGAGGTTGGTCATCAACAGTTAAAATTTACCATGTTATTAAATAACACAGAGTGCTGTGAGCCTCATCGTTCTTCCCACCCTAAAATTTGGTCCAATAAATTTAATCACTTAAGTCCCAAAGGAGAAATCCCAACAGGAGCTTATCCAAAGGGATAAATTGTTTTAACATTTCGTGGAAAGCAGAAATAAGCAAGTCAGTTAATATGACCTCACACATTTCAAAGTTCCTTTCATCTTGTACTGCCTACTCCAAATTTACCACTTAATTCCAATTATCTGATAGTTTAACCTTTTTGACACTAAATTCACATTGTAGTTTATTTGTTTGATTCTAATAATTGAATAACTCATTTTTTAGTGCAAAATTCAATTTTCAGCAGTAGACTTTATCCTCACAGCATGGCATGGAAGGGATGGCGCAGTGGCTAGCACTGCTGCCTCACCGCGTGAGGACCCGTGTTGGATCCCGGATCACTGTCCGTGTGGAGTTTGCACATTCTCCCTGTGCCTGCGTGGGTCTCACCCCCAAGACACAAGAAGATGTGCAGGGTACGTGAATTGTCCTCGCTAAATTGCCCATGAATTAGAAAAAAAGAATTGGGTACTGTACATTTATTTTGAAAAAAAGGATGGCGTGGAGAACCACAGGTAATGCAGCCTTAGTTTTTTAAAACTCTACTTATTTTTTAGTTTTGTCTTTTCTTTTTCAGGGTAGAGTTTTGAAATTTCTTCCCCCTGCACAATGTTTGGGAGAACTGTTGTATTGATCGAAAGGAGGGGAGAGTTCAGTCTAAAATCATAACAAATAGTTTGCATAAACTAATAGTCCATTATCTACCCACTATGTTATTTCCCTCACATTACCATTCTAAACCACAAGATTACACAGCTTTAGAAAATCTATCTGACGGAGTAGAAAGTATATATTTTTTTCTTATGAATTTAGAGTACTCAATTGAGTTTTTCCAATTAAGGGGCAATTTAGTGTGGCCAATCCACCTACCCTGCACATCTTTGGGTTGTGGGGGCGAAACCCACGCAAACACGGGGAGAATGTGCAAACTCCACGTGGACAGTGACCCAGGGCCGGGATCGAATTTGGGACCTCAGCGCAGTGAGGCAGCAAACAACTGCACCACCGTGCTGCCTCTAGACAGAGTAGATATTAAGAGGAAAATATGAATTGTTTCATTCAATACCCCGAAAACCACACTCTTGATAGAATCTCTGACAGACATGATGGATCGAATGGTCTCCTGCACTGTAGCAATTCTGTACTATTTACAATGATAAGGGCAGCACGGTAGCATAGTGGTTAGCACAATTGCTTCACAGCTCCAGGGTCCCAGGTTTGATTCCTGGCTTGGGTCACTGTCTGTGCAAAGTCTGCACATTCTCCCCGTGTGTGCGTGGATTTCCGCCGGGTGCTCCGGTTTCCTCCCACAGTCCAAAGATGTGCAGGTTAGGTGGATTGGCCATGCTACATTGCCCTTCGTGTTCAAAATTGCCCTTAGTGTTAGAACATAGAACAGTACAGCACAGGGGTTACTGGGTAATGGGGATGGGGTGGAGGTGTGGGTAGTGCTCTTTCCAAGAGCCGGTGCAGACTCGATGGGCCGAATAGCCTCCTTCTGCACTGTAACTTCTACGAAAATCTATGAAGGTTGGAAGTATCAAAGACTGTGACAATGATCCATTTCTGTCCTGTGCTTTTATTAACATAATGACGTTTTCTGCATTTTAAACTATTAAAAATCTTTGTTATAACAATGTCAAAGTGGGCCATATACGTTTCTTTGAGTGATGTTTTAGATGAAGTTATTGCATAGGCTTCGTCTATTTAAGTTGTTCCTGCAGTCTTAACAGCCTCCACATCTCTATGGCAGATGATTTTTAGGCATTCACGACACTGTTGTGTAAAATAATACCAGGAAACATTGTTAAACAGATAGAATTATTCCATATTTAATAACTAAATTGCTCACAGTTACAGTAATTACCATTTCAGAGCTTCTCATCTAACCCACCAAGCAGATGTTGAAATTTTCATTTTACCACAAACCCAAATAAATATGGAAAATATTATTTCGGAACTTTGTTGCATATGTTTCAATGCCCGAGTTGCCAAATCACAGTTTAATTGTGAAATTGTAAAGCTACATCCAGATTCAATCTTACTGTACAATGTACATATGTGTTGTCTTTATTTTCCTGTCCCTGGTTCTGTGATTTTTTGGGGGGAAAAATATGTGTATTCAATTTTCTATTGCAATAATATGGCTGGCTGCCATAATTTCAACCCCAACCTTCTTTTCTTTTCAGTTCTCCGGGTCTTGTAAAACAAAATCTACTTCTTCTTAATTTTCCATCGGAAAGATGAATCCGTGAAGCAATTATTAACTTATTGCCGGTTGATCCTTTCAGTGCCAGCTTAGGTGTGATATTGATATAAATTTGAGATAAAGATGTTTTATAAATTGTTTGTAATGTATTTCTGTGGACAATAGGAATTCCAGTGCACTCCTCGATGAGGCTAGGGGCAGGGTTTCTGGTATTTTGTTTCTGTATTTCAGAAACCACCACATTCATGTTTGAAAACTTGCAGCTAATCATCTTGTTGCTTAGGAGCATCACAATACATGCTGCATGCACTTAAACATACTCCCACACAGGTCATGTGAAAGTGTGCCAACAAGTGACAGAGTTCAC
Organism: Scyliorhinus canicula; assembly: GCF_902713615.1. NCBI lineage: Eukaryota > Metazoa > Chordata > Chondrichthyes > Carcharhiniformes > Scyliorhinidae > Scyliorhinus > Scyliorhinus canicula. Next base: position 24,167,150 of record NC_052163.1, read on the forward strand.
ATCAGATCCCTTTGGCTGCTTTGCAGGTAACAAACTGCATTTTCCACAGAATATCGGATTCCGTGTGGATTACAATAAGTGGATTGCCTTTAAGCTTTCCTTTATTTATTATTTTTTTGTTTTTATAAATTTAGACTATCCAATTTTTTTTTCCCAATTAAGGGGCAATTTAGCATGGCCAATCCACCTACCCTGCACATCTTTTTGGGTTGTGGGACAGGGACACATGCAGATACGGGGAGAATTTGTAAACCCACAGTGACCCAGGGCCGGGATCGAACTTGGGACCTCGGCGCCGTGAGGCAGCGGTGATAGCCACTGCGTCGCCGTGCTACCCAAGCTTTCCTTTATTAATGTGGTTACTGCTGTGAATATGTAGAAAAACCCTCTCATTGACTGACCTCATTAACACTACACCCTGTATGCTTCATCCGATGCCAATGCTTATGTAGTTACATTGTATATCTTGTGTTGCCCTATTATGTATTTTCTTGTATTTTCTTGAATTTTGTTTAATTCCCTTTTCTTCCCATGTACTGAATGATCTGTTGAGCTGCTTGCAGAAAAATACTTTTCACTGTACCTCGGTACACGTGACAATAAACAAATCCAATCCAATCCAATCATCCAGTGAGCTCTAACTTTGGATGTTCTTCCTTTTTGTTTCCTGTGATTCTGTCTATTTTGAACCTGTGCCAACTCCACTTGGAAGCCTCCCACTGCTTTATTCCAGTCTACATTGACTGGATCCATTTTCAACTCATCAAAGTTAGCCCTCCTCCAACTAAGTATTTTTGTTCTTGATTAATCCTTCACCTTTTCCATAATGGTCCCAGACCTGACACAATCATCACCCAAGTGCTCCCCCACTGAAACGTTCCCCATTTGCTCCACTTTGTCCCAGGACTAGATCCAACAATGCTTCTTTCTTCATGGGGCTGGAAACAGACTGAAGAAGAAAGTTCTCTTTTACATAATTCCGGAATGCCCCTTCCCAACCTGTCAACCCCCATCCCCTCACTTATTCTGTTATTATCCCAGCCTATGTTAAAGCAAGTGAAGCCCCCAAATATCACTACTCTTTATTGACTTCATCTTTCTGTAATTTGCCTGCAAATGTGCACCTTTATCTTCTTTGTTGATCTTTAACATATAAATGGGAATTTATAATGGAAATGTTGTGCAATCATAAGATTTTGTACTGCAAGTCTGTGGAAGCAAGGAGTCAGGAGAGTTTTTAAACAAATCTACAGTACCCAATTATTTTTTCCAATTAAAGGGCAATTTAGCGTGGCCAATGCACCTCCCCTGCACATCTTTGGGTTGTGGGGGCGAAACCCACGCAGGCACGGGGAGAATGTGCAAACTCCACACGGACAGTGACCAGAGCCGGGATCGAACCTGGGACCTCGGTGCTGCGAGGCAGCAGTGCTAACCACTGTGCCATTGTGCTGCCGTGGAGTCAGGAGAGTTAATGCATACTGTCTGATACCAGATTGTGAATTGATTCGCTTATATCGATCGTGACAGCTGAACTGTCATCAAAGTATAAGATGCATCATTCCTTGAGAAATCAGCCCAATTTAGACGTATTTAACATTTGTTGAAGAATTTATGATTCTGATTACATTGTAACGTGTTCAGGAAAATCACATTTGCTGAAAATGCAACTTTTAAAAATAGTTTTTGACCAAAGTTAATTTCAGTTTTGTGGGACGTGGTTTGGCTCAGTTTCTTGGGCAGGGGACGAAAGATGTTCAGAAATACTGACCGAAGCTTTTCTATTTCTCTGCAACACTTTCTGTTCTTGCAACTTCTTATGTTCTTGTCTCCTATAGTGTTGCTTCAAACTGTTCCTTTATGTGGAACTGTCCACAGATTCTCCCCAACTTTTGTTACTTCCTCATCTCTTGTACTTGCCATCTGTCCCTCAGTATTCCATTACCTTGCCTACTAATTTTGCTCAGTTACCAAGATACATATTTTCTTCTTTAAAAAATGATTTTTTTTGTACGATGGTCAATTGCTGGCACCACAGCTGTGCTTTGTGAGAATTACATAGAAGTTAGAGCATAGATGCAGGTCCTTCAGCCCAAATGGTCAATGGCTCCACACTGGCCTCTTCCTTTCCTACTTCATCTGGTCCTTTAACATACACCTCTCTCCCTCATGTACCCCTTGAGCTTCCATCTACCCATCTAAATGGATTCATGCCAATTACCTCAACTACTTTGTATGATGTAAGTTCCATATACTAGTCACTATCTGGGTCAAGATGTTTCTCCTGAATTCTTTAGAATTTAGAATTTACAGTACAGAAGGAGGCCATTCGGCCCATCGAGTCTGCGTGGCACCACAGGCCCTTGGAAAGAGCACCCTACTTAAGCCCACACCTCTACCCTATCCTCATAACCCAGTAACCCCACCTACCCTTTTTGGACATTAAGGGCAATTTAGCATGGCCAATCCACCTAACCTGCACATCTTTGGACTGTGGGAGGAAACCGGAGCACCCGGAGGAAACCCACGCACACATGGGGAGAATGTGCAGACTCCGAACAGACAGTGACCCAAACCGGGAATCGAACCTGGGATCCTGGAGCTGTGAAGCAGCAGTGCTAACCACTATCCTACCATGCCGCCCTTCACTGGACTTATTAATGACTATCTTATTGGCTGTAAGGCATTCTGAAATACTCGGTAGTCATGAAAAGAGCTATATAAATGCAACTCTTTCTGTCTTTCAGAGCAAAGAGCCCCTGAGAGTTATAGAAATATAAGAAGAACAGGGTGTACAGTAATGCAGGCACGTTCCCGTACCAACCTCCCCGGACAGGCACCGGAATGTGGCGACTAGGGCCTTTTCACAGTAACTTAATTGAAGCCTACTCGTGACAATAAGCGATTTTCATTTCATTTCATTTCGGCAGTATTGCAAAAGTACAACATTTCCTGATCTCCATTTCAGAAATGACCGTCTTCCAATTCTCTTTCTCTCCCTCTTGTTCCGTCTCCCAGAGGTTGCACACACAGACGCACACACACACATTTCTGTACAACAATAGTTTTGAAACATAAATGCACCATAGTAAGGAAATGGGGCGGGGGCGGGGGGAAAGCAGCAAGGTTTAAATGGCTTTGTTTTGTCATCTTTGTGAATGTGTCCGAGTTGTTGAAAGTCAGCAGCAGCAGATTGATAACCTCCTTTGGGAGTGCTCAATATGAGCAACAACATAACAAGTGATAATTGGAGGAGCGCCATTTTTTTAAAACACAATTTTACTGTTAACTATATTTTTATATTTCAAGTGCACCTGTATGCGTAACCTCTATCTCTCTGTAATTTATCCCCTTTGTTTTTAGATCTGTTGTCCAATGGGATTTTACGTGATTGCATTTTGTGTACTCGGGGAACAGTAGGAGAAGAGATTCCAGCTAAGCTGCTCGCTTCTCTTTCCCCTCTTCAGTGAAGCTACTGTTGATCTCTGCACTTACAACAATGTCTAGTTTGGTTTGCTGACCAAGAACTACAATTTTCCTTTTAAAAATCCCAAGTACAGTGAAAGCTTGAGCAATAACAAATGGCTTGGTGCAAGAAATGACTCATCCTAAACATGGGTGAACAGCATCATCAGAGAAGTATGCAAGCTACTTCTTGTTTTAATAAATGTACAAATCCTTCTTGTCGGCACGTCCATCTATCCTAGCCCAAACTAGCAGATGACAGCCAACTTAGCCAAGTAAGAGTAATCCAGGAACGAGTCTTGTAATTACCTCTCCCCTACAATGGACTTCTAATTGGTGCCTCCCAACACAGTAGTGGCTAAGACTGGGAACTCAGTGCCATGGAGGTAAAACCTTATTCTCATGACCCGATGGCGTGTGGTTGCCCTACATTTTACTAACCCTACTTTTAAAGCTGCTGTAATGTTTTCTAGGATTAGTTAAGATGAATTATTTCGGGTCCATCAGAACAACTTAAACATCAAGAATATTTCCATTATTCAGGCAACCGATAGGTCACGTAAATTAAAACTTGGCGCGATAATTTGGCTATTGTTGAATATCCTATCCTGCATCCTACATTCCTGAATTTTGCCGAGCCAAAGCAATCCATTCCATGTAAGATGTTAAGTTGGGGGTTGGGTCAGGTAACAAGTCAATCTGCTAGACCATGGCATGGTAAAGCGGAAGTTCACATATAGAGGATCATGCACTCTGAATTCCTGATCTTGCTTGGGCTTCCATGGAGGTGCGTCCTTTCTTCAGGCAGAACAACAAAGATCAGAATCAATTCTTACACTTAACAGATTGCCTCTGGGGCAAACTTGGCAGAAATTTGGGAGCAGATGGTTCTGCTGTTTGCTGCTTTCTTTGTAAGAGAACAATTCCCACTGTGTGGAAGAGGAGTTATAAAAGGAGAGGAAGCTTACTTTGGGGTGAATGTGTAATAACTCTCACGAGACCTGTGGGGGCATCCTAATTGATCTCCCCATGGATCTCGTAGAATACTAGCTTCCCCGCTGGTGGCCAGAGGCTCTTTAGCTGCGGCTCGTAGAAATTGCCCATAAATGCTGGCCCGAACTGGGACTGGCATGAACAGTAATCCCAAATGGGGTTTTGAAACTGTAAGCCAAGATACGGCCTTTACCTTTGTTGTCAAATTAAACTTTGTTTGGATGTACCTTCTCGAGCATCCTGAGTTCTTATATAATGAAAACATAATTTAAAGGTGGAGTACACTGTGGATAGAGGGATTGGCTAAGAAGGGAAAAATAGAGTGCAAGGGTAAACATGCTGGGAACATAAAAACTGACTTTAAAAGCTTCTCTAGTTATGTGAAGAGATAAAGGTGGGTGAAGACAAATGTAGCTCCCTTATCAGAATTTATAATAGGGAACAAAGAAGTGGCTGACCAACTAAATACATAACTTTTTTCTGTCTTTACAAAGGAGGACACAAAATCACGTCCCAGAAATGTTGGGGAACACAGGGTTTAGTGAGAGACAGGAACTGAATGAAATTGGTATTGGTAGGGAAATGTTGTTGGGGGGGATTGATGGGACTGAAAGCCGATAAACCCCCAGGGCCTGATAATCTGTATCCCAGAGTAATTAAGCAAATGGCCCGAGAAATAGTGGTTGCATTGGTGATCACTTCCAAGATTCTACAGACTCTGGAACAGTTCCTATAGATTGGAGTGTAGCTAATGTAACCGCACAATTTAAAAAGTTGAGTGAGTGGGTAAATGCATGATAGATGCTGTATAATGTGGATAAATGTCAGGTTATCCACTTTGGTAGCAACAGCAGGAAGGCAGATTATTATCTGAATGGCTATAGATTGAGAGAGGGGAATGTGCAATGAGACCTGGGTGCCCTTGTGCACCAGTCGCTGGAGGTAAGCATGGAGATGCAGCAGGTGGTAAAGATAGAAAATGGTATGTTGGCCTTTATAGGGAGAGGATTCAATTACAGGAGCAGGCATGTCTTGCTGCAATTGTACAGGGGCTTGGTGAGACCACACCTGGAATATTGTGTGCAGTTTTGGTCTCCTTATCTGAGGAAGGGTGTTCTTGCTATAGAGGGAGTGCAGTGAAGATTTACCAGACTGATTCCTGGGATGGCGGGACTGACGTATTTGGAGAGATTGTGTCGGTCTTGATTATATTTGCTGGAGTTTAGAAGAATGAGGGGGGATCTCAAAGAAGCCTATACAATCCTAATAGGACGAGGCAGGGTAAATGCTGGATGGATGTTCCCGATGGCGGAGGGGTGCGGAACCAGGGGTCAGAGTCTAAAGAAATTAGGTAAACCAGTTAGTATTGAGACGAGGAGAAATTTCTTCACCCAGACAGTGGTGAGCCTGTGGAATCCGCTAGCACAGAAAGTGAGTGACGCCAAAACATTATGTGCTTTCAAGAAGGAGTGAGATATAACTCTTGGGGCTAAAGGGGTCATAGGATATGTAGGGAAAACGGAAGCACGTTACTGAGTTGGATGATCAGCCATGATCATGATGAATGGCGGAGTAGACGGGAAGGGTTGAATCACTGACTCTTGCTTTTATTTTCAATGTTTCTATATCTTCCACATGCAAGCCTCTGTGAATTTACAGGTGCCTGGCTGTCGTAAATTACGTACATTCAGAAGGCCAGGAATTCTCATTTCCTGAGAGAAGCGTTTTTGGGAAATGTTTACCTGTGCTCTTGGATGAAAATCAATAACTGCCACCTTTACTCAGGACAACGCTCATCACCTCTCTCTTACTGCTGTTTCTTCAGACTGTGCACTGAGAGTGTGATGGCTCCCAATCCCTTGGAGCGGCAGCAACTAAAGGCAGGAGCTGGAAGTTTTACTGGAAGGAGAGATGGAACGTTGGGTGTGTTGCCAAGAGGAAAGATGAAGAGAATGTTATTATAACTAATGGACTCAGACTGAGGGATAGTATATCTTTGTCAGTAGGCCCAAGAGAGGAAAGTTGAAGTTCAAGGATGAGACAGATTTTTAATCAGTAAGGGAATCAAGGGTTGTGGGAATAAGGCGGGGAAGGTGGAGTTGGGGATTAAATCAGATCAACCATGATCTCATTGAATGGTGGAGAAGACTTGATAGACCTAATGTCCTACATCTGCTCCTATGTCTTATGATTTTATAGAAGTGGAGAATGGATGCCTATTTCAACTGGGAAATGGCAGGGAGATTGTATTTGTGAATTGGGAAGTGTTATAGCTTGTTTTAGTAGTGTTTTAATAAGCATCTTCGTATTTAATTATGTGTATGGATTTCTTTAACAAAAGTGTGCATGCACCTATGACATCATTGGGAGCACGTGTTGGCGTGGATTTTCAGTTTAGCCATGAGGAGTTTGTGTATAGTTGTGTTTAGCTGCTGCTGGTGTCTGAAGCCAAGCTGTATTATTACCTCAATGTTTTCTGAAGTAAAGAAGATTGAACTTTTGCAACGTGTTCAACTGCCTTTCTTGTGGTCAAGTTACCACAGGAAGAGAGAATTAGCTGGGGAGAAATTAAGTGAAAAGGGTGGGGGGGGAGGGGGGGGGAGGTAGGATGAGGAGATTTCTGCTGTATTCCAGGCCCACCCTCGGTATAGAGTACCATTATGACCTTGGTGCATGAAGTGCCAAAAGGGCGTGTCTGCGGCTATGAGACTTGGAAGCAAAGTGCAACTCTGGTATTTTTAAAGGATAGGCTTGCAGACCACAAAGGTATAAACAAACAAGAACTTTATTGGAAAGGCGTTTACTCTACATGCTGTTAGCACAGACTGCCTGTTTGCCAGCGCAAACGGCTGATGACATCATCAATATGTCCCGTGGTCGGACTCCTAAAGTGACCTTGTTCCAACTAGGAACAAACATGAGTACACAACACTTCACTCCCCTTTTACATTAGAGGTCCTTGCAATGAACCACAATATAACATTAACAATCAAAATTTATAATATGAACAATTAATAAACACCACAGTCAATGAGCTAGACACTTCAGAGGATGCGATTTCTGTGTGGTTGTCGGTGAACCTCAGGCGCCTGCCTTTTCATGTTGACTGCTACCTGGAGTTTGAACAGTGTAGGACACTGGTTCTGTCTGTGCCAAGGCGATGGCAGGTATCCACTTCTCACTGGTGGTATAGTTCCTTGCCAATATTTCCTGACGTTTCTGAAAAACACAGCATTTAGCCCTGTTCACACATCACAAAACCTAACTTTGCTGTTTCCTCTCAACAGTTTCTCTTGTCTTATGTGGCTTCAGTACGCTGTGCGTAACTGGCATTTTACCATGAGTAATGGTTGAAAACTTAGGGTTGTCGAATGTGTTATATTCCTGTATGTCATCATCAGGAATTGGCTTAGTCCTTTAGACAACGGTCCTTGCACTTAGGTTACCTTCAAGGAATGCTTCACTGTCTGAACAAAGCTTTCGGCCAGTCCATTTGTGGCAGGATGATAATGAGCGGATCAGATCTGTTGGATTCCGTTCTCCTTTAGATAGCATGTGAATTCTCACAAAATGAACTGTGGCCCGTGTCACAAACAAATTGTTCAGGGTGACTGAACATTACAAAAATCTCACCCAGTCTTTCTATTCTTCTCTCTGAGGATGTAGTCTTCATAATGGCGACTCAGGCCATTTCGAGTGTGCGTTTACCACAATAAAAAAACATGCGTCCTTTGATGATCCAGCATTATTTATGTGAACTCTTTACCATGACCCTTCTGGCCATTCCTATGGGTGTAATGGTACTAGTGGTGGAAGATTTTGATCCTTTGCACAAGCCGGACACGTGCCTGCCTTCTCCTTGATTTCGCTATCGAGCTCTGGCCACCAAAATAGCTTCTGGCTATCTCCTTCATCCGTACTGTCCCAAAATTACCTTCATGATGTTAGTTTAGGACCTGTTTCCTGAACAATGGCAGAATGATGACCCTCATTCCGCAGAGGAGACAGCCAGTCTGTACGGATAGTTTGAGTCTTCAGGTAACAACTCCGCTTCAACTCTGGGTTTGCTCCCGCGGTCTTGCCGTGAAGTACCATGTCCATAACATCTAACAGAAGTGGATTATTTCTGGTATCCTTCTTAGCATGTCCTGTGGTTACAGAGTGTTATTGACTTTTTTGAAATAGAAAATACTACCACTCAAACTATTGACGACTTGTTAAATAAAGATAGTCTAGAGCAGTGTTTTTCAAACCTTTTTGCCTGGGACCCATTTTTACCAACCGGCTGTTCTTCAGGACCAATGCCAGCCGACCTTTGCGACCCACGTCGGCTGACCTTTGCAACCCATGTCGGCCACCCTTTGCGACCCACGCCGGCCGACCTTCGGGATCCACGCCGGCTGGCCTTCGCGACCCACGCTGTCCAAACTTTAGAATCCGCCAATTTTGCTTACCTTTAATATGACAGGTGAGCCTGCTTAGTCCTCACAATCTCACTTTCTTTGTCATTCAATGCTATATTTCTGCTAAGCCGATGATATAAATTCCCACTGCATCCATTGAAAAAAAATCAAACTTACCATGCTTAGTCTTCAAATGCCTTTGAAGTTTTGAGTGTTTTAATCATTCATTTGCCAGAACTTCCCTGCATTTAACACACATAAGCTCTGAGTTGCATTGGCAAAATTAATAAACCCATACCTCAAGAAAACCTATTTATCCTGATTTGTTCCTGATTTCAGCTTCTTCTTCATGGGTTGTTCACTAGAGGCCTTGGAGCTCACACCGGCACTGCGGGCAGCTACAAGTTAGAGGAATCTCTCTCGCGCGCCCAGAGCACGTGATGTCAGTATACAGGGTGCGAGTCCTGCTCTCCACTGCCCCTTCTGGAGAGAAGACGCCATCGATCTTTAAAAAGAGTCTGCTCCTAGGTCAGCGTACTGATGTCAGGAGGAGGCGGTCTGCCTTGCTGGCACCGGGCTGTGTATTGCTGAGGGGGCACGCCTGCACGGTACAGCAGCATTCTGAAAGCTGGTTACAGCCGGCGTTTTTTAAAGTTGGTCGTGCCGGTTGGGCACTTTTTCCCGTGATTAGGAATGCCGCGCCACAAGACCTTGAGTTTGAAAATGACTGAATTAGAGAGTCCCATGGAGAAATGATTGACATCTGCTTTGTTCAAGGATCTTGATGCAAACACTTTTGGCTTCTCTTCACCATCAGCCACTATCTGAGAAACCACTACTCCCAACCCATAAGGTGATGCTTTGCAAACCTGTTGCAATGGTACCTACGGATCAAAGTGTGTCTGGACCTCTGACTTTAGTAGTTCCTTTTTGGTTCGTACGAAAGCCTTCTTTCACTGATCGACCCATTTCCATTTCCCGTTTTGACACAGAAGGTTGTGTAAAAGCTTGAGAATAGTTGCTAGATTAAGGACAGACCTTCCATAATAGTTTAATGAACCCAAAACGATCGACGTTTGATTTAAGATTGAGGTGCAGTTGCCTCAGTTAAGGCTTTTACTTTTGAAACTGATTTGTACAGTCCCTTTGTAGCTACAACTTGTTCCAGGTATTCAAAATAAGATTTGAAGTATTCACAATTATCCTTCCGTACTCGTAGTGTGTAATCTTCTAGTTTCTGGAGTGTAGCTTCTAAATTTTGAAGATTCTTCATTTATTCCAGAAACTCAGATATCGTCCAAGTAGCACTGGACTCCTTCTAATCCGCTTCGAATTTGATCAATGGCATGTTGGAACAACGTAGGTGCGAACGCAATGCCAAATGGAAGTATTTTGAAAATGAAATGAAATGAATGAAATGAAATGAAAGAAAATCGCATATTGTCACGAGTAGGCTTCAATGAAGTTATTGCGAAAAGCCCCTAGTCGCCACATTCCAGCACCTGTTCGGGGAGGCTGGTATGGGAATTGAACCATGCTGCTGGCCTGCCTTTGTCTGCTTTAAAAGCCAGCGATTTAGCCCAATGTGCTAAACCAGCCCCTATTACATCTGATATTATATTTGTGTCATGATTGTCAAATATTGTTGAGAATCTGGATCCACATTCATCTGGAGATAAACTTGACTAATGTCAGCATTACTGAAACGCTGGCATCCAGACCACCTAGCAAATAAAAAATTTATTAAAGGTAAAGGGTACTGCTCTGTGCACAGAATCAGATTGATAGTGACTTTGAAATTGCCACATAAGCATACCAAACCATCTTTCTTCATCATGGGTACTGTTGGCATGGTCCAATCACTTAGATTAATGGGTTCAAAGACCCCCGTCTTGACCAGCCTCTCTAATTCTGCCTTGACCGTGGGCCTAATGGCGTACGGCACTGACTGGACCTTTAAGCACCTTGCTTGGCTTCGTCCTTAATCTTTAGCTTGACTGAGATCTCTTTCATGCCTACCAGCTCTCCATTAAAGACAATGGCATGTTTCGTTGAAATCTTCGGTGGACCTACTTCGGACTCTGACATGGGATTCGCCTTGGCCAATTTTAGCTTGATTCTTTACAGCCAGGTTCTCCCCATTAGGGTTGAATAGTTACCTTTAACAATGTGCAGGGACAAGTCTACGATCTGTCCATTTAACTGCACATTTACATTGATACAGCCACGCAACGGAACCACTTCCCCAATATAGGTTCGTAATCTTTTTTTTTTAAATTTAGATTAGCCAATTATTTTTTCCAATTAAGGGGCAATTTAGCGTGGCCAATCCACCTACTCTGCACATTTTTGGGTTGTGGGGGCGAAACCCACGCAGACACGGGGAGAATGTGCAAACTCCACACGGACAGTGAGGTTCGTAATCTTTGAGGGTTTTAAGACAATACGTTGTGGTTGCTAATGGGAAACAGTTTCTGGTGCTCCAGTGTCCACCTCCATTTTGACCAGTTATTTGTCCAGTAAAGGAGTGACCCAGTAATATTTTTTTTGTGCCCGCAATGGTGAGTATGTTCAATGACATTTTGTTATCTGACTTTCTTGCACCCTTTTGGATTTCTTGATCCATTTTCCTCTATTCAGTTTTCCATTAGATACTCTTAGTTCTTGCTTTTTATGGCTCTTGTTTGGAACTTGTTTCTTTCCCAAATACGCACATTAGATATGCCCCTTTTTAACCACAATTGACGTATTTTGTATCTTGGCACCAGCAGTCTGCTCCTGCATTCCCAGTTTTTGCACATCGGTGGCAATTTCGATCCTGTGTCTGTGTTTGCGTCTCAGCCGACATTTAATGGATTCTAGTGCTCAAACGTAATGGTTGGGCTTCCTTAGCTGCTAATTCCATAAATATTGTGACTTATAAAGCTTTCTTTAGGTTTAAGTTGCTTTCTGTTAACAGCCTTTTTTGGATAACTTTGCTTCTTAACCCACACACTCGTCTGTCTCTAAAGGTGTTGTTCAAGACACCTTCTAATTCACAGTATTCAGCTAATTTCTTCAAAGTAGTTATGAACTGTTAATGGAACATGAACCTCTTGCGCCTGCAATATTTCCACAATTTCATCATCGGTTTTCGAGCCTGGTTTTTCTGACTGCACCAGCCTTCACAAGAGGTTGAATTTTTCTCCCACATTATATTCCGGAAAGTTTCAACGACAATACTATCCGTTGCAATTTTATTCGCTTGGCCAAAATAATTGAATCTTTCAGTATATGAGTTCCACCCCTCGGTGTTCTCATCATGTGGTCCACGGCACCAAAAATTCCCTCCATTTTGCCATGGAAAGGGCTTGTGTAAGCATGACGTCCTATGGAGTTTTTAGCACTATCTCACTTTTTTCCAGCACCTGAACTCAACCTGTTTCCTTCTGGGTTTTGGAACCACCCCCCCAGCTCTAAACTTTGTTGCAGGGTAGTTGCTACCCATAGTGCTCCCTGTACCTTTCATATCTTCCCAGGCTGAGCACGTGGTGAGCTTCTTTTTGATGTTGTTTCCTCCGAAATCTACATTAAAATTTTAGTTCCTTTGATGGCTGCTATCGATATTTGGCACTCCTCCATCACCAGCTTTGGTGTAGTGGAGTTTTTAACTTCTTAACCCTTTGCGCACAGATCGACAATTTATCTGTTTTAAAAGATTTCTCCAGGAGTCTGCTAGCGTGGTTCCGACACCTCGCCGCCACTTTTTCTTTGTGGTATTTTAAAAAATAAATTCAGAATACCCAATTATTTTTTCTCCAATTCAGGGGCAATTTAGCGTGGCCAATCCACCTAACTTGCACATCTTTGGGTTGTGGGGGTGAAACCCGCGCAGACATGGGAAGAATGTGCAAACTCCACGCGGACAGTGACCCAGGGCCGGGATTCGAACCCAGGTCCTCAGCGCCGCAGTCCCAGTGCTAACCACTGTGCCACATGCCGCCCCTTTCAAAGGATAGTTTTTCAGACCACAAAGGTATAAATAAACAAGAGCTTTATTGGCAAGGTGTTTACTCGAAAGGCTGCTTGGATAGATTGCCAGTTTTCCTGTGCAATGGCTGATGATGTCATCAATATATCACCTGATCAGCTCTTAAAGTCCCGCTCTATGACTTCTTTTGATTATGATCATGTGGCTTTGTACTTTAACTTCAGTAATATTTATTTTATGCAGCCACAACTCGAGTGTCATCACAAACTTTTCAGTCATTATCACCGTTCACTTGGTGTTAAGCTTTTTAACCAGATATTTATGTCAAACCTGTCCATCAGAACACTGAATGCTAAATGTGCACAAAGTATACTTTCTGAACCTTTCTGTGATGTTTTCTGTTTTAGAAAAAGTTTTAAAAAAAAAAGTTTTTATTGATTCTTTTTGTGGTATACAAAACAAGGATAAATATGGACAAACAGTAGGGGACAGAGGAAAAAGAAAAATATTTACATATCGGTCGGTTTCGGTCCTGTTCTTTGGCTTCATAGTTGTTGACTACAAACAGGTCTTGGAACAACCGAGTGAATGGCTCCCATGTTTTGTGAACGCCCTCCACTGACCCTCTGATGACGAATGTCCAAGGTGGTGGGGATGAGGGTGGAGCCTTGCCCAAGAGTAGCAGTCTTTGGGGTATCAGAACAGCCAGATCCCTTCATGGGGAAGACAGCCAACGCCTTTGCCTTCCTAATCGGCCGCCGGAGAATCCTGCTCGGCTGGCGGTCAGCGGCACCACCCAAAGCTGCCGACTGGCTGTCCGACCTGTTGGAATTTCTCCAGATGGAGAAAATTGAATTCACTTGTTTTAGAGACTTGATTAGATCTTTCAAAACAATTAAATATTATTGGTCAATATCTGCGAGTCCAATCTTGTGCAGCTCCGATCCAATTGTACGACTAGCTTCAGGGAAGTGGTCTGAAGTTCCTACTTTGTTGCTGGAGAGTCTTGCTTTGTCCCACTAGATATGACTTAATAGCTTTTAGAGAACAGACCTCTACTTCTTTTGAAAGGCTAGTGCCGAGGAAAATAGTTCCAAATGCGAGCTATAGTTGGAGCATCTCAATAAGGTCAACATTTCTTTAAAGTCGTGTATTCTTGTGCTGAAACTCTTACTATATAGCTCGGCTCTCACTGTGCAGAATCTATTCATCAGTGCAGCAGAAATGCTCTTTTGAGAGTTTAAAAGTGAAAAGACAGCTGTACAACCCAAATGGATGTTTGAAACATTCAATAGGCAATAGGCCCAATCCTAAATATAGGGTTGTGCCAGTTAAAGGGATAACCGCAATCCTTTCAGTTTATTCGTTTTACAGAGACGCATTGTAACTGGGACGCTGACCTGGTCTATGGAGAGCGAAACTTTCCATCATAAACAAGTTTGAACACAACCAGCTCATCATTAGTCATATAGCTTCTACTTATTCATAGGATGGTGGATGGAGAGTGGGTGTATTGGGAGAGAGAGAGAGAGAGAGACGACTGGAAAGTGACAGATTCTCTGAACAGAAGCATTTATTTGAAAAGGAGCTATTCCTCATTGGACATGTTACCTCGACCTGTGTAAATTGTTAAACAACTGTTGTCATAAATGGTTTGAAATTTGGGCTTTTATTCTCTGCAATATTTTGGGTTAGCACAGCGCAGGTGTGACACTTAAATCTGATTATTGTAAACTGATTGCTAGGAAGGTCACAGTGTCTCTCATTACCTTGGGTGACAGGAAATACTACATTGTCAGACCGTCTTTTACAGGCCAAATGACCTTACTGGATTGAATTACAGGTAAAATGATACCTTGAAGTCTTAGGCCGCTGTGCAGCACAACCTTTCATTAACTGATGGTAGATGCATTTGTAGAATTGATCGTGCGTACAAGCTGAGTAGACTTGTCTACTCAGTCAGTGGTTTTTCCACATGAACGTCACGATTTTTCTGAAAAAAAATCAATGGCACAGTCCCAGCTGCTATGCTAGGATGTCACCCAGTAATGGTTCTGCATGGAGCCTTTAACCAGTGCACAGACTGGTGTGAAGATTATTGATTTTCACCATCAATACCAACAGTCTGGTTGAAGGTCCTGGTTTGGGGGAGTGGGGGGAGGTGGGAGCGGGGTGGGGGGGGGGGGGGGGGGGGGGGACTATTCATAGGTTCATAAATGACACAAAAATTTGCTATGATTTTTAAACCTTAAAAGAGAGAAAATAACCCAATTATAGTTCAATCTGTCTGGCATGTCTGGCACATGATATTTAATGAAAATAAATATAATGTTATGCACACAGATCAGCCTAACGCCAAGCTTGTGTACGCCATGAAGGATTCCAGCTAAATGTTCAACAAGAGAGAGATTTAGGTATTATAACAAATCCATGAAGGTTCACAAGCAGTGCTCCGGAGCAAATAGGAAAAGAGTATTGGGTAGAATAATCTAGAAAAATTTGTAAAAAATCTTTAAAATGTTGTTATGATTTTGCAAAAAGACCTTGGTTAGGCCTCATCTAGAACACAGTGTCCAAATTTAGACCCATAGAATTCATACACAGTAGAAAGAGGCCATTCGGCCCATCGAGTCTGTAAGAGTAACCTACCTAGGCCCACTGATGTACCCTATCCACATAACCCCACTTAACCTTTTTTTAAAAAAAATCAATTAAGGGGCAATTTTGCGCGGCCAATCCACCTAGCCTGCACATCTTTGGGTTGTGGGGCTGAGACCCATGCAGACACGGGGAGAATGTGCAAACTCCACACGGACAGTGACCCGGGGTCGGAATCGACCCCTGGTCCTCAGCGCCAAGAGGCAGCAGTGCTAACCACTGCACCACCGTGCTGCCCTAACGTGCACATCCCTGGATACAAAGGGGGTAATATAGAATGGCCAATCTACCTAACCTGCATATCTTTGGACTGTGGGAGGAAAATGGGGCACCAGGGGAAATCCACGCAGACACGGGGAGAAAGTGCACCCTCCACACAGTCACCCAAGGCTGGATTTGAACCCGGGTCCCCGGCGCTGTGAGACAGCAGTGCTAAACACTATGCCACTGTGCAGTCACAGGATGGGTACTGAGGAGACGCTGGAAAAGATTTAGCAAAATTGGCTGCTAGTTCAAATATCTTAACTAGCACAATAAGCTTGGAGAGCTGGATCTTTTTATTCTAAAGAAATGTATTTTTGGAGAAATTTAATTGAAGAATTGGTATTAGACTTTACTTAGACTGTGTTCATGTGGAAAGACTGTTTGAATTAGATAGGTTTAGAAATAAACAGGAAATGTACATAAGTCACATGGCATAGAATGGGGTTAGAGGGCAGGAGGTTTGTTTTTTCACACAGGGTTGACGACCTTTGGAACAAGTTGCTGGCTTGTGTCGTGAATGCATATTTGCTGCAAGAATTTGAAAGAGAGCTGGCCAAGTTCTGGTCATGACTGATAGCACAGCATATGAAACATAGTTGTAAGGCAGGAGTGCTGTCGAGGTGACCCTCCTGGAACTCATCTTGATCATCAGAGAGGGATTGCCCAGCTCTTTCATTCCCCAAGCTTTTTTCTCTCCCAGGTATTACCTGGTTGCTGAAATAAAAACAGAAAATGCTGGATAAACCCAGCAGCTATGGCAACATCTTTGAAGAGAGAAACAGAGTTAACATTTCAAATCCATATGACACTTCTGCAGCATTGCTGAAGACATTCTGTAAAAACTTCCCTTTTTATTTTATATTTCCAGCATCCACAGTATTTCGCTTTTAATATATGGTTGCTGGTGGCTAGGGAACATTTGGGTTTGTGATGTTTTATGGCAACATGGCTTATTATAGCAGGCAAATTGGAGCAGATAGTTTTCCCCTGACATTCAATTTTACAAAATCAAACTGTCCGTTCATTACTTGACTTTGTTTCTAAGGAGCAACCTGATCGAGGTGTGCAAGATTATGAGGGGCATGGACAGGATGGAGAGGGGGCAGCTGTTCCCCTTAGTTGAAGGATCAATTACGAGGGGACACAAGTTCAAGGTCTTGGGCAGGAGGAGATTTGAGGAAAAGGTTTTTTTACCCAGAGAGTGGTGATGGTCTGGAATGCACTGCCTGGGAGGGTGGTAGAGGCGGGTTGCCTCACATCCTTTAAAAGTACCTGCATGAGCACTTGGCACATCATAACTTTCAAGACTATGGGCCAAGTGCTGGCAAATGGGATTAGGTAGGCAGGTCAGGTATCTTTCATGCGTTGGTGCAGACTCGATGGGCCAAAGGGTCTCTTCCACACTGTATTTCTGTGATTCTGTCATCATTTGTTTGAAAATTACAAAGAACACTCTCTTTCTCTCTCTTAATATAACATTGGGATACAATTGAAACTCAGAGAAAAGATGTATTACTGGCTCCATATTGATTTATTTCCCTGGGCATTCATAACTGTTTTGTGTCTCTCTAACAGCAAATGCCAAAAAACATGAATACAGAAGAAGGTCTCCCAGAGGATGTGCTGAGGATGATCGCTCAAGCAGATATCAGAAGTATCAATGACCTGGAAGACCTCTTGGATGTTGAGGCCAAAGGTCAGTGTTCTACAACAGTATTACTAAGAATTTGTGAGGATGACAACAGAGCCAAGAGGGTACAACAGTCAGGAAAATCTGAATAGGCCGGGATTCATTTCTGTAGAAAACTGAAGACTGTGAGGTGATCTGATAGAGGTTTGTAAAATTCTGGAAGAGTGGACTAACAGAATTTGTTTCCACTTGTGGAAGAATCCTAAACTAGAGGTAATAGTTTCTAATAAATCCAATAGGAAATGCAGCAGTAAGTTCTTTACTGTAAGGGGAAGAAGAATGTAGAGCTTGCTACCAAATTGAGGTGAATAGCATCGAGGCATTTAAGGGGAAACAATAGAAGTATGGGGGGGGGAGGGAGAAAGAAACAGAAGAATATGTTGACACGGTGAGATTAAGGTGGGAAGAATTTTGTGTAGAGATAAACACTAAGGGTTTGTTTTTTTTTGTAAGATTCTAAGTGACTTGTAATTTAATCCATCTGAGAGCATGATTTTGACAGTAAATTTCTAAGTGAGGTGTTTCGGAGGTAGAGTAGAAGAGACGGCCATCTTTTATTTGTGGAGGTGAAGTTTCAATCCAGCCACACGGACGCAAACCATGGTTAAGTGTTTTCCGAATCTGAAAATCTAGACGTCATAAAGTGGCAGTGACGCATCAGTGCACGATTCTCAGCAACTCATCCACTGCAAAGTTGAAGCAAACCATGGTCCACTTTAGGAAATTTGGAAAGGAAAACAGGAAACGCTCGGCAGGTTACGGAACATATGTGGAAAGAGAAACAGGGATTCACATTGATGATCTTTCACCAGCTGAGAACCTGTCGTTAAATGAGATTCGATGGTCTCAATATTCTCAGCCAACTTTGCAGTGGATGAGTTGCTGAGAATCATGCACCGATGCGTCACTGCCATTTTATGACAACTATATTTTCAGATTCAGAAAACACTTGACCAGAGATTGGCTGTTGTTGTAAGAAGACAGCAGGACATTTAGTGCATTGATCCCACGTGTATTTTGACTATGGACCTAATTAACATAACATAGGGGAGCTCCTGGCTTTTAAATGCCTGTGGTTGGGAGCTTGTCTGTTGGTAGTTGAGGAACCTGGTGCTGCTGCAGGATTTTAAAAGTTTCCTAACAGCGAAGAGGTAGACACTGTGTTCTGAATACAGTCGGGTTCTTTGTTTTACAATGTCTGGAAAGATTGCAGCTGACTGACTAGATCATGGGTCTCAAATGAGTCTAATCTAATTAATCTGCAGAAAATCAGCCAGTGGGTTTGGCCATCTTCAGAAGAGTGCACTTCCGCACCCCCAAGGAAATTGCTCGTAAACAATGGCATTCGGTGACAACTGGCATGAATGCCATGAGCATCATATGGTGTATTTGGGAACAATACTGGAAAAAGTCTAATGGCCCAGATTTTGTGGTGGTGGTGATGGTAAAACTGTCAGCATCCACTATGAGCCTTCTCTGAAGCTAACAGCAACTTCCAGAGTCTGCACATGTGCTGTTAAGCCTGGAAATCCTGATGGTGCTGTCATTAATTCTACACCTCCCCAGAGAGTGCACTGT
Organism: Scyliorhinus canicula; assembly: GCF_902713615.1. Taxonomy (NCBI): domain Eukaryota; kingdom Metazoa; phylum Chordata; class Chondrichthyes; order Carcharhiniformes; family Scyliorhinidae; genus Scyliorhinus; species Scyliorhinus canicula. Next base: position 24,186,171 of record NC_052163.1, read on the forward strand.
TAAATGTTCCACCAGATTATAATCAATTGGAAATATATGAATTAATGAGAAATTCCACTCTTACGCTTTTAGGCTCAATGCAAAAATGCTTGAAAAAGGTACACCTTGTTGAATGCGATGTAATTAGGTTTTTAATTACTAAGGTCACATTTCTCCATTGTAAGAAATCCCACATTTTTCAAAATAATTTTAAAAAGTTTATTTCTAATATTTTGTTTTCCATTTTAATCCCCTGCGCATGTTCCAATAATTTATTTTAAACAAAGAACAAAGAAAAGTACAGCACAGAAACAGTAAAAGCTTTAAGATTAAGAGTTAATGGATTCAATGGTTTTTAACTTCCTAGATTGATTCTGTGAGAATACTTCAATGTGATTAGCTACCTTGTTTGATGACATCAATACTGTTGGGTGCTTGGAGATCCCCATTGTCTTGGTGCCTGAAACAAACAGTTGTTGGAAATAGGAAATCTAGGCCACAGAGGTCAGCAGGTCTTCTACAAAGTCCACGGTTGCACAGTGGTTCACACTAAACTGCTGCCTCACAGCGCCTTGGGTGACTGTTTATGTTGGAGTTTCGCCCTGTGTTTGCAAGGGTTTCCTCCGGGTGCTCCAGTTTCTTCCTACAAGAATCCGAAGATGTACAGGTTAGGTGGATTGGTACATGCTAAATTGTCCTTTGGTGTCCAAAGGTGTGCAAGTTATTTGGAGTCACGGGGATAGGGCGGGGAGTGGGCCTAGGTAGGGTGCTCTTTCGGAGGGTCAGTGAAGGCTTGATGGATCGAATGGCCTCCTTCCGCACGCTAGGAATTCTATAGTTCTATGGACAGTGGCAAGCACAGTTGCTGTCCCGCTGATCCAGCCTATTGATTTTGCCAGGTCAATGAAGGGAAGAGCAGCTTTTTAATAGTGTGCGTGAGTTGCATCCACATCACATTGCTTTCAAATCTTTGATATGCATACCATGAATGTTGATCTTACTATTACAATCCCAGAACATGTGGTGATGTGCATCACTGTAAATACACAAGGGGTTAATGTAAATACATGTAGACTAGCTAGACACTAGAGGGAGCACCAGAGACATGACACACAGACACTCAACCAATAGAACAGTTAGATAGGGCACGGCCAGTGGGCATTCACGATACCCACAGAGGTGACACGACCACAGGAGGGCATTACACCAACCCATATATAAAGGACACCACACACATGATCTGCCTCTTTCCAGTGGAGACAGTCAGTGAGTACAGACACAGGGTTGATTCAATATCACTCCCACCACGTGGATTGTAGCAGACTGGTTAGTCAGTCTGGGTAGCTATCGTAGGATAAGCAGTAGTGTCGAACCCGAGTAACAGAAGTGTATATAGTTTAATAAACGTGTTGAAGTTATCTCCACGTCTGAACCTTCCTTTGTCAAGTGCACCACAAGGAAGCCGCTTATGCCACACTGAGAGCATAACAAGACAGAACAGATCCCAATAGTGGCTCAGATACTGGGCCGAAACCCCAATATTTTTGTTTATTTTGTGAGACTATGTGGAAAGAATGGTTTGCTCCAGGAGTAATTGCATGACAAAATTGGGATCAGGTATTTTAAAACAAAACTTTATTATAAATACAATATTAAACTCTTTAACTTTACATCCGAAAGGACCAACTTACAATTACACCTTAAATACTACTACTCAATTCCCCATTAACAACAAGAAAAGAAACATACAGCTTTCAATCCAGCATAGCATAGAGTAATACTTGCTTTACAGAACAGATTTGGTCTCCTGTTAGAACCACTGCAGAGTCTGGTTGGCGGTCTTCAAAAAGCTGTTTTAAATGGCTTTTTTCAACTTCTTCCTTGTCCTCAGACAAGATTGCTCTGCTTTAAATGTTATTACTATTTTATAAATATCCTCCTGGGAGAGAAAACTGCCTTTACTTGTAGTCAGAACAAGGGTTGCCATACCAACTTCTCTCTAAAGCTTTCTCAAAATGTCTTTCTTTAGTTCCACTCAGAAATGACATCATCACCCCAAGCTGAAAAACAAAAGAACTCTCCAAGTGGAACGCACATTAACTTCCCAGGGACTTTCCCTAGTCAAACTACAGCGCATTAGCCCAGACTGGAAACAAGGGCTGTTTAGCTCAGGGCTAAATCGCTGGCTTTGAAAGCAGACCAAGCAGGCCAGCAGCACGGTTCAATTCCCGTAACAGCCTCCCCGAACAGGCGCCGGAATGTGGTGACTAGGGGCTTTTCACAGTAACTTCATTGAAGCCTACTCGTGACAATAAGCGATTTTCATTTTCAAATTCCTCTGGTCAATTTCACCTTTTGGCTGCTAAGAGCTCCCAGGTCCTGCAAAAAATGTCCTTTTTAAAAACATGACCACTGCAGTCATACACACTCCAACCCTTTCATTGCCCAATATTTATAATCCTATTCCTAAAATCCTATTCCTATAATATTCCTGAAATCCTACATTTGTCACATTACAACAAAATACGAAGTGTCGCTGTCACACAAACAGAATTTTGAGATTTGTTAACGGGAGTGGGAGCTTCCAATAAAGCACTGAAAACAAATCCCTTTCCAAACGGCAATTACTTGTAAGTTTTTGTTCAGTTGTCCTGTGAGTTGTTACAGTGTATTCTGGGTAGTGTAGTTCTTCAGAAGCTAAACTACAATTTCATTGATGTATTTCTTTCATACATGGATGGAATTGTCAACAATAATTATTGCCTAATTGTGTGAGTCACAAGGGACTTCAACCTAAAACGTTAACTCTGTTACTCTCCACAGATGCTGCCTCATCTACTGAATATTTCCAATATTTTCTATTTCAGAAGCTAGTATCATTAATGGTGAGAATGAAACTCCCTGATTGGCATAATAACACACCCAGCTCATTTATTTGGAGAAGAAGATTTACTATCCTCACCCTGTATGCAATTCAGATCCAGGACAATGTGATTCTATGAAATTATTTAGCAAGCTGTATTTGCCTCCTCGATGGCAGTTAGGGATGGGCAACAGTTGCCCACATTCTACAAATAAATAAAGAAAAATCATGCATTAGCTTTACAGATAGCCACTCAGGATTTGAAAGAAAAGTATTGTTGGAAGGATTTACTGTGAAACAAGTAAGGGCATCTGATGTATGAAAATAAATTTTAGACAATAAATACTTCATTAGACAATATTCATTAGACAAATAGACAATATTCAGGGAAATAAACTCACAAGACTGCGGAAAGAGTGAGGAAGGGCGTTAACTGGATTACTCTGCGGAGAACGGGCATGAATGGGTTGAATAGTCTCCTTTTGTGCTGTTGTGATGATATTGTACAAAGAAAGAAAGACTGGTGTAATTTCAGTTGATGGTGGCTCTCTCTTGTCCCTCATTTAGTTATTTAAAACCCATTGTTAAAGGTTTCCTAGGAGCAGATGTTACACATTAATAGACGATTAACCTTTGTTCCAGTGACATGTTGTTGTTGGAATGGAAATACATAATATCACTGAAGGAGGATTCTGTATTCATGGAATAGATTTTCAGCTTTATTATTAATACTAGCAAAAAAACTCCACAATGCACCAAAGAGACTACTAATATAGTGCAAAAATATGCAGTCACCATTGATGTTGACACCATTAGGGCAGCACAATGGTGCAGTGGTTAGCACTGCTGCCTCACGGTGCCGAGGTCCCAGGTTCGATCCCGGCTCTGGGTCACTGTTCGTGTGGAGTTTGCACATTCTCCCTGTGTCTACACGAGTTGCAGCCCAACAACCCAAAAGATGTGCAGGGTAGGTGGATTGGCCACGCTAAATTGCCCCTTAATTGGAAAAATGAATTGGTTACTCTAAATTTTAAAAAAAGATTTTGACACCGTTATCTTTGAATGTCTACTCTCTGCAAAGATCTGCACGCACCTTGACCTCACAATTAAAAGTAGAAATGGATCCTGAACCTCAGCTGTGATATTTATTTTCTGGACTACTGAGGCATTTAAACCTATTACTAACTCCATGAGATAATTTTTCCAATCATCATTGGCTGAGCTGTTAAAGTGGAATGAATAATTTGGGATCATCAGGGTGATAACTCTTGATGTATCCCTGCTTATGTGCGAGACCTGAATACATTCATTGCAAATTCTGTTGAATGCATTATATAGAGCATAGTATGATGTTACATTGTTTAGGAGAGGGAAACACTGTGCTCTTTTTTTCTATCTGGAGAAGGCTGGAGAATTTCCAGAGGGAGTGAAGACTCGGTATTGTTTTTGAATGTTAATTTTTCTCGTACCAATTTGAAGGATGTAGAAGCATCTATAAGCCAAAACACTAATGTAACTAGGACTTTTCACAGTAACTTCATTGCAGTGTTAATATTACTTATGACCATAAAGATTATTATTTATTATTATTAGATATCAAAAACTTGCAAACCATAAACTCCTACAGAAGGTGCAATACCTCATTAACCATCTATTACCAGCAACTAGTCTTACCCTAAGCATTAATCATCAAATTAAACCCACTTGGTATTCCATTTTAAAGATGCTCTTCATTCAAGGCAACTTAAAGTATTGAATAAACTTGCTGCCATCAACCAGCAATAAAATATAAATCATGAGCAATTACTGTCAAATACAAACATTAAAAAGACTAGCTCTATGAAGGTTGCTGCAAATTTGGTGGGCCTAAGAATAATTTTGAATTTCTACTTTCTACATACGGCAACTTTTTCCCGTAGTCCTTAAGTTAAACAGGCTTTAGATCTGCCGTTACAGCATTTTCATGATAGATAAAGTGTGTTTCGATAGTTTTAGTTGGAACCAGCATTAATTGCTCATGATTACTTCTTTCAGCTCACTGTTTTTATTCAAGTTAACTAATTGTTCTGCAGTATATTGTCATCATTGCCATGGAAGATGCCACAAATTTCTAACCCTTGTCACCCCTCCCCACCTTTTCTTTTCTTATTTTTTAATAAACATTTTATTGAGGTAGCAACGACAAAATAAACAATATACATGAAATCATAATCTTATATTCTTGATGTCGCGAGGAATTAAGGGCTATGGGGAGAATGCTGGGAGGTGGAGTTGAAATGCCCATCAGCCATGATTGAATGGCGGAGTGGACTCGATGGGCCGAATGGCCTTACTTCCACTCCTATGTCTTATGGTCTTATGGTCTTATAAACATAAAGCAAAAACCCTTCACCTTTTGTACAGGTCCCACCCTTATTAACCCCCTACTCTAACCTAAGCTGCCCCCCCCGGCACCCTGTCTGCTGACGATTAATTTTCCACAAGGACGCCGACAAACGGCCTCCCCACCTTTTCAGCCATCCACAGGCCCCTTTCTCATTCCACAATCCGGATTCCTACAGGAAGCTGCAGATACCACAGTTAGCTGACTGTTATTTTACTACCCACACAGATAGAGACAGACACAGGAGGATTCTTCACACTTAGCATCTTTTTGGCCGTTATCGATCCTTTTGATATCTTCAGACACCCTGACATTCAATACAAAGAAGACTTTAGATTCATTCTCGTTACATCCCCGCCTAATCCTTCTTAAAGCTTGCTCTATAATTAGAGGGCTCAATAATAAGCTGCTGAATCTGTAATTTTTACTTAGGCAGACCACTCATTCCTATGATATTATTCAGTTTGGCGTACATATGGAATACATTTTCTGATAATATTTTCTACGTAGAACATTGAGGGTTGAGTGACACGTCAAATTTATATAACTGTCCTTTAATTATGACTGCTTTGTATACAGCAACTCATGCACTCAATGTTTTTCTTCTGAAATTTATTTTTAGCAATAATAATCTGCTTGTGAAACTTCAACAAAACCTTTTAACGGGACTAAATATGTGCCTTTCAAAACTGTTAGTTTTATTGCAAATGCTGTTGAGTGATTTCTTTTCAAGGTGGTGTCAAAATTGCTTCACAATGGCCTATTGCTCGTGTCAGAATAAGAAAAGACTGTCGTCCTGCTGGTTGTGTTTTGAGTTGATGGTCTGAATTTTCATGCAATTGGAGAGGTTCTCTGCCTGTGCAAAAATGCCAGCAGTGGCCTGAATCTAGAAGTCCCAGTCCCGAACCGGGCCTCTGCCATTTTCTCAAGGGGAAAATGGGGGCAGGCTTTAAATTGCACATCCATGGTCCCTGAGGACAGCTGCCCATACGAATAAGCAGCTTCCTCCACTTGTGTGACCTTGGTGAGTTAGGTGACTGAAACCTGAAGCATGCAGCGTAAACAGTTAGACATTAGATTGTAGGCGCAGGTTTGAACTTGTGAAATTGTTTGCATAATCAGGGTACCCTTTGGAGTGGTTAGCTATCCCTTTCAATATAGGCACAAGGACACTTTTTGGGGTGGCCAGCTGCTCTTTGGTGGAGGTAAAGTTTGGGAGTGGTAAGGTACCCTTTGGGAGAGGTAAGGGTCCTTTGGGGAAAGGCCAGGTGCCCTCTGGTATTGTTAGTAGACAAGAATTTGCATGAGAAGTGCCTAAACTCATTGAAACTGTCAAAGTTGTTAAAGAACTGTCAAGCTGTCAAAAGAACTGTCAAAAACATTGGAACAGTCAAAGCTCATTGGAACTGTCATGGGCTATAATGTTGATGGTCTTTAAATTAATAATATGTGTGGAGTTTTAATAAAAAAATAAGTGCTGGCTATTTAACTTTTCAGTTCTAATAAACTTGAGGGTTGTCATTCCAGGATTTGTGCTATATGATTGCTTTTATAACTTGATGTTCTCACAGCTGGCCACCTGGTAAATGAGCAATTTGATTGACAGCGCCAAGAGGTTATAGGAAAGAGACGTTTGTTTTCATAAGAGATTAGTTGAAGGAATCTCAATGTACTGAATGTTTTTTTCCAAATCAATTTTTAAAAAGTGGTGTTATCAATAGACACCCAACTTTACTTTAGGCCAAAATGACCCCTGATGTTTGTCCATTGTCGACCCTAGATGAGTTAGCATGGAGGGGGTGAGGGCAAAGAGTTGCTGGATGGAGTCATGGGTTGGCATGAGTTGGCACTAAGTTGGCCATGGGGATGCAAGGGGGCATAGATTGGCATGGGGGCCCTTGGGCTGGGTACAGGGGAATAGGTTGGCACAGAAGGTAGAAGGGTCCATGATATATGGGTGGGAGAATAAGGTGACATGTGGAATGTATGGGGGGTGAGGGCCGGAGGGATTTTCTTTTTTCAATCTTTCACAGTGCCGGTGCACAGAGACAGGACTTCTGCCTAGCTCATCTCTTACACTTGCCAGTCTGTCCACCCCCCTCCAAGCTGAAAATCTCAACTTCTGGGCCTCTTTTTCCCGGGTTGGGTTTGGGGTGCTGGGAAATGTCCAGACTCTGCACACTCAAATCATAAGCAAAAATCGGTGTCTAAGTCTTACAGATTTTAAGAATCATGCCTGGTCACTATATCTTTCTGCTGGCCCTTGAGTTGATACATTCAAAGTTTATATTCAGGCCTCCAGCTTCCTTTGGTTGGGAGGGCTGCATGTTTCCATCACTGCCACCATGCATGGCCATGTTGTCATTTCCCATGCCACGGTAGCACTGTGGTTAGCATTGTTGCTTCACAGCTCCAGGGACCCGGGTTTGATTCCCAGTTGTCTGTGCGGAGTCTACATGTTCTCCTCGTGTCTGCGTGGGTTTCTTCCGGGTGCTCCGGTTTCCTCCCACAAGTCCTGAAAGACATGCTGTCGGGTGAATTGGACATTCTGAATTCTCCTTCAGTGTACGTGAACATGTGCCGGAGTGTGGCAACTAGGGGATTTTCACAGGAACTTCATTGCAGTGTTAATGTAAGCCTACTTGTGACACTAATAAAGATTATTAATATAAAAGGACCTGGAGATATAGACATGACATTTTCCTTCCCATGTTAAATCTTGCCTTTTCAATCGGGCATCATTGGACAAGGTGGCAGAAAATGAACCGACAAAACTCACTTGGAAAGTAACAGATTGGATCTGCGGAAGGGGTAACGAGTGCTAATAGATTGATTGCTCTAGCTCAGGCTCTAATTGAAAAAAAATCAGGAGTCAAACATTCTCAGTTGTCTGAAGAAGTTCTTAATGTTTACTTCAAAAAGCAAGTGCCAACGTATAGATTTCATGAGAATATAAGCATAACTTGTGGCAGATTACTTCTGTGCTCTCGCTATTTTTATTATCAAACTGTTTTCCTTGCTCAAGCTGGGAATAATTAAAAGAACATAAATTGAGGCTTCCCAGGATGATCATTTTTTAAGAAAAATACCGGCTACTTTTTTTACTTCTTAGCCAGGGAAAGAGTTTTATAGCAGTGGCTATTTGGCTGTGAGTTGAAACTGTAAATATCTTTTTTTCTCCCTGCTTTCAGTCTACAATAAAGCCCACGGAACCCACAGAGGGATATTGTGTATTTAAGGCTGCAAAGTTATTGATATGCAAATGAGGTTTGAATGTGTTCAATGAACGTAATCATTCTGCTCAAATCACCCCAGCACTGGCTATCATTCTTCTTCCTTGTATCTGAGACTCAGATTTTGGCTAACGTGGCATGTGCTCAGCTAGGGAAACAGTGACCTGCAGAACTTCTTGAAATTCAATGCACTTTATTCTCACAGTTCTTTAAGGCTGTTGTAGTTCAACCATCAGACTAGACTTACATAAGAAACTGAAATCGAAACCAGATTTTCAGCTCCAGGCAAGAGAAAGTAGCAGTATGTTTGACCGGGTTCATCAGCAAAGGCTACCACATGTTTACAAGATCACAAGACACTCACCGACGAGGAAGGCCAATTCCGTGATCGAGATCTAGAACAATTTTGAACTGAATTTCACTGGGGTAAAATGGAACATCCTTGTGTCCATTTTTATAGCCTTAAGACCAACACAGCCAGGCCCAATTTTAGTGCCACAAAGATGCACTAGGGGCAGCATGGTGGTTAGCACAATTGCTTCACAGCTCCAGGGTCCCAGGTTCCATTCCCAACTTGGGTCACTGTCTGTGCGGAGTCTGCACGTTCTCCCCGTGTGTGCGTGGGTCTCCTCTTGGCCCTCCGGTTTTCTCCCACAGTCCAGAAATATGCAGGTTAGGTAACTGACCATGCTAAATTGCCCTTAGTGTCCAAAATTGCCCTTAGTGTTGGGTGGGGTTACTGGGTTGTGGGGATAGGGTGGAGGTGTGGGCTTGGATAGGGTGCTCTTTTAAAGAGCCGGTGCAGACTCGATGGGCTGAATGGCATCCTTCTGCACTGTAAATTCTATGATTCCATGCCTGAAAAGCATCTGATCTGAAGTTTTGTCTTGGTGCCTATCATCCATGAGGTCCTTTAAGTATGAAAATGAGCAGCCTGCTCCTTTACGTCCCTTCACAGTATTTGGACAGCGATGCACAGCACAGACATCAAACCTGCACCATTCAAAATTCTTTAGTGGCTGCTGCTACCTAAGCAGGCACATTTCCCTAATCCATAGGCACCATGATCACACCTTACCCATTCCAGCTCCAAAGCTCTTCCCAGGCCTTTCATCTGTGAAACACACACCAAGGGCCAGCAGTTCACACAAAAAATACTGAGAGAGAGGTTCAAGGCAAGCCTGAAATGGCGTCTCTGACTTCTCCGGTTTGAGACAAATGTTATACCATATTGTTTTGTATTAAAAAACTAAAAAAATTTTGGAATTAAAAAAGATTGGATTGGATTGGATTTGTTTATTGTCACGTGTACCGAGGTACAGTGAAAAGTTACTGTAATGGCTAACTACTTTAATTTCACTTTTGGGCTACTGTAAAAATGTAATTTTATTTCCCGAAAGACAAACCAGCTAATGAAGATAAACGGTGAAGTAACATTTCTCGTGCATAGATAAATGGAGGATTCAGGTCAGATCCAGTTCAAACTCAGTCACAGGAACATAGGAACAGGTGTAGTGCCATTCAGCCCATTGAACCCGCTCCACCTTCAAAATGATCATGGCTGATCATCCACTTCAATACCCTTTTCCCACTCTGTCCCCATAATTCTTGATGTCATTGGCAATAAAAAATCTGTCAATCTCTGCTTTAAACATACTCGATCTAGAAGATCCTGAGGGGTCTTGACTGGATTTATTGTGGAGAGGATGTTTCCTCTTGTGGGCGAATCTAGAACTGGGGTTCACTATTTAAAAATAAGGGATCGCCCACTTAAAACAGAGATGAGCGGGGCGGCACGGTGGCACAGTGATTAGCACTGCTGCCTACGGCGCTGGGGACCCGGGTTTGATCCAGGCCCCAGGTCACTGTGTGGAGTTTGCACATTCTCCGAGTATCTGCGTGGGTCTGACCCCCACAACCCGGAAATGTGCAAGTTGGGCCGATTGGCCACGCTAAATTGCCTCTCAATTGGAAAAAAAATAATTGAGTACTCTACATTTAAAAAAAAACAGAGATGAGGCAAAATTGTTTTTTCTCTCTCAAGGTCGTGAGTCTTTGGAACTCTCTTTCTGATAAGGCAGTGGAAGCATGGCGGAGGTGGATGGATTCTTGGTAAGCAGGGGGGTGATCGATTACCAGAGGGTAGGCAGGAGGCAGATCAGCCATGATCTTATTAAATGGCAGCAGGCTTGAGGGGCTGAATGGCCTATTTCTGCTCCTTTTTCATATGTTCGAATACTGAATTACCACATCCCTCTGGGGTAGAGAGTTCCAAATATTCACAACCCACTGAGTACAAAGATGTGCGGGTTGGGTGGATTGGCCGTGATCAAATGCCCGTCAGTGACCAAAAGGTTAGATGGGGGTTACTGGGTGGGGGGGGTGGGCTTAAGTAGGGTGTTCTTTCCAAGGGCCGGTGCAGACTCGATGGGCTGAATGGCCTCTTTCTGCACTGTGAATTCTATGATAAATGAGTTTCTCCCAATTTCAGTCCTACCCTGTCTACCTGTCTATTCCTTTAAGTTTCAATGAGAGTATGTCCCATTCTTAGAAACTCTGGAGAACACAGGCCTAGTTTCCCCAACCTCTCTTCATAGGACATTGCGAGTGAAATAAGATGCCATTGTTGAGAATGGTATGCAGTGGTTCTCGAGAACGTAGATGGGGAATGAGATGCAGACAGTAGAAAGATAATGTAATTTATGTTGTGGGAAAGTGGTGGGGGCGGAGAAAGACATCACTTTATTCTTCCTGATGTTTAGTAGAGAGAAATTATGACTCATTCTAGACTTTGGTGTTGGTCAAACACAAAGTCAGGTGAAGGTTCAAGAGAAGAGGTAGAGCTGGTTATCTGCATAATGGATATGCACTCGAATTGGAAGGAAGTGAATAAAGGCATCTTGGAAGGACCTGTACTGGGGTCTCTGCGCTTCACTATATTTTTTAATGACTTAGATGTATGGCTCTCTATTGAATTATTTAGTTTTGACACAAAGATTGGTGACATAGGAAGTAGTGTAGGTGAGAGCATAAATTAACAAAAAGGTATTTGTAGATTATGTGAGTGGGTGAGAATGTGGGAGATAAATTTCAAAACAGAGGCTACCATTTTGCACCACATCAAAAAAGAATAAAAATTGAAAATCATTTCAATGGTGAAAAGTTAGGGCAAGCGAATGTCCAGAGAGGTTTTGGGGTTAATGTACATGGATCACTAAAATGAAGTGGTGAGGTGCAAAAGATCAGCATAAAGGTCCAATGAAATGTAGGTTCTTTATCTGGAGGATCCGAATATGTAGGGAAGAATTCTGCCAAGACCTGACCAACGCATTACATTCACCCCCACCCCAACCATCTGGCCTGGGTTTGCAAAATCCTCCCAACTGTCCTGGCTTGAGACAATTCACACCTCTTTAACCTGTGAGTATCTCTTTCTCTCCAGTTGCTCCATCTGGACCTGTAAAGACTTAATTACCTCCAACGACTCGCATTCAAAGTATCGTCTTGCATCATTGACTTTGTCTATATATATATATATATATATATATGTTTCTGGAACCCACCTCTTCATTCACCTGAGGAAGGAGCAGTGCTCTGAAAGCTAGTGATTCAAAAGAAACCTGTTGGACTTTAACCTGGTGTTGTGATTCGCAAGTTCAGAAAGTGATTTGGGAAGTACAGAAATGTGGCCAAGTCAGTGGAGCGAACGTTGGAGGGTTTGAGATGCAGGTTAAAATCGCTCAATGAGGAGTTGCTCATTGCAGGCTTGGAAAATGACATGGAATTAAAATGAAATGATAGACAATAAATATCAGATCCTGCTTTGGATGCAATCAGATGGCAAAATATCTATTAAATAATCTTTGTGCCAAGATGGTACCAAAAATAGGAAAGTAGATTTTAGTTTGAAAAGACCTAACAATTTGTTTAATTTCTCAGAAACAGGAAAATGAAAGTGGTAAAGCCAAATAAATAATGATAAATGATAATTATTGCTGGAAACATCCACCCACTTAATTAATAAATTCACATGAATAATCCCAAAAGGCCCAGGGGAGATTTAAATGCAGCCTGAACTAAAAGGAAATTTAGGAATTTGTGAACATTTAACATCCTCTGCCGGGGGTTCTCAATCACTTTGGAGTTTGTGGTGGTTAAGCTTGCACCATTGAATTATTTCTTCACTTGCATGCCATTATCCTGCATAGGTGTTCCAGTAGAATTATGTTGCCACAGACTTATTATGTGAGTTTTGCATTCGGGGCACGTCTCCTGCTTGGGATTGCGTCGTCAACAGGATTTTATTGTCAAACGCACACTGCCGAAGGAGAGACACGCGCCCAACGTCTCCTTGCGCGCACGATTTTATTCCCTTTCAAATCGGCCACGTGCCCGCCTGAGCAACGTAAGATATAGCACAATCTTACAGCCAAGTTGGTTATTTTTCGGAAAGCTGGCAGTAGTTGAAAATAAACGGTAACTATTCCATCGGGGTTGGCAGTTTTATAAATTATCAACCGTGCTTGTCCACATGTAGGCCGGTTTAGATGTTGATTTATGGGGTGGTTTGCACATCTCCAATAGATCTAGGTGATGAGGAACGGGCCACGGTGCACAAGTGGAATTTGACAACGTTGGTGGAGGAGGTTAGGGGGAATTTTAAGAGATGGGACACACTACAACTGACATGGAGAAGGTGAGGGGAGGGGTCCTGTAGGGGAGCCAGCTTGAGGGCTATGGTGACAGTTCCACTTCGATTGGCTCCGGGAATGTATACAGGGAGCCCAGTGATACAGTCCATGGTCAGGGCGTGGATTCAGCGGAGGAGGCACTTTAAGTTGGAAAGGATGTCGGTGCTGACGCCACTCTACGGGAACCATAGGTTTAAGCCGGGGGAGATGGACGAGGTGGAGGGAGGCGGGCCTGGAGAGGGTGAGGGACTTGTATCTGGAAGGGCAGTTTTCAGGATTGGACGAGCTGCGGGGAGATTTGAGTTGAGAGGGGGAGTGAACCTAAGTATATGCAAGTGCAGGACTTCGCAAGAAAGGAGTGGGAAGTCGTTTCCCAGGTTGGGAAGTGCCGGAGCCGATGGAGGAGAAGGGGACCGATGTTGCGGCCTTTCCCTCGCTAATTTGCCCGGCGGAGGATCTTGTTGAATTGGAGGGCGGTTACGCCACTGGGGCTGGCGGCCTGGCTGGGAAGACCTGTATGACTTTCTATGGTTGGATAGATCAAATTTGAGTTGAGGGGGTTGGAGGAGGGCTTTAAGGTGCAGTAGGGGTTGTTCATGACAATGTTAGAGGAATTGTTTGTTGAGGGGGAAGGATAGGGGATAAAATGGGAAAAATGGTACAAACTGTAGGTTATTAAGTTTGTCGTTGTGTATGTTACTGTTCCTTTTACACATGTTTGTAATAAAATACATTAAAATAATGTTGGAGCAAGGAAATAAACGAGCAGTACAAGGAATGTTGTGCATAAAATACTGCAGCACTAGATGTAAACAAGCAAAACTCCAAGTGCAAGGGAAAATGTTGGTCTGTTGCTGTTTTAAAAGTCCCTGGGGCATAGAAAGTGACGACAGTCCTTCGAATCCATGTCACATGATACAATTCGCTGTTGTTGTGGAACTAATCTTTATTTTGCAGGTCAGTCATTTACTGCTGACACCATTTGTTACTAAGTCACCCTCCTTTCTCCAATGGGGCAAAACTGTCGACAATTCTAATGCCATTCTTTTGCAGCAGGTTAATGTCTTTGTTAAAAGAGATTATGGACAGGTTGCTTGCCAATGTGTCATTGAGATCTACAGCACAGAAAAGGCCCTTCTGTCCATCCCGCCTGTGCTGGTCAAAAACAACCATCGAAGTAGTCTAATCCCATTATTCAGCACCTGGCCCATAGCCTTCTTGTGAATCTGTGGAATTCCCTGCCCAGTGAAGCAGTTGATGTGACCTCTTTGAATGTTTTGAAGGCAAAGATAGATAGATTTATGAACAGTCAAGGAATGAAGGGTTATGGTGGAGCGGGCGGGTAAGTGGAGCTGAGTTCACAAAAAGATCAGCTATGATCTTATTGAATGGCGGAGCAGTCTCAAGGGGCCAGTACGCCTGCTCCTAGTTCTTATTTTCTTATGCCATGACATCGCAAATGCACATTTAACTACTTCTTAAATGGTATGAGGTTCTCTGCCTCTACCACCCTTTCGGGTAGTGAGTTCCAGATTCCCAACACCCTCTGGGTAAAAAGAATTTTCCTCACATCCCCTTTAAATCTTCTGCCTCCTTACTTTAAACCCGGTTTTCGTTTTTGTTTTTTGTTCTTTGTTGTGGATGGTGGGGGGAGGGGTGGGTTGCTGACGTGGAGGGAGTTGGTATGGCGCTGTTCCTTAAGGGATGATGGCGGACTTCCGGTGGCGGCAATGGAGGAGTAGTTTGCACATTTGATAGCTCCCGTCTGTGACGGACCTTTGGACCTTTTTTCCCCCCTTATTTTCTTGATTTTGTGGGATAAATTGGTGAAGAATGAGACAGTGAGGAGAAATCCCCCTCCGGTGTATGGAGAATTAGACTAGAAGTGGCCGTGTGAGAAGGCAAAATCTTATAAGGAAGACGCGAGCAGAGCCGGTAACGTGGGGAAAGCATGGCGGAGAGCAAGGGCTGCGGGGAGACGGCACAGTGATCGACGGAGCAGCTGGTGAAGTTTTTCTGTGATTTTCTGTGGATAGAGTGCACAGAGCCCTCGAGAAGAAGCCCCGGGCGAGCGAGCCGACGAGGGCGATGGTGGTACCCTTTCATTGATTCCTGAACAAAGAACACGTTCTGCAGTGGGCCAAGAAGGAACGGAGCAGCACGGGTGGGGGAATAGTGAGCTGCGCATTTATCAGGACCTGGGCGTGGATTTGGCCAAGAGGCGAGCTGTGTTTAATTGGGCAAAAATGGCCCTCTTAAGAAGGGGGTGAAGTTCAGGATGTTGTACCCATCCCGTCTGTGGGTCACACATGAGGAACGGGACTTCTACTTCGAAACGCCAGACGAAGTATGGACTTTTATTAAAGAAAAGAGGCTGGAGGTGAATTAAAAGACACTGAAGCCTTGGAGAGTGGTGGCGATTTGTTGTGCTGGGCTGTACAAGTGGAAGTAGTGTTATGTGTAATAAGGGGCTGTTTGGATGGCTAATGGTAACTTTGTCTTGCAGGGAGCTGGTTAGAGGGGGGGTGGTCTTTGGGGCTGGTTCTGTTTTTGGGTGTTTATTTTTCTAAAGTGGCTGTTTCTTCACTGTTTTTTCTGATGTTTGTTTACTGGGGAATGTGATGCTTTTAATATATTTGTCCAAGTTGGGAGGGGGAGAGGTGAGAGAACAATGGGGAGACAGACTGCTTGGTGCCAGGGGCGAGCGCTATCAAGTCAGCATGGGTCAGCTGACTCACTGAAGTGCAGTGGGGGGTGAGCAGGTGTTAAGCTGGAGCTTGACTTGGGGGGTTGGGTTTCTAGTGTTGTTGCTAGGTGGGGAAAGGGGGAGCAGGAGCTGCTTTGCTGACAGGAGGGGAACTGTGACAAGGGGACAAATGGGAGGTCGGGTACTGCGAATGCCCAAGGGGGGGCTCGAGGAAGAGGAGGGCGTGAGCTAGAGGCTGGCCTAAAAAGGGTGATGGCTAGTCGATGGGGGCGGGGCGGTGGAAGCCCCCCCTACCAGGCTGATTACATGGAACGTCAGAGGGCTGAATGGGCTGGTCAAGAGGGCTCGCGTGTTTGCACATTTGAGGGGGCTGAAGGCAAACGTGGGTGGCAATGCTACAAGAGACACACGTAAAGGTTATAGAGCAGGCAAGATTGAGAAAGGGGTGGATTGGCCAAGTATTCCACTCAGGGCTGCACTCAAAGACCAGGGGGGTAGCGATCTTGATCAACAAATGAGTGGCATTCAAGGCAGGAAGAATCGTGTCAGACAAGGGGGCTTGGTGCATAATGGTGAGTGGGAAGCTGGAGGGGGTGCCGGTGGTACCCGTGAACATATATGCTCTGATTGGGACGATGTGGAATTTATGAGGCGGGTGTTAGTTAAGATCCCAGACATAGAGTCACATAATCTGATCATGGGAGGAGATTTTAACACAGTCATTGATCTGGAATTGGACCGGTCAAAATCCAGGACAGGGAGGAGGCCGGCCGTGGCAACGGAATTGAAGGGGTTTATGGAACAGATGGGGGGAGTAGACCCATAGAGGTTTGCACGGCCAAGGACGAAGGAGTTTTCTTTTTTCTCACATGTCCACAAGGTATACTCTCGCATCGACTTTTCTGTTCTGAGCAGGGCACTAATACCGGGCGTGGTAGATACTGAGTACTCGGCAATCGCAGTGTCGGATCATGTCCCACATTGGGTCGATCTACGGGTTAGTGTGGAGAGAGGGCAACACCCACTGTGGAGACTGGATGTGGGGTTGCTAGCGGACGAAGCGATCTGTGGGCGGGTTAACAAGTCCATCCAGAACTACCTGGAAACAAATGATACGGGGGAGGTCTCTG
Organism: Scyliorhinus canicula; assembly: GCF_902713615.1. Lineage (NCBI taxonomy): Eukaryota > Metazoa > Chordata > Chondrichthyes > Carcharhiniformes > Scyliorhinidae > Scyliorhinus > Scyliorhinus canicula. Next base: position 24,203,157 of record NC_052163.1, read on the forward strand.
CAGCGACGGTTTGGGAAGCTTTGCAGGCAGTGGTCAGAGGGGAATTAATCTTGCTATGGGCCCAAAGCGAAAAGGCGAAACGGGCTGAGAGGGATAGGTTAGTGGAGGAGATACTCCAGGTGGACAGGAGATACTCGGAGGCCCTGGACACGGGGCTACTGAGGGAGCGGCGGAGGTTACAGGTGGAGTTTGGGCTGTTGACCACAGGGAAAGCAGTGGAATAGTTGAGGAAGGCAAGGGGGGCGATTTATGAGTACGAGGAAAAGGCAAGCAGAATGTTAGCGCACCAGCTCAGGAAAAGGGAGGCAGCCAGGGAGATAGGTAAAGTAAAGAGTTGAGGCGGGAATACTGTCCTGGACCCAATGGGGGTGAATGAGGTGTTTAAGGACTTTTATAGTAAATTATATGAACCGGAACCCCCGGCTGGGGTTGAGGGGATGAGGCAGTTTTTGGATCAATTGAGGTTTCCGAGGTAGATGAGGATCTGGTGGAAGGGCTGGGAATGGCTGGCCCCAATTGAGATTGAGGAAATAATCAACGGGCTGGAGGGCATGCAGTCGGGCAAGGCCCCGGGGCCTGACAGCTACCCGGTGGAATTCTATAAGACGTTTTCAGAGATATTGAGCCCACTGCTGGTGCGGACATTTAATGAAGCAAGAGAGAAGGGAGTCCTCCCCCCAACAATGTCGCAGTCCTCGATTTCATTGATCCTGAAACGGGAGAAGGAACCGGAGCAATGCGGGTCATACAGGCCAATTTCTCTACTGAATGTGGATCCCAAACTGATGGCTAAGATACTGGGGGTGTATGGGGAAGTGATAGGGGAAGACCAGACGGGATTTGTAAAGGGCAGGCATCTCAAGGCCAATGCTCGAAGGCTTTTGAATGTTTGTTATGTTGCCCTCAGAAGGAGAGGAGGTGGAGGTGGTGGTAGCAATGGATGAGGAGAAGGCTTTTGATCGGTTGGAGTGGAATTACCTGTGGGAGGCGCTGGGAAGGTTTGGGTTTGGTAAGGTCTTCATTGACTGGACACAGTTGCTCTATCAGGCACCAGTAGCGAGTGTGCGTATGAACCGGCTGAGGTCGGGGTATTTTAAACTACGCCGAGGGACGTGGCAAGGATGCCCCCTCTCTCCGTTACTGTTTGCTCTGGCCATAGAGCCATTGGCCATGGCGTGGGGGGGGGGGGGGGGGGGGGGAAGAGTACCGGGCCTCGCTTTACGCAGATGACCTGCTCTTGTATATTTCAGACCCGTTGGAGGGGTTGGGGGAAGTATTGTGAATCTTGGGGGAATTTGGCAATTTTTCGGGTATAAATTGAACATGGGAAAAGCGGGATGTTCGCGATCCAGGCAAGAGGACAGGAGAAGAGACTGGGAGAGCTGCCGCTTAGAATGGTAGGAAAGAGTTTTCGATATTTGGGAATCCAGGTGGCCCGGGAATGGGAGGCACTGCACAAGTTAAACCTATCCCGGCTGGTAGAACAAATGGAAGGGGACTTTAAGAGATGGGACATGCTCCCGCTATCACTGACGGAGAGGGTACAGACCGTGAAAATGACGATTCACCCCAGATTTCTGTTTGTCTTTCAGTGCCTCCCCATCTTCATCCCAAAGGTCTTTTTCAAGCAGGTGAATAAAGTTATTTTGGGCTTTGTGTGGGCGGATAAAGTGAAGAAAGTGTTGCTGGAGCGCAGTCGGCGGGTGGGTGGGTTGGCGCTGCCGAACTTCTGCAATTACTACTGGGCGGCTAATATAGCCATGATTAGGAAGTGGGTAGTGGGGGAGGGGACATTGTGGGAGCGGGGACATTGTGGGAGCGGATGGAGGCGGCGTCATGCAAAGACACCAGTTTGGGAGCACTGATAACGGCACCTCATCCTTTCTCGCCGTCCCAGCACTCCACAAGTCTGGTGGTGGTGGCGGCTCTGAGAATCTGGGGGCAATGGAGGCGATATAAGAGAGTGGAGGGAGCATCGGTTTGGACCCTGCTTTATAATAATCATCGGTTTGTACCGACTAGGCTAGATGGTGTGTTCGGAGATGGCAAAGGACAGGAATTAGAAGGATGGGGGACCTATTTATAGACAGGAGCTTTCCCAGCTTGAAAGCCTTGGAGGATAAATTTGAATTGCCAGCAGGAAACGGGTTTAGCTATTTGCAGGTACGAGACTTTCTGAGAAAGCAGGTTCCGGCCTTTCCGCTGCTGCCGCCCCAGGGGAGACAGGACAGAGTAGTCTCCAGTACCTGGGTGGGAGAGAGGAACATAGAACATAGAGAAATACAGCACAGAACAGGAAGGTTTCAGATATTTACCAGGAGCTTACGGAGGCGAAGGAAACTCGGTGGAGGAACTTAAGGGCAAGTGGGAGGGCGAGCTAGGAGGAGAGATAGAAGCGGGTTTATGGGCGGATGCCCTAAGCAGGGTTAACACCTCCTCATCATGTGCCAGCCTTAGCCTGATACAATGTAAGGTAGTCCACCGGGCGCACGTGACTGTGGCTAGGATGAGCAAGTTTTTCGGGGTAGAGTATAGGTGTGCGAGGTGCGCGGGAAGCCCAGCAAATCATGTCCACATATTTTGGGCATGCCCGAAGCTTAGAGGGTTTTGGCAGGGTTTTGCTAAGGCAATATCCACGGTACTAAAAACACGGGCGGTGCTGAGTCCGGAGGTAGAGATCTTTGGAGTGTCAGAAGAGCCGGGGTTCAGGGGCGAAAGAGGCCGATGTCTTGGTCTTTGCCTCCCTGGTAGCCTGGAGACGGATCTTGTTAATGTGGAGGGACTCAAAGCCCCCGAGTGTAGAGACCTGGGTTAGTGACATGGCTGGGTTTCTTGTGAAGATAAAGTTTGCCTTAAGAGGGTCAATGGCCGGGTTCACCCGGAGGTGGCAGCCATTCGTCGACTTTCTCAAGGAAAATATGTCGGCAGATGCAGTATTCCTGGGGGGGGACGACCCAGCTGATTTCATGGATTGTTCGCGCCGATTAAGAGGTTTTGTGTGTTTGCACATTTGAGGAATCCGAAGGCAGACGTTGTATTTATGCAAGAGACTCATTTGAAGGTGGCGGATGAGATCAAGTTGAGGAAGGGATGGGTGGGACAGGTGTTTCATTCGGGACTGGGTATGAAGGCGGAGGGGTTGGCAATGTTAGTAATAAGAGGATGTCCTTTGCGGTGGGGAGAATAGTTGCGGACCCGGAGGGTAGATTTATAATGCTGTTCGGGAGGGTGGAAGGGAGTTATTGGCCAATAAGGAGGTCTGTGAGAAGATAGGGGTAGCTGTCCAGAACTATGTGGAGCATAGTGGGACTGGGGAGGTCTTACAGGCCAAGTTGTGGAAGGCGCTGAAGGTAGTGGTTAGAGGGGAGTTTATCTCGATTAGGGAACATATGGTTGGGGTGGAGCGGGTGGAAAGGCTGAGGCTGATGGGGGACGGAAGACACTTGGTGGGGCCTGAGGAGGCGCTGGTGAAGGAGAGGCAGAAGCTCCAAATGGAGTTTGGTTAGTGTCAACAGAGTAAGTGGTGGGACAGCTACGCAGGGCCAGAGGGGCAGTTTATGAGTATGTGGAGAAGGCGAGCAGGATGCTTGTGCATCAGCTGAAGAGGTAGGCGGTGGAGAGGAAGATTGGATGGATGAAGGACAGGGGATGCAATTAGCACTGTTGCTTCACAGCTCCAGGTCTCGGGTTCGATTCCCGGCTTGAAAAACTGTCTGTGCAGAGTCTGCACGTTCTCCCCGTGTCTGCGTGGGTTTCCTCCGGGTGCTCCGCTTTCCTCCCACAAATCCCGAAGGACGTGCTGTTAGGTAATTTGCACATTCTGAATTCTCTCTCCGTGTACTCGAACAGGGGCTGGAATGTGGCGCCTAGGGGCTTTTCACAACTTCATTGCAAAGTCAATGTAAGCCTACTTTGTGACAATAAAGATTATTATAGATTAATATATACTGGGGCCGGAGGAGGTAAATAGGATGTTAGAGGCATATTATTGTAAGTTGTACAGTTCCGAGCCCCCGGCGGGGATGAGGGCATGAGTAGGTTTTTGGATGGGCTGGAGTTTCCGAGGGTGGATGAGGTGAGGGTATAGGGGCTGGGGGCCTGATTTGTCTGGGGAAGTAATGGAGTTTGTGGGGACGATGCAATCGGGGAAGGCCGCAGGCCTGTATGGGTTCCCTGCCCACTTTTGTAAGAGGTTTGGGTCAGAGCTGAATGAAAATGAAAGTGAAATGAAATGAAAATCGCTTATTGTCACAAGTAGGCTTCAAATGAAGTTATTGTGAAAAGCCCTTAGTTGCCACATTCCGGCACCTGTTCGGAAGGGTGGTACGGGGTCCCTGTTAGGGGAGATGTACAATGAGTCGGTGGGGAGGGCTGAGCTTTCCCCCATGCTGTATCAGTCGTCAATTTCGCTCATTTTAAAGAAAAATAAAGACCTGGAGCAGTGTGGGTCGGACTGCCCGATAGCATTATTCAATGTGGATGCGAAGCTATTGGCTAAGGTGCTGGCAGTGCAGAGAATTGTGTGCCGGGGCAATAAGGGGAGACCAGGCGGGGTTCGTGAATTGGGCATTGAGTGGGGGGCGGGGATTGGGGGGGGGGGGGGGTTCGTGAATTGGGCATTGAGTGGGGGGCGGGGATTGGGGGGGGGGTGGACCATTGAGTCACTTCTTGTATATGTGTTGAAATCCCGGTTGAAAGTTTTGACAGGATTATGGGGATCTTGGAGGAGTTCAGTCTTTTGTCGGTGTATAAGCTAAATATGGGGAAATGTGAGGTATTCCCGATGAACACCCGGGTGAGGTGGGAGTGGCAGTTTAAGGAGGTTACCGTTTAGATTGGTAGGGGCAGGCGTTCGGTATCTTGGGATACATATGGCGCAGAGCTGGGCCCAGCCAGACAAATTGAATCTGGCAAAGTGGTGGAGAGAATGAAGGAGGACATTAGGAGGTGAGATGTGTAGTTTTTGTCATTGGCTGGAAGGGTCCAGATTGCAAAGATAAAGGTGTTCCTGAAGGTTTTGTTCGTGATCCAGAATCTTCCAATTTTCGTGCGCAATTCTTTTTTTTGTAGGGTGAATAAGCTGATACTGGGTGGGTAAGTTTCCCCGGACCAGGAAGCTGTTTCTGGAAAGGGACAGGTGGGCAAAGGGGCTGATGCTGCCGCATCTGCAGAACTATTGGGCGGGGACATAGTTATGGTACGGAAGTGGGTGGTGGAGGAGAGGTCGGTGTGGGGAGGGATGGCGGAGGCTTTGTAAAGGGACCAGTCTGAGGACGCTATTGTTGGCACCTCTTCCGTTCTTACCGGCCAAGTACTCCACGATCCAGGTACTCCAGGTGGTGGTGTCAACGTTGAGGGTGTGGAATCAATGTCGGCAGCACTATAGGATGGAAGGCATGTCCGTGTGGGCCCTGATGTATGGCAACCACAGGTTTCTTCCGGCGGGACTGGATGTGGGTTTTCGGGGGTGAGGTGATTGTGGGATAGAGTATTTTCGAGATCTGTTTGTGGGGGTGGGGGTGGGGGGGGACACCATTTGCTGAATTGGAGGAGCTAGAGGAGGTGTTCTTGCTGCCGAAGGGGTATGGGTTCAGGTAACTGCAGGTGAGGGGGTTCTTGAGGAAGGAGTTGGGTTCTTTCCCGCAGTTGCCGCCTCCAGCACTGCAGGACAAGCTTCTGTCTGAGGATGAGATAGGCGAGGGCAAGGTGTCAGATATATACGGGGAGCTGAGGGAGAGGGAGCTCCAGTGGAGGGGGTCCAGCACAAGTGGGAGGAGGAGTTGAGAACGGCGATGCAAGAGTGAGGCGCTGAGGAGGATAAACCCGTCTTCATCGTGTGCAACCCTTCTTCGTAGGCAGCACGGTAGCATGGTGGTTAGCATAAATGCTTCACAGCTCCAGGGTCCCAGGTTCGATTCCCGGCTGGGTCACTGTCTGTGTGGAGTCTGCACGTCCTCCCCGTGTGTGCGTGGGTTTCCTCCGGGTGCTCCGGTTTCCTCCCACAGTCCAAAGATGTGCGGGTTAGGTGGATTGGCCACGCTAAAATTGCCCGTAGTGTCCTAAAAAGTAAGGTTAAGGGGGGGTTGTTGGGTTACGGGTATAGGGTGGATACGTGGGTTTGAGTAGGGTGATCATTGCTCGGCACAACATCGAGGGCCGAAGGGCCTGTTCTGTGCTGTACTGTTCTATGTTCTATGTTCTAAGACTGAGTCTCATATGGTTTAAGGTGGTGCATTGGGCTCATATAACGGTCCAGGATGAGTATGTTTTTTTCAGGAGTGGAAGATAGGGGTGGGCTGAGTGCAGGGAGTCCGGCGAACCATGTCCATATGATTTGGGCATGTCTGAAGTTGGAGGGGTTCTCGAAAGAGTTTGCGAACGTAATGTCGAAGATCTTGGGAGTGGAGGTGGCGCCGAGCCCGTGGGTGGTGATATTTGGAATGTCGGAGGGTCCGGGAGTGCTGGTGGGGGGAGGGGCTGATGTGGTGGCCTTTGCCTCCCTGAAAGCCCGGAGGTGGATCTTGTGAGCGGGACTTGGAGCTGCCGAAAATAGGGGCATGGGTGGACGACTTGGCAGAGTTCTTCCGCCTGGAATAAAAATGAAGTTCGCCATGAGAGGGGCAGAGGAGGCGTTCTCCACAAGGTGGAGGCTATTCATTGACTTCTTTAAGGGACAGTAGCTCATCTGTGGGGGCGGGTGGAGCGAGGTTGTTTGGGTTATGGGGGCTGGGTGTAAAAAGAGGGAGTGGAGGGTGTTGTATGGGAAAATGGAGGTGATTGTGCATGTTTAACTGCTGCTGTTGTTGGTTGCTTGTTTCTGTTCTTCGTATATTTGAAAATACCTCCAATAAAATATTTTTAAAAATGTATCCTCTTGCCTTGTTCGTCCTCACCAAGTGCATCACCTCACATTTATCCAGATTGAAGTCTATATGCCACAGATCAGCTCATCTGACCAGCCCATCTATATCTTCCTGTAATCTAAGGCAATCCTCCTCACTATTTACCACCAATTTTCATAACATCCGCAAATTTACTGATCCGACCCTCCTACATTAATGTCTGAATCATTTATATAAACCACAAACAGTAAGGGCCCCAACACTGATCCCTGCGGGACCCCACTGGACACAGGTATCCAGTCAGAAAAACACCCCTCGACCATCACCCAGTGCTGCCTGCCACTCAGCCAATTCTGGGTCCAACTTTCCTTGGATTTCATGGGCTCTTCCCATTGCTGCCAGTCTCCCATGTGGGACCTTATAAAAAGCCTGGCTGAAGTCCAAGTAGACTAGGTTTAAAGCATTGTCCTCATCTACACAGCTGGTCACCTCTTCGAAAAATTTAATCAGGTTAATCATATTGACCATTCTTGATTAATCCCTGCCTCTCCAAATGCAGATTAATTATTAATCTCAGAATTGCTTCCAATAGTTTCCCCACCACTGAGGTCAGACTGACTGAAATGTGGTATCATGCTTTATCCCTTCTTGAATAATGGTGCCGCATTGGTTATCCTACAATCCTCCGACACCTCTCCTGTGGCCAGAGAGGAACTGAAAATTATTGCCTCACTCAACAGCCTGGGAGACATTTTATTTGGCCTTGGAGATTTATCTACTGCCAGACACTCGGAATCTCCTCTCTGTCTATGTAAATCTACTTTATCACAGTCCATGTCCTGGGTTCACTGGATTTGTTGGTCCCACCCTTTTTCTTTATTGAAACATTATTGAATCTGGGCAGCAGGGTAGCATGGTGGTTAGCATAAATGCTTCACAGCTCCAGGGTCCCAGGTTCGATTCCCGGCTGGGTCACTGTCTGTGTGGAGTCTGCACGTCCTCCCCCTGTGTGCGTGGGTTTCCTCCGGGTGCTCCGGTTTCCTCCCACAGTCCAAAGATGTACGGGTTAGGTGGATTGGCCATGTAAATTGCCCGTAGTGTCCTAATAAAATAAGGTTAAGGGGGGGTTGTTGGGTTACGGGTATAGGGTGGATACGTGGGTGTGAGTAGGGTGATCATGGCTCGGCACAACATTGAGGGCCGAAGGGCCTGTTCTGTGCTGTACTGTTCTATGTTCTATGAAACAAGTTGGCCCTGTACTCTCCCCATTTCCTTCTTGAATGCATCCCGCAGTTCTGTCACAGTGTTACCTGAAGGTGTCTGCTCCCAGCCCACTCTGCGACTGTCTAAAAAATAAATCCTGAACTGAACTAGGGTGGCAAACATTGACTCAGGAAAGAAGAGCAGGAATTTGTGCAGCATTGTTCTTGCCAATTTTGGACCATCCCACACATATTGAAAAGAGAGAGTGCCACGCTTGCCTAAAGGAAGAATTACCGAGGAATTACAGGCTGCGTCTCCGCAGCTCTGCTGAAAGTCAGTCTGCAGACACATTTCAGGTTAAATGGCATTTTTCCATTGGGGTAAGAGGACAACTTGGTGCCAAATCAAAACCACAAGGTCTCTGTTGTCTCCTTCAACTCAGTGAAAGGAACAGCTTGGCTGAATTCCAACCCCCATTTGCAAATAAAAGATGAAATAATCACCTAAGCCTGAACCATTAAATTTTAATTTTGGCTCAGTTCCATCAAACAGTCCATATTTGAGGAGACAGAGCCTTGATTGCACCTCCTCCTATTTCTTTTTAATATCATGTAAGTTTTATACGAGTGAGGTGATTGATTTTAGATATTGCCTAAAATATTGGGCGGGATTCTCCAACCCCGCGCTGGTCGCGGGCCGTTCTACGCGGCTCGCCCACCGATTCTCCGGCCCGCATGGGCCGAGCAGCCGTAAAAAAAGAGCCAAGTCCCACCGGCGGCGTTCTAACCTGCTCTGAGCTGGCAGGACCTCGGCATGTAAGGGTCAGGTAGCCTTTGGGGGGAGGGGCCTCCTTTCATACGCGTAGTCCTGCGCCATGTTGCGTTGGGGCTGGCGGAAGGAGGCCACTGTGCAGGCGCTTGTTGGCGCCGGCACAACTGCGCATGCACGGATCCCGCGGCGCACAGTTCGCACCGGGACCTGCGGCTGGAGCGGCACGGACTGCTCCAGCGCCATGCTGGCCCCCTGGAGGGGCCAGAATTAGTTGTGGGAGCGGCCCATTCACGCCGTCGTAAAACGCGACGGCATTTACGACGGCGTGGACACTCTGCCGCAGGATTGGAGAATCCCGCCCATCATACCTGGGGTTTAAATGTTGTAGACATTGGCATTGAAACTATGCTAGTGATTAATAAGTAACGTATACTGTGAAACCACCTGCTTTGGTGATGGAATAACAGATTGGGAAATAAACCTAAATAATACAGCTACCAAGTTGTGACATTGCTGAGGGGGTTAAATGTGTAACTCGTTCAATAATTAAAATTCCAAAATTGCATCAGCCTTACGACACGGGAACAGGCATTCGTCAGGATAGTAAATCAATCCTTTCAAACTTACTTGGTTAACCTTGTGTAAATATGTCACTTGAAAATGTCTTTGATACAATTTATTTTCATTTTAGTTTCCTTTTTGCTTTCTAACAAGCTCACTGCTATTTTATCTGCCAAATTGCAAGGTGAACTGCTTGTTAGGCTGAGCACATCATTTCTATTTGCCCAGAGGATTAACTATGTGTGGTTTTGAAATTCAGACATTTGCTTGGTATTAATCTTGTGTGCGCTTTGCTAAATGCGTTTGTGTACACTTTCAGCAATGTGTCATACCCTTGCTTATGCTTGTGCAGCTGGTGAAAATTCTTCTGCCAATGAATAATGAGCTTCATTGTACACCGAAGCTACATTGCAACAAATTAACACTCGTTATTCAAATTTATGTGTCACTGGATTGCAATTGTTTTAGTAATAGCCTCAAAAACATGTCCCAGATATTTGCATCCGTCTTTTTAAAATTTATTTTTTTTCCACAGATTCTCCTGGCTTCAGACCAACGTACAAAATAGGTAGGCCTCACGTATATACTCTTGGGCTGTCTGTTTAAATCTCGTGGGTGGGAAGGTTTCAATTGTATTATCCATGTTCAAGCTGAGTCCAGACAAGCAGATGAGAGTAAATGACTTGGCACTAAAATTCAGAGGGGTGATCTGTTTTACTTTTGAAAAAAAATAATGCTCGACTTTCTCTCTCTGAAGTTTGGTTTTCGAACAATATGAGCTGTTTTACAGTTCCATCACACATCCAGCTGGTTTCAAACTGTACCTCTATAATTTGCAAATTGATAATAGAAGTGTCACATTAAGCAACCTGCCGCCAACAGTGCCAATTAAAGATATCCAATCTTTAATGCACTGGGTATGGTTGGAATGCAATAAAGGCTGTGATTCTCTGGGGCCTCCCGGCAGCCAAGGAAATCCCGATGGCCCGCTGAATAGGGTTAAAAACGGGATTCACACCGAGCATTAAATCCATTTCAAGTCTCCTGACCTGCCCCGCCGGCCATGATGGGATTCCCTCCCCTGCTGGTGGGATCATGCAAAGTGCTCATCTGCATTTATTTGAATGCAATGAATGGGTTGGAAGCCTGATATAACTGGTGCTTGTGATGCTCCTCTCCCCACCCGCCCCTGCCCTACCCAGCCATGAATCACATGGGTGCGATTTGGTGCAAGAATTTAAAAATGGGTTCCTGGGTCACGGACTCTGAGGGGGAGTAGGGAAGTAAATGACTTTCCAAATGTAATCTGGCTTGCAGAGGGGGGTTTGTCTGGTTACCTAAGGATTGTTCGCAGGTGATTGTACTCTGGAGGGGTGCAATGGGGGTGCCATCACTGAACCTCTACTGTTGCTGTGAAAGACCAGCAACTCACTCCTTAGATGTAACTTTCAGGCACCTGACTGGTAATGCTGATGAATGATGTCAGTTTCATTGAAGAGCTGTGAGCTCTGTTCCTCATGTTAATTTCCACGCACCCCTCCCATCTGGAGACCCTCATAGTTGTATCAGCACGCCGTTCAAAGAGGTTGGCATGGTTAATCTCAGGACCATCAGGTAGGTGTTGGGACACCTTATTGGACTCTTTAAATGCACAGCTCTACAGCAGATGAAGCAGCGATTAGCAGAGGTTAGATGCACCAGTAGCTGCTGAATTCCTCTTTGGCATACAGCCCCTGACAGAGTAAAGACTTCATTGTTGAGTTAATCAACTAATGCTCTCTTAAGGCATAGGTGACGTCTCCCGGTCCTGCATGTTAATCTAGCCCCATTTGTATCACACAGTATCAGTTTATGAATCCCCGACCCACCCAGGAGACCTAAACTGCTTTCCGACACAACCTCTGTGTTAAACATTGGCTGCATATGTCATTGCTGCAAAGTTCCCAGCAAAGACGCACATCTCTCAACAACTATCATCATTAGGAAGTGCCCTCAATTCAGCTTTTTTTATGTTACCTTTTCTGAGTTACAAAGCTAGGGCTCAGAGTGTGGACAGTGGCGAACCCCTAATCCAGCTCCTTGCCTGCTCCAAAAACCAATTCAAATTGAAACCAATTCATGGTCCCCACAAGGGTACCAGATCTGAGCCAAAAGGCAGAGCAGATACTACACTTGATCTTAGGCAAAAGGCCGATTCAGCTTCTTAAGATAGAGCCACATGACAGCACAGTATGAACATCTCCACCACACAAACAGCTGCCACAATTCTGGCAAGAAGGCACAAGGGTCACTCAATTGGACCCCCCCTCATTAGACTCAGGAAACCCAGGAGAAGGGCCACATCGCCCATCACAAATATCCTTTGTCGCGCCCAGAGGCTCTCCATTTGTGCAAGAGGGATTCTGAGGAATGGAAATGTGCAGAGTAAGGGGTGGGTACAAGTCACTGACTGGGATAGGGTTTCTGTGTCAAATCGATCTCCTGGAAGGGGGTTGGAATTCACCAGAACTTGAGGCTCACCATTACTGAGGGAGAGAAGGGAGGGGTCACTCCGACTGATGCTGTGGATGAACATTAGGGGACGTGCGGCTGTGTAAGTGACCGTGTAAACTGATTGACATGACGAGCAGCTCATCAATGCTGCGCTGGGAGGTGGGAATGGTGAGGGTTGCCTAGCCACAGGATGACCATAAGAATGGGGGGGAAATGGAGGGTCAAAGGATGCAAGAGCTTTCTGACTGGCTCGCTTTCTCACCTCCCCTGCTCACAGATGAAAGGTGGATTTTGGAATGCTGTCCCCTTTAACAGCTGTCCATCTGGCCAATGCCGTTGTCACTGATGCACGGTAGTGAGAGTGCCAGGGCCAGCCCAGACAGACCTTGCACGACAGGTGCCTGTCCCTGAACAGCAGGGACCTGTGGTGAGGCTCAAGTGCTGGCTCTGAACCAAGGCAGCAGTACAATAAGCCGCGTGTCTTTAGGAGTTGCTGGTCTTTTAATCAGCTATTGGACACATTGTGCCATCAAAGACTCTGGCTTAACAAGGAGATTGTGTGGTACTTGTGCCAGGTTCTCTCAGGCCTTGCACAGAGTGGGAGGAGGACGCCCGCTCCTGTTGGCTGTCAAGGTAAATGCTGCCTGAAATGATTTGCCTCTCGCTCTTTACAGTTTGCGAGGGGGTTCTGTGCGGGATCTCCCAAACATCTGCACACAGGTGCATCCGCGATGTCATGGAGGCCCCATGCGCTCAGGTATCAGACTACATCACCTTTCACCTTGAACAGGCCCAGCAGGATGCCCGGGCTGCAGGATTCACTGCCATTGCTGGCATGCCTCACGTCCAGGGGTTAATCGATGGCACACATGTCACCATCTGAGCACCGGCTCGACAGAGGTGCCCTTCATTAGCAGGAAGGGGTTCCACTCCTTGAATGTGCAGTTGGTGAATGATCATCAACTGCACAACATGCACTATGTGCAGGCTGTCCAGGCAGCTGGCACAATGCATTCATCCTGGCACACTCTAAGGTTCCCGGCGCATTCGAGGTGCTCCCTCGGAGGGAGGCATTGACTAGTGGGTGATGAGGCTTACCCACTGAGGTCATGGCTAATAACACCTGTGTGGAGCCCCAGACCAAATCGTGGAACCATTACAATGAAGCCCACTCTGCAACCAGGAGTGCCATTGAGCATTGCATTGGGCTGCTCAAAAGGGGATTGTGCTGGGATTACTCGGGGGTGGATTCTGAGGGGGATGTGTTAGAGGGTTGCAAGGATTTAAGGGCAGATGCCAGAAGTTAGGGACGGGAGTAATGCCATGGGTGAACAGATGGGTACTCACCCTGGTAGCCCAAAGGAGGTCATTCATCTTCTTACGGCATTGCAGGCCAGTCCTCCTAGTCATGCTGCCAGCACCCACGGCCTTTGCCACCTCGTCCCAGGTTTGGGACTTGACATGGACTTGGTGTCTTCTGGGAAATAGGGGGCAGGATTCTCCCAACGGGCGGCTAAGTGCCCACACCGGAGTAAAAACGGGAGTGTTTTACTCCGGCGTCAGCACCCGTTCCGGGATCCCATTCTACGGCCCACAGGGGGCTAGGATGGCGCTGGGTAAGCCTCCGCCGCCCCAGCTGCCGATCCTGGCCTGAACCCAGCGCCACGTGGTGCGCGCATGCGCAGTTGAACCGGCACCAACTAGCGCATGAACAGTGGCCTTCTTCCCCGCCGCGGCCACAATGCCAAATGATTGCAGAGTGGGCTTCATTGTAATGGTTCCACGATTTGGTCTGGGGACTCCACACAGGTGTTATTAGCCATGACCTCAGTGGTTAAGCCTCATCACCCACTAGTCAATGCCTCCCTCCGAGGGAGCACCTCGAATGCGCCGGGGACCTTCGAGTGTGCCAGGATGAATGCATTGTGCCAGCTGCCCGGAGAGCGTGCAGGAGCCAGTGCGGAGGAAAGGAGGCTGGGGGGCAGAGAGGCCAGCCCGCCGATCGGTGGGCCCCGATCACGGGCCAGGCCACTACAGAGGCCCCCCCCCCCTCCCGGGGTCGGACCCTCTCCCCTCCGCAGGCCGCACCCGGACCCTTCAACGCCGAGGTCCCGCCAGCCCAGAGCAGGTTAGAACGGCGCCGGCGGGACTCGGCATTTTGTTGATGGCCACCCGGCCCATCCGGGCCAGTGAATTGATGCATACCCCGAGCGGCGCCGCGTTGACCTCGCCGGCGCCAATGGCGACGATTCTCCGCATTGCATCCGGCATTGGGGTGGCGTGCCTGTACTTTCCTCCATGGCGTCGGCATCCATTCCAGGACCCCATTCGGCGGCCCACAGGCGACCAGGATGGCGCAGGGGCAGCCTCCGCCGCCCCAGCTGCTGCTCCCGGCCTGAACCCAGCGCCGCGGGGTGCGCACATGCGCGGTTGAACCGGCACCTACTGATGTCCGCATCCAGGAAGTTCTGGAAAGATAGTCTGTGCTGAGGGGAAAGTTTAAAAGCTGCTCCAGCTCATCAAGGAGAACAGGTGACTCCCGACCCCAGAGAATCACTCGCCTGGGGAATTGGGAATCTGACGAGGTTCAAGTGGGAAGAGTGATCGCCCATTTGCGGGAACTGAATCTCGCCTCTTCGGTGCTTCTAGCGCCAGTGGGAATCATTTTGGTTTTTCTGCTGGCACGAGTACTTAGTCTGCAAACAGGAGAGTTGCGCTGAAAGCCACATTAGAATCCATAGAATCCCCACAGTGAAGAAGGAGGCCATTTAGCCCATCGAGCCTGCATCGACCTTCTGAAAGAACATCCTAACTAGCCCCCACCTCTCATAATCCTACCTAACCTGCACATCTTTGGACACTAAGGAGCAATTTAGCATGGCCAATCCACCTAACCTGCACATTATTGGACTGTGGGAGGAAACTGGAGCACCTGGAGTTTGCTAATGTGTAAACTCCATACAGACAGTCACCCAAGGCTGGAGTTGAACCTGGGTCCCTGGCGCTGTGAGGCAGCTGTGCTAGCCACCGTGCTGCCCCTATTGCTAATTACTCAAGTTTTGAAAAGGAGGACAGAGTAAAATAGGGGAGGGAAACTCATATTTATTCAGAGACAAAGTAGCAACAGAAAACATTCTAAGGGGGCTACGTACAATAGTGCCAAAAATGAGTGCTGGGATCATGATAGTGATTGACCTGCATCCATTGATCGCAGCACCCACACCAGACCAACGTCATGCTGCCTTCGCATTTCAATTACTTCAGCATTCAGCCAACACTAACCATACTGTTAATTGATTGGACACATCAGCAGGGGACAATGTGGTTAGCACCATTTATAGCTACACTGCACCAATCAAAGGGGAGTGTGGTGAATGTATTATGGCAACCATTCACCACTGTATTACATTACATTGCATTGTATCATGTTGGTGCCCTTGTGGCCTCCGCCCTTGGCTCCGCCCCCTTGGGGGAGGTATATAGACCTGCTGCCTGCAGGCGGCTCACAGTACAGAGCAGTCGCAGGCAGGCACAGTTCTAGCTGATTAAAACCACTGTTCACTTCAACTCTCTGTCTTGTGTGAATTGATGGTCGCATCAGGGAGTTGCATTGTGATTGGAGCAGGTGCTAGTAGACATGCAGGAAGTGAATCTCACCTGGGAAACAATGAAGAATGGCCCAACTTGGGAGAGCTCGGGCTCCAAATTCTTCAGACTGTGCGTTGAGGCCTTGCTGGAGGAGGATGCGGGAAGGAGAGATGCCCTGCAACCAGAGGAGACCCTCCAGACCAATGTACAGAAAGCAGTGGAAGCTGATAGCTGCAGAGGCCAATGGAGGGGCATAGCCCCAAGGCACCATATCCTAAGCCCAGGGAGAGACCAGTGATAATCAGTATCGAGATGGCTATTGCTTCCACCGGGGAATGTTGATGGGTACACACAGAAATGCTTAGCGGATTGGGAAGCCTGTGAGGAAAACTGTGGTCAGTGTGAAGGAGCACGGAGGAATCTCACACCAACTTGGCACAGTGCTTTCCAGTATGGAAGTGATGGTCAGTCACAAACTCGTGAAGCGACCATGGTACAGTGTCTGCTGGCTGACGTTACAGCTTCTATTGCAGCACAAGCAGCACAAGCAATCATCCAATGTCTGCGAGCTAGTGTGGAAGCTTAGAGTGTGCCACTCAAGATAGCGCTTTCTGCCTTCTGATATATATTAATGATCTATAATCTAGATCTTCGTGAGTAGGGGACAATTTCAAAGTTTGCCGATGACATGAAACTTGGAAGCATTGTAAACTGTGAGGAGGATTGTAGAACCTAAAAGGACATGAAGAGGTTGGTAGAATGGGCAGATAGGCGGCAGATGAAGTTCAATGCGGAGAAGTGTGAGGTGATGAATTTTGATAAGAACATGGACGAACAATGTAAATGAAGAGGTACAATTCTTAATGGGGTGCAGGAGCAGAGACGCCTCAGTTTATATGTCCATAGATCATTCAAGGTGGACAAAAAAGTTAATAAAGCATACAGTATTCTGAGCTTTATTAATGGGAATATAGACTACCAGAGCAAGGAGGTTATGCTCAACTTACACAAAACATTAGTTAAATCTCAGCTGGAGTATCGTGTACAGTTCTGGGCACGAAACTATAGGAAGGATGTGAACTCATTGGAGAGAGTGAAGAAGAGGTTTTTCAAGGAAGGTTCTAAGGATGAGAAATTTCAGTTATGAGGATAGAATAGAAAGGTTGGGACTGTTCTCCTTGGAGAGAAGAAGGCCAAGAGAAAATTTGATGCAGGTGTTCGAAATCATGAGGGGGCTGGACAGAATAGATAGGGAGAAACTGTTTCAGCTCATAAAATGATCAAGAATCGGAGGGCACAGATTCAAGTGATTTGCAAAGGAATCAAATGTGGTGTGAGAAAAAAGTTTTTAACACAATGAATGGTTCGGATATGGAATGCGCCGCTGGATGTGTGCTGGAGGCAAGTTCAAGAGGGGGACTTCAAGAGGGCATTAGATGATCATTTGAATTGACACAATATGCAGGGGTTATGGGAAAAGGCAGGAGAGTGGCGCTATGTCAAGATGCTCATTTGGAGAGCTGGTGCAGACAGGATGGGCCGAATGGTCACCTTCTGCAACCAGTCCGAGACTCTCAGACTTCTATCAGTGGAGTTATCGATTAGAGTGTGCAAAGAGGCTCACAGGGTGTTAAAACAGCCCAGCTAGCTGCCAACCAGCTGACCAGTAAGTTTCCTGAGGTGGCGCCCTAGGAAAGAGGCAGTAACTCCATGGAGTAAGAATCTCCTTTCCTTTCTCAGGAAGCCAGCATTCAGCCTCCTACCACTGAAACTCTTCCTGTGTCCTTGTCAGCTAGCCATCCTCAGTGGCTGTTACCCATGCCGAGTTGGTGCAGTCCACAATTGGGTCTTCTCAGTCTAGAGCAGCTCAAGAGCCTGCAGAGACCATTTGCAGTCTCCCTGCTAAATCATCAATCTTCCATCAACCAAGTTGCTCTCACTGGGGTAGCACAGCATAGGATCACTAGGACAGGCGAAGACACATAGAGGGCAGACACTAAGGGGATGTACAAGTTGACGTTTGTGGTTAATACAGCATCAATTCATTTATAAATTTTATTTGGAATGTTTAGTTTGAGGTTACTTTTATTTTTGTATTATGGCCAAGGGAGCACAGTGCTGGTCAGTGACAGAGGGGAAGTAAGGTGCGGGACTGGTGGTGATTTGGGAATTAGGGTTGTAGCTGCTGCTACTGCACTCTGATGGGTTCTCCATGGACAACCTGGACAAAAAGGGGATGTCAAGGATTCCTCCCCCTTCCACTTCCTCCTGCTCTTCATGCTCCTGCTTCTCAGCTACTTTCCATTTTGCTGGTGGTATGGGCCACCATTTTGGCGAGGTGTGCACTGTGTAGTAGGCCACCACAAAATTGACATCCGATCTGCCGACTACTCCAGGGTTTCTCCAAAGCTGTTCAGGCAGCCACTGTTTCCGTATGCCAGTGGTTTCCATTGTCACATACCCGTGTGGCAAAATGGCTTTTATTAAATACATGCTGCCCACATATGCATGGATTGCACACCTGAATCATCAGTTGTGCTGTCAGTGGACAGCCCTTGTAACCACGCCCCCACCCTCTGGTTTTCCATGCTGGCACAAATGCGGCTGGCGCAGGAGACTGGCACAGAATGAAGTCATCGTGGCTGCTGCCAGGATATCATGTGATGATCTGCAAAATCTGCTGCAAATATCACACACCAGCTGGACGTTAAAGGAGTGGATTTGTTTTCAACTGCAGTACAGGGACAGAGTTGTTATGCTCCACCTATTTAGTAATGTGTGTGCAGTCAATGGTTCCTGCACCATGGGGAAGTCTGCAGTCTTAGCAAAACCTTGTGCTCGCTCGCCTACTTCTCTCTGACCAAGGATAATGAAGTTTAGTCAGCTCCCATTGAAATGGACAGCTTCAGTGACTTCCCTTACATAATAATAGATGGGAAACTACGAGATGTTACAAATATCCCCAGCCTGGACAGAGGCAGACGCATAAAGGTTCATTGCCTCAATTGCCTTCACAGCTGCTGACAAAACAATTCTTGCCCTGCTCTGTGGGTGCAGTTGTGGCTCCAGCATGTGAGACGTTTCAGTGAGGCGCCTTTACTGAAGCCCAGACATTTCACATGTCATTTCAGGGAGGACAATTGCCCCCTGAACACCCTCGGTGGTATATGGTCTCCTGCTGAGAACCCCTCCTTTCCCTCTTCCTCTCCCTCACTCTTTCAGCAGCTTGTCCTGCTTTGTGCAATCTCTGCTCATTCTCCAAGTCCTGTATATTCCAAGGGGAATGGTGACTGGTACACTCATGCCTGGAAGCAAGTAGTTTGTCCAGAAGCCTTGATGTTACCAAAAGCTCCTTCAGGACCTGCCACATCAGTCCCTGTAGAATTTCTGCAATTTCAAACAACTGTGAAAAGTACAAATCACTTGCAGAATCGATGCAGCAGCTAGCTGAAAGAAGTCAAGCAACAATGAATCCATAAATAGTTGACAATCGCTTTAAATAGCATTGCTGGGCAGTCCTTGCTGCTGAATGCATGTGTAGCTGTGCGAGGTTAAGACAAGGTGTTAGCTGGACGTTGAGCTCCAAAATGGCATCACTATTATCAAATCAGCGTTATATGCTGATTGACAGCACAATCTCCCTGTTCTCTTTTGGTGGCCATTCACGGCATTCCGTGAATGCCCTCACCAATATGGCGTCTGGTATGATTCGCCCCAAGGTTCTGTGATGCTCCATGGACACCATTTTGGAGCTCTAAGGGCACTCAGAGTGCCCTGAAAATGGATGCAAATGACTCTAATTTATTTTCCTTAGACTCTGGGGAAGGCAGTGTTATAAGGTAGCCAAAGGAGAATCCGTCCAAATAATCTCGTGGGAATGAATGACTTGGCATTGGGATATGCTGATATGTGGAGAGCCTAATCTCAAGGCAGAAGTTGTATAAACAATCTGAGGAGGGAAAAGCAAAACACAGCCAAACGGAGTCAATTTCCCTCCTCTTTTCTGTGCTTTTGTGATTTGAGCCGTGAGCTTGAGGGATCATCTCACATGGAAGAAAACTGGGCAAAGATTCACCCATCTACCCATCCATCCATTCAACAGCTTAACCTCTGACCCATCTCCAGCTCAACAAAAATCCTCAGGTATTACTTAGTGATGCCAAAGGGTTTGTGCGACATTTCTGCGCAACTTGTGATGTCACACTTGGCTTCAATGAAACGGACTTGGATTAGCCGTCAGTGCATATCAGCTGGTCAACCTATCCAGGTTATTTACTCGGAAATGATATGGAAAACTACGGATGAGGAGTATTTTTGTCCTTTTTCTGTTCGCTGTCAAACAAGCGAACCGATCACAACGAACGACTGGCTTATCAACTTTGTGCCCCATTTGTTTTTGGGACGGTGGCAACTCCACCGGCAGGATTTATTACCCATCCTTTTTATCCCTCATGATGTGGCACTGGAGTCACATATGGGCCAGACCAGGTAGTGTTGGCAGATTCCATTCCCGAAAGGCCCTGACTGCAGCAGTTGATGGGCTTTAGTCACAATCTGGCAGTTATTATATAATCATTTCCAGATTTATTGAAGCCAATTTCAGAACTTTCCATGGT
Organism: Scyliorhinus canicula; assembly: GCF_902713615.1. Taxonomy (NCBI): domain Eukaryota; kingdom Metazoa; phylum Chordata; class Chondrichthyes; order Carcharhiniformes; family Scyliorhinidae; genus Scyliorhinus; species Scyliorhinus canicula. The sequence goes on from NC_052163.1 coordinate 24,223,231, forward strand.
GGGATCATGAAGCCATGACCTCTTGACGTTGTTGATTCAGTGCCATCACCATCATACATTTGGCTGAAAGGTCTTTTAAAGCACTTCTGCAGCAATAAATCTCTGCAAATAACCACGCGACTTATACTGAGTAGAGAGAGGTAATTGAGCTGGTATTAGCTCATGAGAAGCATGGCGAAAGACCAGCAATGTAAAACATTCTGTAAAACAGATGACCAAGGACAATCACTAGATCAGTGCCTCCATTTTCAGATTGCCATGCTGCAGAATTGCAAGTAGTCCACGACTTTGGGAGATGCTGATGGAGTGGAAATGCTACCCGACTAATAACCCAGAGACCTAGGGCAGGGGCTGGGGATTTGGGTTCAAATCCCACCATGGCAGCTGGTGGAATTCCGGTTCACAGAATTCTTAAGAGGGAGGGTGAGCAACCAGAGGCTGGATTCTCCCGTACCCGGCGAGGCGGGGGGTCCCGGCGGGACGGAGTGGCGTTTACCACACTGGCGTCGGGCCGCCCCAAAGGTGCGGAATCCTCCGCACCTTCAGGGGCTAAGCGGGCGCCGGAGTGGATTGCGCTCCACCGGCTGTCGTGGACGGCCTTTGGCGCCACACCACATGGGGCCAAAGGGACTCTGCCGGCCGGCGCGGTTCCGCGCATGCGTCGGAGCGTCAGCGGCTGCTGACGTCATCCCCGCGCATGCGCGTGGGGGTTTCACCTTAGCACCGGCGCGTAGGAAAAGAGTGCCCCCACGGCACAGGCCCGCCCGCGGAACTGTGGGCCCCGATCGCGGGCCAGGCCACCGTGCCCCCCCCCCCCGGGGCCAGATCGCCCCACGCCCCCCCCCCCCCTCTCAGGACCCCGGCGCCCGCCGGCGCCGTCAGGTCCTGCCGGTACAGGAGCTAGTCCAATTTACGCCGGCGGGACCGGCATAGAACAAGCGGGACTTCGGCCCATTGCCGGAGTTGGAGAATCGCCCGGGGGGGGGGGGGGGGGGGGGGGGGGGGGCGCTGTGAATGGCCGGCGACTGGCGCGGCGCGCTTCCTGCCCCCGCCAAATCTCCGGCGCCGGAGGATTCTGCAGCCTGCAGGGGCGGGATTCACGCCACCCCCGACGATTCTCCGATCCGGCGGGGGTTCGGAGAATCCTGCCCCAGATGTCGTGGTGCACATAGGCACCAACGACATAGCTAAGGAAAGGAATGAGGATCTAAAAAGTGATTTTAGGGAGTTAGGTTAGAAGCTAAAGAGCAGGACAAGCAAAGTAGTGATCTCAGGATTGCTACCGGTGCCACATGCAAGTGAGGCAAGGAATAGAGAGCGAGTGCAGCTGAACATGTGCTACAGGGCTGGTGCAGGAGGGCAGGCTTCAGATAAGTGGATCATTGGGATATCTTCTGGGGCAGGTGGGACCTGTACATGAAGGACGGATTGCACCTAAACTGGAGGGGTACCAATATCCTGGGTGGGAGGTTTGCTAGAGCTCTTTGGGAGGGTTTAAACTAATTTGGCAGGGGGATGGGAACCAGAGCTATGGATCAGAGGATGGAGCAGCTGTTGAACAGGTAGAAATGGCTGCATAACGTTAGCATAGTGGTTAGCACAATTGCTTCACAGCTCCAGGGTCCCAAGTTCGATTCCCGGCTTGGATCACTTGGTCTGTGTGAAGTCTGCACATTCTCCCCGTGTGTGCGTGGGATTCCTCTGTGTGCTCCGGTTTCCTCCCACAGTCCAAAGATGTGCAGGCTAGGTGGATTGGCCATGATAAATTGCCCTTAGTGTCCAAAATTCCCTTAGTATTGAGTGGGGTTACTGGATTATGGGAATAGGGTGGAGGTGTGGGTTTGGGTAGGGTGCTCTTTCTAAGAGCCGGTGCAGATCCAATGGGCCGAATGGCCTCCTTCTGAACTGTAAATTCTATGAAATAGTATGCCACGAGTCTGTGCGGAAGGATAGACAGTTGATAGGGCAAAGTTGCACTCAGTGGAATGGGTTGAAGTGTGTCTGTTTCAAAGCAAGGAGTGTCAGGAGGGAGATGAACTTAAGAGCATTGATCAGTACTTGGAACTACGATGTTGTGGCCATTATGGAGACATGGATTTCACAGGGGCAGGAATGGTTGCGAGATGTTCCGGCGTTTAGATTTTTTCAGAAGAATAGAGAGGGAGGTAAAATAGCAGGGTGAGTGGCACTGTTAATTAGGGAGTGCATCACAACTGCAGAAAAGAAGGTAGTTGAGGAGGGTTTGCCTACTGAGTCAGTATGGGTGGATGTCAGAAACAAGAAAGGAGCAGTCACTTTATTGGGAGTTTTCTATCGACCCCCCAATAGCAGCAGAGTAGAGGAACAGATTGGGCGGCAGATCTTGGAAAGGTGCAGAAGTAACAGAGTTGTTGTCATGGGTGACTTCAACTTCCCTAATATTGACTGGAACCTCCTGCAAATGGTTTGGATGGCAGATTTTGTCAGGTGTGTACAGGAAGGTTTCCTGACTCAATATGTAGATAGACCGACTGGAGGGGAGGCCATATTGGACTTGGTGCTCAGCAACTAACCAGGCCAGGTGTCACGGTGGGAGAGCATTTCAGTGACAGTGACCACAACCCTTTGACCTTTACCATAGTCATGGAGAGGGATAGGAACAGAGAGTATGGGGGAGGGGAAATCATACCGCTATTAGACAGGAGCTGAGGAGCATAAAGTGTTCCTGGGGAAATGCACAACAGTAATATGGGGGTTGTTTAAGGAGCACTTGCTGTGAGTGCTGGATAGTTTTGGCCCACTGAGACAAGGAAGGAATGGTAAGGTGAAGGAGCCTTGGATGACAAGAGAAGTGGAGCTTCTAGTCAAGAGGAAGAAGGAAGCTTACGTAAGGTTGAGGAAGCAAGGATCTGACTTGGCTCTAGAGGGTTACAAGGTAGCCAGGAAGGATCTCAAAAATGGACTTAGGAGAGCTAGAAGGGGGCATGAAAAAGCCCTGGCGGAAGGATTAGGGAAAACCCCAAGGGATCTACACTTATGTAAGAAATAAGAGGATGATCAGAGTGAGAGTGGGGCCGACCAGGGATAATGGAGGGAACTTGTGCCTAGAGTCTGAGGAGATGGGGGAGGCCCTAAATGAATATTTTGCTTCAGTATTCACTGGAGAGACGGACCTTGTTGCTCATCAGAACAGTGTGAACCAGGTTAATAGACTCAAACAGGTTGATATTAAGAAGGAGGATGTGCTGGAAATTTTGAAAAGCATCAGGATAGATAAGTCCTGTGGGCCTGATGGGATATACCCAAGGTTACTACGGGAAGTGAGGGAGGAGATTGCTGCGCCGTTGCCGATTATCTTTGCAACCTCACTCTCCACTGGAGTAGTACCACATGATTGGAGGGATGCGAATGCTGTTCCCCTGTTCAAGAAACAGAATAGGGAAATCCCTGAGAATTACAGACCCTTCAGTCTTACATCTGTGGTGAGCAAAATATTGGAAAGGATTCTAAGGGAGAGGATTTATGATGGTTTAGAAAAACAAAGTATGTTTAAAGGTAGTCAGCTTGGCTTTGTGAGGGCAGGTCATGCCTCACAAGCCTTGTTGAATTCTTTGAGGATGTGACGAGACACATTGATGAAGGTCGGGCAGTGGATGTGGTGTATATGGATTTCAGTAAGGCATTTGATAAGGCTCCCATGGTAGGCTCATTCAGAAAGTTAGGGGGCATGGGATACAGGGAAATTTGGCTGTCTGGATACAGAATTGGCTGTCCGAAAGAAGTCAGCGAGTGGTAGTGGATGGAAAGTATTCCGCCTGGAGGTAGGTGACCAGTGGTGGCCCACAGGGATCTGTTCTGGGACCTCTGCTCTTTGTGGTTTTTATAAATGACTTGGATGAGGAAGTGGAAGGGTGGATTAGTAAGTTGTTTTTTTAAAATAAATTTAGATTACCCAATTATTTTTTCCAATTAAGGGGCAATTTAGCGCAGCCAATCCACCTACTCTGCATATTTTTTTGGGTTAGAACTTAGAACAGTACAGCACAGAACAGGCCCTTCGGCCCTCAATGTTGTGCCGAGCAATGATCACCCTACTCAAACCCACGTATCCACCCTATACCCGTAACCCAACAACCCCCCCCCCCCCTTAACCTTACTTTTTAGGACACTACGGGCAATTTTAGCATGGCCAATCCACCTAACCCGCACATCTTTGGACTGTGGGAGGAAACCGGAGCACCCGGAGGAAACCCACGCACACATGGGGAGAATGTGCAAACTCCACACGGACAGTGACCCAGAGCCGGGATTCGAACCTGGGACCTCAGCGCCGTGAGGCAGCTGTGCTAACCACTAGGCCACCGTGCTGCCCTGTGGATTAGTAAGTTTGCCGATGACACAAAGGTTGGTAGAGTTGTAGATAATGTTGAGGGCTGTTGCAGGTTACAACAGGACATTGACAGGATGCAGAGATGGGCTGAGACGTGGCAGATGGAGTTCAACCTAGATAAATGTGCAGTAACTCATTTTGGAAGGTCAAATTTGAATGTTGAATACAGGGTTAAAGGCAGGATTCTTGGAGGTGTGGAAGAACAGAGGGATCTTGGGGTCCACGTCCATAGATCCTCAAAGTTGCCACCCAGGTTGATAGGGTTGTTAAGAAGGTGTATGGCATGGTGGCTTTCATTAACAGGGGGATTGAGTTTAAGAACCGCGAGGTTTTGCTGCAGCTTTATAAAACCCTAGTTAGACCACACTTGGAATATTGTGTCCAGTTCTGATCACCTCATTATAGGAAGGATGTGGATGCTTTGGAGAGGGTACAGAGGAGATTTACCAGGATGTTGCCTTGAATGGAGGGCATGTCTTTTGAAGAAAGATTGAGGGAGCTAGGGCTTTTCTCACTGGAGCGAACAAGGAAGAGAGTTGACTTGATAGAGGTGTACAAGATGATCAGAGGCATCGATCGAGTGATAGCCAGAGACGATTCCCCAGGGCAGAAATGGCTGTCACAAGGGGACATAGTTTTAAGATGATTGGAGGAAGGTATAGGGCAGATGTCAGAGGTAGGTTCTTTACACAGCGAGTGGTGGGTGTGTGGAATGCACTGTCAGCAGAGGTGGTGGAGTTTGTGTCATTAGGGACATTTAAACGACACTTGGACAGGCACATGGACAGCAGTAAATTGAAGGGGTGTAGGTTAGGTCGACCTGAGATTAGGATAAATGGTCGGCACATCGTGGGCCGAAGGGCCTGTACTGTGCTGTACTTCTCTATGCTCTATGTTCTATGTTCAATTAACAAATCTAGGCAATGGTGACCATAACTATCATTGATTGGTGTAAAAACCCATCTGCTTCACTAATGCCCATCAGGGAAGGAAATCTGCCAGCCTCACCTGGTCTGGCCTACATGCGACTCCTGATCCACAACAATGTGGTTGACTCTTAACTGCTGCCTTAAATATCATAGCAAGCAATACAATTAAAGGGCAATTAGGGATGGGCAACAAATGCTGGCTTTTCCAGTGACGCCAACTTCCAAAGAAAATAAATTATATTACTGGCAATATTACATCTTTTACATTCAAAAATATTACATTTTTGAACATGCATGAATGCATGTCACCTTTGTCTACCTATTAACATAATGTTTTGTTAAACCATGAATAAATCATGTTAATGCAAATGAAATGGTTTTCCGCTGTGCACCTGAGCTGTGCATTGGATTGGAAATGTGCCATTGAAAATAAACAATTACAACTTTTTAAATAATACACTGCAATGTAAAAATTACAGGGTCCACTGGGTAGTCATTGATCTGAAATTGAACAGATAGAATCATCAGATGACCTGAAGTGGTTTGTAAATATGATGCTGAGGAGGACTTACTTCATCCCCTGCAGACTGAGTGCTGTTTTGCGGGTGTTCGGAAGCACCAGAAGAGTTCTGTGGATTGTCAAAACAAGATACTTTTAAAGAATTTCTGTCTGTTGTTATCTTGGTTGTTCACAAATGCCGCAAGCCTGATCTTTGTGTTAAAATGTTTCAACAGGCCTTCCATTTATTGCTCTTGTTGGCCCCATGTTTTTTCCTGCTTATTTGCCAATTCCAGGAGACTGCAGGCACTGTCTAGTCATCAGGCATTGGTCATCATGAGAATGGGGTAGCTTGGTCTTTTCCTGCCTTTTATTTTCACATGTTTGTGTGTGTTTCCTTGTCAAAGGTGATGAAGACTTACTCAGTTGATTATCATTCAACAGCCATATTTACCTCACGGACAGATCCGAGCAGGGCAAGTTGACTTTTAGAATATGAAGTAATTGCTCTTTGGATGCGAGGAAGAAACCTAAAACTATTGGCTGATCCACAAGTACAAATACAACCCAATTACTCGACTTGTCATTTTAGTGAACATTACACACAGTGCTTCTTACAAATTCTGTGCAAAAGCTGGCCAACTGTCTAAAGATCACAAGTGTTCAAAACTGCTAAAGTTGCTATGATCTTTAAAATTTTATGCATCTTCTTGTGTGGACTTCTTTGTGTCCAGATGTGCAGACTGTGGTCTCATTCTTATCCCTTTTACCTTATTGTCATTCCTTCTTCCTCACCAGCTTTCCCGTTGTGTCCAGGGCATCTTGAACAGTCTAGAAATTCTTAACAAAGTCATCAGTGAACTATACAAAAGCTATCAGTTCTAGGAGAGTGGTCATGCACCAAGTGTCCAGTTATGGTCCGAAAACATACTTGTTTCTTCTTGAAAACGACATTGATATACCCCTTCAATTCTCTGTGGCTTTAGGCAAAGCTATTTTCTCTGCAAATGTTTCAATGTATCATTAAGTGTTGGTGGCTTTGTAATTTGGTTCAGTCGACTGATAATGGCCAAATTGATCTTGAATGCTCTTGTGGCAATTCAAGAATTTCACAAGCTGTTGCAGCCAGGAACTTAATTTTAAAAATATACATAATTTACTCTTGTCCTCAGATACGATAATCCAAAGAAACAGCTTCACAGCCTTCTGAAACGACTCTTCCTTCAGTCATTTAACAGTTACAGTGCACCAGTTTCTTATGTTTGTGTTTACGCTCCACAGATTCATGTAAAAAATCCAACTCAAAGCAAGATTAGTTTGAGCGTTAGGTTTGCCATGAATCACATTCGCCTCCGCATTATCAAAATGCTCTCGGGTTCTGTTTTTTTTTAGTAGCTGAGTGTCTGATGTGCTTATTCCCCTTTCTGCCCAGTCTTGTTCAATCCTTTCTTGAGCTAGGTCTCTGGCTCCTGCTCAAACTTGCTTAGTGTTTTTCATGGAGACTGGTCTCCTTGCTTGATCTTGCTCAATATTGCCACAAGCAGCACCTCTGATGAAACAGTGAGAAGCAAATTGAAAACTCGATAAAGAGGGGAAAAAAACACTGACAGAAAAGGTGATGGTGGGAGGAATGGAACGGGCGAGATTTAAGGAGACAAAAAGGGCAAAAGAGTTCACGTGGCAAAGGAACAAAAAAACGGCAGAAAATAAAAACAAACGGAGAACTCCAAGAAATATTCGGGAAAAAAAATTGATTCAGAGAAGTGTAACTGGGAAGGAAATCAAATACCATGATTTCAGACAAACACACTTCTTTCTTCATAGACTCCATTGGTTTCCAACTGTTGATGCCAAGCGAACAAATTTAGTAATTTCTTCTTCGTCTTTCTAGCTTTTGGAATAATCTTAACTATTTGTTTAACGGCACTACATCGACAGGGAACAGCCAGGAAAGGTCAGCAGGGCAGCACGGTAACATGGTGGTTAGCATCAATGCTTCACAGCTCCAGGGTCCCAGGTTCGATTCCCGGCTGGGTCACTGTCTGTGTGGAGTCTGCACGTCCTCCCCGTGTGTGCGTGGGTTTCCTCCGGGTGCTCCGGTTTCCTCCCACAGTCCAAAGATGTGCGGGTTAGGTGGATTGGCCATGCTAAATTGCCCGTAGTGTCCTAAAAAGTAAGGTTTAAGGGGGGGGGTTGTTGGGTTACGGGTATAGGGTGGATACGTGGGTTTGAGTAGGGTGATCATGGCTCGGCACAACATCGAGGGCCGAAGGGCCTGTTCTGTGCTGTACTGTTCTATGTTCTATGTTCTAAGAGAATCCTATAATTCTACCCTCACTTCTGCTCCGTGAACTCTAAGCTTATCTTGATGTCTACCGAATATTTAAGCACCCCTGATTTTCTTTATGGTCAGCTGCGATTTCTACCATGTAGAAGAGCAAAGGCAGCAGGCACACATGAATAATGAGGCCTGCAAGCCCCTCCCAGGTACCCAAACCATCCTGATTTGGAAATGTATCACCGTTCCTTCACCGCCACTGCATCAAAATCCTGTAACCTCATAACTAACAGCACTGTGGGAATACCTTGACCACATGGACTGAAGTTGTTCGAGATGGCAATTCGCCATCACCCTCTCAATGAGAACTCAGGTTGGGTCATATATGCTGGCCTTACCAGCAATACCCACACCTCATGATTGAATATTAATATAAAAGTCCTGAAGCCTAATAGGTAGATGAACCCATTCCAAAGGGGTGGGTAATGCCCCTGTTGCCCTCCACAGGTGATTCTTTGAATAGAAAAGTGTGCATTGTTACAGGGAAAGGGCAGGGGAATGACACTGAGTCATAATGCTCATTTGGAAAGCTGGTGATGACATGATGGGCCAAATGGCCTTCTTCTGCACTGCAACAAGCTGGTGACTCTGTGATTCTGTTTCGGTGAAACTCAACTAACAGTGTGCAGTGGTAAATATTTCACTGCTTGATTAACTGGACCACCCTGCCAGCTTAACTTGCAGGGTTTATTATATGATGCCAAGTATGAAGAATCTGAGTCCCATTGAGTAATCTGTCTGCGAAGGGCTAGGTTGGCAGCATCACTAGTGCATTGATGTAGTCTGAATATTCTTGCCTGTGGTATCAGATCCCTCCTAGGAATAAAGTCAAGTGTGCCACCTTGAAGACAATTCAACACTAAGGAAATTCCATTTTTATTTTTTTAAATTTTGAGTACGCACTATATAGCATTGTGATCTACCTCGATTATATTCTGAATAAAACATTCCAATTTTGTTTGGTGTCATTACCCGCCTAATGTCTATACATTTCCAGGGCCAAAACAACTGTTGAAATCTATCTTATTAATTTTACTTTCCCTTAATCAAAAACCTTGTCACATATTAAATATAATTACATTTTGGTCACTGGTGAAATTTCTCTAAATTTTTCACCACCTCCGTTTGCTGCTGAATATCAGATTAAATATATCAGATTAAATATTAAAGGTAGTCGCTTCCCATTTAACGTGTTCCATCAAGAAGGAATTTGCATTCGCTGAATAATTCAACCATTTATCTCCTTAAGACTTGGAAACTGATTTTAAAAATAAGTTTTAATGAGGTTTCCTGTTTCCACCATGATTTGCACATGATAGTCTATTTGGTAGACGTTGGACTCTTGAGATTATGCGATGTGAATATTGGTTGATTAGCCCTTAATTTCTTTTTATTCATTCAAGGGGTGTGGGTTCGCTGGCTAGACCAGCATTTATTGCCCAACCCTAATAATTGGATCATATAAAATTATTGTATTTTAAAAGAGGCATTAATCCAATTAAAATAAGTGTTTCAATACCTCAGTTAAATTAGCCCATGGAATAATTCAATAGGAGCGCACTATGGGTGGGATTTTCCAGACCGACACCAAGGGCATCATCATGGGTAGGATGGGGAAATATGGAGAGCCGTTAAAAATCAACAGCTCTCCACATTTTCCAATCTAACACACAACGTTACCCACCGGGGCTGGAAAGCCTATGTTCCTGTACAGGAGTCGGTTAGCTAACTTACCTAAATGGTTAGAATGTGATGCCAGCAGTGCAGCTTCAGTACCCACATTGGCTGTGGCATTTCATGGTGATCCTGCTTTCTTACCAAGCACGGAGCTTGCAGAGTAGCACCTCTCAAGCTAGGAGTTGCCCAAATATTGTCTCTCTCTCTGATGGAGAGAGATACCTATGGTCCTTTGGGACTCTGTGCACTAATACTGATACCCATCATTTTAAGGTCTTGTTTTCTTCACTAAATATTCCATGTGGTTGGTGTAATCCGACTAGCAGTTCTGGTGTCAGTGTACATTGCTAATTCGCTTAGACTTTCATGTAATCATGAAAATGGTCAGAAATATTACCACTTTGATGCTATGGTATTGTTTTGTTGTTCAAATGAATAGGGGTTAAAGTATGTGTGGAATAATGTGTATTAAGCTTTATGTGTTGCTCTTACTCTGTTAATCACTATCATCCCTGCTGGCAGCACGGTAGCCTTGTGGATAGCACAATCGCTTCACAGCTCCAGGGTCCCAGGTTCGATTCCGGCTTGGGTCACTGTCTGTGCGGAGTCTGCACATCCTCCCCGTGTGTGCGTGGGTTTCCTCTGGGTGCTCTGGTTTCCTCCCACAGTCCAAAGATGTGCAGGTTAGGTGGATTGGCCATGATAAATTGCCCTTAGTGTGTCCAAAATTGCCCTTAGTGTTGGGTGGGGTTACCGGGTTATGGGGATAGGGTGGAGGTGTTAACCTTGGGTAGGGTGCTCTTTCCAGGAGCCGGTGCAGACTCGATGGGCCGAATGGCCTCCTTCTGCACTGTAAATTCTATGATCTGATAATAAACATGCAATGATTTACTCAATCTATCTGTACTCAGGCGTATGTTCTTCAATAATCACCAAAGCATCCAAAGTGTGGAGAACAATCCGGCATGCAATGGGTGAAGTGCCTATTGCATGTGCTGATGCTGTGCCAGCTGTCTTGTATGCAAAATAGAGAACACTTTCTCCTCACAACTCCTTATTTTGATGCTTTTGTAGTTTTGTGGAATATTGCCTCATGAAAAGTGGTTCCTTGGTGCTGTTGCTTATTCAAGTTGCATCACATTCAACAATCTCTGGAATCTCCTGACTTCATCATTGACTGTGATTGCAAGCTTGGGCCTATTGTGTCGCCAGCTGAGTAATTTTCACTGCTGCGTGATGTCTGGTGGCAGATTTGGACTTGGCATCGCGTGCTTGTTGAACTGAGCAGGGTTTTTGTGCTTTGTGTTTTTTAAGGTGTGCCACCTGGGCTGGGGAGAAACAAAGGTCCTAATGAACACTCTGGACAAATGGCAAGCCGTGAAGGACACTCGCCCTCTCCGCTAGCAGTAACGCGAGAACCGCCAAGGCAGATTCAACCGCGATCATTTATAGCAGGTCTGCTAGTATTACTACCAGTTCATGCTCAGCTTCCATTTCCTGTTTGACAGCAAGATCCTACTCATCAACTGGAGCACCTCTCTCCTCAAGTATTGTTGGGTGAGAGTAAGCTAGGTGTTACTTCAACTTGTTTGGGCCTCATTCTGTTTTCCTTTCAAATGTTTTACATGTGGAAATTACAAATGCACTGGCTTAGAGCTCTATCCTAAATGCTACCACATAATGGTGGTTTGATTTCTGGAAGCACCTATTTACGTTTCTGATTCCAGAAGTGGAAATTAATGTCATTCTCATCTGTTTGTCGCAGCCTTTCAAGAACCTATCTCATTCCCGAATCCACGCAAATGTATATTTGAGTGTAAAGGTAGAGAACATGTGGTTCTGGAGATGAATGAGGAGCAGACTTCGGAGAGGCGAGATACAAACATCTCTGAAAAGCAGTTCGGGCAATAATCAGAACCACTGACCGGATAAAGCAAATTTAATCTTTACTACATATAATTTGGGGATTTTAACAGCTACTGCAGTTGCATTCTGTCCATTTTTTCTATGGAAATGGCAAATCAGTTGCATTGGCCATGATCTAATAGTCAACTTTCCTCTCATTATTGATAGGAGTGATGCCCGTCAAAATGCTTGTCTCAGAATTGCTACATTGCAGAGACGATCGCTTGAATTCTCACCAATGGACATTGTTTCAGATGTAATGTTTTCAGTTACCCTAATCAGAACATATACAGGGGGTTGTAGGTGCAGCAGTATGGATGTCAGTGTCTGTTCAACCTGTAGGAGAATAAGGCCCGATTTAAGTAGCAAATCGATGTTGCACAATTTGTAAAAGAACTATGTGTGACATGACTGTTCCTTGTCTAAATATTCAAGTTCAATACTGCTATTTTGCAGGCATTTGGCACTGTCTAAGTTATGCTGGAAAAGCCATATTTTGTAACTGAAATGGAGAAGAATATATTTTAGGGAAGATGGTAGTGTTGTCACTGGACTGGTATTCTCGAGATCTAATATAATGCTCTGGGGACCCGGGTTCGAATCCCACCATGGCAGATTGGTAAACTTGAATTCAATAGAAATCTGGGTTTAAGAAGTCTAAAGGTGACCATGACATCATTGTTGATTGTTGTAAAAACTCATCTGGTTCACGGGTGTCCTTTTGGGAAGGAAACCCCCCACCCTTACCTGGTCTGGCCTACATGTGACTCCAGACCCACAGCAATGTGGTTGACTCTTAAATGCCCTCAACAAGAGCAATTAGGGATGGCCCATATCCCACGAAGAATTTTTAACAAAACCTTTTCAAAACTCTGGTCCACCACTAATGTGATCAAAAGTTGACGTACATTCAACAACAAAAATACAGTATAGGAATTGAACCACAGACCCTGTGTGTGACTATCACAAACTGAATTCCTCCAGTAACATGCATAATTCACCATTTAAAACTCGAAATATTAAGCATAAACTCAATGTGAACAAAACTGCATAAAGAACTTGTTTGAGTGAACAACATTCCAATAACTGACTGAATTTGCTGGGAATTTTTTAGTTAGGATTACAATATCTTTGAGTAGACATTGGACATCATTATCATTATCATTTTGGGCTCGGCTATTTTTCAGGCGTTCCTGTCAGCTGCCCAAAACAGGCAGTGGCCCCTCTACATATGTAAATGAGGTAGATTGGGACACGAACAGGGAATGATCTGTGATGAGCTGTTCTGGCAGCAGACCTGTGACACTCAATATTCTTCAGCGGACACTATGGTCATGGTATCTGCCAATAAAGACGAGGTTTTGTTCAGATTTGGAGTATTTCCTTTCCTCCACAATATTTGTGTTTGTCATCCATCCCTCTCTGGTGCTCTGTTCCTGTCCAGGTAACTACCCTCAGGCACTCTGACATTCATGCAGGCAATATGTGAAAACTGTATGTGGAAGCATGACAGTACAAACTTGGTCTGATTTGCTGCAAGCCTTGGGCCTCTTGGTTGAGGCGTGTCCCTGCTATTGTGTGGTTGGTTATGTGTCCAAAAATGCGGCACAACCAATTTCCGACACATCTCTAAAGGTCAGCCTGTTCACACAAACAAGATCAAAGTTAGATTCATAAGACTCTGCCTGTTAAAAGAACTGCTCAGGCTATCAGCAGATGTAATTGCAGTTAACATGACTGAGGCTTAACTTGCAAAGCGATATGGTTTAAAACTCATGTCTGAAAATATGAAGCCGCAATACAGCCCTTGTTGAAAATGTGACATCAAAATGACCTACTGAGTTAAAATGGTGTACTAATTATATATATATAAAATAAGGAATAAGGCACATGGATTCAAAAAGCTGTAATTCATTTGAATGCTAAGCCGCATAATCTAACTCAAATGGTTAGAAATGTTTGCAAGATCAAGAGCTTTTTTTTCTTTTTTTTTAAATTTAGAGTAGCCAATTATTTTTTCCAATCAAGGGGTAATTTAGCATAGCCAATCCGCCTATCCTACAGATCTTTGGGTTGTGGGGGTGAAACCCACGCAGACACGGGGAGAATGTGCAAACTCCACACGGACAGTGACCCAGGGCCGGGATTCGAACCCGGGTCCTCAACGCCGTAGGCAGCAATGCTAACCACTGTGCCACCGTGCTGCCCTAAGATCAAGAGCTTTTAACTCCCTCTTCAACATCTGCTGTGCTCACTACATCTTCAGATGCAATTTGTAGCGTCCAGTGTTATGACAGTACTACTGTGGAGGTTGTTTTGAAGAAGCATACCAGCGGTGGTTAAAAGTAGAAGTGGCATGATTTCCATTGGAATGAGGAACCCTTCAAATTAAAACCAGAAAGAAATTCAAATTTGGTTGAAGCTGACACGTTCCTGAAGATTTAAATTTGGAGTAACTTCAGTTTCATGAAAAATGATCCAGTGAAAGTAAAGGCCGCGTAGAGCATTGCTAAAAACAGCTGAGTACACTGTTCATAATCCAGAGTAGGAAAGACGGTAGGAGTAGGTGGATACGACAGGAATTATGGTACAGTGTGTATCATATAGTAAGGAGTCTTGTTGACTATCTGAGGAATTATTTTATTTGGAATGTTAAAGTGCTTTACATAATCGATGGAAACAGCTTCAAAAACAGTTTCCAATTGTGAGGCCAAGTTTATCTTTTGTAAATAAACACATCTTGTAGTCATCGGTGAGCCCCATGGTCTCCTTGAGGGACGGGTTCAATTATCAAAATGTCATTCTCGTCCCACCTTTTCCTTATGTTCTTCCATTCGTATGGATGGGAAAAATTGTACTTAAACTACATTTTCTGAACATCAGTGATTGGAACATTGTGTTCAGAGCACTGTGATAGATGCTGCTGGGGTTCTAGTCTTCCTGCTGGGAATTCAGAGTTAGAAAATTACCTCCAAAGGCAATGCACAAAATTTGTCTTAATGTCAAAGAAATAAATTTCAATGATTTTATTATTTTCAACACATTTTGTTTTATTTTATAATAGGACCTGAGTTGTTTTATTGCAGACCACCTGTGATTTAATTGAAGGACTTGTTCTTTTAAGAGGATAGGAATGTTAATTGTCCGAGGGCAGCAGGGTAGCAGAGGGTAGCAGGGTAGCATGGTGGTTAGCATAAATGCTTCACAGCTCCAGAGTCCCAGGTTCGATTCCCGGCTGGGTCACTGTCTGTGTGGAGTCTGCACGTCCTCCCCCTGTGTGCGTGGGTTTCCTCCGGGTGCTCCGGTTTCCTCCCACAGTCCAAAGATGTGCGGGTTAGGTGGATTGGCCATGCTAAATTGCCCGTAGTGTCCTAATAAAAAGTAAGGTTAAGGGGGGGGGGGGTGTTGGGTTACGGATATTGGGTGGATACGTAGGTTTGAGTAGGGTGATCATGGCTCGGCACAACATTGAGGGCCGAAGGGCCTGTTCTGTGCTGTACTGTTCTATGTTCTATGTGTGATGATGGTTGTTATAAGGAGCTGAGAGATGTTTCAGCACCAGCTCTGGAGCTGGCTGGAAAAGCAGGTCTTCTTGTAATATAATGCTTTTTTTTGGAGGGGCCATCCTTCGGAGGGAAGAACAGCCACTGTTACCTTTACTATTGGCGCATTTGATTTGTGTAGACTGATGCACTGGGGAGTGGGAATTAGGATTTTAATGCCGACTTGCCGAGATTGTAAGTGTAAATAATAATTTTACCACTTTCCTTTCTCATTAACTAAAGGAAATGCAAAAGCAGCTGGATGCAAAACAAGAATAGTTTCGGTGGATGTTCCTCGGTACAAGGTGGACCCCACTTCAGTGGGTTTCTTTCTATGGCCTTCATGTGTTGAAATACATCGCTGCTCTGGCTGTTGTAACACCAGGACCTATAAATGCATTCCTTCTCATGCAAAATATAAGCCCTTTCAGGTATGCAGTAAAATGTTGTTTCACATATTGAAAATGAAAATGAAATGAAAATCGCTTATTGTCACGAGTAGGCTTCAATGAAGTTACTGTGAAAAGCCCCTCTATTCTGTGACACATTTCAAGTGTGTTTTTTTGAAACTTTGCAGGCTGGCTAGTGCACTGTGTTTAATTCATTCCTCAGATAGCTTCATCTCTACAGCCCGATGGGACGTTAGTGGCTGTTGTCCTTGCCCTATACACACGTGGCCATTCTGCTTTCAGCTCCACTTTGAATGTAGCTTTGTGTAATTAAAATCTTGGCCAGAATTAGGGTTCTCCTTTCCCACCGGCAGTGCTCCCCCGTCCGCAAGTTTTCCGGTGGCGTGCGGTGGCTTAAATGGGAAAGCCCAGTGACAAGCGGCAGGAAGAGAGAATCCCGCCACCAACAAACACGTGACTGGAGGACCGGAGAATCCAGCCCTTGCTTTTAAATAGGCCATGATTCACTAAAATAAATACTACCTAACAACTGCTGCCTTTTTCTCCATTATATATTAGCAAAGAAAAAGTTCCAAAATCTTAAAATCCCAAGTTCACACATTAACTATGTTAGCCCTTTATGAAAATGAAATGAAAATCGCTTATTGTCACGAGTAGGCTTCAATGAAGTTACTGTGAAAAGCCCCTAGTCGCCACATTCCGGCGCCTGTCCGGGGAGGCTGGTACGGGAATTTTATTTACATGATATGTAAATATTGAGCTAATGATTTGGAAACTTGAGTTCAAATTCCATCGCGGCATCTGGGGAATATTAATTTGATTCATTCAATAAAACCATGGTACTGCTGACCATGGATAATCTCAAAAAAACTCAGCGACTTCACTGATCTTCTTTAAAAAAGGAAATCAGATGTTCTTAAGCTAAAAGCAAATCACTGCGGATTCTGGAATCTGAAACAGAAAGAAAAAATGCTGGATAATCTCAGCAGGTCTGACAGTATCTGTGAAGAGGGAATGGCACTAATGTTGGTCGTCCAGACTCAAAGCGTTAGCTCCGTTCTCTCTCTATCAGTGCTGCCCGACCTGCTGAGATTATCCAGCAGTTTTTGTTTTTGAATCAGATGTTCTAACTCAGTCCGTCCTGTCTCTAACAGTCACAAAGCAAAGTAGTTGACACTTAAGTGTCCTCTGCAATGACCCAGCAAACCACTTGTAGCGCTAACAATTATACTCAAAGCCGAGAGACTGGTTCAATAGAGGCTTTATTGTTGTACGATGTTGTCCCTCCATCTGCAACTGTAGACTAAGGGTCTGAGCAGCTCTCATACATTTATACATAAGCTCCCTGTGGGTGGAGCTAGCCGACAGGGGCTTACCGGAGGAACCTGTATTACAGGTACAGGCATACATCCCCCTACTGCAGTACACATAACTACAGTGGTTATCTCACCACACCACTCAGTTGGTATTCAAGAAGGCAGCTCACCATCATCTCCTCAGGGGCAATTAGGGATGGTACTAAGTACTGACCTTATCAGCAATGCTCACATCCTGTGAATCATTTTTGTTTGTTAAAGCTGTCTTCTATTATAAAATAAATGCCATTGGACAGAGAGAGAACTTGAATTTATATAGTATATTGCCTGATCCTCATGATATCGCAAGGCGATTCACAACCAGTTTTTAAATGTGCAGTCACTGTTTTTCTGTAGACAAATTTGCCAGACATTTTGTACACAGCAAGATGTCACAAACAATAAATTCAGCCAATGACCAGTTAATCTGTTTCGATAGTGTTCGCTGAGAGTTCAGTTCTCAGCAATTCTTCAAATCGTGACACAAGGTAAGTTACACCTATTTTTACTCGAATTATGGCATCTGTGACAATGTGGCACTCCACTGAAGTGTCAGTGCGATAAACCGTGGAGCACGACCGGAAGCCATAGTCTTCTGATTTGAATGTGAGAGTAGCATTGACTGATACCACCGCGTTGACTAAATAGATTGTGGGCGATGATTAATAGTGCAGTAGGTTATGGCATGGCTGTAAGTCCTGTGGAGCTTGGAATTGAATGTAACACCTCCAGGTCTTTTGAAAGTTGTTTTGATGAATGTCCAAGTTCTATGCTAAACAAGTTTGGACAGTCGCAAGTCAGAATTTAATGCATTGAGGTTAAAAGAAAACTACAAAAAACTGGCAGTGGCTCTCAGAGAAGGATCAAGGGTGTAGTAAATTGTAATCTCAACCTTATGAAAGAGGGGTTTCTTTGCAAGCTGTGGCCAACTGCCATAGTGTGGACTAATTCAACATCTTAGTGGCTGGGACATCAATGGTGTCTAAGAGAAAAGAGTGAGCCAGAAAGAACTAAATCACAACTCGAATTATAGAATGTGGAGAAGTCAACAGAGTAACTGATTACATTTGTTTCTTTGATAAAAGACATAAATATGTATTTGGATAGTTGAGTCAAGATTTGTGTAGAAAATATAAAAGGAACTTATCATAACCATGTTTGTACACAACACATTAAAAAAAATTTTTTTTAGAGTACCCAATTCATTTTTTTACAATTAGGAGGCAATTTAGTGTGGCCAATCCACCTACTCTGCACATCTTTGGGTTGCGGGGGAGAAACCCACGCAGAAACAGGGAGAATGTGCAAACTCCACACGGACAGTGACCCAGAGCCGGGATCGAACCTGGGACCTCGGCGCCGTGAGGCAGCAATGCTAACCACTGCGCCACTGTGCTGCCCACAACACCTACTCAGTACTGACCAAGCTGAAGCAATCTAGTGCTCAGTGAAAACCTCCTTATATAATGAACGTGCTTATATTGGATGTGCATAAAGGGGATTTCATGGTACCAACTGACCAACTTTAAAAAAAGATTTTTATACTTTTGCTGGATTCACATTTTATTTAGCACCTAGAATTAATAAATAATAAAGAGCACTGTTATTTAAAGAGGCTATAGACTGGGCTTCATGGTAACCTTTCTTCAGTAGGTTGCCCACAGTAAAACAAATATGAGAAGTTGGACTGTTTCAGCTTAACATTTATGCAAAGCACAGGGTTTTATTTTTAAATGTTTAAACGTATATGAGCTCTGTTGTATCTGCTGTAGCGCAGATTCTGTTTCTTTCAATATTCTTCAATTTCTACTCTGTTCAATGTGTACAGTGTCTGTCCCCTAATGATAATCCACACTTCTTTAAAAACCACTTCCACTCTCAATTCATTCCATTTGTTGACTATTGTCCTGTTGCTCAAATGTGATCTGCCCTAGCAACTTGGTAATAAACACAGCCTCATTCTGAATCTCAGACTTCACTGCAGTAAATCGTCCAATCAGAGAATGATCCAGCACAAAATAGGCCATTGGACCCATCATGTCTGTGCCAGTTTTGGGAAGAGCTCTCCAATTAGTCCCATACTTCTCTTTCTCATAGCTCTACCAATTTAAACACTTCAAGTATTTATCCAATTACCCGTTGAAAGTTATTATTGAATCTGCTTCCATTCATTTAAAATCGCAAAGATCTCCTGGTTATTAGCCCTTCTCCTAAGAACATAAGAAAAAGGAGCTGGAGCAAACCATTCATCTCCATCAGACTTCTCCGCAATTGAAAATGCTGATCTTCTACCAAATTCCACTTCCCTGCCTTCTCCCCATACCCTTTGACTCTCTGAGGTGAAAAATCCATTGATCTCTTTCTTAAATACACTCAGCATTGGAGCATCCCCACCTCTCTGAGATGGACAATCGCAAAGATTCACATGCCTGCAGTGAGAAAATTTCTCCTCACTTCATTCCTCAATGATTGACTCGTTATCCTGAGGCTGTGCCCACAAGTTCTAGATCCCCCGACCAATGGAAACAACCTCTCAGTGTCTATCCTGTCAAGTCGCCTCTGAATCTCGTATGTTTCAACGAGATTGGCCATCATTCTTCTAAACTGCAGAGAATATAGGCCCATTTTTGTAGCCTCTCATCATACTGCATTCATCCCAGGAAACAATCTAGTGAACTGCATCTCCTCCAAAGCAAGTATATCCTTCCTTAGACATGGAGGCCAAAACTGCACATGGTACTCTAGGTATGGTCTCGCCAAAGCCCTTGTAGCAAGTCTTCCTTATTCTTGTACTTCGATCAACTTGTAATAAAGGGCAACATTCCATTTACCTTCCTTTTGCCTGCTATACCTGCAAGCTAAACTTGCTGTGTTTCTTGTATGAGTGCACCCAAATCTCACTGAACATCAATGTTTAAACGTTTCACACCTTAAAAAAAAAACACCTCTTTTCTTATCACCTTAACTCCTCTACATCTCTCTGCAGCCTCTTTGTGCCCTACTCACATTTCCATCTAACTTTTTTGGTCAGCAATGGTGGTGACTTTCCTCTCGGTCTCTTCATCTAAGGCATTAGTAGAGATTGTAAATAATTGAGGCCCCACAACTGATCCTTGAGGTACTCCACTAGTTACAACCTACCAATATGAAAATGCCCTATTTGTGTTTTCTGTCTGTTAATTATTCCTTCTTTCCTGTTAATAAATTATTCCCGACCACATGAGTCCTCATCATGCATATCAACATGTTAGGTGGAATCTTAAAGAATACCTAAGAAATCCAAATATACCACATCTACTAGTTGCCCTTCATCTACTCTCTTACACAGGGACGCATTACAATAAAGGCCCATATCGCTTTGAATGTCTATCCCTACGTTTCCACTCCTCGTGCTGAAAAAATAAATGAATGCAATGCAGTACCTCACATTCAGCACTCTTGGGACTGAGGTCATGCCAGATTTCAGATATTGCTGGTTTTTGGGTTGGACTTTTCGGGCAGTGGGCAGCTGGGTCAGGCCACATCAGGTGGGGTCAAGGATTGCTTAGACCACAGGCTGGAGTGGCACTCAAAATAGCAAAGCCAGTAACTAGTCTGGAGCTACATCAAGTCAATGCAGTAGCTAGCCAAATCGTCCAGGTAAGTTTTATATTTTTAATATTCTACTGAAGTAAATTGATGCATAGAATGTTATAAAAATGTCCAGTTTTCAGACACGGCCAGCGTTTAGGTAGCCGGATTTGACATACTCTACCAGGATAATGTTTCCTCTCAATTTTTCTTTCTTACATGACGTTTTGGGGAATGACTTGTGGCTGTATTTGCAATGAGGTCCAACGGTGCAATCTCCTACCTTACTCTAGAAATTCTGCCTCTAGGATCACAACAATTTCCCTACATAATAATAATCTTTATTGTCACACGTAGGCTGACATTAACATTGTACTGAAGTAACTGTGAAAAGCCCCTAGTCGCCACATTTCGGCACCTGTTTGGATACACTGAGGAAGAATTCAGAATGTCCAAATTGTCAGAATACCTAACAGCATGTATTTCGGTACTTGTGGGAGGAAACCGGAGCACCCGGAAGAAACCCAAGCAGACACGGGGAGAATGTGCAGACTCCGCACAGTGATCCAAGCCGGGAATCGAACCTGGGACCCTGGAACTGTGAAGCAACAGTGCTAACCACTGTGCCACCGTGCCGCCCATGATCCATTGGTTCCAATACTGACCACAACTTCTGGCTGCTCCCCTTACCTCAACAAAACTTTCTCCACCTGTTCAGTGATGTCCTTTACTCTGCCGGAAAGGGGCAACACACCATGCGATATGCTGGTGATTGCAAAAGTATTATCCTGAGTATTGAATCACCTATGACAACTGCATTTGTACACTTTATCTTGCCCAATGTGTAGTTTCTTACTGCATGGTGCTGTGGGAGGTCTCTAGATATCCTCAAGGAACTGTCATCATCACCTATTGGAAATTGATGTGCAAGCACCACACATTTCACGTTACTTAGCACCAATTCCCACTCTGCACAGTTCCCCCCCTGCACCCAGTTCCTACCCTGCAACCCGTTCCTCCCTGCATCCCGTTCCAACCCTGCATCCCGTTCCTCCCTGCATCCCGTTCCAACCCTGCATCCCGTTCCTCCCTGCATCCCATTCCCACCCTGCATCCCATTCCCCCCTGAATGTCGTTCCCTCTGCACCCACTTTCCCCCCTGCACCCAACTCCCCTCCCCTCCACCCAGTTATTCCCTCTGCACCCAGTTCCCCCAGCACCCAGTTCCCCCCAGCACCCAGTTCCCCCCAGCACCCAGTTCCCCCCAGCACCCAGTTTCCCCTGCACCCAGTTTCCCCCTGCACCCAGTTTCCCCTGCACCCAGTTCCCCCAGCACCCAGTTCCCCCAGCACCCAGTTCCCCCAGCACCCAGTTCCCCCCCAGCACCCAGTTCCCCCAGCACCCAGTTCCCCCCAGCACCCAGTTCCCCCCCCAGCACCCAGTTCCCCCCCCAGCACCCAGTTCCCCCCCCCAGCACCCAGTTCCCCCCCCCAGCACCCAGTTCCCCCCCCCCAGCACCCAGATCCCCACTGCACCCCCCCCAGCACCCAGTTATTCCCCCAGCACCCAGTTATTCCCCCAGCACCCAGTTATTCCCCCAGCACCCAGTTATTCCCCCAGCACCCAGTTATTCCCCCAGCACCCAGTTATTCCCCCAGCACCCAGTTATTCCCCCAGCACCCAGTTAGTCCCCCAGCACCCAGTTACCCCTGCACCCAGTTCCCCCCAGAACCCAGTTTCCCCCAGCACCCAGTTCCCCCAGCACCCAGTTCCCCCAGCACCCAGTTTCCCCCTGCACCCAGTTCCCCCTGCACCCAGTTCCCCTCTGCACCCAGTTCCCCCCTGCACCCAGTTCCCCCCTGCACCCAGTTCCCCCTGCACCCAGTTCCCCCAGCACCCAGTTCCCCCAGCACCCAGTTCCCCAGCACCCAGTTCCCCAGCACCCAGTTCCCCAGCACCCAGTTCCCCAGCACCCAGTTCCCCCAGCACCCAGTTCCCCTGCACCCAGTTCCCCTGCACCCAGTTCCCCTGCACCCAGTTTCCCCAGCACCCAGTTTCCCCCAGCACCCAGTTCCCCCAGCACCCAGTTTCCCCTGCACCCAGTTTCCCCTGCACCCAGTTCCCCCAGCACCCAGTTCCCCCAGCACCCAGTTTCCCCCAGCACCCAGTTTCCCCCAGCACCCAGTTCCCCCAGCACCCAGTTCCCCCAGCACCCAGTTTCCCCTGCACCCAGTTCCCCCCAGCACCCAGTTTCCCCAGCACCCAGTTTCCCCAGCACCCAGTTCCCCCAGCACCTAGTTTCCCCCTGCACCCAGTTTCCCCCAGCACCCAGTTTCCCCAGCACCCAGTTCCCCTTGTAGCACCCAGTTCCCCTTGTAGCACCCAGTTCCCCTTGTAGCACCCAGTTCCCCCTGTTGCACCCAGTTCCTCCTGCACCCAGTTCTTTGCACCTGCATCAAGTTCTTCGCTCCTGCACCCAGTTCTTCGCTCCTGCACCCAGTTCTTCGCTCCTGCACCCAGTTCTTCCCTCCTCCATCCAGTTCCCACCCTGCACCCTCTCATGTTAATCCTGTCTTTCAATTCACCCAGCTCGCTGCTATATCTGATCAAAGGAGATAAAGTTTGCATCTATTCAAACCAGCTCACACACAGTGCGCTTTCTGTTCATCACATTTTCTTCCTTGACCAATTGTACAATAATTGATGGATGAATAAGAAGGAACATGAAGATTTGTTTTGTGCAGTGAGTTGAGATGATCAAGATTGCACTGCCTGAAAGGGTGGTCAGAGCAGATTCACAGTAAAGTGCACAGATTTGAATATATACATTCCTTCAAAGGTGTTTTCCAATGTAAGAATATTTATTTCACAGCGTGATGTGATGTTATGTGTTTCTTTATGCAACTTTTTTTTTAAAATGTTTTTATTCGCCATTTTCACATTTTCCTTCAAAATTTACACCCCACTAACGAGCAGTAAACGGTAACAATTACAAATTCAATACACTTAACATCAACAACAATCCCATCCTCCCACCACCCCAACCAGCGGCCCACCGGTCAATATATGCATCAAATAAAATAAACCCTCCCACGGTGGAAAAAACAAAGGCGAAAAAGAGTTGTAAACCCCCTCCACCCCCTCTTCACAACTCCTCCCCTCCACTTCCTTTTGTAAAAATCCTCCCCCCCAACCTCGGTTCCTTCCCCCCAACTTTCCACCCCGGCTAGACCCCCTCGGAACTTGTTCTGCCAGGCTCCGATGGCCGCAGCCCCTCCCCCCCCACCTCACTCCTGTTCACTGACCAGCTTAAACCGGCCAGCGTAGAGGTCCCCGCCCGGGTCTCTTTCCCCCTTGCCCGGCCCCAGGAAAAGCCCAGAAGACCCCTTCAGCACACAAACCCCGCATACACCCCCACACCCCAAAGAACCCTCATTACGACTGAAAGTCCCATTTCTTCCCTTGTCCAAATATATACAACATTGGCTCCTTTAGCCCGTACACCAGCATGCGGTGAAACAAAAAAAAAGAAAAAATAGAGTCATGAGGCTACATTGGTACATGACCATTTCTCAATTCTGCCACAGTCCTTCTGCCTTCGCAAACTCCTCCGCTGCTTCCGCCGTCCCAAAATATAAGTTCTTGAAATTGTAGGTCACCCTCCGCTTCGCTGGATATACAATGCCGCACCGCTCCTTGCTAATGTACAGTGCCCTCTTTACCCGGTTGAAGGCAGCCCGCCTTCTCGCCAGCTCCACCGTAAAGTCCCTGTACACGCGTATACCAGCTCCAGCCCACTGCACCACCCGCTTCTGCACAGGACCTTCTCCTTTACACTGTACCTACGGAAGCACAGAGTCACTACTCTTGGCGGCTATGCAACTTTTTTATGGAATATTGAGAGAAGCCATTGGACAGAGTGATATTGTTACTTGATTTTGCTTTGCACAGATAGCGAAGCTGACTTTCCGATATGGTAGAAAAGAGCTCACCTTACACACTGTATCAATCAGAGAGCATCTAAGCTGTAACTGTACAGAGCTAGCAAGACATCATCCAAGGTAAGAGGTCACTTGATAGTGTCTTCAAGAGACAAGGCAATGCACTTTATGGAATCACAAGGCACTGTGTGTATCATTGTTATAGTAGAGGAAACATGATGACCAATCTGCTCACACAAACGTCCGCAAACAGCAATGAATGAGATTACTTATTTATTTTATTATTTTTATTATGAGATCATTTATTTTTAATGACGTTGGTTGGGGGATAAATATTGGCCAGGACACAGAGAACTCACCTATTCTTCTTCAAAAAGCACTGTAGGACTTTTTTGGGTCAAATTTATCTGTGAAAAGATGTTTATGTGTTTTTCCACGTATGTAAGTTGTGAAGAATGTTTTTGTGAAGTATTTATGAGATAGTTGTTGATATAGCACAGGGCTAAATCACTGGCTTTGAAAGCAGACCAAGGCAGGTCAGCAGCATGGTTCAATTCCTGTACCTGCCTCCCCGAACAGGCACCGGAATGTGGCGACTAGGGGCTTTTCACAGTAACTTCATTTGAAGCCTACTTGTGACAATAAGCAATTTACATTTTCATATAAATTGCGAACAGCTGGGATACATCCAATGAGCATATTTTATTGAGGCAACATTTAAACCTTTAGCCAATCTTGTTGCCTAATGTGACAACAAAAGGCCAAAGTGCATTGCCAAGCCATAGAAGGAGATATTAGACCAGATGACCAAATTATTGGTCAAAGAGGTAGGTTTTAAGAAGCATCTTAAAAGAGGGTAAAGAGGCAGCGATATTTAGGGAGGGGTTCTCAGAGTTTACGGTATTGGCAGCTGAAGTTATGGCTGCCAATGATGGAATGATTGGATGGTCAAGAATCATAGAATTTACAGTGTAGAAGGAGGCCATTCGTCCCATCGAGCCCTTAGAAAGAGCACCTTACCTAAGCCCACACCTCCACCCAATCGCCAGTAACCCCACCCAACCTTTTTGGAGACTAAGGGTAATTCAGCATGGCCAATTCACCTAATCTTTGGACTGTGGGAAGAAACTGAAGCACTCGGAGAAAACCCATGCAGACATGTGGGAAACCAGAATGGGGCGGAGAGCAATTACCTTGCAGGATGAGGGGCCACGGGAGAGAGAGCAATGGAATAGGGAGGGGCGAAGACATGGTGGGATTTGAAAACAAGGATGAGAATTTTAAAATTGAGGCATTGCTTAACCAGTAGCCAATGTTTTTCAACGAATATAGGGGAGGTGGGGTTTGGTGCCAGTTAGCACACAGGTAGCAGAGTTTTGAATGACCACTAGTGTGTTGAAGACAGAGCTATCACGGCCAGAAGAGTACATTAGAATAGTCAAATTTAGAGATAACAAGGGAATAGATAAAAGTATCAGCTCCCACCGTACATCAACTTACAGTTTAAAAGTAAAAGTTTACTTCATTGTACTTCACCCATAAAGGTGCGTGGAGTCACATTTTGAAAAGCAATTATGGATATAAATAGATGCCTATCTCCTCTCTACTCGGTAGCTATTTCTCCATTTGTTTAGGCCCCAACAATTTCCATTGGCTTTTCCTGCTCTCTGACCCTAGGTCAGGGGTGGGCAAACTTTTCCGTGCAAGGGCCACATTCAGAAATTCACAATTTTAAAGGGCCGCATAGTATATTAATTAATAGTCCCGGTTGTAACCAATTAGCGTGCGGCATATACCTCAGCGCTTCCCCCGGAGGCATCCTGCCTTTAGCCCTCTTTTTCTCTACTTTTCAAAAATGGCGCTTCACCCGGTTATGATTCTGGGCGCCTCATATAGAACATAGAACAGTACAGCACAGAACAGGCCCTTCGGCCCTCGATGTTGTGCCGAGCAATGATCACCC
Organism: Scyliorhinus canicula; assembly: GCF_902713615.1. NCBI lineage: Eukaryota > Metazoa > Chordata > Chondrichthyes > Carcharhiniformes > Scyliorhinidae > Scyliorhinus > Scyliorhinus canicula. The sequence goes on from NC_052163.1 coordinate 24,249,729, forward strand.
TACTCAAGTCAACGTATCCACCCTATACCAGTAACCCAACAGCCCCCCCCCCCCAATTAACCTTATTAAAAAAAATATTTAAAAAAAAAAATTAAAAAAATTTTTTTTTTTTTATGACTTGATCTTGGTGGGCCGCATAAAAACCTTTGGCGGGCCGCATGCGGCCCGTGGGCCGTAGTTTGCCCACCCCTGCCCTAGGTGGTCGGTGAGTGCTCGATTAAATCACCACCTTGTTTCCCTTCCTTTTACTGTCAACAGGCTTTTTCTGATGTCAGATTCTCCCTACATTCGCCTGCTTGCATTTAGGGACTTGCAGCGTGTCCAATCAGGAACACAAAAATGTTCTTCTGCCCAGAATTCATTTGCTGCTTTCCTGGCAGATGTGGCTAATTCGGCCTTGTTTACCAGTAGTGGGAATGTATTATCTTTGGCAGCTCGCAGAGAAAGTTGCTGAAGCGGGGATCAAAAAAGAAGCTGCAGAAAATCATCTGTGATTTGAATCATCTGTTTCTGATGCACGAATCAAAACATTCAAAGGTGCAATTCGATCCCTTCTGGTCGTGTCTAGTTTATGGACCACTGTTTGGGTTTAGGGACAGGATGCTCAGCTGCCAGTGGAGCTACGAATGGGCTCATGAAACATTGGACATATCTATACTAGCAAAAAAAAAAAACTATTTTCCTCTGCCTGCCCGACCTCTCACTATTTCTATGTGGCCTTTTCACTGGTCAGGTAGGTTTTCGGTGCAAATCGCACATGGTCCTCTCCTGGAGTCGGATGTGAGGACCCCAGGAAAGTTGTATTTCTCCCGAATGCTATTTTCATGTGTTGGTGTGGGTTTTACAAGCACTTTAAAAAAAAAAGCACGTCCTTGGAAAGTTCATGAATACTGGGGGAAGTTGCTGATGAATCAGCAACAATCTGAAAGGTGAGTATAATGTGTTTTCACACCTTCAAATGTCACTATTAGGTGATGTTTGATATTGCAGATGTGTTTTTAATGCAATGGTTTGTCACAGGGTACTGTCTGGCAAAGGTGAGTTGACCATTACATTGACCACCATTGTATCAATGTTGACAAGCAAGTGTCATGCATTCAAAAGTGTAGAAAACTATGTTGGTAAACTCTCCTGTTGGGCACTGGAATATAAATGTACAGACAGCTCTGTGGTGGTAAAAAAAAAACTCCAGCTTAAGGTAGAAAAAAAATCCAAGGATATGCCCCCTTCCATTGATGGACAGATAATCTGCTTTGAAATGGAGAAGAGACCATCTCTCCTTTCAATTTCATGCTTTGCAGTTGGAAGCTAATGTTTGGACAGTTGTAACCATTATGAATGCTTGACTGAGTTCTGAAAGCTCATGGTCTGTTGCCGCAGGTACTCAGGAGAATTACCTGACAGTTTTGTGAAGTTGTAATAACATACTCTGTCTTTGATGTGATTTTAGTCTTCATGGCTATTTGTTCGCATAACTTAATGGACTTGTAAAGGATTCACTTTTTTAAATGGTGGACTTTTTTGCAGCAACAAGGGCAGTGTGTCTGAATGAAAGTTTTATTAGATTGTCACAGGTTTAAATTTTACAACTGCATTTTAAATAATTCCCAGGGCTTTGCTTGGCTCCTCAGGACCTGCCAGATTGTGTGCGACCACCACCTCCAACTCATGCTTGCTGCCCTGGGGGTGTGCATGACATCTACATGCTGGGGCACTCGGAGATCCCTGTTGTCTTCAAGGACCACCCTAGGATGACAGGACAGTTCATGGGGAACAAGGGATACCCGGTGAGGTCATGGCTGATGATGCTGATGCAGAGGCCTGAGACCGAGGCGGAGACCCGATACAATGGTGCCCACGCTGCCACCTGGGCTGTCATTGAGCAGTGCATTGCAGTGTTAATGTAAACCTACTTGTGACACTAATAAAATTATTATTATTAGGACAGGGCTGTGTCCGTCAGCTCATCATCAGCCATGACCTCACCGGGTATCCCTTGTTCCCCATGAACCGTCCTGTCATCCTAGGGTGGTCCTTGAAGACAACAGGGATCTCCGAGTGCCCCAGCATGTGGATGTCATGCACACCCCCAGGGCAGCTCAACTCCCCCCATTTCCCTCCCTCCCCCCATTTCCCTCCCTCCCCCCAAATCCCCTCACACATTTCCATTCCTCCCTCCCTCGAACCCTCTCCCCATTCCCCTACACCCCCAATTCCCTCCATTTCCACCCATTCACCGTCTTCCCCCCCCCCCCCCCCCCCGCCCCCCCCCCCCCCCCCCCCCCCCCCCATCACACCATAGCAGGTTGACTGACAAGTTGGCAATGCCCGGATTACAGGTTGGCAACGCCATGGGGCAAGGCCCGAAGGGAGCTTTGAAGGGACCTGGGGGGTGGGGGGGGGGGGACTGATAGACCAGGGCCTGAAGGAGGGTTGAAGGGAGAGAGGCCTTATGGGGTGGGGGCCCAAACGGGGCGAGGCGATGGGGCCTGAACTGGCAGAGCTAGAAGAGAGGGCATTTGACAAACCCGTAACGAGGTGTCACTCACATGGGGGGAATGCTGCTACTGCCGACTGAGGAGCGGTAATTGTCGGCAAGGTGGAGGGGTGGGGCTGGGGGTGGGGCGCAGTATTAGTCTGAGATTAGGGTGCCATTTGGAGCTGGACCTGCCAGAGTTTTTATTTTTATAAATGTTTTTTATTGGATTTTTGAACAAAGTATATTTGCTGTTATGTACACAGGATATGATATATATAAGTAAGCATCTGTTTGTGCTGGAGAGACAATTCCGGAGGGCAATTCTCGAATGGGTCCGGTGCCGGTGTTGCACCTTGCTTCTCCGGGATGGATTTCGCCACTGGTGCCATCTCGTGCTCATTACCGCTTCAGCCGGCCCTCCCGTCTTCCCTCTGTATTCTCCTTTTTCTCTGTTCCTGTGGATGTTAAGTTAGTTAACGTTTCCCTGCCTCCACCCCCCCCCCCCCCCCCCCCCCCCCCCACCCCACCACCACCACCACCTACCTCCCTGGCTCTCCTCTATTGTTCCCTGTCTCTTCCCTCCTGACCCCCACCCCCCCACCTCACGTCCCAGTCTATCTCTCCCTTTCATGCTTTGGCTGCTTTCCCTTGGTTCTCGGCTACCTGGCTATTCTTCCTCTTGTACGTTGGCCACAAACAGGTCCCGGAACAATTGGGTGAATGGCTCCCACGTTCTGTGGAAGCCGTCGTCTGACCCTCGGATGGCGAATTTAATTTTCTCCATTTGGAGAGATTCCGAGAGGTCGGCCCGCCAGTCTGCAGCTCTGGGTGGTGCTGCTGACCGCCAGCCAAACAGGATTCGACGGCGGGCGATCAGGGAGGCAAAGGCAAGGGCGTCCGCCCTCCTCCCCAGGAATAGATCTGGCTGGTCTGAAACCCCGAAGACCGCCACTTTCGGGCATGGCTCCACCCTCACCCCCACCACTTTGGACATTGCCTCGAAGAAGGCAGTCCAGTACTCCACAAGCCTGGGGCAAGACCAGAACTTGTGGGCATGGTTGGCTGGGCCTCCTTGGCACCGTTCACATCTATCCTCCACCTCCGGGAAGAACCTACTCATACGGGTTCTTGTTAAGTGGGCTCTATGTACCACTTTTAGTTGCTTCAGGCTGAGCCTTGCGCAGGTGGAGGTGGAGTTGACCCTATGCAGTGCTTCGCTCCAGAGTCCCCCCCCTATCTCAATCCCCAGATCCTCCTCCCATTTCATTCTTGTTGGCCCCTTCCACCAGTCGGTCATACATGTTGCTACAGTTTCCTTTCTCTAATATGCTTGGGCCAGTAACTCTTCCAGCAATGTCTGTCGTGGCAGTTATGGGTAAGTCCAGATGTGAACGGTGCCAAGGAGGCCCAGCCAACCACGCCCACATGTTCTGGTCTTGCCCCAGGCTTGTGGAGTACCGGACAGCCTTCTTTGAGGCAATGTCCAAAGTGGTGGGGTGAGGGTGGAGCCATGCCCGAAAGTGGCGGTCTTTGGGGTTTCAGACCAGCCAGATCTATTTCTGGGGAGGGTAAGTCCTTGTCTCCTTTTGTAGGTAGTTTCTGAGCTGCAGGTACCTTAGCTCATTCCCCTGGCTAGCTAGAATTTCTCTGCCAGTTCGTCCAGTGTCGCAACCCTGCCATCGGTGTATAGGTCCCTGACTGTCAATGACCTCCCCGTCCTGTCTCCACCTTTTGAAGGTGGCATCAGTCAGTGCTGGTGTGAACATATGTTTGTTGTAGATGGGAGGTTTGTCCGACATTTTGGTCAGGCCAAATTGCTGCCGTGGCTGGTTCCAGGACTGGAGGGTGGCTATCACCACCGGGCTGCTGGAGTGTTTTTTAGGTGGGGATAGGAGTGCCGCCGTGACGATGGCCCGGAGGGAGGTCCCCTTATAGGAGGCCTCTTCCGCACGCACCCTCTCCGCTTCTGGCTCCTTGATCCATCCCCTAGTTCGCTCGGCCGTCACCATCCAATGGTAGAATTATAGGTTTGGGAGGGTAGCCCTCCCCTTGGTTTTGTTTTTTGTAAGACCTGGACCTCTAGAGTTTTCAGGTCCCGCACAGTTCATTCCCGGCGCAGTTCACCCCAGCCTCCAAATTAATTATGAAGTGTGGGTGGATTGCGAACCACACAATGGGAACAGCACCTCATTTACAGCCGCAGACCACACTTAGAAATTCCTCGAGAGAATTGTGCTCATTATTTGCAGGTTCATTTGTAATTTTGTACTTCATTTTATTAACTTTTTGGTGTTAGCTGTGGCTCGTGTGGCAGTACTGTCACCTCTGGATCAGAAGAATTAGCCTTCAAGGCCCATTCCAGGACTTGAGGATAGAATTTAAAGATGGCACTCCCATTGAAGTTGAGGGAGTGCTGCACTGTTAGAGGTGCTGTCTATAGGTCGAGACATTAAACCAATGCCCTGCCACGTGGCAGTATTTTGAAGGAGACTAAGGGAGTTAGTCTCAATGTCTTGGCCAATATTTTAATCACCCAATAAATACAGGTACCGTGAAAACAGCTTACAACTGGTCATAGATCATAGAATTTACAGTGCAGAAGAAGGCCATTCGGCCCATCAAGTCTGCACCGGCTCTTGGAAAGAGCACCCTACCCAAGGTCAACACCTCCACCCTATCCCCATAACCCAATAACCCCACCCAACACGAAGGGCAATTTATCATGGCCAATCCACCTAACCTGCACATCTTTGGACTGTGGGAGGAAACCGGAGCACCCGGAGGAAACCCACGCAGACACGGGGAGGATGTGCAGACTCCGAACAGATAGTGACCCAAGCCGGAATCGAACCTGGGACCCTGGAGCTGTGAAGCATTTGTGCAATCCACAATGCTACCGCGCTGCCTGTCATTGTCACGTTGCTGTTTGTGGGAGTTCCGCATTAAATTAAAAATATGAATACACATTCATTGGCTCTGAAATATTTTGGGAGCTCCTTCGGTCATGAAAGGCGAGATATATAAATGGAAGTCTTTATTTTTTTTAAAAGTCACCCACTCTTAATAATGAAATGAGCTTAGTTGTCTATGCAAGTGCTTGAGGAGTTTAATGTGTTTTATAATCCCAGATTATTAGGAAGAATCACGTTTAATGTGGTTAAAGTCAAAAGAATGCATGTTATCTGAGCAAATGCCTATCTCTGCTCTCATATCTTGAAAGGTAACAGCACTCCGCCTACTGGCAACAGTAGAAACAGCGACTCAAACTATATCCCTTGATCAACATGCCCTTTGCGTACTTTGCATCTGTACTCCTTAAATGTTTAGATTGAGCTTCTATCTCAAAGTCTAATTTTAAAAAATGTTAGAAGGCCAGACTTTTGTGTTCAAATGGGGAATTGGAGGCTGACTGAGGATTGAGGGTGTTGGAAATTAACTCTCCAATCAGGACTGCGGAAGAAGCCTATCCAAAATGGTTGTCCTCTCCTTTGATCAACAGTTTAAAGCAGGAAGCAGACAGCCAGAGATTATAGTTCAGACTGTAGGTCGTGAGGGTCTGGATGAGAAATGGTCAGTTTCATTTCTGCTTTGTGAATATTATCAAGGACGTGTATTTGATCATTTAAAGAGCTCATTCCACCAAAGGTTAGTTGCTCTACAGCAGCACATTGGAAACATTGCTCAAGGTGAATTGGGAACACATCCTTATTGGGAAAACAGGCCTTTATTCCAATTTACATTGTTTGAACTTTTGTCATAATTAAGAATTGCTGAGGTGCAGGAAAACATTATTTTGAAACCTTGTTAAGATAGAACATATCTATGTTTTTTTCCATTACTTTCTAATCAATTCCACGTTTTGTACCACTGGCAAAGATCTAATAAAATATTTACACGATGTACTTCTGTGTTCATCGAGCTGAGGGAACACTTTTTTCAATTTCGCCACAGCATCTGTCGCTACCTGATTCAAAACATTTTTTGAATCATTGAAGAGGAAAGATTCCTGTCAAAAGCCTTGTGAGCAGCTGCTATACCTGTGTGAGTTGTGTCATCTCTCACACCAACCAAACCTATATAGACATTTGAAATGAGAATGCTGACAAGCAAAGTTTTGTGCTTAAAACATGTGAGCACCAGGACTGTTTGGGGCTGAACGGACACACTGGGAGAAGATATGGTTGTCATGGTCATCAGAGAGAAAAAAAACTTGGACATTATCAACCTTAGAGGATGTTTTCCTGAAGTGCAAGGCCATCATTCAAACCCAGAAAAAAAAACTCCCAGTAAAACAGGGAAATTAGAATACTAATCTGAACTATTTTTTTCCTCTTCGGAATCCATTCTACCACTCCGTCCACTGACTAACTAGTAAAAACAGAATCAAATCATCAGTGGTTTGCACTCAGTTATGTTATAAAATATCTCACGCTATTGTTTCTTTTCCAGATTTCCCCCAAAATATTATCGACAATCAACTGACAACTGAAGTGTAATCTCACAGCCAGCATACGACACCAAAAGGACAGAAATGGAAAAGGAATGAACATATTGCATGCATCGAGGAGGCAGTCTTCTCTCTCTCTCTCTCTCTCTCTCTTTCTGGACAGTGCAAATGGCCCACGGAAGACAACCAGGAGCTGAGGCTATTAGGGGTGTTTTGTGCTGTGGGTTCTCCATCACTGAGGACTCTGCCCGAACCACTTGCGATGTGCAATAATTGAGAAGCGCTTCCTCACCTTTACTACACTTCTCCATAGTACACAACAAGCCACGTGCAGCAGTTCCCAGGATTAAGATGATCGATCCTCAATCTGGGAACTCTGAATCAAGGACATATTTTGTTTAATTTTGTAACTTTCATTTTTGCTGGAAAGGGGCTTATGGTACAAACCGAAGATTTATAACTACACTTTGTAACAGTAAAAGAATAAAACCAACAAAAGAAAAAAAACACTTTTAGTTTGGTCTTCATTTTGACAAACCAAGTGTTAACAGAGTCTTGCTCCATTATTCTGAAATGAGTGCCCGGAGATGAGCGATGATAGGAACTTCACAAGGTTCACTGACAAACTAATCTGGTAAATCCCAAAGGTATTTCATCTCACAGTGACTCGAAACTCGGAATTATTCAAGTAACTTGGGGCAACTTGTCAAATCTTGAAGGATAGGATGATTTGAAATTATTATTTGCCCAGGAAATGTTCTGAGATTCAGTTGTAAATTGCTTGCACTCTTTTCGTAAAATCTATCATTTCTCACACACCTTAGGACCAGCGGTGAGGTGAGGTGCAGGGAAACAGAAGTTGCCATTGGGAAGTGATTGTGTTCATTTGTTTTGTGTGCGTGTAAATCCTTTTATTATCACCTCATTTCTCTTCTCTCAGTGACACTTTTCAGGTGGCCCCCATCCTTTTCCTCCCCAAACTCAAGGACAATGTCTTCGCCCACGTCGCTGCCTGCCTTTTCTGGAACTCCTACATTTGAATCCCTCTAATCTGGCCACAGTATCGGAACAGCTCCTATCAAAGCCAGAAAAGGCATCAGATGTGACTGGCAAAAATTTATTTATTTCTAAATTTAGAGTACCCAATTCATTTTTTCCAATTAAGGGGCAATTTAGCGTGGCCAATACACCTAACCTGCACATCTTTTTGGGTTGTGGGGGTGAAACCCACGCAAACACGGGGAGACTGCGCAAACTCCACACGGACAGTGACCCAGAGCCGGGATCTAACCTGGGACCTCAGCGCCGTGAGGCAGCAATGCTAACCACTGCGCCACCGTGCTGCCCTGTGACTGGCAAAAATAAACTCTCTGTGCTGTTGTTCTTGGTCTACCTGGGGCTGATGTGGGTTACCACACCATCCTCCGACGCCTCTCCATGATCCTCCAGCCAAGAGAAACTGCATTCACCTCATTGCATTTGTCATGTGAGAGCACCTTTAAGAAATGGGTGTTTAAGAAATGTACTTTTAAGAAATGGGTGTTTATCAGTGATGTCAGAGTGTGGGTGGAGCTGGGCTGTCTGTCAGATTTTTACTTTCGTTTTAGGCTCTTTGCTGCAGGGTGTGTTTCCGTTTTGTTTTCAGTGTTGGAGCTGAAGTTAGGCAGAGCAGGTGCACTGTTGATCTCTCTGCCATGAAAAGACTATCTCTTAATCATCTGGTGAATTCAGAATTATAAATGTTCTCGGTAGTGAATGTAAACCTAATGTGCTTCTGTTAAAAGGTGTTTCTTTTGCCTTCCGGATGTTGTTTGGGAAGTTATTAAGGATTACTTAGTGTTGTGTTCTTTGGGGGTTGTATTTGAATTAATGGTTGCTAAGATGTTCACTGTATGTTTTAAAAAGGTTAACTTGAGTTCATAGACTAAACATTGTTTTGCTTTTAAAAATATTTTTCCATTTCTGCTGTACCACACCTGTAGAGTGGGCCGTGTGCTCCCCATACCACAATCTATTAAAAGTTGTGGGTCAGGTGAACTCCGTGATACACTTTGGGGTTCTCTAAACCCTGGCCCATAACAAATTGAGGCTCGAGGGGGATAAATGTCCTTCTATTGGATTGGCTTAGTGAACTTAAAGACAGTGTGGGGTGAACATATTGTGGTACCTTTTCAGGTGTGGAATTCTAGTTTAAGTGGGGAGTGTGTTGTGGACAATGGCTCTTTCAGAGGCTCTGAAGTTTTTGGGGGTGGAGACAGTCACATGCAGTACCTTAAAGACAGAGACTAAAAGCAGACTGTTAGATTTGGCAAAAACATTGCAGTTAACATTACCTGACAAAATGCGAAAAGGTGAGGTAATTATGGCAGTGGCTAAGCATTTAAAGTTGCCTGAGATACAGTCTGACTCATTAGAAATGGCAAAGATCCAGTTGCAGATTAAGCAACTTGAACATGAGAAAGTATTAAAGCAGCTTGAATACAAAAGAGAGGAAAAAGAGAGAGAGAGCGGCAAGAGAAAGAGATAGAGAGGAAAAAGAGAGAAGAAAGGAGAAAAGAAAGAAAGCTTGAGCAGAACAAAAAGAAAGAGAAAGGGAGATACAGATCAGGGAAAAAGATGAAGAGAGAGAGTTTGAACTTCAGAAAATGGCCATGAAACATGACTGTGAGACACAGTTAAAATTGACAGATGTAAAGGGAAATGTACAGTTGGATGATAGTGATGAGGATAGTGAGAAAGAGCGTCAAAGTCGAAGGCTTGGTGGGAATATATTTAAATATGTCCAAGCATTGCCAAAGTTTCACGAGAAGGAGGTGGAAGCCTTTTGATTTCATTTGAGAAGGTAGCAAAACAAATGAAATGGCCACAGGACATGTGGGTATTACTGATTCAAACAAAGCTGATAGATAGGGCTAGTGAAGTGTTTGCATCACTACCGGAGGAGGTATCTGGGACGTATGAGGAGCCGAAAAAATCCATCTTAGGTGCATATGAACTAGTGCCTGAAGCCTACAGACAAAGGTTTAGAAATTTAAGGATAGAATTTGGTCAAACATACATGGCGTTTGAAAGGCTCAAACAGAGTAATTTTGATAGGTGGATAAGGGCTTTGAAAATAGACAAAACGTATGAAGCTCTCAGAGAAATTATACTTTTGGAGGAGTTTAAATATTCAATTCCTGATGTAGTGAGAACTCATGTGGAAGAGCAGAGGGTTAAAACTGCGAGGTTGGCAGCAGAAATGGCAGATGATTATGAATTAATTCATAAATCAAAGCTTGGTTTCCTACATCAGTTTCAGCCTGTGAGGAATAGAAACTGGGGACATGAGAAATACTCAAGTGGTAAAGGTAAAGGTGATCTGATGGGAGATAATAAGGAGAGTGTACCTCAGACTAAAAAAGAAATCCAGGAGGGTGGAAGAGACATGAAAAGTTTCAAATGTTTTCACTGTAATAAACTAGGCCATGTAAAGTCACAGTGTTGGTGGTTGAAGAAAAGCACTGGGAAGGCTGATGTGGTAATACAGGATAAGACAGTGGGGTTTGTTAAAGTGGTAAAGGAAAGCCCAAGTGAAGCAAAGGAGATGCAAAACATTGTACAGTCTGATCAAGAGGTGATTGATAAGAAGGTGCCAGATCTCTTTAACAAATTTACTTGGGTGGGTAAAGTTTACTCAGATGTATCAGGAGGAGCAGGTAAAGAGTCACAATTTTAAGAGTTACAGGAGCTAGTCAATCTTTAATGGTAAGAGATGAGGAGTTATGTACTTTGAGAAGAATGTTGCCAGAAAAGGTGGTAATATGTGGAATTCAGGATGAGAGAAGTAGTGTTCCATTATATAAGGTGAGGTTGGAAAGTCCAGTGAAGAGTGGTGAAGTGGTAGTAGGAGTAATAGAGAAACTATCTTATCCAGGAATACAGTTTATCTTGGGTAATGATATAGCTGGATTGCAGGTGGGAGTGATCGCAGGCAACAAAAGATATAGAAATAAAATGGATGTATCAGAAAGCATATACGGAAGAGGAATCTGGGTGTATACCAGAGTATTATTACCGTAAAAGTGATGTCTTGATGAGAAAATGGAGACCTTTACATATGCAGGTGGATGAAAAGTGGGCAGAAGTTCATCAAGTAGTATTGCCGGTAGGGTATAGAGTTGCACATGAGGTACCAGTGGGAGGTCATTTAGGAATAAGGAAAACTCAAGCTAAAATACAAAAAGATTTTTATTGGCCTGGACTAAATAAAGATGTAGTTAAATTTTGCCAATCATGTCACACATGTCTTGGGCAGCACGGTAGCATTGTGGATAGCACAATCGCTTCACAGCTCCAGGGTCCCAGGTTCGATTCCGGCTTGGGTCACTGCCTGTGCAGAGTCTGTAAATCCTCCCCGTGTGTGCGTGGGTTTCCTCCGGGTGCTCTGGTTTCCTCCCACAGTCCAAAGGTGTGCAGGTTAGGTGGATTGGCCATGATAAATTGCCCTTAGTGTTGGGTGGGGTTACTGGGTTATGGGGATAGGGTGGAGTTGTTGACCTTGGGTAGGGTGCTCTTTCCAGGAGCCGGTGCAGACTCGATGGGCTGAATGGCCTCCTTCCGCACTGTAAATTCTATGAAACAGGTCAAGTGATCAGGAAACCTCAAGCAGTGATGAAACCAGCACCCTTAATACCCATTCCAGAATTTGAGGAACCTTTTACAAGGGTCCTAATTGATTGCATAGGACCGCTTCCTAAAACAAAAAGTGGGAATCAATATCTTTTGACTATAATGGCTGTGTCTACTAGGTTTCCAGAGACCATTCCATTACATAATATTACAGCTAAAAAGATTGTGGAGGAAATACTTAAATTCTTTACTAGATATGGACTACCCACAGAAATACAATCGGATCAAGGATCAAATTTTACCTCCAGGTTATTCAAATAAGTTATGGATATCTTAGGAATAAAACAATTTATGTCAACTGCGTACCATCCAGAATCCCAGGGAGCGTTAGAAAGGTGGCATTGGACATTAAAGACAATGTTTAGGGCGTAGTGTCAAGATTATTCAGAGGATTGGGATAAAGGGATTCCATTTGTACTGTTTGAAATTAGGGATGCACCTAATGAGTCAACCAAATTTAGTCCTTTTGAACTAATTTTTGGTCATGAGGTAAGAGGACCACTTAAATTGATTAAGGAAAAATTGGTGAGGGAGAAATCAGAAATTACATTATTGGATTACGTGTCAGATTTTAGGGAACAATTGAATAGAGCAGGTGAATTGGCTAGACAACCTTTAAAAGTTGAACAACATGTGATGAAACGGGTCGTGGACAAGAAATCCAAAGTTCGTAGTTTTGCTGGTGGAGATAAAGTTTTAGTATTGTTACCATTGGTCGGTGAACTTTTAAAAGCTGGGTTTTGTACACCTTACCAGATTGAAAGGAAATTAAGTGAGGTGAATTATGTGGTAAAAACACCAGATAGAAGGAAGACTCACCGAGTGTGTTATGTGAATATGCTTAAAAGGTACTTTGAAAGAGAAGGAGAGAAAAAGGAGGAGGTTTTAATGATTCTAACTCAAAGTGATGAACCAAATCCAGATGAATGTGATACCTCAAATTAAATTGGAAAACGAGGATGTTCTTAAAAATTGGGATAAATTGTTGAGTTACCTTCCAGAGGAAAAACGGACTGACCTGAAAGAGTTATTGATATCACATGGGCAGGTTTGTTGAGATAAATTGGGAAGTATTAAAATGGCTATACATGATGTCGATACAACAACATCCATACAGACTTACCCCTTTAAAATTGGCACAGGTTAACAAAGAGATTGAGAGTATGCTTAAAAATGGCATAATTGAAGTGGGTTTCTGCCAATGGAGCTCACCCATAGTGATGGTGCCTAAACCAGATGGTACCCAATGGTTGTGTGTGGACTATAGAAAGGTTAATGCAGTTACAAGAACAGACTCTTATCCTATCCCACGTTTGGAGGATTGCATTGAAAAAGTGGGACAATCAGCTTTTATTTCTAAACTGGATTTACTTAAAGGTTACTGGCAGGTACCTTTATCCGAAAGGGCGAAGGAGATTTCAGCTTTTGTGGCTCCAGATGGTTATATACCAATTCAAAGTTATGCCATTTGGCATGAAAAATGCGCCAGCCACATTTCAACGGTTAACTAACAAAGTCATTTCAGGATTACCGAATTGTGCGGTATAATCGACGATCTGGTAATTTTCAGCCAGACATGGACAGAACATTTAAAATACCTGATGGAGTTATTTGATCGACTTCAGGAGGCGGGTTTGGTGATAAACCTAGCCTAAAGTGAATTTGGAAAGGCCCAAGTCACTTTCCTTGGCCATACAATTGGACAGGGTCAAATGGTCCCATGGGATATGAAAATAAAGGTTATTGGGTTAAAAGTTAAAGGTTATTCCGATGCCCTCGACACGACGGAAAATAATGCGATTTCTTGGTATGAGTGGATTTTACCGGAAATTTGTACCGAATTTTAGCAGTGTGGTCGCTCCACTGATGGACTTGCTCAAGAAGCGTAACAAATTCCAGTGGACAGCAGAGTGTCAACAGGCATTTGACGGCCTGAAGGCTGTGTTAACGACTGCTCCTGTGTTAGCCATCCCAAATTATACCAAACCATTCAAAGTGGCGGATGATGTGAGTGATGTGGGTGTAAGTGCGGTGCTTCTACAAGACGACGACGAAGGGCTAGAGCAGCCTATTGGTTATTTTTCAAAGAAATTGAATTCTCACCAGAAAAAGTATTCTACGATTGAGAAGGAGACTTTGAGTTTGATGCTGGCTTTGCAACATTTTCACATTTATGTGACCAGCAATCCGTTTGACACCGTTATATATACTGATCATAATCCGTTGACGTTTTTGGAGCGATTCCGGAATAACAGTGCAAGGCTGTTTTGCTGGAGTTTATTGTAACAGCCATTTCATTTAAAAATAGTACATGTGGCAGGATGAGAAAACGGGATAGCCGATGCTTTGTCACGAATGTGATGAATGGAAGCAGTTTCAGTTGGAGGAAGAAGAACGGGAAACAAAATGGACTATATTATTATACCTGTTTGCGTGTGCTGTTTTCTGAAAGGAGAAAGTATATTTACTGTGTGCATTTGTTAAAGGATAGTGAAAAATGAAACCATCTTGTAGTTGATGGTGTATTTTTTTTTTCTTGGGGGGAGGTGTCATGTGAGAGTACCTTTAAGAATTGGGTGCTTATGAAATGTACCTTTAAGAAATGGGTGTTTATCCGTGATATCAGAGTGTGGGTGGAGCAGGGCTGTCTGGCAGCTTTTTACTTTCATTTTAGGCTCTTTGCTGCAGGGTGTGTTTTAGCTTTGTTTTCAGTGTTGGAGCTGAAGCCAGACAGAGCAGGTGCACTGTTGACCTCTCTGCCGTTAAAAGACTATCTCTTGGACATTTGGTGAATTCAGAATTATAAATGTTCTCAGTAGTAAATGTAAACCTAATGTGCTTCTGTTAAAAGGTGTTTCTTTTGTCTTCTGGATGTTGTTTCGGAAGTTATTAAGGATTACTTAGTGTTGTATTCTTTGGGGGTCGTATTTTAATTAATGGTTGCTAAGAGGTTCACTGTATGTTTTAAAAAGGTTAATTTGAGTTCATAGAATAAACATTGTTTTGCTTTAAAAAATACTTTTCCATTTCTGCTGTACCACACCTGTAGAGTGGGCCGTGTGCTCCCCATACCACAATCTATTAAAAGTTGTGGGTCAGGTGAATTCCACTTTGGGGTTCTCTAAACCCTGGCCCATAACACATTCTTATCTATCTCTTTATAGCCAGAGAATCATCCATAATGGCTTCTCTTCCTACACCCACTCTGTTACCCCTAGCATACTCGAACCATCTTTCTTGGGCCCCTCTTACTTCTCATCTGCCTGCTCGACCCTTGGTGACAACACAGCGCACACGTATGCTGACAACACTAAGCTTTACTTCACCATCGCCTGTCTCCAAATTGCCAGCCTGCTTGTCCAGCATCCAGTACTGGATGAGCAGAAATGTTATGCAATTAAGATTAGGAAGGTCAAAGCCATTGTCTTTGGTCCCCTTTCCAAACTAATTTCCTTAGCCTCCAATCCCATTCCGTTCCCTGGGAACTATCTGAGGCTGAAACACAGTTCGAAACCTTGATGTGATAATCGACCCCCAGGTGGGCCTCTGGTCACACGTCCTCAGCACTGTTAAGACTGCAGAGTTCCAGCTCTGTAATATTACCTGATTCCGCCCTGTCTCAGCCTCTCAGCTGCTTAAACTCTCATCTCTGCCTTTGTTACCTCCAGATTTGACTATAGCAACAGGCTCCCAGCCAGCCTCTATCTAAGACTCTTCTGCCAGCGTTCCAACTCTCACAAAGTCCCGTTCACCTATGACCTCTGTGCTTAAGCAATGCCTCAACTTAAAAATTCTCATTCTTGTTTTCAATTCCCTCCCTTGCCTCACCCCCTCCGTAATCTCCTCCAGGCCCACAGCTCTCGGTTATCTCTGCTGCTCCAATTCTGGCCCTGTCAGCTTCTCCGTTTTTAACTACGGCAGCGCCCTCAGCTGACAGGCCTTAAGTTCTGAAATCTCCCTAAACCCCTCTGAGTAAAACATAGAACATAGAACAGTACAGCACAGAACAGGCCCTTCGGCCCTCGATGTTGTGCCGAACTTTGTCTGAAACCAAGATCAAGCTATCCCACTCCCTATCATTCTGGTGTGCTCCATGTGCCTATCCAATAACCGCTTGAAAGTTCCTAAAATGTCCGACTCCACGATCGCAGGCAGTCCATTCCACACACTAACCAATCTCTGAGTAAAGAACCTACCTCGGACATCCCTCCTATTTGATGGAAATCAGCTCCACTCCACCTCCTCCCATTCACACGCTCATAGACAGTCCCCGGACCACACGGGAACCCGGCTTCCAGCCTCCTCTCATAGGTTCGCCCCTCCCACTTCCTCCACCAATTCCCCTCTGAATTTTCCCCACTCAGCCTGCCTCTCACCCGACCACCCAGCCGACGCTAGTCACCCCACCCCTGCCCCATCCCACACCCCAGCTTATCCATCATCCTGGGAGCTCATTGTCGTTTTTTGAGCTTGCCCCTCCCCCCAGCCACCCCCTGCAGGAGAAGGCACCTGGACAGATTCCGCTACTGTTAAGGGGCTAGCACCATCGCGACATGTTGCACAATCGATTCTAATGAGAAACGGTGCCGGACTCGCTGGATTCACAATTGACACTTAGGAGGCTGACAAGTTGCAGCTGCACATACACACTTCACTCCTCATACACACCATCTTGACGCCGCACTCACCCGCTATCCGGTAGTCACCAGCCGCAACAGCGATGCCGAGACCAAGCGCCAATTATTAGTGGTCTCCACAAGTGGAGACCAGTCATATGGGCAGCACGGTAGCATGGTGGTTAGCATAAATGCTTCACAGCTCCAGGGTCCCAGGTTCGATTCCCGGCTGGGTCACTGTCTGTGCGGAGTCTGCACGTCCTCCCCGTGTGTGCGTGGGTTTCCTCCGGGTGCTCCGGTTTCCTCCCACAGTTCAAAGATGTGCGGGTTAGGTGGATTGGCCATGCTAAATTGCCCGTAGTGTCCTAAAAAGTAAGGTTAAGGGGGGGTTGTTGGGTTACGGGTATAGGGTGGATATGTGGGTTTGAGTAGGGTGATCATTGCTCGGCACAACATCGAGGGCTGAAGGGCCTGTTCTGTGCTGTACTGTTCCAAGTCTATAATGGCTATCGGCTGCCTCGTAGGCCATTGGAGCATCCAGGTTGGATAGGGAAGTATCTGGCACTCCACCTGGCACCAAGGCACCCTGGTAAGTCTGGGTGAATACCAATCTGGGTCTCACAGGGGAAAAACCCTACCAAACTTGACAATATTCCATATTCAGGCAACATTCCTCAAATAGAATAAACTTACAATAGTTAGACAACTACTCAAAGTTATACAACTACTACTCTGTCCCTCTATCTCTCTTTCTGTCTTTAAAGCACTCCTTAAAACCTAACTCTTTCACCACTTCTAATATTTTCACATGTGCCTTATAGGCCCTAACAGCATCCTTTTCATTAGGATTTTCCCTCCTGGTCCCTGCATAGTGACGAGCTTAATAAGGTCACAGGGAAAGTCCAGGAGCAGAACCTATCGGGTTGCCCTTCAAAAGAGCTGCAACAACCCAATAGATCATTGGTTCTTGTACAATTTTGTGGGCTCCTTAAATCACTGACATTAAGGACTTTCAACAAAGGTAGTTTGTTTCTAAACTCACAGCTATAAAGAGTTCTTGTGCTCCCAGGGGTAACTGACTCTCATGTTCCCACCACATGACTGCTTATGTAGCCGCGTCATTATAGAATCATACAACTTACAGTGCAGAAGGAGGCCATTCGGTCCATCGAGTCTGCATGGTCCCTTGAAAGGAGCACCCAATTTAAGCTCACACCTCCACCCTATCCCTATAATCCAGGTACTCCCCCTAAGCTTTTTGGACACTGAGGGCAATTTAGCATGGCCAATCCACCTAACCTGCACATCTTTGCACATGTTATCATGTAACCACTCAGCTTAAATCTTTCTCAGTTTAGTTGGGACTCCCAGTGTCATGAGATGTAACAGTGCTTCCATAGGAAACTGTGTACAGACCATTGTGTGACATGCAATTAATCAAACTGACAATGCACAACTATTTACAGATATATGTTGATGCCCAGATTAGGCTGTAATAACTAGTGCATAGGCCATCACGTCACCTTCTCTCCCCCACACCCACCCACCCCTCCTTGGGACAAAGAGTTTGACGCCAAAAGTCAGTGAACGGTTAAATGTTGGGCAGCATGGTGTCACAGTGGTTAACACAGTTGCCTCACGGCGCTGAGGACCTGGGTTCGATCCTGACCAGTGGTCACTATCTGTGTGGAGTTTGCACATTCTCCGTGGGTCTCATCCTCACAACCCGAAGATATGCTAAATTGCCCCTTAATTGGAAAAAAAAAGAATCGGGTACTTCAAATTTATTAAAAAAGGTTACATGGTAATAAAGCCGTGGAGTCTTGTGTTCAACCAGTTCAGGCGTCCAGAGTATGTGATTACGCTGACAGGTGGTGTTCTTGTCTTTCTGTGACCAGTGTCCTCACTGGTAGCAACATGGGATGTTTCATCTGTGTGTTTAACAAGTGCAGGATTCTCTAAGTTGGCCCATGTAGGACTCTACATGTCCGCTGGTGCAGGGGTCCATGCCATAGGCCAGATGACTGAAATGTTGTGTTATCTGCTGGTGCTGATTCTGCTACCTGCAGAAGGTAACGGCGATTGCGTACATAGTGGGCACCAAATGTCACTACCACATAACTGATCAGTTGTGAGGCATTACAGTAGAGCACCGCAAACTTGTCATGGCTAAATGCTGCCTGAATACTGACTGTTTGACCTGGTGTTAGAGGGCCAAGTTTATGGACATCTATATCGTAGTGCACTTTGATTCTCAATCTGCATTGCAGGAGGGCCTTGTTCATGTTGGTTTCACGTTCAGGCTGCAGCAGAGCCTTGGAAATAGGAATTGTGTTCCTGGCGTGCCTGCAAAAAAGTCTTTGTGCTGATGAGGGGAGGCCCTGTCGTGGTAGATTTTGCGGGTTGAAGAGTGCAGAGTACTAGCCTGTGCAATGCTGCGCACATTTCTCGGAAAGGTGCTTGGCTGAGTGAACCACCCATTCTGCCAAACCGTTTGACCATGGATATGGGGAGCTGCCCATGATATGCTCAAAGTCTCATGTGCGTGCAACTTGCAAAATTCAACAGAGACAAATTGGCGAGTGTTGTCTGTCATGCGTCTCTGTGGGATGCCGTGTGTGGCAAAGCATCTCTTAGACTTGATGATTATTGTTTTACTCATGATGTTTGGCAGGTGGTCAAGTTCAAACCACCCTGAATATGAATCAACTAAGACGAAGGCCGCGAATCTCCCCCCAAACTTTCAAGTTAATTTGTGGCGGGTTTTTCAGGGAGTTTAGCCGGCGAGTTCCCCACCACTATTCAATGACACTTAGTCACTTTTTGGGCCCTGGGTAGTTTCCGGCCGGTTTAGCCCACCCTGAGGATTTTTTTTTAGCACTGGGGAGTTGAACTCAGAGATGGGGCCACCCTTTTGAAAGGGTGCCCCGATCTCTAAGTGAGCTTGTGGGCTCTCCTCCCCCGCCCCCCCCTCCATGGGCAATGTTAGCCCCTACACACATGGACACTACCCCACACCCCAAATGAGGCACCCCGCTATGGGGTCCCCCCTCTTCTGCACCCCCCAAGCCCCCTTACTGCACCCTCTCCCTTCTAGGACTACCACCCATCTACCCCCCCCCCCCCCAACATCCCAGAGGGCCGTACTTACTTGCCCTGCACTCCCCCACCCTTCAACCCCACCCCTGTTGGCTTGACAGTGCCATTGTGCCTTCTAGATAGTGGACAGGCTTGGGAGTCAAGAGGTGAGTTACTCACCGCAGGATTCCTAGGCTCTTACCTGCTCTTGTAGTCACAGTATTTGTATGGCTAGTCCACAATAGTCCTCAATACCGGTGCCCCGCAAGGCTGCATACTTCGCCCCCTACTCTACTCCCTGTACACACACGACTGCGTGGCAAAACTTGGTTCCAACTCCATCTACAAGTTTGCTGACGATATGACCATAGTGGGCTGGATCTCGAATAACGAGTCAGAATACAGGAGGGAGATAGAGAGCCTGGAGGAGTGGTGTAACGACAACAATCTCTCCCTCAATGCCAGCAAAACTAAAGAGCTGGTCATTGACATCAGGAAGCAAAGTACTGTACACACCCCTGTCAGCATCAACGGGGCCGAGGTGGAGATGGTTAGCAGTTTCAAATTCCTAGGGGTGCACATCACCAAAAATTTGTCCTGGTCCACTCACGCCGACGCTATTACCAAGAAAGCACAACAGCGCCTATACTTCCTCAGGAAACTAAGGAAATTCGGCATGTCCACATTAACCCTTACCAACTTTTACAGATGCACCATAGAAAGCATCCTATCGGGCTGCATCACAGCCTGGTATGTCAACTGCTTGGCCCAGGACCGCAAGGAACTTCAGCGAGTCGTGAATACCGCCCAGTCCATCACACGAACCTGCCTCCCATCCATGGACTCCATCTACACCTCCTGCTGCCTGGGGAAAGCGGGCAGCATAATCAAGGATCCTTCCCACCCGGCTTACTCACTTTTCCAACTTCTTCCATCGGGCAGGAGATACAGAAGTCTGAGAACATGCACGAACAGACTCAAAAACAGCTTCTTCCCCACTGTCACGAGACTCCTAAATGACCCTCTTATTGACTAACCTCATTAACACTACACCCTGTATGCTTCATCCGATGCCAATGCTTATGTAGTTACATTGTATATCTTGTGTTGCCCTATTACGTATTTTCTTGAATTTTGTTTAATTCCCTTTTCTTCCCAGGTACTGAATGATCTGTTGAGCTGCTTGCAGAAAAATACTTTTCACTGTACCTCGGTACACGTGACAATAAACAAATCCAATCCAATCCAATCCAGTTTCAGGTCAATGGTAACCCCCCCCCCCCCCCCCCCCACGGATGTTGACAGTAGGAGATTTAACAATGGTAATGCCATTGAATGTCAAGGGACGATGGTTAGATTCTCTCTTGTTGCTGATGTCATTGCCTGGCACTTGTGTGGCATGAATGTTACTTGCCACTTGTCAGCCCAAGCCTGGATTTTATCCAGTTCTTTCTGTATTTGGACATGGAATGCTTCAATAGCTGAGGAGTCGCAAATGGTGCTGAACATTGTGTAATCATCAGCAAGCATCCCCACTTCTGACCTTATGGTGGAACGGAGGTCATTAATGAAGTAGCTGAAGATGGTTATACCTAGGAGACTACCCTGAGGAGCTCCTGCAATGATGTCCGAAAACTGAGATGACTGACCTCTAACAACCACAACCATATTCCTTTGTGCCAGGCATGATTCCATCCAGCGGAGAGTTTTCCTCCCCATTCCTGGGGGATGTTCCTGGCCATTGTCTACTTCTGTACAATCAGAAATCATTTATGTACTAAACAAAATTTGAATTGTTCGATAATTTGAATGAAACCACAGAAATGATACAGCAAGGTGAGAATTTACAGTCAGAAAATTTGTGTTGTCAGTCTTAGTTAAGTGGACTTTACTACTTTTTGACATTTGTTTGTTGCCTAAGAAGTGGCAGCCTGAGACATGATAAAAAACTTTTATATAGATCAAAATAAATAAACTGAGTGCTGGCAACCAGCTGGTTGTGGATGGGCAGGCCATTTTTATTCTGCATGGAGCATTCATAAATTTCTGGAAAGCAAACTGGATTTTGAAACTCTTATTTATAAAGCAACCATTATGTTCTCCCACTCTTGTCTGTTCGGATGTGGAGGTATCAGGGGTGAGTTTTACTCCCTCCGTCTAATGTCAAAGGGGTGTTTGCAGTGTTAAGATGGAAGAGGATCAACTAACTGCCCCTTCCTGATCCACTGCCATTGCAACTTGGGCTTTCCTAGGGTGGCCCAAACATGGGAACATTATTAATTGATGCAAATTAGGGTCCTATCATGTACATCAGGCCCCAGTGCAATCTTGAGGGTTTGCTTGGTGGAGTGTACGCTTCATTTGTTTGTTTTTTTAAGAAAAGGTTTTTGAGAGTACCCAATTATTGTTTTGCCAATTAAGGGGCAATTTAGCTTGGCCAATCCACCTAGCCTGCACATCTTTGGGTAGTGGGGGTGAAACCCACGCAGACATGGGGAGAATGTGCAAACTCCACACGGACAGTGACCCAGGGCCGGGATTTGAACCCGGGTCCTCTGCTCCGCAGTCCCAGTGCTAACCACTGCACCACACGCTGCCTTTATGCTTCATTTGTTAACCTGGTGGTCAATAGTGCTCACTGTTGTGCTGACCTCTGGGAGAGAGCAGGTAGATCACTGGCTGCATGTTACTGAGGACCTGCCGTCACAATGGACTGGGCCTCCTTCCAGGAATTTCTGGCACCTGGCAAGCGCACACCACGCTGGCCGACTGTCCAACAGCTAAAGTTGACCCCGTTACGGTTTAAGGACTACTGAGATTCCGATAAATTTCCATCAAGTAACAGAACTCGAGCCTTGAACCCACCTTGCCCATTTAAATGTTTGTAATTGAAGTATGACAGCCCTCTGTATAATATTGCCCCAGGCAGGCACTGAAATCCAGGTATGGGCTTCACTGTTGAAGTGCCAGTGCCCCACCTCGAAACAGGAGAAGCTCTCATAGCAGGACGAGATGAATAGGGTGATTTCCTCACCCTCCTGGCACAGTATTCGACCGATGAGCTAGTGCTCCATCTATTGGCTCAGACACAAAATGAACCCGTCAAACCTGAGCAGCAAAATCAAGTAATTTCACGAAAGCTCCCAACCTCATATTCTGAACGACTGGGGGAGCCAGGCTACTGAGATGGGTAAAATTGTGCTGTTTTAAACATGGCTATGAATCAGTCAGCAGTAGTGCATTTTCAGAAATAGTTGAGGGTGGCCCAAGAAACAAAAACTATCCAACAGTTCAACAGAGGGCTTGTTTTTTTTTCAAAATGCGAGGAGAATTCTGTTCTCATTGGAGTTTCTGTCATTTCCGTCTTCTCCCCTTGTGGTTATGACAGGAAGCGAGAGGCCAGTTATCGAGCCAGCACACTGCTGTTGAAATCTATGAAGTCAAACTCGTCTCCCACATCATCCTTAATTACATCGCCATCTTTGTGTTGCTGCAAACATTTCTGGACTGCCTTTAGGATTGCCTGCAGCCGCCGGTCCAAGGCAAGCAAATGAGGCTCTGTCAAAACTGGACTGAGAGCATCGTGAAGCAGGGATTCCCGCATAATGTCACTCAATCGATAATCCGGCTGTGACAATAGATCCAAACGTAGTAGTGTTGACTTCTTTATTCTATAAATTAGACAGTACAACCATTAGGGTATTCAGCAGGAAACATATTGGACTGGATCTTGCATTAAGAATGACATGGAGATGCCGGCGTTGGACTGGGGTGAGCACAGTAAGAAGTCTAACAACACCAGGTTAAAGTCCAACAGGTTTGTTTCAAACACTAGCTTTCGGAGCACTGCTCCTTCCTCAGGTGAATGAGGAGGTATGTTCCAGAAACGTGTATATAGACAAATTCAAAGATGCCAGACAATGCTTAGAATGCGAACATTTGCAGGTAATCAAGTCTTTACAGACCCAGAGATAGGGGTAACCCCGGGTTAAAGAGGTGTGAATTGTCTCTAGCCAGGACAGTTGGTAGGATTTAGCAATCCTACCGCGTCCTGAAGGCCGCCTTGGAGAACGCGTACCCGGAGATCAGAGGCTGAATGCCCTTGACTGCTTAAGTGTTCCTCGACTGGAAGGGAACATTCCTGCCTGGTGATTGTTGCGCGATGTCCGTTCATTCGTTGTCTCAGCGTCTGCATGGTCTCGCCAACGTACCATGCTTCGGGACATCCTTTCCTGCAGCGTATGAGGTAAACAACGTTGGCTGAGTCACACGAGTATGTACCACGTACCTGGTGGGTGGTGTTCTCGCGTGTAATGGTGGTATCCATGTCGATGATCTGGCATGTCTTGTAGAGATTGCCATGACAGGATTGTGTGGTGTCGTGGTCGCTGTTCTGAAGGCTGGGTAGTTTGCTGCAAACAATGGTTTGTTTGAGGTTGCGCGGTTGTTTGAAGGCAAGTAGTGGGGGTGTGGGGATGACCTTGGCAAGATGTTCATCTTCATCAATGATGTGTTGAATGCTGCGAAAAAGATGTCGTAGTTTCTCCACTCCGGGAAAGTACTGGACGACGAAAGGTACTCTATCGGTTGTGTCCCGTGTTTGCCTTCTGAGGAGGTCGGTGCGGTTTTTTGCTGTGGCACGTTGGAACTGTCGATCGATGAGTCGAGCGCCATATCCCGTTCGTACGAGGGCATCCTACAGCGTCTGTACATGTCTGTTACGCTCCTCCTCGTCTGAGCAGAAACCTGTAGCCAAGTTCCGCACACATGAGGCCTCAACCGGGACCCGGGATTCATGTCGCAATACATTCATCCCCCACCATCTGGCCTGGGCTTGCAAAATCCTACCAACTGTCCTGGCTAGAGACAATTTACACCTCTTTAACCTGGGGTTACCCTATTTTTGGATCTGTAAAGATTTAATTACCTGCAAATGCTCACATTCTAAGCATTGTCTGGCATCTTTGAATTTGTCTATATATATGTTTCTGGAACATACCTCTTCATTCACCTAAGGAAGGAGCAGTGCTCCGAAAGCTGGTGTTTGAAACAAACATATTGGACTTTAACCTGGTGTTGTAAGACTTCTTACTGCATTAAGAATAATAGTGAGGGTATCTGCACTTACTGTTAAGGAGCAAATCAGACAGCAATATCCAGTGTCTGTACCGGTACATTAAATGCAGAAATCTGGAAGTTACTGTCCAGGTTTCCCTGCTCCTCCACAAACTTCACTACATGGATGCCTCACTGAGAGATTTGACATTCGAAACACATATAGAGGCCATGGGGTTGGTGTACCCACTCACTCATTATCCACTAACCATGCCAGAGAACCTTTGGGCTAGTCCCTTCAAGTGTATGTGAATTTTTAACAAGGTGATAAGTTTAATTACAGCCAAGTCACCTCTCTGGCACTGAACATTTTAATTTTACAAGTGTGGAGTCTCATTCCTTAAAATTTTAATTGTTGCTAAGAGTTTTTTTATAAAATTAAATTAATCCTCGTGCTTGGTCAGCATACTTGAAATAAAAGATTAGCAGCTTGTCCATTGCCTGCAGAGGCTGGGCACAGAGGCCTCTCTGCTAAATTGGCATGGTGTTGTACTCATGACTGAGACACAGGACAGCACAGGCACAGCACAGGCCAATTTTGAACCCATTTGTCTTCATCTATATGAAGCCACCCTGACAGTGCGGGATTACCTGCAGCATTGAGTCAGAGGGGCAAGGATGGAGAGTTCATCATGTGAGTGCTTCCCAAACCTGAGAAAAAGAAGGAAATTGGTTAAAAACTAGTTTGTTAAAGTTGGCAATAAAGCATCATCATTCAGATGTGCGTATCAGGATGAATACAAACTGAAATATAATCAAGGTTGGTTTGATGTCAGTATTAGACTGCCGGACAAGCCTGCAATACATCTTCATGACCCTTATCAATCAAAATTAGACACTGTGTCACATCAGAAGATATTGGGACAGATGGTCAGGAGTTTGGTCAAAATGGGGCGCTGCACTGTACTAAAATGCTACATAAATACCAAGGTGCCATTGTAGAAATAATGACAAAATAGGTTTGTGATAGCAAAATCGCAACAACAGTGCCGGCTTTTCACAGCAGGGCAGAATTCTCAAAAAGAAGTCTATAAATTTTCATATAAATGACTGATGTGATTTTTGTTTGGGTTTACTGTGACTTATCAAATTATCTGCTGATTTGAATAAAGCCAGGAAACTACAAGTATGATAAACCAATGACGGAAAGTGAAAGCTGGGATGTTGCCATGTTTCAGCTGGGGATTTAACTGGTATCTATTCCGGAACAACAATCAGCAAAGATGAATCAATCACCTTGTGTCTTGGACAGGGTCAGAAAAATTGACTTTGACATATTCTGCGATCAGAAATAACTTCTGCCGTTCTCTACGTTTAAAAAAAATAAAATAAAATTGTGTGTTGCTATTGCTACGTTGGCTGTTCTGAGGTCATAACATAAGCCACTAACAACCAATTACTCGAGATGTTGGAAATTTGCAAAGCTCAGCCAGCTCTGTTTCTCCAAGCAGCAGGTTTTTCCACAAAGAGTCTGAAATACCTTTTGTCTCTGCTGATTATTAAAGAAAGATTTGAGCTGGATTCTCACCACAGACGTCACGTCTAGGTAAATTACAAAACTAGCATAGACTAGTTATTACAAATCCAGACTGTCTGCCTACTCATTTCATGCACACCTTTTGGAAATGGTGACGATGGACTGCTGATTTCATATCAGCCTAATATTCCGCAGACTTACTTATCACCCCAAAAACTGCCCAGAGGTGTTCAGCTCAGACTGGACTGGGATTTCTCCTCATTCATTGCCAATGTTGTTCGCAATCTCGCTCTCCAGTAGTCTTTAACATTCTCACAATGTCCCTTTTATATTTTTGAGAACATTATATCCAAAATGCACCGTCGAAACGACTGCGGTTACCATCTCCGTGCCAAGGCTGCCAGTTTCCAGTCCTCCCCGACACCTGAGGTAAGCTGTCAGAAATCAGCAGGGGAAACCTATTTTCCACTGGACGAAAAGGACTGGTGCCACAATAAGAGTGAAAACAAGGAAGCTGCCTTTGATGGTGCACCGGCCAATAACATTTTTTAAATGTTTCCTTCTGTGTAACCAGGAGCTGTTTTATCAATGGCCAGGGCCTCAGCTCTGTGCTTGCTCAGCACTTGGATGGTCTTGATACATTTTTTTAAAATTCCCATTGCTAATCCGCAGTTCACAGATGGATCAGATGTTCCTTCTCTTCCGTCTTTGTCGCATACGGTAAGAAATCAAACAGTTGAAACCATTCTTTTTAGAATCTAAATCCAAGAATGCAAGGAGCAGACAGAATGTGTTTGCTTGCCATAACACACAAATCAGAGCATGGCCCCTCTTGGTTTAAATGCACCAATATTGAGATGGAGTTCCCACAGAACTTAAAATGTGTAACTAACAGTTATGAAAAACGGTTCATATTTGGGCAGGGCTTGGCAGAATGGGAATAGATAGGAAATAGTGACTGCCAATGTAAAGCAGAATTGGGGAGAATTAGGGGCAGCACGGTAGCACAGTGGTTAGCACTATAGCTTCACAGCGCCAGGGTTCCAGGTTCGATTCCAGGCCTGGGTCACTGTCTGTGCAGAATCTGCACCTCCTCCTCGTGTCTGCGTGGGTTTCTTGCGGGTGCTCCGGTTTCCTCCAACGAGTCCCGAAAGATGTGCTGTTAGGTAATTTGGACAGTCTGAATTCTCCCTCTGTGTACCCGAACAGGCGCTAGAATATGGTGACTAGGGGATTTTCACAGTTACTTCATTGCAGTGCTAATGTAAGCCTACTTGTGACAATAAAGATTATTATTATTATTTCTAAAAAGAAATCTTCTGGTTTTCTGCTGTAACTCTGGCAGAAACAAAACAGCTCCGCTGGACACATATTTTATTTCTTGACTTGTTCCATTACCATCATCATTTAATAATAATAATAATAATCTTTATTGTCACAAATAGGTTTACATTAACACTGCAATGAAGTTACTGTGAAAATCCCCAGAATCGCCACACTCCGGCGTCTGATCGGGTACACTGAGGGAGCATTCAGACTGTCCAAATTACCTAACAGCATGTCTCTCAGGACTTGGGGAGGGATTAAACCGTAGCACCCGGAGGAAACCCATGCAGACATGGGGAGAACGTACAGACTCCACACAGACAGTGACCCAAGCCGGGAATCGAACCTGGGACCCTGGTGCTGTGAAGCAACAGTGCTATCCATTGTGCTATCGTGTCGCCTGCATAACCTCTCCTACCTCTCACCCTATCATAGATTTCCCATTTGTTCTTGCCTCTGCACCACCCCCATCCCAACAACCTCTTTTGCAGCCTCTTCATTTGCTTCAAACATGATATATTCCCAATTTATGAAAGGTCGTTAACCTGCAACGTTGCCTCTCCGCACACATGCTGCCTGACCTGTCTGATTTTATTTTTGATTTCCAGCAACCACAAATATTTTTCTTTTGGCTTCTTCATTATTATTCATTCAAGGGATGTGGGCATTGCTGGCTGGGCGAGCATTTATTGCCCAATGCCCATGCCTAATTGTCCCTGAGAAGGTGGTGATGAGCTGCCTTCTTGAACCGCTGATACCAACCTGGTTTGGGTAAACCCACAGTGCTCTTAGTGAGGGAGTTTCTGGAGCACGCCCTTGTTTGTTTTGGTTCTGGATCTGGATTGTCAAGATATGATGTGTGATCGTGAGTTACAGAAAGCTCACTGAGTTCACAGATGCAAATCATTCGATGGGTTGCACCTTACATGCAACTGTTGTGTGGGCTGCTGGTAAACAGGAACATCCATTCAGCTAAAAAGACTGAATCACGATGAGGTGACACAATGAGCCTTGTTGTAGTCTCACACTCTCACCCTGTTCTGTATGGGTTTATACCATCTAAGAAATCAAGTTCTTAAAATGAACCTGTTTTTAAAAAAAATTATAATACTTGTTCCTCTGGGTTCTGTTTTCATAATGTTAATAACACTGTATGTATAAACTGTACAAAGTTGTTACCCTCTGGCATTGTCGAAGTGAATGATATAACCATCCTTTCCAAACTTGGTGAAAACCTCAAAGTGATGTCGATCCATATTTCCTGTAAATAAATTTAGAAACATTGAAATTAGCAGCAGAAACGTTCACCAGGGCTGGCTTCATTTTGAGAAATTCACTGGTAGCTGTGTAAAGTTAGCTACTATAGTCCTTGCGATTTTGCTATCACAAACCTATTTTGTCATTATTTCTACAATGGTACCTTGGTATTTATGTAGCATTTTAGTACAGTGCAGCGCCCCATTTTGACCAAACTCCTGACCATCTGTCCCAATATCTTCTGATGTGACTCAGTGTCTAATTTTGACGTTCCATCATCTGAGTAAAATGTAATTAATTGTAAATATTAATCGTTGAACGTTTCCTATAGGTTTTCTTGTGCTGTCTGTCCACTGGTATCATAAAATGCTTTTAAATTGTTCAGTAGCTTTACCTCACTTTCAGTCACAAAAACGAAAATGGCCTGAATTTTCACTTGTGGGTCAGGAGCACAGAATTGGGACAATTCCCAACTCCACAATGCCAGCCCACAGCCTGGGAAAAAGGGCTCTGGAACATCCAATTTTCATTCAGGAATTGGGAGGGGGGTATGGTGGTGTCGGCAGGTTGAAAGGGGAGTTGGTGTGGGCAGCTCTGGAAACAGCGCAGGGGCTGCCATGCATGGAGTAGGACTGGGCGGAACGGTCCACCTCACTGCATTCTTACATTTAACTTCCTTCAAATACTTTATTCTTAATAACATCCCTTGTTTCTCCATTCCTAACAATACCACCACTTTCTCAAGGGCACGGATGGGCATTAAACTCTGGCCTGGCCTGTGACTCCCAAGTGCCGTTAAATATAGTTTAAAAAAAACAAACATTTATATTTATAGTCCCACTCCAAAGATTTTATAAGCACTTGGAGCTGTCAATCAAACTATGAATTGACAGGCACCCACTGACATAATGATAGGTTGTGAAACCAGTCACGCAGCACTAATCCTACAACGCTAACCCTCAGCCTCATTTCATAGAACATAGAACATAGAACACTACAGCGCAGTACGGGCCCTTCGGCCCTCGATGTTGCGCCGACCTGTGAAACCATCTGAAGCCTGTCTGACCTACACTATTCCATTTTCATCCATATGTCTATCCAGTGACCACTTAAATGACCTTAAAGTTGGCGAGTCTACTACTGTTGCAGGCAGGGCGTTCCACACCCCTACTACTCTCTGAGTAAAGAAACTGCCTCTGACATCTGTCCTATATCTATCACCCCTCAATTTAAAGCTATGTCCCCTCGTGTTGGTCATCACTACCCGAGGAAAAAGACTCTCACTGTCCACCCAATCTAACCCTCTGACTATCTTATATGTCTCTATTAAGTCACCTCTCAGCCTTCTCCTCTCTAACGAAAACAACCTCAATTCCCTGAGCCTTTCCTCGTAAGACCTTCCCTCCATACCAGGCAACATCCTAGTAAATCTCCTCTGAACCCTTTCCAAAGCTTCCACATCCTTCCTATAATGTGGTGACCAGAACTGCACGCAGTACTCCAGGTGCGGCCGCACCAGAGTTATGTACAGCTGCAGCATGACCTTGTGGTTCCGAAACTCAATCCCCCTGCTTATAAAGGCTAGCACACCATATGCCTTCTTAACAGCCCTATTAACCTGGGTGGCAACTTTCAGGGATTTATGTACCTGGATGCCGAGATCGCTCTGTTCATCTACACTACCAAGAATCTTGCCATTCGCCCAGTACTCTGCATTCCTGTTACTCCTTCCAAAGTGAACCACCTCACACTTTTCCTCATTAAACTCCATCTGCCACCTCTCAGCCCAGCTCTGCAGCTTATCTATGTCCCTCTGTATCCTACAACATCCTTCAGCACTATCCACAACTCCACCGACCTTCGTGTCATCTGCAAATTTACTAACCCATCCTTCTGCACCCTCTTCCAGGTCATTTATAAAAATGACAAACAGCAGTGGCCCCAAAACAGATCCTTGCGGTACACCACTAGTAACTGAACTCCAGGATGAACATTTGCCATCAACCACCACCCTCTGTCTTCTTTCAGCTAGCCAATTACTGATCCAAACCGCTAAATCAGCTTCAATTCCATACTTCCTTATTTTCTGCAATAGCCTACCGTGGGGAACCTTATCAAACGCCTTACTGAAATCCATATACACCACATCAACAGCTTTACCCTGATCCACCTGTTTGGTCACCTTCTCAAAAAACTCAATAAGGTTGTGAGGCATGACCTACCCTTCACAAAACCGTGTTGACTATCGCTAATCAACTTGTTCTTTTCAAGATGATTATAAACCCTATCTCTTATAACCTTTTCCAACATTTTACCCACAACCGAAGTAAGGCTCACAGGTCTATAATTACCAGGGTTGTCTCTACTCCCCTTCTTGAACAAGGGGACAACATTTGCTATCCTCCAGTCTTCCGGCACTATTCCTGTCGACAAAGACGACATAAAGATCAAGGACAAAGGCTCTGCAATCTCCTCCCTGGCTTCCCAGAGAATCCTAGGATAAATCCCATCTGGCCCAGGGGACTTATCTATTTTGACATTTTCCAAAATTGCTAACACCTCCTCCTTTTGAACCTCAATTCCATCTAGCCTGGTCGACTGAACCTGAGTGTTCTCATCGACAACATTGTCTTTCTCCAGTGTAAACACTGACGAAAAATATCTATTTAACGCTTCCCCTATCTCCTCTGATTCCACACACAACTTTCCACTACTATCCTTGATTGGCCCTAATCTTACTCGAGTCATTCCTTTGTTCCTGATATACCTATAGAAAGCCTTAGGGTTTTCCTTGATCCTATCCGCCAACGACTTTTCGTGTCCTCTCCTCGCTCTTCTTAACTCTCCCTTTAGGTCCTTCCTGGCTAACTTGTAACTCTCAAGTGCCCTAACTGAGCCTTCATGTCTCATCCTAACATAAGCCTTCTTCTTCCTCTTGACAAGTGCTTCAACTTCCTTAGTAAACCACGGTTCCCTTGCTCGACAACTTCCTCCCTGCCTGACAGGTACATACTTATCAAGGACATGCAGTAGCTGTTCCTTGAAAAAGCTCCACATTTCGATTGGACCTATCCCCTGCAGTTTTCTTCCCCATCCTATACATCCTAAATCTTGCCGAATAGCATCATAATTGCCTTTCCCCCAGCTATAATTCTTGCCTTGCGGTATATACCTATCCCTGCCCATTGCTAAAGTAAACATAACCGAGTTGTGATCACTATCACCAAAGTGCTCACCTACATCTAAATCTAACACCTGGCCGGGTTCATTACCTAGTACCAAATCCAATGTGGCCTCGCCCCTTGTTGGCCTGTCTACATACTGTGTCAGAAAACCCTCCTGCACACACTGCACAAAAACTGACCCATCTATAGTACTCGAACTATAGTATTTCCAGTCAATATTTGGAAAGTTAAAGTCCCCCATAACAACTACCCTGTTACTCTCGCTCCTGTCGAGAATCATCTTTGCAATCCTTTCCTCTACATCTCTGGAACTATTCGGAGGTCTATAGACAACTCCCAACAGGGTGACCTCTCCTCTACTGTTCCTAACCTCGGCCCATACTACCTCAGTAGACGAGTCCTCAAGTGTCCTTTCTACCGCCGTAATACTTTCCTTGATTAACAATGCCACCCCCCCCCCCTCTTTTACCATCTTCTCTGTTTTTACAGAAACATCTAAATCCTGGAACCTGCAACAACCATTCCTGTCCCTGCTCTACCCATGTCTCCGAAATCGCCACAACATCGAGATTTCAACAGATAGAATAAACTAGCAAGCACATTTTTTAAAAATGCAGATTTTCTTGTAGAAATATTTAAATGCCCTGATAGTTCTCTTTGATAGTGTCCCAGGGCCATATCGAAAAGGGTACTCTATCTCTCCAAATAACTCTGCAAATTTGAGACTTTCTCCTACCAGGTCTATAGTGCACAACTCGTGTTTTGGAAATCCCAAGAGCCAAAATCAGATCAGCCTTAAGACAGCTGCATGTAAAATGTGAAAGCTGCTTCCTTAAATCACAGATGTGCAAAGTGTGACCGACTCCATTCTCTCCTCTCCCCCCCCCCCCCCCCCCCCCCCCCCAAAATGATGGTGGCTGTCTTTGGGGGAAGGGGCCTCAGGAGCCATATTCAGTAAGACAGAGAGCCTCCCCGACTGCAAGCATTCAGGCTACTGTCTCAAAATGCTTGACACAAGAGAAGCAACCATCAAACCATAATCTATAGAGGGGAGTTGAAGAGGTTAGGGCTAAGAGCGGGGTAGTGGAGTAGGGGCGATAATGGCAGGTTTGAATGGGATGTGGTGATGCATATGATAGCAGAAAACATTTCATTTCCTGATTACATTTATTTCTGTGTTCAAATTGTAAGTAAAGCAATGAGTCATTCCTCTGAACGCTGAAGGAACTAGTCCTTTTGCAACAGTGTAAAAATAAATTTATGCTTTTCTATTTTAATCTAACGTAATTACAAATTGAAGTAACATTCCATGATTCTGTACATTTTAGTATTTATGTTAATTCCTTCAAGTGTTTTTGTCACTTCCAATTGGAAAAAGTATCAAATTGTTACTGTTGCTGTGCATGCAGTTTATACATAGTAGTGGGAAGGAGTAACCTCAAGGTGTAGAATTAATTTTGGTTCGAGGTGACATTTATCTTGGCTATGGGAACTCTGAATTGGCTCCTTCAGTAAAATATTAATCTCTGGGAGCTGGAGCCACTCAACAGGCTGACTCTGATCGCTCTCAAACACCTTCCTCTCTTCCCGACAAAAACTAAACAAGAGCTTGGCTGGAATTCTCTGTCTGTTCATGCCGATTCCGATTCAGGGTTGATGTCTAATTAATTGGAGTACCACAGACATACAGTTTTATCAAATAAAGTATCAATCCGACAGACGTCCCTGCACTGTGCTTCCCTCTGCTGGAGTAAACTATTCGTGGTTGGTTTTGCAAATCTCGTGGTGGAATCATTATTTGTTGCATTAAAATGTGATGCCTGCCTGTTGTGCTGCGTATGATTTTTTTTTTGTTCGTTTTAAAGTGCCTTTTGTTTTATTGAAATGTAGTATTTGTTATATGGAGATAGGACTCTGTTTCTCCCTTACCCTTTCTCTGATCCTGTCATGCACTATGCTAGGAGACATTGCGCGGTTTAATGGCCGTGTTGCACTCGGTGCAGATACGTGTGCGCCGGTTAGATCACGGGAGAGGCCGAAACCCGGATCCACGCCGGGCGCCGACCAGTTTGTGATCTAACTGGCCTACTCCCGTCAGCAGGTCGGATCCAGCCTGGAGGTGGCAACTCACCAATTGTCACCAATTAAGAGTCATCATTAATGAGATGGACACCCTATCTAATGGCCTCCCGGGATCTAACCAGCCCCTCAACAGGAGATCATGCTGGTGCCGTTTAGCACTGGTCCACACAAATGTGGATCAGACCTAACAGCACCTGGGGGACTTCCAAGTCATTGGAGACACCTGGGCGGTCAGGGAAAGGGCACGGTGGCACCCTGGCTCTCCCTCTGACACCTGGATGCCTTGGCACTGCCAGGCTGGCACCTTGGAACTGCCATTGCCAAGATGTCCAGGTGGCACTGCTAGGCTGGCAGGGGCACTCGGGGTGGCAGGGCCTTGGTGCCAGGGTGGCACTGATAAGGGCTGGGGTCTAAGGGGAGCCATGCCCATGAAAGGGGAGATGAGGGGGTATGATGGGTGGGCGATTGACGGGTGGATATGAAGTGCCTCCTAAAGATTTGGGGGTGAAGGGTGGGGGGGGTCCTGAAAGGGGTGGGGGGTAGCAAAAGAGGTTGTGGGGAGGCCTGAAAAGGGGAGGCCTTCAGCACTCCTAAAATGGGTTATCCTCACTTGGGGGGGGATTGGGTATGGCATAATGCACATGTGTGTGGAGTGACAGTGCCCGTGGGTGGGGTGTGTGGGGGACCCTCAAGCTCACTTAGAGATTGGAGCGCCCTTTCATGATGGTGGCGCGATCTCTGAGGATCCGGCCTCACCAGAGGGTTTTAGCCACATTTTCTACACAATTTCTAAGTGTGGGCTTGACCAAGGAGAAACTCCCCAAGGCCCAAAACATTGACGAAGGGCGCGATTTAACTCAAAGAAAATAGGTCCGTTCTAGACCCGGTTATCGAACGGTATTCCCTGTTTTACGCCCCCGGTGGGGAATGCCCGACTGAGGCCGCAGTTAGCTGCGAATCCTGCACTGTGGAGCTCTGAAGAGCAGAGCTGCTCGGTGCAGGAAGAGATTGGTGTTCCCTTTTAAAGGGCGCCCCAATCTCCCAACCCCCAACCCCCCCCCCATACCCCCAACTCACCTGTTGGGGGGTCGTCGAGCCCCCCGCCTCACCGCACCACATACCAGCAGGGCAACCCTGAGCCCGATTCCTGGGGTGGGCAAAATGCCAGCGTGACACCTTGGCACTGCCAACCTGGCTGTGCCCAGGTGGCACTGCCAGTCCACCTAACCTGCATGTCTTTGGACTGTGGGCGGAAACCAGAGAACCCGGAGGAAACCCACACAGGCACGGGGAGAACGTGCAGACTCCGCACAGACAGTGACCCAAGCTGGGAATCGAACCAAGGATCCTGGTGCTGTGAAGCCACAGTGCTAACCACTAAACTACCATGCTGCCCTGGGTATAAACCAAAAAATGTGACCAAATACTCATAAACTTTGGACTTTAAGCCAACGTTCACATTGTTAATCCAAGGGTGCTGTGGTCAATTGTATAAGTGCCTGACCTACCTCACCGCAAGTGGTGAGATCACACAAAGGACCTTCCTAGTTTGGGTTTTTGCTGTAATGTCGGAGGTGTGATGGTGTGGCAGATTTTGGTGTGGATGGATGTGGTGATGTTTAATCGTACAAATCTACATACTGACAGTTCTCAGCATCAGCTTTATCAAATTGAGGCACTGAAGATAACCCAGCCGATCCTCCAGAGGGAATTAGAGTCAAATACTGTTGTATTAATGGAACTGGTTCTACCTCTTTTATTCTCCTTCCTCTAGGGCAGGCGGTTTTTGGCCACCTGCCCAAGTATCATCTTGTGTGGCTTGGTGACAAACTTAGTTTGATTTTCCTATGAAACACTTCAGGACGTTACACTACGTTAAGGATGCTACTGCTGTCGAAACACTTGGACGTTTCAATGAGAAAATAAATCTTTACCTATTAGAAAATCAAATATGGCCATATCGATAACGTTCAGTAATCTGCTACCTTTATTGTAAGGAGGGGTATGTTTGACCTTTTCACAATAGTTTGGGTTGGTTTCCCACCTACAGAAAGACAAAACAGTCGGAGATCAGACATGTGGTGAAAGCCACCAATCATGATAACATTAAGAGCATGTCGTACCGTCAACCTATCTGCTATTATTTTAAACATTGCTTACCCAACTAAAGGTTGCTTGAAGGCAGTTCAACCTTCTCTAATATCTATCATTTTGACGACATGAAATCTGACGGTCAAGTGAGTTGTTCCTGAATTTTCTAATTGCTGATATAATCTTTCTCCTTCCTCATCAAGCATTATTTAAATGGACTGACCAGGACTGTTGCTACCATCACTCTTCTCTATTTATTAGTTGTTTTTCCTTCCTTTCAGGTCCCACTCATGGTGCGTACCTTGCCAAAACAGAGGCCACAACCAAGAATGTCCTGCCAAGGTGCTTGCAGTGTGACGATCCAGGTGTCTGGTTGTGTGAGAATGCTCAGGATTTATCTGCACAGTGACTGGCCTCTCATCCTCGAAAGGAGATGTCAGTTATCTCCACCTTAAACACCTCTCAACCATCACTGAAACTGGCTAATTCCACATGGAAACCGTGACTGTGTGCTATCAGTGCCAGGTCACACCAACATACTTCCATCAGAGCTAACTGTGACTCTAATTGGAAGTGTATCGGGGAGCGCAATCATATAGGGAAATCCCAGCAAGGCAGGATGTGTGGAGATGTCACCAACCTTAATGCCAGGAGTTTGGGGATTTTTTTTCTTCTATTTTCCACCTATCCAAATCAAAAGTGTGAATTTTGATTTGTTCCGAAGGGGTGTGAGCATCACTGCCATCGTTCTTCCCCTGTCTGCGTGGGTTTCCTCTGGGTGCTCCGGTTTCCTCCCACAGTCCAAAGATGTGCAGGTTAGGTGGACTGGCCATGATAAATTGCCCTTAGTGTCCAAAAATGTTAGTTGGGGTTACTGTTACGGGGATAGGGTGGAGGTGTAGGCTTTGGCAGGGTGATCTTTCCAAGGGTCGGTGCAGACTTGATGGGCTGAATGGCCTCCTTCTGCATGGTAAATTCTATAATTCTAAGACCAGAATTTATTGTTAATTCCTAATTGTCCTCGGGAACGTAGTGGTGTGGGTAATTTGACTTTTCTGTCACAGTTTGATCCAACTGAATGGTTTGCTGGGCCATTTCCAGGGTCAGTTAATGTAAATTTTACCCAATTAGGCAGCAGTAGGCAGGAGTTCTGTAAAGGTTCTGGCAGTTCTATCTCCCTTGCACAACAATGATTCGCAACAGTTTTGTTATGATACCATAGTTCAGCACAAACACTAATTTCTACTCTTTCCTTCTAGTCCTTCTCACTGCCTTCCCCACTGGGCATAAACCCGGCTCTTAAATACAAACTTCAATGAGAATTCCTGCTCTCAATTCACTGTGAAGCTAGTCCTGGTTTACTCTTAAAGGGACCTGTATTTTTAACATTGACAGTTAAGAGACAATCACATTTCCGTGAGTCTGGAGCCACGTGTCGGTCAGACAGGGAAGGATGGCAAATTTCCTCCCCTGAAGAATATTAGTGAACCATAAGTGTATTTACGACAATCCGATAATAACCTGATCATTATTAATGAGACCAGCTTTAAATTCCAGAGTTCTGAATTGAATTGAATTCTCTCCCCCCCCCCACCCTCCCTCCCACCCCACGTGCCATGGTGAGATTTGAACGCATGTCGCTGGTAATCATTCAAGGCCTCTGAATTACTAGCCCAGCAATATTCTCACTGTGTTGTCATCCATCCTGAGCCTGCTTTCGAATGGGAAAACCCAAGAGCGGTACAGGGACAGCTCCCAACTAATGAGAATAGGAGAGAGAAAGCGGTTGGGGAAAATGGAGAAAAAGCTGGGCCATCTTGGAAGGGAATGAAAGATCTCATCGAGGGAAAAGAGAGGAAGTGGAATAGGGGGGAAAGAGAGAGAGAAGAGAGAGAAGGCGAAATCAGGCTTGGCGGGGTGGAGTGAGGGAAACAAAGAGTCCATCACAGGAGGGTGGGGAACCGAGATTGCGGCTGAATGGGGCATAGCGGGATGGGGGTGAGCGATCATAGCAGGTGTGGGAGAGAGAGAGAGAAGCTGAAGCTTTGCTTCAAAGGCACTCGTACACCTTTTGTCCCATGAGGAGTTCTATAAAAGTTTCCGGGAGTTCTATCTCTCTTTGACTGCTGAGTTTATTGAGTCCTGGACAACTGTTCAATTTAAATTGGATTCTCATTGCAGTTTGGGAGCTTACTATGAATATGTTAACAAAGCTCTTCCCCTTAAAATGCCTCAGATTTCACTGCTGTAAAGACGGTACCAGACACATGCGGTGAGTTGGTGACACGTTCGCCATTTACAATCTTTGAACCACCCAGATATAAATCTCAACACTTACTCTTCTTTATTAGCAAATGTGTAGGACCTGCTCCATGGATTCTTGATGAGTTCCCGCTGTGCAATGTAAAGGTCAGGCAGAAAGGCAGACACTGACCCTTCCAGCAGGTGAGGTCGCCCACAGACTGCATACTCTGTCTTACATGAGTAGAGGCATCTTGCAAAGAGACATACATTGTTCTCTGTAAAAGAATGGAGACATAACAAACCTTCATTGTGTTATGACCATGTAGAGATTTAAAATTTCCAAAATTAGGGACCAAACTCTGGTCTGACATCCTGGAGACTTCATCACGTGACCTTCCTCCAATCGTCTCACTGAGTCAAACAGTCTTTTGTTTGTCCATCTCTAATATTTTTGTAACTAATAAAAAAAAGTGCTTGAAGAAAATCAGAGCATAAGTTTTTTTTAATACTGTGACCTCTCTGCCTTGCTGACAACAGTATCCAAAGAATTACTCAAAGAATCCTGGCAGTGCAGAAGGAGGCCATTCGACCCATTGAGTCTGCACCAGCCCCACCCCCGAGAGAGCATCCTAACCAAACCCACTTCTCCGCCCTATCCTGGTAACCCCACCTATTCTGCACATCTTTGAACCTAAAGGGCAATTTAGCATGGCCAATCCACCCAACCTGCACATATCTGGGCTGTAGGAGGAAACCAGAGGACCCGGAGGAAACCCATGCAGTCACGGGGAGAACGAGCAAACTGCGTCACCCAAGACCGGAATTGAACTCGGGTCCCTGCTGCTGTGAGGCAACTGTGCTAATCACTGTGCCGCCCTAATCTCTGACTCCCAGCAGTTTCAGAACTATCTGGGAGGTTTGGCAGACCAACAAAGCACACACAACTCAAGAGGAAGCGTGGACATTTTGTTACTTCATCAACCTCTGTAGAAACGAAGAGAACTGCTCAGCTTGTGACACTGGAAGAGAAAAGAACTTCCCTCTGTGTGGGTTCTCAATCTTCCCTCACTTCCATGGACAAGCATGTGGCATGTCCCAGAAAGGTTCCACTGGTGTATTTTCACAAGACCTCTTGCTTTGATCTGAATACAACACTTGCAAAGTAATCTGACACCAGATAAGCAATGGCAGGTTCGTTCCGTTACCATTGGCCAGCATCGAATAGCAGAGAATAGACAGATTAGAGCTGCGCTTGGTATCTATGGTGAAGTTTCTCTCAGGAGATTCAGTGACAGGAAAGATTACACCTGGCTTGTGAAGGAAGCAGTTTTATGGGTCAAATTAAATTCCGTAGGTTCTTATAACCATCAATGAATGGGGCCCGGGATCAAAAATGACACTAGCTTAGATTACCTAAAGAGTTGAGCACGTTTGTCAAGTGAAAATCCTCTTGCTGTGA
Organism: Scyliorhinus canicula; assembly: GCF_902713615.1. Lineage (NCBI taxonomy): Eukaryota > Metazoa > Chordata > Chondrichthyes > Carcharhiniformes > Scyliorhinidae > Scyliorhinus > Scyliorhinus canicula. The sequence continues at coordinate 24,289,256 of NC_052163.1, forward strand.
ATACCTCAGCATTACAGAAAGAAGATGAAATGTGAACAGCAAATTAAACATTAATCAAACACAGATATTTTTTCATGGTGAAACCAGATGGAAATTGCCGTCTGTTTTTACACAGCAAAAACTGTTACTGAATTTGGACATTTCCAGAACGGAGGACTGAATATCTTGTATTGCATTAAGTCCAGGTCGGTGCACGGCTATTTCTATGCCTGCTGTTCCGAATATTTCCGACCGAACCTTCCTATTCATTTTCAAAGGAGTTACTCATTGAATTTACAATGCTGAATAATGATTGGGCTCAACCCCAGGTTTCCATTGATTCAATAGGCCTGGTTTCAAACTGGACTCTTACAATCAACGGTAAGGTGGCTAAAGCTTCTACTAGTTGAAATAAAACCCAGTTGCTTTCAGGCAGTCAGCTAGCACATACACTGGCACATACCTGGTGAGATGAAAAAAGTGGCTTTCAATTCTTCATTTCTGGTCAAGTCTTGGATTTCTTTACTGAGGTTAAGTTTTCTGCCGGCCACCGGTGGAACACGTCGGAAATCAAGAATTCTTGAATGGAAGGTATAAATACATCAGAGCATACAATGACTAATATATGTAACAAATATATTTTCAGGTATAAATGTGTGTGTTTGTGCATATGGCTGGAGATAGGGGTTTTAATTCCCGACTAACTGTTCCTTTTGTATTTATTCTGTTTGAAAAGATTTTCTAATAGCGCCGATGTTGTTTTCACGAGAAACTGCAAGGAACCATTGACTGTATCTTACTGAATTCCTTTACATACAGGAACACGAGAAGGCCATTTAGCCCTTTCAGCCAGTTCCCCCATTCAATGAGATGATGGCTGATTTGAAACCTAACTCCATTTACCGTTTTTCCCTTAATACCTTGGCTGAACAAAAATCAATTCGCTTCCGAGAGATCCAAGCTCTGAGCCCCCCCCCACTCTGTGCATATTTCCTAACTTCATTCCTCGACAGGTGACCCAGTCCCAGATAGTGTTAATAGTACTTGCTTTGTTTAATTCTCATACATAATGAAGTTGTTTTTTGTTTAAAAACATAAAATCTTGTGACATAATTATATCAGTTAATTACGGCTGTTCAGATTTTTCTTTAAACGTGACCATCTGGTTTCCTTAGGTGTGGTGCCCGGAAACACTCAGAGTGCTCCATGTGCGGTCTAACCAGGGCTTTGTATTGATGAAGCATCACGACTATCCTCTTGTATTCTACTCTTCTAGAATTAAAGGCCAGTATTCCATTTGTATTTTAGATTATTTTCTGTACCCACACATGGCCTTTTAATAATCTGTGTACATGGACCCGCAAGTCTCTTTAGGCCTCCACAGTTTATAGCTTATCATTATTTAGAAAATATGTTCTATCTTTTTCAGATCCAAAGTGGAGATCTCACATTTGTCGGCATTAAAATTCATTTGCTCAATGTATTAGGACCTCTTTGTAAATTTATTCGGCGCAGTGGTTAGCACTGTTACCTCACAGTGCCAGGGACCCGAGTTCAATTCCAGCCTTGGGTGACTCCAGTCTGCGTGGAGTTGGCACTTTCTCCCCAGGTCTACGTGGATTTCCTCCGGGTGCTCCAGTTTCCTCCCACAGTCCAAAGACGTGCAGGTTAGGTGGAATGGCCATGATCAATTGCCCCATAGTGTCCAAAAGTGTGCAGGTTACAGGGATAGGGCGGGGAATGGGTCTAGGTAGGGTGCTCTTTCAGAGGGTGGGTACAGACTGGATGAGCTGAATGGCCATCTTCTACAATGTAGGAATTCTATTTTAAAACTGCTGGCTGATGCGACCATCAATTCACGCGAGCCAGAGAGTTGAAGTGAACAGTGGCTTTAATCGACTAGAACAGTGCCTGCCTGCGACTGCTCTGCAAGTGAGAGCCGCCTACAGGGCAGCTGCTCTTTATACCTCCCCTCAAGGGGGCGGAGCCAGGGGCGGAGCCCATAAGGGCACCAACATGATACATTCAGTGTAGTACAGTACAATGGTCCATAGGTGGAGCCCACATGGGCAACAGTGTGATACAATGTAATACAGTGGTGAATGGTTTAGTACAATACGTTCACCACACTGGCTACATTTGTGTCATTGGGAAACTTGGATATGTGGCTTTCTACCTCATCTTTTGGTCATTAATAAATATAGTGATCAATTGCAGTCCCAGTGCAGATTCTTGATAGAAGCCACTAGATACATCCAGACAATTATACCACTATCCTTACCGCACGTGTGTCCTGTCATCTTCAACAATGTCGCTGAAGCTTTTAAATCCTCTAATGGCAATGATTGACTGTGGAAACCACCTCCCCTCTCTTTCTCTTCATTATTATCCAGATTATTGCCGTAAACAAACTTCAAAAAAATGCCCCTGCCACTTCACTGCACCATTTCTTAAAAGAGTCTATACTTGGGGAGAATTTGTGGGTTGAATCAATGATAATTTTCATCATTTGAAGGTATTTTGATGCTACGGATACTCTGCGATGGATAAAATGTGACTTCAGCATGGACAAACAGCAGGCAGCAACAGCTCAGCCATTTGTTTTACACATCACACGACATTTCCTTCCACCGCAGTTCTGTTTTACCTCACACATCACAGGGATAAATACAATCCCGGGTCCTGCGGGGAGAGGGACTTTGTCGGACAAGTTCTCAGCAAGGTTGCTGGATGGAGCAGCACCTACAGTGGGTTTCCTATCTTGAGGGAAGGAAATGAAAGACTGGCTTTCATTTGAACAACATCTGAGTACAACGTCCCACTGAGAGGGGGACGGGGGGATATAAACCAGATGGTAATGAGTTGCTCCTGTAAAGTGGTCACTTGGTAGGTGGAACAAGGTGAGTTTTAGTGAACTCATTCGTTTGAAACATTTCCCTTTCCACAGTTAACGTTTAGGAATGAAAAGTGAATTATAAATAAAATCCCTTCCCCACCCAATCGTTTCCATAGATAGATGTGTTGTCCTACAGAGAGGTTGTATATGATTATATTGGCTCTCAGTGGTTTGTGGTTGACCTTATTATAGTATTTTGGCTTAAACGTTTGGTGGAATGCGAACCATCTGTAATCTTTACAATAACAATATTTATAAAGAATTTCAAGGAGTACAGTCTTCACAAAGAAACTTTCATACAAAGCCTCCACTTTGTGCTCAGAAACGGTCTGGATTTATCGCAATGTCCGTTGACAGAGTTGGAAAGTTGATTTATATTTTAAAATCTAGAAATTCCTCAAAGAAGGCCGTCCAGAATTCCCCGGGTCTGGGCACGCCCAGAACATGTGGGTATGGTTGGCCGGACCACCCCCAGCACATTTCGCACTTGTCCTCCACCTCGGGAGGAACCCGCTCATGCGTGTCTGAGTGACGTGTGCTCTGTGCACCACCTTGAGCTGCATCAGGCTTAGCCGGGCGCAGGAGGAGGTGGAGTTGACTCTGTGCAGTGCCCCGATCCAGAGTCCTCCCCCTATCTCCGTGCCCAATTCCTCATCCACTGGAGTACAATCCTTTTCCATGAGCCTCCTATATTTGGCACTGCACTTATCGTTCCCTAACCAGTCCAGCTCCACCATCCTGTCCAGGAGTGTGTGCGTGGGTCTTTGGGGGGAACTCTTTCTGGAGAAAGTTACGTAGCTGCAGATATCTGAGCTTGTTCCATTCTGGAAGTTGGAGCTTCTCAGTGGGTTTCCCCCAAGGTGGTGGGGGTCGAGATGGAGCCCTGAAGGGCAGCACGGTGGAGCAGTGGATAGCACTGCTGCCTCACGGCGCCGAGGTCCCAGGTTCGATCCCGGCTTTGGGTGTGGATTGGCCACACCAAATTGCCCCTTAATTGGAAAAAGTGAATTGGGTACTCCAAATTTATAAAAAGAAAAGAGATGGAGCCCTGCCCATCTGTGGCGGTCTTCAAGATATCAGAACACCCAGAGCTCAGGACAGGAAAAGAGGTGGAGGCCCTGGCCTTTGCCTGACTGATCGTCAGGCAGAGGCCTCTGCTAGGGTGGAAGTTGGCAGCACCGCCCCAGGCGTTGGACTGGCTCGCAGACCTAGCCAAATTCATGAGGCTGGGAAAAAGAAAATTTGGAAAAGAGGATCTGAACAGAGGTTCCACATCATGTGGAGCAAATTCACAAATTTATTCACACAGACCTGCTTGCAACTAGCAGCCAGTCAGACTAGCTAGGGGTAGATTGGAAAAGAGGGGATAGGGATAGCCGCCCAGAGAGAGGAGAGCTAGACAAAAATAGGGAAGGAAGGAGGAGGAAGGCCATCTACTGGTGAGAGCACAGGCCTTCCCTACATGGGGAAAGTAACCCTCTCGAAGGCCTAAGGACCAAGGTGGTACCCCCCCACACACCAATGGAATTAAGGCTACCGACAAACAAGGGCGGGGGAGACCCCAAACGTACCAGGATACAGAAGGGGGAAACGAGAAACGACTCCTACCACTAAATGACAAAGACCCTAGTGAAACCCGACAGACTATTCTGAAAATCGAACATTGTTGTACAAATGTAAATACTATCCAGCGTTAGAGCCCCGGTCACGGCTATGGTGACAAGGAGGGGCCCGAGGCTGGCCGTTCAAACCTACGTCATTAGAACATAGAACATAGAACAGTACAGCACAGAACAGGCCCTTCGGCCCTCGATGTTGTGCCGAGCAATGATCACCCTACTCAAACCCATGTATCCACCCTATACCCGTAACCCAAAAACCCCACCCCCCTTAACCTTACTTTTTAGGACACTACGGGCAATTTAGCGTGGCCAATCTACCTAACCCGCACATCTTTGGACTATGGGAGGAAACCGGAGCACCCGGAGGAAACCCACGCACACACGGGGAGGACGTGCAGACTCAGCACAGACAGTGACCCAGCCGGGAACTGAACCTGGGACTCTGGAGCTGTGAAGCATTTATGCTAACCACCATGCTACCGTGCTGCCCATACGATACTTTGTATGAAAGCCTGTTTCTTTAAGTTTTTAATTCTTTCTCTCCTCTTTTCTTGTTTCCTCTGTAACTGTTATTTGAAATACCAATAAAAATATTTTCAAAAATAAAAATCTAGAAATTCCCTTTAGTTTGAATGAGAAATGGACTCTGATCTCCTGCCTGGAAAAGGAATGATATCTTTGATATTAACAGATGGTGTTGGGGGAAATGGGGACACCATCATTCTGTCCTCCCAGTCAGATATGCATTTACGCGGCGGATAACTCAAAGGGAATGGCTTTTTTTTTAGTTCTATGGGGCAGAATATAAATTACAAAATGTAATTAAATCACATTATGACTCAAGCATTAAGTATTAACAAATTAATTTGTGTTCAGATAGCTTCCTCCCACCGGCATCCTCAGTTGGCAAGGAAGTGATGCCTGGGTATCTGTCCTTATCCACAATAATCATGAGGCTGTGATTTGTTTTTAAGGATTACTCACAATAGGTTGAATTTTAGGGTTTGGATATAATGCCACCATGGTCCCCACCCCCAGACTAAAATGTCGATGTGGGGGGGAAGGGTTTGAGGGGCAGCTGTGAGGTGGGACTTTCACCCCTCAGAAACAGGAGGGCGTACCTTAGCTGCTGGCCAATCTGAGGCTTGCAGCTTCTTAGCACTGGCAGCGCCTCTGGGAGTGATAGCCACTGCTGATAGTGCAGCAAGGTAGAGAGGTTGAACTGCCCTGGTCACCAGGGCTGGATGTAAGTCTGGGCTCGCAGTGCGCCAGGCCATGGTGAGGGGAGTTGGAAGGCTGGGGTAGGTAGGCTGAGGGACGGACCCTGGGGGTGGCTCAGATAGATCCAATGGACACATTAAGGAGGGAACACCCCTTCCCTGCCACCAGCCCTTTCAGGGAAAGGTACTTGGCTGGGCACTTGAAGTGAGACTCTTCCTCCACCACTGGCTAAATCCCAGATGAGGCCCAGAAGTGGGCACTGTGGATAATTAAAGGCTGCTTGAAGACTTCAGTTGGCCCACAGATGGCCTACCCCACGTCACCCCCTGCCTCATTGTTGGTAAAATGAGGGAAAGCTGGACAGGTAGGCAGAAGGCATGTTGCCACTGAAATTTATGTCTTCACTACCCACCCACCCCCACCCACCCCTGCCCCCACCATCCCCCCATCTTAAATCTTGCCAATGAAGAAATTCTGTTTTGCATTCACACTGGCTTTTCCCACAAAATTAGGAGGGAAATGTCACTCTCCAAGATCATACAGCTCGAAAAACATTGTGTGTCTGGCCCTTCTATGAATCTGGTCACTTGTGGACCATCACCAGAAATAAAAATGACCAAGAATGCAACTGTCTTGTTCTAAAAGCTTATTTAGCCTGCCCTACACAGATCCCCTATGAGGCTGACTCTCTAATGCTTGTTTGAAGTGGCTGAGTGAGTCTGTCAATCAGAAAATCAGAGCAACAATTAATAGACAATAAATGTGGCCTTGCCAGTCTCACCCACATTGCTTCAACGTACATTTTATTTTGCAAAAAGCCTTCACTACAAATGCATACACTTGCGAGGATTTACAAAGACTGCCAATTAATTAAAGGTGAATACATGAATACTCAAAGAAGTGGATTATCATACAATCTTATTATGTTGGATAAACAGTCTCAGGGAGCTATTTTTACTGAAGTTGGTAGAATCATAGAAATCCAGTAAATACTTTGTCTCATTACCAACAAACATTCTTTATGTATTCAGCCAGTGACATTGGATTCTTTACACTAGGTGAAATCAGGGCCATACCTGTCTAGGTGAAAAGCAGCTATTTCCGCATTGTGCCGTTGAAAGTCAACAAAATAAAAAACATCTTCTGGAGTCTCCTCCTCTCGTGTTTGCCTGAAAAAGTGAATGGAACATATTTTGTGTAGTGTGGGCCCATTCTTCTTACAAAAAAATAAAGGGGGACATCTCCAATCAGTCACACACGTACAGGCACAGTGCCCGCTTGAAATATTCTTGAATTCCCCTCTTCAGGGTGCCTTCTGTACAATTCCCCAGTTACCCCTCGCTTCCTGCAGGCTGCTGTGTTGGCAGCTGCCAGAAAATGCCTACCTCAGGATGTTGAGAATAACTGGCATGGTATTATAGTAATTGATCTGGAACCAGTGCACTTTGAATGTAGAGATATGTATGTCCATAACAACACCACCTCCCAACTCCACAAAGAGAAAATACAACTAACTATGATTGACAGCTCCTGACTGCATCAAACACAGTTTAGTGCTTTCTGCTGAGAAAAAGAGGGTTTGAAAGCACTTAACTCCTAAATGTTTATAAACATTGAGGTTAGCTTCAAAGCAGGGTACTTGAGATGCAGTCACACACAATTGCAGCCCACTAAAAGCTTTTTTTCTTTCAAAAGTGAATAGATGGCTTGCAGATCAAAGGGTCAGAGGGGGTTGAAAGCCTTGTGATGTGGTTTTGGCTTTCTCTGAACAGCTGCTGCTTTCTGCACCTCTGTCTGAGTGAGAAAGCAATGATTTTTCACTATCTCTGCCAAGACCTCTTTAGCTTCTGGGCAAGGGTGCCTGATGACCCCCCGTCTTTGATCTGGGGTCTCTAATATGGGTGGGGTCTCTGATATGGGTGGGGTCTCTGATATGAGGGTGTCTAATGGGGATGACTGATGGGGGGTCCGATTGTGGGGGGTCGACAGGATTTTCATTGTGCGGGGAAGTACCGTTACAATGTGCATTTCTCTAGGCTGGGCTCCATGGTCTTTGCAAAGTCTGAACTGGATCAGTCTGAATTTTGCCTGTGATTGGTCTGTGAAAGTGATCCCACTGCTCCATCAGGTGAGACAAAAGCTGTTTATTTGATTGGCCTGTTATGAAATCCCAAACTGAACTGCAAATGATGATTCAAAAAGGACTGTGATCAGCACTCAAGTCAAATAGACACGGTAGCACAGTGGTTAGCACTGTTGCTTCACAGCTCCAGGGCCCCACGTTCGATTCCTGACTTGGGTCACTATCTGTGCGGAGTCTGCATGGGTTTCCTCCGGGTGCTCTGGCTTCCTCCCGCAGTCCAAAGATGTGCAGGTTAGGTGGATTGGCCATGCTAGATTGCCCTTAGTTTCCAAAAAGGTTAGGTGGGGTTACGAGGATGGGGTGGAGGTGTGGGCTTAGCTAGGGTGCACTTTCCAAGGGCCGGTGCAGACTCGATGGGCCGAATGGCTTCCTTCTGCTCTGTAAATTCTATAATTGATTGCATTTATCCAGTGGATCAGTCTCTGGTATCCATAACAAAATTTTTCGATCGCACCTTGGTGACCTGAGAATGCCTCAATAAACATCACAGCCAGTGAAGTACCTTTATGAAACGTATGTTGTGATGTAGGAAATGCACAAGCCAGTTTGCAGACAGCAAGGCCTATCGATGTGATAGTGGCCAGATAAATAGATTTTATGATATTTGTTGAGGGATAAATATTGTTCAATATACCGTGGATAAACCCCCTGTATTTCTTCAGAATAGTAAGAAGTCTTCCAACACCAGGTTAAAGTTGGAGCTTTTGGAGCATAGCATCTTCATCAGGTGAGCTGCGCTCCGAAAGCTAGTGATTCCAAACAAACCTGCTGGACTTTAACCTGGTGTTGGAAGACTTCTTATTGTACCCACCCCAGTCCAACGCTGGCATCCCCACATCATGGTTACCTTCTTCAGAATAGTTTGTGGGAACTTTCACATCTACTAGAGAGGGGCCTCAGTTTAACATCCCATCCAAAGATAGCAACCCCAACAGTGCAACACTCTTTCAGTAGTGCAGTCGACTGTTAGTTTAGAATTGTGTGCTCAAATCTTTGTTGTGGGATTCAGGTCCACACCCTTTCACCTCAGGCGCAAAAGTGCTTTGATAAACAAAGGTCGAACCGCAGTGAAGCTTTTAAAGTTTCCAATGCTCAGACTTCTGAAGGACAATCACTGAGAACCTCAGCTGGAGTTGCAGTTGGGCTGGAGCACGTTGCAACAACTTGAGACATTCAATTGATATGAATTACCTTGTGGTTTGGAAACATCTTTTGAACCCCGGGCCAGTGTTGCAGTGCCTGGAACTCACTCCAGCACGATTGCTAACGTTTGCATCATATAGAGAACTGTGGCTTTATTTTTGAAAAGAAAACTTTGCAGCGGTTGTAGGATTGCAAAGACTGCCTCAGCCACGGAGGCAGGCTGAAAGCATATTACAGTCAGGACGAAAGGTTTATTGCATCAAGCAACACTGGTTGGTAAAAAACGTACAATTTCCACAGGGAATTCTGACGATGTTCACTTCAACTTATGCAGGAATTCCTGAGAAATGCCGTTTGCAATTATTTTTGCCGTTATTTGGGGCCAGAATTTTATGTTCTCCCCGTGCAGGTTCTGAGGCAAGGTGGGGGTAGGGGGTGGGGGGGGGGGGGGGGGGGAGCTAAAGGTTACATGGGTTGAATTCCCTCTGACATTCCGCCTACCCCGACCCAGATGCAATTTCAGGGCGGACTGGGCCTTGAACGTGAGACCAATCCTTTCCCCTTTTAAGGCCCTTAAGCAGCCACTTTGTGGTCAGTTAAAGGCCTTTTTCCACCCAGCTTAATCTTTTAGGCTGGCGGGTTCGGGGGTCAGAGCAGGTTGGGAAACTGAAAAATCAATGATTCTCCATCTTGGGTGGGAAGTGGGGAGAGCAGGGGGTTGTGCGAGGAGGACAGTACCTGAACCTGAAGGCCCCTTCAGATCTGGGGTGCTCTTCCCTCTGAGACGTAGGAGCTCTGCCTTCCTCCCCCCGATGTCAAGATCGTGTTCCCCCCACCCCTCCTCCACAGGGCACCCCCTACCTTCCTGCCCCCGGGACCTCCCTCAAGTGCAGTCCTGGGATAAGAGCTGAGGTGGAGCAATGCAGTACCCCTTCTGGCCACTGCAGCATTGTGTCTGTCGAATGCTCCCCATGGCGGGATTTCCTTCCAAGGACAGACAGAAGTCCTGCCTGATGCCAATCAAGGTTCAGTTCAGCACGAAATGGCTGTGGGCCTGTCAGAATTGGCGGGGGTGGGTTACACTCTGTCGGCACTCACCGTCCTGAAAACTCAGGCCCTGGGGTTTCTGCCAATGCTGCACCAGGATCTCAGGCATGGAAATTCGACCACTTCTTGTGGAATAAGGGACAGTTTTCTATTAAAGGGAAAGTAAGGCATTTATCTAACTACTGATTACTTCAACTAGATTTGTGGGTGAAGCCATCTGCTCTCCACATGTGGCATGAAGTGGAATCATTGATTTCTTCATTTGAGATCTGAAGCTTAACAGGTAAAGCTGCAGGACAATGCCTTAAATCACATCCCTTCAGATACCCTTTTACTCTCCGGCACAGAGAGACAAAGTCCATTGCTATCAGTGAACTACATTTCCTTTCGTTGCTTCACCCAGACCTTGTTTTCAGGCTCTTTGTAAGTTTTTTAAACTGTTCAGTTCAGACTGTAATGCAGAAACCACTGTCACCATTAAAGGGTTGACTGGTTAGTGACACATGACTGTACTTTCAATTGAATTAATCCGTCTCCAATATGATTGAAAATAGAGTATCTAATTAATTTAAATGTCTTTGAAATAACGAGCAAAGGTTCCTCCTCATTTGTAGCAAATGTTAATCATTTTCTTTATATCCGTAGTTATGGTTTTGTAACGAACAGCAAAATTAGATAAATGCTCCCAGTGTATTCAACACCACAACCTTCTGTGGTAAATAATTCCATAGGTTCACCCCTAGCGGGTTGGTTTAGCACAGGGCTAAATCACTGGCTTTGAAAGCAGACCAAGGCAGGCCAGCAGCGGCGCCGGAATGTGGCGACTAGGGGCTTTTCACAATAACTTCATCTGAAGCCTACTTGTGACAATAAGCGATTTTCATTTCATTTCATTTCTCTGAGTGAATCGATACATTCCAACGAGTGAGAAGAAATTCAAGGGGCAGACCCACCGTCCATGGTTAACTGGAAAGGTTAAAGATGGTATCAAACTTAAAGAAAAAACATATAATTGTGCAAAGACAGTTGGCAGGTTAGAAGATTGGACAGAATATATGGAACAGCAAAGGATGACTAAAAGATTAATAAGGAGGGAAAAATTAGAGTATAAGTCAAAGCTAGCCAGAAATATAAAGCAGATAGTAAGAGATTTTCTAAACATTTAAAAACGAAAAGTTAACAAAGTGAGCATTGGTCCTTTGGAAAGTGTGTCTGGGGAATTGCTAATGGAAAACAAGGAAATGGCTGAAGAATTGAACAGACATTTTGCATCAGTTTTCACCATAGAGGATGTGGGTGGCACGGTTGAATAGTGGTTAGCACTGTTGCCTCACAGCACCAGGGTCCCAGGTTTGATTCCCACTTGGGTCACTGTCTGTGCAAAGTCTGCACGTTCTCCTGCTGTCTGCGTGGGTTTCCTCCGGGTGCTCCGGTTTCCTCGCACAAGTCTCAAAAGATGTGCTTGTTAGGTGAATTGGAAATTCTGAATGCTCCGTCTGTGTACCCGAACAGGCGCCGGAGTCTGGCGACTAGGGGATTTTCACAGTAACTTCATTGCAGCGTTAGTGTAAGCCTAATTGTGACAATAAACATTTGTAAAAAAAAGTAACATCCCAGAAGCTGCTATACCTCAGGAAATAGAAGGGTAGGAGGAACTCAGGAAAATTACAGTCACCAGGAAGGTGGTACTGAGTAAATTGTTGGAACTTCAGGTTAACGAGAGCTCAGGTCCCAGATGGACTTCACCCTGGGATCTTAAAGGAAGTGGCTAGTGAGATAGTTGATGCATTGATTTTAATTTTCCAAATCTCCCTAGATTCAGGTAAGGTCCCAGTAGATTAGATTATAGCAGTGGAGAATCCCAACCGAGGTTACTGTCAGGTCAGCAATGATTTTATTAAGTGGCCTCAGCCTCCTCCTGCTACTTGTTCATATGTAATATGACGACTTAGACATGGAACGATGTCCAAATGAGTGATGGGCCAGAGGAGGCTCAGAACGTTCAGTCTCAGTCACAGTAGAAAACCCTGTCTCGAAGTAATGTGGGAAGGAGACAGAATTGATGAATTTTTTTTAAAAATCTGATTATTTTCAATAAAACAAATCCCAAGAACGTAATGTTGGATGATTCCTCCCAAGGTATGAATGTAACACTCATCTCTCAGCAGCATCTTTGGAGTTCGGTTCAAGCATGTAGATATTGTGGGTGAGGCTCAATACTCTCATGAACTCTCTTGTCCTTTCTCGTTTGAATACAGTATTTGCAACTGTGTTAAACAGTGACAATACCTGATGATTCACTCCAATGTGGAAGGGCTACAGGGTGTTTAAGTTGCAGTAAGGTTAAACATGTGAATTAACTTACTTCATGGGCTTGAACATGGCTTTTCCAAAGTTCTGAAATTTTAGAAGGAATTTCAGATGGACTCCACTTGGCTTCACAACTTGCAGCGAGAGTGAGAGGGAAAAGAAACAAGAAGATTGAAAGTTATAACAAATATAATTGTGTTCCATATAGTACAGGTTATCTTAATTTGAATTCTCCCCTCAGATACTTCTCACTATCCAAGACAAACACAGTGTAAAACACTTGAAAGCCTGCAGTGGCTTCAGAGCAGAAAAAACGCTTTGGTTTTAAAATGAGGACAGGCTGAACACGTACTCATAGCTTTAAGTGGGAACTTCACATCTTCTGCCCATATCTCTCATCATGTAGTTATAAGCTGTAATTCTCATGGTTTATGGAAAAGCGCTGACTTCCGCAGAATGATGCACAAAGTTCCAAACAATTAAACTAATTGTAGCTTTGCTTGTGCATTTCAGAATGAACAAAAACTACGACTGGCGCCATGTCAACCAGTTTACAGATAGATGTAGTAACTTCTGCCATGGCCTTTCATTGTAGGGTACCATATCAATGCAGGATAAGCTCATGCTTCTTATTCACCAAATATAGAACCTTATACACACGTCATATAAGTTCAGAGGTGGTAGATTTAGAACTGAGATGAGGAGGAACTACTTCTCGCAGATGGTGGCAAATTTGTGGAACTCGCTGCCCCATTGTATGGTGGAATCGGAGTCATTAAATGGTTTCAAGAAGGAGGTAGGGATATTTCTGATTTTAAAAACGGGTTAAATGGATGTGGGGAACAGGTGGGGAGGTGGATTTGAGACCAGGAAGAGATCAGCCATGATCTGACTGAATGGCAGAGCAGGCTCGAAGGGCTGAATTGCCTACTTCTGCTCCTAATTCCTATCTCCTATGTTCCTATGTCCTATGTTACTGCCCTAAAACTGTTGCCCCCTCTGCACACCAGTACCAGATTAAGGTAGCAAAAATACCAAAATGCGGAATTCAGTTCTAATTCCCCACCATTATTGTGCAGATTCGGAGTCATCGGATATACACCATATTATCAGGTGTAGAAGCCCAAGCTTCATTGTGCCCGAGATGCCAGTAGCATATTGGGAACCAAATCTAAATGTTATAATGAGCCAGTCTTGCATAATGAGGTAACAATGTTCACTTCGGAACAGATGTGTGAAGCATTTCTTGAGCTGCAATTCTGGTCCGTATATCCTGGATCATATTATCAGTTCTTTACAACATTGAAGATGGTGGAAAGTTATTAAACACACTGCCTTGATTTTGCTGTGCGCTGGTGCAAGTGCAAACTTATAGATAAAATTAACCCTACTAAATTAACAGCTGAGTTGCTTTCTGGTGCAAATTAGTATATATCAGAGCAGCTCTGCTACTTTGACCCTTGACGTTCTGACCTTGAAATCCAGGAGGATTGGAGGCAGTGTTTCATATATTTCCCGTTACTCCGAGGGCTATGGGGGAAAAGGCAGGGGAGTGACACTTGGTGAATTGCTGTTGCAAAGAGCCAGCACGGACACGATGGGCTAAATGGCCTCCTGCGCTATGATCATTCTAAAATCCTATGAAACGGATACATTTTCTAAACAGCATTTTTAACAAATAGCTTCAACAATATTGCTAAATTTCATGTCCAAGTGCGATGAGTTTTTAGTTTGGCTTCACACTATTTCCCATGTAAGAAATAAGCTTTGTACAGTTTGTACCAATTCTTGCTAATACACAGGGTCCACACAGGCAGATTTGGCTCTAATTTTTATCCTTCTGCAAAATGTTGAATCAAACATCTGATATGCACACTTTTGGGAACAAGGCCCACTTCTCTACTTACCTTAGATACAAACATCACTTTATCAGCTTTAGTATTTGTATCCTGCTGTGAGGAAAATAAATCATGCTTGCGCACGTGTAGAAAGTAGTGCATATTTATTTTAAAAATATTTTTCTGAAAGCATTTATAAATATATACATAAAACCAAGAAAGAGAGCATACAGGAAGTCACATAGCCAATAAATAACACCCCACCCTCCCTGCCATTTCCCTCCACCGAGCCTGCCTCCCCCCTTTTTACCCCCTATAAACTCCCCCCCCCCCCCAACTACCCCTGATGTCTTAATTATCCTTGAAGAGGTCACTAAAAAGCTTCCATCTCCGGACGAACCCCCCCCTCCCCCCTCCCCCCCCCCCCCCTCCCCCCCCCCCCCCCCTCCCCCCCCCTCCCCCCCCCTCCCCCCCTCCCCCCCCCCTCCCCTCCCCCCCCCTCCCCCCCCTCCCCCCCTCCCCCCCCTCCCCCCCCCCCTCCCCCCCCCTCCCCTCCCCCCCTCCCCCCCCTCCCCTCCCCCCCCCCTCCCCCCCCTCCCCTCCCCCCCCCCTCCCCCCCTCCCCCCCCTCCCCCCCCTCCCCCCACCTCCCCTCCCCCCACCTCCCCTCCCCTCCCCCCACCTCCCCTCCCCTCCCTGGATTTACACGGCGGTCTAAAGTTTTTTTTAATGAATTTAGTGTACCCAATTCATTTTTTTTTCCAATGAAGGGGCAATTTAGCATATTCAATCCACCTACCTTACACATCTTTGGGTTGTGGGGGGTGAAACCCACGCAAGCACGGGGAGAATGTGCAAACTCCACACGGACAGTGACCCAGAGCCGGGACCGAACCTGGGACCTCGGCGCCGTGAGGCAACAGGGCTAACCCACTGTGCCACCGTGCTGCCCCACAGTGGTCTAAAGTTGAAGATCACCTGAAGAAGGAGCCGTGCTCCGAAAGCTCGTGTTTGAAACAAACCTGTTGGACTTTAACCTGGTGTTGTAAGACTTCTTAAAGTTGAAGAGACATGAATGCAATCAGCAGTGCCAGCAGTGAACAAGGATGGAAGGGTTAAATGTTTAAAACAAATATCCTTTTTATAACAAGGAGCAGTTGAACAAATTGTCAGCAGATTTCGTTGCTCCGAGCCATAATGGGAGTGTGAAAAGATTGCTGAGGTGCTAATAGTGACAGCGAGCCTCGACCACAAGTAAGTGGAAAAAAACGTCAAGATGCTTTTTTTCTCATTTCTGTTGAGTCAGGCATCCTTCTGCTGCAGCAGGAGCAGATACAATGCCTACTCTAAGCCAGCTCAAATAGTGCAGGCACAGCACAAATAGTAACAACTTAGAATGGCCAAACGTTTAAAAACAAAATCAGTTAACATCACCTGGTTTTCAGGTTTGAAACTGTTTGCTTCATTTTGTTGTCAATGTGTCAAATGCATTTATAATCAAGATTAAAATTTAGATTTTTTTTTCAGGGCCTTCTGCTAATCTTGATCACAAACATCAGTGTGAGGCTTCACCAAGATCATTCACTGGGAATCTAACAAAATCTGTTCAGGATAAGAGGTTAAATATCTCTCATACCTTCTTTACAATTGCATCTCCCATTCAAAGCCTTTTCGTCGTACGTGTAATCTATAAAATATGTTTAAAAATATTTTATTCATAACATAATTGCAAGATTAATAATCTAAGAAGCAGTTAAAATTCCATTTTGGGTCTCTATGAAGCAATTTACACTTTGGAATGATCATAAAAATGACAGTGGGTCACTGTCCGTGTGGAATTTGCACATTCTCCCTGTGCCTGCGTGGGTTTCACCCCCACAACCCAAAGATGTGCAGGGGAGGTGGATTGGCCACATCTTTTGATTAGAAGAAGGCCAAACGATACAAACACTAATTTTGCGTTGGAGGGTACCCTCCCCTCAGTATCAATGTACAGGGAGGAGGGATGGATACACGGACTATTGAAACAGTTCACAGCACATTTTTACAAAAAAACAAATGGTACAAGCACTAAACTTTGCGCTGGAGAGACCAGATACCCTCACCTCTGAACCAATAGGAGAGAAAGGAAGGGGGTGTGGTGGGGAGAGAGGAGAAATGAAGGTGTGGGTAGAGAGGGGAAATGAAGGTGGTGGGAGAGAGGGGAGAGGAAGGTGGTGGATAGAGAGAGGACAGGAAGGTGGTGGGGAGAGAGGGGAAAGGAAGGTGGTGGATAGAGAGGGGAAAGGAAGGTGGTGGATAGAGAGGGGAAAGGAAGGTGGTGGATAGAGAGGGGAAAGGAAGGTGGTGGGGAGAGAGGGGAAAGGAAGGTGTGGGTAGAGAGGGGAAAGGAAGGTGGTGGGGAGAGAGGGGAAAGGAAGGTGGTGGGTAGAGAGGGGAAAGGAAGGTGGTGGGGAGAGAGGGGAAAGGAAGGTGGTGGGGAGAGAGGGGAAAGGAAGGTGGTGGGGAGAGAGGGGAAAGGAAGGTGGAGGGGAGAGAGGGGAAAGGAAGATAGTGGGTAGAGAGGGGAAAGGAAGGTGGTGGGGAGAGGAAGGTGGTGGGGAGAGAGGGGAAAGGAAGGTGGTGGATAGAGAGGGGAAAGGAAGGTGGTGGGGAGAGAGGGGAAAGGAAGGTGGTGGGTAGAGAGGGGAAAGGAAGGTGGTGGGGAGAGAGGGGAAAGGAAGGTGGTGGGTAGAGAGGGGAAAGGAAGGTGGTGGGGAGAGAGGGGAAAGGAAGGTGTTGGGGAGAGAGGGAAAAGGAAGGTGGTGGGGAGAAAGGGGAAAGGAAGGTGGTGGGTAGAGAGGGGAAAGGAAGGTGGTGGGGAGAGAGGGGAAAGGAAGATGGTGGGGAGAGAGGGGAAAGGAAGGTGTTGGGGAGAGAGGGAAAAGGAAGGTGGTGGGGAGAGAGGGGCAAGGAAGGTGGTAGGTAGAGAGGGGAATGGAAGGTGGTGGGTAGAGAGGGGAAAGGAAGGTGGTGGGGAGAGAGGGGAAAGGAAGGTGGTGGGTAGAGAGGGGAAAGGAAGGTGGTGGGGAGAGAGGGGAAAGGAAGGTGGTGGGGAGAGAGGGGAAAGGAAGGTGGTGGGTAGAGAGGGGAAAGGAAGGTGGTGGGGAGAGAGGGGAAAGGAAGGTGGTGGGAGAGGAAGGTGGTGGGGAGGGACCAATAGGACACTGCCTGAACTATCTACGGAGGCACAAAAACAAAAGAACCTTCAGTTATGATGTGCCAGATTCCAGGAGTCTCCCAGAGGGAGTGAGGGGCGACCTAAATTGCCCTTAATTGAAAAACAAATTAATTGGGTACTCCAAATTTAAAAAAAAGTGATCAGACTTCTACTCAAACCTGTTTCCGTGGCATAGCAGAGGTCAGAATCATTGAGGAGGCCACCTGACACTGATCAGACGGTGCGTAACTCCAGCGCTGTGCAAAAACCAAGTTTCTAAAGTGCTCAGTTTGACCAGTGTTCTGGTTTCTTCCCACAGTCCAAAAATGTGCAGGTTATGTGCATTGGCTATGCTAAAATTGCCCCTTTGTGTCCAAGGATGTGCAGTTTAGGTGTGGTTACGGGGTTAGGGCAGGGCAGTGAGCCTGTGCTCTTTCAGTGGGTTGGTGCAGACTCGATGGGCCAAATGGCTTCCTTCTGCACTGTAGGGGTACTATGATCAGACCACCTCGGCACTTCCTAAACTTTAAAAAAAATTTATAGTACCCAATTCATTTTTTCCCCCCAACTCAGGGGCAATTTATCGTGGCCAATCTACCTAGCCTGCACATCTTTTGGGATATGGGGGCAAAACACACGCAAACGCGGGGAGAATGTGCAAACTCCACACGGACAGTGACCCAGAATGGAACCTGGGACCTCGGTACTGTGAGGCAGCAGTGCTAACCACTGCGCCACCGTGCTGCCCCCGGCACTTCCTAAACATAAACAGAGCTTATTTAAACGTTTGAAGTAAGCAGGAACTCCCATCTGCAACCCACATGTAAGTCCGTTTGTGCAGAACTCTCTCTTTGTAACATGGGTGAGACTCGCCAACAGCAACACGATTAAGTGCTGCCGGCTAGGAGTGTAACTATAATCTTTGGCTCTCAAACGTTTTTCCTTAAAATGGCAACCAAAGAATGTATAAAAGTGCACTCAATGATTTTTTTAAAAGTTTTATTTTTCAACTGCAGCAAGACTTTTAAGTAAAACAAATCTAATCTGTGGCAGCTCACTGAAATATTCAGTGAAAGCAGCTTCAGTTCACAATAAATGGATAGGCTGGAAAAGGAAAAATACATTGGGGTTTGCACAGCTGCCGTACCAGTCTTCACATCTGACTATTGATCTCTGTGTTACTGGCAGTGACCTTTAATAACCTGGTATAATTCATGAACCCTTTAACTCCATATTTCGTGTAGAACTCAAAGAGAGGAAAGATGCAATTCACCATTCTTCTATTGTTCAATCCTTGAAGTTACAGAACAGTGTGCTCAAACATTTTGCAACCCATTTTCTCTTCACACAAAATATCTGTTTAGTTCATCTGCTGAAGATCTGTTGCTTTTATAGATTGCGGAATAAACAGGACGGTACAGTGGCGTAGTGGTTAACACTGCTGCCTCATGGCGTCGAGGACCCGGGTTCGATCCCGGGTCACTGTCCGTGTGGAGTTTGCACATTCTTCCCGTATTTGCATGGGTCTCACCCCCACAACCCAACGATATGCAGGCTAGGTAGATTGGCCACGCTAAATTGCCCCTTCATTGGAAAAAAAATAACTGGGTACTCTAAATGTATTTTAAAAAAATAAATTGTGGAATAAACAGTTTAAAAAATTGAATGATCAGTATTTGAAACAATTAATGAACTGATCAACTATGAAACAAGGCATTGGGCAAATGCAAAAATATCGACACACTTTGAAAGTTATTCAGGACATTTCATATCAAGTTGCACACATTAGAAACACTGGAATTTATGTAGTCGTTAGTTCATTCCTCCCCCGAGAGAACAAAGAACAAAGAACAAAGAAAAGTACAGCACAGGAACAGGTCCTTCGGCCCCCCAAGCCTGCGCCGACCATGCTGCCCGTGTAAACTAAAATCTTCTACACTTCCGGGGTCCATATCCCTCTATTCCCATCCTATTCATGTATTTGTCAAGATGCCCCTTAAACGTCACTATCATCCCTGTTTCCACCACCTCCTTCGGCGGCGAGTTCCAGGCACCCACTACCCTCTGTGTAAAAAACTTGCCTCGTACATCTCCTAAAGGTACCATACCTTAAGAGGGCGTTGGTAACAATGGACTGCCAGTGTCTGGGTCCATGATTTTGTTTGGCCAAGTACTGCCGTTTGCTATTGCCTTCTGCAGAACTGCTAACCAGGAAACTCCCCCACTTAACGCCTGCATCAGGCACATACTGGAAGGATTTAAAGATTGGTAATCAGCCACGTTATGAATGCACCTTTCGTGGCAATCAAGTGCTGAAGTGGGTTGTGAATCCAGAGCGTCTGGCCCAGCGGTAGGGGTGGTACCCACTGCACAAGACCTCCCTTTTGTTTGTAAGTAGTTTATTTAATTGTTGTGGCTGAACTCAGCTCAAACGTTTCTTTTAGATCTGCATGCGTCAAACAACTTGATGCACGATCAATTGCACAAAGATGAGAGTTGAATACAACTGAGGCTTTATTACACGAAGATGTGTGGTCTCCTACAGCAGCTGGCAAAATGGCTGCTGCACGAGGAGCACACATATTTATACTCCGCCTACTGGGTGGAGCCAGTAGGCAGGGACTACCCCCGTACCTGTAGTACAGGACCTTACCATACATACCCTAATATATACAGCAGTGGTTACTACCACATTCACTCCCTGTTAAAATTGAGTCCGGGGGGGTAGTGGAGAACTATATACAGCACGAGTTTAAAGTACAGAGAAAAAAATTTTGAGTCCAGAACCAATTACAGGTTTAGCCAGTCCGGAGCCTTGATCTGACGTTGGGAGCGACGCAGTGGTGGCGGCGATTGTGGTGTTGGTCGGGTCCTTGGTGACTCCGGGAGTATGCCGAGATCCTCTTCATCCTCGGGCGTGGGCAGGGGGAGGACAGATGGTCCTGGGGGGGTTGCTGCTGGGTGCGCCAGGGGAGGGGAGGGTGGCGCCGGGCTGGGTGTGTGTGTGTGCGTGGAACCTGCTGGTGCAAGGTCCCTGAGAGAGACAGTATCTTGGTGGCCGTCGGGGTACGCTACGTAGGCAAACTGGGGGTTGACGTGGAGTAACTGCACCCTTTCCACCAACGGGTCCGCCTTGTGGAGTTGTACGTGCTTACGGAGGAGTATGGGTCCTGGAGCTGCGAGCCAAGTCGGGAGCGACACCCCGGAGGTGGACCTCCTGGGGAAGGCAAAGAGACATTCATGGGGTGTGTTGTTAGTCACAGTGCATAGGAGCGACCAAATGGAGTGCAGTGCATCGGGGAGGATCTCCTGCCAGCGGGAGGCCGGGAGATTTCTGAACTGTAGGGCCAGCTGGACGGCCCTCCAGACCGTCCCGTTCTCCCTCTCCATCTGTCCGTTTCCCCAAGGGTTATAGCTGGCCGTCCTGCTCGAGGCGATACCCCTGCTGAGCAGGAACTGACACTCATCACTCATGAATGAGGATCCCCTGTCACTGTGGATGTAGGCGGGGAAGCCAAACAGAGCGAAGATATGTGTTGAGGGCGTTGATGACGGTGGCAGACGTCATGTCGGGGCATGGGATGGCGAAGGGGAATCTGGAATACTCATCGACCACACTGAGGAAATACGTGTTCCGGTCGGTGGAGGGGAGGGGCCCTTTGAAGTCCACACTGAGGCGTTCGTATGGGCGGGAGGCCTTCACCAGGCGCACACGCTCTGGCTGGTAGAAGTGCGGCCTGCACTCCGCACAGACCTGGCAGTCCCTGGTGATGGCCCTGACTTCCTCGGCGGAGTAGGGCAGATTGCAGATTGGAGTAGGGCCTTAATGAAGTGGTGCAACCACGTGACTCCTGGGTGACAGAGGTTGTCGTGCAGAGTCTGGAGTCGGTCCACCTGTGCGCTGGCACATGTAACTCGGGATAGGGCATCGGGGAGGCTCGTTGAGCTTACCGGGACGATCCAAAATCTCGTAGTTGTAGGTGGAGAGCTCGATTCTCCACCTCAAGATTTTATCATTTTTGATCTTGCCCTGCTGTGTGTTGTTAAACATGAAGGCTACCGACCGTTGGTCAGTGAGGAGAGTGAATCTCCTGCCGGCCAGGTAATGCCTCCAATGCCGCACAGCTTCAACGATGGCCTGGGCCTCTTTTTCGGCGAAGGAGTGCCGAATTTCGGAGGCATGAAGGGTTTGTGAAAAGAATACCACGGGCCTGCCTGCCTGGTTGAGGGTGGCGGCTAGGGCGACATCTGATGCGTCGCTCTCCACTTGAAAGGGTAACGTCTTGTCGACTGCGTGCATCGCGGCCTTGCCGATTTCAGCCCTAATACGGTTGAAGGCCTGTTGAGCCTCGGCCGTCAGGGGGAAAAGGGTGGACTAGATGAGTGGGCAGGCCTTGTCCGCATAATTTGGAACCCACTGGGTGTAGTAAGGAAAGACCCCAGGCAGAGTTTGAGGGCCTTGGGGCAGTGGGGAAGGGGGAGTTTCATGAGGGGGCGCATGCGGTCGGGGTCGGGCCCCAGAACTCCGTTCTGGACCGCATAGCCGCGGATGGCTAAGCGGTTCGTGCTGAACTCGCACTTCTCCTTGTTATAAGCGAGGCTTAGGAGAGTGGCGGTGCGGAGAAATTTGGCACGGTTGGCATCATGGTCCTGCTGATCGTGGTCGCAGATGGTGACATTGTCTAGGTACGGGAAAGTGGCCCGCAGCCCGTACCGGTCGACCATTCGGTCCATCTCCCTTTGGAAGACCGAGATCCCGTTGGTGACACCGAAGTGAACCCTAAGAAAATGGTAGAGGCAGCCATCTGCCTCAAGGACAGTGTATGGGAGGTCCTGCTTCTCCCAACTTGCAGCCTCATTTTCACACTGGCAGTATAATTCAGGAGCCTAGTGTAGAGTGAGAGGAGGCTCATGTGGACCATAAATGGCACCTGCCAGCAAGGCTGACCAGCCTGAGCGTGCACCCAACGTGCGGAGGCCATCGCTTGAGTTTGTACCGGTACGACACAATTGTTTTCCAGGATGCCTTTGTCTATCTGTAAGAGAACTTTAATTCCTTACCCACTTCACTGACGTCAAGAACAGCCAAATCTTCAAGCAGACGATCGAGAAAAGGATCCGATCGAGGGTACAGTGCATAGCGATCAATGGCCAAGTGAAACTTCAACCAGTTAGAAGCCAGGTAAACCTTGGAGCTGTAGCGACCACCTGTTAACTCCCCCGCCCGTGCTCTTTTCCTTTGTGTGGAACACAAAAAAGAAAACAGGTTAAAATTTGTGAATCGCTCGGTGACACAACTCTCAGGATAAGGGTCTAACAGCTGCATTAAAATGAAAAGCAAGGGCTTGCTTCGCTTATTTTTTTTTGTTTTCCTTATTTGAAGCACTGCTTTCACTTGGCCAAGTAAACAAAATTGCGGGC
The DNA here is from genome assembly GCF_902713615.1 of Scyliorhinus canicula. Lineage (NCBI taxonomy): Eukaryota > Metazoa > Chordata > Chondrichthyes > Carcharhiniformes > Scyliorhinidae > Scyliorhinus > Scyliorhinus canicula. The sequence continues at coordinate 24,312,074 of NC_052163.1, forward strand.
AAGATCAGGAATTGTGAACAGAAAACTAAGGGGATCAAAATGTAATTAAAAGGACCAGCAATCCCAAAGTGTCGCAGTCGAGCTGAAAAGTATTAATATCGGTAGAATGGTATTTTCTTTAAGGTGAAATTCTGACTAAATATCAGTCAGGAAAATGAAAAACAAAATATAATCCCTCACAGGAAGCTTTTGAAGGAAGAGTAAATAAAATATTTAATATCACACTGAGAAATTCCTCTGGCCCAGGTTTCCCACAGGTGCGGGGGCAACAACATAAACAGTGTTTTCTCCTGAGACTTGTACAGCCTTCCACTGTTCACTTCTGTCAGTGCTAGGATGATACCTTCAAATCTTCCCACTCGTTAAACTCACTAATACTGGTCTGATCTGGAGCAAAATCATCCTTTTGCACCTTTGGAATACTGGATATGATAATAATAATAACCGCTTATTGTCACAGGTAGGCTTCAATGAAGTTACTGTGAAAAGCCCCTAGTTGCCACATTCCGGCGCCTGTTCAGTTACTACGTAATTACCTTGAGCGAGAACTTAACAGAAATTTATGCTAACATTCAGTCATCCATTTTTCAAGGTGTACAAATCCTTGAATTAAATTAAGTTTAAAACAAGATCCTGAATCAACGTTTACATAATTTTTCTATCTGCCAAAATCATCAAATAGCACAAAATATGAGATTTAATTTTCCGGTCCTTGGTAGTGAAATGGTTGCTGTGGAATGCACAAAGTGAGAGCTTGCAGCCTTTCCACTAGGCCCAGCTCGCAGGATCAGTCGCCATTGGCCTTACTGCGCACGTACATGATGTTCCCGAATTGGGCTTTTCAGCAGGACTCTGTTCTCAGTGTGGAGAGAGAAGATAATAATGTATAGCTGCGCTCTAAAAGGCTTTATTCAGAATATAGGGAGTTTCAACCTCAACAGCCTTCGATTCTTATAAAAAGGCTGATCTCTGGGCACCATAGTTTGTTGGCAAGAACGGAGAGACCAAGCAGCATGTAGGATGTGAGCGTAAGTGTGAGACGTTCACTATCGACACCTGTGGAATTGTCCACACGATTTGGTGTGCTGATTTGGTGTGTGCTATCTCCACTACAGAGTTGCCGGTGACAGAGAACCTAAGCCTAGACAAAAGTACCTTCCATTGATGCTTGACCTATGGTTATAAGGGCTTCGACCCGAATGGACAACAATCTCTGCCTGTTTTCAATGTGTTGCTATTTAGGACGTCAGTGCCCTAACTGCTGAGAGCTCTGCTCCTGGATCAGTGGAGAATGCCCACCAGCAGGAGTATAGATGCATTGGACACCAATCTGGGCATTGCATCTGGACATTAAACTTATCCAGCCCCTGTAGCCCTGCAAATGATAAACGATATGCCGAAAAATAGCGCAAATCAGTTAGCCACCTTAATAGTTGTATCAGGCACAGGGCTGGCTCATGACTTAGCCATATTCATAGCTGGCATTTCATTCCAACCGCCTCTCACTGACACTCAGAAAACAGTCATATTATTGTCAATGGGAGCAAGGAGTGCAAGATTACCAATGCGCACCAAAGACAAGTATTGCCGAGGACATGCATAAGGCTGAAGATTGTAACTGAGCTCTGGCGGTCATCACTGCTTTCTCCTTCAGCTATTTGCCGGACAGGAAACTGTCCGAGGACAGTATGACTGATCACTGACCATCTGCATTAATGGGATGGAAAGATGGACATAGAAATGAATGGTGTGACTTTAGAACCCCCAAGGATGAAGGAATTGCTGGGTGGCACAGCAGCGGGTATGGATAGTATACTTTTGTGTCACTCGGCGTCCTTCGCAGCCCTGCTCTTGCTCATAGTCTCAGACAGGTTTGACTACCAGATGAGCACTGAATGGCTCGCATTGTGCTGCGTACTCACAATGACATTATTGGAAAATGAGCTGTTTCCACCACAAGAGAGCCAAATTACAGTCAAGGAACAAAAGCCAGTTCTGATGCACAAGTCAAAAACACCATCCATTGTTCGCAGTTACGCTGATTTAGACAGTATTCAGGGCTGTTTGGGCATTTTAAGTGCACAGAGCTCACACATTGTACAGCCATGGATGGATGTCGAGAGCAATTTTGAAATGTGCACCTTTGATTTTATTGCTGCTTTGTTTAAAAAAGTGTCTCAATGCTGAGTGTAATTTCAAGGTATAGATCCCAATTACTAATAAATGCATACGTGAACATTATTGTCAAGTTACTACAAGCTCAATTACCTTACTGTCAATTAAGCACAGTACTTAAATGCAAGTGAGAACAAGGATTGCACATCATTTCTGAAAAGCTCTAATACGATTCATTATCAACACCACAAACGAAACATTTTGCAGTATGTTTGAACAATATTTCTATATCATAAAATATGCATGTTTAGACAGCTAAAAATGTTCTTTCAGCATCAGATTTATTATTACATATGAAAGGAAAAGTTTTAACTCCTTACATTTCACAGATCTAACAGTGAGCAGTATATGTTGAGTACTAAGGTGTAAGGAGTGTGTCCTTAATAATCTCAGTGATAGTTGCCAGAAATTCCATAGAACTATAGAAAACCCCTGCTGAATTCAGGCTCTCTGGGCTGTCTATATGTTTTAAGATTTCAGCCATTTCAACTATTATTACACAGAGATAGTTTGCATTTATATGGCACATTGAATGATCTCAGGATATTCCATAGCATTTCAGTCAACGGAACACCTTTGAAGTGTAGTCACTGTTGAAATTTAGGAAATGCGACAGTCAATTTGCATATGTAAACATCCCACAAACAGCGATGTGATAATGACCTGATTTTCTGTTATCTCTAAGTGTCAGTTGAGGCATTAGTCAACAGAATCTGGACACTGGGAGAAGCGTCCTGTTTTCATTTAAAATAATGACACATCCTCCGAGTGGGAAAACAGGGGGCGGGATTCTCAGATGGCGAGTCAGAGTGTTTGCGCTGTCGTGAACGCTGTTGTGTTTCACGACGGCGCTAACGGGCCGTCGGCAGCATCGATTCAGATCCCGAAAAGGGGCCAGCAGCGGGGCCGCGAGAAACGCAGTGGGCGAGGCGCTAGACCGGCGCCGTCATCGTGCGACACCCGGATGACGCAGCGCTGTGCCATTTTATGTGCGCGATCCGCACACAGGCCCCGACACAGAGGGATGGCTGCGCTCCGCCCTGCCGCTCCCAGGTTCCAGGACAATGACCTGGAGACACTGCTGGATGCAGTGGAAGAGCGGAGGGCGATCCTGTGCCCAAGACGTGGCCACCGGCACCTGGCCAGCACAGTCAGGCGCAGCTGGCATGATGTGGACATCGCTGTTAGCGCTGTGGGGCACACCCATGCTCGGGACGGCAGTGCCGCAAGAAGCTCCACAACCCCACGAGGGCAGCCAGGGTAAATACCCCGAGAGTTCACCCGGGCCACATACTATCCCCCCCCCCCCCCCCACCACGTGCCGCACGCCCACCCCTTGCCCATGCAGGAGAGGGGGCACCACGTACCACATGATCCACATGGGCACCACACCCCCCCATGCGAGCTGCCGTGACGTGGTGCCCAGTGCCCCCCCCCCCCAGTCGTAATGTTGCCAACATCTGCGCGTCTTGCTGCTGACCGCCTAACTCTGATGCCCCCCCCCCCCCCCCCCCCCCCCCCGGGCAGGATAAGACAGCCCACAACCATCGTGAATCTGCAAGAACCAGAGGGGGAATCACCTGTGCTACACCCCCTCACCGTCCATGAGCTGAGGGCTCTGAACCTCGCTGGGGGAGCCGCCACCCAGGAGGTAGAGCCATGCCAGATCGGAGGCACAGTACCAAGTGAGACTCCCCTGCTAGGCTGCACTCCCTCAGCCCCTCACCTTCCTCTTCACACTGCCCCCTCCACCCCCTCCACCCCTCACACTGCACCTCCTCACACTGCCCCTCCACCCCCTGACCCCCCCACACACTCCACCCCGTCACACTGCCCCTCCACCCCCTAACCCCCCTCACACTGCCCCTCCACCCCCTAACACCCCTCACACTGCCCCTCCACCCCTCACACTCCACCTCCTCACACTGCCCCTCCACCCCCTAACCCCCCTCACACTGCCCCTCCACCCCCTCACACTGCACCTCCTCACACTGCCCCTCCACCCCCTGACCCCCCCACACACTCCACCCCGTCACACTGCCCCTCCACCCCCTAACCCCCCTCACACTGCTCCTCCACCCCCTAACCCCCCTCACACTGCCCCTCCACCCCCTCACACTCCACCTCCTCACACTGCCCCTCCACCCCCTAACCCCCCTCACACTGCCCCTCCACCCCCTAACCCCCCTCACACTGCCCCTCCACCCCCTAACCCCCCTCACACTGCACCTCCTCACACTGCCCCTCCATCCCCTAACCCCCCTCACACTGCACCTCCTCACACTGCCCCTCCCCCCCTAACCCCCCTCACACTGCCCCTCTACCCCCTAACCCCCCTCACACTGCCCCTCCACCTCCTAACCCCCTCACACTGCCCCTCCACCCCCTAACCCCACCTCATACTGCCCCTCCACCACCTAACTCCCCTCATACTGCACCTCCTCACACTGACCCTCCACCCCCTAACCCCCCTCACACTGCCCCTCCATCCCCTAACCCCCCTCACACTGCGCCTCCTCACACTGGCCCCTCAACCCCTAACCCCCCTCACACTGCACCTCCACCCCCTAACCCCCCCTCATACTGCCCCTCCATCCCCTAACTCCCCTCATACTGCACCCCCTCACACTGACCCTCCACCCCTAACCCCCCTCACACTGCCCCTCCACCCCCTAACCCCCCTCACACTGCCCCTCCATCCCCTAACCCCCCTCACACTGCCCCTCCACCCCCTAACCCCCCTCACACTGCACCTCCTCACACTGCCCCTCCATCCCCTAACCCCCCTCACACTGCCCCTCCACCCCCTAACCCCCCCTCATACTGCACCTCCTCACACTGCCCCTCCACCCCCTAACCCTCCTCACACTGCCCCCTCCACCCCCTAACCCCCCTCACACTTCCTCTCCACCCCCTAACCCCCCTCACACTGCACCTCCTCACACTGCCCCTCCACCCCCTAACTCCCCTCACACTGCACCTCCTCACACTGCCCCTCCATCCCCTAACCCCCCTCACACTGCACCTCCTCACACTGCCCCTCCACCCCCTAACCCCCCTCACACTGCCCCTCCACTCCCTAACCCCCCCTCATACTGCACCTCCTCACACTGCCCCTCCACCCCCTAACCCCCCTCACACTGCACCTCCTCACACTGCCCCTCCATCCCCTAACCCCCCTCACACTGCCCCTCCACTCCCTAACCCCCCTCATACTGCACCTCCTCACACTGCCCCTCCACCCCCTAACCCTCCTCACACTGCCCCTCCACCCCCTAACCCCCCTCACACTGCCCCTCCACCCCCTAACCCCCTCACACTGCACCTCCTCACACTGCCCCTCCACCCCCTAACCCCACTCACACTGCCCCTCCACCCCCTAACCCCCCTCACACTGCACCTCCTCACACTGCCCCTCCACCCCCTAACTCCACTCACACTGCACCTCCTCACACTGCCCCTCCATCCCCTAACCCCCGTCACACTCCCCTCCACCCCCTAACCCCCCTCACACTGCTCCTCCACCCCCTAACCCCCCTCACACTGCCCCTCCACCCCCTCACACTCCACCTCCTCACACTGCCCCTCCACCCCCTAACCCCCCTCACACTGCCCCTCCACCCCCTAACCCCCCTCACACTGCCCCTCCACCCCCTAACCCCCCTCACACTGCACCTCCTCACACTGCCCCTCCATCCCCTAACCCCCCTCACACTGCACCTCCTCACACTGCCCCTCCCCCCCTAACCCCCCTCACACTGCCCCTCTACCCCCTAACCCCCCTCACACTGCCCCTCCACCTCCTAACCCCCTCACACTGCCCCTCCACCCCCTAACCCCACCTCATACTGCCCCTCCACCACCTAACGCCCCTCATACTGCACCTCCTCACACTGACCCTCCACCCCCTAACCCCCCTCACACTGCCCCTCCATCCCCTAACCCCCCTCACACTGCGCCTCCTCACACTGGCCCCTCAACCCCTAACCCCCCTCACACTGCACCTCCACCCCCTAACCCCCCCTCATACTGCCCCTCCATCCCCTAACTCCCCTCATACTGCACCCCCTCACACTGACCCTCCACCCCTAACCCCCCTCACACTGCCCCTCCACCCCCTAACCCGCCTCACACTGCCCCTCCATCCCCTAACCCCCCTCACACTGCCCCTCCACCCCCTCACACTCCACCTCCTCACACTGCCCCTCCACCCCCTAACCCCCCTCACACTGCCCCTCCACCCCCTCACACTGCACCTCCTCACACTGCCCCTCCACCCCCTGACCCCCCCACACACTCCACCCCGTCACACTGCCCCTCCACCCCCTAACCCCCCTCACACTGCTCCTCCACCCCCTAACCCCCCTCACACTGCACCTCCTCACACTGCCCCTCCATCCCCTAACCCCCCTCACACTGCCCCTCCACTCCCTAACCCCCCCTCATACTGCACCTCCTCACACTGCCCCTCCACCCCCTAACCCTCCTCACACTGCCCCCTCCACCCCCTAACCCCCCTCACACTTCCTCTCCACCCCCTAACCCCCCTCACACTGCACCTCCTCACACTGCCCCTCCACCCCCTAACTCCCCTCACACTGCACCTCCTCACACTGCCCCTCCATCCCCTAACCCCCCTCACACTGCACCTCCTCACACTGCCCCTCTACCCCCTAACCCCCCTCACACTGCCCCTCCACTCCCTAACCCCCCCTCATACTGCACCTCCTCACACTGCCCCTCCACCCCCTAACCCCCCTCACACTGCACCTCCTCACACTGCCCCTCCATCCCCTAACCCCCCTCACACTGCCCCTCCACCCCCTAACCCCCCTCATACTGCACCTCCTCACACTGCCCCTCCACCCCCTAACCCTCCTCACACTGCCCCCTCCACCCCCTAACCCCCCTCACACTGCCCCTCCACCCCCTAACCCCCTCACACTGCACCTCCTCACACTGCCCCTCCACCCCCTAACCCCACTCACACTGCCCTCCACCCCCTAACCCCCCTCACACTGCACCTCCTCACACTGCCCCTCCACCCCCTAACTCCACTCACACTGCACCTCCTCACACTGCCCCTCCATCCCCTAACCCCCGTCACACTGCCCCTCCACCCCCTAACCCCCCTCACACTGCTCCTCCACCCCCTAACCCCCCTCACACTGCCCCTCCACCCCCTCACACTCCACCTCCTCACACTGCCCCTCCACCCCCTAACCCCCCTCACACTGCCCCTCCACCCCCTAACCCCCCTCACACTGCCCCTCCACCCCCTAACCCCCCTCACACTGCACCTCCTCACACTGCTCCTCCATCCCCTAACCCCCCTCACACTGCACCTCCTCACACTGCCCCTCCCCCCTAACCCCCTCACACTGCCCCTCTACCCCCTAACCCCCCTCACACTGCCCCTCCACCTCCTAACCCCCTCACACTGCCCCTCCACCCCCTAACCCCACCTCATACTGCCCCTCCACCACCTAACTCCCCTCATACTGCACCTCCTCACACTGACCCTCCACCCCCTAACCCCCCTCACACTGCCCCTCCATCCCCTAACCCCCCTCACACTGCGCCTCCTCACACTGGCCCCTCAACCCCTAACCCCCCTCACACTGCACCTCCACCCCCTAACCCCCCCTCATACTGCCCCTCCATCCCCTAACTCCCCTCATACTGCACCCCCTCACACTGACCCTCCACCCCTAACCCCCTCACACTGCCCCTCCACCCCCTAACCCGCCTCACACTGCCCCTCCATCCCCTAACCCCCCTCACACTGCCCCTCCACCCCCTAACCCCCCTCACACTGCACCTCCTCACACTGCCCCTCCATCCCCTAACCCCCCTCACACTGCCCCTCCACTCCCTAACCCCCCCTCATACTGCACCTCCTCACACTGCCCCTCCACCCCCTAACCCTCCTCACACTGCCCCCTCCACCCCCTAACCCCCCTCACACTTCCTCTCCACCCCCTAACCCCCCTCACACTGCACCTCCTCACACTGCCCCTCCACCCCCTAACTCCCCTCACACTGCACCTCCTCACACTGCCCCTCCATCCCCTAACCCCCCTCACACTGCACCTCCTCACACTGCCCCTCCACCCCCTAACCCCCCTCACACTGCCCCTCCACTCCCTAACCCCCCCTCATACTGCACCTCCTCACACTGCCCCTCCACCCCCTAACCCCCCTCACACTGCACCTCCTCACACTGCCCCTCCATCCCCTAACCCCCCTCACACTGCCCCTCCACTCCCTAACCCCCCTCATACTGCACCTCCTCACACTGCCCCTCCACCCCCTAACCCTCCTCACACTGCCCCTCCACCCCCTAACCCCCCTCACACTGCCCCTCCACCCCCTAACCCCCTCACACTGCACCTCCTCACACTGCCCCTCCACCCCTAACCCCACTCACACTGCCCCTCCACCCCCTAACCCCCTCACACTGCACCTCCTCACACTGCCCCTCCACCCCCTAACTCCACTCACACTGCACCTCCTCACACTGCCCCTCCATCCCCTAACCCCCCTCACACTGCCCCTCCACCCCCTAACCCCCTCACACTGCCCCTCCACCCCCTAACCCCACTCATACTGCCCCTCCACCCCCTAACCCCCTCACACTGCACCTCCTCACACTGCCCCTCCACCGCCTAACCCCACTCACACTGCCCCTCCACCCCCTAACCCCCCTCACACTGCACCTCCTCACACTGCCCCTCCACCCCCTAACTCCACTCACACTGCACCTCCTCACACTGCCCCTCCATCCCCTAACCCCCCTCACACTGCCCCTCCACCCCCTAACCCCCTCACACTGCCCCTCCACCCCCTAACCCCACTCACACTGCCCCTCCACCCCCTAACCCCACCTCATACTGCCCCTCCACCACCTAACTCCCCTCATACTGCACCTCCTCACACTGACCCTCCACCCCCTAACCCCCCTCACACTGCCCCTCCATCCCCTAACCCCCCTCACACTGCGCCTCCTCACACTGGCCCCTCAACCCCTAACCCCCCTCACACTGCACCTCCACCCCCTAACCCCCCCTCATACTGCCCCTCCATCCCCTAACTCCCCTCATACTGCACCCCCTCACACTGACCCTCCACCCCTAACCCCCCTCACACTGCCCCTCCACCCCCTAACCCCCCTCACACTGCCCCTCCATCCCCTAACCCCCCTCACACTGCCCCTCCACCCCCTAACCCCCCTCACACTGCACCTCCTCACACTGCCCCTCCATCCCCTAACCCCCCTCACACTGCCCCTCCACTCCCTAACCCCCCCTCATACTGCACCTCCTCACACTGCCCCTCCATCCCCTAACCCTCCTCACACTGCCCCCTCCACCCCCTAACCCCCCTCACACTGCCTCTCCACCCCCTAACCCCCCTCACACTGCACCTCCTCACACTGCCCCTCCATCCCCTAACCCCCCTCACACTGCCCCTCCACCCCCTAACCCCCCTCACACTGCACCTCCTCACACTGCCCCTCCACCCCCTAACTCCCCTCACACTGCACCTCCTCACACTGCCCCTCCATCCCCTAACCCCCCTCACACTGCACCTCCTCACACTGCCCCTCTACCCCCTAACCCCCTCACACTGCCCCTCCACTCCCTAACCCCCCCTCATACTGCACCTCCTCACACTGCCCCTCCACCCCCTAACCCCCCTCACACTGCCCCTCCACCCCCTAACCCCCCTCACACTGCACCTCCTCACACTGCCCCTCCATCCCCTAACCCCCCTCACACTGCCCCTCCACTCCCTAACCCCCCCTCATACTGCACCTCCTCACACTGCCCCTCCACCCCCTAACCCTCCTCACACTGCCCCTCCACCCCCTAACCCCCCTCACACTGCCCCTCCACCCCCTAACCCCCTCACACTGCACCTCCTCACACTGCCCCTCCACCCCCTAACCCCACTCACACTGCCCCTCCACCCCCTAACCCCCCTCACACTGCACCTCCTCACACTGCCCCTCTACCCCCTAACCCCCCTCACACTGCCCCTCCACTCCCTAACCCCCCTCATACTGCACCTCCTCACACTGCCCCTCCACCCCCTAACCCCCCCTCACACTGCCCCTCCACCCCCTAACCCCCCTCACACTGCACCTCCTCACACTGCCCCTCCATCCCCTAACCCCCCTCACACTGCCCCTCCACTCCCTAACCCCCCCTCATACTGCACCTCCTCACACTGCCCCTCCACCCCCTAACTCTCCTCACACTGCCCCTCCACCCCCTAACCCCCCTCACACTGCCCCTCCACCCCCTAACCCCCTCACACTGCACCTCCTCACACTGCCCCTCCACCCCCTAACTCCACTCACACTGCACCTCCTCACACTGCCCCTCCATCCCCTAACCCCCCTCACACTGCACCTCCTCACACATCTCCTCTACACCCTAACCCCCCTCACACTGTCCCTCCACCCCAACCCCCCTCACACACTCCACCCGCTCACACTGACCCCTCCATCCCCTAACCCCCCCTTCACACTGTCCCCTCCACCCACTAACTCCCCCTCACACTCCACCCCGTCACACTGCCCTTCCACCCCCTCACACCCGACTCCGCGTGTCTAACGATACATGCTTTATTGTGTATTCCAGGGCCAGCTGCCGATCATCTCTGAACGTCTCAGACAAGCCACCGCCGTCCAGGTCCACATCCATCTGCCCACAGGGACGCATGCCAGGAAGGGGAAGGAAGACAGACAGGCGGGCCCTCTTCCGAAGCCGGGCCACAGGAGACGGATGCATAGATGACCAACACAAACGACACTGACGAACACATGACAGTCAGGACACTGACGGCCATGAGACGGATGAAGAGAGGACGGAGATCCAGGACTGGCAGCGCCAGGTGTTGGTGGTGCCACAGCGCTTGTCTCCACTCGCACCACCTTCCCATAGTGAGGCCCAGGGGCTACCGGGATCCCCGAGAGAGGAGAAGGTTCTAGGGCCCGTCATGGTGACTCCTGCAAGGGAGGTCCTGGAACACTCGGACTCCCCCCATCCCATCCCTGGTGCATCTGATGGGCAGCGGGCAAAACAGGGTGGCACCATGCCATCCAGCACGCCCGCCGAGCAGCCTGGCCCATCCAAGCCGGGCCACCCCAGGAAACGCGTGCCGAAGGGGAGCCAGGTCGCAGGTCAGGAGTCTCAGCAGTCCGCCTGGGCACAGCTTAGTTATAGGGGCTAGGGCACTTGTATGTGAATGTCACGATTAATGTCACTGTTACACCAAACCCCGATGCCTCTGCGCTACGTCCGGCGCCTGAGGGGTCGTGAAGGGGACCGAGTGGCACTGGGGTCGAAGGTCGGTAAAGCGGTGAGGGTGGGTGTGTGTTCCCCCCCTCCCCACAACCCCCGTCATCCTCGGAATACCGATGCCAGCTGCCCCACATGGCCATGTGATGGAGTGCTCGTGACGCATACAGGGACCACCCAGGTGGAGGGTGTAGCTGTGGCCATGAGTCAGACATTGTCCAAAAATCCGGAGCTCACAGCTCATCGCAGAGCGGGTTGTCATCATTCAACATGGCACTGATCACACCAGCTTACACAAGCAATTGTGTGAGACCATCCCGTTGTGCCGCAGGTGCAAGGTGCTGTGAAAGTGGCAGTGTGGGAGCGAGGGTTGTCGGATGGTGCGGGAAGTGAGGGGTGCTGGGTGGTGCGTTTGGGTGGAACGATGGTGCAAGTGCCTTGCTCAGTGATGCCCTCCCTCTAGTTGGTGAAACATGCGGTGATCAACGCCTCGCATGCTCGCTCGCCAAGCCGGTGGCGTCGTGCAGCCTCCCGGCTGATCCAGCCCCCATGTCGCGTCTGGGGACCCCCTCCCCATCCTCCTCCTCCTCCTCATGTAAAGAGCGTCGCCCTCGTTGGGCTCCCCCTGTGCCTCCTCCAGGATATCACCCCTCTGCTGGGCTATGTTGTGCAGGACGCAGCAGACAACAACAATGCGGCCGACCCGCTCTGGATGGTACTGGAGGGCCCCTCCAGAGGGCTCCAGGCACATGAAGCGCATCTTCAAAAGGCCAAAGCACCTCTCGACAACAACCCTGGTTGCTGCATGGGCCTCATTGTAGTGGGTCTCCGCATTGGTCTGTGGCCTCCGTATCGGCGTCATCAGCCACGGCCGCAACGGGTAACCCCTGTCGCCCAGCAACCAGCCCCTCAGCCGGGAGGACGTGTTCCTCGAACATGGCGGGGATGAAAGATTGTGCCACTATAAAGGCATCATGCACACTGCCAGGGTACTGGGCGCACACGTGCATGATCTTCATGCGTTGGTTGCAGACCACCTGAATGTTCATGGAGTAGGTCCCCTTTCTGTTCATGAACACATCCCTGTTCTCTGATGGTGGACGCATGGCGATGTGCACCGCATCAATCACCACCTGGACCATTGGTACCCTGGCCACGGAGGCGAATCCCGCTGCCTGGGCATCCTGGAGTGCGCGGGACTCTGGAAACTGGATGTACCGGTCGGCGATGGCATACAGGGCGTCGGTGACTGCTCGGATGCACCGGTGCACCGATGCCTGGGAGATACCGGATAGCTCTCCGCTTGGCACCTGGAACGACCCCATCGTGTAGAAGTTGAGAGCAACCATCACCTTAACGGCCACTGGGATAGCAGGTCCTTCCCCGTTCCACATGATGCCAGGTGTGCCATGAGGTGACATATATGTACGACGGCCTCCCTACTCATCCAGAGTCTCCTCCTGCATGCCCTGTCCGACAGGTCCTCGAAGGACATGTGGTGACGGTACACTCGAGACCTCATGGGGTGCCTCCGGCGCCTTAGCACCACCACCTCCTCCTCCTCCCCTGCGCCCCATCAAGATTGGTATCCTCATCCTGTGCATCCCCAACGATGTGGTGGTCATCGTCCACCTTTGCCTCCTCCTGCACATGTCGGGCTGGCGGGCGGGCCTGCAGCCTGAGCGGGTGGCACGGGACCCTCTGCAGCCGGTCCCTCTGCTGCAGCCGCCGCTGCCACAGCTACTCTGAGCCGCCTGCGCCGACGCTGCCAAAGGGCCACCTGCAGGGCAGCGGCTCCCGCCAGGGCGGCAAACATCGCTGGCTGATGCCCAAACATTACGATCTGCGGGGGGGGGGGGGGGGGGGGGGGGGGGGGTGGTGATACAACATGTTTAACGATTGCGCATTGACACCTCAACAGCCGGGTGCCATGGGAGATATATGTGCCCCGGTTGGCTGGTGTCGCTACAGACACGCAGGCAGCCTGACCCCTGCCCACAGTATCCGTCCACAACCCAGTTTTGCCCGTCCCTCCTCATTGCGCCACCGTGGGCCGGCCATGCCCTCACAGGGGCTGGCATGTGTGTTGCCTTGACCCTTCCCAGAGATGGTCTTCGTTATCTGGGTGTTGCGGCACCTGTGGGGGGGGGGGGGGGGGGGGCGCTGGGCGCACCCAAGGTCAAGGCGTGTGGCCACGTGGGATGGCGGCGCCAGTGGCCTTTGCCCATCAGCATGACCAAAACTTGCAGATGTGGCTTCGCCACCACCCTGCCATGACAGGCCAGCTGGCATGTCGCTCCCACGGAAAACCCTCCCCCCCCTCCCCGGGACATGGAGGCCCCCTGCCCCAACCCCCCCGAATATGACTGCACCCTTCCCCCTCCTAACTCCCTCCTCCTCCTCCCTCCTTCCTCCCTCCTCCTCCTCCCTCCTTCCTCCCCCTCCTCCTCCCTCCTCCTCTTCCCCCTCCTTTCCCCCCTCCTTCCCCCCTCCTCCTTCCCCCTCCTCCTTCCCCCCACGTCCTCCAGCCCCCTCCTCCTCATTCCCCCTCCTCCTCCCCTCCTCCTCCTCTTCCCTCCCTCCTCCCCCTTCCTCATTCCCCCCTCCTCCTCCTCCTCCCCCCTCCACCTACCCCCCCCTTCTCCCCCCTCTCCCCCCCCTCCCCGAGCATGCGGCACCCTTTCCCAAGACCCTCCCACCCACCAGCACCGGCCGTGGACGCCACAACATGCTGCCTCCGAAAACGCCGGCCGCTCACCCCTCACTCTGCATCGTCAGCCAGGACGACTGGCTGGCAAATCTATTTTGCAGCGATGAACCGCAACGGCGTGACCTGGGGTCACGCCATCGGGACTTCGGCCCATCCGGGCCACTGAATAGCGGGGGGCCCGGAGAATCGCAAGACTTAGCACCTCAGGCAATTCTGCACCGCCAACCTCGATAACGCCGTTCTCACTGGTTGGGAGAATGGCGGAATGGCGTTGGACCGGCGTCGCATGAAAATCCGGCGCGAACGGCGGTTCTCCCAAACGGTGCGGCATGGGAGAATCCCACCCCATGTGGCGGATTAATGTCTGACACAAAAGCATCGGTGCTAATGGCACGGTGCTCCCTCAATGCTGTATTGAAGTATCAGCCTAGATTTTTCTGCTCAAGTCCTTGCTCCCCAATCCCCCCACCTTCTGACTCAGGCAGAAATGCTCCCAATAAACTCACTTGACCGCTGGAACCTGTATAACAGTAATATTAATACCATACATATGAAATGTAATAATTTTGCACAAAAATAGAATCTTTCAAGCACATTTGTTTATCTGTCTTTTACTCAATTTTTACTCTTACTTTTATTAGTTCAATTCAGCATGTCAGTAATTTGGTATTACAGACCTTTTGAGTATTGCTGACAAAAGAGACAAGCTGTCGAAGCTCTTCATCTTGCACTCAATCAGGGTAATTTGGTTAGGTTCGCAGTGTGGCTGATTTACGTGTGCTAGAAGCTACATATTTCACACACAGGGACCT
Source organism: Scyliorhinus canicula (assembly GCF_902713615.1). Lineage (NCBI taxonomy): Eukaryota > Metazoa > Chordata > Chondrichthyes > Carcharhiniformes > Scyliorhinidae > Scyliorhinus > Scyliorhinus canicula. The sequence continues at coordinate 24,327,079 of NC_052163.1, forward strand.
TTTCTTTGCCGACAATAGGAGCCTGTACACACATTGCACCTTTTTCACCCAAACAAAAATTTAAGGGACAGCCATTCCCTGGTTCATTCTTCAGCTCAATGCCTTAATCAATCAGAGTCAACCTGCTCGGTTTAAGTTTAAACAAAGCTTAGCAATTGACTGTCAGTTGTTAGTTACTGGGGCATTCTCCATGGCAACGCTTCTACCAGTAAGAGTTTATCTGCCAACCAATCATCGCTCTCTTCCAATGATGGCTATATGATGAGTTGCAGCCAGCCAATCTCTTTACTCAATGATACACAAGTTAAATTTAACTTCTACCATTTTTTACTGTTATAATTCACTTTGCCTTTGTGACATATATGATGCACAATCAATGGACACGAAACGTAGATAAAGTCCGAACGATAGGCTTTAATACGCAAGAAGTGACCCGGCAGCAGACATACAGAAGAATGGCTGACTGCTGGGGTACACGGGTTCTTATACCCTGCCTCATAGGCGGAGCTACCTTCCTCTCAGCCAATCGGCTGAGAGGCACATGACGTACCTGGGCCAATGGGCAGCGAGTCCTCTGCACCAATGGCAGCTCACACTCCCAGGTACCGTAATAACCCTAGTCATACTACCACAGTATACGTTTTGTAAAATATGTGGCTTTTGAAATGTTTTATTCATCTTATCTTCTGTCCATCCAAAGTTCTATTTGGTTGGTGGTCCAAAATGTGTTCCCAATCAACTTGTGACTATGTGAGAACAGGTTCCAAACTGTTTTCAGCCAAATGTGTGGCATAATCAGCAACATTGTCATGGGCATAACCAGGTTAATTATTGTGCTTTCGAGCAGCTAAACTATGATCTGGTATTTCCTGTTGATGAGATTACCTTGCCCGTACTGCCAATAGGCCCTACTCGGTCAGACTAGGCAAATTAAATTGAAACACAGAATGAGTTCCCCCAAATAGTAGAAAATAAGGATATAAATGAGTAATATTATACCAAATGTAAATAAACTAATGGTGTTTGTTTCTGAGTCTGGCTGTTAATAAAAATCTACCAAGTTGAGAATAATCTAAACTCATCAGAAAAGCTTGCTTCAAGAAGACAAAATTAAAATGTTTCGTAAATGATCGAAAGATAGGACAATATATGGTCTCCAAACAAAGCTGCCTATATTTTCATGCTATCAGCGGACTTCAGTCAATACCATGTGCAGCGACTCAGGGCGACTAACCTAAACTGGCAACAGGTAAATGTCATAATTTATAACAATATATCATGGTGCAGACACACACTGATGGACACACACCCGTACCAGCCTCCCCAGACAGGCGCCGGAATGTGGCGACTAGGGGCTTTTCACAGTAACTTCATTGAAGCCTACTCGTGACAATAAGCCATTTTCATTTCATTTTCACACAGGGACCAATAAACATGTACAAACACCGCAGCCAATCACCAGTTAGAATATACATACTATAAAGGCAGAGGGCACCATGGTTCCCGCTCATTCTGGGTGCTGCCTCTCAGTGTAACAAGAACTCATCCAGCCCAGCACAGACTCACACCACTTGCTGAGAGAATCAACTGGTTCGGACAAGGCTTAGGTCTCTAGGTTAAGTTAGCATCATTTAGACTCACAGTCATTGTGTGTTAGTTAGTTAGAAGTAGTTAATAAAATTGAGTTGAACCTTCATCAGTGTTGGAAGTGTCTGTTCATCCCTCAAGTCTACACTTGCCAACACTTCAGCAACAAGTAATATTCTGCCTCTTTCTCAAAAACCAATAGCCCAATGTCACCAAATATGTGGGCAGCTGTGGTAACGTGAGACCACAAAATAGGTAGTCGAATGCTTTGTTTAAAAGGAACTTCTTTATCTAAATAAATAACGAAGTTTAACAATAACAGTACTATAGCAGAGTAGTACTATAAGTAATAACTATGAAAACAGGAGCAGTAGTAAAACAAGTCTCCTCTTGCAGAATAACAAAGCCTGCAGAAGCTCAGAGTCCTCAACAGGCACCGGTGTAAGATTTGCAGAGAAGAAAGGCTTTAAAAGAAAATTAATTTAGAGTACCCAATTCATTCTTTCCAATTAAGGGGCAATTTAGCGTGGTCAATCCATCTACCCTCCACATCTTTGGGTTGTGGGGGCAAGACCCTCGCAAGCACGGGGAGAATGTTGCAAACTCCACACAGACAGTGACCCAGAGCCGGGATCGAACCTGGGACCTCGGCATCGTGAGGCTGCAGTGCTAACCAATGTGCCTCCATGCTGTTCAGGAGAAAGACTTATAAGAACATTCTGTACTTAAAATGACCACTCTGCAATGGTAGCGTTCTATTTCCCAGTTCTGAGAGAAGAGGAAATAGAATCCGCAGATACCTACTTTAGTCATTTCAATGTTACAATGTGCGTAATGTCACAGAACTCACAATATATGAGTTATTGTGAAATTAATAGCAATGTCTATTTCGGTAGCACCTGGCAGAAAACAAATTTACTTTTATATGGTGTGGTTCATAGTCACAAAGAGTCACAGTCACATGGAGCATTGAAGTCTAGCAGTCAACCAATGAAGTACTTTTGAAGAGTAGTTGCTGTTGTAATTTCGGAAATGTTGCAGCCAACCTGACTGAATAAACTCCCACAAAAGGCCTGATCATGATCAGAAAAGATCCTCTGTCATTTTTACTATTGTATTGATGATCATGTGCATCCCAAGGAGCAAATACCCATGTGGTGAAGAATGTATTGTTATTTTTATCTGAGAAAGATGGGATAGATGATGGAACGCTGGCTGGTCCCAAGGTAGCCAAAATGTCACCAATGATTTAAGATCACAGCTGAGTCCGGAGGATTGTACTGTAGATTTCTCCAAGCGAAGGTATCTTCACAAAGCAAAGACCTGAAAATGGAGCTGTTAGAAAGGAACTCAAACTTCAGCTGGTTTGAAATGAAATGAAAAAATGAAAATCGCTTATTGTCACGAGTAGGCTTCAAATGAAGTTACTGTGAAAAGCCCCTAGTCGCCACATTCCGGCGCCTGTTCGGGGAGGCTGTTACGGGAATCGAACCGTGCTGCTGGCCTGCTTTCAAAGCCAGCGATTTAGCCCTGTGCTAAACAGCCCTATTGGTTTGTCAGAAGATTGAATAATTGACCCACACATACCAGAGATGGCATGTGCCCAGATCAGGGGACAGCTCAGCAGATGTTGCAACAATTCAATTATTAATTTGCATGTCGGTACGAGATTGGAGGCACTTAGTGGAGCAAGTTCATTCAATAGCCGACCTGTTGACCACAATGGTCGGGAACCAGCTTCCCTGTTGCCCTCAGCTCAGGAATGGACCAACCCAAGATCCTTGTGCCCAGTCACTGGAGGAACAACCTCGAGAGATACTTCTGGATGGACCGCCTAACTGACTTCACTTTTCTTCCAATGTTTCCCGATTCCCATTGATTACATTCTGTTCATTTCAATTTGGCGGTGAAGCTTCTTCTATATTCTCTTCTATGTACAAAATGTCATTTATTTATTTCCATTTTGTACTTCACTGTCTGTGTTGCAACACTAAACCATTCACCAGCAGAGGGAGTTGCATTTAGGTTTCCAAGTAAATTAATTTGTATTTGAACTGGCGCAAGTTCTGGCCTGCAAGCAGTCCTCAGACGTACGACACAATTGGTTCCTGGAAACCGTGTTGGAAGTCAGAACCGATTTCCCCACAGGAACAATGTTAAAAATGAGGGTTTGGCTCCATCTCCGGGTCAAGGCAGCATTTCTACTGGAAAATTGCAACCTCAGACGCAATTTAACTTGCAAAACAAAAAGACCCGTTTTGGTCACGTGTCTGCAGCGCCGATAATGACCCTGCTATCAATGAGGACTCGGCGAGGAACACACTTGCCTCATTTCCAGGAAGAGATCTGGGCACTATTTTAAAATGCTGCTGCAATCTCTTGATCCGCCTCGGACACCCCACCCCGGCCTCTGGACCCCCATACTGCCCCAACTTACCTCTTAGGGTGTCCTCGAGCCCCCCCCCCCCCCCCCTCCATCACCTTGAGGGCACGGCATCCCATGGCCCGACCTCTGACACGGGTAACCTTAGCACTCAGCCTGTCATCCTGACAGTGTCCCTACCAGCCTGGCAGTGCCACCCAGGCACCCTTACAGTGCCATGTTGGCACTGCGAGTGTCCAGGTGGCAGTGCCAAGGTGCCATGTTGGAAATGAAGCTTCAAATGAAGTTAGTGTGAAAAGCCCCTAGTTGCCACATTCCGGCGCCTGTTCAGGTTGGCTGGTACAGGAATTGAACCATGCTGCTGGCCTGCATTGGTCTGCTTTAAAAGCCAGCTCTTTAGCCCTGTGCTAAACAATGCCAAGTTGCCCGAGTGCCAATGGAAGAACCAGGTATCACCCTGCCCTGAGCCTACCACCCGGGGGCCTCCGATCAACTGGGAGCCTTGCCAAAGTGCCGTTATACCTGGTCCTCGTTTGTGTGGGCCAGTGCTAAACAGTGTCATGGTGACGTCTCCTAGTTGAGGCCGTTAGCTCCCGAGCAGGCGTCTGGATAATCGGGAGCAGACGCATTTAAATGAGCCTAATGACTCACTTCAATATGTCAATCTGGATCTCGCTCAGCGAGGGCGAAATCCAGGTTGTGACATCTCGCGAGATCTAACATTTCGAGCATCACAAATATCGTGAGAGGCCTCTCATAAGATTAAACATCCACGTGACTTTGCTGGAGGAGGTGCTGACGATAGGGGGACTGGAGAAGCGGGTAGTGTCAGCGGATCACGGGGCTATTTTGGAAGAGGAGAAGGCACCCCAGGAAGGAACCAGCTGGCGAGTGTATACGCAGATATCTTCAACACCTCACTCCTCTGCTCTGAGGTCCCCACCGCCATGAAGAAGACCACCATAATACCTGTAGCCTGCCTCAACGACTACCAACCAGTGGCGCTGACGTCTGTTATCATGAAATGCTTAGAGCGGCTAGTCATGAGATCATGAGATGGATCACTGCCAGCCTCCCAGACAGTCTCGATCCATTGCAGTTCGCCTGTCAATGCAACCGGTCCACAGCAGATTCTATCTCTCCGGCTCTACAATCAACACTCGAACACCTATATAAGATTGCTGTTCATTGACTACAGCGCCCATTCAACACCATTATCCCGACAAGACTAATAACCAAACTCTACAATCTTGGACTTGACCCCTCCCTGTGCAGCTGGATTCTTGACTTCCCCACCAACAGACCGCAATCTGTCAGGACAGGCAACAGCACCTCCTCCACAATAGCCCTCAACACCGGGGCCCCGCAAGGATGTGTGCTCAGTCCTCTAGTGTATTCCCTGTACGCACATGAATGTGTGGCAAGATTTAACTCCAACTCAAACTGTAAGTTTGCGGATGACACGACTGTGGAGGGCCGTATCTCGAACAATGATGGATCAGACTACGGAGGGAGATAAATCACTTGGTTGCATGGTGTACCGAAAACAACCTCTTTCTAAATGTCGGAAAGACCAAGGAACTGATCATCGACTTCAGGAAGCACAGCATGACACACACTCCCGTCTTCATCAATGGCTCCGAAGTGGAGATGTTCGATAGCTTTAAGTTCCTGGGGGTCACCATCACCAACAGTCTGTCCTGGTCCACTCATGTTGATGCAACAGTCAAGAATGCCCAATAACGTCTCTACTTCCAATGGAAGTTAAAGAAATTTGGCATGTCTGCATCGACTCTCACAAACTTTGACAGATGTGCAGTAGAGAGCATCCTATCCGGCTGCATCACAGCCTGGTATGGCAACTGCGTAGTCCAAGATCGCAAAAAGCTGCAGAGTATGGTGAACTCAGCCCAATGCATCACACAAGCTTGCCACCCCCCCATTGATTCCGTATACATCTCCCGCTACCTCAGGAAGGCAGACAGCAATATCAGAGACCCCTCCCACCCAGGCATTACCTTCTTCCAGACCCTTCCATCAGGCAGAAGGTACAGAAGTCTGAGGACCCGCACATCCAGACACGGGAACAGCTTCTTCCCCACAGCTACAAGACTCCTCAACGACCTCCCCTCGAGCTGATCTGTTCCCTGTAAGAACGCTATTCACAATGCCCAATGCTGCTCTTGCTCATGTATTTGCTTTGTTTGGCCCCTTGTTCCGCACTGCAACCAATCACTGTTTGTCGATGTACCATTTGTCAATGTTCTCTATTAATTATTCTTTTTGTCCACTATGCGCGTACTGTGTACGTTCCTTCAGCTGCAAAAGAACACTTTTCACTGTACTTCGGTACATGTGACAATAAATCAAATCAATCAATCAAGGCAAAGTGGGATGAAGAATTGGGAGAGGGTTTGGGAGAGGGTATGGAGCAGAGGTTCTGGTGTGAGGTGCTCTGGAGGGTGAACGCCTCCACCTCGTGTGCGAGGTTGGGGCTGATGCAGCTGAAGGTGGTGTATAGAGCACACCTTACAAGAGCGAGGATGAGTCGGCTCTTAGAGGGGTTAGAAGATGCGTGTGAACGTTATGGGGCGGGCCCGCAAGCCACATTCAAATGTTTTGGTCCTGTCCAAAGCTGGAGGATTACTGGAAGGAGGTGTTTAGGGTAATCTCTAAAGTGGTGCCCGTGAAACTGGACCCGGGCCCTCGGGAGGCCATATTCGGGGTGTTGGACATGACATTGTTGGAAACGGGTGCGGAGGCAGATGTTGTAGCCTTTGCCTTATTGATCACCCGAAGGCGGATCCTGTTGGGATGGAGGTCAACCTCTCCACCCTGATCCCTGGCATGCTGGGGCAACTGCTGGAATTCTTGACACTTGAAAAGGTCAAATCTGAACTGAGGGGAAGGATGGAGGTATTCTGCAATTCATGGGCGTTATCCATTATGCACTTTAAGAATTGGATTATATCGAACATTTGGGGGGAGGGGTTGGGAGAGTTGGGGGAGGGGGACTGTATGCGTTAATGGTGACTATGGGTGATTCCTGATTCCTTTTTGTCATTTGTTTATGTTAACATGCGGGCTAATGTTTGGGGGTTTGGTCAGAGGATGGAATTGTTGTTATTGATTTGGGGAATGACATTACATTTGTTACTGATGATTATTGTTGGGTGCAAATTTGGGAGAAAATGTGAAAAGGAGAATAAAAATATATTTTTTAAAAAACCCATGACACCAAGTCGAACATGATGAGTCCATTCGATCAAGCCCCTCATTTTCCAGGAGTTTTCGACATGCAACTTGGGGCATTCAAATATCTGCCAGCAGACAACAGCGACCATTGTCCACATCTGTCCAAGCTAAATGCTTCGATGGGAGAGCAGTCAACAAGGCAAGGCAGGATTTTTACCAGAAACTGCAGCCCTATTTGACAAATCACTCTTCCAGTTTTTGGGCTCGAACTTGGCCAGGCTATGTACTGCCGGCAAGCCACAGCAACCATTCTCTACCGCGACCTTTCAGCCCGGTGAGTGAAGGTGCAAAGGTTTTTCTGGGAATTTCTCAACTTCAACATATATCAAATTTATAAAATTATAAAAGGTGGGCTGACTTGGTGTCACAATGTCAAAACCAACGTCACAAATTTGAAACAGGTTGTCAATTTTTAACCGTCATAATGTCATGCTAGGGAGATAATAGAAACTTGGGTCCAGTAATGGGGTCCAAGATGCAGCAGGAAATTTAGGGGTTACAAAGACTGCTGGCAGAAGAGTTAGTGGAATATGCCCACAGTCTGAGTTATCTTGTCCCATTCAGACTTAACCTCATCAGTGGGATTACACAAGATGTCCCGGTTCAGCCAGGATGATCCACTCAATGGGCAGCGCGGTGGCCTAGTGGTTAGCACAACCGCCTCACGGCGCTGAGGTCCCAGGTTCGATCCCGGCTCTGGGTCACTGTCCGTGTGGAGTTTGCATATTCTCCCCGTGTCTGCGTGGGTTTCGCCCCCACAACCCAAAAATATGCAGAGTAGGTGGATTGGCCACGCTAAATTGCCCCTTAATTGGAAAAAATAATTGGGTAATCTAAATTTATAAAAAAAAAAAGATGATCCACTCAAGATCCATTGTCATTCTGGACAACCTTGCTTGACCAGCCATCAACCCATCACTGAGTCTGATGATCTACCTGTCCATTAATGAAAGGTTAGTTGCATATGAATGGCATAGCTCTGTTCTTTTGTAAAAACGGAGTCGGCAATCAGCGAAGATAATGATAAGGGATTAAAGTCTGGCCTCCTCAGGGGAGAACCTTTGTTTGAAAGGGTGGGTGGAGCTTAGAGACAGAGAGAGGGGAAGAAATCCTTTTTTGAACAGTTGTAATCTGTTAGTAGTAATACTGAAGTAAAGGTTAAATATTATTTTCTGTTCTTTTGTTTTAATAAAATTTGTTTATAAAATAACCAAGCCCAATTTCTTCTTATATTATCACTCCTGGAATGAATTGATCGTTCCACACCACATTGAAACTGATTGGTTGAGAGCTGACCAGGCATCTGGAACAATAAATCGAACTTTGTAAAGCCAAGGACTGCCTGAACCTCTTAATTGTGCAGTGAAAGCAGAGTGACCAGCTTAGGCTTTTGGCAACTTCCGTGCAGCCTTCCAAAGACTGTGGTTGTCATTAGAGTAGGTGTGGTCAGCAAGATGAAGTTACAGGAATTCTTCCGCAACCCTTTTTCCAATGGACCCACTTGGTGAATCTCCGATCCTCATACAGAATGTCTTTTGTGAGTGGAATCATGATCGGTCGCAAGCCAGCTTTGTCCTCAAGGCACCAATGAGAGGACAACATTTCACCAAAGGGCAGTGGAAGGTCACTGCACCCCCTGGAGGCAACAGTAGACTCCTGCATGTATCAGGCAGCAAACAATAAAGAAATGTCAGTGAGGCAGTTCTGTCATTCATTACCAATGTCTTCTGCCACACTGCCTTATTCTCCTCGCCTCCATATGCTTCTATTCTGAATGAAATGAAATGAAAATCGCTTATTGTCACGAGTAGGCTTCAATGAAGTTACTGTGAAAAGCCCCTAGTCGCCACATTCCGGCGCCTGTCCGGGGAGGCTGGTACGGGAATCGAACCATGCTGCTGGCCTGCTTGGTCTGCTTTAAAAGCCAGCGATTAGCCCTGTGAGCTAAACCAGCTATTCTTCCATAAGGCTTCCCCAAAATGATTCTGAGTATTTGTGGACTGGCAAAAAATATTTGGAATGATGTAATGAGACTGTAGCACTTTTGGGAGTAAAGTTTGGATCTCACTGAGCAAAGCTGTGTAAAATAATGGGTGGAATTTTCTGGAGGCGTTTCAAAGTGCTGTCTCAGGCGGGTACAGTGGTGTGGAACCTGGAGACTGCGCAGATGACTTTTCCCGCCAAATCTTCAAACTCTTTGAAAGTTAAAATGCTGGAGGCTGGTCACATGCCGTCATGCTGGCGGGGTGGGTTGAGCTCGCCCCGCCGGCAACTTCGGCCTTCCAGAGAATGGGGCCACCCCCACGGAAACAGGGAACACAGCTGCCTCCCCATGGACACAGGGAAAAAGCTCCCTCTTGCACACAGCAAATCCTCCCCTTCGTGGACCTCCCCAAAGGAAGCTCTCAGCACTGACATCTGGCATTGCCCCTGAACACTGCCCCCCCCCCCCCAGTGCCAGGGGGACAGTGACAAAGGCAGAGCTAACAGTGCCTATTGTAAATCATGCTAACATATTATGTCAGAGGGGGAGGAAATCCAAACATGGGGAGACGATAGAGCGGGGAAGTCGGACAATGATATCAAAATGTATTTAAACGGACTTCCTGCCATTGCATGGTGGGAACTCCAATTATGTCACTGGCAAGGGGCAGGGGCAATCGCATTGTGAAATCGCGCCAGCGCGAATCACATCTTTCAGCTCGTGTGAGATTTTGCACCCCCTTCGTTATTTATGCCCGCATCAAACAGTGCGGCAAATTCCTGACCAAAGGGTTGACAAAGTCCCTGTGAAGGCAGCAACCTTTCCTTTTGCAAAAATATACTTTATTTGTAAAATATCTGAAAGAACGTGACAAACATTTCAAGATGACCATCACATTAAGTGCAATTCAGGTTTCTGTGAAGGGAGCAAACATCGAGCAAAGGTTGGGGACTCTTGAAAGCTCTCAAACCTTACCTTGCAGCTGAACCAAAAGACTAGGGCAACAGTTGTTCCTTTTTATTTGAGTGTAACTTCCACAAGTGCAACAGTGTTGTAAAATTTGGAAATTCCCAGCCATCACACCATCTTGTTCCTCTGCAAATGAGCTTTGTGATGTTTGGGTAGGCAGCATCAATAATTCCAATGCGAATGAGAAACTTGTGTTTAGCATATTAACAACGCACAAATCATCATAATTTACTAAACACAGGTTCCTTGATCTTTGCTTCCTGTACGACAACGATGTTATTTTAGTGAGCAACATCAAAATTGTCCTCAGTGTTTACGCTAAATCTTTCTTCTTTCTGTCTCTCTCTTCCTCTCTCTCTCTCTCTTTCTTTCCTCCCCTCTTTCCTTCCCCTTTCTCTCTCTATCTCCCCTCTCTCTCCACCTCTTCTCCACTCACTCTCTCTCTCTCCTCCCTGCTCTCACTCTCCGTCCTCTGTGCTCTCACACCCCCTTTCCCTCGCGCTCCCTCCCCCTTTCCCTCCCCCTCACTCTCTCACTCCTCCCCTCGCTCCCTCCCTCCTCCCCCTCACTCTCTCCCTCCTCCTCTCTTTCTCTCTCTCCTCCCCCCTCTCTTTCCCAATTCCCCTTCACTCCTCCTCCCACCATCCCTCCTCCCCTCGCCTCCCTCCCTCCTCCCCCTCACTCTTTCCCTCCTCCCCTCACTTACTCGCTCTCCACACTCTGCCTCCTCTCATCTCTGTCTCCCTTTTCCTCCTCTTTCTCTCTGTCCTACCCTCATTCCCTCTCCCACCTCCTCTTCACTCTCCCTCATTCCGCTCACTCTCCCTCTGCTCTCTTCACTTTGCCCTGCTCCCCCTCGCTCTCTCCCTCCTGCCCTCTCTCTCTCCTCACTTCTCTCTTGCTCCCACCTACCACTTGCTTTCTCCCTCCTCCCCATGTTTTTTCCCCTCTTCTTCCACGCACTCCCTCTTCCTCTCCCTCCTCCCCTTTGCTCTCTCCATCCTCCCCTTCACGCTCTCTCCCTCCTCCACTTTGCTCTCTCCCTCCACCCCCTCGCTCTCTCCCTCCTCCCCCTCTCTCTCCCGCTTTCCCTTCCCCTCGCTCTCTCCCTCCTCCTTCTCTCACCGTCCTCCCTCTCTCTCTTCCCCTCGCACCCTCCTCCTCCTCTCTCCTCCCTTCTTTCTTTCTCATCTCCCCCTTCCTCTCGCCTCCTCCCCTCACTCTCCTCCCCCTCTCTCTCCTCCCTCCTCTCTCTCCTCGCCCCTCTCTCACTCTCCTCCCCTCCCCCCGCTCCTTTCATACATTTCCTCATGTTTGGTGCTTTCAATTTCCGGAATGTTCTGGAACATATTGTGCGATCACATCCTATTATTTCCTTTGGGTCCTCATTTCCATAACTGATATTTGTAGAAGCTGGCTTGTTCCTGCAAAGCACTGGATTGCATGGGAAGTGAAATTGTGAATAATTTTTGTGCGCTTTTAAATTAAATATTATCCCATGCTGTAAGATTTACCTGTTGATTAAAGCACTTAACATTCAAAAAGTGTTGCTTCACAGCGAGGACTAATGAAACCAGATAGTTTCATGACTCATAGCAGATTCATGTATATGCAAAATCCGCAACATGTGTATGAGCAAGCATCAGTCAGACTATTATAACCAGTGACCTTGCTTCTGATGCTAAATGGTGGGCCCTGAAAAAGAGTGAATATTTAAATCTGTTTTGTTCGAATCGTTGCAATCCACCCGTACTCATTTTTGAAATTGATGCTTTAATCAATGCATTTTCCTTGCTGCAGCTGATTGAACGATGCTTGAAAAATTAGCCGCAGCCAGCATGATTGTCGAAGGGTTTGTATTCTTGCCAATGCTAATCAACAGTAGTTATGAAATGGCACTAATCCACACAGGGCGTGCCAAACACCAGTGTTTTGGTATAAGCAGGTATTCAAACTTCAGTCCCCATGCAGATCCAGAAGCTAAAAATTGGGGCACGGTTAACAGTATATACATTATTACTCTCGCAATGGTTTTGTTTCTGAATTTCACATTAATTTTCTTTGTTAAAAAGGAGCAGTGGAAGAAAGAATTTGAATCCTTACATCCCAAGCCGACTCGCGGCAGATATATTAAAGGCTCACTTTTCCTGGTAGTCAGGTTCTCTTTTTAACTAAGATGAACGTATAGTAACCTGTTAGCCGCTGCAGCCTGCTGCTGGTAACCACTCATGCCAGGAGATCTGCTGTCGTGGTATGTCACATTCGCCTGCCTTGAGCCGTCCTCACACATCCACTGTAGCGTGTCTGCAACCATCCTGTGACATCTGCCATCCAGTTGCACCTAAGCCGACCCCTTCTTATTTTTGCTTCCCCTCTATTTTTCCCTCTAGAAGAGGCCTTTGTAACTTTTCGGCTCAGATCAGGGTGGCACAGTAGCATAGTGGCTAGCACCGTTGCTTCACAGCGGCAGGGCCCCAGGTTTAATTCCCGGCTTGGGTCACTGTCTGTGCGGAGTCTGCACGTTCTCCCCATGTCTGCATGGGTTTCCTCCACGTGCTCCGGTTTCCTCCCACGAGTCCCGAAATATGTCCTTGTTAGGTAATTTGGCCATTCTGAATTCTCCCTCCGTGTACCCAAACCGGCGCCGGAATGTGGCGACAAGGGGATTTTCACAGTAACTTCATTGCAGTGTTAATGTAAGCCTACTTGCGACAATAAAGATTATTATTAAATCAAACGTGTAAAAAATGCTGCGATCTGCCTAGTGTTTATCCATGGGCTTCTTGTGGATTAATGGATATGGCAGCTGTATTGATTTCACAATTGTCACAGCGAGATCCTGCTCTCCATTTTTAATTCTCATAATTTTCTTCCTTTTCCATTTTGCCAACATAATTGTGGCTAAAAGCTGTGCCTGACTGACGGCCCATGGAACCTATGCCTGTGATTAATTAGCCACCAAATCGATTTCTAATGACACCAGTTGCGAATGGTTTGGTTTTGAAATACCAAAAAGGATTCCCAAGCTTGCTCTGGATTTTTGCTGGTTCCCCGGCTGAGAGATGAACCCAAGCGGAATACAAGCACCTTGGTTATCTGAGGGAAAGGATAAAACTAACCAGGGTCATTAATCTCCCTTTATTCATTTTAAAGACAGAGGAAGACTTAAAAGGAAAATTTGCATCTAAGCAGAAGATTTTCATCACCTCGGGGCATCTCACAGCACTTTACAGCCCAGGAAGTACTTATATTTTTAGAAGTGAGGCCACTCCTTGAAGGTAGAAAAAGTGGCAACCAGGTAGTGGACAAACTTCCAGATCATCTATTTTAGTGGTGTTGATTGAGGGATGAATATTGTTCTGGACACACAGTAGAATTCCCCTGTCTTCCTTTGAATAGTCCCATGCGGCATCTTTCATGCCCACTTGAGTGGGCAGACGTCACGTTCGAAAGACAGCACCCACAACAAAAAACAGCACCCACAACAAAAAACAGCACCCACAACAAAAAACAGCACCCACAACAAAAAACAGCACCCACAACAGTGCTTCACTACCTCAGCATTGTACTGAAGTGTCAATCTGGATTAATTAGAATCATAGAATTTACAGTGCAGAAGGAGACTATTCAGCCCATTGAGTCTACACCAGCCCTTGGAAAGTGCACCCTATCTAAGCCCACGCCTCCACCCTATCCCCGTAACCCAGTAACCCCACCCAACCTTTTCTTTGGACAGTAAGGGCAATTTATCATGGCCAATCCACCTAACCTGCACATCTTTGGACTGTGGCAGGAAACTGGAGCACCCGGAGGAAGCCCACGCAGACACAGGGAGAACGTGCAGACTTCACACAGACAGTGACCCAAGCCGGGAATCGAACCCGGGACCCTGGAGTTGCGAAGCGACTGTGCTAACCACTGTGCCACTGTGCTGCCCACCACTAAAATAGATGATCTGATTAATGTTCGTGGACGTTTGTCCACTACCTGGTTGCCACTTTTTTTACCTTCAAGCAGTGACCACACTTCTAAAAATGAAAGATTTGTTGAAGTCTCTGTAGTAGGACTTGATCCAGAACTTCAATGTGCACCTCATATGATTCAGGTGAGAGTGCTACTACTGAGTTACTGCCAAGATTGGTAGCACAGTGGTTAGCACTTTGCTTCACAGTGCCAGGTTCCCAGGTTCGATTCCCGCTTGGGCCACTGTCTGTGCAGAGTCTGCACGTTCTCCCCGTGCCTGCGTGGGTACCCTCCGGGTGCTCTGGTTTCCTCCCACAAGTCCCGAAAGATGTGCTATTAGGTGAATTGGACATTCCCAATTCTCCCTCTTTGTATCCAAACAGGCGCCGGAGTGTGGCGACTAGGGGATTTTCACTGTAACTTCATTGCAGTGTTAATGTAAGCCTACTTGTAGCACTATTAAAGATTCTGAGATTATTATGAGATCCTAGCCTCAGATGGAAATATTATTCTGGTGCGATGCACCAGTTGTGTTCTGTAAAGGTAGCAAAGGACATGGAGCTAACATAGGGAACTGAAGTTGAGACCAGCTATGATCTGATTGAATGGCAGAGCAGCCTCAGGAGAGCTGAATGTCTCAGCTCTCTTTCAATGTTCCACTTTTCCCCATTATGATCTCTCTGCTTGGAATGACCAATTTTTTTGAATCGAGTAGTTTTGTACTGCGACGCGTGGAACAGTGGTAAATTTACGTGAATCCATTTTATCAGGACCGCTTTGGACATCAACAGGAAGCTAATTTTCACTCATCACCGGGAATACATTCAGCCCATCTTCCATGACAACCTGTCCACGTAAGTGATACCAAATCAGCAAATATATTTGAAAACAATTTACCTCAGTGGTCAATCCATAGATAAACACCAGCCATAAGCACAAGGGTAAAGTTACCTAAATTAACCTGTGGTTCTGGTGAGCAAAACAGACATATTTCAATAAAGTACATCTACCTGTTTGTATTGTGCATAAAATGTCCAGTTTATTCAAAAAGTATAAACCCTATCAATCAGAGGTTTCTGGAATAACTAATACCCACATGAACTTGGCCCTCCCTATCTCTGTAATCTCCAGCAGCCTAACAACCCTCCAAGATCTCTCCTTCCGAGTCTGACTTCTTTGCATTTCCAATTTTAAATCGCTCCACCGTAGTTATGTCTTCGGTTGTTTCCACCCTATGCTCTGGAATTCCCTTGCTAGGTCTCCCTGGCTCGCGACTATATATACCACTACGAAAATGCTCGTACAAACGTATCTCTTTGACCAAACATTTGGGCACCTATATGAAATGAAATGAAATGAAAATTGCTTATTGTCACGAGTAGGGTTCAATGACGTTACTGTGAAAAGCCCCTAGTCGCCACATTCCGGCGCCTGTCCGGGGAGGCTGGTACGGCTCCATGTCAGTTTCATCAGTATCTTGTGAAGTGTCTCAGGACAAATTGAAATGCTGAAAATGCTGCAAGCGTGCAAGTTGTTTTAATTAAAAAAATTTTTTTAAAATAAATTTAGAGTACCAATTCATTTTTTCCAATTAAGGGGCAATTTAACACGGCCAATTCACCTATTCTGCACATCTTTTGGGTTGTGGGGGCGAAACCCACGCAAACATGGGGAGAATGTGCAAACTCCACACAGTCAGCGACCCGGAGCCGGGATCGAACCTGGGACCTCAGCGCCGTGAGGCAGCAATGCTAACCAGTGCGCCACTGTGCGCAAATTGTTTTAATAGGGAGATCTTAGGAGAAGGAATAGCAGAAAGTGAGATATTGGTAGGTTACTGCGTTTTCAACATTTTTTCCTTCCAACCTTTTATCCCTTGGTTTTCTTTGCCTTGTCACAATTGTATCTCCTGAATCATGTTCCTCCTTCAATTGGTGGCAGGTAAAGATCTCAAGCTCAACAGGTATAACGTCTTCCCACCTGATAGGTTCAGTATAACAAAGCAAGTGACTCTTGCACAACAGCTTCACTACAGCTGTAGATTGTACGCACACAATTTTGAGCTACGGTTTTCCCAGTTAGGACTTCCTGCCCTATTCCCTTTGCCTTCTATTTTCGCTGGTGGGGCCTAAGGGTGCGAGTGATCCATCCGTTTACAACACTCCCACCTGTGATGGCTCCATTGCTGAGGTGGACAGGCCAAACCTGCATTCTCCACCAACACCCACCCGCTTCCCCGACTCCTCCCCCACAATTGTTGTGGACTTGGTTCCCTTCAGTAAGTATGCATGATTTCATGGTCTCTCAGAGGACTCATGGACAATAGGGGAAACCCCAGTTCAAGGACTGGGGCATTTTGGGCAGCTGGGGCGGTGATCGGGTGTGTGAGATGTAGCGTCGTGGGGCCGGTCGTTGGGACATTCTTTCCTCATCCAGGTCCGCCGGCTGAGTCCGCCATCGCGTTCGGCACGGCCGCTTAAGGCCGCCACTGTGTGCACGTGCAGACTCGAAACCGGAAGTGCGGGGGCCTGTTTCCGCAGCTGAAGCTGCGAGAAGCGCTCCGGGGCCCTGCCAGCCCCCTGCAGGTAGATGAATAGCTGCTAATATTTTTAAGGAATCTCCAAAGTAAAACTCCAGCGTTTTTACGCTAGCGTGGATACATAGCCCCATTGGAAAATCCAGCCCCTGTTCTTTCAGTATCAATGGTTATATACTGTCCTGTGAGGTAGACAGGTTTATGTACAGTAATTGATTGTAGAGTTCTGTCCTGCAATGATAAGATGACTATTGCACTCAACAAAATTATGCAAGTGTTGAAATGCATGAAAGTACCTTTCCCATTGGGAAAAGTGCTCATGTGCATTTAAAACTGAAGAAAACACTGCCTTGGGAACTCTAGTGTAATAATTGGAAGTGATTAAAATTCTCAGCATCCTTTAAATGTGAAAGAAAAAGCTTTGGCAGCTGTCAGATATTTTAAAAAGTTAGACACCTGCTGCTGGTGTGTATTGATTACCAGACCGTCTGTTGTAGTTTGGGAAAATGTTACCTATCTGTTATTTAATAAGCTTCATTGTCTGTGAACTAGAATGGTTTATTATGATAATTTAGATGATTATGAATGCTTGGCTGTGTTTCAAAATCTCAAGACCCACTTTTCTCAGCCGGAGACATTACGGACATGTTGATTTACTATTATAAGAGGTTGTCAAAGGATTAGCTGTCTTTGTGATAGTGAAATTGATATTTATTTTTTTTATAGCAAATTGACCATTGAGGGTATTTAGTTATTTTTGAATGGCTTTTGTTGAAGGAAGATTGTTTCAGTATGGTGTGTTTGATTATATCAGAATATTAGAAGTTTATTTTAATGTCCATTTCAAAGACATTGTTAGATGTGCCCATAGTGGACACTGGGTAAGTGACTATGGAGGATACTTGGGAGGCATGAGGTGACCATGTGTTAATATTAAATGCTAGTATTTGGTGAAGGAATAATACAGCAACTTTTTTTCTACCGTCAGCAACTTTATTATGCATCCAACTCGGCAGAGTTACAAATGGCATATAAAATCCCCTCAGTAACTGTTCAAGCTGTGTCCATTTGTACACTTTTGGAGCCAATAAATATTACCTGTCTTTAATAAGGCAATTAAGGCTTAACAATGTAATTATCACAGCATACATCTGCTGATACGTTGACACATTGACAGCATAGGGGGCTATGAGGAGGTATGTTGGTGTGCGGGAGGTGATGGTTTTGGGATCTGACATTGCAACTGGGCAGATGTCCCAGTGAATGGAAACAGGCATTCTAGCCAGCTGGCTTCACAATCCATTCACCTCCATTGCCACCTCAGGAGGCCCAACTCCATCCTGCCCCGACCTCCCCAGAATGAAAATATGGTGGGCAGGGGAGCTCTTTCAAAGGGGCCGAGTCAGGAAGTTGCCCGACTCAACCTTACTGCCTCCTCTGGAAAAATCAGGAGCCACCATACAAAAACACAAGAGCAAAAGAAATAGGAGCAGGGATCGGCCGTGTGGCCTGTCGAGCTCCTGTCGATCCTGCTACACCATTCAGTACAGTCCTGACTAATCTTGGGCTTCAGCTCCATTTCCCCACCCACTCCCCATACCTCTTAATTCACCGAGAGACCACAAATCCATCCATCCCAACCTTAAATGTAGCCGCAACCCTCTTCTGCAGAGAATTCCAAAACCCATGATGCTTTGAGTAAAATAATTTCACTTCAGTAGAGTTCTAAATGACCGGCTCCCTTATCCTGAGATTGTTCCCCTGTTGTTTTAGATTCCCAAATCAGCAGGAATTATTTCGCAGCATCTTCCCTGCCAGCGCCTTTAGAATTCTGTAAGTTTCAATGAGAGTGCCTCTTATTCTGCAGAACTCCAGAGAGTATAAGCCCCATTTACTCAGCCTCTCAACATAGAACACCTTCTCATCCTCGCAGCCAATCTAGTGAACCTTTACCCTTCTGCCTCCAATGCGAGTATGTCTGCTCTCCTGTGCGGAGATACAAACGGCGCACAGTATTCCAAATATGGTCATACCAAAACCCTGTAGAATTGCAGCAATATTATTATTTTATTATTACTGCAATATAAATAAGACGAGATGAACACGCCAATCCTATGCTTCAATTCATTTCTATTCTGAATGCAATTCATAACATTATATTGCTTCTCCCCATATCATGAACAATTGAATGAAAATCTGTACATTCAGGCAATTTTCCCCGTCATTTTGAGGTTCCCTCTACCTCTCTTTATATTGTTGAGTTGCAGATTTTTCTGAGGTTTCAACCAGTTAACAGAGGGAAACACAAGTCTGTGGCTGATTACTCAATATAAGCAAAATGCAGAGCTCATCTGTCTGCCTGTCTTAAAAACAAAATTCTTGGGAAGTTAATCAGTTAAAAACAAGTAGTAAAACCCCTGGCAGCCAGCTTATAATTAGTTGCATAAATTGTCAATCCATCTGACATTTATTTAGCATTGAAAGCCAACTTCTGATCCGTCTGACTCCCTATTTGAACATCACAAAGTGACAGCTTAGAGACTCTGGTCTTTACATAATGGCTTGAATTTTTCATGCGGCGAATCTCTGGAAATGTGTATACAAGCCATCTCAAACTGAAAAGCTGAGCCATTAAGCATCGAAACAGGTCTTAACAATGGACAAACATTATTTATGAATGTTGTTTTTTTCTTTATGTCATTGTATTATTCCGAGAAAGTTGATGCAAGGAACAACAATTTATATTTCTATGGTGCCTTTAGTTAACAAAAGAACCCAAACTGCCCCACAGGAGCATTAGAGAACAAAATGTGACACCAAGACACATAAGGAGATATTAGGTCAGCTTCCCAAAAGCTTGCTCAAAGAGTGGATTAAAAGAAGAATATGAGGTAGAGGTGCAGGGAGGGAGAAGCAGAGCTTGTGGTCCAGACAATCACTAATGATTGGGCAATTATAATTAGGAATGCACAAAGCAGACAGTACCAGAGGACTGTGGATATCTTGGAGGGTTGCGGGCCTACAGGAGATTCTGGAGATAGGGAGGAGCGAGGTCATGGGGGGATTTAAAAACAAGGATGAGACTTTTAAAATCAAAATTCTGCTTGATGAGAGCCAAGGTAGACCATTGAGCACAGGGGTGATAGATGAACAAGATTTGGTGAAAGTAAGGACAAAGGCAACAGAGTTTTGGATGGCCTCCAGTTTACTGAGGGTATAATGTGGAGGACCAAGCTTTGGAATGGCAACATCTCGAGGTAAGGAAGGCCGGAATGAGGGTTCCAGCTGCCTGGGAAAAGACAAAGTCGGCCGATGTTGTGGAGGAAAAAGTAGGCGGTCTTTATGACGATGGGCTAAGTGGTCATCTCAAGGTCAAATATGACATCAAGGTTGCAAACAGTTTTGGTTGAGTCTCAGACAATTGCAGGGAGACGGATGGAGTCGATAGGTAGGAAACGGAGATTGGATTGGGAATCCAGTGCAATGGTTTCAGTCTACACAATATTTGCTTGGAGAAATTTCTGTTCATCCAATTTCGGATATCAGATAAGAAGCCCGATAACTTAGCAACAGTGGAGTCATCGATAGACATGGTGGTGAGGCAGACCTGCGTGTTGTCAGACTACCCGTGAAAACTCACACTATGCTTTAGCATGATGCTGCTGAGAGGCAGAATGTATATGAGAAAACAGGAGGAGGAGAGGCATAAATAATTGGAGGGCTCCAGAGGTAATGGTATCATTTAAAAAGAAGGAACATTGATAATGACTGATCCTCATAGATTCTCCTAAGAAATAAAACAAAATGTATTTTGCAGGTTTGAAAAGGTATTTCAGGGTTCAGATCACTGACACTATTCAAAGAGCACAGTAAGAAATCTTACAATACCAGGTTAAAGTCCAACAGGTTTGTTTCGAATCTCCAGATTTCGGAGCACCGAAAGCTAGTGATTAGAAACAAACCTGTTGGACTTTAACCTGGTGTTGTAAGACTTCTTACTGTGCTCACCCCAGTCCAACGCCGGCATCTCCACATCATGACTATTGAAAGAAGCACAGAGGAGTTCTCCCGGCCACCATTTATCCTTCAACCAACCAACACTAAAAACAGATTATCTGGTCATTCAGCTTTCCAAGTTCCTTCAGGGTTGACAGTGTATTGCCTCACAAGAAGACACAAACAAACACTTTGTGAACGACCCACACAGAAGGTCCCCCAGTTTCGACCTCCCACAAAGCTAAGCTGAATCTACACAAACCCTGGTAGGTGCAGGTATCTGGTGCACAAATGGAAAATTAAAAACCCTCCTATGTGTGACTGTGGTCACCCAGAACAGATCAAGGCACACATCATTACTCAATAACGCCCGACTCATAAGTAAGGAGGTATTACAGCGACACACATAATAATGATACTCTTTATTGTCGCAAGTAGACTTACATTAACACTGCAATGAAGTTACTGTGACAATCCCCTAGTCGCCACATTCTGGCGCCTGTTCGGGTACACTGAGGGAGAATTCAAAATGTCCAAATTACCTAACAGCACAACTTTCGGGATGTGTGAGAGGAAACCGGAGCACCTGGAGAAAACCCACGCAGACCCGGGGGGAACATGCAGACTCCGCACAGAGAGTGACCCACTCCGGGAATCGAACCCAGGACCCTGGTGCTGTGAGGCAATAGTACTAACCACTGTGCTACCGTGCCGCTCACAACACTGCCACTCCTGAAGTAATATCCTGGCTTGACCACCTTGGTCTAAAATTATAGTTGTTGGTCTATACCCAGCCAAATGTTTGGTTATTTATCTCACTCATGTCTGTGGAACCCTCTTGTGATGACATTGGCTGCTAACTTCCCTATATTACAACGGTGACCACTGTTCAAAAGTACTTCATTGATTGTACAAGACTTTGGGATGTCCTGAGATTGTGAAAGGATCTGTATAAGTGCAAGTCTTTAAATATAAATAAAGCTAAGCTCCAATTTGACAATTTATGATATCACCTCTTGGTACTACTGAAGTTACGGTGAAAAGCCCCCAGACGCCACACTCCGGTGCCTGTTCGAGTACACAGAGGAAGGATGCAGAAAGTCCAATTCACCTAACAAGCACGTCTTTCGGGACTTGTGGGAGGAAACCGGAGCACCCGGAGGAAATTCACGCAGGCACGGGGAGAACGTGCAGACTCCGCACAGACAGTGACCTAGGCCGGGAACTGAACCTGGGACCCTGGCGCTGTGAAGCAACAGTGCTAACCACTGTGCTACCGTGCAGCCCACATGATGATTACCTTATGACATTGGTCTGAAAGACTAAAATACAAGCGGCTGAAGAACCACTGTATATGGAAAAAGAGCTGCAGCAAGTCAGTTGATAGTCATTAGTGGCCAACAGCTTCCTGTGCTTAACCCAAAATGCTGGGACAGAAACAAGGGTTCCCATCACAAAGTACAGGCTTGTGCAGAAAAGGTAAAACTGTTTCCTGCTTTAAAAAGAAACCAGTTCAAGGGTATAATAAAACAGGTTTTGGCTGCAGTTTGTTTCCAACTATAATTGGTTACAAAATATATATGCTGTGATACCCTCAGCTTAAAACATTCACTTGGTGACCTCAGTAAACCTCAAGTCAATATTACTGCTGTCAGCCAAATTTGTAGTGATAAACACTGCGTTTAATGGGAGAATTTGAGCAGAAGATAACGGGGGTGTTGAGATGATCAGGGTAAGCAAGACTAAATTAGCTTTCATTTTGTGCCAAGCGTATCGGAAGAGTAATTAGACATGAATTGTTGCACAGGTTAGGGATTTTTATGGAGAACAAATTGACTTTTCTTAGAGGATTGAGGAGGATTATAGCTCGGTTGTTTTTCCTGCGTAGGACTTAACAATTACACACAAAACTTGGATTGAGGAAGATATCAGGGCCGGGATTCTCCGTTTGGGGGCTATCGGCGGGATTCTTCATTCTGGTCGCCTGAAATGTGTTCCCCGATGGGACGGAGAATCGGGCATAGGCGGAAAATCGGGATCGGCGCGCTCCAAACCCTCCCGATGAAGGTGGGAACAAGGTCCACGCCGCATGCCAGCGGGAGCATGAAAGTAAATGCAAATGGGTCTTAATGACTTATTTGCATCTAATTAGCACACCCAACACCCTATGAATGGGCCTCCCGTGATTCTCCGGGCCCTGCGGCCGGGAATCACCTGGACACGGATCACTCGTGGTCTTTACCAGTGTAGCCCTGGTGTGGTAGACCTCATGGTGGGCCAGGGGGCTCTTGGCCCACGATGAGTTCCACCACATCAGGGCCATGCAGGTGGGCCATCCAAGCTCATCCAAGAGCCAACCCTGCCCAGGGACCCCTGTAATAGGGGACGTCCCCAGGGACCTCTGTAATAGGAGGACCCCTCACAGAGGGCACCCAGGCAATCCAGGTGTGGGGGGCAGCTGTGCGGTGCGGGGTGGTGCTTCGGGCCCGATTTGTGAGAGGGGCGGGGCAGGGGGAGGGTGGTTGGCCGCGGGACCTCACTATCAGGCTGCCCGATCAAAATGGTGGCCCGAAAATGGGATTCCCTGGGAATCCCTCATATTCTACACCATGCATAAATTTGCATGACGGGGAGCGTGGAATTACTGACCAGTTTGCACTCCCAGGGGGATCGTAAACTGGTTGCAATTAAGCTCTGTCGGGAGAACATAGTCTCCCAAAGGGTGAATCCAGCCTTAAGTGTTACCACTGGGATAGAATAGCATGCGAGCCGCGTTTCTGTTTGAGCCATGAATCAGGACTTGCAAATGGGGCAGCATCTGCTGGCGCAAACTGAATGCAATTCACTGCCCAGCGGGCAGTGTAACCACTGGGGCCCGGAATTAGTGCCAAAGAGCCTGACAGCTGGAGCTGTTTTTAAGCACCCCACTCACCACAAACACATTTTAGCCACGGTGGTGACTCGGAGACTTGTTCCCCCCCCACTCCGGTTTCAGGAGTCAGAAGTGGACCCACTGCTCAATGCCAATGAGGAGAAGAAAGACACCCTCTTCCCCAGGGTGGGCTCGGTACTCAAGCCAGCTCTCCTGATAAGGCCTGGGAGGAGGTGGCAGAGGTAGTCAGTCACTGTTGCCAGTCTCACCAGTAGGAGACAGTTTGTAATCCTGAGGGGTGGCTGTTGATGTGTTATCTGTGTTGGTCTAACATCGACTGCAACTGGATGCAGTAAAACGAGAAACAGGCTTCCGACACAGGAGATGGTCCAACACTGTTTTGTTGAACCTGTTGACTGCTGTACATAATCTGCTGTGGGTTGACACTCTATTAATCTAACTGATAACCTCCTATTGGCTTGACCAGACTTGCTCTCTATCACATGGTGATGATGCTCATTGGCCTGTGCACTGCGACTATCTCCCTAGCCGTGTCCTGTGAGAGAGAGAGAGCCTTAATGCCCTGTGGCTTTATAGTGGTGGTAACCTGTCTGGTGATTGGCTGTTCTGTGTCGTGTGTGTTCATTGGTTATCCTGTGTGTCAATCACTGCCTGTCTGCATCTCATGATATACATGAGTGGATATTATGACAGGTGTCACTGGTGAAGCCCCTTCCCTGAGAGGTGCAGAGAACCAGGGAGGGTTCCAAAGGCCAGACGGTGAAGGTGTCCTTTGTTTGGGGTGAGCTCTGCTAAGCCCCTACTTCCTCTGCTGTGAGGCAGCTCTTCTGAGGAGTGCCAACACCTGGTGGGCCACTGATTGAGCTCGGCCATGTCCATCCCCTTGCTGATACTGCTGGGGTATGAGGGTTTCAAGAGGGACGGCCTGGGTGGGCTCCCACAACAGCAGAGGCACTTGAACATTCACAGGACACAGTGAGCAGTCAGCTGTGTGAGCAGCCAGGAAGGAGCCTAAAAGTAGCACCAAAGGGGTGCGTTTAAATCCACATACTGCAGCAATGGTGATCCGAACCAGGCCACTCCGATCCTGAGGGAGACACCCAGAGTCCATGGACCTGGCAGCAAGCCATTCCCTGCTGCTGCCCCCGGCGGCCTGGGCAGCCACAACCCCCCCCCCCCCCCCCCCCCAAACAAGCCCGCCAATATTCGAGAGTTTTCTTAGCCTCCCCCTCCCCCTCAAAAGCCATGGCCCCCGGGGCCCACTTGTAAATACATGCACCAGTTTGCGTCCACGAGGTGTGGAGCACGAGGTGATAGTCCCACTAATGATATTCCAACCCATGCAAATGGTGGTTTTACGTGGACCCACCAGCATGTGGTGCAAATTTTGATAACAGAGTCAGCGCGAGACCAGAGCTTGGCAATGGGTACAGCTCTGGGTGAATTTTCCATTGTGCGCTATTCTTCGCCCAATCATCATTCACACTGCCAGCATTGCAAAGTGGAGAATTCAGCCCCAGATTTCTCTTGATCCCAATGCTGCTCATGCCAAAGTCAGTACATAAACAAAACTCCTGTTTAAAGGTATCCTCTCTCTTATCTACGTCTATTTATTTATATACAGGTGGCTAATTGTCATATACTATTCAATGATTTGAAGATTTCAAGAGCTTCCTCCTGTTAAAGTTCATAAGAAAAATGCAAAAGATGCTGCTGTTTTCCACCCTATTGCCAGGGTATAAAAAATGCAGTACTCTACATCCTCAGATCAACTTGCTACACCATCTCCTTTAATATAACACACATCACTTATGTCTCTTTCGCCAAGGATGCCGTCAAATTTCCACTTTACTATTGCTCCAAAGTGACAGTCCCAGCTCCCAATCTGATCCCTCAAATGCATCAATGCACAGATCTCTCACTACTTTGATTTGCCACTGCCTGGAATAAGATGTCCTCGGGACATCTTATATATTAAAGATGAGTATTTGTTTAATGCACAAGCATAGAGTTCCTCCAGGGCAGCACAGTGGTGCAGTGGTTAGCACTGCTGTCTACAGTGCCAAGAACCCAGATTCGAATCCTGGCCCTGGGTCACTGTCTGTGTGGAGTTTGCACATTCTCCCCGGGTCTGTGTGGGTTTCACCCCCACAACCCAAAGATGTGCAGGGTAGGTGGATTGGTGATGCTAAATTGTCCCTTAATTGGAAAAAAGTAGTTGGGTACTCTAAATTAATTTTTTTAAAAGGATAACGTTCCTCCACATGTGCCCAAACTGTTAGAAATCTACAGGTTGGGTGCAGTGCTCAGTGAGTGTGTACGCATACATCTGCCAAACCTTTTTTTAAGATAAATTTAGAGTATCCAATTAATTTTTTCCAATTAAGGGGCAATTTAACGTGTTCAATCCACCTACCCTGCACATCTTTGGGTTGTGGGGACGAAACCCACGCAAACACGGGAAATGGTGCACATTTCCGGCACCATATTCACTTCCTGTAAGACTGCCCCACTCCACGCTGTTGCTAATACACATATTGGTAAAATCAATAGATTTTCCAATCACCATGAGCAATATGAAATGAAAATGGCTTATTGTCACAAGTAGACTTCAATGAAGTTACTGTGAAAAGCCCCTAGTCGCCACATTCAGGGAGGCTGTTACGGGAATTGAACCGTGCCGCTGGCCTGCTTAGTCTGCTTTCAAAGCTAGTGATTTAGCCCAGTGTGCTAAACAGCCCCTATCACAGCAGATCTGCCAAACAATATTGTAACAGTGTGAATCACACTCTTTCCAAATGCAAGAAACATGATTTGTTTCTTGGGAAAAGGGAATGTTCTTTCAGAATTCCGGGGAGAAATAAGTAGGCTGTTCTTTTGTGACTGAGTTAATCATTCCAGTCAAAATTGAATTCAGAATTTAAGGCACCACTGAGGGAACCTGCTGCATTGACAGGACGACTGTCCTTCAGATCGGTCAAGATGAGGTCGATCGGAGACTTTCGATGGCGGCAATGAAGGAGTAAGTTGCACATTTGGTGGCTCCCGCTCGGGTCGGACTTTTGGACCTTTTCCCCTGATTTTCTCCCGGACTTGAATTGAAAAATTGATGACAGAGGCAATTGTGTACTGAATTCCCACATCGGTGCATGGAGAGGAGGACTTGAAGTGCTCGTAAAGGCAGAAACAGAAAACAGAGAAGGCTTTGGCTGAAGCTGCAGCAGGAGACAGCATGGCAGAGGACCGGACCGCTGGCTCGGCGACCCAGCTGTCAATGGAGCAGCTGATGCAAGTTATTCAGGAAGTCTTCGCTAAGCAGAAACGGGACTGCTTGGACCCGATAAAAGAGTCAGCTTAGATTGGATGCCCAAGATCGAGCGATCCGGAAAGTAGAGAAGGCGCTGGACGACCAGGAGGAACATCAAACTGCGGTGGAGTTGGAGGTGGGGATGCTGAGAGACCAGCAGAAAAAGTTCCTGGAGAAGGTGGAGGACCTGGAGAATAGGTCCCGCCGGCAGAACTTGAGAATCGTTGGGCTCCCAGAGGGGTCAGAAGGTGCGGACGCTGTGGCATACATCGCAGACATGTTTGAGAAGCTGCTGGGGGATGGGGCATTCTCCCGACCATTGGAGGTGGACAGGGCTCAAAGAGCACTCGCAAGGAAGCCATGAATTGGGAGACCCCCCCCCGACGGCAATAGTGGTGAGATTCCACAGGTACTTGGATAAGGAGCGCATTCTACAGTGGGCCAAGCAGACACGGAGCTGTAAATGGGACAACAGTATCCTGCGGATCTACCAAGGCCTGAGCATGGAGGTGGCCAGGAGAAGAGCAGGCTTCAACCAGATCAGGTCAATCCTTTTTAAGAAAATGGTGAAGTTCAGACTGTTGTATCCGGCCCATCTCTGGGTCATGCACCAGGAACAGCACTTTTATTTTGAGTCGCCTGAGGACGCGTTGGACTTAGCAAAAAGGAAAGGACTGGTGGTGGACTGAGAACTTTTGAACTTTGCTGCAACGTTCATGTTTCTAAAAAAAGTTTCTCGTTTTTCATTTGTGGAAGCTGTCTGTAATGCCATCTGTACTGATTTGGGGCCAGTTGCAGAGCTGAGTGAGTTAAGGTTTACATTTGCACTGTTCGGGAATGGAGGTGTGCTTGTTTAGATTTTGGATCTCATACTTGATCTTTGTTAGCGTTTCCCCCCCCCCCCCTGTTTTTTCTGTCAGGCAATTGTGTTGGGATTGTTTGTCATTGGAATATGTATGTATGAGGGGGGGGACAATAGGTGGGAGACTATTCAGCGCCAGGGGTGGGGCCACCATGCTAGCTGGGCAGGCTAGCTCATGGAAGCATAGTGGGGTGGTTGTATATGTTAGGTTTATTAAAGGGGTTGAGTTATATTGTGTTGTTACTAGGGGGGGGAAATGTTCTGCTGACGAGGGAGGGGCTTGTGCTAATGGACAGACAGGAGGTTGGGGGTGGAGGCTGCCTGGGGGCGGGCCGGTGGAGGTGGGTCCAAAAAAGGGAATGGCTGATCGGTGAAGCTGGGGGGGGGGGACAATGAGCCCTCCAACTAGGCTGATCACCTGAATGTTCAAGGGCTAAATGGGCCGGTCAAGAGGGCACGCGTGTTCGCGCATCTGAGGGGACTGAAGGCGGATGTGGTAATGTTGCAGGAGACGTACCTTTGAGTAACTGAGCAGATTAGATTGAGGAAAGGCTGGGTCAGTCAGGTCTTTCACTCGGGACTAGATTCAAAGACAAGAGGGGTCGTGATCCTGATCAATAAGCGGGTGGTGTTTGAGGCGGGTAGAATAGTTGAGGATGTGGGAGGCCGGTACATTATGGCCAGTGGGAAACTGGAGGGGGTGCAGGTGGTATTAGTAAATGTGTACGCGCCAAATTGGGATGATGTGGAGTTCATAAAGAGGATGCTGAGGAAGATATCGGACCTGGATTCACATAAGTTGGTCATGGGAGGGGACTTCAACAGTTATTGACCCTGGTTTAGACCGGTCAAGCTCAAAATTGGGCAGGGTGTCAGCAATGGCAAAGGAACTAAAAGGGTTCATGGAGCAGATTGGGGGGGGGGGGGGGGGGGGGGGGGGGGGGGGGGGGGGGGGGGGGTAGACCCATGGAGATTTGGACAGCCGAGGGTGAAGGAGTTCTTCTGCTCACACGTGCATAAAGTGTACTCCCGGATTGATTTCTTTATTCTGAGCAGGGCTTTACTGACGGGGGTGGTGGACACGGGGTACTTAGCGATCACAATCTCAGACCATGCTCCGCACCGGGTTGACCTGCAGGTTAGTAAAGACAGTAACCAGCGCCCGCACTGGAGGTTAGATATGGGACTTTTAGCTGATGAAGGGGTGTGCAAGCGGCTGAGGAAATGTATTCAGAACTACCTGCAGGTCAACTACACGAGGAAATTTCAGCAGCAAACATCTGGGAAGCACTGAAGGCAGTGGTCAGAGGGGAGCTGATCGCGATACGGGCCCATAGGGAGAAGGTAGACAAGGCAGAGACGGACCGACAGGTAAAAGAGATACTACAGATCGATAGGAGGTATGCGGAGACCCCAGAGGCAGGACTTTTAAGGGAACGGCAGAGGCTACAGGCAGAGTTCGGCTTGTTAACCACAGGGAGGGCGGTTGAGCAGCTGAGAAAGGCGAGGGGGGCAATCTTGGAGGATGGAGAGAAGGCCAGCAGAATGCTTGCACAGCAGCTTAGAAAGAGGGAGGCAGCCAGGGAGATAAGGAAAGTAAATGATGGAGACGGGAACCTGGTGGGACACTCAGCAGGGGGTGAATAAGGCGTTGAAGGATTTTTACAGTAAGCGGTACGGGTCGGAACCCCCAACAGGGCCAGAGGGGGTGAGGCACTTCTTAGGGGCGCTGAATTTCCCAAAGGTGGACGGAGAGCTGGTAGAAGGGCTGGGAGCACCGATAGGGTTGGAAGAGATAGTGGAGGGTCTGAAGGACATGCAGGCGGGTAAAGCCCCGGGGCCAGACGGGTTCTCAGTGGAGTTCTATAAAATGTTTTCTGGTATATTGGGGCCGGTGTTAATGAGGATGTTCAATGATGATGTCACAGGCCACAATTTCGCTGATGCTTAAGCGGGACAAGAACCCGGAGCTGTGTGGGTCCTACAGGCCGATATCCCTGTTGAATGTGGATGCTAAACTGCTAGCCAAAATTTTGTCCTCCAGGATTGAGGATTGTGTTCCGGACGTTATTGGGGAGGACCAGAAGGGGCTTGTTAAGGGTAGGCAGTTGGTGGCCAATATAAGGCTATTAAATATGATCAT
Source organism: Scyliorhinus canicula (assembly GCF_902713615.1). NCBI lineage: Eukaryota > Metazoa > Chordata > Chondrichthyes > Carcharhiniformes > Scyliorhinidae > Scyliorhinus > Scyliorhinus canicula. The sequence continues at coordinate 24,356,957 of NC_052163.1, forward strand.
GATGCCCCCGGAAGGTAGGGAGGTGAAGGTAGTGGTCGCAATGGACGCAGAGAAGGCCTTTGATCGAGTAGAATGGGGATATCTGTGGGAGGTACTGGGATGGTTCGGATTTGGGCAGGGCTTTATTGACTGGGTCAGGTTGCTGTATCAGGCTCCTGTGGCGGGCGTACGGACAAATAGGACAACATTGGACTACTTTAGACTGCACCGGGGGACGAGACAGGGATGCCCCCTCTCCCCACTGTTGTTCACGCTAGTTGTAGAGCCGCTAGCAATTGCTCTGAGAACTTCAAGGGGCTGAAAGGGGCTGGTCTGGGGGGGGTGGAGCACAGAGTCTCGCTTTTCCCAGACAACCTGCTTCTGTATGTATTGGACCCAATAGAGGGGATCGAAGAAATCATGAGGATTCAAGGAGAATTTGGCCGGTTTTCGGGGTATAAGCTAAATATGGGGAAAAGTGACTTGTTTGCGAGGGGACAGGTGAGGTGATTGTGGGAGCTGCTGTTTAGATTAGTAGGGGGAAGCTTTAGGTACCTTGGCATCCAAGTGGCGCGGGAATGTGACCGGCTGCATAAATTAAACCTAGCCCTGGTAGTAGACCAAATGAAGGACGATTTTCGGAGATGGGACACGCTTCCCTTGTCACTAGCTGGGAGGGTGCAGACGGTGAAGATGACGGTCCTTGCGAAATTCCTGTTGTGTTCCAGTGTCTCCCCATCTTTGTTCCACGGTCCTTTTTTAAACGGTCAACAAAGTGATCACTGGCTTTGTTTGGGCGGACAATACCCCGCGAGTAAGGAAGGTAATGCTTGAGCGGAGTCAGGGAGAGGGCGGGCTGGCGCTGCCAAATTTTAGTAACTATTACTGGGCGGCGCATATAGCCATGATCAGGAAGTGGGTGGTGGGGGAGGGGTTGGCATGGGAGCATATGGAGGTGGCTTCATGCAAGGGCACCAGTATGGGGGCATTGGTAACTGTGCCTCTACTATTCCCGCCGGCACGGTACTCCACCAGCCCCATGGTGGTGGCGGCCCTGAAAGTCTGGGGGCAATGGAGGAGACATGTGGGAGCAGAGGGAGCATCGGTTTGCCCCGCGAAGTATGGATGGGTTCCGGAGATGGCAGAGAGCAGGGATTGAGAGGATGGCAGATATAGAACAGTCCAGCACAGAACAGGCCCTTCGGCCCTCGATGTTGTGCCGAGCAATGATCACCCTACTTAAACCCACATACCCGTAACCCAACAATCCCCCCATTAACCTTACACTACGGGCAATTTAGCATGGCCAATCCACCTAACCCGCACATCTTTGGACTGTGGGAGGAAACCGGAGCACCCGGAGTAAACCCACGCACACACAGGGAGAACGTGCAGACTCCACACAGACAGTAACCCAGCCGGGAATCGAACCTGGGACCCTGGAGCTGTGAAGCATTGATGCTAACCACCATGCTACCGTGAGGCCCCTACTTCACTACTTCAAGTGAACATAAAATGATCTTCAGGATTTACTCAGGATGGAGAATCCTTCTGGCGTTGGAGGGACGAAGGGCCTGTTCCTGTGCTGTGTTGTTCTTTGTTCTTTGTCCCGACTAACATTTCACACTCAACCACACAACCAGATTAATTCATTTCACTTAATATGGTCAGTGGTTAGCACCGTTGCCTCACAGCACCAGGGACCCGGGTTCGATTCCAGCCTTGGGTGAATGTCAGGGTGGAGTGTGCACTTTCTCTCCCTGACTGCGTGGGTTTCCTACATTGCTCCGGTTTCCTCCCACAGTCCAGAGATGTGCAGGTCAGGTGGATTAGCCATGCTAAACTGGCCCTTAGTGTTCAAAGATGTTGAACACTAAGTTCAAAGTGTTCAAAAGTGACCCTTATCTACGGGTGCTCTTTCGTGGGTTGGTGCAGACTCGATGGGCTGAATGGCCTCCTTCTGCACTTTTGGGATTCTATCAAAAAAAATATTTGTGATGTGAACTGATGGTCACATTTACCCATCTGCTAACAGTTTCTGAATAGCTTGTTGTTTTGAGATGGTGTCTAATACTTTGGAACATGCTGTGGAGCGGGGGAGTCTTAAAATGCTGTCTAAATACATAAATCATCTGTTATATGATATTTTAATAATCTACAGGACTTGGGCTGACCTGCGTGCCCCAGTTATGATTGATTCATGAACAGCCTCATGAATCTTGGAGAATGGGGGGGGGGGGGGGGGGGGGTGAATGGAGAAAAGTGTTTCAATTTTTATTATTTGTAACAAGTGGTGCAGGACACATGCAGAACCCCAACCCACGTTTGGAAATCTCCAAAACCAACTTGTTGGGCATTGACATCGGTGAATCCCTCCATGTTTTTTTCAGGGCACAATTTCTATCCACCCCACTAAATGCAGATGATCACAGAATGCGGTAACAACTTGGAGACTTGTGCACGTCACAATCTGAATTCAGACAAGTTGTCCTTTGAAAGGAGGAGATGATGGCTAGTCTCAAAGGCCAGGGTGAACACGCCATGCAAAGGAAGCATTCGCACCAGGAAACTCTACACCACCTCATCTGCACAAAACCGTTACTTGCAAATTAATCTGTTCCGCCTAGGGGGCACGGTGGCTCAGTGGTTAGCACTGCTGCCTCACGGCGCTGTGGACCCGGGTTCGATCCCGGCCCTGGGTCACTGTACGTGTGGAATTTGCACATCTCCCCGTGTTTGTGTGGGTTTCACCCCCACAGCCCAAAATGATGTGCAGGGTAGGTGGATTGGCCACGCTAAATTGCCACGCTTAATTGGAAAAATATAATTGGGTACTCTGAATTTAGATGAAAAAAATTGATCTGTTCCACCGTGTTACAGGCTGCCAGGAAATTGCATCGCCTGCAAAGTGGGGAGTGGGGCTGTTAAAATTAATCCCCACCGAATTTTCCGACACAACCGTGTGTTTGTTGACGGAATAGGGAACATGCAGCCCCATTACAGAGGATGGGGTTGACTGACTCACTGCAGTCACTGCACAGGACCTGGCAGGTGGTCCCCACGTCAAAGCCGCCTTAAAATGTGGTCGGTGGTGAACGTGGGGTGGAGGACAGTGGCGGAGCACTCACCTCCCACTGGGTTGTTTCATTAACCTGTGCTTCAAACTGGTTCAGCAAGCGCGAAAAGTAGATTGTGCAGAAAGCGCTCGGATGGATTGCACGGAGGACTGGATTTGAGAGCCTATCATATTTGGGAGATTTCCAGATGGAATTAATCATTTCCGCCTCCAGAGGCTTCGGGATTATCTGTGGAATGTTATATATTCTCTTCAGTTCAGTCAAATATGAGGGGAAATCGGTGAATTGAATGTTTGATTAAAATGGCATCTTCTCGGGTATTTTCCCAATGAACACTCACTGCGTTGATTCAGAGTTTGATTTGAACCCATTCCAACCCCACCCACTCAGGGTGGGATGCAAAGAAACGGGTTGCCCATTGCCCTCAGCACGCTTCCCTCTGACCTGTTGCTTGGCAATGGGCAGGTTTACAGATACCCTTCAGCCAGCCCAAGCATAATGCTGCTGGGGGGTTTTTGTTTTAGTCAATGTCCCAGCCTGGTCAAGTTGCAAAAGTGGTTCTGTTAACACCAGCAGTGAGAATTGCAGCCAGGGATGTTTTGAAGAAGGGACGATGGATTGACAGCTTGTGGGGTGTCGGGGGGGTCAAGATCCAGAAATCAACAAAACAAAAAAAATCCCCACCGACTCGACAGTACTATGATTTGTGTGTGGGATGCCAGGGAAAGACCAGCCTCAATCTCCAGGGATGGGATTGCAACAATGGATCTATTTCTGTCCAGTCTACAGCTAGTCCATGATTCGAGCTACATCAGATTCCAGAGGCACTGGGCAGCTGACTGGCTGAGTGACTGTTAAACAGAGGATAGTGTGGCTTTCCATGCTCCATATAAACACTCAGTGTCAGTCCCTAAATTAAAATGCAGGAAGAGCTGACGCCAACTTCCATTTCATCTCCTCCCCCACCTCCCCCCCCCCAGCTACATTTTCTCAGGAGCCTCCACATAATTAATGGCAATAATAATCTTCCCCCCCCCCCCCCCCCCCCCCCCCCCAACCACCACCCCTCCCCTCTGTGAAAAGTTATTCGACAACTTACCTATTGGCCCGCTTCGCTTTGTAATTGCAATATTTCACAGCGTCCTCCTTTTCCAGAAGCTGGTCGCCAGGTCGCCGGGGCAGCGACTGCCCTCGGTAGAAAGGATGCGAGAAGAGTTTGCGGAGTTTGGACAGAGTTGGGTGGAGGGACCAGCGCCCGCTCTCCGCCGGAGCCCCGCTGCCGTTCGCAGGGGAGTTCCGCGGGACGGCGCTCCGGTTGGGGGACTCCTCGCACGGGCATTGGCTTCGGATGGAGCGCTGGTGTAACTTTGGTAAGATGTTGAAGAGCAGGTCGACTGTGAAGGCGGTCGAGAGGAGCAGGACGATGAGAAATCTGCTTCTGGCACTCCACATGGTGTTTGGCTGAGGCAGGCTTTGCCTGCCAGGGAAATAGAGAGAGAGAGGGAGGGAGAGAGTCTGTCACAACACGACCCACGCTTATCAGCTCAGCCGCAGAGGCTTCTTAAAGTGACACTGCTCCCAGACACCACATTACTCAGCTGGGAAGGCTCCGAGCACAGGAAAAATACAAAGAAAGGCCCCTTTACTCTTCATCTTCTCAACCCTCCCCAAAAAACAACATCTTTTAGATTTCACATTTTACAGCCCAAGGGATTATTAACGCAGAATGGATTCTGTATCGCATTTAAGCACAAATGATTCTGACAGTTGTAGTGTGGACACGTTCATCTCCTGGTTCCTGAAGAAGCAGGATTAAGAGGAAATTTATTTCTTAATTTCAGCCATAAATTAACCAGGGAGGCCAACGTTACTCCAGGCTTTCCAACGAGTCTGTTTCGGAAGAGGTCTCCCCCAACCACCCCCATTTGTTAATGTGAAGGCTGATTGTGAAAGTCAGTGCTGAGTGCAAGTGAGGCAATGCCTCCTCCACCCAGCCCCTCTCCTCCTCAACAGGATGTCTGTGACACCTCGCCTCAGAGGGTATCGTCCACTCCCCCCCCCCCCCCCCACCCCCAATTTAACTTTCTTCTTTTAAGCAATTGAGCTCGCTCGGAAATCGATGCAACATTCACAAAGAACTGAAAATTATTTTAATGAGCAAAATATTGCGGATGCTGGAATCCCCAAACAAGAACAGTGGGCGCGGAGAGGGGGGGGGGGGGGGGGGGGGGGGGCGGAATCAGCACGTCTGCCCTCATCTGTGGAGAGAGAAACTGAGTTCAGTTTTGGAGTCCTTCGGCTCTTCCCCAGAACTGACTGGAGGGAGAATGTGTTAGAGCTTCAGAAACTGCAACAAAAAAATAGCAACTTTAAGAACAAAGAAAAGATGGCCTGACGTGGGTAGTTGGGGGGGATTAAATTGTTGTCAAAAGCTTACAAGTACTTCCCTATCCCACCCATGGCTTTTAAAAAAGATTTCAACACTTTCTACCCATCATAAACAAAATGACAACCTGTCGAGGGTCCCATCATTTCACATAGACAAGGATGACATTCACTGCACAACAGCTTAATTCTGTGTTTTTGATCCATGCACAAAAAAGATTCACTGATACATTGTATCTCGAGTCTATTCCTTGCATTTATTTATACCACTCACACAAAGCCATCCACTAACATGAGAGCCCCATAATTCCCAGTTTCCAAGGTGTATAAACTGACAGTTTTGAATAGATGAAAGAGTAGTTGAAGCTGAAGCACAAATGAAATATTCTGTTTATTCACTGGGCACCTGGTAGAATTTAAATGAATTCACGAACATCACCTTTTGTTCTGAAATGCTAACCTGTGGACAATAAGAAGATTGATTACCACCAGGTTCAATAAAGAGCATGGCTTCTGGTAACTCGCCCATATCCTCGAGGAGTTCTGGCATGAAGATGAAAAGACTTCATCGATGCTTTGGCAACTGGGTCGAAAATTCAGCCCAGTGTTGCCGGAGTATGGTGTGGTAAGCAGTGTCTCCTGTGGCACCTGGCCATCTGCCTATCCTGGAGGTTAGTGGAACGTCTTAGACAGTGCCCAAAAGAGCCAGAGACCTGTGTGAGCAATATATGAAGCAGTGGCAGCACATAATACATAGCTTCCGAGAGGAGATGAAGGTGAATGGAACAGATAATCCGAGAAGATAGCTAGGTCAGATTTGCTAATGCAATGATAAAGTTAGAAACTTTTGGGTACCATGTTGGTTGCTCTGGGTAACTCAGTATGAACCAGATTTCAGTCAGCATGACTGCTGGCCATACTATGTGATGTTTTTACCATTGGGGGCAAGCTATCTAATGGTTGATACACCTTTCCCATTCATATCCAATGTTCCATGAGATACACCCGCTACCGGCAATTAAAGCCGCCATAATCCCAGATGGCCAGAGGCTGCTTTCCTCTTTGAGGGGGAGAGCTGACTGGTGGTGAGTACACCTGAGGGTCACCACACCTCAGGTGAGAGGCAAGGTTGAGAAGGCGGGGTCTTTCTGAATAACCTCAGCCGGTACGGGAATTGAACCCATGCTGCTGGCCTAGCTCTGCATCACGAACCAGCTGCCAAGCCAGCTGAGCCAAACAGGGCCCCTTACTGGCAAGTATAGGCTCGGGGACCCCACCCCCTGCTTTTGGTTCTGATATCCTGGTCTCGAAACCTATGGGAAAATCCAGCCCAATGTCACCTTCAGCCAGTCATGTCTTCTAGTACTTCAGTGAATGTGTTAACTTATGGCACAAGGGGCAGCACGGTGGCACAGTGAGTTAACGCTGCAGCCTCACAGCGCCGAGGTCCCAGGTTCGATCCCGGCTCGCGGTCACTGTCCGTGTGGAGTTTACCCATTGTCCCCGTGTTTGTGTGGGTTTCGCCCCCACAACCCAAAGATGTGCAGGGCAGGTGAATTTACCACGCTAAATTGCCTCTTAATTGGCAAAAATAAATTGGGTATTCTAAATTTGTTCAAAAATTAAAAAAAAAAAATAAAAAAAAAAACTTATGGCACAAGGTGAATGAATATTATCTGGATTTGTGACTCATGAGTACTCTGTCATTTTGTGCTTTTCCAAAGATACTTGAGTGAACCTTTTTTCATTCTTTACAGAGGGCGCAATCTTAGTAATGTTGAACTAAAGCCCTTGCTTTTTTCCAATTTAATAATCAACTGCCTTTCCTTGAAAATAGTCAGCACATTTTCCCTTTACCATTGCTAAAATGGTCAAAATAACATGATGGAAATAAAGTGCTTGAGATATTGCAGTCAGAGTTGGAGTGATGCGGGCTGTAAGTGATATACTCGGCTGCCATCGCCACATTACAAATTATTTATTAACGAGGCAACGGATGGCATCCCCCAAGGTCATGTTTTGCAACTGTCCAAGACCCTAATCTGTAGTGGTTCAGAAATATTTAACAGAGGTACATCTGACCATTAACCTGCCAACACAGCATAGAAAAAAAAATCATCAAACTATCGCAGAGAAGTAAACACTCCTCAGTCAACCTTCAGTAACAATGACAACTATAATACTCAGTCCATAGTAATCTGCACAGCTTCCTCCAGAATGCTGTCATTATCAGAACACATATTTATGGACACTTGCAGTGTGGGAACAGCCAACTTGACTATTGACCTGAACACAAATGTAACTTGGCTTTTGATGAAGCATCAAATGCAAAGTAAGATCATTTTTCTTATAATTCATGGGATGAAGAGGTTAAAGTAAAGATTGTGCTGAACCCCATCCATGTACACTAGGCCGACTTGTAGTCAGGCAGAAATTATGAGTTATTTTTAAGTATTGCATTCAAATGTACTTACCTTAAAATGAGGCACATACAATCTTCCATATTTGAATTTTTCTTGATGTTGCTGAATCTGTTGGCCTTGCGCCCATCAGGACAAAGACTGAAATGCCAAATTTCAAACAATCTCGGCAATTTGGGGACATATTCAAATTCAGTTAACAAATCTGGAATTAAACACAAATATCTACTCTCAGTATTGGTGACCATGAAATTATTGCTGACTGTTGGAAAACTCCATCTGGTTGACTAATGTCCTTTAGGGCAGGAAATCTGCCTTCCTTACCTGGTCTGACCTACATGTGGTCCCGGACCCAAGGCAATGTGGTTGACTTTTAACTGCTCCTGAAATGTCTGAACACGCCACTCAGTTGATGGGCATTTGCGGATGCGCAACAAATGTTGCCCTTGCCAGTGACATTCACATGCCAATTTTAACCAACGTCAGGAGAAAAGGGTGCTCATTGTTCGGCAAGTTGACTCTGATTGGCTGATGCCATGGAGAAAGCAACTATCAGCTCCCCAAGCTCCCAGTTAATTGAAGAGAGGCTCAAGGTTTGAATATATTCCCTTTGTTTGCAGAGAACCGGTCCATGGGTATGAATGTATATTTCTTCTAGTGAACATTACGGAGTAATATTATGAACTCGGTTGATTATCTTAAATTGGTTGTTTGTGTAGCTATTAGTGGAGTCCATGGATTTCCAAGATGAGTCCGCACTTTTAGGGAAATGCATGACGGGGCATACCTGACAGAAATATCCTGTCGCTTGACAGGCGGAGGCTGAGCAATATTCTTGCCTGAGTACTGAACCCGCTCTTGCCACTGTAACAGCGGGCTCTGAAATTCCCGTGAAGGAGGGAACAGCCCACCCCCACCCCCCAACACCTCCTGTGATGTGACAAACCACATATTTGTGGTTGATGGAGGAAGTCTGCCTGGAAACAAACAATGCCAGACACACCTGGATGCACCAGGCACAGCAAACCTGAGTCTAATCTTACAAGCTGGGTAAAAAGAGTTTTTTGTCTATTCGGGCTTTGTGCATTTATAACAATACAATGTGAAGTTTAGTGAAACATTGCTCTTTGTTTTTGAAAAAAAATTGTTAAAATTTAGGAGTCAGAAACTACAGGATACTGAACCCGTGAATTAGCTGTGGATCCCATCAGTTTGTAGAGTGAGAAAATTTGGGCGATAGCAGTATTTAAACTGAACATCCAGTGCTACCTCATGCAATGAATACAAATTGGCAGGGCCGCATATGGAAAAAGGACTTACAGGAGCGGAATGAATCATTATGAGACTAGTACCAGTCACATTTGTGCTAAAGAAGCTTGAAACAGTTCAGACACACTAAGTGTTATTAGCCCGCCTGCCACAATGAATATTTTACTGAGATACAAGCATTCCACTAAGTGGGAAGAAAAACATAAGAGCAGAGTAAACAACGGACCAATTATGTGGCTAAGGATGAGGAAATTGACCTGTCTGTAAGTAAACTGGCATCATGGACACATCAACCAGGATCTCAGATTGCTTTAGCCCAACATACCCTTTTATTTAAAAAGTTCACGTATTCAAAATTGTCTGTAATCATAGACATTTACCTGTGAAAGCTTACACAAAGGAGCAATCTATTAATTAACTGTGGCTATAAGTTTAAAGAAATTCTATAAGTAAATCAGAATAGTACATTTTCAATTGACGTCCAAAGACTTACAGGTTAGGTGTATTGGCCATGATAAATTGCCCTAAGTGACCAAAAAACGGTAGGAGTGGTTATTGGGTTACGGGGATAGGGTGGAAATGAGGGCTTAAGTGGGTCGGTGCAGACCCGATGGGCCAAATGGCCTCCTTCTGCATTGTATGTTCTATGATCAGGTTATCCTGTGAGCAGTTATTTTTTGGTCGTGTTAAAGCAGGTGTATTGTAAAATCGCAGAAAATCATTAAGAACCATGCATAATTATTTAACAATGGCGCAATTGTTTTGATTCACCCAAGGTGAAAGCGCATGGATTAAATACCTAATTCAGCAGGCTGTAGTGTAATTTTGTTAATGGTAACCTTAGTTTAATATCATCACTGCTATCTTTGATAGATCACATATTAATCCTTGATCAGTATAAAAAACAAGTGTGCAAACCACTGAACAGGCTATAATGTTTTTCTGTTTGATTAGATTGTGGCCTCTTGACAGTAAAAATGTCATTGTGTCCCGGTGATGCAATTGTAATTTTTGGAACCTTCATCAAGGAACACAGCATGGAAAAGTCATGATCTGAATGTGGGCTGGCTCTGCTAATGTCAAATAAATGAGGTTACTTACAAAAAGTTCATTTTGAATGCTTTTATTTTACTAACATGTTTGCCAGGGCATAAAGTGTGAGACTATTTAATTTCAATATAACACAAAGAAAAATACTAGATGCTTAAATAATGCAAATAGAAAGACACAAAGTCAAGCAAATTGGGATATGGGAGCTTTTTCCCAGGTTAAGGCCGAAGGTTGCCGGTGTACTGTGTAGCAATTCAGTTGCCATTGTTTAGCATAAAGATAAATGCAAAGTGTTCATTTAACACCTCAGCTTGCCTCCATGGGTAAATCATTTTTTTGGTCCCTAACCAGCCCATTTATCCTCATGTTACTATTTCTATGCCTATATACAACTTTGCAGGCAACACATTTAGCCTGTACACTTTAATTTTAGCTGGCAGTCTCTTTTCATAGTCTCTCATTGCTTCTCCAAAATGATTTGTCACTTCCCGTCTGAACCTTCAGTTTTCAGTTTTGTTCTCGACTGTATTATCCACCTGATATTTGACATAAGCCCACGTTACTTTCTTCATCTTAATCTCTGTCCAATTTGGCATCCAGAGAGCTCTGGATTTGTTTTCCTTACCTTTATCCATCATGTGAATATACCTTGACTTTGCCCCTCTTCTTTGAAGTTAGCCCATTGTTCAGGCAGCATTTTTCCTGCCAACCTTCGACTCTAATTTATAATAATCTTTATTATTGTCACAAGTAGGCTTACATTAACACTGCAATGGGGTTATTGTGAAAATCCCCCAGTCGCCACACTCCGGCACCTGTTTGGGTGCACAAAGTGAGAATTCAGAATGTCCAATTAACCTAACAGGCACGTCTTTTGGGATTTGTGGGAGGAAACCGGAACACCCGGAAGAAACCCACGCAGACACAGAGAGAACGTGCAGACTCCACACAGACAGTGACCCAAGCAGGAATTGAATCCGGGTCCCTGGCGATGTGAAGCAACCGTGCTAACCACTGTGCTACCGTGCCACCCTCATTCGACCCAGATCTATTCTTAACCCATTGAAATTGGCTTTCCCCCAGTTAGTTGTTTATACTGTGGATTTGTCTCTATCCATTTCCATAGCCAGCTTAAATCTTATGTTACAATGATCACTGTCCCCTAAATGTTCCCCTACCGTCACTTGATCCACCTCAAGGTCCACCAGTGCCGCCTTTCTAGTTGGACTAGAAACAGAACGCTGTTGACAATTTTCCTGAACATGCTCTCCGAACCCTTGCTCTTCTCTACCCTTTACACTACTACTATACCAATCTATATTCAGATAATTAAAGTCGCCCGTTATAACTGCTCTATAATCCTTACACCTCTCTGTAATTTCCCTGCAAATTTGTTTCTCTACATTGTCCCCACAATTTGGTGTCCTATAGACTAGACCAAGCAATGTAATTGCTCCATTTTTGATCCTTAGCTCTAACCAAATTGATTATGTCCTTGACTCGTTTGGGACATCCTCTCTCTTCAGCGCTGCAATGCTGCAACTTAATCAATACTGCCACCCCTCCTCTTTTACGTCCTTTCCTGGACACCCTTTTCCTGGATTATTTAACACCCAGACCTGCCATTCTTTGAGCCAGATCTCTGTTATTGCCATGTCATACTTCCACATGCCAATCTGTGTCTGTAATTCACAAATCATATCTACCAGCAACCCTCATTTAGATTTCATTACTTTCTCACTCAGTCTAATCCCATCTATTAACAAACTATTACCTATTCTAGTGGTAGCTCCCAGCATGCTGTTCACCTTGATATTCCTGCAAGATACTATCCCCTGGTCCTTCATCCTTGCCGAGTTAGTTTAAATCCTCCCCAATAGCACTATCGATATATAAGGAATTCAATCCCGGCTCCTCTTGGATGCAACCCATTTAGCCCGTACAGGTCCTATCTCTCCCAGAGCCGATCCCAATGTTCGAGGAATCTAAAGCGCTTCCACCTGCACCATTTTTCCACCCACACATTTGTCTGCTTCATCCTCTTATTTTTATACTCACTTGCGCATGGTACTGGGTGTAATAGGGACATTACTACTTTTGAGATCCTGTTTGCTAATGGTTCACATCTGCAGCCACAGAAACATCCGCTATTCCCTACAATACTGAATTCCTGTCACTATTGCTCTTTCAGTCTTCTAATCCCTTTGTATAGTTGACCCACCCACGGTGCAATGCACTGCATTACACTTCCCAGAAGAACCATCACTCTCATCAGTATTCAGAATTGAGAGAAGGATGCACTCAGGGGACTCCCGCACTACTTACCGGTTTCCTTTTGACTGTCTGCCTGTCACCCGAACCCTCTCTCCCTTCATACTCTTAGGTTGTGGGGTGACCGCATCTAGAAACGTGCTATCCACGAAGACCTCAACTTCATGGATTCACGGCAGTGATGCCAGCTGCTGCTCAGGTTCTGAAACCCAGACCTTGAGCTACTGCAACTGATGGCATTTGCTGCACAAATGTTTATCTGGGACACAGGAAGCATCCTGGAATTCCCACATCGCCCAGATGTGCATCTAGAGGTTTGGGCTGCCCTGCTATTCCTCCATTTATTGATTAATAACCTTGTTACTACTAATAAATATTACTAATACTAACAAAGCTTGACTAATACCAATAAACCTTACTACCATTAATAAATATCACTACTACTAATAAAACGTACTGACACTTAATAAAGCTTGTGAGTGGTAATAAACCTGATGTACAAATACAAGGAAAGGCTCATTAGCTACTCACTTGTTACTTGTTATTAATGGTTAATATATTTTAAGTTTTCTAATTTCCCGGTTGTTTAGATTCAGTCCTAAGCAGCAATACTAAGCAGTCAGTTAACCTAAGGCTTTCCCGTGATGTCTCAATATGATTTTTTTTCACAGCTAGCATTCATCAGACAGCTACAGCTCTAACCCCACCTATAGCTCCACTCCTGACTCTGACGCCAAGGTAACATCCTCCCCCCCATCCCAGCCCGGGTCTCAATTTATTCTCTCTCCCAGTTCTACCAATTTATTTCCAGACTCCATGTCCATTCCCAAATCTGTCTGCAAGGTAAGTCATGCTTTAACCATGCTTTCATTCCAAGAAAGACTGCAACCAAATTACATTATAAAGTCATGGATTTTTAGCACTGCTGCCTCAAGGCGCCGAGGACCCGGGTTCCATATCCGGCCCTGGGAACTGTCCATGTGGAATTTGCACATTCTCCCCGTGTCTGCGTGGGTCGCACCCATACAACCCAAAGATGTGCAGGGTAGATGCATTGGGTTATGCCAAATTTCCCCTTCACTGAAAAAAAAAAGAATTGGATACTCTAAATTTATTTTAAAAAATAAATCCATGACTTTATTTTGTTAGGAACCCTGCTGTTGTTCAGTGCAAGGACATCCCAAATCCCAGAGAGAAACTTGGGATCTGGTTCTTAACTATTTGTTTTTGTGATTTGGAAAATATGTGAGAAAAGAGATGAAACCCAGTATGGAAAGGAGTAAATTATTCAAATAACCAAATGCTCATTAAACTTTAAAACACAACAAGAAAAACAGCAGTAAACAAGAACATTTACAATGAACGAAATTAATGGTTACCCAGATAATATGCTTAAATTACCCCCAAATCCAAATCTATCTACATCCCAAACCTCCGAGAATATGTCGTCCCCAAAACAACATCCTATAAGTTTTCGTCCAGAAAATAATTACCACACAGAACCTGTAGCTTTCTTTTGGAAACCTTTCTTCCAGTTTAGAGTAGAACTTATGGGGTCTGACACAGACACTTCTTCTACTTTTGGTTTTGCACAACAGCTTGACTCTCTTGAGAGAGCTCTGCTTTGTACTGGTCGTGGCTAATGATCTAGGTCTCTAGGCTGTTAGTCTCCACTTTGCTTGACAAAGTGTCTGTTACACCCTGCTACTAGGCTAATCTGCATCTCTCAAGTCCTCAGTGTAGCTAACTCCCTATCAGTTTATTTTTTTAGTCAATTTCTTTACTTTTCATTTCGTTCCAACATCCTAACAGTTTCACATTTCATTTGTTTTGTTTCTCATTTTGTTTGTTTCACCTGGTTATGTTCTGAAGCACTAAATGTTATTTCTTGATCAGGGAACTATCTAAGTAGCTCTTACACAAAGCTAGCATGGAATGCAACAGGCGGCATGCGGAGCCATGGAAGTCGAAGAGACAAGACAAGAAATTGACAGAGTGACAGAATGCAAGAAGAACCATTGCCATCAGTAAGAGACCTACACTCATGAAGCAAGCTTTTATCCCTGATTTTCATCCTAATTATGGAACAGGCACATAATATGATATTGACAGTAGATCAGCCAGGGATATGAATACTGTGGGGCAATAAAGTGGGAAAAAGAACCACCTTCAACACAAATTGAAATTCCTCTTATGGGAATAACAAAATCAAAACACTTCTTGAAAACATCAGAAAATAGAGCAGCTGAGTAAGACCAAGAAATCGCTTTATTTTGGCTCCAGAAGGAAGAACTTCCAATGTGGTCTTACATGAAACATTGTTTCAACAAACATTCAAAATGCAGAGTGACATTGAAAATGTAGAGAGTGATACTACATTTGACACAGATAATGAAGTATTCAAGGTATTAACAAACATTGAGGAAACAGGTGTAGATATAGATTTTGATCCTGAGGGTTTGCGAGAGACAATGAGCATTGGTTAGAATTAGGGGTTGTGGGGGGGTGGGGGGGGGGGGGGGGGCAGGGGGCATCTGGAACAAAGCATCACAGCCTCAGGGTAAGCGATGGGACATTTAGGATTGAGATGAGAGGAAACCTCTTCACTCAGAGAATGGTGAATGTGGAGGCCAAGTTACTGAATATATTTAAGAAGGAAATAGAGGGTGGCATGTGGCGTAGTGGATAGCACTGGGACTGCGGCGCTGAGGACCCGGGTTCAAATCCCGGCCCTGGGTCACTGTCCGTGTGGAGTTTGCACATTCTCCCCATGTCTGTGTGGGTCTCAGGCCAAAGATGTGCAGGTTAGGTGGATTGGCCATACTAAATTGCCCCTTAATTGGAAAAAAAAAATTGGGTACTCTAAATTTAAAAAAAATGAAATAGATCGATTTCAAGACTCTACGGGAGTCAAGGGGTCTGGGGAGTGAGCAGGAGTGTGACTTTGAGATAGAGGATCAGCCATGATATTGCTGAATAGGTTGGATGGGCCGAATGGCCTGCTCCTGTTCCTATTTTATAGGTGTAATGTTCCTAAGAAAGTAAACTTGTTGTCCGAACAGCTTTTGGCAAATAATGTTTCTGAATATAAGATGTTTGTGTTTCATATTTGGAGGATTAAAATTGTTAGTTAAAATAATTGTGTGAAGGGCAGCACAGTGGCGCAGTGGGTTAGCCCTGCTGCCTCACGGCGCCGAGGTCCCAGGTTCGATCCCGGCTCTAGGTCACTGTCCGTGTGGAGTTTGCACATTCTCCTCGTGTTTACGTGGGTTTCGCCCCCACAACCCAAAAGATCTGCAGGCTAGGTGGATTGGCCACGCTAAATCGCCCCTTAATTGGAAAAAATGAGTTGGGTGCTCTAAATTTAAAAAATAATAATTGTTAGAAAGAAGGGAATTAAGTAACTTGTTGAAGAAATGTTTCCAATAAATGACTTAATTGAACTATATTTGTGGTCTGATTTTCATCTTTAATATCTATCTCATTCAGTCCATATGCACATAGGACGAATATCTCAGCTTATTACCTCATAAAAATAATTTCTTTGTGTTAATTTTTAACTCTTATTTTTAATTTTCATCCCTTTGTTTTCTGAACGAAGGATAGGTAACCCAACTTGTGTTCAAAAATGACTAAAAGAACAGTGTAGTTACTGAAAACTATCTCCATGTCTAGCCTGGCAATTTTCAACCCGAGTGTGAAGCTGCAAATTTAGCAGAGTAACATCTGCTATACTCAAAATATTATTGAACATATTACAGGGGAAAACAATACTAGACCTTGAGTGAAAGAGCAGGGCAATGGGATAGCTGTACCGAAGGGTTAACAGAGGCATGTTAGCCTACTTGAGCTGCATCATTCTATGATTTCAAATATTAAAAACTTGGATATTTAGGGAGCCACTAGACTGGACAAACCTGCTTAAAATCACAAGAAGAGTGTGTTAGCAAAACGCTTTAGTTGCTAACAGAATTTCTCAATTATGGGGCAGCACGGTGGCGCAGTGGGTTAGCAGGTTCGATCCCAGCTCTGGGTCACTGTCCGTGTGCAGTTTGCATATCCTCCCCATGTTTGCCTGGGTTTCGCCCCCACAACCCAAAGATGTGCAAGCTAGGTGGATTGGCCACACTAAATTGCCCCTTAATTGGAAAGAAAACGAATTGGGTACTCTAAATTTAAAAAAAAAGAATTTCTCAATTATATCATCATAGGGTCCTCCAGTAATCAAAGTATTGCATATTTCCTACTTGCCAATCTCCACTGAGTATAATCAAAATGTGACAAGTGTTGAACAAGCAGACTGCACACATAGGGTGGATCAAAATGCAAATGCATGTCCATGGAAGTACCTGCATCTTAGTGCAACCTTTTGTTTTAAATTTGCAAGTCCTATTACCTCTGGCCACACTTTTTACCTGAAATCTACTTGACAGTAGGAGTGTTAAATATATTTCATGCTGGCAATCGTGTATTTACATTCACTGGGAAAATTATAAAAGCTTCATCTTTCGCGAAGAAAGAAACCTTTCAACCTATTTATTTGCAACAGATTAAAGCACAAGTGCTTTGAATGAGAAAATAGTCATTCATGCCATATGTGAGTGACTACTGTAACACGTTTTATGCAAAATTGATTCCTGCCAATTTTTGTATGAGAGCATAATTGAATCGCTACAGCGCATAAAGAGGCCATTCAGCCTGCTGTGTCCATGCTAGCTTTGTGTAAGAGCCATTTAGATAGTTCCACTCCCCTGCCCTGTGTTCTTTGGTTAGGATATTTTCTTCTCCCTATAGTTAGCACGCAAGAGGTTAATTCCCTAATTTGTATTCATGTCTATTTTTGTATTAAAGTTTGTGAGCAGAGGCAATCATATTTTTTAATGTATTGCCTCCAGGATGGATAAACAACAGTTTTCATCTTTTGAGTTAAGTTTCAAAATATGTTGGTTAAAGCTGTGTTAATTTATTTTTATTACACCCCTGATATTGGGAAATAAGCTACACACTCATCTTTGAATTGGAATGAATGCTAAACTGTATTCATAGTCAAAGATGCCTGAAATTTCAACCCATTGTGCCCTTCCTTTGCCAATAAAATTCAGTTAGCCCACCTGAAAATGTCCTTTTTATATGCCCACAATCCTATTTTCTGGGACATTACTTTACAGCCATTAAGGTGTCTAACTCGCAATGGCTATCTCCTGCAGCTGAAGTCACATAATCAATGGATGCAAAACACACAATGTAAAGCTGGCCATTATGTAACAAACAACTGCAATTAGATCATTTCATTTTTACCCCTTAGTTGTGCTGTGGTGGAAAATATCACCAATATACATAAGACCATAAGACATAGGAGCAGAATTCGGCCACTCAGCCCATTGAGTCTGCTCCACCATTCAATCTTGGCTGATATTTTTCTCATCCCCATTCTCCTGCTTTAGCCCCATAACCCCTGATCCCCTTATTAATCAAGAACCTATCTATCTCTGTCTTAAAGGCACTCAGTGATTTGGCCTCCACAGCCGTCTGCGGCAAAGAATTCAACAGATTTACCACCCTCTCATTTCATAGAATTTTACAGTGCAGAAGGAGGCCATTCGGCCCATTGAGTGTGCACCGGCTCTTGGAAAGAGCACCCTACCCAAACCCACACCTCCCCCCTATCCCTGTAACCCAGTAACCCCACCCAACAGTAAGGGCAATTTTGGACACTAAGGACAATTTAGCATGGCCAATCCACCTAACCTGCACATCTTTGGACTGTGGGAGGAAACTGGAGCACCCGGAGGAAACCCACGCACACACGGGGAGGATGTGCAGACTCCGCACAGACAGTGACCCAAGCTGGGAATCGAACCTGGGACGCTGGAGCTGTGAAGCAATTGTGCTAACCACCATGTTACTGTGCTGCCCATATGGCTGAAGAAATTCCTCCTCATATCTGTTTTAAAGGAGCGTCCCTTTAGTCTGAGATTGTGACCTCTGGTTCTAGTTTTTACTACAAGTAGAAACAGCCTCTCCATGTCCACTCTATTCAGGCCTCGGAGTATCCTGTAAGTTTCAATAAGATCCCTCCTCATCCTTCTAAGCTTCAATGAGTATAGACCGAGTCCTCAACCGTTCCTCATATGACAAGCTCTTCATTCCAGGGATCATTCTTGTGAAGCTCCTCTGGACCCAAAACAAAATAAATAAACTGGAGGCACGATGGCACATTGGTCAGCACTGCTGCCCCACAACGCCACTGCTCAGCAAAATTCCAGCCTTGGGTGACTGTCTGTGTGGAGTGTGCACTTTCTTCGGGTTCCCTTCGGATGCTCCGGTTTCCTGCCACAGTTCAAAAATCTGCAGTTTAGGTTTTTTATTAGAACAGTACAGCACAGAACAGGCCCTTCGGCCCTCAATGTTGTGCCGAGCAATGATCACCCGACTCAAGCCCACGTATCCACCCTACACCAGTAACCCAACAACCCCCATTAACATTATTTTTTAGGACACTAAGGGCAATTTAGCCTGGCCAATCCACCTAACCTGCACATCTTTGGACTGTGGGAGGAAACCGGAGCACCCGGAGGAAACCCACGCACACACAGGGAGGACGTGCAGACTCCGCATAGACAGTGACCCAGCCGGGAATCGAACCGGGGACCCTGGAGCTGTGAAGCATTGATGCTAACCACCATGCTACATTAGATTGGCCACGCTGAATTGTCCCTTGGTGTCCAGGAATGTGCAGGTTATGTGGGGTTATGGGGTTACAGGGTAGGCCAGCAGAGTGGACCTAGGTAGGGTATTCTTTCAGAGGGTCGGTGCAGACTAGATGGGCTGAATGGCCTCCTTCTGCACTGTAGCAATTCCATGGTTCTATGGCTGGAGACTATGAGATTAAAGTTGAAGATCTAACACCTTCGTATGACATTCCTGTGTTCACTAATTTAACAGAAGCATTACCCCATTCAAAAGTAATGAGTTAATTCCTGCATTAAAGTAGAGCGTTTCCAGTATTCATTATTAATGTAAGCAACAATGGTCCCCAAGTTCAGGTGCCCATTGAAATGGTAAAATGTCATGAAATAGGACTGACAAATCTTTTCTTTGTTCCAGGAGAGAGCAGTTGAGCCCTGTGCCATTATTATCTTAATGGCAACACCAGCGTACATTTAGATGCAATTTTTGTCATCAAGTCATGCATTACAAACCAATGCTTTCCAAGCACTTTCATATTGATGGATTACTGAGAATAGTGGGATATTCGTTCGTAGGAGAATAACTTTTCTCCACTAGCAAGACATGATAAATTGGACACTTACTTTCCAACTGGTGGGCCCCTGAACACAAGCATTAAGTCAACATCAATGACAAGGTGTTTTCTCTGAAAAAGGAATACAGAACACTCTTTTTCCGAAGTAAGTACTTATTGGAGTTATTAATACCTGAAAGGTAACAGACAGGATCTTCAAACCATTGTGTTATCCCAGTGTTAATATCTGGCAATTGGTCCCATTTTCACCTTCATTTTTCTCATTTGTTACTCCAGCATTGCCCATATTGGAGAAAGTAATTGGCTAGATGGATAAGAAGCACTTACAACGCACATTTACCTTGGGTGTGAATGAGGACGTAATTCTACTTTGTCCTTCTTACTTACTCTGCACAGTAAGGAATGGCGTCTAGATTTTCCACTTGTTGACCATGAATGGCAACACTGTATAAATCAGCGATGGAAACTAATCTAGGCTTAGTGAACTGTTTATTTTTTTAAACAAAGTGGACAGCTGGAACTGAGTCAAGCTTTCACTTAGCTGTTAAGACGTAAGAGGGAACAGTTCAGATTTGGCTCCATTTCAATAAGAGGCTGCTCGCTTCCCTCTGATTTAAACACATCAGGAGTAGAAATTCACAGCGCCAAGAAGGGTTTCACTCCAGCCTGAAGCCAGTGTAAAAATAGACATGGTGATCACAGTATCTGTGCATCAGCTGTTGTTCCTTGTGGATAGACTAGACATGTTTTCTAGTTTTTCCATGTTTGACGCAAAAAAGCCTTGGTGTTATTCAATTATTTACTGCATTAGCAGAGCCTTTTCCATTTCAGCACAGTGTTTGCAGTCATGTGGAATGCTTTGCCATAGAGAGTAGTTGAGTCAGAGACCATTGCATCTTTTAAGGCAAGAATGGATGAACTTTGAAGAAGACGATGAAGGGGCTCAGGGGACAGGGTGTGGAGTTGTCGTCATGGCGATGTGAGAGCAGGGCAGCGGGGTTAGCTTGTAATTCTCTTGCAGAGAATTTTCACAGATAGATAGGATTTTTATTACCAACCTGACCGGCAGAGCCTGATCATCAGAAAACTGTGGGGAATCAGCAATTCTTGATCCCCCCCCAGCCACAATTTGCTCCACAGTGCATCAGGGCCCCTACTTGGGTGGCAGTCTGATTATCAATTATCAAACAGCATGAGGTTCGGAGGCCTGGGGGTGGGGAATCCGAGGCCTCAGGAGGTAAGATTGTGGAGGCTGAGCCCAATCATGGTTGTTCCTCACGTAGGCACCTGAATCTAGGAGGTAAGGGTGAAGGCACCTCCCGCCTCATCTCAGTGAAGCTGCCTGGTTCCCCAATGCTTATGAAACATGGCCAATAACAGTTAGCATCAAAACACTGAATGGCAATTGTAGAATCTGGTAAAGCAGCATGCATTGACCACGCAGGTAGAAAACAAAGGTTAGGTTTATTTATGATATACAGAATCTCCACTCACCGAAGAGTCACCCTCCTCGACCTGCACTCAGGTCGGAGTTTTTATACTAGTGATCTGATCCTCGGTTAGGCGGAAGCCCCGCCCCCGTTACCGGGGAAGCTCGTGTTCAGTGGAGGTCACGCAGAATCTGATAGTCCTGATGCAGTGACCTCTGCGAGGGTTATAACAGCAATGACATTCGTATCCTCACTGTGATACCAAACTGCTTCCTTAGATTGAATTATTTGCCCATCCACCGTCCCATTTTCTCAGTTAAAGTCAGAAATGGAAAGATTGGAGGTGTTTAGGAAAGAAACAGATGCTGAGATTAGCCTTGTCCAAACCCGTTTTTCTTTACTTAAAGCTTCCCGACTACTGAAGTGGGTTATATAGTCAGTCTCCTGTGCTGCAAAAGTCTATGGTTCAGGAATCTCGTAACAGCCTCCCCGAACAGGCAGCGGAATGTGGCGACTAGGGGCTTTTCACAGTAACTTCATTTGAAGCCTACACGTGACAATAAGCGATTTTCATTTCATTTCATTTAATCTCGGATGCAGGTCAAATGACCAACTTAACTTTTATTGTTGGATCTAAAAGCTATCTATCATTCACTATTGTACTGAGATAGTGTAGCCTGAATTGTGCTATTTAGTAATAATACCAGACACTGAGAATTAGACACCTGTCATTCCAAAGGGAAAAATCAAACTCAAAATCTATTTTATGTAGCCGAAGAACTCTTAATGACTCATTTTAACTACCTCACTAAAAGAGCCTGTATCCTTTGAGATAGACCTGATTACCTAGCATACCCTAATTCAGGAATTTTAGGCATCTTCACATTTCCTTCAGTTGGTAGTTAATCTTTACTTCATAACATTGCTGAGTCGTTGTCTCCATCAATCAGTACTAGGTTTAGTCCTTAGTCAGCTTACCTTACCACTGTTGCTACAATTCCTTGTGTCGTATGCAAGAATTTTCTTGTGTTTCAAAGCAAGTCGAAAATAACCTCCACTCACAATAAAACTGATTCCAAAGAGAAAATATCTGTCGCAATAACCGGTTAGCAAGGCAACATTTTTGATGTTCTCGGATCCCATCATGAAAACCGAATGATACAATTCAGTTGACTCTCTTCGGGAATGGTCTTGTGAGCTAAATGCAATCTGTGAGTTTGAGAATACTGGGTAGGGTCCCAATTTTAAGTTAATTAATGGTAGTTCATACTTTTTAAACTGTCAAATCCTGGATTATCAAGATAAATGCAATATGGCATTTTAGTTTCTAAGGGACTATATTAGTGTCTATATTAGTGATATATTCAAAAATAGGTTGTATTTTATGTGGGTGAACAACATATCGGGGAAGGGAGACTATCACAGGCCATTATCCCTTTACCTATGAAGATACTAAGGCAGTTCAAATTCTGATTACGTCTTCAGGGAGATTCTGCTCACTTCAAGGAAGTTAAATGAATAAAAAAAGTAACTTTTGATGGTTAGCAATTCAATTGCAAAGCTAATAGTTGAGTGAATGCAAAGAGCTCTTCAAGTGGGTGGTTTAAGAATTTATGAGAGACTTTTATCAGAAGTTAGCCTGAGAGAGTTCATCTGGGCTATGCATAGATTTTTTGTAACATAGATATCTGACTATATTTTCAATTCTGTATATCATTTTCTTGTAAAAGTTAGCCCCGGGATAGTCGTTTTCAAATCATAGAAACGGCAGTTCACTTTCAACGCGAGAAAGAAGGATGTTTGAAATATCGTGAATTCTAACAATTATATCCCCAGAATGAGCAAAGGTAGCATTTGGTTCATTTCTTGGATCATTTACTTTGGATCTTTTTGAATCAAAGCCCGAAAGGAAGACAGAGTGAGCATCACACCTTTGTTGAGTTTGCAATATGGGACAGTTTCTGAGACAACAGTGGTACAGAGGTTGCTGGTAGTATTTCTCCAATAACCTTAGCACAGAAGATCCACACCAGATCTAACTGTCTGTGTCCCCAGGATACACACAGTGCGCAAAATTAAAACCACATAGACACATGGTGCAGGAGTTAGACTGCATGTGGGGGCATGAAACTATAATAATAACTTTTTATTGTCACAAGTATGAAGTTACTGTGAAGAGCCCCTAGTTGCCACATTCCGGCACCTGTTCAGGGAAGCTGATGCGGGAATTGAACCTGTGCTGCTGGCCTTGCTCTGCATCACAAACGAGCTGTCTAGCCCACTGAGCTAAACCAGCCCTGATATATTTAGTCAGGGTGGATTTCCAATGACAGGGATGTGCTGAGCAGATGCAGGAAAGGTGGCTCTTCTCCTGGAAACATGAAATTAGGCACTTCTAACGCAAATATAGGCTGCTAAACTCTGTTGGGGGGGAAGAAACATCCTCCTCCAACATCACCACAATGAACGAGACATGCCAAGCAATAATTTGAGGAGCTGGAAGGACGGCAGCGTCAGTAACAGCCTGGAGAGGAAGAATGAGGAAACAACAAACATGCGGGGTGACGGGGAATCGGCTGCAGCTGAACGGAATGGGCCGCCAAGGCATATGCCGGGCTACCCCGCGATAAAAGGGAGCTTCCTAACACAGGAGCTCCAATTGCACAGAGACGCCATCAAATTAGAAGGGATGGTGACCGGTGAAGGCGGCAGGAGCGGAGGCACTGGTCCCCTTTCAAGCTGCACTGGAAAAGATGGAACAGCAACTAGAGGTACAGGAGGTGACAATCAGGGAGCTGGAGAAGGCTGCGACCGACTAAGTGACCAGAGATGGAGATGGCAAGGTTGGTGGCAACACAGGGACACAGAAGGGGAAGGTCGAGGACCAGGGGAATCGGTCGCACCATTAAAACCCCCGCATTGTGGACCTAGCGGAGGGTACTGAGGGCAGGAACCCCACGAAGTATGTGGCACAGATGCTGGGCAAGCTGGTTGGATGGGAAAGCTTCCCCAAGCCCCCAAAAGTGGGCTGAGCCCACAGATCACTCCAGCCAAAGCCCTAGGCTGGGGAGCAGCCATGGGACATCACCATGAAACTACGCTGGTACCAAGACCGAGAAATGATCCTGAATTGGGCTAGACACACATTGTTGTGTAAGTGGTGGGGACACTCGATCTGTGTGTACCAGGACATTGGGACAGACCTGTCCAAGCAACGGGCAGATTTCAACACAGCCAAGGCGGCCCTATACAAAGGCCAGGTGCGGTTTGGGAGGCTGTACCTCACCAAACTCTGGGTGACTTTCCAGGGTAAGGATTTCTACTTCACCGCACTGGCAGAAGCAGACGATTTTGTGCGCAGGCACGGGCTGGGAAGGTAGAGACACCAGCAGTGAACTCGAACTCTTGGTTCCTCTTTTTAAAAAGAGGAGACAGACTGCGCAGGATTGATCTCCCTCATCGTTGGTCTGACTATGAGTCTCAGGAAGGAGAGGGAGAGAGCGGTAAGGTACAGAAAGGGGTGAGGAAAGGGAAGGTGGGAGGAGAGAAAGGCAACAGGTAGGAGAAGGTAATGATTACACCCAGGGTGTGGGGGAGGGAGGGGAGGGGGGGACACCACACTGGTAGTTGAGCTAGCACAGGGAAACACAGCCGCGGGCAGCGGCACAACTTCCAACAAGGTGGGAATGCCTGGCAGAATGGGGGGGGGGGGGGGGGGGAGGGGGGGGGGGGGGAGAAAACTCTCAATGGAGGGAAGTAGGGGTGAAAACAGGGAGGGAAGAGGCTGAGGGAGGAAGGCCCATAAGGACGTGGAGAGGGGAAGGGAGGAGTGCAGCAGACCCAGTGGAGAAGTCGAGGGGTGGGGGTGGGGGTAGAAGGCTGGCTATGAAAGATCACACATGGCGACAGCGAAAAATGAGGGCACAGTAAACAGCCATCTTGGAGGGCCCCCAAACAAAGGGAAACCCCGGAGTGCAGGGGCACATCCACATCGTGTACACAGCAAATTGGGCCATCTTGGTTGGCCCGTGGACTAAAGGAAACTGTGGATTGCAGGGACGCAGCCAGACGGTGAGTATAGTTGACCCCGCAGGAGGGGAGGGGACAGAATCCTCCTATCAGAATAGTCACCTGGAACGTCAGGGGGCTTAACGACCCGGTGAAACAATCCAGAGTCTTTGTTCATCTGAAAAGTCTGAGAGCCGACATAATCTTCCTCCAGAAGACACACCTGAGGGCGAAGGACGGACTGCGGGTAAGAAGGAGCTGGGTGGGACAGACTTACCAATCGTGCTATGGCATGAGGGCTGGGGGGATGGCCATACTGCTCAATAAGAGGACAGCATTTATAGTGACGAGGATGGTTACGGACCATGGGGTCGCTATGTCATGGTTAGCGGTGTCCTGGAAGGGGCATCAGTGATCTGTGTAAATGTGTACGCTCCCAACTGGGACGGCACGGAATTCATGAAGAAAACCAACTCGGACATCCCCGACATAAACTTGCACCAAGTGGGGGGGACACACACGATGACTTTAACTGCGAGCAGGACCCACGGACAGACCGATCCAACCCAAGTCGGGGAAAAGAACAAGCATGGTGAAGGAACTGAACGCCTTCACGGAGCAGATGGGGACCAATGGAGGTTCACACACCCAGGGGAGGAGGAATTCTCCTTCTTCTCTAGGGATAAAGAATGGTGAATAATTTTCATAACGTTCAACTTCCCAACTAGCAACCCCTTCCTGTCCCATCTCTCATCCCTTCTGTCCAGGTACATCTTTCCCTTTTTGAATAAGTTCACTTTAAAACTTAATAAAAACACAAAAATTAATCGGAACTGCAGGCCTCACAAAAAAATCCAGAAAAGCATCAGACCTTCCTTTGAAGTTCATTTTAATCCCAATTGTCTTTAAACGCCAAACTTGTGATGATATTCCTTTTTTTCCCTCTTAATGGAGCTCTGCTATAATGATATCTCCTCCAAGGCCAGCAATAGTCAATTGTTAAGAATGGGATAGAATTCCTACAGCGCAGAAGGTGGCCATTCGGCCCATCAAGTCTGCACCGACCCTCTGAAAGAGCCCCCTACCTAGGTCCACTCCCCTGCAATATCCCCATAACCTTGTAACCCGACCTAACCTACACATCTTTGGACACTAAGGAGCAATTTAGCATGGCTAACCCACGTAACCTGCACATCTTAACTTCTCAGACATTTACAAAAGTGTTGGGACTATGACTGTGCAATAATGTTGAAAAGTTTAAATTCAATAGAACCGTCAACAATTTGAACTGTTGAGTACAAAGTGTTTGACAGTTCTCATCCATGCCACTCCACATCAGCAGATATACTTGAGCGTGCAGAGTAGGCTCATCCTGAACATGGCCTGTCAGAAATTGGTCAGACTAACCACCAGTGAGATTTGAATTTCACATTCAGCATAGGATTTGGGATCTGAGTTCAGCTGCACCACATCCAATCGGTCAAGTGCTTCCTCATATCCGTTACAGCTGAGGAAGCACTGAAATAAAACATAAAACACTAAGGAAGCTTCTTTGATCTTCTACCACTCTGCCCTTGTCCTCCTGTTGTCTGGCTGGTTGACGTGTTGCAGGGAGTCCTGGTGTCATCCTAGCTAAGGTTTTTAGCTGGTTTCTGATGTTTCCAGGGAGGCTCAAGCTGCAGTTCAATTATGCTGCAAATATATTGCTGATTTCCTTGCAAAAAAAGTAATGGATTGTGTCGACAGAGGAAATATATTGAATAGTTTGTTGCCATGCATTATGTATACCAATACTGGGCAGCACGGTGGCACAGTGTTGCATTGTTGCCTACAGAGCTGAGGACCCGGGTTCGAATCCCGGCCCTGGGTCACTGTCGGTGTGGAGTTTGCACATTCTCCCTGTGTCTGCGTGGATTTCGCCCCCCACAACCCAAAAGATGTGCAGGATAGATGGATTGGCCACGCTAAATTTCCCCTTAGTTGGAAAAAATAATTGGGTACTCTAAAGTTATTTTTAAAAAGTATACCAATACTGCCGTAGGCAGCGTTTCCAATTCTGTGTCCAGTAATACCCTTCCCATTGTTTCAATTAACAAGATTGTCACTTTTAGCTTAAATATCATGACTTTCTCCATCATAGTGTGTGTTTTGTGTGTTTCATTTTGAGATGAGCTTCCGTTGTGCGAGAATCCTGCATCATGGCTTATAAGTTATAAACAACATCTTATTGACCAGTCCATCAATTTCCAGTATTCAGCCTCTTACTCCTCAATTCTAAGTACCCGAGTTTCAAAAGTGTGCATGATCGTTTCACAGGTTACGGTGAGTGTTCATTAAAAGCCTCACAGCACCCTCTGCAACTTCATGACAATCTTTTGAACTTTTGCAACGGGGTATTCAACAGCACGTCACACAGAATAGAAGAGCCAGTAAACAGCATCACAAAGTAGTGGAAACTCAACAGTGATTCTTAAGGAAAGAGTGATGGGTCAGAAAGGACTGACGACTGCCCAAGAACATTGGGTGGAATTTTATGCTCCCGTCAGAGTCAACTGAGTTTTGAACAGCTTGTCACATTTTACAGCCCTGTTGCACGCTCCCCCCCCCCCCCTCCCCGCAACCCCCACTCCCCCACCCACCCTGCAACATGCCTGTAAAATTCTGCCCATTAAGTCCTAACGCAGAAAAGTAATGTGCAATTAAACATAGGAACCAAAACATCTGGGACCCTATTATGCGACTGAAGATTTATTGAGTGTACCCGGCACTATTTTGTCAGTAGCAGTGAGAAATTCCGAGTTTAGGCTTACAGCTAAAAGGTAACCTGTGAAGACGGTTCACGATTTATTTTGTAAGCAGCTATATCGATGAAGAAAAGTTGTTTTGTTCTTACAGGAAACCAACGGCACTTCCTGTGTTCTCCCTTGTCCACTGTAGATTAAATATTCTTGTTTGCTAATGCTTGGCTGCAGCTTTTGCATCTGTCAGGCCATTGCTCATGTCTGTGTTGTTTTAGCCGAATTACTGTTTTCATTATCTGGAGCTTAAATTTCCAAAATAACATTCAAACAGTTGTACTTAGATGGAATTCATGAACTCTTCCAACGGGGCTGCAAACGTAAATGAATACACATTCAGAAATATTGCATGAAAGGAAATGTAAAATGAAGAAACTTGTGCCTTTAACTGTCATGGCCACCAAGCATCATTTGATGGGGATAAAAGATGTGCATAAAGCTGAGACAAGTCTACGATTCACTCAACCATACAACACATCAGT
The DNA here is from genome assembly GCF_902713615.1 of Scyliorhinus canicula. Taxonomy (NCBI): domain Eukaryota; kingdom Metazoa; phylum Chordata; class Chondrichthyes; order Carcharhiniformes; family Scyliorhinidae; genus Scyliorhinus; species Scyliorhinus canicula. The sequence continues at coordinate 24,385,390 of NC_052163.1, forward strand.
GACTACATCAACAGCATCATGTTATGCTTCTCCCCTGCATTAAAGTTCTCTTTGTAGTGTCTAAACACTTTAATAATTTAGCCATTACACATCATTTCTACAGAAATTCAGAACAGTCAAAGTAAATCTTCTGGGCAGAATTTGTCGCTGAGAAAGGCAGGAATGGTTTCCTTCAGAAAAGCCATTCAGAAAATTGTATTCTCAAAAATGAGCTTTTAAATCCAAAAAAAATTCCAGAATGCTCAAGGCTGAAATAGTGAAGGTCGTCACTAAAATTGTGAAGGTCGCTACAGTAAATTGGTACTTCATATTTGCTACATTCAAAGGGAGCACAATATGTAGTTGTGTGGGTATAGCAATTTTTATAGTTTCATGGTATTTGTTGAAAGCAGGGATATAACAGTGGTTAGCACTGCTGCCTCACGGTGGCGAGGACCTGGGTTCGGTCCCGGACCCGGGTCACTCTCCATGTGGAGTTTGCACATTCTCCCCGTGTCTGTGTGGATCTCACCCCCACAAACCCAAAAGATGTGCAGGGTAGGTAGATTGGCCATGCAAAACTGCCCTTCAATTGGAAAGAAAATGAATTGAGTACTCTAAATCAAGTTTAAACATTTGTCTACTCATTGCCAAACGTTCGAAAGCTATGGAGACCAGCCACATTGAAAATAAAAGAAGGCTAAGTGATGGCCAGAGATGCTGCTACCAACCTGTGCCATAGAATAACTACATTAAGGCAAGGATGGAAGGGGAGCAGTACATTCAGAACATTACTTTGTAAATTCAATATTTACTTTTCTCAAATGGTTCAAGCTTGGAGTAGAAAGCCTGAAAACTTCAAAAATAATCCAGCAGTCTCCAGGATTTTGGTGTGTATAAAAAGTCTAATATGTGACAGCTTCCATAAGTGGAGGCTCTACTGGGAATGCCGAGCTGTGATCTCTGCCGGAGCAAAATACAATTGGCACCTGCAGTGAGTTGCTCTACATATTCTATTAGGATCCTTGTACATGCAAATGAACATTTTAGTATCACTGAGAAGCTGCACTGTGCAATGATGCCAAAGGTGGGGTTGATGATAAATTGAAATGATAACGAGCCTGACTGTCTAAATCCAACACGTGGTGATGTCCTAATTATGCTGCAGGTCACAGTTTCAACAAGACCCATCTGAATTTCAGATCTGAAGGGGTGAAGTTCAGCAAAAATAAAATGGAATGGTACTCCCCAGCTGATTATTACTTAATAATGGAGAAGGACAACAGGCAGGATCTTCCCTTCTGTGCTCCAAGTGTGGTGGCAGGTGGCAAAAGCGGCATGTTTCCTGGTTTTCACACCATTGTGTCCTGCTTCCCGCCTCATCAAATATGCATCCAGCAGGAAACACGGCGTACCATGGGTGGGCGGCCTCTGATTTGCCTGCACTGTCAAGGCCTCAGTGGATTTGGGCGCCATATTTAAATCGCACTCGCGCCCAGCCTTCTCAGTGTCTTCATTGGCGGAGCAGGTTCAAGAGTCTGAATGGTCTTCTCATGCACCAGGTTCGTACCTTCATCCCAGGACTGCCCCAGAAGAGAGTCTTCAAGTTTAGAGGTGTCTTGTTGGGCTGCCTTCAGGAGGCCGGCCGGGATGTAGTCTACCCCCGAGATGGTTGGCTAAGGTGCACAAAACGTTCCCAAATGGCCTGGGAGACGGTGTCCACGTATGAACGGTCCATGTATGAACGGTGCACAGAAGAGGTTAGGCATCCAGTGCCAATGAGGATGAATGATCTCATCCGTGCCACCAGGCTGAATCAACCAGCTCATCGCTCTCAAGTCACACACTCACAAGCCCGTCTGCAGGATGGCACTCCATGGGGATCTTACAAGCTGCCGGCTCAGGGAACAACACCATTCATTCTCTCACACATATCCTCCATCTGGCTCATATCGTGCATTTTTCGTGCCCATATTCCATGCACGGCTCTGCTCTGCACCCACATTAGGCCTCATCTTCTCATCGTTTGCCTTGGCATGTGTCTGCCCTCAATCTCGCCATCTGTCTTTATGCAAAACAAGCTCACCCATAATAGAAGAGAAAGGTCCATGACCGCTGGAAGAATGGCATTTAATTTGAGGAGTGGGCTATTGAATAGGCCACAGAGGGCTGGAACTGCCCACGTGGCAATGGTGAGGTCGGTGGCACGCACCCAAGTGAGGATCCTGCACCAGCTGATGATGCTCGAACAACGAATCTGAGAACCCATTGTCCTGCTTTGGAGTCACCCACCGTGCATGAATTGTCTCTGCTCTCTTTCATAGGCATCTCTGTGAAGTGCCCCCGGGGTCACCAGGACCCAAGCCCTCACCTTCAGTCCGGAAGACAGCTCAGATGATGATGCTCCAGAAACACGTGCAGAAGACCCGTCATTACGTTGCCCCCACACTCTGCACCAGTGCAGAGACACACACCCTGGTGGGACCTAGTTTGAGAGCGGTCTTTGGGTGGGTTGGGGGCGGGGGGGGGGGGTCACAAACGGGTGAAGACAGCGTACTGGTCCACAGCAGGCAGAGGCAGGGGCATCCAAGAGAGCCAACTCTCAGCGGACTGCTGGAGGCCAGAATCTTCCTTAATCCAAGTCAGACTAATGGGTCTCTGGACTCGGTCCTTACTCAGCTGCAACCACAGTCGGGAATATCAGAAAGAGTTGTCAGCTGCATTCCACAGATTTCAATGTACACTGGAGGAGTCTGCCTACGTTCAGTGGTCGCCATGCAGTGCACTGAGGTCAACGCTGGTAGATGATGGCTGTGGAAGCTGTGGCCCAGGACATAGCTCCTGAGCTGCTGCAGGAGTTGCACTCCATCCCTGTGTGCATTGGTGGCACCCATCAGTGACTACATGAGAGGGGGCAGGGGCACCTTGATCTCACTCCAGCTGAACCTTCTCCTCAAGATGTCTGGCTGAGGTCCCAGCCACCCATTGGGAGGAGAACCAACAGCTGGGCAATCCAACCAGGTGTTATTGGGGTTGTCTGAACAATACCAATCTCTTCTTCCTGTGACAGCATCACCTCTAGCTCCACAGGCAGAGAAAGGTGCACCTGCCTCAGAGCAAGAGACCCAAAGCATGTCAGGGCCCTCCAGGGCTTGGACCTCCAGAGATCATCGCACACAACAGGGCATAACAGCCAGCATGTCATGGCTGCACCAAAACAGGGTATTATGGTTCGGATGATAAAGAAATATCAGGAGCACAACTCGACATGCGTGTTCACCACAGGTATATGCTTCTTGACACTGTAAATAGGATGACTCCCATTTTACATCTCTTTGTATGCCTCCTCTTTATGCTGTGCTTTGTTGTATTCAATCAGATGTAACACCATGGTTCCTCCCTTCACTTATGGCAGATGTCGCTATCATATGTCACTGTTTGATGTTGTCTGCATTGATCTCACCACAGTGAGTGTCCGTCCTCAGATCATTTCCAACAACAGTGATGCCTTGCCCTCATTGTTTCTGTAGAGGCAGCTTTGCTGGGTCACGTCATCTTCATCCTTGGCTGTGCAAGATTGAGGCTGAGGTGTTCACCCGATTCGTTTGCTTTCCTGAAAAGTGAAGGTGCATTGTAGAGGTATGGAAACACCTGGAGAAGGGGAATTCCAGGAATTCTATCATCTCGCAGGATTTTCATTCTATGATCCCATTCTTGCTTTCCTTTCTGCCTAGCTCATTGCAGACTCTCCGAGTACATCTGCTAAATTTACCAATAAGTGTGTGCACCTTCCTATATACCGCCTCCTCATCTTGAGGTCTATTGCACAGTGACATCTGGAGATCCCTCCCCCCCGCCCCCCACTCCATGAGACCATCAAGCGCACCTACAATCTCCCAATCCAGAAGTTGCAAGTGCATCCCCTATCAGTGTGCCATCTGTGGCCCAGAGACAGTGCATGCCTCTCCCCCCCCCCCCCCCCCCCCCCCCACACACACACACACATACACACACATAGTTATGACAACAACTTGCACACAGCATGCTGGGCTCCACTGAGACTGGCGTAACAAGGACTGGGACAAGGAGTCTCTGCAATCTCTGCAATGTTAACTGAAACACTTATTCACTCTGCAAACGTCCCATCTCACCTGTGTCCTTATGTAAGAGACTTTCTCCTCATTGTAGACCAGACAAAACTCCCCCAATACCACCCCTCCGTCTACCCCAGTCACGTGTCTGAGTGCCCCATATCTCCTGCCCTCAATCCCCCCAACAACTCCACCCTCGCTCCCTCAAAGCTTGCAGCCCATTCCCTTGTTTCTGCCTGGCCTCCCCCACTCCCATTGAGGCCTCGCCATGCTACACTGTACAACCCTCCCCCACTTTACAGTTGGACGGGTACATTGACCCTCACCTCTGAGAGAGCCCCAGGAAATAATGCGGTACTGCCCGCGAAGCCTGGCGCAGACAGCAAAGTGTCGCGAGCACTGCACGGTGCAAGGTTAAAGTCCAGGTTTAGTGAAACGCTGGCGTGGCCTATTGATACAGCCCGGGGGGTATCCCAGTGAGGCTCCCACATGGTGCAGCAGGAAACACGCACACACCACCATAAAGGTCTGGAGCAGACGAACGACTGCAACGTAAAACTGATTTTCCCCATCTACCGATACTTACCGCTCCTGCCCACCCTGACACCTGCCAAAGGAGGGAGCAGAAAAATAAAAAAAAAACTGCTTAGTCTGCACATATGTCTGCAACACAGGTGGAGAAGGTAGTCAAGAAGGCATACGGCATGCTTGCCTTCATTGGCCAGGGCATTGAGTATAAGAATTGGCAAGTCATGTTGCAGCTGTTTAGAACCTTAGTTAGGCCACACTTGGAGTATAGTGTTCAGTTCTGGTCGCCACACTACCAGAAGGATGTGGAGGCGTTAGAGAGGGTGCAGAAGAGATTTACCAGGATGTTGCCTGGTATGGAGGGCATTAACTATGAGGAGCGGTTGAATAAACTCGGTTTGTTCTCACTGGAACGACGAAAGTTGAGGGGCGACCTGATAGAGGTCTACAAAATTATGAGGGGCATAGACAGAGTGGATAGTCAGAGGCTTTTCCCCAGGGTAGAGGGGTCAATTACTAGGGGGCATAGGTTAAAGGTGCGAGTGGCAAGGTTTAGAGTAGATGTACGAGGCAAGTCTTTTACACAGAGGGTAGTGGGTGCCTGAAACTCACTGCCGAAGGAGGTGGTGGAAGCTGGGACGATAGTGACATTTAAGGGGAATCTTGACAAATACATGAATAGGATGGGAATAGAGGGATACGGACCCAGGAAGTGCAGAAGATTGTAGTTTAGTCGGGCAGCATGGTCGGCATGGGCTTGGAGGGCCGAATGGCCTGTTCCTGTGCTGTACTTTTCTTTGTTTTTTGTTCTTTGTCTATTGCGATGTCATTACATTGCCAGCACGGCAATGCCTGTAAACACATACTGATTAGGTGTATGAGCTGGCGGTGAGAATGAGCCTAACCTAAAATCAGCTCATAAATAACTGACTCTTAATTCCACCCATGAAATATGAATGAATGCATAATCCCTGCAACCATAAATTAAATCCGTCTTAGTGTTTACATCAAGAATGTTCAAAATCAAGAATTTTCTAAATGTGTGAATTGTGATATTTCTGACACTGGCAGCCTAACTTATTGCAGCTGAATAATAATGTGATGGTTAGGGAACAATGTTTCCTTGGCTTCGCTGCATAAAATGTACAACCGTTTTGTGAAAATGGGGAAAAGCTGTCAATGAACAGCCTGCCGCTGCCTCACACATTGAAACCCATTGAGGGCCTCAAACTGATCCCTTTTATCCAATCTGCACAATTCATCCTCAAGACAGCAGGTAGCTGCCTGTAAAAAGCACTGGCAAGAATTTCTATCATCCAGGAGCAGAATTCCCATTACCCGGATCTACCTACAGGTTTGGCCTCTCCAAGTTTCATGTTTGTTAATCCAGAAGCATACCAGAGCCAGGAAGCTGGTTTGAACTTGCTTCGGTTTTTCCCGGGCTCTCTTGACCTGAGTTCAAATTTGCTAATGTTATGGAACAGAAAGGGAAGTGGAGCCTCCTCCTGGACAGATAGAGGATTCCAGCAGCTGGAAGGGATCCAGTTACTGAGAAGATCTTCCGCAAGGTTCCGGAGTAGCTTTGTCTTTAGTAAGGCTTATCAGGAAGCATTGGCAGCACTCACATACCATATAGAGACAACTCATCAAAGTTGTTGCCTACCAGTAACTTAGATTGATCACAATTGAAGCAAGAAGAATTCATCCTGTCATAATTAAATGCCAAATTCGAAAGCAAAATATGGGGGGGAAAAAATCTTAGTTTTCATACTTTTCACTAACATTGGTATCAGTTACACAATATGTCAATTACAGCGAGAAGCACTGAGAGTGCATCACCCTCCTTCTCATCATTGGCAGTCATGTCATCTAGGCCCCTTTTGCTCCGGAATTATTTCCCTGGAACCCTCTGCTTCCCTCTTTCCCTTTAAGACCTACCTTCGAACCCTAAGAGCTACCTTCAAAGCTACCTTGACCATGTGTTTGCTCCCCACCTCCTAATATCACTTTCGCTGAATCTAATTTTTGATGACACCACTGTGAAGCTTTTTGAGGTTTTTGTTATATATTCCCAAATTGTTGTTGATGAAAGGTAAACTTAAAGAAGCATTGTCTTCAGGAAGGCTGTCAACAAACATTTGCTTCCCTATTTTTTTATGGACAATTGAAGAAAGGATCTGAGTTTATAATAAAGAAAAAACAGAAAGCCCTATATAGTGCCTTTTATAATTTTAGGCCCTCTGTACTTCAAATAGCACCAATGGATCTTTTATGTTGACTTGAAGAGGTAGGCAGGGCCTCGGTTTAAAAAGCAGCCCATCTGGAAGGCAGAATCTTCAATAGAACAGCACTCCCTCAGGAGTGCCCTAGAGCAGGCATTGTCAAACTCGGGGTGCGACCCATGGGTGGGTTTCGGGAGGGTCGCAGAGTCGTCCGTCGCGGCTCTCCCGATCGCGCAAATCTGCGCGCAACAGCCGCAGCAGCCGGCTGTTAATCACGCCGGCAGTAAGCGGCCTTCAAAATGGCCGTGAACATGTAAACAAAAGCGGCCGTACTGCGCATGCGTGCCCGATCATCGGCACGCATGTGCAGTGCGGCCGTTTTTATTTAAACAGTCGCAGCTTTTTGTTTTACAAGTTCGGAGGGGGGGGTTTATTCATTTTATTCATTTATTTTATTCATTTTATTATTATTTTTATTTTATTGTTACAAGTTCGGAGGTTTTATTTGATAAAATTTTACAGGACAAAAATGCAGAACTTTGGACAGATGGAGACTCCATACTATCCGACACCAGAAGGCTTCACCTTCATTCAACAGGTCCCATTGGAGGAGTGTGTACGCGGGCCAAAGGGACCCAAAACCATTTCCTCCATTTTTGTCAGCAGCAAATAAGGTAAGAGAAAATGGTGGGTCGCGAAGGTCAGCCGGCGTAGGCCGCGAAGGTCGGCTGGTGTGGATCGGAAAGGTTGGCCGGCGTGGGTCACGAAGGTCGGCCGGGTTGGGTCCCGAAGGTTGGCATCTTGGTAAAAATGGGTCCCCGGAAAAAAAGTTTGAAAAGCACTGCCCTCGAGTTTCAGTCTACGATTGTGCTCAAATCTTCACATTTGGGTCTGAACTGGCCCAGCGGCAGCAGCACCGTGCCACCCTTAACTGTGCTTATGAGTTTACAAAGCATGAAACATATTTTGCTTGGATTCCCCTCCCATTTTTCCATGAGGTTTTCTGAGTGCCACCAAATGTTTTACAGACTCAGTGATTTTCAATGATCTTTCAAATAAATTCTTTGGAGCACAAGATGATCGTATCTTGTACTGCAATCATCAGAGGTCTTCAGTGCAGTGGAAAAAACTCTGTTACCAAACGCTACATTAAACGTATTGAAGATGAAATAAACAGCGAGGATCTGATAAATGTGGCAATAGTTTGGTCTGTAATTATATCCCAAAATAGACGTCTGGTATTTTACTGTATGTGCTCCCTGGCACCGGATGAAATTAGGGATTTAATTAAAATGTAACATCAGTTATCTTTGTTGGCTGCACCCATTACCTAACTCTGCCAGATCAAAGACACTCCCCACCCTAGACAAGATGATCAGAGGAGTACACGGGATAAGGAGGATGAAACACTATGGAAATCCCCATAACAGATTTAAACAGTATTGCTACTTCAGAACAAGACAGCCTATGCTATTATGCTTTTCAGGCTGCTAGCTATTTCAAACAACCAGACTTTCTATATTCTTTCACACCCCTTTATAATGACCTGTTCAACACATTCCTTTGAGTTGTTGGGATACCTTATCCCTGTTGGACAGTGTCCTCTCTTCATTCCTTCTCGGACGACAGATTTCAAGTCGAGCCAAAAATAAAGCCACTCAGAATGTAACTCTCCAACAGGATCTTATGCCCATTGGCTTATTTTCCCTTATGGACTTCTTAATAGTGAAAGATACATTACCTGAATCTTTGCTTTTTCCCTTTAAGCTATATTGAGTGAGGAAATCAGGTGAACTGACTAAGCTATCATCTATAAGATTCTTGCTATCACCAAACTTTAGGGAGTGGCCTATAAATGTAGGTTAATTTTTCACCCATGCACTGATTATTTAGCCTTAGAAGAGTAAGTTTTAAAAGATTTAACCACTTTAGCTCTCCCTTTGATGTAGGGCTTCCACCATAACTGGCCTGGTTGAGGTTTAGTGAAAATGTGGATGGTGAGACCATGTTTGAATGGCGGCCCCTGCTGCTTCATTTTGGAACTCCATTACCAGCAGTCCAGCGGGAACCATCTCAGGTCTAGGAGAAGGTCTTGGATGAGACATGATGGGATGGGCAATAAATGCTGGCCTGGCCAGCAACGCCCACATTCTGCAAATTAAAGATAAAAAATAATACACTGCGGTGGGGAGGGGAAGGTTCAGCTTGTTATGTGCCCAGACTCCAGCACTACATGGGCGGAATAAACCTCACCTACACAAAAGAGCAGTGTATTTACATGATAGCTGAGTTACACCCAACACTACTCACACTTGTGTTTTCCATGATCATTCATGCTGCTTCATGATGCATTTAGCTTAAATCAGGCTCCACCCACAAAGATTCTAAAGATTATGCTGGCGAGGGAATGTTCTTCAAATGACGCTCATTTTCTTAAGCACATAGTTACCGGTAGTGGTGTGCTTCAGTTCACACAGGGAGTCCAAGGTGCTATCGCAACAAACACTTTCTTTTTTTTTCCAAAATATTTTCTTCCCCTCCTTTTTCACATTTTCTCCCAAATTTACATCCACCAGCAATGAACAATAATCAGTAACAAATATCAATCCCCTATCAATAACAACCATCCCATCCTCCCACAAAACACAACCAACACTTTCAAATGCATGTTTGTAGTCGGTGGCTATGGACAGTGATGGTCAAGGCTCCAATGTCTTTCCATCTCATGGCTGACCAGGAATCGCTCCCACTCTTACCAGCTGCCATAAACGTGTGTTGGGAGGATTTTGCAGGTTGCCACTCAACCTGCTTAACCATGTTCCTTCGTCATCAAGCCCTGGGGTGGGACTTGAATCTGAGGCCAGTACACTCCCACCTGCTGGAGAATGTTCTAATCAGAAGACATTTAGTGGCAAGCTCCTTGCTTTTCTGATTTCAGATTAAAATGTAATGAATGCTTTACGGAAAGTGTGCTCATCTTTTTTAAAAAATTTAGAGTACCCAATTAATTTTTTCCAATTAAGGGGCAATTTAGCATGTTCAATCCACCTACCTTGCACATCTTTGGGTTGTGGGGGCGAAACCCACGCAGACACGGGGAGAATGTGCAAACTCCACTCGGACAGTGACCCAGAGCCAGGATCGAACCTGGGACCTCAGCGCCTTGAGGCAGCAGTGCTAACCCACTGAGCCACCGTGCTGCCCAAAGTGTGCGCATCTTAATCAGAACAAGAAATTTGTCACCACATACACAATTAATTCAAATTCATTTTGCTGCAGCTTCTCTTCAAATTGATTTGAATTTTAAAAATGATTTTATGAGTGACACTGACAAGGTCAGCATTTATTGTCCATCCCTAATTGCCGTTGCGAAGGTAGCAGTATGGCCCTTTCTTGAACTGCAGCAGTCCATGTAGTGTAGGTACACCCATGATGCTGTCAGGGAGGGCGTTCCAAGAATGATGTTGTTTGAGGGATGACGTGAATGGGGGGGGGGGGGGGGGGGGGGGGGGGGGGGGGGGGGGGGGGGGGGGGTACATTTGCAGCTTTAGAGCTTGCTTGAAGTAACAGAATGCCACATCAGTAATAGATAATAAACTGAAATTGAGTGAGTGTGAGTCAACATAATTTACTCATAGCACTGGTACAAGTTATATTGCAATTTTATAGGTTAGCTTCCACAATTCCCAGTATTTGGTTATTCCTACATATCTGGATGAAGTTGTCATTAGTAATGAAGGGCACCGCTCTGTTGCATCTTCTCTATTGAATTATAATCTATGAAAGGCAAGTTCCTGAAACAAGTCCAGAGAAGTGTCCACCTACATGTGGGTAATGCCGATTGCAGACTGTTCATGTGATGTAATTTCACCTGCCTGACATCCTTTCTACTTCCTCAAAATAACACATATAATGGGATTCCCTTGGAGAAAGCTGTGGTGCTGACGTAAATGCACCAATGGAAAATGGCAGCGACAACACCCTGGATATAAAGTAGTCCTAAATAGGTGACTTTAATTTAGTAGGCTAATGGGGTGGAAAACAAACACTGCAAAAGCACGCTGACTGTGAACACTCAACAAAGACTGACTTCCTACCAGAAGCTCGCAATGTTATATGGGTGAGCTGATTGCCCATCAGATTGCTGACATTCAATATCAGGAATCTGGGGATGTGCTCATTTACATGCGTGTGTTCAATTATTCAGTCACGGACAAAGGGCAGCCGAAGCCCAAAACAGTCACACTAACAGGTGAGCAGTTATCCGACTTTCACGCCTGCTCCATTACTCGCCATGCACCAGTCAGTTGGGTTCATCAATTCTTGTTCCGCTGGTCAAGAAAACTGATGGAGGGGGGTATTAAATTGTATCTTGTCTAACAGCTTGCACCAGAGTAGGGTGACTCATCATTGTTAACATCCTGAGTGTGCACACACTGGCTTATTCACAGAGTGCTTGAACAATAAAAGCTTTGCCGCATGTATCAACAATCCACATTGTATTCTAGTCAGCTCAACAATGCTCGAGTACATTTGCCTTTCAGCAGTGGGTCAAATCGAGTGTTTTGTTAAATTCTGCCTTCCATCCTCAGGCTGTGGGGTCAAAGCCACATGCCTCGTTCGCTCCAGTACCTTACTAAAGCAATTGATACTCATATATGATCACGGCCTGCAGTAACAGCTGATTATTCAAGAAACCAGAAGAGATGACAACTCATTGACGAAGCGTGCCACAAGCCATCATTCCAGTGCATTAACCAGCATTAATTGCATCCATTCTTCTGATGAGTTAGAAGTGCGCTTCCTTAAGTTACATCTCAGTCTGAACACATGAGCATCTCTGAGATCATAACCACTCAACACCAGAAATCACTCCAGGTGCCACCAACAATTTAAAAATATAATTAAGTTACATTCTCTAGTAATCTTTAAAGGCAGTTATTCCAACCCTGAGGAGATATTGAACCTCCTTGCAGTTTTATTTTGCTTTGAACTTCAAGGTTATTTCCCTTTGCATCACAAATTGACAAAGCTTGTGATGAAAGTTTGAAGCAACGATATTAAATTTAAAAAAGATTTCAGTGATCTTCATGCTGAGTTCCCTCCTCATTTTGAAAGTGATTGCAGGGGCGGCACAGTGGCGCAGTGGTTAGCATTGCTGCTTACGGCATTGGGGACCTGGCTTCGAATCCCGGCCCAGGGTCACTATCTGTGTGGAGTTTGCGCACTCTCCCTGGGCAGGATTCTCCGACCCCCTGCTGGGTCGGAGAATCGCCGGGGGACGGCGTGAATCCCGCCCCCACCGTCTCCCGAAGTCTCCGGCACCAGAGATTCGGCGGGGGCGGGAATCGTGGCGCGCCTGTCAGTGGGCCCCCCCCCCCCCCCGGCGATTCTCCGGCCCGCGATGGGCTGAATTCCCGCCGCTATCATGCCGGTCCCGCCGGCGTGAATCAAATCACCTACCTTACCGGCGGGACCAGGTGGCGCGGGCGGGCTCCGGGGTCCTGGGGGGGGCGCGGGGCGATCTGGCCCTGGGGCATGCCCCCAGGGTGGCCTGGCCCACGATCGGGGCCCATCATTCGGTGGGCGGGCCTGTGCCATGGGGGCACTCTTTTCCTTCCGCCTTCGCCATGGTCTTCACCATGGTGGAGGCGGATGTGACCCCCTCCCTTGCACATGCGTGGGGATGACGTCAGCAGCCGCTGACGCTCCGGCGCATGCGCGGACTTCCGCCAGCCGGCGAAGTCCCTTCGGTCCCGGCTGGCATGGCGCCAAAGGCCGTTCCCGCCGGCCGGCGGGGCGCCAACCACTTCGGCGCGGGCCTAGCCCCTCAAGGTTTGGGCTTGGCCTCTAAAGGTGCGAAGACTTCCGCAGCTTTGGGGCGGCCCGACGCCGGAGTGGTTCACTCCACTCCACCCCGCCGGGATCCCCCGCCCCGCCAGGTAGGGGAGAATCCTGCCCTGTGTCTGCGTGGGTTTCACCCCCACAACCCAAAAATTTGTAGGTTATGTGGATTGACCATGCTAAATTGCCCCTTAATTGGAAAGGAAAGTATAGGGTACTCTAAATTTATGTTTAAAAAGTGATTGCAGGAGTTTGATAAGCAGCAAAGTGACATTGGGCGGGATTCTCCCCTACCCGCCGTGACGGAGGGTGCCGGCGTAGGGGAGTACCGCCAACCACTCAGGTTCCGGCCCTCCCCAAAGGCGGGGAATTCTCCCCACCTTTGTGGGCCAGCCCTGCGCCGGAGCGGTTTGCACCAGAAGACTGGCGCAAAAGACCGGCGCCCCCGGCAGCGGGGCTGGCCGAAAGGCTTTCGCCGGTCGGCGCATGCGCCGGCAGTGATGTCAGCGGCAGTGGCCGCTGACGTCGCTGCCGGCGCATGCGCGATGTGGGGTCCTCTTCCGCTTCAGCCATGGCGAAGGCCGTGGCGGCTGCAGAGGAGAAATAGTGCACACAGGGCACTGGCCCGGAGTCTGAGCGGGGGTCCTCGATCGCGGGCCAGGCCACCGTGGGGGCACCCCCCGGGGTTCGATCGCCCCCCCCCCCCCCCCGCCCCCCCCCCAGGACCCCGGGGCCCGCTCGCGCCGCTGATCCCGCCGTTCCAGAGGTGGTTCAAACCTCGGCGGCGGGAGAGGCCTCCCAGCGGCGGGACTTCGGCCCATCCGGGCCGGAGAATCACCGCAGGGGCCTCTCTGATCGGAGTGCGAGATTCCCGCCACCGCCACTTCCTGGGTGGCGGAGAATCTCTGCCACGGCGGGGGTGGGATTTTCGGCGGCCCCAGGCAATTCTCCGACCCTGCTGGGGGTCGGAGAATTTCGCCCATTATCTTTGACAAAGAGTATTCCAGACTCGAAACATTAGCTCTATTCTCTCTCCACAGATGCTGTCAGACATGCTGAGATCATTAAGCAATTTTTTGTTTTTATTAGTGCGTTTGCCCTGTTTGATTCAAAATGTTTTTTTTGCATTAAAGCCTTTTAAAGGCGGAAAAGGCTCCCTGTAGACCTGTACTTGGTCTGTGAATTGAAGAGATTCACTTACTCTCCAGCCTGATTCCACATCATCCATAATGATGGATTAAAAAAAAAATTCTTTATTCTCCTCCTTTTTCACATTTTCTCCCAAACTTACACCCACCAATAATAAACAATAATCAGTATCAAATATGTCAATCCCCATATCAATAACAACAATCCCATCCTCCCACCAAACCCCAAACAATAACCCGTATGTTCACGTAAACAAATGACAAAAAGGAATCAGGAATCACCCATAGTCACCATTAACACACACCGCCCCACTCCCCCCAACCCTCCCATCCACCCCCCCACCCCACACCCCCAACTAATGTTCGATGTTATCCAGTTCTTGAAAGTGCATAATGAATAACGCCCATGAATTGTCCTTCCCCTCAGTTCAAACTTAACCTTCTCAAGAGAGAAGAATTTGAACAAGTCCTCTGCCACGCCAGGCCACAGGGTGGAGAGGCTGCTCTCCATCCCATCAGGACCCACCTTTGGGCGATCAACGAGGCGAAGGCTACAACATCTGCCTCCGCACCCGTTTCCAACCCTGGCTGGTCCGACACCCCGAATATGGCCTCCCGGGGACCCGGGTCCAGTTTCACGTGCGCCACTTTAGAAATTACACTGAAAACAAACCTCCTTCCAGTAATGCTCGAGCTTTGGACAGGACCAAAACATATGAACGTAGTTAGCGCCCCCCCCCCCCCCTCCCCCCCGCAACGTTCACACACATCTTCTACTCCTTCAAAGAATCTTGCCCTCGTGAGGTGTGCTCTGTATACCACCTTCAGCTGTATCAGTCCCAACCTCGCGCACATGGTAGAGGCATTCACTCTCCGGAGCACCTCACAGCAGGACCCCTCCTCCATATCCTCTCCCAACTCTTCCTCCCACTTTACTTTGATCCCTTCCAGTGGTGCCTCCTCCTCTTCCAAAATAGCTCCGTAAGCCCCCTGACACTACCCCCTTCTCCAGTCCCCCTGTCATCAGCACCTCCTCCAGCAATGTGGAGGCCGGCTCCACCGGGAAGCTCTGTATATCTTTTCTGGAAAAATCTCGAACCTGCACGTATCTAAACATTCCCCCCTACCCCAGCCCATACTTCGCTTTCAGCTCCTTAAATTCTAGCTCCTGCAAACCGACCCCTAAGAAACAAATCTTTTAGTGTCTTAATCCCCTTCTCCTCCCATTTCCGAAAATTTCCATCCCACCTCCCTGGCTTAAATCTGTGGTTCCCCCGAATCGGCATTTCCCTTGACCCTGCCCCTAACCCGAAGTGTTGGCGAAACTGCCTCCAAATTCTCAATGAAGCTATTATTACTGGACTCCCCGAGTATTTCCCCGGGGCTATCGGGAGCGGCACTGTTGCTAGTGCTTTCAATCCCGACCTCCTGCACAAACTCTCCTCCATTCTGACCCACTGGGAATCAACCCCTCTGACCCAGCTCCGCACCTTCTCCACATTTGCCGCCCAGTAGTAATACATCAGGTTCGGGAGACCCAAACCCCCTGCCAGCCTTCCCCTCTGCAGTAGCACCTTTCTCACTCTGGCCACCTTCCCTCCCCATATGAACGACATAATCCTTCCCTCAATCTCTCTGAAAAAAAGCCTTTGGCAGGAAAATCGGCAGGCATTCAAAAATAAACAGAAATCGCGGCAACATGTTCATTTTAATCGCCTGTACCCAACCCGCCAGTGACAGAGGGAGACCATCCCACCTTGCCAGATCAGTTTTCAGTCTCCCCACCAAAGTAGAAATGTTGTACCTGCGGAGCACCCCCCCCCCCCCCCCCCACTCCTGGGCAACCTGCACCCCCAGGTACCTAAAGTGAGTCCCTGCCCTACGGAATGGTAGCCCCCCCACCCCTGCCCCCAACCCCGGCCGAGACATCACAAAATGCTCACTCTTGTCTAAATTTAGTTTGTACCCCGAGAAAGACCCAAACACTCGAAGCAGCTCCAATATTCCCCCTATCGACACACTCGGTTCTGACACGTATAACAGCAAGTCATCGACATATGAGGACACCCTATGCTCTATCTCCCCCCCCCCCCCCCGGCACTATTCCTTTCCATAATGATGGATTGACGAAACCGCATGCACAAAGCATATCTATTCAGTGTTGCTGTGAGTTATCCAGCCAAGGCACTCAATGTTTCTTTTCATCATCTACAAAAGATACGTCAAAGCCCCTGGTCTGAATGACATCTACCCACACACTATCACTATGATGACAGTATCATTTTGTTTGGTAAATGCAAACACTCTGTCACTTAGCAACAGAATGTTTGGCATGCAGCAAGCTGCTTTATATAATCGCTATTAGGCTAGTGCAATTGCCCTATGGACTGATTCCAGTCCAACATTATTACAAGCTGTGAAATAATCTTTCACATATTCACCTATTCATTTCCAGTAGAATGTTTATTTTGTCATAAAATTTACAAAAGTAAGAATCACTGTTTGATCTCCAGTGACATTTGTATAACTTGTGCTCTACGTGCAACTTTCCATTTATCTCAATCACTATTTAATTCCTCTCTATCTCGATCTTGGCACTGAGGGTACTTTGTTTTGCTGTCATTTGTGTCTGAATCAATGTCATAATCTTTACGCAAGTCTATACTTCATCCAGCCTCCTCTATTCTCTGCATATCATCCACTTGTATGTCAAAAGCAAAATACTGTGGATGCCAGGAATCTCAAGTGAAATCAGAAAATGATGTAAATACTCCGCTGGTCTGGCAGCATCTGTGGAGAAAGAAACAGAATTAACCATCCAGGTCTCTGATCTTTCATCAAAACTGCATTCAATTGACTGAAATGAGACTGAATGTCAGATGCTGCGTGTAATGAATGGACAATTCAATATTGTTCACCTGAGCTAAATATTCTGGTTCTTTATTTCTGCGTCTGTTTATGTTAGGATATATCTTTTTCTTATGTGAACCTTCTAGTCTGTAAACCCATAATGTACTCTATTTAATCTTCACTCGTTTTCAGTTTTTATTTTTTGCAATTCGCTTTTCTGTTTCGTTTTTCACTCTGATTTCCTGCAATTCCACTTCTGGTTGGCTTTCTGATGTCACTTTTTGTTCTAATTTCCTAACCCCAGCTCAGTGACCTGTGCTTGGAGGAAGGATGTGTCGCATTGCAGAAAGCAGAGAATAAGCAGGCTTAGGCAACTTGGCACGCAAACTTGGGTTGCAAAGTCAAGGGCAAAAAGACTGCATGAGCCATTTGAGACTTAATTGTGAGGCTGGTTCAGAATGGAAGGGAGAATTGGATCAGCGCAAACACAGAAGCTACGACTTTGATGCAAAGACCAGGCTTAGGGTAGAGAAGCCATTTGGCTCAGTCAAAGCAGGGAGGCTGAACAAGAAAGGGGGGGGGAGAATTAGAAAGCTAGAAATAATTGTAAAAATAGAACATTAACATAAAAGTGAAACAAAATTTTATAAATGGGACAAAAGTATTGGGCGACTAAAGATTTTTAAAACAACTACCTTCCTGTTGCATCAAATAAGTTGTTGGGGTGAGTTTGAACAGTGAAGGCAACCTGATCACAGGAACCAATACTGGGTTCTTACAGACCTAACACTCTGAATATTAATGGACCTGTACGTCTATATTAAGTTAATGGCTTTGACAATTTGGCGAGTGAAGCAGAAGTGAAGTTGACCTCTTAACAAAAATACATTTCCTTAGAATTAAATTAGATTTTTGACGGTGAATATATTAAAGGAATGTAGCAGACATATCCAATTATAAAATGCAATCTTTACTAAAATACATGATTGGAATGTTGAGCACTGGGTCTCGTGAAGGAAAATATTCTTTACTGTGGAAGATTAAAAGAGCATCATTTTCAGAATATGTATCATACAGCTGCGTATACGGCAGCACCTGCTATCGGTCATATGTACCCATTTTGTAAAATTTTAAATCCATTTGTAAAGTTATTTTATTTCCCCCTAGGTCCACCCTTTCCCTAACAAACATTACTGCCCCCAGGATAAGTAGCTGCTCTACTGCCCAGTCCCTCATGACATGCCTTTAATAGATTGTTCAAGTTTGTGCAAGGTCAGCTTGTTGACTTATTTTACAATTTTCCCTGTGTGGCAAGGATTTCCGCCCTCTGCTTGACACCTTCTCTAAGGATTTCATTAATATTTGGGTAATGCAATTCCTTGCAATCCTACTCCTTGCCGTAATGCATCCGTACCAGAATATTTGTGCGGCAGTGTCTTAGAAATGTTCAATAGTTGTGGGCATCATTGGCAAAGTTGGAACTGATCGTCCTCCCCTAACTTCCCCGAGAAAGCTCCTTGATGCAACTGATTGTCTTGTTAATTCTCTTCAGACAGCAGTTAAATGTTAACGACATTGGCATGGAACTTGAAGGGAAGGTGGTGGTGCGGTAGTAATTGCACACTTACCATATCCCCTCTCTCTCCCTCATCCACCATGGGGGCTGTTTCCCGATTTTTGAAACCACAAGTGAAACTCGCCGTTGACAACTTCTGCCGGCAGGGGAGGAGCATCGTGGAAGCATCAGAGAATAATGGTATTGGAATAGGAAACAAAGGGCTCAACTAATGTTTCAAGTACATGGGCCCAATATGGGGGCTGGTTTAGCTCAGTGGGCTAGACATCTGGTTTGTGATGCAGAACAAGGCCAGCAGCTCAGGTTCAATTCCCGTACCAGCTGACATTTCAGAATTCTCCCTCTGTATACCCACAGTAACTTCATTGCAGTGTTAATGTAAGCCTACTTGTGACAATAAAGATTATTTATTTAAATATTATCATGGGGCAACTTGTGGAAAACATTTTCAATGAATAACTCAGGAATATAAGCTCTTCTCATTATTGGTGACCATGACAGCTATTATTGAGTGTTGTTTAAAAAAGAACCATCTGGTTCATCAATGTCCTTTAGGGAAGGAAATCTGCCGTCCTTACCTGATCTGGCCTACATGTGGCTCCAGGTCTCCAGCAATGTTGTTGACTCTTAATTGCTCTCTGCAATGGCTGAGCACTGAATGCTAGTGATGCCCATGAAAGAATAAAGGAACGCATTGGCCAGACAGGGAAAGAATGGCAAATTTCCTTCCCTCTAGGTCGTTGGTGAACCAAATTCAAGGCCATTGAAGCCTCTTGATTTATTTTTAAAGATGTATTAAAGTTTTCAAACTGGAGAGGTGGGATTTGAATCGCCCTTTCCTGGATTATTTGTTGAGGCTCCTGAATTACAAGTTCCGTCTATTCTATAATTTATTTAAAATCCCCATGAAATGTTTAAACTGCATATGTTATATTTTGTGGTCAATTCTTACATAGAAATAGAATTGTACAGAGAAACCTCTACATTTCAAGGTATAAAGATTGCAACAAAAAGCAGACTAGAATCAATAACTGCTCACAATGCATTCAGGAGAATTTTCTTTAGGTTGAAAGGCATGCCAAAATAAATACTAATTATATCCCATGCAGCTTTAAAGCTCCAGAATTTCCAAGACATTTTCTACAGGCAAATGTGAAAATAGTTTTAAATCAAACATGTCAGAATCCTATTTGATTAGAATCTGAGAGATATTCAGCCCAGACCACCGAGGCCCACAAGCTGAGGAAAATGTTCATAGAATCATAGAATTTACAGTGCAGAAGGAGGCCATTCGGCCTAAAGAGTCTGCACCGGCTCCTGGAAAGAGCAACCCACTTAAGCCCCACAACTCCACCCTACCCCCGTAACCCAGTAACCCCACCTAATTTTTTTTGGACACTAAGGGCAATTTAGCATGGCCAATCCACCTAACCTGCACATCTTTGGACTGTGGGAGGAAACCGGAGCACCCGGAGGAAACCCACGCACACACGGGGAGGATGTGCAGACTCTGCACAGACAGTGACCCAAGCCAGAAATCGAACCTGGGAACCTGGCGTTGAAGCAATCGTGCTAACCACTGCGTTACCGTGCTGCCCCATGTTAAATTTGGAGAAGGACCTGAGGGGCAGCACGGTGGCATTGTGGATAGCACAATCGCTTCACAGCTCCAGGGTCCCAGGTTCGCTTTCCGGCTTGGGTCACTGTCTGTGCGGAGTCTGCACGTCCTCCCCGTGTGTGCGTGGGTTTCCTCCGGGTGCTCCGGTTTCCTCCCAAAGTCCAAAGATGTGCGGGTTAGGTGGATTGGCCACGATAAATTGCCCTTAGTGTCCAAAATTGCCCTTAGTGTTGGGTGGGGTTACTGGGTTATGGGGATAGGGTGGAGGTGTTGACCTTGGGTAGGGCGTAGGGTGGTCTTTCCAAGAGCCGGTGCAGACTCGATGGGCCGATTGGCCTCCTTCTGCACTGTAAATTCTATGATGATCTATGATGAGTTCAATCTTGGTCCCGGGTCACTGTCCGTGTGGAATTTGTACATTCTCCCCGAGTCTGCATGGGTCTCACCCCCACAACCCAAAAACGATGTGGAGGGTAGGTGAATTGGCCATGCTAAATTGCCCCTTAATTGGAAAAGGTGTAAATAAAAATGTGAAATTTGGCGGATGTTGGGGGGGTAGATTTCACATGGTCCGGGGCAAACTTGAGGGGGTGAAGGTGGTCCTAGTGGACGTTTATGCTCTAAACTGGGATGATGTAGATTTCATCAAAAGGCTGCTGGGGAAAATCCCCGACTTGGATTCGCACAAGTTGATTATGGGTGGGGACTTTAATACAGTCCTCGACCCCGACCTGGACCGGTCGTGCTCCAGAACGGGCAGGGTCCCGGCAATTGCAAGAGAACTGAGAGGGTTCATGGAACAAATGGGGGGGGGGGACCCCTGGAGAATCAGCCGGCCGACAGGGAAGGAGTTCTCATTCCATTCCCATGTTCACAAGGTTTATTCTCGTATTGACTTCTTTATTATGAGTAGGGACTGTTTGGAGGGGGTGAGAGATACAGAATACTCGGCGATTACTATTTCAGACCACGCTCCACATTGGGTCGACCTGCTGGTCTGCAAAGAAAGTTACCAGCGCCCACAATGGAGGTTAGAGGTGGGATTGTTGGCAGAGGAGAGGGTGTGTGAGAGAGCGGGGAAATGCATGCAGGACTACCTGCAGGTCAACGATACAGGGGAAGTCTCAGCAGCGGTGCTCTGGGAGGCTCTGAAGGAGGTGGTGAGAGGGGAACTGATCTCAATCCGAGCCCATAGGGACAGAACGGATAGGGCGGAGATGGACAGACTGGTGCAGGAGATGACGCGGACAGATAGGGAATATGCGGACTCCCCGAGGGCAGAGCTACTTCGGGAACGACGGAGACTGCAGGCGGAGCTGGGAGCGCTATCCACTGGGAAGGCTGTAGAGCAACTCAGAAAGGCCAGGGGCGCGGTGTATGAGTATGGGGAGAAAGCCAGCAGAGTGCTTGCACAGCAACTTAGGAAGAGGGAGGTGGCCAGGGAGATAGGGACGGTAGTGGACGGGGCAGGAAACCAGGTGGGTGACCCGGCAGGACTGGACAGGGTATTCAGGGACTTCTACAGTAAGCTGTATACCTCGGAACCCCCCACGGGGCCGGAGGGGATGAGGCGCTTCTTAGATGGGCTGACCTTCCCAAAGGTGGGCAGAGGGATGGTAGAGGGGCTGGGGGCCACAATTAGAGCTGAAGAAGTAATGGGGGGCCTGAAGGCCATGCAGTCGGGTAAAGCCCCGGGCCGGATGGGTATCCAGTGGAGTTCTACAAAACGTTTGCGGGTATACTGGGGCCGGTGCTGGTTAGGGTGTTTAACGAGGCGAGGGACAATGGGCTGCTACCCCCGACGATGTTGTAAGCCACCATCTCACTGATATTAAAACGGGATAAGGATCTGGAGGTCTGTGGGTCCTATAGGCCAATCTCCCTGATTAATGTAGACGCTAAACTGCTGGCCAAGATCCTGGCATCCAGAATCGAAGACTGCGTACCGGACATGATTGTGGAGGACCAAACGGGATTTGTTAAGGGCAGGCAGCTAGTAGCCAATCTAAGAAGGCTACTCAATGTGATTATGATGGCCCCGGAGGGCAGAGAGGTGGAGGTAGTGGTGGCAATGGATGCTGAAAAGGCTTTTGACCGGGTGGAGTGGGACTATTTATGGGAGGTGCTGGGACAGTTTGGGTTTGGAGAGGGCTTTGTGGACTGGGTTAAACTGCTATATCAGGCCCCGGAGGCTAGTGTAAGGATGAACAGGATGACATCTGAGTATTTTAGACTACACCGCGGGACAAGACAGGGATGCCCCCTCTCTCCACTGCTGTTTGCGTTGGCCATAGAACCGCTGGCAATTGCTCTGAGAGCGGCAAGGGGATGGAAGGGAATGGTCAGGGGGGGATAGAACACAAGGTCTCGCTCTACGCAGATGACCTGCTTTTGTATGTGTCAGATCCAGCGGCAGGGATGGACAGGATTATGGAAATCCTAAGGGAGTTTGGCCGGTTTTCGGGCTATAAGCTGAACATGGCAAAAAGCGAGATCTTTGTGGTGCAGGCGAGGGGTCAGGAGAATCGCAGAGGGAGCTACCATTTAGGCTGGTTGGGGAAAGTTTTAGGTATCTAGGGATACAAGTGACGCGCGACTGAGGTAAGATGCATAAGTTAAACTTGTCCAGGTTGTTGGAGCAAATGAAGAGCGAGTTTCGGAGGTGGGATGCACTCCCGCTGTCACTAGCGGGGAGAGTACAGACGGTGAAGATGACGATCCTCCCGAAATTCCTGTTTATTTTTCAGTGGCTCCCTATTTTCATTCCGCGGTCCTTCTTTAAAAGAATCAATAAAATCATCCTGGGATTTGTTTGGGCGGGAAGTCCCCGTGGGTAAAGAGGGGGATGCTGGAACGGACCTGTAGCGAGGGGGGCTCTGGCGTTGCCGAACCTCAGCAACTACTACTGGGCGACTAACATAGCCATGATAAGGAAATGGATGGTGGGTACGGGGTCGGTTTGGGAGCGGGTGGAGGCTGCTTCATGCAGGGGCACCAGCTTGGCAGCCCTGGTCACAGCTCCCCTGCCACTCCCGCTGGCCAGATACTCCACCAGCCCTGTAGTGGTGGCGGCTCTGCGGATTTGGGGCCAATGGAGGAAGCATGCGGGGAAGTGGGAGCGTCGGTCTGGTCCCCAATATGTGACAACCACCGATTTGTCCCGGGGAAGATGGATGGCGGGTTTCGAGCGTGGCGGCGGGCGGGGGTGGGAAGGATGGGCAACTTGTTCCTGGAAGGGATCTTCACGAACATGAGGGCGCTGGAGGAGAAGTTTGGGCTGGCGAGGGGGAATGACTTTCGGTACTTGCAGGTGCAAGATTTCTACACCTTCCACCAAGGGGGATCCAGGACAGGATGATTTCCAGGGGTGAGGTAGGAGAGGGGAGAGTCTCAGATATTTATAAGGAGCTTATGGGAGCGGAGGACACAGGGACCGAGGAACTGAAACTTAAGTGGGAGGAGGAGCTTGGTGGGGAGTTGGAGGGAGGCGTATGGGCAGACGCTCTGAGGAGGGTAAATGCAACCGCAACATGTGCCAGGCTCGGCCTGATTCAGTTCAAGGTGGTTCACTGGGCCCACATGACGGTGGCCCGGATGAGCAAATTCTTTGGGCTGGAGAACAAGTGTGCTGGATGTGGGGGAGGACCAGTGAACCATGTCCACATGTTCTGGGCGTGTCCAAAACTCAGGGGATACTGGCAGGGATTTGCGGACATCATATCCCGGGTATTGAAAACAAGAGTGGCGATGAGTCCAGAGGTGGCGATTTTTGGGGTGTCGGAAGACCCGGGAGTACGGGAGGGGATAGAGGCCGACGTTGTGGCCTTTGTTTCCCTGATAGCCCGGCGACGAATACTGTTGGCCTGGAGGGACTCAAAGCCCCCAAGGACCGAAGTATGGCTGTCGGACATGGCAAGCTTTCTTGGCTTGGAAAAAATCAAGTTCGCCTTACGAGGATCACTATCGGGGTTCGCCCGGAGATGGCAACCATTCATTGACCTCTTCGCGGGGAACTAATCGTCAGCGGAGGGGGGGTGTAGAATAGTGTTGAGTAGGGGGGAAGAATAGGCGGGTCTATCTGCGAGAGTGGTACTGTTATTTGCACTATGTTTGTTGTAATTGGTATCTGCACACTAATGTATATTGTTACTGTTTACAATGCCAAAAATACCTCAATATGAATGTTAAAAAAAAAGTGAACTTTGGAGTAACAAGAACTCTTTTTTTTCCTCAGTTGTACACCAGTGCCTGCTGGATTCCATTTAGGGTTATTCTAAAGTTTCTTTCATGTTAGATGATGTTCTGCAGTTCTTCCTGTTCCAGAGTGTAGTGAGCCTTTGGAATGTGTTTTTGTTTTGCCCTCTGTGTGGCTCCATGGTTCTTGGCTGAGGCAGAGATCGCATCATATAGAAGGTGAGTGGATTAATAGTTAACATATATATGATCAGTGTGACCTCTTGGACTGGATTTGATTGCGTGAAGTGGAAGAAGAGGAATTTTCCAGAGTTCCTTTGGAACATAGGAGAAGGCCATTCAGCCCCTCAAGCTGACACTGCCAATTTTTTAGATCATGGCTGATCTTCCACCTCAACAACATCTTCCCGAATTACCCCGGATCCCTTAATGCCATTGATATCAAGAAATCCATCAACCTCTGTTTTCAACATACTCAATGTCTGAACTTCCACAGTCCTGTGAGGGTAAAGGATGACATAGATTCACCACCCTCTGACTGAAGGAATTCCTCCTCATCTCGGTCCCAAGCCGCCTACCTCTTATTCTGAGACTGGCTTCTGGTTCCAGACTCCTGCCTAACTCAGGGGAATCAGCTCTCCCACATCTACCATGTTGAGCTTGTAAAAAATTTGTACGCGTCATTTCTCGTTCTTCTAAACTCTGGCGAAAACAGGCCCAGTCTCCTCAATCTTTCCTCGTAGGACAGTCCCACCATTTCCGGGATTAGTCTGGTGAAATGTTGTATCTGCAAAATCTCAGATACTTCGACCAGTGTATTCATTAAAAGTTTTACCCAGGTTCTCTTATTTGGGAGATGAAGAAAGGACAAAACAGGTTTAACGCAAATTTATTCACAATTCTCTCACTCAGCAAAGTATACCTCAGACGCACAGCTGAGCTCCAGGTATTTTGCGCACTTAGTGAAGGAGGCTGGTGAGGCTACGGTCACTCGATGTGGATATCTTCTCTGGTTGTCTCTGGGGTACTCCCAGGTTATCGCTAAAGATCTGTTCCGATATTCCTTCCTTTTTACTGGTCTGCTAGCATTGAGTCATAGGTACACGCCCACAACTGTCCTTTGTCCCATCCAGACCCCAACTCGTTAATGGGGAAAACAGGATGATTCAACAAAGACCCATTGTCCTCTGAAACACCCTCGTCTGACTAGCTAATAGCCCATTATAGAGACTGATGGCTTCTTTTGTCTGTTCTTCATTCGGCTGCAAAGTTGGTCTGGAAATTTGTTATATATTCATAAAATGGCCTTATTCTTTTGTGTTAACGCGAGTGAATAGTCACAAAGTCCATACAAGTAATGCGTTTATGTGTTCAGCTGCATACTCTAGCAGATGGCCAGTATCATTCACCTAGGGCCTCATGTAGAAGTTTCTGTTCCTGGCCAATGTGTATCTTCTCAGCCCATTTGCACAGAATGTTTCTTGCACTCCCTCTATGATACGTATATTCTCCCTTCATTGACCACAGGGCTATTCCCCCCCCCCCCCCCCCCCCCCCCCCTCTATTTAGCTCTGGCTGGGTGCTGCGTGCTGATGGTGGGCAGTGGTGGAAATGTCAATACCTGATGCTGCATTATGAGTCTGAGACAGGCTTGATGAACCATATTCTTCCTGTCCATCATTGTTTAATGTTCATAAATACAAGTCCTGGATGGCACCGGCCAACCTTCTGCCCCTAATGTGTTTGGAATGGTAACCTTCTATTGCTAACTTGCTAACAATCTGAAAGGTATTGTTGCATAATAACTCAATTGGGCTTAACTTTTGAATGTTACGAGCACTGTATGAATTGATATTTCACACATCCCAAATAATAATAAATCCAGAATTTGAACCAGGAAGACTTGGACCAGGCATTATACTGGTGGGCTGTCCCCCATCCTGAGAGATAGATCCCATATAGTCTGAGAGTGCTCCTTCTTTCTGTTTCCATATGGAATCAGCAGACCATTTTGTAAAGGTTATAGTTATACTATACAGTTTCCCTTACTTTACAAAATATATTCAGGCACGACACTGAAATTGGAAAACTTTTAAGTCAATTTTCTTATAAATGAAGTGGTGTTAGGTGACCAATGCACTGTTTTCATCAACACAGAGTTCCCATAAAATTGCTACTGCGTAATAATATGCCACATGAGACTGATCAATTTGACCGTAAAATACTCATTTTCAGAAGCCAAATGACTTTCTAATCCTCAAATATGTTGGACAAGAGACGTAAACTCATTACTATCCATGAGTAATGAGCAATATGGCATTGCCTGCCATATTGTGACAGGTGAACATTTGGACATCCACAGCCTATATGAGGATCTGGGAGGTGCTGGAACGCATTTCCCAGTTTCGTATTCAAACCAATGCTGCTGACATCTGACCTCCTCTCCTCACACTCCACATTCAACACCCACACTGATTGTAACTTTCACCCTCCCTAATCTCTGTCGCTAACACCCCCAACTCCTGATTGTCTCCTGCTCCGCTTCGCTTCTCTCCTGTGCTGAATATTTGCCCACTTTTTACCCGTGGTTCTTGGTTAAGTATCAATTTGGCTAAAGATGTATGGTGAATCATTACAAAGTTGCAGTGGTTGTAATATTAGACTAGCAGCCACAGGGATTGGTAGGTCATAACCCAACCCAACGCTGGTAACCCGTGGACTTATTTATTGATTGATTCATGGGATGTGGGTGCTGCTGAAAAGGCCAGCCATTCTTCATCCATTATTATCCCTGATAGATAATCTGTTAAGTGTCAGAGACACTTTAAAAGGTGTCTGCAAACAACATACTTGTCTGTATTTTGATTCAGAATAACTCAGCAGCAAAGCCTTTTGACTTAAAAGTAAACAATTTAATTTAGTTTAGTTTACTCCATTTCTCTGTAAGTTACTTCAGGAAAGGTGAAGTTACTAACACATACACCCCAGAGAGATTAGTCACCGAGCAAGATAAAACAATGCCCAGAAAATTGAATCGACTCAGTCTATATTCGCTGTATTATGCATCCGCAAGGAGCACGGCGAATCTCGTAGTGGGGCGGGCAAAAGGTCGCCCCGCACCCCCCATTCATAACCTCATTGGGATCAAAGGTCCCCATGTCATATTTCAACAACACCTGGGCAACCATTCAACAACACCTGGGCAGCACGGTAGCATAGTGATTAGCACAAATGCTTCACAGCTCCAGGGTCCCAGGTTCGATTCCCGGCTGGGTCACTGTCTGTGTGGAATCTGTGCGTTTTCCCTGTGTCTGCATGAGTTTTCTCCGGGTGTTCCGGTTTCCTCCCACAGTCCAAAGATGTGCAGGTTAGGTGGATTGGCCATGCTAAATTGCCCTTAGTGTCCAAAATTGCCCTTCGTGTTGGGTGGGGTTACTGGGTTATGGGGATGGGGTGGATGTGTGGGCTTGGGTAGGGTGCTCTTTCCAAGAGCCGGTGCAGACTCGATGGCTTCCAATTAAAGGACATCCTGGAGGGTCAGTGATGGGTGTTCCTCCCGTTTATACATTAATGCTATGGAGACATTGCTCTTTGACCAAGGTGATGAGAACCATGCGCAAGAAGCCTGACTGTTACACTACTTTTGCGACTCCATAGAGAGTATCACCTTGGCCTATAGAATACAACTTGGCAGTTATGACCATTCACCCGGGAGGATGTAGGCTTGGAGCCACGATTGGTTGTTGTCCACCAGTCGTGTCCCATGGAGGCATCCAGCTCCCTTCCTCCTCCATTCATCCCTGTTTCTGACTGAAGCTGATGGCAAATGGCACAGACCGAATGGTAGCTCCACACCTTGTTGGGACCTCAATGTTATGAGCCCCATGAGCCAAGGGCAAACCTAGTACCTTTTGGGCTTCCCCATAGAGAGGAGAATGCAACTGAGCACGGTTGCCATCCAGTTGCCTCATAATTATTGGGGTGCCCCTTTAGCCGCCCACCTTTAACTCCACCCACCCGAACAGACTGGCCTCCTGCCTCGAGGAATCTCACTTACTGAGTAACTGTGCGATTATGGACAGATTTGAAAAATGGCCCACGTCACCTTCCAAACTTGGTCCACCATCTTTTACCCTCCCTATGTCACCCACCAACTTCCCCTCATCACCATTGAACACCCAGCGTCACCAGTCCTGCCCCCTTCGTCACCATTGAGCCTCCCCTGTTACCCTGGACCCTACTACAATCTGCCTGCATATACTTTCCCGCCTCTCAGAGCCAACATCCATTACTGGGTCCCCATGCCCACCCTGACCCTGCCTCCCCCCACCCTCACTTGTCTAGTGAGCCTCCGTGACCTCCACCTATGAGCCCGTCACCTACAAAGCTCTCACCCTGGGCAAACCACCCTACTGCATCCCACTCCCCCCTCAGATTTTGACTGTTCACTCCTATTACCAGCATCCAGGGTTCACTAAGGAACTATCCACCGCCTTTCCCAGACGCTCTTCCCCCAACCTCCCCAGACTCTCTCCTCTTCCCTTCCCCAAACACTCACCTCCCTTCCCATCCTAACCTGCCTCTCGTGCCCATCCTTCACTCCACCCTCCAGCATTCATCTGCCCTCCCGTGTCCAGTCTTGGGGCAGCTTTTGCCAACGGCACTCAATATATGAGTGAAGTTACGTGAGGTCACCAAAACGTCCAGGGCAGCATTGACTGATGTTAAAAGTCATGGAGGGAGTGAAGCTCGCCAGGTGCATGAAGCTTATGCACAGTTGTAAAACTGAATGTTCTAAATTCTCGCTACTGAGGAACTTAATTTGGAGGCAAAACTTAATTTCGGTGAGGCGGTCTTTTTGCACGAGATGCTAACGCACGCAAATGGGATTCCCGACATTGTTTATCAGGAAGCGCGATTCACCTTTAATCCACCTTGAAGTACCAGTGGGCAGCACGGTAGCATAGCGGTTAGCACTATGGCTTCACAGCGCCAGGGCCCCAGGTTCGATTCCCGGCTTGGGTCACTGCCTGTGCGGAGTCTGCTCGTTCTCCTTGTGTCTGCGTGGGTTTCCTCTGGGTTCTCCCGAAAGACATGCTGTTAGGTGATTCCGACGTTCTGAATTCTCCCTCTGTGTACCCGAACAGGTGCCGGAATGTGGCGACTAGGGACGTTTCACAGTAACTTAACTGCAGTGTTGATGTAAGCCTACTTGTGGCTATAAAGACTATAAATTAAAAAAATTCAGGAGAACAGAATTCAAACAGTTTATCCCACTATCACGAAACAGATGTCTTGTCTCATGCCGAATTAAGTATCCCGCCTGCCATGGTTGCTGCTGCTGGGCGGGGGTGGGGGGGGGGGGGAAGGAACAGTAGATTCTGTCCTTTGTTATCCCCTGGATGAGACCACAGTAAACAGAAATTAAAAGAAACGTGGTCTTTTGTCCACTCTGAAGGTAACCACAGTCTGATCCATAAATCTGTCCGGCAACTTGGGGCCATTTTGAGAAAAGTCTTTAAATTCAGCCCAATGTTTAAAGTTGTGACTTTCAGAGCAGTTTTCTGAATGTTTGTACTATCGTATCTGAGCATCAAAAAATAAATGATTCAGGATGAGGGACAAAAATTATAAACCGGGGAGAACTCCCTTTGCCCGCTTTCAAATAGTACCAGGAAGTCTTTAATACCCACCACGGAATTCTACTTATTCCTGATTGCTTACTTACAATTCTTCATCAAACATTTCAATTCATTATTCCTGACACCCTACGTCACTTCAACAATTTCCAGTTTCCTGGCATTCCTCTCCACTATGGACATCTAGTCCCTCTATACCATCAATCCCCGCCTGGACAGTCTGAGGGTTTTCAACTTCTTCCTTGAACAGAGCCCAAACAGACCCCACCCACCAACACTGTCTTACGTCTGCTGGACCTGTTCTCTCTTGAACAATTTCTCCTCTAACTTGTCACACTCCCTCCAAATAAACAGTGTGGCAATGGGCACCCGTCTGGGTCTGAGTTATGCATATCATTTTGTGAGGTATGTGGAACATTCTATGTTCCAGACCTACTCAGGCTCTCTCCCACAACTCTTCTTTTTCCTGGTACATCAATGACTGCATTGGTGCTGCACCCTATTCTCATTCGGAACTGGAAAAATTCAATCATTTTGCTTTCAATTTCCACCCTTCCCTCACCTTCACGTGGTTCGCCTCCAAAACCTCCCTTCCCTTCCCTGCCTTGACTTCACTGTCTCAATATCTGGGGTTAGACTGTCGACTAATATTTATTGCGTACTGACTCCCTCAGCAACCACGCCTACACCCCCTCACACCCTACACCCTGTAAGGACTCCATTCCATTATCTCGGTTTCTCTGTCTCTCTCCATCATATCTGTTCTGATGATACTACCCTTCCACAATGGTGCTTCTGAAGTCTTCCTGTTGCCTCAACTGATGATTCCAACACCACCCCCATCCCCCGCCCCCAATTGTGATTGACAGGGCCACCAATTGTGTCTGACCCATTTTATGCACTTCTGCCCTCCCCCCTTCCCTTCCCTCCCAGAACCATGACAGGTGTCCTCTTGTCCTCATTTTCCACTTCCCCAGCCTCCATATTCAAAGGATCAACCTCCGCTATTTTCACCACCTCCTGCATAATGCTACCACCAAACAAGTCTTCTTATCCCTTCTCAACATTCCGAAGGGACAATTCCTTCCTGGCTGGCTCCTCTAACATGCCCAACACTTCATCCCCCTCAGACACGACCTTCCCATGTAATCACGGGAGGTGTAACACATACACCTCCCACCTCCTCTTTTTCACTGCCTTGGCTCCAAATATTCCTCCCAGATGAAACAGCAATTTACTTGTATGTCTTTTCAGTTTATTGGGCTCTCTGCTCACAATGCTTCTCCACTACACTGGGGAGATCAAAATGCAGAATCATAGAATTTACAGTGCAGAAGGAGGCCATTCGGCTCATCGAGTCTGCATCGGCTCTTGGAAATAGCACCCTACCCAAGCCCACACGTCCACCCTATCCCCGTAACCCAGTAACCCCACTCAATCAACACTAAGGGCAATTTTGGACACTAAGGGCAATTTAGCATGGCCAATCCACCTAGCCTGCACATCTTTGGACTGTGGGAGGAAACCGGAGCACCCGGAAGAAACCCATGTACACGCGGGGAGAACATGCAGACAGCGACCCAGCCGGGAATCGAACCTGGGACCCTGGAGCTGTGAAGCAATTGTGCTAACCACCATGCTGCCATGCTGTGTGGCCACTTGGGAAAACCACCACTCAGTCGACAAGCGTGATCTTGACCTCCCAGTCACTTACCATTCCAATTCAACATCTGCCCTCGACCTGCTGCGATGTTCCAGTGAAGCCAACACAAGCTAGAGTTACGGCACCTCATCTTCTGATTAGACATTTCACAGACTTCTGGACTCGACACTAAGTTCAAAGCTTCAGACCGTGAATCCTGTCCTCCAGTTTGAATTTTTTTTTGCCGAGTGCTAGACAGTATCTTGTTTTGCTTTCAAACTGAATTGACCTGACCTTTGTTCTGCGATGAACACCTATTCTTGTCCTATGCTTTGTTTCTTTACCATTCCCACTCCCTTTGCCTCTTATTCCATGACAGATTTGGTACTTAATCTCCCCCATCCCCTAACACATACCTAACCTTCCCTTTTGTTCCACCTGACCCCCACCCATTTTTCAACAGCATACACCCTAGCACATTTCTACCTCTCCTCAGTTCCAAAGAAGAGTCACATTTGACTGGAATCACTGGGTGCGATTTTCTGGCCTCCCCATGGCTTATTCCTCAGTGGTGGAAGGTGGGCTGCCATTGGCTGGCGGTGGGATCTCTGGTTGTGCCGCTGTCAATGGGATTTCCCGAGGGTGTCAGAATGGTTAGCACTGCTACCTCATGGCGCTGAAGACCCATGTTCAATCTCGGCCCTGGGTCACTGTCTGTGTGGAGTTTGCACATTCTCCCTGTGTTTGCGTGGGCCTCACCCCCACAACATCTGTAGGGTAGGTGGATTGGCCATGCTTAATTGCCCCTTAATTGGAAAAATTGGAGGGCCACGAAGAATCCAGCCTGACTTGAAGGATAGAAAGAAATAACATTTATTTACAATAAAATATATATATAACGGTAGCAGCAACTCCTTTGCTGCTCCTCTCCTCTCTAGCTGGTTCCAAACTGGCCAGCTTTATTTATGCAGGAAATCTGCTAATGATTTCTTCACCCCCTCATTGGGGAAGCTCATACTCCCAAAGGATTGTGGGATTGCCATTAGTCCCCAGCCAATGGTAAGCAGACAGGTTATAACATCCCTCCCCAAAGTTCAAGGAATCCACCGAAGACCCTGGTGAAGGAGGGCGTCGGACTCGTTTTGCCGCTGGATCGGGCGGCGTGTAACGAGACGGAGAACGGCGCTTCCATGATGAACGGCGTAACGGTTGTACATCCACGGCCCGTGGGCCCAAGGATTCCCCCTCTGAGGCGTCCTGTGTCTCCATCTCGGAGTTGGAGTCCGCTGCCTCCATCATCTCGGCATCTCTATCTCCACGCGGTTCTGCAACGATTTGCGGAGGCTTTGAGTGCGGCACTAGAGGAAGATTGAGGAATACTTTCCACTGTGTCTGGTCTCTGTGGCTGTAGAAATGAGCTCCGGGGGCGCGGAATCTTTGGAAGGGAAGGTCTTCTGGACCGTACGTGGTCTACATGCTTGTGCTGGAGACGCCCCTGGGCTTGTACCTGGTAAGAGATAGGGCCCGTTTGGCGAAAGATTACGCCAGGGACCACTGGACACCACCAGCAAAATTCCGAACGAACACTGGGTCACTGGGCGCAAACTGCCGAATCGGCCTATGCCGAGAAAAACCATGTCCCTGCCGTTCTTGTGTGCAGTGTACTTTTGCGCCAATGTCCGGGAAAACCATGCTAAGGCGGGTGCGAAGTCTCCGGCCCATTAAAAGTTCCGTGGGAGCTACCCCAGTCACCGCATGTGGGGTAGTCCTACATGAAAACAAAAGCGAGCCAGTCTTGTGTCCATCGACCCGGAAGACTGCTTCTTTAGGCCTCGCTCCGCCAACCCATTTGTAGCCGGGTAGTATGGGGCGGTGCGGATATGGCGTATGCCGTTCATCTTCATGAACCTTGCAAACACCTCACTTGTGAGGTGAGTCCGTTTCCATGACCGTTGTCCATGACCAACACCTCGGGGAGGCCATGCGTACTGAAAGACAAACGCATCTTCTCGATTGGTGTGCAGGACGTTGTGCCTATCACCTTATGCACCTCTAACCATTTAGACTGGGCATCGATTAGTAGAAGGAACATGGATCCTTGAAAAGGGCCGGCGAAATCCGCATGCAAGCGCGCCCAAGGCCACCCTGGCCATTCCCAGTGATGTAGGGGCATGGCTGGCGGAAGCTGCTGATGCTCCTGGCAAATGGAGCAGTTTTGGGCCACCTTCTCAATGTCAGTGTCAAGGCCTGGCCACCAGACATAACTCCAGGCCAACATTTTCATTTTGGTCACACACGGATGCCCATTGTGCAAGTCTCTTAGTATCAACTCCTGTCTTTTTTCCGGGACAATCACACGCATCTCCCACAAAAGGATGCCGTCTTCCATGCTAAATTCTGACAGCTTGGAGGAAAATGCCCGCAACTCGCCTGTCTATCTTGCCCACCATACAGGACTATGTGGCGAACCTTTGACAGGACTGGCTCCGTCTGGGTCCACTCACGGATCTGTGATGTCGTGACAGGCAAGGTGTCCATACAATTTAGGGTTGCAACCACCTCAACAGTCGTGGGGGTCGACATGGGGCCGGTCGATAAAGGCAATCGGCTCAGTGCGTCAGCATTCGCTATCTGAGTTCCTGGTTTGTGCTCCTTAGAATACTCGTAAGCAGCGAGCAATAAAGCCCAGCTCTGGATCCGTGCGGAAGCAATGGGCGGTATTGGCTTATCCTCTTGGAAAAGTCCCAGCAGAGGCTCATGATCAGTCACGATAGTGAAGTGGCGGCCATACACGTACTGGTATAAGCGTTTCACCGCAAAGACCACCGCTAGGCCCTCCTTCTCAATCTGTGTGTACTTCTTTTCCGCTGCAGTCAATGTGCGGGAGACGAAAGCTATCGGCCGTTCGGCCCCGTTCTCCATCTTGTCGGACAGGACGGCCCCAATACCATACGGCGATGCATCACATGTGATGAGCAAAGGCTTTCCAGGATGACAGTGGGTTAGTAACCCAGACGACGACAATTGTTGTTTTACCCGCCGTAAAGCGGTTTCTCGCGGCTGACCCAAAAGCCAGGTGTGATTCTTCTTTAGCAGAAGGTGCAACGGGGCCAGCGTAGTTGCCAGATTGGGGAGGAACTTCCCGTAATAGTTTACGAGGCCGAGAAAAGAATGAAGATGCGAAGTGTCAGTCGGGGCGGGGGCCTGTTGAATCGCGCGCACCTTCTCTGCGACGGGGTGCAAACCTTTGCGGTCCACCCGATAACCCAGGTAGACTACTTCCTTCACCTGAAAAACACACTTTGTGCGACGTATACGGACTCCAGCCTTTGAAAAGCGTCTAAGGACAGCCTCCAAATTTTCCAAATGTTCCTGCTCTGATGTCCCTGTAATCAAAACGCCATCCAAGTAGACAACGACACATGGTAAACCTCTCAAAATGCCCTACATGACGCATTGAAAATAGTGCATGCAGAGGATACCCCAAAGGGCAACCGTGTATATTCATACAGGCCCCGGTGTGTATTAATCATTATATATGGCCAGGAGGCAGGGTCCAGCTCCAACTGTAGATAGGCGTGACTTATATCTAATTTCAGGAACAAGAGTCCACCTGCAAGCTTCGCGTAGAGATCCTCTATGCGAGGCATTGGGTATTGGTCAAGCCGGGAAGCCGTATTCACTGTACGTTTATAGTCGCCGCACAAGTAAACTGTGGCATCTGGCTTCATTACAGGTACAATTGGTGCTGCCCAGTCAGTGAAACGGACCGTCCTGATAATACCCAAAGTCTCCAAACGGGTGAGCTCCCCTTCTACCTTCTCGAGCAAGGCGTAAGGCACCGGAAACAGTGCGGTGTGGCTCCTGGTTCGACTTGGATGCGGGCTACAGCACCTTTTATTTTCCCCAAACTGGGCTGGAATACATCTGGGTATCATCCTAGCACCTCAGTCAACCCTCCAGAAACTGAAAATAGGAGGATGTGCTGCCACTGCAGCCACAAATGGCGCAACCAGTCGCGACCCAACAGCCTGGGCCCATGGCCGCACACCACAATAAGTGGGAAAAGCCCCTCCTGCCGTCCATAAACAACAGGGGTCACCGTAGTTCCTGCAATGTCCAATGGTTCCCCGTGTAGATGGCAAACCTGGCCTGTGTGTCGGTTAATGTAAGGGTCTGTATACCCTGCTTGATGCGGTCGAATGTCTTCTGGCCGATCACGGAGACCACTGCGCCAATGTCCAACTCCATCTCAAGCGGGTGACCATTGACCCGTACTGTCACTTTAATGGGGGCCACATGGGGAGCTGCCACACAACACAGCTGCAGGCAGTCATCCTCCGTCTCCACGTCCTCGGGAGTAGTCGCCGCAGGTTCATCCACATGGAAGGTACGGCCCCTGGGCTGGCCCCAGTTTCGGTCAGAACGACGGCGCCTCTGGCGCCCCCAGGACCAGCTTCCGCGACGGGGTCGGCACCTAAAAGTCTGACATGGACATGGCTCCTCATCCATTGGTACTGGAGAAGGCTCCCTTCGGGGAGGAATGTCCAACGTCCACTGGCGTCAATCCGGACGTCGCCTCGCCCAAGGTATTGCACGGGTGCGGGGGATGCTTTCGGACGGAAGGGGTTGCGCCCTAAGGCATGCACCTCCATTCCCTGTAGCTCCTGCACTCCTCGTCCTGCGCTTTCTCAGGACAATACTATTTGAATGGCCTGTTGAAAAGTTAATGTTGGCTCAGCTAACAACTTTCTCTGGGTGGCCACATTGTTGATACCGCAAACCAAACGGTCGCGTAACATTTCTGACAAGGTCTCACCATAGTCACAATACTCCACAATCCTGCGTAGTCTGGATAGAAACTCGGCAAGGGATTCTCCTGGGGTCCTCTCAGCGGTATTAAACCGGTAACGCTGGACAATCGTGGACGGGGTTGGGTTAAAATGTTGCCCCACTAAGTTCAGAAGTTCATCAAACATTTTGGTGTCCGCGCAGCTGGGTACGCAAGGCTCCAAATCACCCCAAACGTATGCGGGCCGCAGGCGGTGAGCAATATGACCACCTGCTGCTCGTTTTCAGTGATGTTGTTTGCCTGGAAATAGTAACGCATCCGTTGTGCGTACTGGTTCCAGCTTTCCAGCGCAGCGTCAAAAACATCCAAAAGTCCATACAGAGGCATGGTGTAATAGAAAACAACTTGCAACCTATATCCAAAAGAAATCCAGGGAGGTGGCTTTAGCAGCATAGACAGCTATTCACTTTAATCCTTGTCGCCAGTTTTGTGAGGGCCACGAAGAATCCAGCACGAGTTGAATGATAGAAAGAAATAACATTTATTTACAATAACATATATATACAACAGCAGCAGCAACTCCTTTGCTGCTCCTCTCCTCTCTAGCTGGTTCCAAACTGGCCAGCTTTATTTATGCAGGGAATCTGCTAATGATTTCTCTGCCCCCTCATTGGGGAAGCTCATACTCCCAAAGGATTGTGAGATTGCTATTAGTCCCCAGCCAATGGTAAGCAAACAGGTTATAACAAAAAGTCAATGGAATTTCCCATTAAATTCACCCACGTCGCCGGGAAATCTACAGTGAGGGTGCGCCATTGGCAGGACCGGAAATTCTTGCCCCATTAACTCTGTTTCTCTCCGCTCAGATGCTGCAAGACCTGCTGAGCTTTTCCAGCACTTCTTGTTTTTACTTCAATTCACCACTTGGGAGAAATCATAGAATTTACAGTGCAGAAGGAGGCCATTCGGCCCATCGAGTCTGCACCGGCTCCTGGAAAGAGCACCCTACCCAAGGTTAACACCTCCACCCTATCCCCATAACCCATAAACCCCACACAACACTAAGGGCAATTTTGGACACTAAGGGCAATTTATCATGTCGAATCCACCCAACTTGCACATCTTTGGACTGTGGGAGGAAACCGGAGCACCCGGAGGAAACCCACGCACACACGGGGAGGATGTGCAGACTCCGCACAGACAGTGACCCAAGCCGGAATTGAACCTGGGACCCTGGAGCTGTGAAGCGATTGTGCTATCCACAATGCTACCGTGCTGTCCCAAATGCAGCTTGAAACATTGCATTCCTTCACCCACAGGAGGGAGGATGTTCTTACCACTTTGTCTTTACTCCAGCTGTTTAGCAATACTTTCCAGTCAACATATTTATCATGAACAATCTTTCGGTTACGAGGCAGATTTTTCTGCAAAGTTTGACATTGCAATGTTTTCATTGCAGGCAGAATGCATTGTATAATGTTGCTGAGTCAATACAATACTATAAATCATCAGATCCTGAACGTTCTTGAGGGTTATTCTGTAACTCCAGCAGAACTCCAATAAAAGGTATCAGCAAAAAACACGTGACCCAAGTTAGGCTGGATTCCTATTGACTCTGAATTTCCAACAATTGCTATCTGCACAAAGGCAGGATTGGAGGAAAGGTGCTACCGACGTCCTTTTCAATATTCATCCCTCATTTATCTGGTTATTTATCTCATTGCTATTGTTGTGTAAATTGCCTATACATCCTGAGGAAACTGAGGAAATCCGGCGTGTCTACATTGACTCTTACCAATTTTTACAGATGCACCATAGAAAGTATCCCATCTGGCTGCATCACAACCTGGTATGGCAACTGCTTGGCCCAAGACTGTAAGAAACTACAGAGAGTCGTGAACACTGCCCAGTCCATCACACAAACCCGCCTCCCATCCATTGACTCTATCTGCATCTCCCGCTGCCTGGGGAAAGCGGGCAGCATAATCAAAGACCCCCTCCCCCCCGGCTTACTCACTCTTCCAACTTCTTCAATCGGGCAGGAGATACAAAAGTCTGAGAACACGCACAAACATATTTAAAAACAGCTTCTTCCCCGCTGTTACCAGACTCCGAAACGACCGTCTTATGAACTGACCTGCTTAATACAACACTTCTGAATGTTCCACCCGATGCTGGTGTCTAGGTTTTTTTTTTAGAAAATATTTTATTGAAGCATTTGTAATTTTCACAGTTTTAAGAATTTAGCATTTCTTCATCAAGTGAGCAGGCCGACACATGCAATAACATTAAAATAACATACTCTACTACACCCGGCCCTATCTCCTGATTACCCGTACATTAAATTCCCTGTCCTTGTCTTATACTACTATGCCGCCCATCCAACCCCCCCCCCCCCCCCCCCCCCCCCCCTTACTGCTGACATTCAATTTTCCTTAAAGAAGTCGATGAATGGCTGCCACCTCTGGGTGAACCCCTGGATTGAACCTCTCAAGGCGAACTTAATTTTTTCCAGGCTGAGAAACCCTGCCATGTTGCTAACCCATACGCCTGACTTTGGAGGCTCCGAGTCCCTCCATCCCAACAAAATCTGTCTCCGGTCCACCAGGGAGGAGAAGGCCAGGACATCGGCCTCTCTCCAACCCCCCCCCCCCCCCACCCCCGGATCTTCCGATACCCCAAATATTGCCAATTCCAGACTTGGAGCCACCCTCACTTCCAGGACCTCTGACATGACGTCCGCAAATCCCTGCCAGAATCCTCTCAACTTCGGACACGCCCAGAATATATGTATATGATTCGCCAGGCTTCCCCCACTTCCTCAAAAAACCTACTCATCCGGGCCACAGTCATATGTGCCCTAAGAACCACCTTAAACTAGATCAGGCTGAGCCTGGCACACGACGAGGATGAATTAACCCTCCTCAAGGCCTTTTCCCATAGTCCGAAATCCAACTCCCCTCCCAACTCTTCCTCTCACTTCCTCTTCACCTCCCCGATTGGGACCCCTTCCCACTCCATCAATTCCTTGTATATCTCCGAGACCCTCCTCTCCTTAACTCCCGTTTGTGACAACATCTTATCCTGTAGTCCCCTCAGGGGGAGGCGAGGAAAGCTTGGAACTTGCCTCTGAACAAAATCCCTTACCTGCAGGTACCTGGCAACTCAAACTCCTCCTCCAATGCCTCTGGGCTCGGGTAACCCTCCTCAATGAAGAGATCCCCAAATCTCTCAATCCCTGCCCGCTGCCACCTCCTAAAGCCCCCATCTAGCCTCCCCCCCCGTGTCTAGGTATTTACATTGTGTACCTTGTGTTGCTCTATTATGTATTTTCTTTTCATGTACCAAATGATCTGTTTGAGCTGCACAAACGTGTCCGAAGGCGTATGGGTTAGCGGTGCACGTGACAATAAACAAATCCGATCCAATCTAAGACTCCTAATATTTCCGACACCACAAATTGACTAACTTTAGAAATGCTTCATTTGCTGTGAAAGCAGTTTGGGGCATTTTGGGTTTGGGAGGGATGCCAAATAAATGTAAGTTGTTCATTTTCTTCTTTAAAATGCTGATGGGACCATGTGTAGTTGGGCATATCCTACACCAAGCATTATTTTTTTTTAAATTGTACTAGTTTTACATTTATTGTCAGTAACATTTCCTATGGATAACAATGATAAAAAAGGAGGGAAAAATGGGACTCTACAAAACGGGAAATAATGAAGGGTAATCAAACCTTTATACGTTCATGCAAATGAATCTATGCACAGGTATGGGGGCCCCTGTTTTTGAGCTGCTGGGAATCGGTTGCCGTAACCGTACTTATTTATGTCTTCACCAGGTGGTCATAACCCGCTACGTGGGATTTACGGGGTGATAATTGTCTTCTCCATGTCCCTTGCGGAGTGCAAGCTCTCTCATTAAGGGGAAAGGGAAACACAATCTATATTGCATATAAGATTGGCCAATTCGGCACTGACTTTTCAGCCCCGGCTGGGGAACTACCGGGGGCTGTGTATTATAGCCTTGTAAATAAACCCACATTTCTTTGCTACAACTCGGCTTGGACCCTCCGTGACTTCATAAAACCAGGACTTCTCATTTCCTCTGTTTAGAAGGAAACTGTTTCAAATCGAGTGACCAGAATGCTGAGACAGATGAGGCAACCAAAAGTTCAATGATAGGAGGGTGTGGAGTCTTTCTAAAGAAGAGGTTGATCTTTTTTTCAAAAGGTTTTGCCTGTATTATGCACAGTGCTGAGAGGGCAGTCAATGGGGTTGCTCCTAATTGTGGGAATGTATTTGATTTTCAGAATAAAGAGAACAGCCAGAGATGAAACAGCTGGAGATGGGCACAAGCCTGGCGTGGGTATCTGCCAACCACTGTGCAAATGAACTACCTTCCCACTGAGCCTGCAACATCCAGGGTTCAGGACAAAATCCAGGAATAATCAGATCGGCAAGGGCCACTATTACCACAAGGCATGGCTCATTGATTTTGGCAGAAGACTGGCATTGAGAGTAAACAATTCAAAGTTAAAAGCAATTAAAAATGGTCAGGATCACTTTCTAAAATGCAAGTTGCAATTCCTTGGCCTAACACCTCACTCTGCAGGAGAAAAGATGGTGAGCACTATGAAAATAGTTTCTTTTTATGAAATGCTGTTGTCCAGGACTGACGTACAAGGTCATTATGTATAAGGCATAAAGCTCTTCTAAATGCATAATCTAGAAAGTCAATTTAGAATTAATGGGCCTGATTTTGAGTCTGTGCAAAGTGTGTAAGTTTTGACTATGTTAAAACCAGGCCCAATATTGTTCAACAACTTTCATTATATCAATATCCTCATTGTTATCTGCTCCACTGTATTTGCATCTCAAGATATTTTGTGCTAAAAATCAATGTACCATTTTTATTTTCATATAAACTTCTTTTTACAAATCTTCAACTCGCCTCTTTGTGGGGCTGATTCTTTCCAATAGAGGTCCAGGGCTTCTTGTGCCTCAGGCAAGTGGTCATTATTTATTCATAAGTCTTGACAGTGAGTATTACCCTGCAGGGAACGTCATGCCTGACTTTTGAGCCCAGTCCTCTCCTCGCCCCCTGTCCATACACTACTTCCAGCTATTACAGCTGAATAATAAGTGGAAATCCAGGCCAATCCTTCTCCTCCTCCCTAACACAGTGACAATTTTTCCTTAAAATCTTTGCTGACCCAATCCCTACTCATGAATAAACTCACTAAGCTGTGAGGGGAGCTGTATGTTACATTTTGTCAAGTTCTTGGAAGGTCTTAAATTTAAAAAAAAATCTCAATAGCTGTTCAGAATAAATTCCAGTTTCCTTTCACCTGTGATAATCAGGACATTTTCCACAGCCCTGTATCTTGTCACTTTTGCTTTCTCTTTCATTTTTCGATCTCTATTTTTCTCTCTCCGTTCTTGGTTTATTTTACTTTATTTTCCTCTCTACCTCCTTGTCTTGAATCCATTACTTGATACAGATGCCCAGGCAAACGTGATAAAAAATAGATAAATTGTGATATAATTTTTACACACACGTTGACTATGATTATGGTTAATGGTTGCTTTAGAAAATATCAACCACTCATTTTTACAAATGTACTCCCCCACTCCAAAGGAAATAGCAGTTACTGTTTTGTGTGCTCCTGCTGCTAACATCATTCTGTTGAGATCATTCTGGTTCAATGAACTGTATGCATTTTGACATGGGTTGTCAAATCCTTGCAAGGCAACTTGAAAAATGTGATCATATTTTTAACTTGTTCAGTGAAGATTCAGCAGACCTGTACACTCAGATGACATGCACTAAGGTTATTGGCGCACACTGTTAAGTCACATTATAGGCATTGAAAATCTGAAATGAAAACAGAAAATGCTGGAAGTGTTCATAAGATCTCTGCTTCTCTCTGTACAAATGCTGCTTGACCTGCTGAGTATTTTCGCAATCTTCTGTTTTTCCACTCAACCCACAGTATCTTCGTCTCACACACAAACAGCTGTTAAAACATTATGCTAACGCAACTGCCTTTCTAAGAAAATTAGTATTCTAAATATTACTACAAGTTGAGTTCTGGTGGTAGGTAGAACCTTTATTAGTAGATAATATTACCTCTGGACATGGGCAGCATGAAACTGCAATTTGTGAATCTCAGATCCCCTGCTTGTCTGTGTGGGCTAAGCATGGTAATACAGTTTGCATCTGTTGAGAAAAAAGTTAAACTATGCTGTATATGCAGGATACAAAATGGTTGGGGGGTGTGCAGCCACTCTTGGTTTGCATTAAGTTAAATTCTCTCAGTACACTTAACCACGCTGATGAACCTCAATTCATTCCAATCCTCAGTTTCATAAGTAGAAAAAGCCAGGATCGATTTCAGGGACAAATCCAGTCAAGGGCAATAAAGTGAGTCTAAATTTACTTAAAACTCTGTTTCATGTGTGGGTTATGCCAGACTTGGATGCCAACAGAAATGTGGAAGAGTTCAATCATACACTCAACAGGTACCTCCCATTCATTGTTGGAAACATAAAATAAAGGTTGACAGGAATAGCTTGTTTTCACTCTGCTACCAATGGGCCTTGATTAATTCAATGTCACTCAGTATCTTTGTTGCAAAAATAAGCCCAAGAACTTGAATAACCATGAGAATGACACCAAATGTACCAATTGAACCTATGTTACTGGTAAGCCAGCTAGTGAGACGTGACATACAGCCACGTAGATAAATATAATCCTGCGCGGTCACTTCTTCCATGTGTAAAGCGCCAAAGCCACACTGAGAGTTTATAACCATGCCATTTTCTTGAGGATTGATGCAACATGAAGCTGGGGCTCCACAAGCATGGACACCTGGGGCGCTGCAGTTGAAATACCTGCAAAAAGATAACATAAATTAAGCAGCTTCGAAACACTTTTTTTTTACAGAGAAACCATACATTATTTGCATTCTTTTCCAATTTCTCTGCAAGAACATTTTCCCCTGCATGCCTCTCCTCTCTCAATGAAGAAGTATAAGAGGACTTTTGTTTCAAGGTGTTCCATAACTACTGTCAACACTCTGTGCTTTACGTGATCAGGAAGGTAACTTGCTGGGATATGGGACAAGCAATGCCAATGAAACTGTCTACTCTTCTGAAGCATTCCGTTGACTAGCTGGTTCTGAACAATGATAAGCTATCATCACTAAAGCTACCGATATGAAAAGTAGCCACCAAAGTGAATCAAAAATACAGCCATCAGATAGGCAGTGAGAACCTCTCCCAGTGTGACATTAAGTTAGAAACTGTACAAAATATGATTTGAGCTTTTAAAACACTTTTTAACAATGCTAACAGTTTCAAATCAACTTGTACCTTTTAAATAGTAAGATGTATGCATACATACATGGCATATAGTTTTTAAAAATAAACTTAGAGTTCCCAATTCTTTTTTTCCCCCCCAATTAAGGGGCAATTTAGCGTGGCCAATCCATCTACCCTACACATCTTTGGGTTGTGGGGGTGAGACCAACGC
Source organism: Scyliorhinus canicula (assembly GCF_902713615.1). Taxonomy (NCBI): domain Eukaryota; kingdom Metazoa; phylum Chordata; class Chondrichthyes; order Carcharhiniformes; family Scyliorhinidae; genus Scyliorhinus; species Scyliorhinus canicula. The sequence continues at coordinate 24,429,049 of NC_052163.1, forward strand.
AGACACGGGGAGAATGTGCAAACTCCACACAGTGTTCTGGGGCCAGGACCTAACCTGGGTCCTCTGCACCGTGAGGCAGCAGTGGTAACCACTGTGCCACCGTGCTGCCCACCAATGGCATATAGTTAGCACAAATGTCTAATTCTGTTCATGGGATTTTGAGAGGCCACCAAACTAATTAAACAGGCACCCAATGTTTAAATATACGTAAGCAATTATGAGTTTTATTTCATACAAAATGAAGCCTGCAGCAGGGATGAAACACAAACCCAAAGACAAAATTACCGAATGGCATCAACAGTTTCATTATATAATCATGTAAACAGAAGGTTGACCTGCAAGACCTTATTAACCTAATTGAAACATACAAGATCCTGAGGAGACTTAATGGTGGATGTCTCGTTTCCTTTTGTGGGGAGACTAGAACTAGGGAACACCGTTTTGGAATAGGAGGCCTCCCTTTTAAGATGGAGATGAGGAGAATTTATTTTTCTTTCAGAGGGTCATTAGTCTGTGGATGGCAAAGCCATTGAATGTAATCAAGGCTGAGTTAGCTATTAGATAGATCATTGGTAGACAAGATAGTCAAGGGTTATGGGGAGGGTGGGTCAGGGTGGCAGCAGGTGCTGACAATAGAGTAGATTTGAGACCACAATCTGATCAGCCATGATGGGTTATGGGGGCGAAACCCACACAAACACGGGGAGAATGTGCAAACTCCACACGGAAAGTGACCCAGAGCCAGGATCGAACCTGGGACCTCGGCGCCGTGAGGCAGCAGTGCTATCCACTGTGCCACCATTCTGCCCATATCAGCCATGATCTTATTGAATGATGGCACTGGCTCGAAGGGCTGAATTGCCTACTCCTATTCCTGAGTCCCACGTTCTTAAAAGAGTTATAAGTTAGGGGTAACATGTTTAATCAAAAAGAAAACTTTTGTTTTGAAATTCATGAACCATTCTAAAACTAGAACTTTTCATAAAATATTACATTTTATTCAGGACTGATGGAACTTTCTTTTTACCGTTCCTATTACTTTTTTCTCACTGATACCAAATCAGGAGCTAATCTGAAAATAATAAAAAGGGTTAATGAAATGACCTTTAGGACTAGAGGACTAGAATAAAAGAAGGTCAAAAGTATACTACAGCTATACAAAGCCTTGCTTAGACCATATTTGAAGCATTATGAACACTGCTGGGCACCACACCTTAGGAAGGATATATTCACTTTGGAAGGAGTGCAGCATAGATTTGCCAGAATGATTCTTGGACTCCAAGATTAAATTACAAGAAATAATTACACACAGTAGAGCTGTAATATTTGGAATTTAGAACATTAAGGGTGCTTTGTTGATGCTTTCAAGATGTTAAAGGGAACAGATGCAGTAGATAGAGCGAAACTATTTCTGCTGAATGGAAAGACTCAGTCCAGAGTGCATAGACCAAAGATTAGAGCCAGACCTTCGAGGCGTAAAACATGGAAACACTTTTACACAAAAAAGGTGATAGAGGTTTGAAAGTTAAAAACAAATTTATGGGATGTGGGCATTGCTAGCTAGGCCAGCGTTTATTTAGGGGCGGCACGGTGGCACAGTGTTTAGCACTGCATCCTCACAGCTCCAGGGATCCAGGGTTCAATTCCAGCCTCGGATGACTGTGTGGAGTTTGCACTTTCTCCCTATGTCTGCGTAGGTTTCCTCCCACAGTCAAAAGATGTGCAGGTTAGGCCTTGCTAAATTGTCCCTTAGTCCAAAAGGTTTGGTGAGGTTACTGAGTTATGGGGATAGGGTGGAGGTGTGGGCTTAAGAAGGGTGCTCTTTCCAAGGGCCGGTGCAGACCCGATGGGCTGAAAGGCCTCATTCTAAAATGTAAATTCTACGATTAATGCCTATCCCTAGTTGCCCTTCAGAAGGTAGTGGTGAGCCACCTTCTTGAACCACTGCAGTTCTTGAGGTGTAGGTATACCCACAGTGCTGTTCGGGAGAGAGTTCCACGGGGTCAGTTTAGCTCAGTTGACTGTACAACTGGTTTCTGATGCAGAACAAGGCCAGCAGCACGGGTTTAATTTCCATACCAGTTGAGATAATTCATGAACATCCCGCCTGCTCAACCTTACCCCTCACTTGAGGTGTGGTGATCCTCATTTCAAATCTTCATCAGTCAGCTCTCCCCTCAAAAGCAGCCTAAGATTATTTGGGACTATGGCGACTTTCATTTAATTTAATTTCCAAGATGTTGATGCAGCAACTGCGAAGGAACAGTGATTTCCAACTCGGATTGGTGAGTGACTCAGAGGGGAACTTCCAGTTGGTGGGGTTTCCAGGTATCTGCTGCCCTTGCTCTTCTAGATGTTAGTCATTGTGGGTTTGGAAGGTGCTGGCTAAGGAACATTGGTGAGTTCCTGCATTGCATCTTATAGATGGTACACACTGTTGGTCGGTGGTGGAGGGATTGCATGTTTGTGAAGAGATAGCAATCAAGCGGGCTGCTTTGTTCCGGATGGTGATGAGCTTCTTGAGTGTTGCTGGAGCTGCACTCATGCAGGCAAGTGGAGAGAATTCCATTACACTCCTGCTTTGTGCCTTGTAGATGGTGGACAGGCTTTGGGGGGTCAGGACGTGAGTTACTCTCTGTAGGGTTCCTCGCCTTTGACCTGCTCTGGTAGCCACAAAGGGCAATTGATGCTTGAACAATTGTTAATTTTAAATCAGAGACAGGACACTTTTGTTAACTAAAGGCATCAAGAATTGAGGGGAAAAATATGAGTTCATTCACAGATCAGCTATGAACTCACTGAATGGTGGATCAGGCTGGAAGGGCTAAATGTTCCCATGATGCAGTACTGAAGAATCATGTGCGTCAGTACATAGAACTGAATAAACATATTGTAACAGCTTGTCTCAAGCAATTATCATTTTTCAAAATTCCCACTGTGTTTGGGATTAAATCATGAATATCAATCTTTGACTGTTGAAAAAAAAAGGAAGGGTATCGTTTAGGACGATGGGATTTCACTTAACTAAACCATGGGTAAAACAAATAGAGTGTGTGTGGGGGGTGGCGGGGGGGGGGGGGGGGGGGGGGGGGCAGGGGGGCGGCGAAGCAAATAAAAAAACAGTTGATGGTGAACCTTAACAGTTCTGTCGAAGCACTGTGCATAACTAAGCCTTTGAGAACTCCCTCCACAGCCAGAAATCAATAGACTCTCTAAGATTTAATACAGACAACACAGCCATTGACAATTCCGCCAGCATATGTATCCTTCTGCCAAAGAATTCGTCAAAACGCTTGGGCTGGTGTTAGATGTGAAAGGTAACAGCAAATTGGACTTTAAAATACTTCCAAATCTGGAAAAGTCAAATTGATAGTGTTAGATAGAAGACAGAAAACAAATGTATTTAAAGATACATGTCTATAGCCTATATCCAAGTACAGTGGGTATTTTAAATAGTGATGGGACCTTTTCACCAACTATCCTGATTCATGAAAGAGAGATTTCATGTGGACCGGTTGTTGTGGAGGAGATGCTGCTTGCATTGATAATTTCCCCTCACGAAAAGTCATCAAGCGGACATGTTTCATTGGACATACAACTTCGAATCAAATTGTACTTTTTTGCAGAATGGAGACCCGGTTATTGTGAAGCCCAGACTAAATACGCTTTACAAAACGGGACAGTAGGTGATGCAAATGCTGCAGTTGTCATCTACTCACAGGTTTAGCTGCCAGTCCTGATACGACTCGACTCCACAGCACTTTAACCCTTGTTGGATCTCGTTCACAATGAACCGGAGGTCCGGGTCATCCTGATACCTCTGGACACCCAGGATCATCCCGTTCTGCAGGTATCCTCCTATCCTGTCCCTCAGGACATAGACCAGGATCCCAACCATTATCTCGGCCGTCGCCAGCATTAGGACACCGGCTGTGAAGAATTTCAACAAACATTGGTTCTCCCTCAGGGCGCCCACGCATCCAGAGAAAGACACGGTGCCAACAACCATCCCCACAACCACAAACACCAGCATTGGGTCAGTACTCAGATTGCTGATCCTGTCCAAGTTCAGAGATTCCTTGTCTATGAGTCCCCAAACCCCGATCGCGAGTAGCAGATAGCCGAGGACTGTAAACATGAAATTGCTCAGGAACATGATGTACTTGATGCAGCAGTTGACTTTGTTGATTTCACAGCGCTGGCGGTGTGGCTGGCAGGTCACTTGTTGGCTGTTTGGCTCTGACCGCAAATCGCTCTCCGTTTCAGCACCGTCCCCCTGGGGACAGCGACTGCACCTCGCCTGCACCATCTCACCATTGCCGAGTTCCTCTTCCTGTTGGGGCGGAGGGGCAAAAAAAAACAGGATGGGTTATTGAGAGACTGGAATCACCAGGGATCAGATATTTTCATGTGTTCCTGTTACTGGAACACGGAAAGCAGTGGAGCTGTGTGTGACCACACGGCGCCGCCAGGAGCGTAGTCCATTCAATACCTGGGGTTAACCCGGAGCTGCTGCCCCAGACCTAATCATTACAATGTTAAATAAAGAGCTGAACAAAAATAGGCGTCATAAGACATGCGACCTTGTTTCTAACAGTGTACCTTTAGAAACGCGCACTAAATAACAAGGGATGCCCCACTTCGTTCTGTTCACTGAATCTAGGAAATTGAATTTCCCCTCTCACGCACCCAGCCATCCGTTTGCTTATCACATATTCACTGATACATGCATTCAGAGTGATATCTCCACACATATACTCTCAAACATACTCTCAAAGGGCCATGCACGTCTACAGTACAAACACTTCCTACATTGTTCCCCCATTCACTCTAGTTACTGGGGCACACATGCCCGGACACAGTAGAACAGTACATATTTGCTAATTGTATACTTGCTGTCATTCTAAAACTTACTTTCACTCTCACACTATTTCAGTTGAACACACACAAACACGGCCTCACTTCATTCCACTTCGCTCACACCTCATCGCAGTAGCAGGGCAGAGAAATTAGATAGATTGAATTAAAAAATAGCAAAAGGGATTTTATTTAATCGTTCTTGTAGAATATTATTCTTTATATGTAACTCATTGCATTCCTTTCTGTTTGTTCGCCTTAACCATTTTATCTATCTTCACCCGACATTTAACAGCAAGTAAAGCAAGAGAAAAACGCAATCTCAATAGTCTGCCGTAAAGTATAAAAAATTCTGATTAAAGGCATGGGTTGAATATCGTGTTAAGATTATACTGAACAGGTGCCCATGTTGATTTAGCTTGGAATACCTGTCATCAGCAGAAATAAATTAACAAGTGGTATATAATAACGTATATAGTCCATACACGTGGGACATAATATTCAAGTGAATTCAAGTGACTTTCCACTCAAAGATAATATAATGATTGACTCAAACATCTGATTGATCAAATGAAAATTATATAAAGTAGGAATGAGTCAAAGATGAGAAACCATCACAAAACCACTCAATCAATTTCTCCTTCCAGTGTCAAATGATCAGTGACCAGAATCAAATTCAAGCTATTTTCAATGGCTGCTTTGTTTCCTCTTTAGAGTCAATTTAAAACAGCAAAAAATGACGGGGAAAACCCACAGCTGTCCTAATGGACACACTCAACTGGTCCAGAATTTTGATGGAAGCCTGCCAGAACAGGCATAAACTTTCCAGTACTCAGGTACATTAAATATGGATTTAGGAGTGAGCGATGGTGGTATAGTGGTGAGCATAGTTGTTTTTCAAGAAGTTGACCCGGGTTCGTTTCCCAGCTATCGCAATAAAAAAAAGTTAGTTGGAAGTATGGATTTAGGGTTTAAGTATGGATTTAGGGTAAAGTTTCCTTCATGGTTTTGTGGGGCCTAGACCAATGTTAAGAGCATTGGGTTCTTCTCCAGCAAGCTTGGATACAGACGAGGAGATTTCTGAAGAGCAAAACCTTTACCTCGGGCAATATCAACACTCACCAGAACTAATCGCTAACCCTCTCACCCCCACAGGCTCCCACAAGAGTATGGATAGCATAGATGAGGAGTTGATGTGTTGTAAGAAATGCTGCATCTTTTATGATCTCAGAGCATTCCAGGGAAGGTAAAGGATATAAATTTGGATGTACAGCTGAGAGCAGTTGAGCATTTACATTTCAGCTCCTGGCTGCAGATCAAATGGATGATGGTCTCAGGGATCCTACCATTGAGAAAAAGGATACTGCCAAGTCAGGAAACACATAATCCGATTCACTATGGCTGCTTGTACGATGTGTGTCAAACGGCTGGGATGCTGATAGAGCCCATTATCATTGTGCGCCAATGCCTGGGAGGAATTCATCTCATTGCAGGACAGTGTCGAAAAAGAGGCAGCTATAGAAGAACTTACAAACCTTCTTTCACTTCATGAGAGTTTTGACACAGTCAGTCAACCCAATCTAAAGGTGCTGACTGAAGGACTCTGGAGCTTGGATGATCAAATTTCAAACAATGCAGGGCAGCATCTCAGAGGGACAAAGGACATTTGGTTCCACTCTCCTGGGAATTTAACAACTTTTCTAATTCCATGAGGTCCATTCTACCATTGATCATTGGACACCAGAATCCTGTTCCCAACAACAGCGAGGAACCTAGTATGTGTGCTTCAGAGGTTACGGCCCCTCATTGCAACAGTAGACTGGCACTCCATTAGCTCCCCATAGACATTTTCACCTTTGCAGGGGTGGGGACACTAAGGAATCCAGGGTACAGACAGTCTGCTCTGTGTTCATCCGGGTCTCTGGGACCCTTACAGAAGAGCAGCAGCTTTCCAAGAAGTTCATAAAATGTTTCAATAACCATCTATATCTCAGGCACATGACCTGTAGAAGAATTATTGAATACAGGCAGAACAAAACCGTCAACAGCCAATAGCTGAAATGGCTGAATTCAAACAAAGGTGTACAGAATCACAAGAATATCTTGCTGTGTATTGTGTACTGATCTAATAAAAACATCCCAAGTCCCTTCACAGGAGCATTATTGAGCAGAATTTGACACCAAACCACACAAATAAATATTAGGACAGGTGATTAAAAGCATGGTCAGAGATGTTGGTTCTAAGGAACATCTTTAAGGAAGAGAGAGAGATAGAAAGGTTGAGGGAGGAAATCCTAGAGCTTACGTCCTGGATGGCTGAAAGCACATCCACCAATGGTAGATTAATGAAATGCATAACAGGCTAGAAATGTAGAGCTGGATGGTTGTACGACTGCAGGAGGTTACAGAGATAGGGAGGGGTTACAATTTCTCAGGCAAAACTGGCCTTTCATCACTCACCATGTTCTTCACCTGTCATTCCTGGGCACTGAGTGGTTTTTGATTATTAGTTTTGATTATTATATGAGCCCAATATCATCAATTAGACAAATGGTCACGCACCATCAGACTATGAAGTAAATTTGGCTCAAGACTCATCATTAAATCTAATACAGCCTTTCCCCTTGTGGGTTTCAGGATGCTTTGTTGCAGAAAGGTATCCAGGACACACGCAAGAAATTTGTTACTTTTCTGCCATGGGCTCATTAGCTTATAATCAATCTCATTAGAAGTTAAAATCCCGTATTAAAATCACTCTGCCTTTGCTACATACTTGATTAATCTCTGTATATGTAAATTCTGTCGCATCAGAGTTACGAGAAGGGAGCCTCTACATACGCACATTACAGTCTTAAATCTATTACGATCCAGGACCAGACCCCAACGGTGACTACACGGGACAGAATCCCCAATACTTTATTTTAATTTTGATAGACTGTGAGGATGGGATACCTCATTCCAGGAGTAATTTCATGCAAAATAGGACTACAGCATATTAAAACAAACATTGCTACTAACACAGTATTAAAATATATTTAACATCACAGAAGAGCTTACAATTACCCCTTAAACAATGCTAATCAATACAGTGACACAATAACCCTTAACTTCTATCTTTACTTCCACTCAAACAATAAAACCATTTCAGATGCCAATCCAGTTTTAAATACGGTTAGCACTCAGGAATTCTTGCTGTAAAAGATGTTTTGAGTACATTTTGAGAAAAAGAGATCTTTTGAGACTGCGTTAAAGAAAGAGAACTGACCCCTGACAGAATAATGCAGATGTCTGGCTGTATTTCTTGAGAAAACCTTCTCATTTTTGCCTTCCAGCCACAAACTAAAACTGAACCTCAACACCTGATTGCTTCAACTCATGGTTCCTCACATGAACTATTTAATTTCACTGAACTGAACACAATGTCTCTAATTAAGTACTCCTCAGGGAAGCGTCTTAATAGAACCAAAAAATCATTAGCCCAAACTTTTACGATGCTTTAATTGCACTGCCGGCTCCCAAAAAGCCTAGCTGTCTTGCAAACCAGGATTTTTAAAAATACTACTGCAGCAGTCATTCACATAACCCAGGGATTGAACACTTACTCCACAAAATATATATAATACGATATATCTGAAGTTCTTACATTCATCACACATCCTTTCCTAATTCTTAATTTTAAACATAGAATCCCCATTGTCTGCTTACCTTTCTTCCCACTGGAATTATTTCATCCTCAATTGCTGAAGCAATGCCTCCCCTTCTATCAGTCTCCCTGTCTTTTCTGTAGAGCTCCTATAACTTGAAATATTCTGTTACCATTGCTCCAATGACATCTTTACATCAAGGCATCGAGAAGTGATGCAGTTTAATCTGAGCCCGAACATCTTGCCTGTCACTTTGTGGAATCAGCCATCATATTCAGAAAGACTTAAGTGACAAATTTATCATCACATTGGTCACGCGCCACTAGGCCAATTTTCTTTTCTTCTAAAATAATTTGAAAATCATTGTTTTCGGATCTTTTCCACATTATCCATAAAGTGAAAGGGATTCCTAAGCCAGAAAGTCAGATTTATTGTGAAATGAAACTGTCGGTTATCCTGTTCAGCAATGAGCCACTGATAAAAGTTATAATGTTGATTCATGCTGGAGCAAAATGTCATATCATGTATTTTGTCAGCTCCTGTAGGTGTATTGGCGTAAGAAAGGTCTTTCCATTTTTGTTATTTTTTTTCTTTAAAACTAATTTGGGTAGACTCCCAGGGGCGGGCATGGAATGAGCGGTCACACATTTGGTGCCTCCCGCTCGAGGTGGATTATTTTCGGTCCTTCCCCACCTGAACCGTGCACTGTTAGATGGAAGAAAATGCATGATCACTGAGGGAATGTAAAACTCCTCTGTTGGGACTGGCTTTTGGCTTATTAGATGAGAAGTGCAACAAGAAAGAGGCAGCAACTTGAGCAAGAAAGGTTTTGTGGAGTGACACAGGAGAAGGTGGAGGAGAGCAGGGGGACTGTGCTGCCCATCAGTGGTCTATGGAGCAGCTGGTGGAATTCCTCCAACAGCAAGTTGCAGCGGCAGAGGAATGAGGCCTCCTTAGAGAATCTAGCTGAGGTGGTGGAGCTGCTTAGGGCGGTGATCAGGCATGTGGGGCAGAGGACAGCATTGGAACGATACAGGCAGGGAGAGACCTAGGGCCGGATGGGTTCCCAGCAGAGTTTTATAAGAAGTTAGGTGTGGAGCTGGGACCTCTGCTAGTGGGGTATGTATAATGAGGTGAGAGGAAGGGTGAAGCTTCACCCCACATTGTTGCAGGCATCCATTTAGCTGATTTTAAAGAAAGATAAGGACCTGGCGCAATGTGGGTCGTACCGCCCGATTTTGCTGCTAAATGTGGATGGGAAGTTGTTAGCGAAGGTGTGAGCATCGAGGATAGAGGACTGTGTGTCGGGGTGGTAGAGGAGGACCAGACGGGATTTGTGAGGAGGCGGCAGGTTGCTCAATGTCATTATGATGCCCTCAAAGGGGCAGGAGGTAGAAGTAGTGGTGGCAATAGATGCAGCGAAGGTGTTTGATTGGGTGGAGTGGGCGTATCTGTTGGAGGTGCTAGGTCAGTTCGGGTTTGGCGAGGGTTTCGTGGCTTGGGTTTGGCTGCTGTACAGGGTGCCAATGGCTAGTCTCCGGATGAATAGGGCGAGCTCAGAGTACTTCGGGCTGCACCAGGGGATGAGGCAGGAGAGCCCTCAAGGCCCTGGTGATAGAGCCGTTGGCCATGGCATTTAGAGCTTCGAGGGGTTGGAGAGGGATTGAGTGGGGTGGGGCCGAGTACAGAGCCTCGTTCTATGTGGACAATCTTTTGTTATACATTTCGGACCCGGTGAACAGTTTCGATAGTATTATGGATATCCTGAGGGAATTAGGCCATTTTTCAGGGTATAAATTGAATAAGGGGAAAAGCAAGGCATTCCCGATTAATGCTAGAGGGCAGGAGAGGAGGTTCAGGGTGTTGCCGTTCCGGTTGGTGAGGGTGACTTCTCTGTATTCAGGAATTCAGGTGGCGCGGAGCTGGGCACAGCTGCATAAATTGAATTTGGTGCGACTAGCGGAGGGAATGAAGGTGGACCATAAGAGGTGGGATGTTTTGCCGCTGTCACTGGCTGGCGTGCAGGCGTTTAAAATGATGGCGCTGCCCGGGTTCCTGTTTGTGTTCCAGAACCTCCCCACCTCTTTGAGGAACGTGAACGGGATAATTTTGGGGTTCGTGTGGGCATGGGTGAGGAGGGTGATTTTGGAGAGGGGGCGAGGGGTAGGAGGCTGCTGTTGCCAAGTTTGATGAACTATTATCAGGCGGCAAATATCACAATAGTCAGGAACTGGGCAGTGGAGGAGCAATCGGTGTGGGGTGGATGGAGGTAACATTGTGAAGGGGGACAAATTTGAGGACACTGTTTTTGGCTCCCCTTGCACTTTCACCAGTCCAGTGTTCTGTGAGTCCGGTGGTGGTCTCAGCGTTACGAGTTTGGAACCATTGCAGGTAACACTTCACATTGGAGGGCATGCCTCTCTGGTTGGAGATATGTGACAATCATAGGTTTGTGCTGGCGGGATTGGATGCAAGGTTTCAGGGGTGGCAGCAAGTGGGGATAGAGTACTTCAGAGATTTGTTTGTAGAGGACAAGTTTGCAGGTCTGGAAGAGCTGGAGGGAATGTATAAGCTGCCTAAGGGGATTGGCTTCAGATACCTGCAGGTGGGGGACTTAGTGAGGGGAGAGGTGCCATCCTTCCAGGGGCTGCTATTTTCTGAGGATGACATTGGGGAGGGGAGTGTTTCGGACATTTACGGAGAGTCGATGGAGAGGGAGGGCGATCCGGTGGAGGAGATCAAGTGCAAATGGGAGGAGGAGGAGGTGAGAGCTGGGACATGGAAGGAAGCCCTGTGGAGGGTGAATGCGTTGTCGTTGTGTGCGAGGTTAAACCTCATCCAGTTTAAGGTGGTGCATAGGGCCCATATGATGGTTGCGAAGATGAGCCAGTTCTGTGCAGGGATAGAGGTTAGGTGTGCGGGGGGGGGGGGGGGGGGGGGGGGGGGGGGAATAATGTCCATATGTTCTGGGTGTGTCCAAAGTTGAGGGGGTTCTAGCAGGGGTTATCGGATGTCATGTCCGAGATTCTGGGGGTAGGGGTGGCCCGAGTGCGGTGGTGATATTTGGGATGTCCGAAGCTGTATAATAACCTTTATTGTCATAACACATTAACACTGCAATGAAGTAACTGTGAAAAGCCCCTGTGAGTCTAGTTTGGGGGGGGGGGGGGGGGGGGGGGGGGGGAGGGAGAGAGAGAGAGGCCAATGTATTGGCCTTTGCCTCCCTGATAGCCCGGAGACAAATCTTGTTGTGCTGGTGAGTTTCGGAGCCGCCAAATGTGGGGGTGTGGGTGAGCGGCCTAACAGAATTCCTGCATTTGGAGAAGGTCAAGTTTGACTTACAAGGGGCGGAGGAGGGGTTCACCCGGAGGTGGAACCCATTTATCGATTTCTTCAAGGTGAATTAAGGTGTCAGTGGGAATGGGTTTTGGAGTTGTTTTAGCTATGGGGGGGATAAGGGGGGGGGGGGGGGGAAATTAAGGGGGTGGGAGAGTTGTGGGTCGTGTTCTTTGTTCCCAATGGGTTTTGGTTTTCCGATATGTCTATGTACATATGCAATATGCCTTTAATAAAAATACATATATTTTTAAAATAAAATACTTTGGGTAATTTGAAACTAAACAGTATTCAGAGATAATGATGATTCATTATCATTTTATACAATTGCTGTAGTTGTTCACAACATAGGTCAACAAAGCATTCTCTGTATTAGTCATTAGTTGTTTTCTACATAATGTCTGGTGGAAAGATCTTGTCACATGGCCTCTTTTAATACGATTAAAGTTATTTTGCGTAACTCCCAGCTGCAAGATTATTGTAATATGACACATCAAAACTGGTGCTATTTTGCTTTAAAAGCCATATTGTCACAGAAAGTATTTTCCTATTTTATTTATCCGTGTTGATCTGAATCGGCGGCTCTCAGTTGCTTCCCTCCATCTCCCGCAAGTCCTCTCTCAGCAATTTTCATCCATAAGGTCTCCCTCCTGCTCTTTGACCCCATTTCAACTAAACTTAAGATCATTGAAGCATCTTTTCTGGTTGTCATACTTGGTGGTCTCTTTCCTCAGGCATATCTTCCCTTCCTTTCCAGGTGACCACAATTACAGCCTTCTCAAAAATTCAACCTTGAATCTTCTAATCTCACTAACTGCCACTCCAGTTCAAATCTCCTTTCCACTCCATGGTCCTAATGATGTGGTATTATAATTCAATAATATCTTGGGCTTATTTGCTATACCAGATGCAAGGTCCCAATTGCTCATAAGGGGTTCATTTATTAAGACTAGGTGCTTGAGAACAGTTATATTTAGGTATGAAACTTGGAAAATATCAGAGCTGTGAGTGTGCTCTACTCTAAGCGAAAGTGAAACTAAGACTGGATCCCATGAAATATTTTCCTTCTTGTGATATCATATCCTTTAAAGGCATACAACATCCCCTTTTCTTTTTCAGAGATGCTTTCCCTCCTTCCAAAACATAACTATTTAAAATGCATGTTCATGTTTAGTTACCATTACACAAGTGCATAAAACTGATGAATCTATGAGTTTCTAAAGTGTAATGGTAATCTGCAATTATGCCCAGATCTTTCGTAGGTAACCTGATCTGAAGGTTTCTTTTGTTGCTCATAACAATCTGTGGGATTGTCATTCTTTCTAGATCTTGTCCTAGCTGCAATAAGACTGTACGGTGGTTGAGGAGCTGAAATAGATCTGATTTGTCCTCAGTTATGCCTCACCATTGAGCCTTGGTGTGTAATGACTTCATAGGACCTTAGTTCTGAACAACCCCTTGTCAACTTGACTGGTTGCCACATACCTTCTGTGGATCCTGGATGTGAACTTGTTGGCCTGATTCTGAATTTTTACCCATATTTTTATTGTGCACATTGGTGATCTTCTCTTGCAGTTTCAAAAATTAAAAATTGCTGTCTAGTTTCTGAGGGAGCAGAATGGGTAAGAATACGTAAATTGGCACACACAGATCTCCCAAACATGATGGAATAATTGCACTTAAGGTGTCACGCTCAGATGTAACATTCCAAGATAAAGAACTTGCTTGGTATGTTTACATTTGAGAATTAAAGATTTTGCTGTGCGATTGGATTTACGGTAATGAGGAGAAGCAGTGTGATAAATATTCCACTTCTCACACATATCCTGAAAAGGCATACCAATAAATTGTAGACCATTGCAGGGCAGCACGGTAGCATAGTGGTTAGCACAGTTGCTTCACAGCTCCAGGGTCCCAGGTTTGATTCCCGGCTGGGTGACTGTCTGTGTGGAGTCTGCACGTTCTCCCCTGTGTCTGCGTGGGTTTCCTCCGGGTGCTCCGGTTTCCTCCCACAGTCTAAAGATGTGCGGGTTAGGTGAGCCATGCTAAATTGCCCTAAAGTGTCCAAAATATGTTAAGTGGGGGTTACTGGGTTACGGGGATAGGGTAGATACGTGGGCTTCAGTAGGGTGCTCTTTGGAAGGGTCGAATGGCCTCCTTATGCACTGTAAATTCTATGATTCTATGACTATCCATAATAGTGCCTCTAGGCACACCAAATAAACCAAAAATAGCACTTAGAATGTTTTTTCCTATTCATGTGGGCATCACTGGCTATCCCTAATTACCCTTGTTCAGAGGGCATTTAAGAGTCAACCACATTTCTTCGAGGCTGGAATCACATGTAGGCAAGATCAGGTAAGGATGGCAGATTTCCTTACCTAAAGGACATTAGTAAACCTGAAGGGTTTTTAACAACAATTGACAATGTTTCCATGGTTAGACTTTTAATTCCAGATGTTTTTCTATTGAATTCAAATTGCGGCATTGGTGGGTTTTGAAGCCAGGTCCCCAGAGCATTACCCTGGTCACTAGCATATTAGTGTGATGATATTACCACTATGCCATCATCTCCCCATGTGGCAGTTGTGCTTGAGGCATTGGACAAGGGAAATGAAGTCAATGCCATGGAAATGAAAGAACGTGGTAAAGATTTTGGACCAAGGATGTGTAGGTTTTTCATGTGGAATCAATGGTGCTTGTGTTGCCGTATCTTCTTGACATGCCTCACACTTCTTGACAATGACTTCAATGTAATTTTTCATACCCGGCCTATAGATGCTCTATTGTATCTTCTTATCCAATCTACACCATGTGTGAGTGATAAAATTGTTGATGAATATTAGGCCACAAAGATTCTTGTATGCTAGCCTGCCTACCTTTAAACTGATCACCTGGGAGATATAACCATGTGTGAATGTTGAAGAATATCAGGTTGCAAAGAGTCCGGCATGGTGACCTGCCTGTTATAAATGACTGCCTCTCAGGTGCCTAACTCATCCCAATACAACCAAAATGGTCTCATATGTTTGTGGACATGCCAAGTTGAATCAGACCACCCTTCAGTGATGATTTCCACAGTTTCTGTAGTGTAGAACAAAGAACAAAGAACAAAGAAAAGTACAGCACAAGAACAGGCCCTTCAGCCCTCCAAGCCTGTGCCGACCATGCTGCCCATCTAAACTAAAATCTTCTACACTTCCTGGGTCCGTATCCCTCTATTCCCATCCTATTCATGTATTTGTCAAGATGCCCCTTAAACGTCACTATCGTCCCTGCTTCCACCACCTCCTCCGGCAGCGAGTTCCAGGCACCCACTACCTTTTGCTGTTTCTTCATGTAGCTGCTGGCATTTGCTTTGAGCAAAATGTACCAGATCAATTTTTTGAAGAATATTTAATAAGAATTGGGCATCAAGCATGTTTGTTACCCATCCCTAATTACCCTTGAGAAGGTGGTGGTGAGCTGTCTTTTTAAACCGCTGCAGTCCATGTGCTGTAGGTACACACATAGTGCTGTTAGTGAGGAAGTTCCAGGATTTTGAACGAGCAACAGTGAAGAAATGACAACATTTTTCCAAATCAGGATGATGTGTGGCTTGGAGGGGAACTTGCAGGTGGTGGTGTTCCCACGCATATAAAGTCCTTGTCCTTCTATGTGGTAAAGGTCACAGCATTGAAAGGCAATGTTGAAGGATCCTTGGTGAGTTGCTGCAGTGCATCTTATAAATGCTACATACTGCTGCCACTTTGTATTGGTGCTTGAGGGAGTGGATGTTGAACGTGCTGGATGGTGTTCCATGGTGCTATGTGCCTACATACCATTGTAGTGTAAAGGTGCTTGGCAGAGCAAAGGTTAACGTGGGACTGGACAATAGCACTGCCAAATCGTATGATGTATAGAGTCACATGGTAATAGATATAGCGAAAAGTCTAAAAAGAACCTGTGTGAGAGAAGTAGCACCATGTATGGCAGTAACTGGGATCGGTACATAGTTAAAGCTTATCAATAAAGTGTTCAAGTTCAAATATTTGGTCACAAAATATCAGGGGCAGGATTCTCCACCGGCCAGACCCATTTTCTTGCACTGCGCCGGCAATGGGATCCTCAATGGGGTTTCCCATTGTGGCCATCCCCATGCCATCGGGAAATCCGTGGGTGCGCTGCCGGCGAAGCGGAGGATCCTGCCGACAGAGAATCCCGCCCACTGTCCCTGAAAGGCAAAATGCAATATCTTGAACATGTTTTCATTCTCTCAGATAAATGCCCATCTCTCCTGCAACTCCCTTCAATCTCTCCAATTTAGTTTCTGTCCTTCATGCAGCCCCAAATCAATCCTAATTAATGTCACAAATTATGATCTGTAATGATAAACCATGCAATCTTGAAAGAGTAAAGAGGCATATTCATAAAGCATTTTATTGTAAATCTCAGAAACAACTCAAATTGCTTCATGCACAGTTAATTGCTTTGAAAAATAATAACTGCTGGCAGAGGGTGAACTTGCTGAAAATAATTGCCACAGCATTTGAGATACAGACAGAACATCCGGCACTGAATGTCCTTACTCAAGTACTGATTGTTACACTGGCTGAAGTCCTCAAGTCCTTGAGTGGAGCTTGAACTCACAACCTTCCGATTCATTCCGTTAAACAACAAAGTAAGAATCAATTATGGTGTTTTCAATTCACCGGAGTACACTCACTTGCCAATCTTGATTTCGGGACTGACTGTATATTGAATGTACCGACCTAGGCGCACCCTTTCTTTAGAACATTACAATAATAAAAAATCATTTTCGGGGTATCGGACGAGCCGGGAGTGCAGGAGCCGAAAGAGGCCGGTGTTCTGGCTTTTGCGTCCATGGTAGCCCGGTGGAGGATCCTACTAATGTGGAGGGATGCAAAGCCCCCAAGCGTGGAAGCTTGGATTAACGATATGGTAGGGTTCATCAAGCTGGAAAGAATAAAGTTTGCCTTGCGAGGGTCTGTGCAGGGTTTCTCCAGGCGGTGGCAACCGTTCCTAGACTTTCTTGCGGAATGTTAGCTGGAGGTCAACAGCAGCAGCAACCCGGTGGGGGGGGGGGTCGTTTTTTCTTTTTTGTTTAGATTAGAGTGGGGCGTTTTCCTTACTGGCGTGTTTATTTGTTAAATGGGGGTTATTGTATCTTGTTGGAAATCCCATGTATAATTTCTGCTTGTTTTGTGCTTTATTCCTTTTTCTGTTTGGAGTGTTTTGTTGAAAATCATTGAAAATTTGAATAAATATATTTTTTTTTTAAAAGAAAAAATCATTTTCAACTTTTGGAAACACTTTTTTTTAAGAAAATATTTTATTGAAGCATTTGTAATTTTCACAATTTAACATATTGGCATTTCTAAAACAACCGTGCGGGTTGACGCACAAAATACCCCCTAAAATAACAACAAATAAAACACCACGTACCCCCTTCTCCCACCCTATCCCCAGTTACCCGTATACTAAATTCCCTGTCCTTATTTAACATTACCATGCCTTCTATTTTCCTTCCCCCCCCCCCACTTTTTCCCTTTCCCCCCTTACTGCTGACGTTCAGTTTTTGTTAAAGAAACCGATGAACGGCTGCCAACTCCGGGCGAATCCCTGTACTGATCCTCCTAGAACGAACTTGATTTGCTCCAGACTGAGAAACTCTACTATATCGCTGACCCACACTCCTGATTTTGGGGACTCTGAGTTCCTCCATCTCAGCAAGATCCATCTCCAGGTCACCAGGGAGGAGAAGGCCAGGATAACGGCCTCCCTCCCCCACTTTGCCCCCGGATCTTCCGACACCCCAAATATTGCTCATTCTGGACTCGGAGTTGCCCTACCTTCCAGGACTTCCGACATAACATCTGAAAATCCCTGCCAGAATTCCCTCAGTTTCGGACATGCCCAAAACATGAATATGGTTGGCCGGGCTACCCCCATACCGCCCACATCTGTCCTCCAACTCCTTGAAGAACCTACTCAACCGAGCTACCGTCATGTGGGCCCTGTGGACTACCTTGAACTGAATCAAGCTAAGGCTAGCACAGGACAAGGATGCATTTTCCCTATTCAAGGCTTTTTCCCACAGTTCAGTTTCCAGCTCCCCTCCTAGCTCCTCTTCCCACTTCCTCTTCACCTCTCTGATAGGGGCCCCTTCCCACCCTAACAATTCCCTGTATATGTCCGAAACCTTCCCACCTCCAACCCCTGTTTTTGACAGCACTCAATCCTGTAGTCCCCTCAGAGGGAGGCAAAGAAAGCTTGCGATCTCTCTCCGTACAAAGTCCCGCACTTGAAGATACCGAACCCTGTTCCCACCCGGCAAATCAAACTCCTCGTCTAATGTCTCCAGGGTCGGAAAGTCCTCCTGGATGAATAGATCCCCAAACCTCTCAATCCCTGCCCGCTGCCATACCTTGAAGCTCCCATCCAGCCCCCCCTGGGACAAACCGGTGATTGTCACAGATCGGTGACCACACTGATGCCCCCACCAGTCTCATATGCTGCCTCCATTGCCCCCACACCCTCAGGGCTGCCACCACCACAGGACATGTAGAGTACTGAGCTGGCGAGAACGGCAGGGGTGCCGTTAGTAAAGCCTCCAGACTCAGACCGTTGCACATTGCTGCCTCCATCCACTCCCAGACCGACCCCTCCCCCACTACCCACTTCCTGACCATCGATATGTTGGCAGCCCAGTAATAGTTAATAAAGCTCGGGAGAGCCAATCCTCCTTCCCCAAGGGCCCGTTTAAGGAGTGTCCTCTTTACTCCCACCCATATAAACATCGATATCACTACATTCATACTTCTGAAAAAAGCCTTTGGGACAAAAATCGTGAGACACTGTAAAAAAGAAAAGCAGTCTCGGAAGGGCTGTCATCTTCGCAGTCTGAACCCTCACCGCCAGCGTCAGTGGGAGCAAGTCCCATCTACAAAAATCCCTTCTCATCTGATCCACTGCTTTGCCCAAATTTAACTTGTGAATCTGCCCCCAATACTTGGCCACTTGAATCCACAGATACCCAAAACTCTTCCCAACCACTTTAAAAGAAGCTCCTTCAGCCTTCTTTCCTGTCCCCGTGCTTGAATCACGAACATCTCGCTCTTTCCCATATTTAATTTATAGCCTGAAAATCGCCCAAATTCTCCTAATACCTCCATGATTTTGGTCATCCCCCCACCGGGTCCGTGATATAAAGCAGCAAATCATCTGCATAGAGAGAGACCCTGTGTTCCACCCCCCAACTCACTATACCCCTCCAGGTATTCGCTGCTCTCAGAGCCATTGCTAAAGGTTCTGTGGCCATGGCAAACAGTAATGGGGAGAGTGGGCATCCCTGTCTTGTCCCCCGACAAAGTATTCTGACCAAACTTGGTCAGTTCTTACATTTGCCACCGGGGCCTGGTACAACAGCTGGACCCACTCCACAAATCCCTGCCCAAACCCAAACCGGCCTAAAATATCTCATAGAAGGGCATCACGGTGGCGCAGTGGGTTAGCCCTGCTGCCTCACGGTGCCGAGGTCCTAGTTTTGATCCTGGCTCTGGGTCACTGTTCTTGTGGAGTTTGCACATTCTCCCCGTGTTTGCGTGGGTTTCGCCCCCACAACCCAAAAGATGTGCAGGCTAAGTGGATTGGCCACGCAAAATTGCCTTTTAATTGAAAAAATGAATTGGGTATTCTAAATTTATAAAAAACAAAAAAATATCCCATAGAGATGTCCACTCCACTCGGTCAAAAGCCTTTTCTGCATCCATGGCATCTACCACCACAGCCTCGCGCCCCTCCGCTGGCATCATAATTACATTAAGAAGCCATCTAATGTTGGATGTCAGGTGCCTGCCCTTCACAAATCCCGTCTGATCCTCCCAATTATCTCCGGGACACAATCCTCTATTCGAGTGGCCAGGATCTTTGCCAATAATTTGGCATCTACATTCAAGACTGAGATTGGCCTGTACGATCCACAGCTCTCCAGATCCTTGTCACGCTTCAGGATGAGAGAAATTGATGCCTGTGATAACGTTGGGGGGAGTACTCCCAGCTCCTTGGACTCGTTGAAAGCCTTAACCAGGAATGGCCCCAGTAACCCAGATAACCTCTTATAAAATTCCTCTGGGAATCCATCAGGTCTCAGGGCTTTACTCGATTGCATCGACCCCGGTCCATCTATCACCTTTCCAAGCACAATCGGCCCCCCCAGGGCCTCCACCAGCTCCTCATTTACCTTCGGGAACTCTAGTCTCCCCAGAAATTGATTCATGCCCTCCTCCCCAACTGGGGTTCCGACTCGTATAGCTGGCTATAAAATTTCCGGAACACTTCATTTACTGCCCCCGGGTCCATCATGGTCTTCCCCCTCAAATCCTTTATTTTCCCTATTTCTCTCACTGCCTCCTGTTCCCTCAGCTGATGCGCCAGCATCCTGCTAGCTTTCTCCCCATGCTGGCCCTCCGCCTTTCCTGTTGAAAGGAGCCCAAACTCCATTTGAAGTCTCTGACGCTCCTTCAGGAGCTCCTGATTTGGAGACTCCGAATATCTCCTGTCCACCTGTAAGATTTCTCCTACCAACCTGTCCAGCTCCGACCGCTCAGTTTTATCCCTGTGGGCTCGAATCGAAATACATTCCTCTCTAATGACCGCTTTCAGTGCCTCCCAGACCACCCTCGCTGCAGTCTCTCCCATGTCATTGATCATTATATACCCCCGAATGGTCTCTCTCACTCGCTCACAGATCTCCTCATGCGCTAACAGCCCTGTATCTAGTTTCCAATGTGGGCACTGGGACATTCCCATGTCTGCCCATAGGTCTATCCAGTGTGGTGCATGATCTGAGACCACAGTTGCTGAGTACTCAGTGTCCTCAACCCCAGCTATCAGTTTTTTATCTAGCACAAAGAAATCTATCCTGGAGTACGCCTTATGTACATGGGAGTAGAATGAATATTCCCTGCTCCTTGGTCTCTCAAATCTCCATGGATCCACCCCTCCCATGCACTCCATGAAAACCCTCAGTTCCTTTGCCATTGCTGATAGCTTCCCCGACCTAGTACTCGACCGGTCCAACCACGGGTTCAGGACCGTATTTTTGGAAACACTCTGACAGCCAATCTTCAAACGCGTGTGTTTCTGCCGTGTCTTGTGATTCACTTCCACATTTTTAATCTGCTAAAGACCATAAGATGTAGGAGCAAAGCTAGGCCACTCGGCTCATCGGGTTTGCCCCGATCGATACGCAGTGATCGGAATAATAGACATAACTTTACTAATTGAATCCCAGCTAGTTGGATGAACTGATAATGTTGCCATACATTGCTGTTGTCCAATCAAAGATAGTCAAGTATGACCATAAAATAAAATAATGCACATATTAAACTAAGGGCACTGTATAGAATCAGAGACTCCCTACTGTGCAGAAGGAAGCCATTTGGACCATCGAGTCTGCACCAAACCTCTGAAAGAGCATCCCAGCAAAACACACCCCCCAGCCCAATCCCTGACCCCCACTGAACTCGGACTTCCATGAACACTAAGGGGCAATTTTTATCATGGCCAGCCCACCTCACCTGAATATCTTTGGACTGTGGGAGGAAACCGGAGCACCCGGAGGAAACCCACGCAGACACGGGGAGAAAGTGCAAACTCCACACAGTCTCCCGAGGTCGGAATCGAACACAGGTCCCTGCGCTGTGAGGCACCAATGCTAACCACCATGTCACCGTGCCTCTGAACCTTTGTTGTAAATGTCTTTTGTTCAGCTGGTTATTAGATGGCATTTTGTTTCTAACTTTGTAGCCTGTGCACATCCTTTCATTTGTATATATCTACTGCTGATATTTACTGAAAGCACCAGAAGGAAGTTCTGATGAAGGATAATTGACTGGAAAAGTTAGCTATGTTTTTCATTCCACAGTTGCTGTCTGACCTGCTCAGTTTTTCTAGCATTTTTGTTTTTATTCCAGACGGGATATTGTAACTGTGATAATTAAAATGCTTGTCTCAAAATGATAATCCGGATTCGC
Organism: Scyliorhinus canicula; assembly: GCF_902713615.1. Taxonomy (NCBI): domain Eukaryota; kingdom Metazoa; phylum Chordata; class Chondrichthyes; order Carcharhiniformes; family Scyliorhinidae; genus Scyliorhinus; species Scyliorhinus canicula. The sequence goes on from NC_052163.1 coordinate 24,450,923, forward strand.
ACAGCAAAAGGGCACGTTGTTATCAAAAAAATGCTTATTAAAGCTAGGATTATGATATTTTGAATTGATCATTACGACCTTTACCTTGAATATCAAAGGACTGAGTTCACCCACATCATCGCTCTTCTTGATAAAAGGGAAACACTGGAACATTTTCATCGCCTGTTCCTCCAGAGTTCAATTCACTTGGTGGACAGTGTTAATGGAAAGTACTCACATTAAAGTCAATGCTGTTGTTTCACCAGCAACTAAGTGAAGAGAGTGAAAGCATTAAAAAAAAACGTCAACTTTTACTCACGAGTTTCTGAATCATGTGAGAGTCAGTGCCAAGTGATTAGAGGGGAAGATCAAAATCTCTTTTACTGAAAGCCGGTCTTGCTTTTCCACTATGCAGATCATTGATGGTTAGTCCCAATTCACTGACACATGATTCCACACATGATACTCTTCTCAAAAGAGCTACTTGATTCACAGAAGGTTTGATTCAAATGTGCTAGAGACTGGGCAAGGAGGAGCTAGGGAAATTACGCAGGCTTGCGTTGAAATGCAATTATAGCAACCCAAGATGTCCAAATATTTGTCTGGAAAATATGATACATGACAACGAGCAATGAATGACTTGAAGAAAGGTCCCCAAACTACTCATCTGGAAGGAGGCAGCGATGAACACCAGGAATTGTCTTTGGGTTGAATTGATGCATGTGGTGAATGTACTTCATGTAATTCACACTGTATAGTATTATGTCCTTGTGGGCTCTGTCTGTGAGCCGTTGCGCGGCTCTGCCCACAGGGGGAGATGAAGAGCTTGTATAGGGCTCCACCCTTGGCTCCACCCATGGCTCCTCCCACTACCAGAAGTATAAAGTGCTGCAGCCTTGTGAGCCTGCCCTCAGTTCTTCTGGTCGCAGGCAGGCTCAGTTGTAAGTCTATTAAAACCACAGTTTACTTCCCATTGTGTCTCGAGTGAATTGATGTTCACATCAATACAAAAAAAACACACTGTAACAGGAGAGAAAATTGAAGCTTAGGAACAAAACTTTGTCAACTGGGAGATCAAGCGGCAGACTGCAGCCCCGTGTGATGATATACTGTGTACAATGTTATAACTTAAACATGATCCTGAAGGATGGTTGGTTCATTCAGTTACACTGAGCATGGAGTTATTAAGGTTATAGGTGAGGTTAGACGACACCAGCCCAAAGTTTATCAGCAATAATTTGAACAAAGCACTTTCGATCAGATTGTGTGTGGATTGTTTCAAGGATGAGTGAAGTTTCTGCTCAGGGTTAAGGTAGAGCTCATATAATTCTCCACCACGAAGCCAATTTCAGGAGTTGCCTCAACCAAATTCTGAGTCATGAGAATAAGGGTTATGTGGGAGCTTGCGCAGTGCGAGGCCTCCCAGACACGGCCGTTAGGTCCTGGCGCTGAAAGAATCCCGCAAACACATACTTAAATGAGCCTAATGGCTCATTTAAATATGCTGATCTGGACCCCACCCAGTGAGGGCGAGAACCAGATCGTGACGTCTCACGAGACTCCGCTATATCCTGCGAGGCATTCCGAGCATTGCAAATTTCGCGAGAGATTCAATGCCCTTGCCCCAACACCAAGTCAGGCATGGTGAGGCTGTTTAATCGCGCCCTTGAGATCCGGGAAAAAGCTTTCCTGCCCAATTCCATTACCATTAACGTAAGGGTTGAGAGCACAAAAGTGGATGTTTTTCAAAATGAAATTTCACATAAAAGTTTGCATTACATTGGTTCCACTTTATTGTGTGAACATTATTGGTATTTGTTGTGACAAGCTTAGTCAGAGAGCTAAATGTACTGGCATGCCACATAATTGGCACACATTGATGGTTACAGTGGAGGTAGGGACATTTCTTTATTGATACAAAAACAATGTTATGTTTTGCAATCACATTTTATTGGATGTTCACATTAGTGTCCATTATTATACCTGACACTCTGGAGGGCATGGCTGAATTTGTAGGCTCAGCTGGCCCTCCTTTGTATGCATTGTGAAGGACATTGCCGCAAACATTTCCAGTGGGTATATATAACTGAATCGTTGTAGGTAAACTCAAAGTTCTGTAAGGACTATGTCAGTCAATAGTCTGACATGGACACAGAGTTGGACAGTACTAGAACTGCCATACAGGCCCCTCATTTTCTTAACTTGACTGACTGTTCCCATCGCTCTTATCATACCCAGGATGCCAGCCCTATCTTTCTTCCGCTCCTCCATGCCCCTGGCCCACCATCTGTTCTCCCTTGGATCCCTCTTCCACTCCCCCACGACCCCAGCCCCAACAACTCTGAGCCTCCATGAGTCCTTAAAAAGCTGGCACAACTCCACCAAATTTGAAGACTAGGAGATGCCGGGCCCTGTAATGGAATCAGCCAGGTTGGGCGTGCAGGGTGTAGACCCTCAATCCACACCAGCCTGCACCCTTAACCAACACTGGTGATAATTGGGAGCGCTGGCAATGGGGTTGGGAATTCCAGAATCTGGTCCCGGCTGCAATTTTTACACATCCACCGAGTCTCCCTGACTCCATGAAATTCCAGCCCTATCTCTCCACAAATGCTGCCTGAACTACTGAGTACTTCCAGTATTTCCTGTTGCTCTGACCTGTGGATGGAGTGAACAGCTGGGGTTATGAACGTGGGCTGAATAGCAAAGCGAATAGGATCCCCCCCCACCCCTCCCCCTATGACCTGAATACTACTTACAGAGCTTATATTTGGTCAATTTGGGGTTGGAAATTACTGTTAAGGCAGTTCTCACATGAATCCCCAGGCATTTAGTTGTAGCCATGGTTGGCCTGGTATCTAGTATCTTTGTGTCAATAAAACACTCGCATTTCAGGGTAAAATGCATGAAGAATTTCCCTCTTCTACTAATGGAACTAATCAATGCACTTGCCACCTTGCATTTACAGATAGACTGACAACATCTTAATATCTGCAGATATGCCAGGAAGCCCTTTCCATGCAAATTATTGTCAAATCAAAATTCCCCTTAAAGCCTTCTCAAGAAGAGGAAACACTGCCATGCCAGATTTGTATTCCAGCCCCATTGATGCACTCCCCCCCCCCCCCCCCCCCCCCCCCCCCCCCCCCCCCTCCGGCTCCATCCCAAATCCTGACGTCAAGCACGCTTGCATTTGTATGTGCCATACTTGGGCTTGGCAGGGGTATGAGAATATTTTACTGTTAAAGTTTGTCTCAACTGACTATACTGGCTGAAAATCGCTTCTGAAATTGAAACGGCAGCATTCCATATTTTTAACTTTTACAATGCCAACTGATCATTCTGTCGTCAAATATCGACGGAAAAGCTACTTTTTAAATAATGCCAGGCCTTACTTCCATCTGAATCCAGCCCTGGCGTGCCTGAATGCCTGCCTCATGCAGGGATGCATCAAACCAGATCACTAAGAAGTGGAACTGATGGGAATCTCGTTGGTTGATGCCTTCACAGCAACCCTAACTCTTCCCGTGATGTTGTCATGGAATTCACAGCAACCCTAACTCTTCCCGTGATGTTGTCATGGAATTCACAGCAACCCTAACTCTTCCCGTGATGTTGTCATGGAATTCACAGCAACCCTAACTCTTCCCGTGATGTTGTCATGGAATTCACAGCAACCCTAACTCTTCCCGTGATGTTGTCATGGAATTCACAGCAACCCTAACTCTTCCCGTGATGTTGTCATGGAATTCACAGCAACCCTAACTCTTCCCGTGATGTTGTCATGGAATTCACAGCAACCCTAACTCTTCCCGTGATGTTGTCATGGAATTCACAGCAACCCTAACTCTTCCCGTGATGTTGTCATGGAATTCACAGCAACCCTAACTCTTCCCGTGATGTTGTCATGGAATTCACAGCAACCCTAACTCTTCCCATGATGTTGTCATGGAATTCACAGCAACCCTAACTCTTCCCGTGATTTTGTCATGGAATCGGTGGGGGAAGGGGAGGGGATGCAAGTAAGAGTTCCGAGTCCCCACCCAGGCAGAATTTGAAGATGTTGAAAGTACAAAAAGGTGGAGGCCCACCTTAGTAAGGTTCTGTTTTCTGCCCACTCAGGGAACGCTTGATATAATGATGAGATTTGGTATTGCAATGGAACATGAGACGAGTAAGATCAGACATGGGGTTTAAAAGTGCCCATTCATCCGAGATTTAAATTTCAAGAGCTGCATGGATTCTTTCAAACGCCTTACATACCAGCCTGGCAAGTCCACTCCATCAGCACGGTGGTTAGCACTGTTGCTTCACAGCGCCAGGGTCCCCGGTTCAAATCCTGCTTGGGTCACTGTCTGTGCGGAATCTACACATTATCATCGTGTCTGTGTGGGTTTCCTCCGGGTGCCTCCGGTTTCCTCCTACAAGTCCCAAAAGATGTGGAGATGATTCTCTCATATGGGGAGAAATCGTAAGGCTGGCGTCAAATCCGGGCGGGTTTGACGCCAGCCCCCCCCTTCCCGACCGGGAACCGATTCTGGTCCCCGGTCGGAGCTAGCATGCCGACGCCGTAAACTCCGGCATCGCGGGCTTAACGAATTTCGTTAAGCCCGCTTGCCAGAGTTAGCGCCGGCTGACGCGCCATATGACGTCAGCCGCGCATGCGCGGATTGGAAGACTCCAACCCGCGCATGCGCGGATGACGTCACCGCGCATTTGCGCGAAACCCGCGCATGCGCGGGCCGGGATGCCCCTCAGCCGCCCCGCGAAGTGATACAGCGGGGCGGCGGAGGGACAAAGAGTGCGCGGGCATCGGGCCCGCTGTCCGCGATCGGTGCCCACCGATCGCGGGCCCATGGCACCCTTGGCACGGCCGTGGTACTGCCGTGCCAATTGGTGCCATGGTTTTAAAAATCGAGAGTTTACGGCCGTTTTTACGAACGGCCAGACCAGGTGTGTTTGCCGTTCGTAAAAACAGCCGTAAAGGGCTGGGAACTCGGCCCATCGATCAGCTGAGAATCGCTGCTGGCCGTAAAAAAACGGCGGCAGCGATTCGTATCGGGAGTCGGGCGTGGGGGGGGGGGAGAATAGCGGGTGGGCGTCGGAACAGCGTGGCCGTAAAATTTTACGAGCCACGCTATTCTCCGCACCGTCGTGAGTGCGGAGAATCGCGCCCGTGCTTTTAGGTGAATTGGACATTCTGAATTCTCCCTCTGTGTACCTGAAAAGGCGCCGGAATGTGACGACTGTGGGATTTTCACAATAACTTCACCCCGCTGCGACATCATCTGTGCGGAGTCTGCACGTTCTCCCCGTGTCTGCGTAGGTTTCCTCCGGGTGCTCCGCTTTCCTCCCACAGTCCAAAGATGTACAGGTAAGGTGGATTGGCCATGCTAAATTTCCCAGTGCCCAAAAAGTTTAGATGGGGTTATTGGGTTACGGGGACAGGGAGGAGGGCTTAAGTGGGTCGGTGCAGACTTGATGGGTCGAATAGCCTCCTTCTGCATTGTATGTTCTATGTTCTATGTTCTAATATATGTAACTCTGCAAGTAAAGAGCTCTGTTTTCACACAAACCTCAGAAACCCACTGGGGAGTGTATATGTTATGCTGCCTGGCTAGAGCCAACCGTTGAGACCATAAAGTGAACTTCAAATGCAGCACAAAAGTCAAATTAAATCTACGTCAGAAGTCTCTTATTTATTCATTCGTGGGATGTGGGGGCGGTGGCAATTCCCCTCCATCCCTAATTATCCTTGAACTGAGTGGCTTGCTCGGCAATTTCAGAGGGCAGGTAAGAGTGAAACACATTGCTGTGGATCTGGCGTCACATGTTGGCCAGACCAGGTAAGAACGGCAGATTTCCTTCCTAAAGGATATTCGTGAACCAGGTGGCTTTTTACAACAACAGTTCCATGGTCATCATTCGTGTTTTAATTGCAGATTTTTATTGAACTCAAATTTCACCATCTACTATGATGGGATTCGAACCGATTCCCCAGAACATTACCCTGAGTCTCCGGATTACTAGTTCAGTGACAGTACCTCCACGTCACCTCTCTCTATAACCTTGTATGGAAATGAAAAAGTATATATTTAATTTAAAACACTGTTGATGAAAAGAGCATTGATTTACTAATCCACTAATCTTCCCTAGCAACCGCTGCAATCTGTGCTGAACAAATAGGATTAGCCTTATTGTCTCCATCAATTTTTCCCCAAGCTAACTACTAACTTCCTTTCAGTACAACGGATTATTAAATGCAATTTTGCCATGTTCGCGTATTGTCTTCAATTGACTAACTGCAAAATGAAACATATTCCAAGTAAAGAAAATCCATAGTACTCACAGAAGTGCCATGGAGATGCTTTTATGTGACGGTTAATTATATGTAACAGGCTGATCTTGAAAATTAGTTCAAGGTAAACTGTGAAAATAGGACAAGGTGACGTGCAGATGATTCCAGGATATTCTGCTTCACATTAAGATTCATCAACACATGAAGTCGACCACCAGCGACATTATTTGATGCAAAACACCTGGAACATTTAAAAATAAAAACTTTGGGGCAGCACTGTGGCGCAGTGGATAGCATAGCTGCCTCACGGCACCCAGGATCCGAGTTCGATCCTGGCCCTGCGTCACTGTCCGTGTGGAGTTTGCACATTCTCCCAGTGTCTGTGTGGGTCTCACCCTCACAACCCATATAGATCTGCAGGTTAGGTGGATTGGCCACGCTAAATTGCCCCTTAATTGGAAAAAAAATAATTGGGTACTCTAAATTTATTTTTTAAGTATTTTAAAAACTTGATGCCCTGATGGGAGAAGTGCAGAGTGTTTGTGAATGGATGGACAGATGGGTGAATATGGGCTAAATGACCTTGTCCAAAACAGGCTCTGTCCAACATCCAACCCCCAACACCCGCTCTATCTCATGCTGTTTACTGCAGTATTTCCCTGACTCTCCCAATCCCAGCCCACATCATCCCTGCTGTGCTGATAACATAGCATAGGGTGCCTAGTAAAAATCTTCAAATTACCTGCCCATCAGCATATCAGACAGATTTTAAAGCAGCACGATGGCACAGTGTTTAGCACTGCTGGCTCACGGCACCAAGGTCCCAGGTTCAATCTTGGCTCTGGGTCACTGTCCGTGTGGAGTTTGCACATTCTCCCCATGTTTGCGTGGGTTTCGCCCCCACAACCCAAAGATCTTCAGGCTAGGTGGAATGGCCACGCTAAATTGCCCCTTAATTGGAAAAAATGAATTGGGTACTCTAAATTTTAAAAAAAAATCAGACAGATTTTGCAGATTAGAGATTCCCTTTCTCTGTAGTTCTGGAGTCCAAGCAAGCATATAGTTTCTTGGGCTCAACATCATCCATTTCTCTGCAGGCAAAGCCACAGGAAGTTCATTCGTTAAAGTATAAAGACTTTGAGTCTGTTACACTTAATGCATCATATAATCCTAGAATTCCTACAGTACAGAAGGAGGCCGTTCAGCCCATCGAGTTGCACCAACCCCCTGAAAGAGCTCTCCACTTAGATCCGCCCCTGCCTAACGTACCCTATCTCCATAACCCTGTAACTTAACCTGCACACGAAGGAGCAATTTAGCATGGGCAATCCACCTAATGTGCATAGCTTTGGACTGTGTGAGGAAACCGGAGCACCCAGACGAAACCCACACAGACTCGGGGAGAATGTCCAAACTCCACGCAGACAGTACTCAAGGCCGGAATTGAACCCGGGTTCCTGGCGCTGGGAGGCAGCAGTGTTACCCATTGTGCAACCATGCTGCCCATTGCATCTCATCGGACACAGTACACACTTTAAATTGTCAAAAAACGCATAGGCTGTAATTTGAGGCAAGGTGCTTGGAATTTACAAAATAAATGCTATTCTCTAAACCTCTTATTTTTGCTCAAATAGCGATTAATCTCACGTGTATGCCTTCTGCTGTTACTCTTTGTGACTTCAAAGGGAAAGTTAAATACAACTCTGCCTCCCAATGCATAGATTATATGGTATAAAACTTGTGTTATTAAAAAGCAGCATACCTTCTGACTTAGCACGAGTAATACATGGGAGATTTAATAGTATTGATTTCTATATCTATTAATTTATTCAATATGGATGGTAGCATTTCAGGGAAATTTACTACATGCTCAGTTAAGCAATCATTTTCCATTATACAACATGGTCAAGCAGGAAACTATACACTATTATAATAAATACACTATTAGAATACATGCACAACAGTGAATGCACCAAACCACCTGCATTTATGTAGCATTTTTCACAACCACAAGATCTTACAGCCAATGAAATACTTTGTTTTATATGTACGGTGCAATTTTCTCCAAAATGCACAGGTGAAAAGAGATGTGTGAGAATCGTCAGCTTCACAGACACCTTTCTTTATCTGATCTAACAGGACTGTGTGAAATTTCAAAGTGCTGGCAAGGATCGCACAGCCAGCGGGCGGGGGAATGGTAAACATGCCCAGCATTGTTTCTGAACTCCCGGAGCCTACGGGCACATCCACGCCCCCCGGGGTCATCATGAGAAGTTTCCGGTGTTGAAAACGAGTAGCGATTTGCTTCAGCGTGAGGGCGCAGATGTTATGGAGTCAAGCCCATTAATTATATTAAAATTTATTCAATCTTATGGAAATCAAGTTCACAACCTAACCCTGATTACATCACCGGCAGGGTGCAGGAAAGATCTCAAACTGAGATGTCGCCGGTGCAAATCCTGCTTTTGGCAGCTTGCGAGATTTATTAATCATTACGGGATTTGCGCCCACAGTTAATGGGGCTGTGAGATCGCGCCCGTAGTCACTAGTGTAATGCAGGAAACGCAGTGTTATGATGATGGAGAAAAAACACTGGAATTACGCTCAGAAGTATTGGTCAAAAGACCTGCGTTTTATATTTTTTAAATGGGCACGAACCCCGATGATGGCTAAGAATGCAAAGCACTGATAGGAATGGCTTTAGGGGAAGTGAAGGAACAGTGGAATACCACTCTGTGCTTCCAGGCAAAATACTTGTAAAACCATCAAAAGACTGATTACCATCACTGGTAAAGACAAAGGAACATAATGACTATTGCATCTTAAAGACCCTGGTATAATTGCCTAGATGACAGTGTGCATCCTGGATTTGTGTGTGCTGTGGAAAAAGCAGCTGGAAATTTGCCACACTGAAGAAGACCCAGTGACCAAGGCAGGGCCTCTGCAAAAAGGCCTCTTATCTAACTGTGAAATTCGATCAGCCAGCAGAAGAATCGCATCTGGAAAAAGAACTGAAGTATCACCACCGAACTACAGAACACCTGAACCGAAGTATCAACTACTGGAATCAAACTGTATCAGCCACAACGTGTCATCATCTACTTCTCACAGCTCAAGGACTGGTGGATCGGCCATGCTAAATTGATCCTGGGTATCCAAAGGTTAGGTGGGATCACAGGGTTACGAGGATGGGGTGTGGGCCCAGGTAGGGTGCTCTTTCTGAGGGTCAGTGCAGACTTGATGGGCCAAATGGCCTCCTTCTGCATTGTAGGGATTCAATGATTCTATGACTGTTCCGTATAACTGTAGATGTGTATCTTTTGCCATTTCTCCTTAACCTTTTTAGCAGTTAATAAACTTACTGTATCTTAACTTAAGAAAGCCTGGTTAAATTGGCTCCTTTTAAGGCGGCGTGGTGTGTGCAGTGATTAGCACTGTTGCCTCACACACGGAGGACCCAGGTTTGATCCTAGCCCTGGGTCAGTCCGTGTGGAGTTTGCACATTCTCCCCATGTCTGCGTGGGTCTCACCCCCACAACCCAAAGATGTGCAGGGTAGTTGGATTTCCCATGCTAAATTGCTCCTTAATTGTAATTTTTTTAAAACATTGGTGGCACGGTGGTGCAGTGGTTAGCACTGCTGCCTCGCAGCCCCAGGGACCCACGTTCAATTCTGGCCTCGGGTGACTGTGTGGAGTTTGCACTTTCTCCCCGTGTCTGCGTGCGTTTCCTCCAAGTGTTTCGGTTCCCCCCACACAGTCCAAAGATGTGCAGGTTAGGTGGATTGATCATGCTAAATTGCCCCTTAGTGTCCAAAAAGTTAGGTTTGGTTTCCGGGTTACAGGGATGGGGTGGAGTTGTGGGCTTAAGCAGGGTGCTCTTTCCAAGGGCCAGTGCAGACTCGATGGGCCAAGTGGCCTCCTTCTGCACTGTAGAGATTCTATGGATTCTATGGGTTTTTTTTGAAACACAGAGATATTGTCTGGAAAAGGAATCCAAGGGAATGGGAACCTTGTTAGATTAAACCTTTGTTGCTACCAGCTGAGGGTGGATGGATTGAATAAAGACATGGAGCCAGTCCATCCCTGCTCACCCGGATTTGTAACAATTTGGGGGTATCCCAACCGGATAGTGACAAATCGATGGGTCTCGCCCAGATCAACAACTTTTGAGGAACCTCACCTGGAACTGGTCATAACTGCAGCAGCTAATTTGCACATAGCGAACTGCCACAAACAACAATGTATTAATAACCAAATAATCTGATTTTTGTTTTGTAATTGAGGTATAACTATTCGCCACAGGACGGGAGTTAATCCCCCCTGCTTTTCTTTGAAATAGTGCCATGGGATCATTTAGGCTCACATGACAAGGCAGTCGGCCTTGGAATGATTGCTCATCTGTTAGATGGCAGCTCTGACAGTGCAGCACCCCCAGAGTACTGCACTGGAGCGTCAGCCTTGACTTTTGCGCTCAAGTCCTGCAGTGGACCTTGAATCTTCTGGCTAAGAGGCGGGAGTGCTACCAATTGAATCATAGCTGTCACAATATACGATTGTAGCACATAACATGGAGTGCACATAAATGATCCATACGGTACACAGGAGCTAAAACATTGAAATGCACCAAAAACCTGCCCAATGAATGTCACTGAGTTTGAAACAGAATTTATAAAGCTGACTGCAGTGACCCTGAGTGGCAATACAAGGGAACTGCATGCATTTCAGTAAATTGAGATTGGAATGCGGAATATTCAGCTCTCCATTTTCCCATCTAATGCACAGCCACTGAGGAGTTTGGAAAGCCATTTTTTCTGGTATTAAAAACTGCAAGAAAATGTGCTATTTCTTCACCTGCGCATGCAAAAAGTGAATATTTACAATATAAGTCGAGATGCTAAACATATCATAATAAATTGGTGACAAGCAAATTGAAAGGAAGATGCAGCATCGTGCACATTGCTGTGTATACACATGTGGACGAAAGGGGAAAGTAGTGATCAAAGATCAAAAACAGTAGCAGGGAAGAAGTGGCACCTGCACAATTTTAACCTTCATGGATTTAGCATTAAATCAGCAAAGTCTGACCCATATAGAACCCACCTGGTTTTCAATTCCACTGATAGTACTGGGAATAAGAATCAGGCAGGTTTATCTACCCATTGGTGACCAGCTCTGCTTGGTTTGCTGCTCCAGCTGTGATGGTAAAGATTATCCCAAAGGTTCATTCTGGGACTTCGGAATTCAGACGTATTCAGTGATTAATTGAATGGAGACTGATGAACATCTTGGACCACATGACAGAGTAATAATAAAAGCAAATTATTGCAGATGCAGGAATCTGAAACAATATTGTCACAGAATAATAAGCTAGTTGAAAGATTTGGAAAACATCATAAACTTGAAAATTGAACAATTTCTTTGATTTGAAAAGTGAATTTACCCTGAGGTAAATTCAGAAGGTTGTGATTTCTACTACGCGTTTGTAAAACCATTTGTATTATTAAAAATGGGTGTGATGGCAGATACCGACAACCTGCGTGGTGTTATGTTTCCTCTAGTTAAAATTTATGTGGCGTTGTCTTGTCTTGGGGTAGCATCCTTACCCCGATCCAAAAGTTCCAGGTTTGAGTCCCACTCCAGGACTTGATGGCCACAGAAGTGCTTTCACAATGTGGCCAAACAGGTTGATTACCAATCTACAAATCCTTCCAATACGCCAATGGCAGGAAGTAAGAGTGTAAGAATCTCCTGGTCAACCAGAACCTGCAGATGGCAAAGGCAAACCTCTGCCGTACCTTGCCAAGCATAGCCATGAACCAACACATGGACGTCCATGGCGGCCAACATCCTCTCAATGGTATAGTACCTGAAGAGAGAGAGAGGAAGAGAGTTTACAATGACAATGGAAACGTTGATGATAGTAGAAAAATCACTGCAATTATATAGGGAGCAATTTAGTGAAAGAACACTATTGGTATGCATTTTGATAATCTATTTTTTTTAAATGTAATTGTATTGTAATTATCTTTTGCTGTATCATCCCTTATTCTGCAATATTGACAATAATCAATGTGCTTGTTTTAAACAGGGAAGCAAAAGAGAAAAATCAATCTGATGTTCACTTGTTTTCCATCACAGATATCCTTTACAGCATTGAAGAGTGTAGTCCTGTCCCTAAGTCTACTGGGAAATATGGTCAAGTTAAAAGAGACACTATAGCCTGAGGGGTATTCATAAAGGTACCAGCAATATAATAACAATAATCTTTATTGTCACAAGTAGGCTTACATCAACACTGCAGAGGTTACTGAAGCCCCTAGTCGTCACAGAGAGAGAATTCAGAATATCCAGTTCACCTAAGAGCACATCTTTCAGGACTTGTGGGAGGAAACCGGAGCACCTGGAGGAAACCAACACAGACACGGAGAGAACATATAGACTCTGCATAGACAGTGACCCAAGCTGGGAATCGAACCTGGGACCCTGGCGCTGTGAAGCAACAGTGATAACCACTGTGCTTATGTACCGCGAAGTGAAGGCACCAGCAAAGCCTGATGGTGAAAAAGGCTCAGTCTGTATCAGCATAAGCAGCATAAACAATGGGAGTCTGCAGAGAAGAACGAGATGTGCAGTCAGGGAGTGAGCACACGAGCGGATTGAACAATGGCTATTGCTATGCCTTGGACAGACATCGATTGAACAGAGACCCCTGTATGGGATGCTCCTGAGAAGAAATATGACCCTTGAGTGAGTCACAACTCTGAACATTCACAACCAAAAATATTGACTAATGATTGACTAGAAGCAGGAAATCAGTACCAGTGAGATCTGTATAAGAAGGTGAGACAAAGAAATTTCATCAGCGAAACCTCAATGAACAACATTACAGGGGAAAGAAGCCTCAAGACTTCAGCTCGAAGGCGGAGTCTGATTCCCACTTGTGCCTGGCCAAATGCGATTGGGGAGTGATCACAAATCCATGACTAGGAGTTAGATAAGTATCAACAGTTTAACCTATGCTTGTGAACTTGTACTGGTAGCAAAGGAAGGTAGAATTGTTTATGTGTTTTTGATGCAGTGTATGATAGAACCTCTCTGTGCGAGAATCATGATTTTGAGCCAGGAGGGATGGATAGCGTATACAGGAGGTGGAGGGAAGTGGGGCTGGTCAAGGTGAGGGTCTCGGCTTTTTTAGCATGGCCCCTCGGCCCAACCCTGGAGGAGAATCGCTGGGGGGGGGCCGTGTAGAGCAGCCCCGACTGGCGCCGCGCCAACTGCGCCGGCGCCAATGCTCCGCTCTACGGAGAATCGCCGGACCGGCCTCGGGGCGGCGTGGTGTGATTCACGCCGGTCCTGGCGATCTACCGGCCCGGCTTCCGGGGTTGAGAATCCCGCCCAGGAATTTTAAAGCTCATAAAAAATAAAACAGAGGAGTATATGACTAGCTGCTCCTTGCTGGTCTTAGTGCAGTGATTCCACCTTGCGGTTGTTTCTACCTGCATGAGGTGGGAACCAGTGGACTCCATTGTGCTTCCTCGTGATCACATTTGTAGCAAGCGTTGGTTGTTTGAGGAACTATAGCTCAGAGTTGATATACTAGAGCCTGAGCTTCGAACACTGCGATACATCAGGGAGAGGTAGAGTTATCTGGGCACCTTGTTTCAGGAGACACCTCTTAGATTAATTACCTTGAATTTAGCCAGTGGTAAGGGACAGGAGGGTGTGACTATGAGTGAGGCAGGTAGAGGAATCCAGAGGGTAGCGTTGCAGGAACCTCAGCCCTTGTCGTTGTCCAACAGGTTTGCGATTCATGCTCTCTATGTGGACAAGAGCAAGGATTGTAGGGAGGATGAGCAAACTGACCATAGCACCATGGCATAGGGAGTCATTCAAGTGGAGGGCGGGGGGGGGGGGGGTTGCTGGGGGAGAAAAGAGAAATGCTGCCGTAATTGGGGATAGCATAGATAGGGGCACATACAGTGTTCTCCGTAGCCAGGATCGAGAGTCCTGAAGGTTGTGTTGCCTACCTGGTGCCAGGGTTTGGGATATCTCATCTGGGCTGCAGAGGAACTTGGAGTGGGAGGGGAAAGATCCAGTTGTCGTGGACCTCGTAGGGACCAACAATATAGGTAGAAAGATAGAGATTCCGGAATATGAGCAGCGAATGGCTAAATTACAGAGCAGAACCAAAAAGGTAATAATCTCTGGATTACTGCCTGAGCTACAAGCTAATTGGCACAGGGTCAATAAGATTAAAGAGGTATATGCATGGCTCAAAGATTGGTGTGAAAGAAATGGGTTTGAATTCATAGGACATTGGCACCAGTACTGGGAAGGAGAGAACTGCTCCAATGGGACAGTTTTCACCTAATCATGCTGGGACCACAGTCCTGGCAAATCACATAACAAGGGCTGTAGATCGTAGAATCCCTTCAGTGCAGAAGGAAGCCATTCGGCCCAGCGGGTCTACACCAACTCGCTGAACAAGCACCCCTACCAAGGGCCCACTCCCCCCCCCCCCCCCTCCTCTGTAATCCCATAACCCCATCTAACCTTTTGGACACTACGGGCAATTTAGCATGACCAATCCACTTATCCTGCACATCTTTGGTGGAAACCGAAGCACCCGGAGGAATAGGGCTTTAAACCAAATCGTGGGGGGAGGAGGAGCATTTAGTTACATCGAAAATTAGAAAATCAAAGTTAAAGGAGAAGGTAGGAGTGCAGGTTAGTGATGAAGCTGATTGTTACCAGGAAATAAAGGAAGGGACAGAACATGTGAACGTCATACTGCACCAAGGAATCAGACAAGAGTATGGAAATTTGACAAATTTAAAGGCTTTGTATCTGAATGCACAAAGCATTGAGAATAAAATTAATGAGTTAACAGCATAAATAGGACAAAGGGGTATGATTTGGTGGTGATTACTGAGACATGGTTACAAGCAGACCAGGTCTGGAAGTTTAATATCCAAGGGTACTCAGTATTTCAGAAGGTTAGGCAGGAGGTGGTGCAGCTTTGTTAGTGAAGGAAGGGATCATTGCTGTAGTGAGATATGATAGAATCAGTCAGGGTAGAAATAAGAAACAGCAAGGGAGATAAGTCCCTGGTGGGAGTAATACTTTGGTCCCCAAATAGTAGTTCTGCAGTAGGGCACAGTATAAACCAAGAGATACTGGGGGGCTTGTAAGAAAGGTACGGCAATAATCATGGGTGATATGTTGTGGAACCAACCAGGGAGCAGGCTTTTCTGGATTTGGTATTGCATAATGAAGTGGGATTAATTAATGATCTCACAGTTAAGGATCCTCTGGGGAAGAGTGATCATAGCATGCTTGAATTTTAAATTCAGTTTGAGGGTGATAAATTGGAGTCCCACGCTCGCGTTCCGGAGTTAAACAAAGGTAATTACATCGGCATGAGGACAGATGTGGCCTGGGTGGACTGGGCAGGAAGACTAAAAGGCAGGACAGTTGATGAGCAATGGCAAATATTTAAGCAGATATTCAATTCCTCCCAACTAAAATATATTCCTGAGAGGAAGGCAGATTGTAAGAGAGGTTAAAAAACATCCATGGCTAAGCAAGGAAGTTAAAGATAGCATCTAATTTTGCAGCCCGCAATGGTAATCTTTCAGTTTTTCAAAACACTGAACTCACACCTTCCCTGGAGAGACAGAGACTTTGTTCCTTCAGACTTTTCTCTCAGCTTGTGGGTTCTCCTCCAGGCTCTGTTTTCAGGAATCAAACGCCCATGCTTATTGGAAAGAAAGAGTTGGCTGGATCTTTTCATGCAGAGACTTAGCAATCATTTTTCTGGAGAGAGTTATCTCATTGGCCACCAGCCAAGTCCATCAATCTGAGTCATCACTGCTATCAGTTAAATCGTTCTGGAATCTGCTGGTTTGAATCACAGACAGCTTCATTCAGACTGATTTGCCTTAGGGTCACAGGTCAATCTTCAGTAGTTTAAACCAGCCCAGGCTGCTGTTAAAATTAAAGGCAAAGTTTGCATAAAATGGCACAGGCCATTAATGGTCAATGTACAAAAATTTTAACAGCAAAATTAAAAGAAGTAAAAGAAAGGAGAAAATAGGCAAAAAAACGGGTTTAAAAGGAGAATCCTTACACTGGACTTCCAGAAGGCCTTTGATAGGGTGTTGCACAAAAGGTTAATACACAAGGTAAAATCACATGGGGTTAGGGGTAATTAATTAGCTTGGAGAGAGGACTGGCTAACCAACAGAAAGCAGAGGGAAGGGATAAATAGGTCTTCTTCTGGTTGGCAAAATGCAGCTTATGGGGTGTGACAGGTTTCGGACCTCGGGCTCCACTATTTACAACCTATATTAACTTAGATGCAGGGATAGAAGGTACAACAGCCAAATTTGCAGATGACACCTCAATAAGTGGGGAGGTAAGTTTCAATAAATAAATAAGAAATCTACAAATGGGTATGGATAGGTCAAGTGAGAGGGCCAAAATTCGGGCAGATAGAGTTTAACATGGATAAGAGTGAGGTTATCTATTTTGGTCAGAAAATAGAAAGGCAACTTATTATCTAAAGGAAGAGAAACTTCAGGGTGTTTCAGTGCAGAGGGATATGGGTGTCCTTGGGCATGAATCGCAAAAAATTACAGCTGGTAATAAGGAAAGCAAATAAAATCTTGCCATTTATTGCTAAAGGAATCGAGAATAAAAGTAATGAAGTATTGCTACAACTGTACAAGGCATTAGGGAGACTGCACCTGGAGTATTGTGTACAGTTTTGGTCCCCTTACTTGAGGGATGCTGTTACATTCGAGGCACTCAGAAGACATTCACTGGATTGATTCCAGAGATGAGGGATTTGTCTTATGAAGAGAGATTGAGCAGTTTAGACCTATACTCCCCAGAGTAGAGAAGAATGAGAGGAGATCTAACTAAGGCATATAGATGATAAAGCGATTGACAATGTAGACATAGAGAGAATCTTCCTCTCGTGGGGCAATCTAGAATGAGAGACCATAGTTTTACTGCAGTATTTCCCTGACTCTCCCAATCCCAGCCCACATCATCCCTGCTGTGCTGATAACATAGCATAGGGTGCCTAGTAAAAATCTTCAAATTACCTGCCCATCAGCATATCAGACAGATTTTAAAGCAGCACGATGGCACAGTGTTTAGCACTGCTGGCTCACGGCACCAAGGTCCCAGGTTCAATCTTGGCTCTGGGTCACTGTCCGTGTGGAGTTTGCACATTCTCCCCATGTTTGCGTGGGTTTCGCCCCCACAACCCAAAGATCTTCAGGCTAGGTGGAATGGCCACGCTAAATTGCCCCTTAATTGGAAAAAATGAATTGGGTACTCTAAATTTTAAAAAAAAATCAGACAGATTTTGCAGATTAGAGATTCCCTTTCTCTGTAGTTCTGGAGTCCAAGCAAGCATATAGTTTCTTGGGCTCAACATCATCCATTTCTCTGCAGGCAAAGCCACAGGAAGTTCATTCGTTAAAGTATAAAGACTTTGAGTCTGTTACACTTAATGCATCATATAATCCTAGAATTCCTACAGTACAGAAGGAGGCCGTTCAGCCCATCGAGTTGCACCAACCCCCTGAAAGAGCTCTCCACTTAGATCCGCCCCTGCCTAACGTACCCTATCTCCATAACCCTGTAACTTAACCTGCACACGAAGGAGCAATTTAGCATGGGCAATCCACCTAATGTGCATAGCTTTGGACTGTGTGAGGAAACCGGAGCACCCAGACGAAACCCACACAGACTCGGGGAGAATGTCCAAACTCCACGCAGACAGTACTCAAGGCCGGAATTGAACCCGGGTTCCTGGCGCTGGGAGGCAGCAGTGTTACCCATTGTGCAACCATGCTGCCCATTGCATCTCATCGGACACAGTACACACTTTAAATTGTCAAAAAACGCATAGGCTGTAATTTGAGGCAAGGTGCTTGGAATTTACAAAATAAATGCTATTCTCTAAACCTCTTATTTTTGCTCAAATAGCGATTAATCTCACGTGTATGCCTTCTGCTGTTACTCTTTGTGACTTCAAAGGGAAAGTTAAATACAACTCTGCCTCCCAATGCATAGATTATATGGTATAAAACTTGTGTTATTAAAAAGCAGCATACCTTCTGACTTAGCACGAGTAATACATGGGAGATTTAATAGTATTGATTTCTATATCTATTAATTTATTCAATATGGATGGTAGCATTTCAGGGAAATTTACTACATGCTCAGTTAAGCAATCATTTTCCATTATACAACATGGTCAAGCAGGAAACTATACACTATTATAATAAATACACTATTAGAATACATGCACAACAGTGAATGCACCAAACCACCTGCATTTATGTAGCATTTTTCACAACCACAAGATCTTACAGCCAATGAAATACTTTGTTTTATATGTACGGTGCAATTTTCTCCAAAATGCACAGGTGAAAAGAGATGTGTGAGAATCGTCAGCTTCACAGACACCTTTCTTTATCTGATCTAACAGGACTGTGTGAAATTTCAAAGTGCTGGCAAGGATCGCACAGCCAGCGGGCGGGGGAATGGTAAACATGCCCAGCATTGTTTCTGAACTCCCGGAGCCTACGGGCACATCCACGCCCCCCGGGGTCATCATGAGAAGTTTCCGGTGTTGAAAACGAGTAGCGATTTGCTTCAGCGTGAGGGCGCAGATGTTATGGAGTCAAGCCCATTAATTATATTAAAATTTATTCAATCTTATGGAAATCAAGTTCACAACCTAACCCTGATTACATCACCGGCAGGGTGCAGGAAAGATCTCAAACTGAGATGTCGCCGGTGCAAATCCTGCTTTTGGCAGCTTGCGAGATTTATTAATCATTACGGGATTTGCGCCCACAGTTAATGGGGCTGTGAGATCGCGCCCGTAGTCACTAGTGTAATGCAGGAAACGCAGTGTTATGATGATGGAGAAAAAACACTGGAATTACGCTCAGAAGTATTGGTCAAAAGACCTGCGTTTTATATTTTTTAAATGGGCACGAACCCCGATGATGGCTAAGAATGCAAAGCACTGATAGGAATGGCTTTAGGGGAAGTGAAGGAACAGTGGAATACCACTCTGTGCTTCCAGGCAAAATACTTGTAAAACCATCAAAAGACTGATTACCATCACTGGTAAAGACAAAGGAACATAATGACTATTGCATCTTAAAGACCCTGGTATAATTGCCTAGATGACAGTGTGCATCCTGGATTTGTGTGTGCTGTGGAAAAAGCAGCTGGAAATTTGCCACACTGAAGAAGACCCAGTGACCAAGGCAGGGCCTCTGCAAAAAGGCCTCTTATCTAACTGTGAAATTCGATCAGCCAGCAGAAGAATCGCATCTGGAAAAAGAACTGAAGTATCACCACCGAACTACAGAACACCTGAACCGAAGTATCAACTACTGGAATCAAACTGTATCAGCCACAACGTGTCATCATCTACTTCTCACAGCTCAAGGACTGGTGGATCGGCCATGCTAAATTGATCCTGGGTATCCAAAGGTTAGGTGGGATCACAGGGTTACGAGGATGGGGTGTGGGCCCAGGTAGGGTGCTCTTTCTGAGGGTCAGTGCAGACTTGATGGGCCAAATGGCCTCCTTCTGCATTGTAGGGATTCAATGATTCTATGACTGTTCCGTATAACTGTAGATGTGTATCTTTTGCCATTTCTCCTTAACCTTTTTAGCAGTTAATAAACTTACTGTATCTTAACTTAAGAAAGCCTGGTTAAATTGGCTCCTTTTAAGGCGGCGTGGTGTGTGCAGTGATTAGCACTGTTGCCTCACACACGGAGGACCCAGGTTTGATCCTAGCCCTGGGTCAGTCCGTGTGGAGTTTGCACATTCTCCCCATGTCTGCGTGGGTCTCACCCCCACAACCCAAAGATGTGCAGGGTAGTTGGATTTCCCATGCTAAATTGCTCCTTAATTGTAATTTTTTTAAAACATTGGTGGCACGGTGGTGCAGTGGTTAGCACTGCTGCCTCGCAGCCCCAGGGACCCACGTTCAATTTTGGCCTCGGGTGACTGTGTGGAGTTTGCACTTTCTCCCCGTGTCTGCGTGCGTTTCCTCCAAGTGTTTCGGTTCCCCCCACACAGTCCAAAGATGTGCAGGTTAGGTGGATTGATCATGCTAAATTGCCCCTTAGTGTCCAAAAAGTTAGGTTTGGTTTCCGGGTTACAGGGATGGGGTGGAGTTGTGGGCTTAAGCAGGGTGCTCTTTCCAAGGGCCAGTGCAGACTCGATGGGCCAAGTGGCCTCCTTCTGCACTGTAGAGATTCTATGGATTCTATGGGTTTTTTTGAAACACAGAGATATTGTCTGGAAAAGGAATCCAAGGGAATGGGAACCTTGTTAGATTAAACCTTTGTTGCTACCAGCTGAGGGTGGATGGATTGAATAAAGACATGGAGCCAGTCCATCCCTGCTCACCCGGATTTGTAACAATTTGGGGGTATCCCAACCGGATAGTGACAAATCGATGGGTCTCGCCCAGATCAACAACTTTTGAGGAACCTCACCTGGAACTGGTCATAACTGCAGCAGCTAATTTGCACATAGCGAACTGCCACAAACAACAATGTATTAATAACCAAATAATCTGATTTTTGTTTTGTAATTGAGGTATAACTATTCGCCACAGGACGGGAGTTAATCCCCCCTGCTTTTCTTTGAAATAGTGCCATGGGATCATTTAGGCTCACATGACAAGGCAGTCGGCCTTGGAATGATTGCTCATCTGTTAGATGGCAGCTCTGACAGTGCAGCACCCCCAGAGTACTGCACTGGAGCGTCAGCCTTGACTTTTGCGCTCAAGTCCTGCAGTGGACCTTGAATCTTCTGGCTAAGAGGCGGGAGTGCTACCAATTGAATCATAGCTGTCACAATATACGATTGTAGCACATAACATGGAGTGCACATAAATGATCCATACGGTACACAGGAGCTAAAACATTGAAATGCACCAAAAACCTGCCCAATGAATGTCACTGAGTTTGAAACAGAATTTATAAAGCTGACTGCAGTGACCCTGAGTGGCAATACAAGGGAACTGCATGCATTTCAGTAAATTGAGATTGGAATGCGGAATATTCAGCTCTCCATTTTCCCATCTAATGCACAGCCACTGAGGAGTTTGGAAAGCCATTTTTTCTGGTATTAAAAACTGCAAGAAAATGTGCTATTTCTTCACCTGCGCATGCAAAAAGTGAATATTTACAATATAAGTCGAGATGCTAAACATATCATAATAAATTGGTGACAAGCAAATTGAAAGGAAGATGCAGCATCGTGCACATTGCTGTGTATACACATGTGGACGAAAGGGGAAAGTAGTGATCAAAGATCAAAAACAGTAGCAGGGAAGAAGTGGCACCTGCACAATTTTAACCTTCATGGATTTAGCATTAAATCAGCAAAGTCTGACCCATATAGAACCCACCTGGTTTTCAATTCCACTGATAGTACTGGGAATAAGAATCAGGCAGGTTTATCTACCCATTGGTGACCAGCTCTGCTTGGTTTGCTGCTCCAGCTGTGATGGTAAAGATTATCCCAAAGGTTCATTCTGGGACTTCGGAATTCAGACGTATTCAGTGATTAATTGAATGGAGACTGATGAACATCTTGGACCACATGACAGAGTAATAATAAAAGCAAATTATTGCAGATGCAGGAATCTGAAACAATATTGTCACAGAATAATAAGCTAGTTGAAAGATTTGGAAAACATCATAAACTTGAAAATTGAACAATTTCTTTGATTTGAAAAGTGAATTTACCCTGAGGTAAATTCAGAAGGTTGTGATTTCTACTACGCGTTTGTAAAACCATTTGTATTATTAAAAATGGGTGTGATGGCAGATACCGACAACCTGCGTGGTGTTATGTTTCCTCTAGTTAAAATTTATGTGGCGTTGTCTTGTCTTGGGGTAGCATCCTTACCCCGATCCAAAAGTTCCAGGTTTGAGTCCCACTCCAGGACTTGATGGCCACAGAAGTGCTTTCACAATGTGGCCAAACAGGTTGATTACCAATCTACAAATCCTTCCAATACGCCAATGGCAGGAAGTAAGAGTGTAAGAATCTCCTGGTCAACCAGAACCTGCAGATGGCAAAGGCAAACCTCTGCCGTACCTTGCCAAGCATAGCCATGAACCAACACATGGACGTCCATGGCGGCCAACATCCTCTCAATGGTATAGTACCTGAAGAGAGAGAGAGGAAGAGAGTTTACAATGACAATGGAAACGTTGATGATAGTAGAAAAATCACTGCAATTATATAGGGAGCAATTTAGTGAAAGAACACTATTGGTATGCATTTTGATAATCTATTTTTTTTAAATGTAATTGTATTGTAATTATCTTTTGCTGTATCATCCCTTATTCTGCAATATTGACAATAATCAATGTGCTTGTTTTAAACAGGGAAGCAAAAGAGAAAAATCAATCTGATGTTCACTTGTTTTCCATCACAGATATCCTTTACAGCATTGAAGAGTGTAGTCCTGTCCCTAAGTCTACTGGGAAATATGGTCAAGTTAAAAGAGACACTATAGCCTGAGGGGTATTCATAAAGGTACCAGCAATATAATAACAATAATCTTTATTGTCACAAGTAGGCTTACATCAACACTGCAGAGGTTACTGAAGCCCCTAGTCGTCACAGAGAGAGAATTCAGAATATCCAGTTCACCTAAGAGCACATCTTTCAGGACTTGTGGGAGGAAACCGGAGCACCTGGAGGAAACCAACACAGACACGGAGAGAACATATAGACTCTGCATAGACAGTGACCCAAGCTGGGAATCGAACCTGGGACCCTGGCGCTGTGAAGCAACAGTGATAACCACTGTGCTTATGTACCGCGAAGTGAAGGCACCAGCAAAGCCTGATGGTGAAAAAGGCTCAGTCTGTATCAGCATAAGCAGCATAAACAATGGGAGTCTGCAGAGAAGAACGAGATGTGCAGTCAGGGAGTGAGCACACGAGCGGATTGAACAATGGCTATTGCTATGCCTTGGACAGACATCGATTGAACAGAGACCCCTGTATGGGATGCTCCTGAGAAGAAATATGACCCTTGAGTGAGTCACAACTCTGAACATTCACAACCAAAAATATT
The DNA here is from genome assembly GCF_902713615.1 of Scyliorhinus canicula. Classification (NCBI taxonomy): domain Eukaryota; kingdom Metazoa; phylum Chordata; class Chondrichthyes; order Carcharhiniformes; family Scyliorhinidae; genus Scyliorhinus; species Scyliorhinus canicula. The sequence continues at coordinate 24,474,355 of NC_052163.1, forward strand.
GACTAATGATTGACTAGAAGCAGGAAATCAGTACCAGTGAGATCTGTATAAGAAGGTGAGACAAAGAAATTTCATCAGCGAAACCTCAATGAACAACATTACAGGGGAAAGAAGCCTCAAGACTTCAGCTCGAAGGCGGAGTCTGATTCCCACTTGTGCCTGGCCAAATGCGATTGGGGAGTGATCACAAATCCATGACTAGGAGTTAGATAAGTATCAACAGTTTAACCTATGCTTGTGAACTTGTACTGGTAGCAAAGGAAGGTAGAATTGTTTATGTGTTTTTGATGCAGTGTATGATAGAACCTCTCTGTGCGAGAATCATGATTTTGAGCCAGGAGGGATGGATAGCGTATACAGGAGGTGGAGGGAAGTGGGGCTGGTCAAGGTGAGGGTCTCGGCTTTTTTAGCATGGCCCCTCGGCCCAACCCTGGAGGAGAATCGCTGGGGGGGGGCCGTGTAGAGCAGCCCCGACTGGCGCCGCGCCAACTGCGCCGGCGCCAATGCTCCGCTCTACGGAGAATCGCCGGACCGGCCTCGGGGCGGCGTGGTGTGATTCACGCCGGTCCTGGCGATCTACCGGCCCGGCTTCCGGGGTTGAGAATCCCGCCCAGGAATTTTAAAGCTCATAAAAAATAAAACAGAGGAGTATATGACTAGCTGCTCCTTGCTGGTCTTAGTGCAGTGATTCCACCTTGCGGTTGTTTCTACCTGCATGAGGTGGGAACCAGTGGACTCCATTGTGCTTCCTCGTGATCACATTTGTAGCAAGCGTTGGTTGTTTGAGGAACTATAGCTCAGAGTTGATATACTAGAGCCTGAGCTTCGAACACTGCGATACATCAGGGAGAGGTAGAGTTATCTGGGCACCTTGTTTCAGGAGACACCTCTTAGATTAATTACCTTGAATTTAGCCAGTGGTAAGGGACAGGAGGGTGTGACTATGAGTAAGGCAGGTAGAGGAATCCAGAGGGTAGCGTTGCAGGAACCTCAGCCCTTGTCGTTGTCCAACAGGTTTGCGATTCATGCTCTCTATGTGGACAAGAGCAAGGATTGTAGGGAGGATGAGCAAACTGACCATAGCACCATGGCATAGGGAGTCATTCAAGTGGAGGGCGGGGGGGGGGGGGGTTGCTGGGGGAGAAAAGAGAAATGCTGCCGTAATTGGGGATAGCATAGATAGGGGCACTTACAGTGTTCTCCGTAGCCAGGATCGAGAGTCCTGAAGGTTGTGTTGCCTACCTGGTGCCAGGGTTTGGGATATCTCATCTGGGCTGCAGAGGAACTTGGAGTGGGAGGGGAAAGATCCAGTTGTCGTGGACCTCGTAGGGACCAACAATATAGGTAGAAAGATAGAGATTCCGGAATATGAGCAGCGAATGGCTAAATTACAGAGCAGAACCAAAAAGGTAATAATCTCTGGATTACTGCCTGAGCTACAAGCTAATTGGCACAGGGTCAATAAGATTAAAGAGGTATATGCATGGCTCAAAGATTGGTGTGAAAGAAATGGGTTTGAATTCATAGGACATTGGCACCAGTACTGGGAAGGAGAGAACTGCTCCAATGGGACAGTTTTCACCTAATCATGCTGGGACCACAGTCCTGGCAAATCACATAACAAGGGCTGTAGATCGTAGAATCCCTTCAGTGCAGAAGGAAGCCATTCGGCCCAGCGGGTCTACACCAACTCGCTGAACAAGCACCCCTACCAAGGGCCCACTCCCCCCCCCCCCCCCCCCCCCCCCTCCTCTGTAATCCCATAACCCCATCTAACCTTTTGGACACTACGGGCAATTTAGCATGACCAATCCACTTATCCTGCACATCTTTGGTGGAAACCGAAGCACCCGGAGGAATAGGGCTTTAAACCAAATCGTGGGGGGAGGAGGAGCATTTAGTTACATCGAAAATTAGAAAATCAAAGTTAAAGGAGAAGGTAGGAGTGCAGGTTAGTGATGAAGCTGATTGTTACCAGGAAATAAAGGAAGGGACAGAACATGTGAACGTCATACTGCACCAAGGAATCAGACAAGAGTATGGAAATTTGACAAATTTAAAGGCTTTGTATCTGAATGCACAAAGCATTGAGAATAAAATTAATGAGTTAACAGCATAAATAGGACAAAGGGGTATGATTTGGTGGTGATTACTGAGACATGGTTACAAGCAGACCAGGTCTGGAAGTTTAATATCCAAGGGTACTCAGTATTTCAGAAGGTTAGGCAGGAGGTGGTGCAGCTTTGTTAGTGAAGGAAGGGATCATTGCTGTAGTGAGATATGATAGAATCAGTCAGGGTAGAAATAAGAAACAGCAAGGGAGATAAGTCCCTGGTGGGAGTAATACTTTGGTCCCCAAATAGTAGTTCTGCAGTAGGGCACAGTATAAACCAAGAGATACTGGGGGGCTTGTAAGAAAGGTACGGCAATAATCATGGGTGATATGTTGTGGAACCAACCAGGGAGCAGGCTTTTCTGGATTTGGTATTGCATAATGAAGTGGGATTAATTAATGATCTCACAGTTAAGGATCCTCTGGGGAAGAGTGATCATAGCATGCTTGAATTTTAAATTCAGTTTGAGGGTGATAAATTGGAGTCCCACGCTCGCGTTCCGGAGTTAAACAAAGGTAATTACATCGGCATGAGGACAGATGTGGCCTGGGTGGACTGGGCAGGAAGACTAAAAGGCAGGACAGTTGATGAGCAATGGCAAATATTTAAGCAGATATTCAATTCCTCCCAACTAAAATATATTCCTGAGAGGAAGGCAGATTGTAAGAGAGGTTAAAAAACATCCATGGCTAAGCAAGGAAGTTAAAGATAGCATCTAATTTTGCAGCCCGCAATGGTAATCTTTCAGTTTTTCAAAACACTGAACTCACACCTTCCCTGGAGAGACAGAGACTTTGTTCCTTCAGACTTTTCTCTCAGCTTGTGGGTTCTCCTCCAGGCTCTGTTTTCAGGAATCAAACGCCCATGCTTATTGGAAAGAAAGAGTTGGCTGGATCTTTTCATGCAGAGACTTAGCAATCATTTTTCTGGAGAGAGTTATCTCATTGGCCACCAGCCAAGTCCATCAATCTGAGTCATCACTGCTATCAGTTAAATCGTTCTGGAATCTGCTGGTTTGAATCACAGACAGCTTCATTCAGACTGATTTGCCTTAGGGTCACAGGTCAATCTTCAGTAGTTTAAACCAGCCCAGGCTGCTGTTAAAATTAAAGGCAAAGTTTGCATAAAATGGCACAGGCCATTAATGGTCAATGTACAAAAATTTTAACAGCAAAATTAAAAGAAGTAAAAGAAAGGAGAAAATAGGCAAAAAAACGGGTTTAAAAGGAGAATCCTTACACTGGACTTCCAGAAGGCCTTTGATAGGGTGTTGCACAAAAGGTTAATACACAAGGTAAAATCACATGGGGTTAGGGGTAATTAATTAGCTTGGAGAGAGGACTGGCTAACCAACAGAAAGCAGAGGGAAGGGATAAATAGGTCTTCTTCTGGTTGGCAAAATGCAGCTTATGGGGTGTGACAGGTTTCGGACCTCGGGCTCCACTATTTACAACCTATATTAACTTAGATGCAGGGATAGAAGGTACAACAGCCAAATTTGCAGATGACACCTCAATAAGTGGGGAGGTAAGTTTCAATAAATAAATAAGAAATCTACAAATGGGTATGGATAGGTCAAGTGAGAGGGCCAAAATTCGGGCAGATAGAGTTTAACATGGATAAGAGTGAGGTTATCTATTTTGGTCAGAAAAATAGAAAGGCAACTTATTATCTAAAGGAAGAGAAACTTCAGGGTGTTTCAGTGCAGAGGGATATGGGTGTCCTTGGGCATGAATCGCAAAAAATTACAGCTGGTAATAAGGAAAGCAAATAAAATCTTGCCATTTATTGCTAAAGGAATCGAGAATAAAAGTAATGAAGTATTGCTACAACTGTACAAGGCATTAGGGAGACCGCACCTGGAGTATTGTGTACAGTTTTGGTCCCCTTACTTGAGGGATGCTGTTACATTCGAGGCACTCAGAAGACATTCACTGGATTGATTCCAGAGATGAGGGATTTGTCTTATGAAGAGAGATTGAGCAGTTTAGACCTATACTCCCCAGAGTAGAGAAGAATGAGAGGAGATCTAACTAAGGCATATAGATGATAAAGCGATTGACAATGTAGACATAGGGAGAATCTTCCTCTCGTGGGGCAATCTAGAATGAGAGACGTTGGGCGAAATTCTCCCCCCCCCACGACGGGTGGGAGAATAGCGGGAGGGCCTTCCCGACTTTTTTGACGCCCTCCCGCTATTCTCCCCCCCCCCCGCCGAAATCCCGACACGAATCGCTGCCGCCGTTTTTTTACGGCCGGCAGCAATTCACAGCTGTTAGAAGGGCCGAAGTCCCAGCCCTTTACGACCTTTTTACGAACGGCAAACACACCTGGTCCTGCCATTCGTAAAAACGTCGTGACCACCTGGAAAAAAATAACCATGGCACCGATTGGCACGGTAGTACCACGGCCGTGCCAAGGGTGCCATGGGCCCGCGATCGGTGCCCACCGATCGCGGGCAGCGGGCCCGATGCCCGCGCACTATTTGTCCTTCCGCCGCCCCGCAGTATCAATACGCGGGGCGGCTGAGGGGCAACCCGGACCGCGCATGCGCGGGTTTCGCGCAAAAACGCGATGACGTCACCCGCGCATGCGCGGGTGGAGTCTTCCCACCTGCGCATGCGCGGCTGACGTCATATGACGCGTCAGCCGGCGCTAAGTCCGACAAGCGGGCTTAACGATTTTCGTTAAGCCCGACTTGTCGGGGCCTCCGACGTCGGGCTGCTAGCCCCGACCGGGGACCAGAATCGGTCCCCCGTCGGGAAGGGGCGCGATGCCGTAAAACCCGCCCGGGTTTTACGGCAGTTTGACGATTTCTCCCGTTTTGGGAGAATTTCGCCCCATAGTTTTAGGATAAGGGATAGCAGGTTTAAAACAGAGATGAGGAGAAATTATAACAAAGAACAAAGAAAAGTACAGCACAGGAACAGGCCATTCGGCCCTCCAAGCTCGTGCTGACCATGCTGCCCGTCTAAACTACAATCTTCGACACTTCCTGGGTCCGTATCCCTCTATTCCCATCCTATTCATGTATTTGTCAAGATGCCCCTTAAATGTCACTATCGTCCCTGCTTCCACCACCTCCTCCGACAACGAGTTCCAGGCACCCACCACCCTCTGTGTAAAAAAACTTGCCTCGTACATCTACTCTAAACCTTACCCCTCGCACCTTAAACCTATGCCTCCTAGTAATTGACCCCTCTACCCTGGGGAAAAGCCTCTGGCTATCCACTCTGTCAATGCCCCTCATAATTTTGTACACCTCTATCAGGTCGCCCCTCAACCTCCGTCGTTCCCGTGAGAACAAACCGAGTTTATTCAACCGCTCTTCATAGCTAATGCCCTCCATTACTTCTCTTAAAGGGTCGTGAATCTGTGGAATTCACTCCCACAGAGTATGGTGGATGCCAGGACATTGAGTAAAGTTAAGGAGGAGATAGACAGATTTTTAATTAGTAATGGGTTTAAGGGTTATGGAGAACGGGTAGGAAAGTGGAGCTGAGGCCGAGATGTGCTCAGCCATGATCGTATTGAATGGCGGAGCAGGCTTGAGGGGTTGAATTGCCTACTCCTGCCCCTACTTATTACTTTCTTGTGTTCTTATGCACCAAAACACCTTTTCCTCTCAACAGACTTTAGTTTGGAATCCATGTTATACAAATAATTGCTATTAACTGTCCTAATTTTTTTGACACTATATCCATCAACATTAAATATTTTCTGTCAGACCCACGCCGATTTTCCCATCATATTGAGATCAAACTAATTCTTTTGTATTGCTGAAAAATACATTTTGTCAAAGCTTTTTGTCTTGCATTCATCAGGTCCGTGGCAAGAATCCCAAGATCAGGGGGAACAACAACTGTGAGGAGTGAGTTGGCAGAAGAACTCTGATTGGTAGATATGTTGCCATAGAGAATGCACCTATTAATGGGGACTGACAGTTAACTGCCAAGCATGGTTTGAAATGACTGATTGGTCAAATCATTGCCCTGAGGAATGAACCAGTGAATGGCTATCACTTATTTTGCTTGGCTGAAACAGGCGCAATGTGTGTACATGTCCTTTCTGCCTTCAAAGAACATGTGAATTAATCCACTGTGGAATATGCCACACTGTGAGCCTGAATGGCAATCTTAAATTGGTTGTCAGTGTAATTATTAGCACGTTGAAGATTATTCGGTGAATGTTGTCTAATTTCAGAATCAAGTCACACTGTGCTTTGTATTTTTCAAGCTTGGGCTGGTTAGTTGCAGTCTGTACCTGGCCCATTGTGAACAGCAAAAGGGACCAGCTGTTTGATACAATCCATCTATCTTTAGGATGTACAGCCTACATATCTGGCACTGAAATTCATAAACCACATTACTTATTTGTGTGATAGGCAGAACATCTTTTTGGCTTATTGACAGCGTCTTGTTAGTGGCAAATACTAATCATGTTGCTATTGCACAGTAGTAACGTGAAACAGATAAATTTACCTGTTGCTCAATTTTTTTAGATACCTTGCCCTTCCTGGGTAATCTGAGGTCGACTGGGCATATTTCAGGGCCAAATGTGATGGTATTAGGCCCTTGAGTTTGTGTGCTATACATGTGAAATTATCAGAGCAGGGTGACACTTAATGTGCACTAGTTCAGCATCAAGCTTGTATGGTGAGCAAATGGCTCAGACTTTATTTACACAGTGGCCGATAAGGCCAGTCTTAAAGGTGTGGAACTGTAAGAATCCCAACACATGTATTTACTAGTGAAGAGTGAGTAAATCATTGAAAATGTGATTGGCTGATCTAGTGCACGCTTATTGCGGGATTCTGAATGACCTGTCTGATTTTCAGCCATGACCTCCCCTGGACGAAACCATGCTGACTCAGTCTATTTTACCATGCACTTCCAAGTTCTTCGCAATCGCACCCTTAATAATGAACTCCAAAATCTTACCAATGACCGAAGACAGGCTAACCAGTGTATAATCTCCCATCTTCTGCCTCCATTTCTTCTTAAACAGGACTGTTACGTTAGCCATTTTCCAGTCCTCTGGGACCCTCCCTGACTCCAGTGATTCCTGAAAGATCACCACCAATGCCTCCATAATCTCCTTAGCTATCCCCTTCAGATCTCTGGGTGCAGTCCATCTGGACCGGGTGACTTGTCCACCTTCAGACCTTTTAGCTTCCCTGGAACCTTCTCCTTAGTGATGATCACTACACTTACCTCTGCCCCCTGACTCTCTTGAAGTTTTGGTATGTGACTGGTGACTTCCACTGTGAAGACTGATGCAAAGTACCTATTCAATTCCAATTGTAAGTTGGGCTCACGGTGTGGTGAATGTGGGTTTATTGGAAGCAACATTTATTAATACACAGGGCCCTATTGTTTGGAGATAGAAAGCACATGTACACAGCAAAACAAAATAAGTTATAGTAATTCGCTGGTTCATTCCTCAGGGTCCAATGACCAGTCCGATTCAAGCTGCCTGGTTTAAATTTTCAAACAATGCTTCACAATTAACTGTCAGTCACCATTAACTGGTGTATTATCCATGGTAACACCTCTATCAATCCAAGTCCACTTGCAGCACTCTCTTCTCATCCAGTACAAAGTTGCTGTCCCCCCTGTCGAGTGTAAGATATTAAACTTTGACAAAATGGCTTTTTTGAGCGATACTCAAGTCCTGTATTACCAAACACTATTTGTAATTCTTTTCTTCTTATTTGGGTTCTGACACTTGCACAAACTGTTGGCGCCAACACCTTCAATAAAGACCATTAACGCACATTTTGAAGATTAACAGTCACAACACCAATCTCTGCATGATTAGTAACTGTCTCCACTACAATACATAACTCATTTTTGCCTCTAACCAATTTTCTTTCCAACCCATCACAAATTCCACAAGATTCTGTTTTTCATTACAATTGATTATGTGCCACCTTTTCAGAAGCTGTAAAAAAATTCCACATATGCAATGTTTATATGACTATCTTCATCCATCAGCCTAGCAACCTAATTGAAAAATCCAGCCAGGTTGTAGAGTTGCAAACTTCTTTTCTGGGCAACATATTCTCAGTCTCTAATAGCCATTCCATTAAGGCATCTCTAATAGTCTCTAATAGGCTTTTTGCATTCGACATAGAACATAGAACATAGAACAGTACAGCACAGAACAGGCCCTTCGGCCCTCGATGTTGTGCCGAGCATTGTCCAAAACCAAGATCAAGCTATCCAACTCCCTGTCATTCTGGTGTGCTCCATATGCCTATCCAATAACCGCTTGAAAGTTCCTAAAGTGTCCGACTCCACTATCACAGCAGGCAGTCCATTCCACACCCTAACCACTCTCTGAGTATCCTACCTTGGATATCCCTCCTATATCTCCCACCCTGAATCTTATAGTTATGCCCCCTTGTAACAGCTACATCCACCCGAGGAAATAGTCTCTGAACGTCCACTCTATCTATCCCCCTCACCATCTTATAAACCACTATTAAGTCGTCTCTCATCCTCCTCCCCTTCAAAGAGAAAAGCCCTAGCTCCCTCAACCTTTCGTCATAAGACCTATCCTGCAAACCAGGCAGCACTTGGTAAATCTCCTTTGCACCCTTTCCAATGCTTCCACATCCTTCCTATCATAAGGTGACCAGAACTGCACACAATACTCCAAATATGGTCTCACCAGGGTCATGTATAGTTGCAGCATAACCCCACGGCTCTTAAACTCAAGCCCCCTGTTAATAAACGCTAATACATTATAAGCCTTCTTCACGGCTCTATCCACTTGAATGGCAACCTTCAGAGATCTGTGGACATGAACCCCAAGATCTCTCTGTTCCTTCACATTCCTCAGAACCCTGCCGTTGACCCTGTAATCCGCATTCAAATTTTTTCTGCCAAAATGAACCTCGCACTTAGAACATAGAACATAGAACAGTACAGCACAGAACAGGCCCTTCGGCCCTCAATGTTGTGCAGAGCCATGATCACCCTACTCAAACCCATGTATCCACCCTATACCCGTAACCCAACAACCCCCCCTTATCCTTACTTTTATTAGGACACTACGGGCAATTTATCATGGCCAATCCACCTAACCCGCACATCTTTGGACGGGAGGAAACCGGAGCACCCGGAGGAAACCCACTTATCAGGGTTAAACTCTATCTGCCATTTTTCGGCCCAGCTTTGCATCCTATCAATGTCTCTTTGCAGCCGACAACAGCCCTCCACCTCATCCACTACTCCACCAATCTTGGTGTCATCAGCAAATTTCTCAGAAGAGAGCTTCTATATGGTGAATTTCAAATGTACGGACAGTAATTGTTTGAGATTCAGAAACAGGGTCATGAGCTTAACATAAGTTAGAATAAAGTTATTTATTTAAGGTTAGAAAGAGCCCAGGAGGTCCGAGAGCATTTTTATATCAGGCCTGGCTACACAATAAGATACGGCAAATAATATCAAACTCAACTGGTATACAGCTTTTGAGAGGTTGAACAGATTACTGCATTCCTGACTCAACACAGGGCCTTACTCTTATCTTCTACTGTCATTTTTGCATTGCAGCAAATTATGATTCCAGAATTGCATTAAAAATGGGTTATTTTTCAGGTCCCTGTACTTGTATCTTTTACATCTTACTTTGGATTTTAAGTCCGAAGATATGAGCCTGTCCACATTTAATAAAAAGTGTGATTAGTACAGTAAATACTACTCAATTGGCAGAAGGTGGTAAGTGTTCCACAGGAATAGGTGCTGAGACAACTATTGTGCACCGTTTACATAATTGATTTTGACTCAATATCAAATTGCAGGGTATAATTAATACTGAGGAAGACTGCAGTAATGTACAAGTAGATGCTAACAAACTGGCAGGTAAATGAGAAGTTGATTTTCAATACAATATAGTTTGAGGTGGTAGATTTTACTGGGACAAATATGGATACAACCTGCTGCTTCTAGCAAGAGCCATTAGAGAAGAGGCACAAAGAGATCTGGACATACATTCACAAAGCATTCAAAGTCGCAATGTGTTAATCAAGGTCACAAAATACAAAGTTACTTTCAAGAGGGACAGAATTCAAAAGCAGAGGTTTTTAAAATCAGGAAAAGGGTTCAATCGCTGCGAGGGCCATGACAAGGTAGGCAATCGCAAATCAAATGTGGAGTTCAGCAGAAATATATTTATCCAGAGAGTGGTGAGAACATGGAACTCGCTGGCAGATGGAGTGGTTGGGGGTGAATAGCATGTGTGTTTGAAGGGAAGCGAGATTGTTATAACCTGCCTGCTTACCATTGGCTGGGGACTAATGACAATCCCACAATCCTGTGCGAGTATGATCTTCCCCAATGAGGGGGGCGGAGAAATCATTAGCAGACTCCCTGCATAAATACAGCTGGCCAGTTTGGAACCAGGAAGAGAGGAGTTGGCAGCAAGAGAAGTTGTTGTTGTTCATTTGTAAATAAATGTTATTTCTTTGTATCCTGAAAACTCGTGCTGGATTCTTCGTGGCCATCACAAAACTGGCGACGAGGGTTAAAGTGAATAGCTGTCTACACTGCTGAAGCCACTTCCCTGGATTTTTGTTGGATACAGGTTGCAAGTTGTTTTCTATTACACCATGCCTCTGTATGAACGTTTGGATGTTTTTGATGCTGCGCTGGAAAGCTGGAACCAGTACGCACAAAAGATGCGTTACTATTTCCAGGCAAACAACATCACTGAAAACGAGCGCCAGGTGGTCATATTGCTTACCGCCTGCGGCCTGCATACGTTTGGGGTGATTAGGAGCCTTACGTACCCAGCTGCGCCAAACACCAAAACGTTTGATGAACTTGTGAACTTAGTGGGGCAACATTTTAACCCAACCGCATCCACGATAGTCCAACGTTACCGGTTTAATACCGGTAAGAGGACCCCAGGAGAATCCCTTGCCGACTTTCTATCCAGGCTACGCAGGATTGTGGAGTATTGTGACTATGGTGAGACCTTGTCAGAAATGTTATGCGACCGTTTGGTTTGCGGCATTAACAATGCGGCCACCCAGAGAAAGTTGCTAGCCGAGCCAACATTGACTTTTCAATAGGCCATTCAAATAGTATTGTCCTGAGAAAGCGCAGAACGAGGAGTGCAGGAGCTACAGGGAATGGAGGTGCATGCCTTGGGGCGCAACCCCTTCCGTCTGAAAGCATCCCCCGCACCCCTGCGGTACCTTGGGCGAGGCGACGTCCGGATCGACGCCAGTGGCCGTCTGACATTCCTCCCCGAAGGGAGCCTTCTCCAGAACCAATGGATGAGGAGCCATGTCCGTGTCAGACTTGTAGGCGCCGACCCCGTCGCAGACCCCGGTCCTGGGGGCGCCAGAGGCGCCGTCGTTCGGACCGAAACTGGGTGGGGCCAGCCCAGGGGCCGTACCTTTCATTTGGATGAACCTGCGGCGACTACCCCCGAGGACGTAGAGACGGAGGATGACTGCCTGCAGCTGTATTATGTGGCAGCTCCCCGTGTGGCCCCATTAAAGTGACAGTACGTGTCAATGGTCACCCACTTGAGATGGAGTTGGACATTGGCGCAGTGGTCTCCGTGATCGCCCAGAGGACATTCGACTGCATCAAGCAGGGTATACAGACCCTTGCATTAACCGACACACAGGCCAGGTTGGCCACCCACACGGGGGAACCATTGGACATTGCAGGAACTACGATGACCCCTGTTGTTTACGGACGCCAGGAGGGGCGTTTCCCACTTATTGTGGTGCGCGGCCATGGGCCCAGCCTGTTGGGTCGGGACTGGCTGCGCGGCCATGGGCCCAGCCTGTTGGGTCAGGACTGGCTGCGCCATTTGCGGTTGCAGTGGCAGCACATCCTCCAAACAGTTTCTGGAGGGTTGACTGAGGTGCTGGGACGATACCCAGATGTATTCCAGCCCGGTTTGGGGAAAATAAAAGGGGCTGTAGCCCGTATCCAAGTCGAACCAGGAGCCATGCCGCGCTATTTCCAGGCGCGCCCGGTGCCTTACGCCTTGCTCGAGAAGGTAGAAGGGGAGCTGACTCGTTTGGAGACTTTGGGTATCATCAGGCCCGTCCGTTTCGCTGACTGGGCAGCACCAATTGTACCCGTAATGAAGCCAGATGCCACAGTTTACTTGTGCGGCAACTATAAACTTGCAGTGAATATGACTTCCCGACTCGACCGTAACCCAATGCCTCGCATAGAGGATCTCTACGCAAAGCTTGCAGGCGGACTCTCGTTCACAAAATTAGATATGAGTCACGCCTACCTACAGTTGGAGCTGGACCCTGCCTCCCGGCCATATGTAACGATTAATACACACCGGGGCCTGTATGAATATACACGTTTGCCCTTTGGAGTATCCTCTGCCTGCGCTATTTTTCAACGCGTTATGGAGGGCATTTTGAGAGGTTTACCGCGTGTTGCTGTCTACTCAGATGACGTTTTGATCACGGGGACGTCGGAGCAGGAACATTTGGAAAATTTGGAGGCTGTACTTAAGACGCTTTTCGGAGGCTGGAGTCCGTTTACATCGCACAAAGTGCATTTTTCAGGCGAAGGAAGTAGTCTACCTGGGTTATCGGGTGGACCGTGAAGGTTTGCACCCCGTCACAGAGAAGTTGCGCGCGATTCAACAGGCTCCTGCCCCAACTGACACTTTGCGTCTTTGTTCGTTTCTCGGCCTTGTAAACTATTACGGAAAGTTTATCCCCAATCTGGCAACTACGCTGGCCCCGTTGCACCTTCTGCTAAAGAAGAATCACACCTGGCTTTTGGGTCAGCCGCAAGAAACCGCTTTACGGCGGGTAAAACAACAATTGTCATCGTCTGGGTTACTAACCCACTATGATCCTGGAAAGCCTTTGCTCATCACATGTGATGCATCCCCGTATGGTATTGGGGCCGTCCTGTCCCACAAGATGGAGAATGGGGCCGAGCGGCTGATAGCTTTCGCCTCCCGCACATTGACTGCAGCAGAAAAAAAGTACGCGCAGATCGAGAAGGAGGGCCTGACAGTGGTCTTTGCGGTGAAACATTTCCACCAGTACGTATATGGCCGCCACTTCACTATCGTGACTGATCATAAGCCTCTGCTGGGACTTTTCAGAGAGGATAAGCCAATACCGCCCATTGCTTCCGCACGGATCGAGCGCTGGGCTTTGTTGCTCGCAGCATACGAGTATTCTCTGGAGCACAAACCAGGAACACAGATAGGAATGCCGACGCACTGAGCCGATTGCCTTTATCGACTGGCCCCATGTCGACCCCCACGATACTGAGAGACTTGCACAATGGGCATCCAGGTGTGACAAAAATGAAAATGTTGGCCCGGAGTTATGTCTAGTGGCCAGGCCTCGACAGAGACATTGAGAAGGTGGCCCAAAACTGCTCCATTTGCCAGGAGCATCAGCAGCTTCCTCTGGCCGCGCCCCTACATCCCTGGGAATGGCCAGGGCGGCCTTGGGCGCACTTGCATGCGGATTTCGCCGGCCCTTTTCAAGGATCCATGTTCCTTCTATTAATCGACGCCCAGTCTAAATGGCTAGAGGTGCATAAGATGGGACTCACGACGTCCTGCGCAACAATCGAGAAGATGCGTTTGTCTTTCAGTATGCATGGCCTCCCCGAGGTGCTGGTCACGGACAATGGCACTCCGTTCACAAGTGAGGAGTTTGCAAGGTTCATGAAGATGAACGGCATACGCCATATCCGCATTGCCCCTTACCACCCGGCTTCAAATGGGTTGGCGGAGCGCGCAGTGCAGACATTCAAACGAGGCCTAAAGAAGCAGTCTTCTGTGTCGATGGACACGAGACTGGCTCAGTTTTTGTTTTCATATTGGACCACCCCCCATGCGGTGACTGGGGTAGCTCCCGCAGAACTCCTAATGGGCCGGAGACTTCGCACCCGCCTTAGCATGGTTTTCCCGGACCTTGGCGCAAAAGTACGCCGCACAAAAGAACGGCAGGGACATGGTTTTTCTCGGCATCGGCCGATTCGGCAATTTACGCCCGGTGACCCAGTGTTCGTTCGGAATTTTGCTGGTAGTGCCCAGTGGGTCCCTGGCGTAATCTTTTGCCGAACGGGCCCTATCTCTTACCAGGTACAAGCCCAGGGTCATCTCCAGCGCGAACATGTAGACCATGTTCGGTCCAGAAGACTATCCCTGCCAAAGATTGCATGCCGCAGGAGCTCATTTCTACAGCCGCAGAGACTAGACACAATGGAAAGTATTCCTCACAATCTTCCTCTGGTGCCTCACTCAAAGCCTGCACAGGTCGTGACAGAACCGTGTGGAGATAAAGACGCCGAGATGACGGAGGCAGCAGACTCTGACTCCGAGATGGAGACACAAGGGGCGAGATTCTCCCAAAACGGGAGAAATCGTAAAGCTGCCGTAAAACCCGGGCGGGTTATACGGCAGCGCGCCCCTTCCCGACGGGGGACCGATTCTGGTCCCCGGTCGGGGCTAGCAGCCCGATGCCGTAGGCTCCGGCAAGACGGGCTTAACGAAAATCGTTAAGCCCGCTTACCGGAGTTAGCGCCGGCTGACGCGTCATATGACGTCAGCCGCGCATGCGCAGTTTGGAAGACTCCAACCCGCGCATGTGCGGGTGACGTCATCGCGTTTTTGCGCGAAACCCGCGCATGCGCGGGCCGGGTTGCCCCTCAGCCGCCCCGCGAATGAATACTGCGGGGCGGCGGAAGGACAAGTAGTGCGCGGGCATCGGGCCCGCTGCCCGCGATCGGTGCCCACCGATCGCGGGCCCATGGCACCCTTGGCACGGCCGTGGTACTGCCGTGCCAATCGGTGCCATGGTTATAAAAAGCGAGTTAGTGACGCCGTTTTTACGAACGGCAAGACCAGGTGTGTTTGCCGTTCGTGAAATCGGCGGAAAGGGCTGGGACTTCGGCCCATCTAACAGCTGAGAATCGCTGCCGGCCGTAAAAAAACGGCGGCAGCGATTCGGGTCGGGACTTCGGCGGGGGGGTGGGAGAATAGCGGGAGGGCGGCAAAAATGTCGGGAAGGCCCTCCCGCTATTCTCCCACCCGTCGTGGGGGGCGGAGAATTTCGCCCAAGACACCTCAGAGGGGGAATCCTCGGGCCCACGGGCTGTGGATGTACAACCGTTACGCCGTTCATCACGGAAGCGCTGGTCTCCATCTCGTTACACGCTGCCTGATCCAGCGCCTTGTGCAAATGGTGTCCGGCCTGCGGCAAAACGAGTCCGACGCCCTCCTTCGCCAGGGTCTTCGGTGGATTCCTTGGACTTTGGTGGATGTTATAACCTGCCTTCATACCACTGGCTGGGGACTAATGACAATCCCACAATCCTGTGGGAGCTTCCCCAATGAGGGGGCGGAGAAATCATTGGCAGACTCCCTGCATAAATACAGCTGGCCAGTTTGGAACCAGGAAGAGAGGAGTTGGCAGCAAGAGAAGTTGTTGTTGCTGTTGTGTGTGATGAATGGTATCAGTAGTTGCTGTAACTGTACCTTACCTTTAAGACATTGGCCCTTTAAGACCGGGCTTGGAACCCTGGGGGACTCCGCCTCTAGTTCCGCCCCCAGGAAACGGTATATAAGATGAGGCTCACTCGGCAGCATGTGGTGAGCACACTTCTCGGCTGCTGTTCAGTTCTCTGATGATTAAAGCCTTTGAATTACCAATCTTCTCTCCTGTGTCATAATTGAGGGTATCTCAATTTAATCATCAGACGCATCAAGATGGACAGCGCTCTAAAGCTGGAGAATCTCAACCTGGACGCTCGGTCGCCGGAAGCCCCGGAAATGTTAAAATATTGGCTCCGGTGCTTTGAGGACTATCTTGACTCCTCAGCGACTGATGTCGATGGCGCTCACAAGCTGAGATTACTACATGCCCGAGTGGGCCACCGACTCCTCCGTGATCGAGAACGCTACGGCCTACGCAACTGCGGTCGAGATACTGAAGAAACGCTTCGTAAACCTGATTAACGAGGTACACGCCAGACATTTGCTCTCAACCTGCAGCCAGCGCTCCGGGGAAACTCTGGACGAGTACGTGGAGAGACTCACTGCGCTCGCGAGGAACTGCAACCATAAAGCAGTGACGGCAGAAGCCCACAGGAACTTGCATATTCGCGATGCCTTTGTGTCCGGTATCAGGTCCTCGTACATCCGGCAGCGGCTCCTAGAAGACGGGGCAAAGGATCTCCAAGGCACGGCAACGCTCGCCTCTTCTCTAGAAATGGCCGACCGTAACCTCCGTACGTACTCCGCGATCCTTGCAAACCCCTCTCGATCCCCTCCAGACTCGGCCACGCTACAGGCCTGCGCCGTGCGATGATCCGCTCACTCCGGGGGTTCCCCATGCTATGTCTGTGGGCAAGGCCAGCACCCACGTCAACGTTGCCCGGCCCGCTCCGCGATCTGCAACGACTGAGGGAAGAAAGGGCACTTCGCTAAAGTCTGCCTGGCTGGGCCCAAAGGCCACAAACAAAATCCTCACCAGGCCCAGAAATCAAGCTCCCGGTCTCACAGGCTCCGCAACGCGGCCGCGCGGCAGCTGGACACGCCCACTTCCGACGTGTCATCGACCTCGTGCGAGTCATGGGAGTGGCCATCTTGGCGACGGCCATCTTCGAACCCCGACATGTGCGACCGACGGCAGTGGCCATTTTGTGACTTCAGGCGGCCATTTTGTGAGTCTGACTTAACCGAGGACTCTGACTACCCGCAACTAGGAGCGATCACGTTCGATCAATCGCGGCCAAAGCACCTGGGGAACTCAATGATGCGGGTACAAATCAACGGCCACGACACTCCCTGCCTATTCGACTCCGGGAGCACGGAGAGCTTTATCCATCCAGACACGGTAAGGCGCTGCTCTCTGTGCACCCACCCCGCCTCCAAAACTATCGCCCTCGCCTCAGGGTCCCATTCGGTACAAATCACGGGGTATTGTGTCGTGGACCTCGCAATTCAAGGCGCTGAATACTCCCGTTTTAAACTCTACATCCCCCCTCACCTCTGCGCCCCCCTGCTGCTCGGTCTGGACTTTCAGTGCAGCCACCGGAGCCTGACACTGCAGTTCAGCGGACCCCTGCCCCCACTCACGGTATGCAGCCTGGCGACACTCAAAGGTGCGCCACCCCCCCTCTTCGCGAATCTCACTCCCGACTATCAGCCCGTCGCCACCAGGAGTCGCCGGTACAGTACCCAAGACATGACTTTTATCAAGTCAGAGGTTCAGTGGCTACTAAAAGAGGGGGTCATAGAGGCCAGCAACAGCCCTTGGAGGGCTCAAGTATTGGTAGTCCGCTCCGGGGAAAAGCAACGAATGATAGTGGATTATAGCCAGACCATAAACCTCTTTACGCAACTCGATGCGTACCCACTTCCCCGCATAGCAGAAATGGTGACTCAAATCGCCCAGTATCGAGTATTCTCCACGGTCGACCTAAAATCGGCCTATTATCAACTCCCTATCCGCCCAGAGGACCGTCCCTTCACGGCTTTCGAAGCACCGGTCGGCTGTCCTCAGGGTCCCTTTCAGTGTCACAAACGGAGTCTCCGTTTTCCAGAGGGCGATGGATCAAATGGTGGACCAGTACGGCTTACAGGCTACCTTCCCGTACTTGGACAACGTCACCATTTGCGGCCATGACCAGCAGGACCACGACGCAAACCTGAGGAAGTTCCTCCAGACTGCCCGGGCCCTCAACCTCACGTACAACAAAGAGAATGCATGCTCCACACAACCTGGCTAGCCATCCTCGGCTACGTCGTGGAAAACGGGGTCCTAGGCCCAGACCCCGGCCGCATGCGTCCCCGTAAGGAACTCCCCCTCTCCCGTTGCCTCAAGACACTCAAATGGTGCTTGGGGCTTTTCTCCTATTACGCCCAGTGGGTCCCCAGATATGCAGACAAAGCCCGACCACTCATTAAGACCACGGTTTTTCCCCTGACGGCTGAGGCCCAGTCGGCTTTCAGCCGTATCGAGGCTGACATCATTAAGGCCGCCATGCACGCAGTGGACGAAGCCATTCCCTTCCAAGTAGAAAGCGACACATCAGACGTCGCCCTGGCTGCCACCCTCAACCAGGCGGGCAGACCAGTAGCGTTCTTCTCCCAAACCCTCATCGCCTCGGAAATTCGGCACTCTGCAGTTGAGAAGGAGGCACAAGCCATAGTGGAGGCCGTGCGGCACTGGAGGCACTACCTAGCCGGTAGGAGGTTCACCCTCATCACCGACCAACGGTCGGTCGCCTTTATGTTCGATAACGCACAACGGGGCAAAATAAAGAACGACAAGATTCTGAGGTGGAGTATAGAGCTCTCCACCTATACGTACGATATTAAATATCGCCCGGGGAAGCTCAACGAGCCCCCGGATGCCCTGTCCCGTGGCACGTGCGCCAACGTGCAAAAAGACCGCCTGAGAGCCATCCACGATGACCTCTGCCACCCGGGGGTCACCCGACTTGCCCACTTCATCAAGTCCCGCAACCTACTCTACTCGGAATGCAAACCGCAATTCTACCAACCAGACAGGGCCTGATAAAGGCCTCTGGGCCCTTTGAGCGACTAAGTGTGGACTTCAAAGGGCCCCTCCCGTCCACCAACCGCAACATCTATTTCCTCACCGTTATCGATGAATTCTCCCGCTTCCCTTTTGCTGTCCCCTGCCCGGATATGACCTCGGCCTCCGTGATCAAGGCACTGCACAGCATCTTCACACTGTTTGGTTTCCCCGCTTATATCCACAGCGACCGGGGTACATCGTTCATGAGCGATGAGCTGCGTCGGTATCTGCTCAGCAAGGGCATTGCCTCGAGCAGAACGACGAGCAATAACCCGCGGGGAAACGGGCAAGTGGAGGGAGAACATGACAGTTTGGAAGACTGTCCTTTTAGCCCTACGGTCAAGGAGTCTCCCAATCGCCCGCTGGCAGGAGGTCCTACCCGATGCCCTACATTCCATTAGGTCACTCCTCTGTACAGCCACGAGCGAGACCCCTCACAATCGTTTGTTTGTCTTCCCCAGGAAGTCCACCTCTGGGGTCTTGCTTTCACGTTGGCTGACGACTCCGAGACGAGTCCTACTCCGGAGACACGTGAGGAGCCATAAAACAGATCCAATAGTCGAGAGGGTCCAACTGCTACACGCGAACCCTCAATACCCCTACATCGAGCACCCCAACGGCTGGCAGGACACCGTCTCCCTGCGAGACCTGGCACCCGCTGGCTCTCCCACTGACCCCGCTGGCTCGCCCACCGACCCCCCCCTACCGACACTCCCCTCCCCCCCACCGACTGCCGACCCCGACAGCGCCCCCCCCCCCCTATAGTGCCCCCTGCCCCCCAGCCGGCGCCGGCACTGATCACCCTAGTCACCCCGGATACCCCCCCCCCCCCGCTCCAAGGCAGGCAAAGGCTCAGTCAACCGTGCTTTGCTCCCGGATATACCACCATCGAAACCGACCGTATCCACGGCACCACCACCGGAGCGGAGAAGGTCAGCACCGACGGTCAGACCAGCCACAAGACTGAACTTGTAACTCCACTTCACCCCCGACGGACTATGTGTTTTTTTTTTAAACGGGGTGAATGTGATGAATGGTATCAGTAGCTGCTGTAACTGTACCTTACCTTTAATACATTGGCCCTTTAAGACCGGGCTTGGAACCCTGGGGGACTCCGCCTCTGGCTCCGCCCCCAGGAAACGGTATATAAGATGAGGCTCACTCGGCAGCATGTGGTGAGCATACTTCTCGGCTGCTGTTCAGTTCTCTGATGATTAAAGCCTTTGAATTACCAATCTTCTCTCCTGTGTTGTAATTGAGGGTATCTCAATGTGTATATATATGTTAATTTGTAAATAAATGTTATTTCTTTGTATCCTGAAAACTCGTGCTGGATTCTCCGTGGCCCTCACAGAGATAAATTCCTAAGAGAGAAGAAGGTTGTTATGCTGATAGAATGAAATTAAGTGAGGTGATAGGAAGACTTGTGTGGGGTATAAACACCAGAACAGATCTGTTGGGCTGATCGATCTGTTTCTGTGCAGTAAATTCTATTAATCACACATTGATGGAAGTACATAATCGCTATTAAAAATGTTGCAACAATGTGGGGTATTTATCTTGATTTTCAGTTTCAGTCCCATATTGTCCTTTAATAATAATAATCTTTATTAGTGTCACGAGTAGGTTTACATTAACACTGCAATGAAGTCACTGGAAAAATCCTCTAGTCACCACACTCTGGCACCTGTTCGGGTACACAGAGGGAGAATTCAGAATGTCCAATTCACCTAACAGGCACGTCTTTCGGGACTTGTGGGAGGAAACCGGAGCACCCGGAATAAACCCACACAGACACGGGGAGAATGAACAGACTCTGCACAGACAGTGACCCAAGCCGGGAATCGAACCCAGGTCCCTGGTGCTGTGAAGCAACAGTGCTAACCACTGTGCTGTCCAGATAGGCACAACTTTTTAACCAGACCACATTCCATCTATCAAATGCACAGGACGTTAGCCCATTGGTGGGATGTCCCCATCCTTTTTACTTAATGTAGCACATGCCCATTTCATTAAAGGGGGGGGGGTGTTAAAGATCTGTGGTTACATATTCTGTTTTATAGAATATTTATGGATAGATTGGGAAAATGTAATTAATTTAGGTGCATATGCAGCGTGTGATACCTGGAAGTCAGAGGCTGTGTTTTTTTTCCGCAATGACTGTGCAGTGTCAGTGCTGGGCTGTGGGGGTGGGGGACGGTTTGTGCGGCGGATCTGTTTACTGGGCTCTGGCGCGCAGCGTCGGACAGGTTTGCCGGTGACACGCGGAGGAATTGGAAGGGGAGTTTTCGGTAAAAAGGCGGAGGGGCCGCTCGCGAGGAGGAGAGGAAAGGGTCGACATGGCGGAGAACATCGTGAGTAACCGCTACGGCTCAGCTTCTCACCCCTGACTACCCCCCCCCCCTTCCCCTCGGGCGGACCGTCCCTGCCCCCCACTCTCCCCCGGACAGGGAGCCCGGGGGGGGTTCACTCAGTTCCCCCCCCGGACAGGGAGCGGGGAGCGGGGGTTAACCCAGTCCCCGGTGAGAGCCGAGACAGGCCCGGGCAGGACGGAGCCGCGTCCCCGACTGTTACCGCGTTCAGCGCAATGAGGCAGCAAATTGGGTAAAGATCCCCCCCCAAAAAACAGGCCTCAATCAGGGATCTGTAAGGGGCTGTGTGGGGAAAGTGTGTGGGGGTTCCTTCTGCTGCTTTTAAATATATATAATCACGACAGAACCTTCAACATGGTTTGCAGCAACGTTGGAACAGCTCATGAATGCGTGGACAGCACATTTTGCCTTTCTGTCCAGCTTGAAGCGATCACTCTGGGTTGGTTAAAGTCAGGCTCTCCATGAATTGTTACTGCTCCATTATGTTGACCACCTCTGAACTTCCCGTCCCGGAGAATGCAGCCCTGTCATTGCCCAACTAATCATTTTCCATTTGAATACTGTCAGTAGTTGTTTGTATGAACGAGGCACCAGGTTCTACGTGGACAAACCTGTATTTTCGGCCTCTGCTGAAAACTGGGGAAAATGCAACTTAAGACACTGCTGTAAAGTCAAACTTTGAGCAATAGTGACATTTAACTGCAGGGTTATAGGTCTTAAAGGGTTTTTCTTTAATGCCAGTTTTCACAATTGCTCCTCTAGCCCATTAGAATTTTATAAAAAGTTTAATTTATCATTCAGTAGGATTGCAATTAGAAGCCTCATCTCATTGCTCGGTGACTACTTGTACTGAGTCATGTCGGCTAGGATCCCTGGTCTTTGCTAAGTTAGCCGATCTCGGCCTTCTTGGAAATGAACATGAGGATTGGCTTGAACAAAGGTGCTGGAGTGCTGCTGCCCTCTGTGGATTCATACCCCAGCATGAGTTAGCAACTTTGGGTGGCGAGGGAGTTTAATGTATCTGCACGGTTTGAGGAAGTAAGCCAGAGGAAGAAGAATGCACTGATTATATTAGAACAACCTTCTTTTATTCAAAAGTAAGCTTGTAGCGCCCTGTGCATTTGGAAGGAGGTTGCAAATCTAAAGGTTGTGGGGAAATTACTTTCAATCTGAAGTGCTATGTGCATTGGCATACTGGAAGCCATAACAGTTCAGTAAATCCGTTCACCGTATCCCGGATATGCATAAAGGCAATTATCCAGAGTTTATGTAATGAATTATCTGCACTCCTATTCTAGCCTCTTGAGGTTAGAACACCCATCTGGTGTTGATAGCTCTAACACAGGTAGTCGTGCATTCAAGACCCCAAGTTCTAGACTTCCTTCTTTGAACCTCTGCCTCTTTTTCCTCTTTACAACGCTCCTGCCTCTTTGACAGTGTTTTGTCATCCACCCTTGTATCTCTTAATCAGGGGCAGCACGGTAGCACAGCGGTTAGCACAGGTTGCTTCACAGCTCCAGGGTCACAGGTTCAATTCCTGGTTTGGGTCACTGTTTGCACATTCTCCCTGTGTTTGTGTGGGTTTCCTCCGGGTGCTCCGGTTTCCTCCCACAGTCCAAAAATGTGCAGGTTAGGTGGATTGGCCATGCTAAATTGCCCTTGGTGTCCAAAAAAAGGTTAGGTGGGGTTACGGGGATAGGGTGGAGGTCTGGAGATAGAGTGGAGGTATGGGCTTAGGTAGGGTGCTCTTTCTGAGGCTGGTGTAGACTCGATGGGCTGAACGGCCTCCTTCTGCACTGTAAATTCTGAATAATGTATTTTAGGGTCAATCAAGATTTTCTTTGGGGGCATTTAATTTAAAGGTGCTAGATTAATAAACATTGTCATTTTTGGATTTAGTTGCCAGCTCATTGCAGTTTTTAGGATGGGAATGGTAAATATCAAATAAAGGCAGTTTATTTTTGAATTATCATTAGACTGCACAGTACAAATGGCTGAGTGCAACCTGTTTCTCCAGCTGATAGACTAGTGTGTGTTGTCAGTGTGGCTTAGAAGAAGGGGGGGGGAAATTAATTTTAAAATGTTTGAGTAAAAGGAAGTTAAAAGCATAAGTCAAGATGCTGCAGCTTTGCACTCATGATGTCAAGATCAAGAGTAGTTGTCAGTGGAAGTTGGGGAAATGTCCCAAAGCGCACAAATGGAATCCAGTAGCAGAAAATATGAACCTACTGGAAACACTCAGAGCATCCATGGAGGGAATAAACATGTTAAAGTTTTAGCTGGCGAGTCTTCAACACAGTGCAGACCAGATGGTGTTTTAGGAGTCATGTTTTCGGTTTCGCATATACCCTGATTTTATATTTATGGTTTAAAAAGTCAAAACACTGCGACCTGGGCAGCAGAAAATGGAGTTGCAGTGACTCTGCAATAAAGTTAAGAAGCTGGAAGATGTGGAACACAGGCACTCCAGCACTGCCACTGACAGTGTAATTATGCATGTAGCCAGTTCCTGTGATCAAAGCGGGCATAAAATTAATAATGAAATACTAATAGAAAAATGTGACAAAAACATGACAATAGGAAGTACGATTTTGCAGCTGAGCATTACATGCAACCACCAAGATTTTGAATTCCAGCTGTGGCTCAGTTGGGAGCACTCTATCCTCTGATTCACAAACTTCCAGGTTCAAGCCCCACATCAGGGTTTGAGCACAAACGCCTATGTGACACCCCATTGCAGTCCTGAGGGAGTGCTGCACTGTTTGATGTGGCATCTTTCAGATGAGATGTTAAACTGAGGCCCCATCTGCCTGCTTGAGTGGATGTAAAGGACCCCATGGCACTATTTTGAAGAACAGGCAGGTAATGTCCAGTGTCCTGGCCATGTCAATGTTTATCCCTCAATCAACATCTCACAAAACAGATTAACTGGTTATTTATCACCTTGCTGTTTGTGGGAATTTGCCGTGCACAAATTGGCTGCTGCACTTCCTACGTTACAACAGCGACTGCTTTAAAAAGTACTTAATTCTCTGTAAAATGCTTTATATCTCGAGATTATGAAAAACTGTGCAAATGAAGGTGTCTTCTAAGTTTTATGGTTGGTGCATGTATTAAATAGTCTTTGCTTAGTGGAGATCAGGTAATCTTACTTTTTTTTAAAAAGTCAAATGTACTAACAAGATTTAGGAGTAGGATGTAGAATCCCTCAAGCGTGCTCCATTCTTCAGCAAGATCATAGCTGATAGCAACATCAACTTCAATTTCCTGCCGCATCCCCATACCTCTTGATTCTCATTGGTGCCCAAAACTAGATCCGCCTCTGTATTGAACATGCTGAATAACTTGACGACCAAAGCCCTCCTAGGTACACAATTGCAAAGATTCATCACCCTTCGAGTGATGAAATTCCTCATCTCTGCCTTGAGTGGCTGACCCCTTATTCTGAGACTGTAACCTCATAGTTCTCGACTCTCTAGCCAAGGGAAGTGATCTCTCTGCATCTACCCTGACGAGCCCTCTTTAAAGAAACACAATTTACCTTTCAATCAAATCATCCCTCATTCTGCGAAGTCTCTGAGAGATGGGGCCCATTATATTCTTCCTCTCCTCATAGGATGACCTCATCCCAAGAATCAATCGACTGAACCCTCTCTTAGTATACACATCCTTAGACAAGGAAAACCTTTTTTGAATATTTAGACTGAATATTGACATTATTGGGGAGCTGGTTGTGAAGATTATTGAGCACAGTTAATAATGGAGATGAATTGGCTCTGGCAAAAATATGTTTACAATGAATTTGCCATTGCAGTGCGGACGCATTCAGTCTTAAACTCCTCACAGAAGATGTTGTTCCATTCAGTGTTTCCCGAAAGGTCATATCAAGGAAGTCAATAATAAAGATCAGATGATTAGTGCATAATTAAATTAATTTAAAGAGCCACTAGTTAAGTGAATCATCCTGTTGATTGCAATATCCAGCCCATTCTAATACACTGCTATTTTGTTTTGGGGAATTGGTCAAATTAAAATATAAGCTATCAGCACAAACCCTTTGTTTCTCTAGGTTGGTTAGATGTAATGTACTGAATTTCAGCTGAGGGATGAATGTATGTAACAGACCTTTAAACTAATCTACCTTTATAAAATGGGTGTGTAAAGTAAATATTTCTTGCAACAAAAATCCAGGAAAGATATGGCACAAAATGTTTTGCAAATGTAGAATAACGTAGAGGGGGAGCACAGTGGTTAGTACTGCTGTATCACCGCACCAGAAACCTGAGTTCGCCTCTGACGCCGGGTGACTGCATAGTTTACACATTTTCCCTCGTCTGCGTGGGTTTCCCCTGGGTGCTCCGGTTTCCTTCCACAGTCAAAAGATGTGCAGTTTAGATGGATTGGCCATGCTAAATTGCCCCTTAGGGTGGGGTTACAGGAAAAGGGTGGCAGATTGGGCCTACGTAGAGTGGTCGTTCGGGGGATTGGTGCAGACCTGAAGGGCTGAATGGACTCCTCTTGCACTGTAGGGATTCTACTCTATGAAACTATCTGACATAAAATGTTGATTTGTGTAAGTACACTTGATTGCCAAGCTACTATTTACTAAATATTTAATTAGGTTAATGTTTCATCTATTTGGACCTCTTATGACAAATGTTGACACACTTTTACCTAGTAAGTACCATATTTGTATGCTATGTTGATCAGGCAATTATACTCTTTAATGGAACCATCAAAGCATTTCGAACAAAAGTGCATTTAACTGATGTCACCATAACAGTTGCTATCATGATTAGAAGTTTTAAAATTTGTGCCAATGGGAAGATTGCATCTTTAAAGTCACAGTTGGCAGAGAAGACCAAGTAAAGGCTTCCATCATTTTTCATATATAACATAGAGGAATGGCACTTCATAGAATCACAGTTGTTGAGGCCCAGAGTGAGGCGTTTTGGTCCATCATATCTGTGCTGGCTCTCCAAACAAGCATTGTGACTTATACTGCCTTTCCCCTGCCTTTCCCTATACCCTTGCGCATTCCAGACCCAAAACACTCATTGTGTGAAAAGTTTTTTCTTGCATCACAAATGCAAGCCCACTTGTGAGAATATGAAAAATTATTTGTTTTTTTTGCAAATCACTTAAAATCTGTGCCCTCCCATTCTTGACTCTTTTATGAGTGGGAACAGTTTCTCTCTGTCTACTCTGTTCAGTCTCCCTCATAATTTTGAACATCTCTATCAAATCTCCTCTTAGCCTTCCCTCAAAGGAGAACTCTTCCTACCTCCAATATATCCTCCGAACTGAAGTTTCTCATCCAGGATCCATTCTTGTAAATCTCTTCTCCACTCTCCAATGCATTCGCATCCCTCCTTTAGCGTGGTGCCCAGAACTCTACACAATACTCTAGCTGAGGTCTAACTAGTGTCTTGTATAAATTTGGCATAACCTCTTTGCTCTTGTACTCTATGCCCCTATTAATAAAGCCCAGAATAATATAAGTTTTATCAATTGCTTTCTCCACCTGTCCTGCCACCTTCAATGGTCTATGCACATATACACTCTGCTCCTGCACTCCCTTAAAAATGTTACCCCTTATTTTATATCTTGGCCCCATGTTCTTCCTACCAAAATGCATCACCTTGCACTTCTCTGCATTGAACTTCATCTTCCACCTAAATGCCCACTCCAGCAACTTATCTACATCCTTTTGAAGTTCCTTTTCAGTGTTTACAACCCACAAGCTTTGAAATTGTCCTTTACACACCAAGATCTACTAGTGTGTGTGTATATTATATTTTTATATCAGGAAAAGCAAGGGTCTCAATTCTGATCCCTGGGGAACGCCATTACAAACCTTCCTCCAGCCCAAAAAATATTCATTAACCATTACTTTATTCTTCCAATCATTCAGCCGGTTTTCTATCCACTTTGTTACTGTCCCTTTTGCTCCATGAGTTATAGCTTCTCTCACAAGTTTGTTGTGTGGCACTGCATCAAATGCCTTTTGAAAGTCCATGTACACCACATCAACAGCATTACCCTTATTGACTCTTTCTGTTATTTTCTCAAAATACTCCAAGTTAGTTAGACACAATTTCTCCTTCCCTAATCCATGTGTGCTCTTCCTAATCAACCCACGTTTTTCCATGTGACTGCTAATTCTATCCCGAATAATTATTTCTAGAAGCTTGCACACCACTGATGCGAAACTGACTGATGTGTTATTGTTGGGGCTATTCTTCCAACCTTTTTTGAATAAGGGAGCATTTGCGATTCTTCAGTGCTCAGTCCTTGAGTTGAGGGTAGTCTGGAAGATTATGGCCAGCACCCCTGCATTTTCCATTCTCACTTCTTTTGGTATCCTTTGATGCATCTCATCTGGTTCCGGTGCCATGTCAACTTTCAGTACCTTACAGCCACCCTCCAATTCTGGAACCAACTGCGACAGCAATTTGGCCTGACCAAAATGTCGGACAAGCCTCCCATCTGCAACAACCATAGGTTCACACCAGCACTGACTGACGCCACCTTCAAAAGGTAGAGGCAGGACGGGGGGGACACTGACAGTCAGGGACCTATACATGGACGACAGGATCGCAACACTGGACGAACTGACTGGGAAATTTCGGCTAGCTGGGGGGAACGAGCTACGGTACCTGCAGCTCAAAAACTTCCTACGAAAGGAGACAAGGACGTACCCACAACCACCATGACAGACACTACTGGAAGACCTACTGGACGCAAGTATCCTAGAGAAAGGGAACTGTAGTGACATGTATGACCGACTGGTAGAAAGGGACGACACCGTACTGGACGCAACAAGAATGAAATGGGAGGATGACCTGGGGATTGAGATAGGGTGGGGACTCTGGAGTGAAGCACTGCATAGGGTCAACTCCACCTCCACGTGCGCAAGGCTCAGCCTGACGCAACTAAAAGTGGTACATAGAGCCCACTTAACGAGAAACCATATGAGTAGGTTCTTCCCGGAGGTGGAGGACAGATGTGAATGGTGCCAAAGAGGCCCGGCCAACCACGCCCACATGTTCTGGTCTTGCCCCAGACTTGTGGAGTACTGGACAGCCTTCTTCGAGGCTATGTCCAAAGTGGTGGGGGTGAGGGTGGAGCCATGCCCGATAGTGGCGGTCTTCAGGGTTTCAGACCAGCCAGATCTATTCCTGGGGAGGAGGGCGGACGCCCTTGCCTTTGCCTCCCTGATCACCCGCCGTAGAATCCTGTTTGGCTGGCGGTCAGCAGGACCGCCCAGAGCTGCAGACTGGCTGTCCGACCTCTCGGAATCTCTCCAAATGGAGAAAATCAAATTCGCCATTCGAGGGTCGGACGACGGCTTCCACAGAACGTGGGAGCCATTCATGCAACTGTTCCGGGACCTGTTTGTGGCCAACGTACAAGAGGAAGAATAGTCGGGTGGCCAAGAATCAGGGGAAAATGGACGGGAATCGGGGGAAGGTAGCGGGGGGGGGGGGGGGGGGGGGAGGGCTACGGGTTCGTTATGGGGGTTTGATGGCTAGCTAAGGCCCAAAACCAAACTGTAAATAAATGCCTATAAACATGTGCCTCGGCCATATTGGGGAATGTAAAATATGTAAGCTGGCTAAAGGGGGCGGCCACAGTTGTTATTACGAAGATGCTTACCTGTAAATATACATGTTAATTTTTGCGTGTTTTTTTTTCCTCTCTAATAATTTGTTATTTGTTCAATATAAAATATGAAAGCTCAATAAAAAAGATTTTAAAAAAAACTTTCAGTACCTTCAGTCTAGTCAACAATTTTGAACTATTTTAGGGACAGAGTTTCCTTGTCTGTCGACAATGCCTGGGTAGCATCTACCTCCTTGGTAAAGACGGATGCAAAGGCTTTTGATTGGGTAGAATGGGATTATCTGTGGGAGGTACTGGGATGGTTCGGATTTGGGTGGGGCTTTATTGAATGGGTCAGGTTGCTGTATCAGGCTCCTGTGGCAAGTGTACGGACAAATAGAGCAACATCGGACTATTTTAGACTGCACCTGGAGATGAGTCAGGGATGCCCCCTCGCCCCACTGTTCGCGCTACTATAGAGCAGTTGGCAATTGCTCTGAGAGCTTCAAGGGGCTGGTGGTGGGGGGAGGGGCAGGGCGCGGGCCTGAGCAGAGTCTCGCTCTATACAGACTACCTGCTTCTGTATGTATCAGACCCATTGGAGAGGATGGAAGAAATCATGAGGATTCTAGGGGAATTTGGCCGGTTTTCGGGGTATAAGCTAAATATGGGGAAAAGTGAGATGTTTGTGATCCAGACGAGGGGACAGGAGAGGTGATTGTGGGAGCTGTCGTTTAGATTAGTAGGGGGAAGCTTTAGGTATCTAGGCATTCAAGTGGCGCGGGAATGGGACCGGCTGCATAAGTTAAATCTGGCCCGGCTAGTAGACCAAATGAAGGACGATTTTCGGAGATGGGACGTGCTCCCGTTGTCGTTAGCTGGGAGGGTGAAGATGACGGCCCTCCCGAGATTCCAGTTCGTGTTTCAATGCCTCCCCATCTTTATTCCGCGGTCCTTTTTAAACGGGTCAACAAAGTGATCTGTGGCTTTGTTTGGGCGGGCAAGACCCCGCGGGTAAGGAAGGTAATGCTTGAGCGGAGTCGGGGAAAGGGTGGGCTGGTGCTGCCAAATTTTAGTAACTATTGCTGGGCGACGAATATAGCCATGATCAGGAAGTGCGTGGTGGGGGAGGGGTCGACATGGGAGCATATGGAGGCAGCTTTATGCAAGGGGACCAGTTTGGGGGCGTTGGTAACTGCGCCTCTGCCGTTCCTGCCGGCACGGTACTCCACCAGCCCCATGGTGATGGTGGCCCTGAGAGTCTGGGGGCAATGGAGGAGACATGTGGGAGCAGAGGGAGCATCGGTCTGGTCACCAATCTGTAATAATCACCGGTTTGCCACGGGGAAAAATGGATGGAGGGTGCTGGATATGGCGGAGAGCAGGGATTGAGAGGATGGGGGATATGTTTATCGAGGGGAGCTTTCCGAGCATGAGGGCGCTGAAGGAGAAGTTTGGGTTGGCGAGAAGAAACAAATTTAGGTATCTGCAGGTGCAGGACTTTCTACGTAAACAGGTGTCAACCTTCCCGTTCCTACCGCTAAGGGGGATTCAGGACAGGGTAGTTTCCAGAGGGTGGGTAGGAGAAGGGAGCGTCTCGGGCATTTATAAGGAACTTATGGGGTCAGAGGAGACGCAGACCGAAGAGCTGAAGCGCAAGTGGGAGGAGAGATGGAGGATGGTCTATGGACGGACGTGTTTGAGTAGAGTCAGTATGTCTGCAACATGTGCCAGGTTCAGCCTGATACAATTTAAGGTTGTTCACTGGGCTCACATGACAGTGGCCTGGATGAGCAGATTCTTTGGAGTGGAAGACCGGTGCGCAAAATGTGCGGGCGGACCAGCGAACCATGTCCACATGTTCTGGGCATGTCTGAAGTTTGGGGGATTTTGGCAGGGATTTGCAGATGTCATGTCCACTGTGTTAAAAACAAGGGTGGCACTGAGTCCAGAGGTGTCGATTTTTGGGGTGTCGGAAGACCCAGGAATCCAGGAGGAGAAAGAGGCAGACATTCTGGCCTTTGCTTCCCTGGTAGCCCGGAGACGGATACTATTAGCTTGGAGGGACTCGAAGCCCCCGAAGCCGGAGACCTGGCTATCGGACATGGCTAGTTTTCTCTGTTTGGAGAAAATCAAGTTCGCCCTGAGAGGGCCACTGTTAGGGTTTGCCCAGAGGTGGCAGCCAATCGTCGACTTCTTCGTGGAAAATTAATCGTCAGTAGAAGGGGGGGGGTTAATTTAGCTTAAGAGTAGGGGGTTAATAATGGTGGGACCGTAAGGGAGGGAGACAGCTTTTGCACTATGTTTATAGTTTCATGTACATTGTTTATTGTGTTGTTATAATACCAAAAATACCTCAATAAAATGTTTATTTTTTTTTTAAAAAGATGGATGCAAAGTATTCATTTAATGCCTCAGCCATGCCCCCTGCCTCCATGTGTAAATTCCCTTTTAGGTCCATAATTGTCCCTGCTCCTTTTATGATTTGTATGCCTTTGGAAGACTTTGGGGTTCCCCTTCATGTTGGCTGCCAGTCTCTCTTATTATCTTTCTTTGCTTCTCTAATGTTCTTTTCTACCTGAACCTTCGTTCTCAACTGTATTTTCTACCTTATACCTGTTGTACGCACATTTCTTTTCCTTTTAATATCTGGCTCCTTTTTCATCCAGGGTGCTCTGGATTTGTTTGCCCTGCTGTTCCCTTTTAAGGAAATACACCTTGACTGCGTCCAGACCATTTCTGTTTTGAAGGTAGCCCATTGTTCACCTACAGTTTTTCCTGCCAACCTTGCGTTTCAGTCAAAATTGGCTCAGCTCCATTCTTGCCCCATTGAATTAATGCCCCCCCCCCAAATTAATTTACTTTTTTGACTGCCTTTTCTACCATCATTCTAAACTTTACGATACAATGATCAATTGTTCCCCATTCATACTTGGTCCATTTTGTTGCCAGGAACCAGCAGTTCATCCTTTCTTGTTGGACTCAACATGTACTGCTGTAGAAAATTTTCCTGAACATTCAAGGAACTTTTACTCCTCTCTGCCCCAGTCTATATTTGGGTAATTAAAGTCACCCATTATAACTACTCTAGAATGTTTGCATCTTTCTTTTCCCTGCAGATTTGATCTTCTACATCCTTCTCACTAGTTGGTGGTCTGTAGACTACACTGAGTAATGTAATTGCATCCTTTTTCTTCCTTATCTGCAGCCAAGTTGATTATGTCCTTGAACCTTCTGAGGCATCCTCTTTCTCCAGCACTGCAAGCTCTCCTTAACCAATACCACTACCCCATCTCCTTTCCTATCTTTTCTGAACGCCTTGTACCAGGAATATTTAATGCCAAGTCTCTATTACTGCCACAACAACATATTTCCACAGTGCAATCTGTATCTCTAATTTCCCCAACCTTATTTTCTATACTCTATCCCTTCACATACTTGCACAGTATTCCTGATTTAGATGTTTTCTCCCTTACTCTGACTTCACCTATTAAATTATTATTCCCCATACAAGTGTGTTGTCCCTCTAAATATTTTGTGCATGCTGGTATTCCTCTAACATTTCCTCTTGGTTCCCACACCCCTGCTGAATTAGTTTAAAGCCCTCAGCAGCACTGCCAAAACGTCTGGCACGAATCTCAGTCCCAGCTCTATTTAGGTGCAAACTGTCTGGCTTGTACAGGTGCCATCTCCCCCAGAGCCTGTCCCAGGAATCTTTCCATTTATGCATTTGTGTGCCTTATCCTCCTATTTCTGTACTATAGAATCCCTACAGTGTAGAAAGAGGTCATTCAGCCAGAGAACCTTGCCTACGCCCAATCCCCTGCCTTATCCCCATAACTCCACTTAAACTACACATCCCTGGACACTAAGGGGCAATTTAACATAACCAGTCCACCAATCCTGCACATCTTTGGGATGTGGGAGGAAACCCACACAGACACTGGAGAACGTGCAAATTCCACACAGTCACCCGAGTCTGGAATTGAACCTAGGTCCCTGGTGCTGTGAGGCAGCAGCGCTAACCGCTGTGCCACTCCTTGCATGTGGCTGGTGGTGTAATCTGGCGATTGCTACATTTGAGGTGCTTGCTAATTTTCTACCTAACTCTTCATTGGTACCAATGTGGGCCACAATCTCTGGCTGTTCACCTTCCCCAGAAGAATGTCTTGCAGCCACATTGACATTAATCCTGGTACCAAGGAGGCAACATGCCATCCTGGATTCATGTCTGGCCATAGAAAAGCCTGTCTGTTCCTCTAACTAATGAATCCCCTTTCGCTTTTGCTCTTCCTCCCTCCTTGTACAGCCGAGTCGCTTGTGCCCCAGACCTGGCTCTGACTGCACTCTTCTGAGGAACCAGCAGCCCCCACCAGCTTCCAAAACGGAAAAACTATTTCTGAGCTGGACCCTCAAGGAACTCCTGCTCTACCTGTCTCATTCTCTTGAACTGCTCAGTGGTCACCCATTCCCTCTCTGCCTCCAGGCCTTTACAGTAAGAAGCCTTACAACACCAGGTTAAAGTCCAACAGGTTTGTTTCAAATCACTAGCTTTCGGAGCACTGCTCCTTCCTTCATTCACCTCAGGAAGGAGCAGTGCTCCGAAAGCTAGTGATTTGAAACAAACCTGTTGGACTTTAACCTGGTGTTGTAAGACTTCTTACTGTGCTCACCCCAGTCCAACACCAGCATCTCCACATCCAAGCCCTTAAGCTGTGTTGTTACCACCTCTCTGGATGTGCTACTGTATTATACACTTTGCAGCCGTTGGACTCAACATTGGGTTCAACAACTTCAGGCCATGAACTCTGTCGACCATTTGAATGTCTTGTTCCCCATTAAGAGGCATCTGGATGGGTACATGAATTGGGAGGAAATAGAGGGATATGGAACAAATAAGGGTTTTATTTTTAATAGTTTGGGCATCATGATCGGCAAAGGCCTGGAGGGCTGAAGAGCCAGTTCCTATGCTGTAGGTTTGTTTGTTCTCCCCCCCCCCCCCCCCCAAGGATGTATCTTGTTATCATGTAAGACCTCTTTTTCTGCTATGAACACCTACTCTGAACTAATTACCACTCCCTTTATCCTTTATCTTCTGTTCCATGATAGCTTTGTCATCTAACCTCTCTCTCCCTCCAGTCCACCCCAATCTTCTGTTTTGCTCCATGAACCCCATCACATTTATTCCTCTCTCCACTACTGAGAATTTGAATTTGGACTTGAAATGTTAACTGTTTCTTTCTGCACAGTTGCTGCCAGGCCAGCTGAGTTTTTCCAACATCCACAGTATTCTGCTTTAAATTTATTATTTTTCAGTTGCTTTAGTTTAGACACTTTTTTGGCTTCGTGTCTCAGACCACCACTCCTGCAGGTGAACATGTTTTCAGTATCTCTGTTTGCTCAGCTAGCAAAATACTAAATTAGTAGCATTCCAGAATTTGAATAGGGTATTCTCCACTTGGATTTATCAGTTTTACCGTGTGTCCTTTGCTCTTCTCAAGTCTGGAAGGCAGCAGAATAATACTACACTAGACCATGACTTAAACAAATTCATTAACAGTAAAGGGAAAACAAAACCGTTGAAACATAGTATCAAATTTAGTTATTCAGCATAACTATCTCTCCGATTAAGTAGAAAATTACAAACTTGATTGCTGTGCTCAAGTGTAATCTGTTCTTTCCTGTGGTGGATTTTTGTTTCTTACCATCGATGGAGCAATCTGGCTTGGCCACCTCTCTCTCCAAAGAATTTAGAGGAATGTGAAATAGCTGGAAGGTATCTGGGACCAAAGAAATTTAATTAACTCCGTTGAATTCAAAGAAAAGCTGCTAATTGAACACTGAACAAATCTGAAAAGATGTTTATATTTGAATTGAATGGCTTGGCTCACTCCCTTGGATACCAACCTAACAAAGAAAAACAATTAATGTGTAAAATTGATGACATTTGTATCAAATTAAATTTGGGCTGTTATTCTGAGAGTGAAACTGTTTTTGTGATTCAAGAAGCCAGGGAGTACAATATTAAATATTGGGCTGCTGCATCTTTCTGTTGTAGTTGCTTATCAACCTGTTGAATTGCAAGATTTTGACAGATTGAATTATAGGACAGGAATTATTTTCCTGAGTGTAAGCTTAGTTTTTTCCTAAAACATTCAAACCCAATAATAGAGTGGCTGAATCACTGAATAACAGACTTAAGTTGCAAGAGATAGAACATTGTAATAATTCATTTTTACTTACTACATGGAAACCATTTTAGAGCAGTGCAGACAGACAGCAACCTAACTTGCTACTCTTTCTTTGCTTTCATTCAGGACATGCAGAATTCAATGCATTATTAAACAAAATGTGCTCCCCAGCTGCTGTCTGCCTGTGATCTTTCAACTGTTGGGTAATGGTTAACTAATGACAATTTGGACTGCCATTTTACTTGGATCATCTTGCAACACTGCAATCCAAGTCCCCACTGCATAGTGCATATGCACTTTTAACATGTTTCTGAAAAACATAGTTTTTATTTCATTGTATTTAGCCGCTGCTTGCCATGCACAAAATCACAATATCAGGCATGTTTGTCCTACCAGCACAAAATCACTGTCAGGCATATTTGTCCTACCAGCACAAAATCACAATATCAGGCATGTTTGTCCTACCAGTACAGTTGTGTAACATTTTACAGTCAGTGATGAAGTGATGGCGATTGATTTTCATTATGTTAAAGCTCCCAAATGTACTGTTACTTGTGATTCTTATCAGCACAATATCACTGCGTGATCTGGGTCTCATGTGTGAGAAAGTAAAATGGAAAGAAATATGGTACTGAGAGCAGAATTAAAGAGATCCAAGTAAATAAAGATATATTTTCTTAAAATTCCCAACAATAAATAACCTTGTTTGGCACGCCATTTGAAAATCCCATACACCTGCATGTACCAGCCCTAATATTTTCTGGCATGTTTAATGGATAAGTACAGTAATTTCACACCCTTTGTGGATTTCAGTGAGTTTATCTGTGAGGTAACATAGGACCATAGTCTGTCTGGCTGAGCAGGGCAAATTAACTCACTTCCAGATTTGACGCATAACTTTGAAAATGTGATGACTGGATGATGCTGTCCGATTTGTTCCAGATTAGCTGCGGATGCTGTTAGTCCCATCCTTGCCCTTGATGCAAAATTCGGACTGATTTATTTCTTTTTTCTTGGCTGTGGGGTGCCACGTGGCATTTCTGGACAATTCTCGGTGATGACCAACTCTCGCTGACTGCAGCACAGATCGTTGGCTTAACTTATAGCAGTGGTACCGCAACATTTGAGATCTAATTATGGAGCCATGGTCTCTGAAGGCAAATCCAGTCCCTGGTTACAGATTTTGGTGCCTTAGCCGATGAACGTTTTTGCAGATCTTGTCACTACCTTCTTGATCTTCTTAGTATCATACAGAATTACTTAAGAAGGGGCCCCTCCTTTTATGATCCAGTGTGGACTGACACATTCGCAATTTTGGAAAAGGCTTGAAATTTGAGCTGTTTACCTTGGGAGGAGCCTATTAGTCAAGCATTGTAGCTGCAACATTGCCATGTACTTTTATTTGTTCTTTAAAAGCTTACGCTGCAGACAACCGTCTATTATTAAAAACTGAGTGGAGCTGCATTGTCACAGAATTATGTTGGCTTACATCAGCCCGTGGCAAAACATTGGAATTCAATTCCGGGTACATGGAAGAATTTATTCAGACTTTTAAGAAGCACATTTTATTTATAATATCAGCATTTGACAATTGTAAGAAGGTTTCAAACTCTTGTTATGTCTCTATTTTGGGAATGTTTTTTAATAGGATGGTGCATCATACCCTTTATTCTGCACTTGTGACATGTTAGAATATATCTTTGCAGCTGCAAGAATGGCTGAAATGGATATGAAAAGAATGAAAATATTTATTTAACCTTTTCTTAGATTGTCCGCATCCAGTCACCGCATGGTATGAAACGGATTAATGTGGGGAAACGAGAAACAGGAGCCCAATTTCTGAAAAAGGTAAGTTAGCTAATTTCTACAAGGGGAGTTTGTTTCTGAAAACGTCACTTTAATATATTATATTTTTTCCGTTAAATTTTTTTGACTTGGGTACTTTTGTTAAGGATGCTGGGATCTGAAACAAAAGAGAAAATGCTGGAAAATCTCAGCAAGTCTGGCAGCATCTGTAGGGAGAGAAAAGAGCTAATGTTTCGAGTCCGATGACTCTTTGTCAAGCTTTGTCATCCTTTGACAAAGAGTCATCGGATTCGAAAGTTAGCTCTTTTCTCTCCCTACAGATGCTGTCAGACTTGCTGAGATTTTCCAGCATTTTCTCTTACTTTTGTTAAGTATTAAGTTAAAGAATAAGGTCACTTTCACCAGCCATTTTATTGATAATTGAATTTTCTTTGTAAATTATTGTTCCCTTCTAACACTTACATGATTTTAGGACCCCAATTCCACACACTGTTGTATAACTTGTTGCGCTGATAACTATATATGTAGTATTTTGTATCTAGCATGTCCAACTTACTTGAAGCATCACAGTACAAAGAATTAACAACACAGAAACAAGCCATTCAGTCCAGCTTGTCCATGACAATATTTATGCTCTGCACAGACCTCCTCCCACCTTTCTTCAACTAATGCTATCAATGTACCCTTCTATTCCTTTCTTCATTCATGTATCTTCCCTCAACTGTATCAATGCTGTTCCATCGACTACATAAAAGGTTTGTGACTACCTTCTGTTTATAGTCCCTTGTTCTAATCTCGCCAGCAAGTGGTGAGTCTTTTCTATGCTTTAACCTATATCTTACAGTGCTCTATAAAGTCACCCTCATTTTTCTCTCCTAGAGCGAAGAGCCCCAATCTATTGATTGAAAATATATTTGGTTGAGACACGCAAGATCCTGAGGGGGGCCTTGACTGCATGTATGTGAAAACGATGTTTCCTCTTCTGGGAAATATTAGAACTGGGGGCCACAGTTTAAAAATAAGGGGTCACTCATTTAAGCCAGAGAATTGGAGAATTTTTTTCTGAGGGTCATGAGTCTTTGGAATTCTTCCTCAGATGGTGGTGGAAGCAGAGCCGTTGAATATTTTTAAGGCAGAGATAGATACTTGATAAGCAAGGGGGTGAAAGGTTATCAAAGTAGGTGGGAATATGGAGTTGAAGTTGCAATCAGATCACGGGGATAGGGTGCTCTTTCCAAGGGCTGGTACAGACTCGATGGGCCGAATGGCCTCCTTCTGCACTGTAGATTCTATGACGATTATACTGAATGACAGAGCAGGCTTGAGCAGCCAAGTGGCTTCTAATTCGTAGGCATGTTATGTTCAATTCTTCCTGTTGGTATAACCCTTCAGATCTGATATAATTCGCATAAATCCTCTTTGCACTTTTACTGTGCCTCTGTCTTTTTTATAATATGGGGGCCAGAACCTTGCATAGCACTTGTCAGTACAAGCCCAACGAGACTTTTCTGCTTTTAGATTCTGTCCCTCTGGAAATGAATCCCAATGTATTGTTTGCTTTTTTTAAAGCCTTTATTAATTTGCATTCTTTCTTGTCGTGGTTTATGTATCTGCACTCTCAGATCATTGGGGGAGGTGTTGATGTAGTGGGAATGTCCCTGGATTATAATCCAGAGACCCAGCTGGTCACTTTGGGGACAGGGGTTCAGATCCCCCATGGCAGCTGGTGGAAAGTTCAATTTACAAAGCTGGAATGTAAAACTCTGCTCAGAAATGGTGACTGCAACAAATGTTGAATTGTTATATAAAACAGTCTGGTTCACTAATGTCCTTCAGGAAAGGAAATCTGCCATCCTTACCTGGTCTGGCCTATATGTGACTCCAATCCCACAGCAACGTGGTTGACTCTTAACTGCCCTCTGAAATGGCTAGCGAGCCAGTCAGTTCAAAGGCAACTAGGGCCTTGCTAGCAATGCCCACATCCCACAGTAAAGAAAGAGAAAAGACCCCTTTGTTCCACTACTCCATTTAGACACTTAGCAAGTTGTATGTCCTCACATTTAATGCTTTTTGATATTAATTTGTTAATTACATGCTCATTCTGCAAGCCAATTAATGTCGTCTTGTATTTTCTCTCAATCCTCTTCTGTCTTAACTACATACCCCATTTTGATCATGTCTGCACATTTGAAATTGTACTTCCAACATGCAAATCTGTGGCTGAATTCGCATTAATAACTCACAACTGAGCAAACAGAAAACTAAATGATGAGCGGGTAGCCAGTCTAAGGGGAGGGAGTAAGACATTTGCGCGCAGCTGCCAATCTACAAAATTATTTCAGCAGCAACTTGGCCCAATTGATCTTGGGATGTGTCTGTTAACAGCACTTGGCAATTTGTGGCTTTGAAGGATCAGTCACCCAAAACACAGACCTGACTTAGCAGCAGAGAGCTTTCATGACACCTGTTTGAAAAGGATGATGTCCGAATCTCCTCCCATTATATAGTACATTGTGCATTCCATCATATCCCTTCAATCTAAAGCTGCAAAACAAAAAGAAAAAACTGCAAATGCTGGATACCTGAAATAAAAATAGAAGTTGGAAATGCACACCAAGTCAGTTAACATTGATCACTGAAAAGACAATTAAGATTATGGCAATTTTGAATAAAATATTGTCTTTGTAACTTTTTAAGCCATGCCAAGATTAGTCAGTTTTTACATTTGGCATGGTATCGGTACATGAACTAAATATAATAATAAGTCAGAACTAATCTGCAAGATGATTGGGAAAATGCAACTTCAAAAAATATTCTAATCTTTTATTATTTTGATTCAGATTACAATCAGTAGTCGTTGCATTTTAAGAAATTGTGTTGTAGAATAGCACAGAAATGAATTCCGGATGTGTGTAAAGTTGTGTTAAATATTCTATTCTAATGGAAAATAATGCACGTGACCACTTAGTGTAGATACTGCTAATTTAGTGGCCAGGCTCAGAATTGTGACCAAACCTTTGGAGTCTTGAAGAAATTTTTATTTCCATTTGTAGCAAAACGATAAATGGGCAGCACGGAAGCACAGTGGTTCACACTGTGGCTTCACAGCGCCAGGGCCACAGGGTCGATTCCTGGCTGGGTCACTGTCTGTGCGGAGTCTGCACGTTCTCCCTGTGCCTGCTTTGGTTTCCTCCCATTAGTCCCAAAAGACGTGCTGTTAAGTAATTTGGACATTCTGAATTCTCCCTCTGTGTACCCTAATAGGTGCCGGAATGTGGCGACTAGGGGATTTTCACAGTAACTTCATTGCAGTGTTACTGTAAGCCCACTTGTGACAATAAAGATTCTTATTATATATATAAATATATATATAATTATAATATTATGTAATCTTGCATTAATAATTCTACTACTAATGGCACACAGAGAAAACCTTTCCTCCTCGTGGTTTAGGCTTTGATTTTTTTCAGCGCATCAAAAATAGGACTGCTGGAGAGAAATATTTTATTGCAACACCTACCTTGCTTTATAGACTTCTTAATCCTGCCCCAGTTCGTACTGTTGGTGAAGTGGAAGAAAGAGAGACTAAAATATTTTGCCATTTTTAAAGAAAAATAAAATATAATTACAAGATTCTTCTCTAATCATGTTATCTGTTGATTATCAGAGGGTGTTTGCTATTTTGAGACATTACCTCACTACTTGAAACAAAAATAGAAATTGGAAAAGTATTGAATTCAGTTATTTATTTAATTTTTACAAACTTGCAAAGCAGCCATGAGACAGATTAGTAAGAGAATTAACTTCACAGAATAAGATGTCTTTTGGACATCTGCCTCCCCACACCTTCCCTCATTTCATGGCCCATTCTGTGG
This sequence comes from Scyliorhinus canicula, assembly GCF_902713615.1. Taxonomy (NCBI): domain Eukaryota; kingdom Metazoa; phylum Chordata; class Chondrichthyes; order Carcharhiniformes; family Scyliorhinidae; genus Scyliorhinus; species Scyliorhinus canicula. Next base: position 24,514,894 of record NC_052163.1, read on the forward strand.
AGCTCCAAATTCTTCATCTCAGATTTAGATTTATGGAAAACTAATTATTTGGTATTTCTTATTTTGTTTTTTAAAAAATTCTGCCCTGAGAGTGGGCTGAAAAAGAAGAAAAGCAATGCAAAATAAGGCAATGTCTAATTTGCTTTTGAATGAAAGGGACTTGCCCTATTTGAATTCTGAAGTGCAGATCTCGGGAAGTTGGGGAAGTGAGGAAAGATTTTTTAATTCACTAAATGCGGGCAGCACTGGCAAGACCAACATTTATTGCCAATCTCTAATTTCCCTTGAGAAACTTGCTCAAGGTGAGTTGTTGCCTTGAACCACTGCAGTTTGTGGGATGAAGGCATTTCCACAATGCTGTTAGAAAGGGAGTTCCAGAATTTTGACCCAGCTACAGACTTCGAGGGGAATTTGTAGGTGTGGTGCCTGCTGCCCTTGTTCTTTCTCGTTGTAGAGGTTGCAGGTTAGAAATATTTTGTGGACGGAACTTTGACAAACTGCTGCTGTGCACCTTGGAGACTCTACGCACTGGAGCCACACTCGCCAATAGTGGAGGAAGTGAATGTTTGGAATGCCAGTCAAGTGGCTGCTTTGTCCTGTATGGTGTCAAGTTTCTTGATTGTTGGTTGAGCCAGCAGTTGCCCAGACAAGTGGAATGTATTCCATCATGCTCTTGACTTGTGGCTTGTAGTTGGTGGAAAGGTTTTGGACTATCAAGAGGTGAGCCATTTGTCAGACAATTCTCAGCCCCTGACCACCAAACAGTCCAAGGATGTGCAGGTTATTTGGATGGCCATGCTAAATAACGGTTGGGATGTGGCAGGGGAGTTGGCTTAGGTAGGGTGCTCTTTCAGAGGGTCGGTGCAAAATCGATGGACTGAATGGCCTCCTTCTGCACTGTAGGGATTCTATGACTCAAGGCGTTTATGTAGCTGGTTCAGATAAGTTTCTGGTCAATGATGACTCTCACTGCTGGCTGTTGAGAACTCAATGATGGTAATGTCATTGAATGTCGGTGAGGTGGTTAGACTTTTTCTTTTGGAGGTGGTCATTACATTGCACTTGTATGATGCAAGTGTCCCTGAACCACTTATTGACCTAAGAGTGAATAAATAAAAAGAATCTTTATTATTGTCACAAGTAGGCTTATATTAACACTGCAATGAAGTTAGTGTGAAAAGCCGCTAGTTGCCGCACTTCGGCAACTGTTTGGATTCACTGAGGGACAATTCAGAATGTCCAATTCACCTAACAGCACATCTTTCGGGACTTGTGGGAGGAAACAGGAGCATCGGAGGAAACGCGTGCAGACTCCGCACAGACATTGACCCAAGCCGGGAATCAAACCCGAATCCCTGGCAATGTGAAGCAGCACAATCTGTGGTGTCCTCATTGTGAAGACGGAACTTCATCTCCACTTGGAATGTACTCCGGCTGAAGTAGATTTTTAATCAGTAAGGGGATCAAGGGTTCTGGGGATAAGGCAAGAAAATAGAGTTAAGGACTATCACATCAGATCATTGAATGGCGGAGCAAATGTGATGGGCTGAATGGCCTGCTTCTATGTCTTATGGTCTTGTGTACGTTGGTCATTCCTACCAATACTGATGGTCAAATAGGTTTTCCATTGTCACGGTGTTCTCAGCACAGCTGCAGGCCCAGTCTAGGCAACTACATCCTCTGATTCATCAGCTTTGTGGTGGTGCTACCAAACCACTCTTGGTGATGCACATAGAAGTCCTCCACCCAGAGTACAGACTGCTCTTGTTACACTCTGTTTCTTCAAAATGGTGCTCAACAAAGAGGAGTACTGATTCATCAGCTGAGAGAGACTGATCCACAGGAGATTTTTGTGCCTGTATTTAATCGGATGCCATGAATTTTCTTGGGATCCGTTGTTACTCTTGAGGACTCCCACAGCCACCCCCTCCCGTGGTGTGCACCACTGTGACTGCTCCGTCTCTGGTGGATTTGTCCTGCTATTGGGCGGGAGGTACTCAAAAATGTAGATGGAGGAGTTTGGGACATTGGCTGATTAGTATGATTCAGTGAGTATCACTGTGTTAGCTTGATGATTCTTGTTTCTTGTTTTATTGTCACAGCTCCAGAATGGTAGAGAGTCCACATATGGGTCGGTAGCTGCACATTTAGATCAAACGTGCATGAAGTCCTGAAGTTCTCGCATTCTAATTGTCATTTAATTTGTTTTTCTTTTTAGGTTGCAAAGGAATTTGGCTGTTCTAACAATGGCTTTTCTGTATACCTTAACAGAAATAAAACTGGAGAGATCTCCTCAACGAATAAATCACTCTCTTTGCTTAAGATTAAGTACGTACTGATATTTAACCATTTTTAATAGTAATGAACACCTTCCAGTATCTAGATATTTTGAAACGAAATGAATTGGAAGGGGAGCTTTGAGATGCAAAAAAAAGGGTTCCTGGTGTTGAACATATAAACATGTCAAAGTGGACATGGAAATCCTCTCTGATTATGTTAGTCATTTGAGACTTTGGATTTATTGAAATTTGGCAAGTATTGTGAGAAGGAATAAATTAAGCAAGCATTATACCTGAAGTAGAGTTGGTCATTTTCAACTCGATTGCAGAATTGTGGAATGCAATTTCAAAAACATTTTTAAAGATTATGTAAAAAATTGACTTTTATTTACTCAATTACTATAAACCAATGGCTCTACTTAGAAAATTTTCAATCAAATGATTATGTAGTTGCTGAAAAGGCATGCAGTTTTCTCAATTGAGATTGCTCTAAAAAGCATAGAAGTATGTGAGGTGTATTTTTTTTTTGTTTTCTGCTCTCCTTCCATAATCATAGGGAGACCATTGATCTTTATTGTGTGTCAAGAAATAGGTGCCTGGAGACGGTTTTATTTGTAGGTGGAATAACTGAGGAATGAGTAAGCAGCTGAATGGGATGTTTGTTTTGCTGATGTTGAGCTCTAAGCTTTTACTGTGTCCTACAAGTAGAAAACCATATTGAAAGAATTAGTTGGCTCAAAAGAGAAAAACAGTTCCTCCTCAGTAGTTACAACTGTTCTGAATTTCTGGAAATAATGGTTATTGTTTTTGTGATAACCATTTTCAATCTTTTGAACACGTTATAAGTAACCTCGCCTTTTTAGGTTGGGCCGTGCGTATTTGCATCAACACATTCATATAGCACATAATGAGATGTCCCAAGGTGCTTCACGGAGGCCTTCTAAAACAAACTATGACGGAGCCCAGGAGATGTTAAGACCAATGACTGACCAAAGACTTTAAGGAACATCTTAAAGGAGTAAAGCAAAATAGAGAAGTGTAGGGTGGCAATTTCTGAGCTTGCAGCTGAAGACACAGTTGCCAATGTTGGAACAGTTAAAATCGGAGAGGCCTTGGAGGCCAGCAGATATCTCGGAGAGGTGGGAGGGGCCATCCATGACAGGAATTGAAAACAAGAATGCAAGTTTTGAAATCGTGGTGTTGCTTGGCGAGTAGTGTTGACCACTAAACACAGCAAGGATGGGTGAATGGGATTTGGTGTGAGTTAGGTAACTGGCCTCCAGTTTAGAATGTGGGAGGCCAGTCGGCATGCATAGAGTAAGTCCAGTCTAGAAGTAGCAAGGGCATGAATGAAGACATAAGCAGCAGATGAGTGGAGGCATGGATGGAGTTGGCATGGGTTGAGTTGGCAATGTTACTGAGGAGAAAATAGGCATCTTTGAGATATGTGTATGTGTGGTTGAAAGTTCATCTCCAGGTTAAATATGAGCGTGGAATTAGTTTGATTTGGCCTCAGTCAGTTATCAGGGAAAGGAATGCCATGCGAGCGAGCAGAGTTTGTGGTTGGAACCAAGGACAATGGCTTCAGTTTTCCCAAGGTTTGATTGGAGGAAACCTTTGCTAATCTCGTACTAGATATTGGACAGGTCTGACAATCTAGACAGTAGAGGGATAAAGAGTTGTGGCGAGGGAAAGCTAGGTATTGTCTGCTTACACATGTTTTCAGATGATGTTGCTGCAGGGGAGCATGTAAATTAGGAATAGAGGCGGGACTTAGATTCTTGGGTGTCACCATAGGTAAACTGTGCAGTTAGGTGGAGTTACGGGGATAGGGTGGAGGCGGGAGCTTAAGTAGGGTGCTCTTCCCCAGGGCTGCAGCAGACTCGATGGGCCGAATGGCATTCTTCACTGTAAATTTTATGACTTGCTACATTTAAATAGATAAGAATGGAACCAGTTGACTGGAGACGATGAAGAGACATTAGAGAAGGATGATGTGGCCTACCACGTGGACAGCTGAAGACCAGGTTGAGAAAGACGAGAAGGGATAGTTGGCTGTAGTCCTTTAGGATGTTATGTGACTTTGAGAACTGTTTCAGTACTGTTAGGTGGTCAGTAGTTTAGTGGGAAGGGTGGGATCTTTAGAGAAAGTTCACGGAGAGGACGAGGGAAAATGGGGAAGAAACTAGGGAAAGATGCAAGTTCGGGCTATGACATGAGGAAACCTTAGTGGAGGTCTGGTCCGGTGGAATGGCAGGGACAGGTGATTGGGTTGTCTCAATCTTGGTGACAAATCCATGAGTTCCTCACACTTGTTGGAGGCGAGGGTGGAGGAGATGGGAGAGATGGGTTTAAGATGACAACTTGCAGTACGTAAAAGGAACCAGGGTCATTGCATGTCTGGATGGTCCTGGAATACTGAGCAGTTTTAGCAGACCAGGGTAGAACCTGATAGTGCATTTTATGGCGTGGTCAGATCTAGTGGTGAATGTTGAACCAAGTATCTGCTAATCCTGTTCAAGCCTTCCCTTGGGCTAAATGGAGCAGATATGAGGGCACTGCGGAGGAGTGGCCAAGATGAGAGAGAGTAATAATTTTAATGGGCTGAGGGCATTGAAGGTGAGCGTGCATTGAAGGTGGAGATGAGCCTGCAGTTGAGTGCATAGAGGGCCAAAAGGTAGACAATTGGTATTTTGTCAGTGTAGTTGTATATGAGTTGGGGGATGGTGGTAGAATGATGTAGGATTTTGGAGGGGGAAATAGGATGTGGGTGGAGAGTGATACAAAGTAGTAATCTGCAACTGGTGTCACAGGAGTAGAGAGATGGCGAGATCAGTGGGTGACCATGAATATGGGTTGAGGAGCTTGTATGGAGGGTGCGATTAAGAGAAGCTAGAGGGCAATAAATGAGGAAAGAGGGCATAGTGATCACTGGCAGTTTGTCAGTTGGGAAGCCACACATGACCTGGCCTGACACGGAAAACATCTCCAGGAAGGGACCACTGGACGATGATCAGGTCTAAGAATCCAAGTTGGCAGTATTCATCTCACCACTCATCTGGTATAAGGATGCTAGTCAAGTTCTGATGATGTGGGGATGTTAAAAGATAATTAACTGCTCATAAATATTCGGAGTACTTTAATTTCTCCATTTCCCCTTGAACCGTAACGCCTGGGTTTTGTGATGTGTTTGAAAACAGGAGATTGGATAGATTCTTGTAAATATCCAAAAGGAAAATCTGCAGAATAATGTTGAATATCGGTGGAAATAAGCCAAAAGCTTTTATTTACAGTGAAGTCTGCCGTCACTGTAGGTGGATTTAAAAGTAAAAGCTCTACATATTACACATAGAGCTATTTGAAGTAACACTCGCGTTCTGAAAAATATCAACGGTTGCTTTGTCATCAATAATGCTTTCATTTGGGCTAATGCAATGTGACTTGCCTTTGGTTTCATTATTCAACTGCAGTAGTCAACATTTTGACAGGTGTAAGCCCAGTAATTTGTCCTTAATATCTTCTGCCTTAGGCATGGCGACCTGCTGTTCCTCTTTCCATCAAGTGACGCTGGGACTTCCACTCAAGTTATGGAGACTTCAGCCCAAGCTCCTGGAGGGTCAAGAGTTTCAACCACGTCTACAATGCCTGTTGTGGAGGATGACATTGACCAGTATCTAATGAAACAGGATGGCAAGATATACAGAAACAGGGACCAGCAACAGTAAGACCCTGATCAGAAACCTACAGAATAGCATTACTTATGTACTTTTTTATAAATTATAGAATAATACATTGACTAGGTTCAAATTGCTGTAAATTAAGATGAGAGGTGACTTCTTAAAGCACAAGCCATTTGTGGATAACTTCTGTAACCAAAGTTATTAACTTTTTGAAGGGTAATGTTCCCTCTAAGTTATTTCCCCCTTTTCCTCTATCACTCATTATCCATATCCAAGAGGTTAGGTGTCCTGCTCCTTGGTTGCTTCCATAGCTTTTAAACTGATTCTTAGGGAATCTTCAGTGAGTGATCTGGACTTGCACAAGTTTCTTTGCTCCAATCACTCCTTTGGTTTGTACCATTGTCTGATTTGTGCTTAATGTTTCTGCACAGAACTTAGTTGTGTTAAGTGTTACTGGCATGATTGTTGATGGTTCTGTGGCATGTCACACCCATGAATCCTAATATAACAATGAGAGCTTGGTTAAATTGTGCTGCCAGAGCAAGATGAATATGCAACACAATGTACAATTTAAATCAGGTTTGGCATCCCATTTGAATGGTAGGAGATTTAAACAAATAATAAAGTTCAGATGGTGGTGGTGCTGGTGAGTAAAGTGAACAAAATGCCTGCAGGTGAACACTCGAGTAAGAGTGATCATTGGATCATAAGGTTTAGATTGGTATCTGAGAAAGGAAAAATCTAAAAGGTAGAACCTCTAAATTGGAATGGGATTCATTTCATGGGATGGGAAGATGTTTAATCAGGATAATATGAAACCAAAACTGTAGCTGAACAATGGATCATCTTTAAGGAGGAACTCTTTCTGGTATGGGTTAGGTTCATTTCAATAAGGGTTAAAGGTTCTGAAAGCAAAATCGAGACTCCTTGGACAAAAAGGTAAATTAATGAGATGAAACAACAAAAAGGGTGTACAATGCAAGTCGGGTACATTCTTGGAGCCAAATACAATAAGATTCCTTTAAGTCTGGCAAAGAGAGAATGTGCGTATAGAATGGCAATAAACATGTGAGCCCAAAAATCTTCTACCGGCATGTCAGTAATGAGTGGGTATGAAGAAGTGGGGTGGGTCGTATTGGGGACAAAGAGGGTAACATATTCGTAGAGGCATAGGATAGGGCTAGAAAACATGAGGAGTACTTTGCATCACTGTCTTCCAAGGAAACGGATGCTGACAAAATGTTAGTAGAAGCAGAGACGGAAATGGAAATTGCATTGCAAAGGCTAGCTGTGCTTAGAGTGGATAAGTCACCTGGTCTGGGGTGGCTTGTAAGTGGCTTGTGACTCCCTGGCTGAGGAAAGGATATAGGACATTCCTAGCAACTTCAGGCCGATCAATTCAACATCAGTGGTGGGTATGGTTTAAGAAACAATAATCAAAAAAAAGTAACAGGCACTTGGAGAGGCTTGAGGAGAGCGCGCAAAAGTTTGTTAGCAGCAGATCGTGGTTGACTAATCATAGAATTCCTACAGTGCAGAAGGAGGCCATTTGGCCCATCGAGTCTGCACCGACCCTCTGAAAGAGCACCCGACCCAAGCCTACTCTCCCACCCTATCCCCGTAATCCCACCTAACCTTTGGACACAAAGGGACAATTCAACATTGCCAATCGACCTATCCTGCACATCTTTGAACTGTGGGAGGAAACCGGAGCACCTGGCAGAAACCCCACGCAGACATGGGGAAGAACATGCAAACTCCACACAGTCACCCAAGGTTGGAATGGAACCTGGGTCCCTGGAACTGAGGCAGCAATGCTAACTAGCCACTGCCACCATGTCTAATTGAATTTTTACATGAAGTAACAGCATATTGATGAGAGGAATGCGGTTTTCTATTGTCCATACAGTTTTGAATGCGGTTTTTATTGTTCACATAGATTTTAAGGAAGTGTTTATGAAACTAGTTTGTAGTGTGATCGTAGAATTCTCTCAATTGATGGGTAGTTCTAAAGAGTTAACAATCTTGATTGATGTCATCGGGTAACTTGGAATCCCTACCGTTCGGTCCATCGAGTCTGCACCAACCCTTAGAAAGAGCACTCTACCCATGTCCACTCCCCTATAATCCCATAACCTAAATTAAACACCCCAAGACACCTAAGGGGCAATTTATCATGGCTAATCCACCTAACCCGCCCATTTTTGGACTGCGCGAGGAAACCGGAGGACCCGGAGGAAACCTACCCAGACACCAGGGTGAACATACAAACGCCACACACACAGTGACCCAAGGCTAGAATTGAACCCGGGTCTCTGGCAGCAGTGCTACCACCATGCTGCCCTATTGATACTTGGCTTGTGGTATTGATAACCTGGCCTGGCTGATTATTAGGTTTTCGCAGATGAAAGATGAGTGAGACTTGTATTTACAACCCACAAGAAAATGGTAAAGAAGATCCCACTAAAAATATTGTCCTGTTGTGGAAAGCATTTAAGACATAAGGGGGTCATTATGAATTTGTGTGGTAGTGTACAGAGTTTGATAGTGAATTGGCACCTGTCTTGCACCTCTCCTGACTTCAATGTAAATAATGGGGGCAACTGCAAAATATGCTGCCAATTTGCAATCGTCCTTTTGTGCAATATCACAAAGACCAAGAACTCTGTTTTTTCCCCCAGAATTACGTTCTTTGTTAAATTTCTTTTGTGTTTGTGTTTTTATTAGGTGTCGGCATGGTGCGCTGGGCAAATGTGTTCATTGTGTACCACTGGAGGTAAGGAAGTCCTAGCAGTATTAATATTCTGTTTGAAATCACTGCATTATTTCAGAATTTATATTATTGTTCAAAAAAATGATCCAAGGCAGTTTGTGCTGCTTTTGACATTAACACTGGACAGATGGAAGGACATTTCTGACTGTATGGTACTCCTAACTCATTGCCCTGATGTGTTAAACGTGAGCACAAAATCAAAACATGCATAACAATGACAATAACTGAGACAATTACAGCATTTTTAATTTCACACAATTGAGGGGAGATATTTTGTAAATCAAGTATGTTGAAAATCATTTTTAATAAGTGAAATGTTGGAAAATATTAGAACTCAATAATATGCTTAATTACAGGGTAGTCATTAATTGATATCAGCCAGTGACACAGATTGGTATGTTTTGATATTTCTATTATGGACAAGACTGCTGAACAGATTTTATTTTTTGTTGGCTGATCCTTATACATGTGTTAATTTACATTGGGTTCTCAAACTAGCATTTCTAGTAGTGCAAGTGCACGGGTGGAATCTTAAAGAACATTCTTTTAATACAGCAAATGTTGTGAATGAGTACCTGCACCTGGTAGTTTAAAAAGACCAATCGGTGTAGGACAATCGCAGGCTGAACACCTGGATTTAGATCCACTCAAGGGTGCCATAATAATGGAGGCTGGGTATAGTACAGACATGTCCACACTTCTTCACTACTTGACTTTTAATTGCAGGTATTCTGTGAAGTGCTGGCTAAATAATTGCAAAGCCTTCATGAGTGCTGTGCATTTGCCACTTTGCTTTGTTATTCAGTTAGCATGCACTTATCTCCCCCTGCCCCCCTTTACAAATCGATTCTTTGCAATTTGTTTCTCACAGCACTATGTGCAGACGCATGCTATCAGTTTAAAATGGAAAATCAATCCCATCTCAGGGGGTTTAATGCCATCATGTTCGTCTTTTTCTTGCAGTAATGAAAACGGTGAACAATTGATTTTAATACATAATTCAGTAAACTGTTAATGCAGTCTTGGCTACTATAGCTGATAAGTGGTCTATGATGTGTTATAGCTTGTTCTTCAAGGTTTTTAAAATGCTTTATAAAATTCATTGCTGATATGCTTGGATATTTATCAACCTGAAGTTTAATATTTCAATGTTCCATTTGTTTTCAGTTCAGCTAGAAGCAAACTATAGCGAATGTTTATATCGTTCTTTGTCATTCAACTGTACAGTAGAAAATTAATCATTGCCTGGTTTAAAAAACGTGTGTTTTTCTTTCTAAATCCCTTTGCTATGCATGCTGTCAATCTCTTTTGAAGGTATGGAAAGCAGATTGGTATTGAGAACAAAATGGGGGTGGGGTGGGGGATGGAACAAGCCCTCAAAAGAAGATAATACTTTAAGGGTAATAAAAGAAGAATCCGGAAGGGGATTACTAAAAATTCAAAGATAATCGAGCAGTTTTTTGTATGGAAGAGAAGAATAAAGTGAGGATATACAAGAGAAAAAATAATGGCCTCATAACCTAACAGCTAATAGAAAAATTAGTATGTTGATATGAAAAATCATAAGCAATAAGAATATAATAGCCAAATGTACAATAACTCAATGAAAAGCATGAAAGAAGCTCATAACAACAAAAGGAGGTGATGATTTGGGTGGGATTGATGGGGGGGGGGTAAATGTCTGAAGTAATGATGGAAATGCTGGTAACGCACACGGTTGACCAGAAAAGAGAATAGAAACAGGCTGACACCACTGTTGATCCCCACCACTCTGTGTCAAGATAAAGGAACTTGTGTTCACCTGTCTTCCTTGCCCCAGAATTCCCACACCCCCACATTCCCGGTTTAAAAGTCCTAAGGATACTAGAGAGTTATCAAATGCTGAGGAGAAGGGCGAAATCCTGTTCCTGTGCTTGGTTCGCACAGTGTTGTTGTCCAAAGACCAAGAGGCCCACGTCATGTTTGATAAATTTGAGTTGTGTGTAGGTGCTATATTTTTAAAGTAATGACCCGTTAGATAGATTCGGATGGTGTGGTATGAAAGGAAATAAAGTAACAGGATAGAACATTGATCGACAGGGTTAAAGGGTATTGCTTGGATTGAGGAAGGGCTCTAACGTACAGGCGGGGGATCAGTCGGGGACTTCAGCAGAGGGCGCACTGCATTAAAGTTGTTTTTTAAAAAAATATTTTTATTAAGGTATTTGCAAAATTTTTACAACAATAACAAAAACAATAATATTAACATGGTAAAATAAACATTTCCCCACCCGACCCAATCTTCACACACCTCAACAATTAACACCTATCCCCAGGCCCCCCCCCCCCCGGTTCGGAATGCTGCTTCTGCCGACATTTTCATTTCCCCCGAGAAAGTCGACGAACGGCTGCCACCTCCGAGAGATCCCCAGCATTGACCCTCTTAAGGCAAACTTTATTTTCTCAAGACTGAGAAACCCAGCCATGTCACTAACCCAGGTCTCTACACTCGAGGTGGCTTTGAGTCCCTCCACATCAATAGGGTCCGTCTCTGGGCTACCAGGGAGGAAAAGGCCAGGACGTCTGCCTCTTTCACCTCCTGAACTCCCGGCTCTTCCGACACTCCAAAGATCGCTACCTCTGGACTCTGCACCACCTGTGTTTCTAGCACCGTGGACATTGCCTTCGCAAACCCCTGCCGAAACCCTCTGAGCTTCGGACATGCCCAAAGCATGTGGACATTATTTACTGGGGTTCCCACGTACCTCATGAAACAGTTGTTAGGTGTAATTTAATACAAAGAGACATGGAAATGCATTTTGAGAGGAACATCAAGAATTGGAAAGACACCAAGAGCATCAACAAGAGGGACCTAGGTGTTCATACACATTCCTTGAAAAATAAGTTGGATATTAAAGTCACAAACATGGCCAAAAGTATTTTTTTAATATAGTTGAATAAATGTATCAAAAATACTGTTTTTCCTGTCATTGTTGGGCACAGGAAAGAGCACTGAATGTAGTTTTATTGCCTGATTATAGAAAGGATATTAAAGCTAAAGCGGGTTTATAATGAAGATTTATTTAGGATGATACCAGGGATATAAAACCATAATTGAGAGGATTGGGTATTGGGACTTGTTTTCGTTCTTTATGATTTTATTCGAGCAGAAAAAGCCCAAGGAAAAATGTAACAGAGGTATTTAAATTTATGAAAGATTTTGATACGTTAACTAGGCTCGGGAAAGACCTTTTGGGGGGAGCTAGTGATGGGAGGTCACAATTTGAAATTGTTGCTGTGATGAAAGCATTTTCTGATGCTGAGGAGGATTGAAGAATGCAATATTCTGCCTCTGGGAGCATTTGATAGAGTGGGACCACTGCATCTTTTAAGGAAAAATGAGTGAATATTTGAAGCAGAGGAAGATGCAGGGCTGTTACTGTTATAGCTCCAGCACCTAATTTCCTCATTAAGAATTTCTGTCGGTATGAAAGATATACTTTATTTGTTATCAGAATTCCTGGGGCAGGGGAGGGGTGAGTTTATATTGGTATTTTAATGTTCATGATCAAGCAACCGTAAGACTCCAAATCCTAATACTGTCCAGATGGATTGTCACAGACTTTATTTCAATTTGTTCTGTTTTATACTAGTTCCGAATTGTTCAAATAAGTAAAACTAAATAGGAAGCATTGGTTGATTTACAAACTACCAAAGGTAGCATTGGTCCATTGAACCAAAGGGATGTGTTGCATTTATGGTGCATGTAGTAAATGGATGCAATCATTTTTGCCTTTACTGTGTGATAGTTTCCAGATATAAGTAAAACACTTGTGTATCTGACATACTTTCACATTTAGAAAAGCTGGGAATTAAAATATTCTATGTTTAATTCAAAATATTCCTATTTGCATTAAGCACTTCAGTAGATGCCTAATGGTGTTTGTGAAAAATGTGAAAACATATTCTGTTCTACACACAAATAATCCTTATCCTTTGGGCATAAACTGTAGCTAATATTCATCCATGTTTCTGGATTATGCTTTCTGTTCTTTAGCCTTTTGATGAGGATTATCTCAATCACTTGGACCCCCCTGTTAAACATATGTCATTCCATGCATACATCCGAAAGTTGACCGGTGGTGCTGACAAGTAAGTATTCTTCGGAAGAAAAGTTTCTCAGATTCACCATAATAATTATTTTCTAAAAGCAGTTTACTCAATTCCATGATTCACACCTTTTTTCAGGTGTGTTGTTTAAAACTGCCATAGTAACATGACATAGGATGGGACAAATTAGAGTAAGTTGTCTAAAGTAGTGGATTATAGATGCTTTTCAAGAAGAAACTTTATCCAAAATATCCTGATATAGACTGTATCCATTCAAAGCAATCTGATCCTGATGTTCAGTTATGAATTTTCTTGTTGCCCTGATCATTTCTGCTGGTTAGATACTATCATTGACCTAAGTAAATGGATGTTCGAGATAGCGATCCAAATCTCCAAAAGGTAGATTCCTTGTAATCTACCTTGCAGTGTTTAACATATCTCCATTACACCCTAAATACAGTGCACGGTTATTGTGTATGAAGGTGATATTGCTGAAATTCAACTCAAAATCTAATCCTTTTGGGAATACCCTGCAATTTGCATGTCATCTGAGAGCAAGACTACTTGCTATATGCGCAATTTCTTAGTCACTACCTTTATTTAGCTGCACGCTGATGACTTGCTTTCTGCCTCCTACATTACGATTTCACTTTGACTTGAACTTTTCCAGTTTACTATATTTTAAAATTAAGAGGTGCTGCAAAATAAACATTGGGTTTTAAGGCCACCAATTTATTTAACAGCCTGACAGTGCTATGAATCAATAGAAGCAAATAATCAATAGTACTCTTAGATCACCCTGAAATAGTGCAAATTTAAATCACATTCAAAGCTGTAAGATGCTTATGTATATAATTAATTTTCTAAGATGTGGATAATACAAAAGAATTTAAACCTGTACCTGTGTTCCAACAAATGGTCCATTCCTCTACAAAGACATGTGTTGTGATTTTAACTCATTCATGGCATTAAAAATGACTACCAAACTATCACAAGCGTTGTAAAGATGAGTGTCTAAGCAACTAACTCTACGATAGCTTCTCTGATTTTAATTATTTTAAAAATGTTGGAATTTCATTGACATTGAGAATAGAATTTTAAAGTAATTATAATTTTTAACTTTAAATTTTGAGGCTGGAGGTCATACTTACCTCCTAGTCTTAGGTTAGTAACTTTTTAAAAACGTAGTTCATTTCAAACTTTTGGAAAAAAGCAGCACCAACTCTCAGCCCACAGTTTGTACAATTCCTCCCCCCCCCCTCTGCGTGCGACAAACGGATCCTCAAATAGTGTCATGAACAACCCACAGCGTGTCTCGAAGCCCTCTGCTGACCCCCTCAACTCAAATTTAATATTTTCCAACCGGAGAAAATCATACAGCCAGGCCATCAGCCCCGATAGTGTATCCGATGTCCAATTAAGCAAGATCCTTCGGGCAATTATAGAGGCGAAGGCCACAACATTGGCCCCCTTCTCCTCCAGCAGCTTCGACACTTCCGATACCCCAAAGATCGCTACCATTGGGTCCGGCCTGACCTCCACCCCCACGATTTTAGATGACGCCCCAAACATTGCTTCCCAATATTCCTCCAGCTTCTCGCAACCCTAGAACATGCGTGCATGATTCACCGGCCCTCGCCCACACTCCTTGCACTCATCAGCCACCCCTTGGAAGAACCCACTCATCCTCGCCCGGGTCATATGCACCCTGTGCAGTACCTTGAACTGAATCAAGCTCACCATCTCGTAGCAGGAGGTTGAATTTATCCTACGCATCGCCTCGCACCACAGTTCCCAGCCTATCTCCTCCCCCTCCCATTCGTCCTTGATTCTCACCACCTGTGCCCTCCCGCTCCCCCAACCACCAGTATATATCCTCAATCCTATCCTCTTCCCAACTCATCCCGGAGCAACAGTTGCTCCAATAAGGTGTACTTTGCCAAGCTGGGAAATTGCCTCCACTCCTTTCGTGCAAAGTCCCTCACCTGCATATATCTAAATTCACTCCCCCTCGGCAACTCAAACCGCTGAAGTTAGTTGCTGGTTAGATTTTTTTCTCTCCTCTTCCCCCACCTCCCAATACCTGGGGTCATTGAGGCAAATTATTCCATCTCTACCAGCCCAATAATTACCATAGAATTCCTACATTGCAGAAGGAGACCCATTCGGCCCACTGAGTCTGCACCGACCCTCTGAAAGAGCATCCTATCCAGGCCCACTCCCCTGCCCTATCCCTGTAATCCCCATCTAACCTGCACGTTCCTGGTGCAAGAAGCAATTTCTATCTTGGTCAATCGACCTAACCTGCATATCTTTGGATTGTGGGAGGAAACCGGTGCACCTCATAAAATACCCTGCAGACACGGGGATAATGTGCAAACTCTACAGTCACCACAAGGCTGAATTGAACCAGAGTCCGTTGCGCTGTGAGGCAGCAGTACCAAGCACTGTGCCGCCCAGTACAGGGCAGACCAGATCAAACCTAGCCCGTTTGACTCAGATGGTCAAATTTGCTGCTTACTCTTGACATTTATTTCCCTGCATATCTTGGTTTCTTCAAATACCACCCATGATCTTTTTTTAGTGCCTCCACAGAACTGACTCGATGTCTGAACTAGAGCTCCTGCATGAACCTGCTCCAAAAGGATCTTTTTGTTTTATTATCAGGTGGCCAGATCCTCAACAGTTAACCTAATTTGTATCATTGGTTAAAGCAACCAGGTTTAACTTTCTTTCCCTGCACCAGTGTTGTGTCCTCTGGTAGCTTGACGTTTTGACTCTACAGAAACATGATCTTGTCAGCAGCCCTGTAGGATTAATACCCTGACTGAGGTTGTTAATTAGCTTTAATTAGTACGATGCCAGTGGTGTGCAGGGTTCATGTTTCTGGATCTGCCCAACCTTATTGGAGAGATGAGAGGTTTAATCATGATTGTAATTGTGTTCACAGAGGCAAATTTGTTGCCTTGGAGAACATTAGCTGCAAAATCAAATCTGGGTGTGAAGGGCATCCCCCATGGCCTGATGGAATTTGTACAAAGTGTCAGCCAAGTGCCATAACACTGAACAGACAGGCAAGTATGAATTCACGTTGCTGCATGGATTGCAAACCTCGTTACTGGTATTGGATATTTTGGAGAGGGGTGGAAATCGCATTTCAAAGCACTTTTGATCCAGTGTGTTAAATAATTTAAGCATAGAATCAATTGTTTGTTATAAATAACCCTAAAGTGGCACCAAACCATTGGCAGCCCTTTGGAGCAATGCAGTCTGATTTGAAACTGAAACATCAGCAATTTCTCATATTGTTTAATACTTACGGGGATTGCTGTAGGGCATTTTAAAACAATGTATAATTTACCTTGGAGCCTAAAATGCCTCTTGTACTATTTTGTTAAAATTTCTTAATTTGTTCCCTGGGCTAATTCACTTTTCTCAAGCAAAGATTAATATTGGATTAATCCTTGTTTTCAATTCCTGCATGGCCTCATCCCATTCTATCACTGTATCCTCTTGAAGCCTTCCGAGATCTCTGTTCTCCTCCAAGTCTGGCCTCTTGTCCTTTGATGCTGTGACTTCCGTTGTCTAGACCCCAAGTTGTAGAATTCTGCCTCGGTCTGCCTCTACCTTTCTCTCTTTAAGACGCTGAGTAAAATCTACCTCTGACCAAATTTTGATCATTCATTTAATATCTCTCTCTCTCTCTCTCTCTCTCTCTCTCTCTCTCTCTCTCTCTCTCTCTCTCTCTGACTTTGTGCGATTTTGTTTGATTTGACACTCTTGTGAAGTGTCTTAGGACTTTTTACAATAACAACTACTTGTATTTATACAGTGCCTTTATGTCTAAAACATCTCAAAGTGCACCTAGTTTTAACTTCCACTATTACCTAACAGAAAACTATTGATCTCGTTCTTAATTTTCAATTGACCTACCATTCCACAGGTCTCTTTTGTGTGGGAGTGAATTCCAGATTTCTATTATGCTTTATGTGAAAAAAAACTCCCCTTCAAGCCACATACCATCCTGACTTGGAACTATGTCACTGTTCCTTCACTGGAACAACTTCATGGAACGTCCTTCCTATCATCACTGAGAGTGTATTTACACTAGATGGACTGCAGCAGGTGGCTCATCATTACCTTCTCGTGGGCAATTGGGTATGGGCAACATGTGCGGACAGCACACGTGGCTAGCACTGTAGCTTCATAGCACCAGGGTCCCAGGTTCGATTCCCTGCTGGGTTACTGTCTGTGCAGAGTCTGCACGTTCTCCCCGTGTCTGCGTGGATTGTCTCCAGGTGCTCCGGTTTCCTCCCACAGTCCAAAGACGTGCAGGTTAGGTGGATTGGCCATGCTAAATTGCCCTTAGTGACCAAAAAAGGGTAGGCGGGTTTTTTGGGTTATGAGGATAGGGTGGAAGTGAGGGCTTAAGTGGGTCGGTGCAAACTCGATGAGCCAAATGGCCTCCTTCTGCACTGGATGTTCTATGTTGCCAGTGATGCCCACATCCCATGAAATAATATTTTTATCTCTTAAATGGCCTGGTGCTAATTTTAAACTTGTACGTTCTTGATCTAGATTCTCTAACCAGAGCATAATTTCCCTGTCCATCCTATTGAATCCGTTAATTATTTTAAATACCTCATATGGATCACTTCTCATTCTTCTACACTTGGAAATACAAGCTGAATTTATGCTGTTGAAAAACATCGATAAAACAAAATTCTAAACATTATTAGTGAACCAATACTTGGGATAATCAGGAAATGACTATATACCTTTTTTCTTTCAGAGTATTGCAATTAAAGTGATTTGAAGATTGTACATTGCAAATTATGGTTGCCTCTGTCACGCATATTTGTGCTATTACAAAATTCTGAATGTTAAAGTCTCAATAATTGTAGTAAGGAAATTATTTCCAAGATCTCTTATGTAGTAATTATCTTCTGAACAGAAATACAGACATGTGGACAACATAATGTTTGAGAACCACACAATAGCAGATCGTTTCCTCAACTTCTGGCGTCAAACAGGAAACCAGCGGCTTGGATTCCTTTATGGTCGCTACACCGAACACACGGACATTCCTCTAGGTATTCGCGCAGAGGTCGCCGCCATCTATGAACCTCCACAGGTAAGAAATCTGCCTTTTTAGTTTATTAATAGGCGTGACCTATTTAAAATGCAAAAATTCTTTGTAGTTTATTCATTATGTATTCAACAAAATTTCACATCTGTGCACTATGGTGGGTTCAATTGCAAGTACAGGCACAGTGAACAGCAATGCACGCCATTTTCTATGAGGGGAAAAAAAGAGTCCGAGGATGCAGGAAAAACGTCTCACTCAGATTATTAGCAAAATATAACAGTCGTGAGAATGAATCGCTTTGTCCGTGCTTTGTTTGACACACATTTTATTTGAGTGTGCTTCATGGTCATTTGTTTTTGGTATTCTTGTGCTTCTAACACAGGGGCTTAGAACCTTCACAGAACAAATGTGAAATCCAGAATACCACCGAATCTAAATATCATTAAATGCAAATATGTAATCTAACTTGTGAAGTCTTAAATACTAAAGACTGCTGCTTCATGTGAAGAGAGAATGTAACCTGAAATTTTATGTAATATAGTTAAAATTCAATTATTTTTATTGTGTGTGCGCGTGCGCGTGTGCGTGCACTTCTGCAAGAAGAGACCTTGTGTTGTGTTGAGTTTCTGGGGCTCAGTGTGAGCAGTTTGGATCCACTAGATGGCTCCACATTCTGTTCTCCAAACTGTAGAATGCTGTTTTGTATGATTTGAGTTGGTTACTCTTGAACAGTGAATGTATTCCACAGTAAATAAAATTGTTATAAATATTAGGTACATTATCATGCCAATTTGAAGCATGTAGAATTTAATTCTGCTTCAGTATACAAATGTTCTTTTTAAATGTGTATACTGTTAGTTGCATGTTTTAATTTGAGACCGTATTCATTTTATTAATCTGTTGATACATATATTTCATGCTACTTTTCAGCAGATATTTATTTGGGGTGGGGTGTACTTTTTCATAATTTATTCACGATTTATGTGGGACATTGTTGGTGGTCCAGAATTTATTGCCTGTGAAACAATTGGGATGTGGGCATGTGCCAGCATTAATTGCCCATCCCTAATTGCCCTTGGGCAGTTAAGAGTCAGCCGCACTGCCTTGGGTCTGGAGTCACATGTCAGCCAGACCAGGTAAGGATAGCAGATTTCCTTCCCTAAATGACATTAGTGAACCAGATGGGTTTTTAACGATAATCAATAATGATTTCATGGTCATTATTCGACTTTTAATTCCTGATTTATATTGAATTCAAACTTTATCATCTGCAGTGGTGGGATTTGATCCTGCGACCACAGAGTACTCTGGGTTACTCACCCAGTGACAATACCACTACGCCACCGCCTCCCAGTGAGTAACTTGCTAGGCCAGTTCCTCAGTGCTTCATTCACCTGAGGAAGGAGCAGTGCTCCGAAAACTAGTGTTTGAAACAAACCTGTTGGACTTTAACCTGCTGTTGTAAGACTTCTTACTGTGCTCACCCCAGTCCAACGCTAGCATCTCCACATCACCATTACTGAAACCAGTATTTTATTCCAGATTTGTCAAATTGAATTTAAATTCACCTGCTGCTGTATTGGGATTTGAACTTGTGTCACTGGATCATTAGTTCAGACTTCTGTTTACTAATCCAGTAATGTAACTACTATGCTACCATTCCATGATTGTTATTGGCCCATCCTAACCTAAGCAATGCATCATAACTGAACACTTCTCCATCAGTTGACCAAAAATTCTGTGTATAAAGTTTGAACAAAACCATAGATTTTTTTCCGGGACTTCGGTGGCGTGATGAGGGAAAGACACGTACGAGCTGGCTCCCGCTGGAAACCTGACCTTTTAACCTTTTTTTCCCCCGTGCTATGTGTCTTTAACTTAATGAAGAAAACCCTGAAATTATCTGGATAGAGTTCCCACATCTTAGTGATGCCCAGGAGAGGCAAAGCAGGAGAAAAAAAAGGCCCAAATTTTGACTCTGAAGCCTCCCACTGTTCAACTGGAGGTAAGATGGTGATGCAGCTTCTCCAGTTGACTAACGGTTGAAGAGTTCAGCAAATGTTTGGTGTTGGAACTTGAAAAATATCGACAATTACATAGAATTTACAGTGCAGCAGGAGGCTATTCGGCCCATCGAGTCTGCACCGGCTCTTGGAAAGAGCACCCTACCCAATGTTAACACCTCCACCTTGTCCCCATAACCCAGTACCCCACCCAACACTAAGGGCAATTTTGGACACTAAGGGCAATTTATCATGGCCAATCCACCTAACCTGCACATCTTTG
This sequence comes from Scyliorhinus canicula, assembly GCF_902713615.1. Classification (NCBI taxonomy): domain Eukaryota; kingdom Metazoa; phylum Chordata; class Chondrichthyes; order Carcharhiniformes; family Scyliorhinidae; genus Scyliorhinus; species Scyliorhinus canicula. The sequence continues at coordinate 24,535,090 of NC_052163.1, forward strand.
GACTGTGGGAGGAAACCGGAGCATCCGGAGGAAACCCACGCACACACGGGGAGGATGTGCAGACTCCACACAGACAGCGACCCAAGCCGGAATCGAACCTGGGACCCTGGAGCTGTGAAGCGATTGTGCTATCCACAATGCTACCGTGCTGCCACAATGCTTTATTTTGGACCTTGAAATATCAATCTTGGCCCCTATTCGTTCAGTTCTCTGGATCACCATCCGGCAAGTCGAAGCATCAGGACGCCACAATCAAGGACATGGAAACTGCATTGTCTGACCATAGTGATAGGATCACTTCCTTGGAGTCCGACATTGCCGCTGTGAGCAAGGATAACAGGACATTAAATTCCAACCTGGATGCCCTAGAGAACAGATCCAGAAGGCAAAATGTTTGTGTTGTGGGGTTACCGGAGGAGATCGAAGGCCGCACCCCTTCTCAGTATTTCTCAGTCCTGTTCCACAAAATGGTGGGTGAGAACATACTTCCATCCCCCACAGAATTAGACCGGTCTCACCACGTTCGCTTCAACCCAAGCTTCGCTCTGGAGATCCTCTTTGTGCTGTAATCGCAAGGTTTCCCAGCTTTTAAGTAGAAGGAGTTGGTGCTTCGATGGGAAAGAGAGCACAGGGACTTTACATGAGAAGGCCACTCCACCAGATTATACCAGGGCATGAGTGCAGACATAATTTAATTTAATAATCTTTATTGTCACAAGTAGGCTTATATTAACACTGCAATGAAGTTATTGTGAAAAGCCCCTAGTTGCCACATTTTGGCGCCTGTTCGTGTACACACAGGAAGAATTCAGAATGTCCAAATTACCTAACCACATGCCTTTAGGAACTTGTGGGAGGAAACCGGAACACCCACACAGACATGGTGAAAATGTGCAGACTCTGCACAGTCACCCAAACCGGGAATCGAACCTGGACCCTGGCGCTGTGAAGCAACCGTGCTAACCACTGAGCCGAGATAACAAAGTGAAATCCCCTGTACAGGAATGGAGTAAGCTTTGGGATGATTTAACAAGCCCGCCTTTGTCTTAACATTATGTGAGACGGATTTTTTTTGACTCGCCTGGAGATGCAGACTCCTTTGTCCAGAAGCATAATTTGTGCTCCATTTAATCTGTTGTATGGGCAATTTTCATGTCTGTTGTTTGGGTGTATTCTTGATGACCGCAGTTGTATATGAGGGATTTCTACAGTTCGCTCCTTACAATAACCTATTTTCTTTTTCTCGTTATTAGTGTTTGTGGCGACTTTCAGTCGCCCTCGTAAGTTAAATTTTTTACTCCCCAGTTGGGAGTCTCCCTGCTGGTGTGTTAGTTAACGGGAGCAATGTTTTTTTTTTTTAAATAATTTTTATTGAAAGAGTTTTTCCATACAGACATTTACCCCTACTAATTTTTAAATTATTTACAACACAATCCCTCTAGGCAAATGTCCCTCCCTCGCCCGCCCTCTCGCGCGCACCAGTCCTCCCCCCCCCCCCCCCCCGGCAACCTTAACAACCAAGGCAGCCTACAGTTTCAGACATGAGCAGCGAGCAGGCTTGCCCGCGTTACAGTCGTGCGTGTCCCCCCACGACCCTTGCTGCCCCCCCCTCCCCTCCCCTCCCCCCCCCCTCCCTCCCCCCCCCCTCCCCCCCCTCCCCCCCCTCCCCCCCCCCTCCCCCCCTCCCCCCCTCCCCCCCCCCCCGGGTTGCTGCTGCCACGACCCCGAACGTCTATCTCTGATCTAAAAAGTCAAGGAAAGGTTGCCACCGCCTGGCGAATCCCTGTACCGACCCTCTCAGGGCAAATTTGATCCTTTCTAGCTGAATATAGCTAGCCATATCGTTAATCCAAGTTTCAACGCTTGGAGGCCTCGCGTCCTTCCATTGAATTAATATCCTTCGTCGAGCCACTAGGGACGCAAAGGCCAGTATTCCGGCCTCCCTAGCCTCCTGTACCCCCGGTTCTACCCCGACCCCAAAGATCGCAAGCCCCCATCCTGGTTTGACCCTGGACCCCACCACCTTCGACACCGTCCTTGCCACCCCCTTCCAGAACCCTTCCAGCACCGGACATGCCCAGAACATATGCACGTGGTTCGCTGGGCTTCCCAGACATCTGACACACCTGTCCTCACCCCCAAAGAACCGGCTCATCCTTGTCCCCGTCATGTGAGCTCTATGCAGCACCTTAAATTGAATGAGGCTCAGTCTCGCACACGAGGAGGAAGAGTTGACCTTCTCCAGTGCATCCGCCCACGTCCCGTCTTCTATCTGCTCTCCCAGCTCCCCTTCCCACTTGGCTTTCAGCTCCTCCCCCGATGCTGCTTCCGCCTCCTGCATTATCTTGTAGATGTCTGATATCTTCCCCCCTCCGACCCAGACCCCCGAGAGCACCCTATCACTCGCCCCCTTACTGGGGAGCAGGGGGAACCCCTCCACCTGCCGCCTAGCAAATGCCTTCACTTGTAAATATCTGAACATGTTTCCCGGGGGGAGCTCAAACTTCTCCTCCAGCCCTCCCAGGCTCGCAAACCTCCCCTCTATAAACAGGTCCTTCAGCTGCCGTATGCCCACCCTGTACCAGCTCTGAAATCCCCCGTCGATGTTCCCCGGGATGAATCTATGGTTCCCTCTTATTGGCGCCGCCAACAGACCTCCCATTTCACCCCTATGTCGCCTCCACTGCCCCCATATCTTGAGGGTGGCCGCCACCACCGGGCTCGTGGTGTACCTCGTGGGGGGGAGCGGCCATGGTGCCGTTACTAGGGCCCCCAGGCTTGTGTTGCCACAGGACGCCCTCTCCATTCGTTTCCAAGCTGCCCCCTCCCCTTCCATCATCCACTTGCGCACCATTGACACATTTGCCGCCCAGTAGTACCCCGAGAGATTGGGCAGTGCCAGCCCTCCACTGTCCCTACTCCGCTCCAAAAAGACCCTCCTCACCCTTGGGGTGCCATGCGCCCACACGTAGCTCATGATGCTACTCGTCACCTTTTTGAAGAAGGCCCTAGGGAGGAAGATGGGCAAGCACTGAAATAAAAACAAGAACCTTGGGAGGACCGTCATTTTGATTGACTGCACCCTCCCCGCCAGCGACAACGGTACCATGTCCCACCTCTTAAACTCCTCCTCCATCTGTTCCACCAGCCTGGAAAAGTTCAACTTGTGGAGGGTCCCCCAGTTCCTTGCCACCTGCACCCCTAAGTACCTAAAGCTCTTTCCTGCTCGCTTGAAGGGGAGTCTCCCAATACCCTCTCCCTGGTCCCCCGGGTGTATCACAAAAACCTCGCTTTTGCCCAAATTTAATTTGTACCCCGAAAAGTCCCCAAACTCTGCTAATAGTTCCATTATCTCCGGCATTCCCCCTTCTGGGTCTGCCACGTACAGCAGTAAATCATCCGCATACAGCGATACTCGATGTTCCTCCCCTCCCCTAGTCAGTCCTCTCCACCCCCCTGAACCCCTCAGTGCCATCGCCAACGGTTCAATCGCCAGTGCGAAAAGTAGGGGGGATAGGGGACATCCCTGCCTGGTCCCTCGGTGGAGCCCGAAATACTCCGACCTCCTCCCGTTTGTCACTACACTCGCCGTCGGGGCCGAGTAGAGCAACTTCACCCACTTAATAAACCCTTCCCCAAACCCAAACCGTTTCAACGTCTCCCACAGGTACTCCCACTCCACCCTATCGAATGCCTTCTCCGCGTCCAGCGCTACCACTATCTCAGCCTCCCCCTCCACTGCCGGCATCATAATTACATTCAGCAATCTCCGCACGTTCGTGTTGAGCTGCCGCCCCTTCACGAACCCCGTCTGGTCCTCATGGATTACCCCTGGCACACAATCCTCTATTCTAGCTGCCAGGATCTTTGCCAGCAACTTGGCATCCACGTTCAGAAGCGAGATAGGCCTGTAGGACCCGCACTGCACGGGGTCTTTATCGCGCTTCAATATCAGGGAGATCAGAGCCTGCGACATTGTCGGGGGCAGAACCCCCCCCTCTCGCGCCTCATTAAAGGCTCGTACCAGTACCGGTCCCACCAAGTCCACATTTTTCTTATAGAATTCCACCGGGAACCCATCTGGCCCCGGCGCCTTCCCCGCTTGCATCTGACCTATTCCCTTGACTAGCTCCTCTAGCCCTATTGGCGCCCCCAGCCCTTCTACCAGCCCCTCCTGGACCCTTGGGAACCTCAATTTGTTTAGGAAGTCCTCCATTCCCCCTCTCCTTGTCGGCGGCTCAGACCGATACAACTCCTTGTAAAAATCCCTGAAGACCCCGTTCACTTCTTGCCCCTTCTGCACTACCTTCCCGCCCCTCTCCTTCACTCCCCCAATCTCCCTAGCCGCATCTCGTTTGCGAAGCTGGTGTGCCAGCATCCTGCTCGCCTTTTCCCCATACTCATAGACCGCGCCCTGTGCCCTTCTCCACTGCGTCTCTGCCTTCCTGGTGGTCAGCAGGTCGAACTTGACCTGCAGGCTGCGCCGTTCTTCCAGCAGCCCCTCCTCTGGTGCCTCCGCATATCTCCTATCCACTTCCAATAGCTCCCCCACCAGCCTCTCCCTCTCCTGCCTCTCCTTTCTTTCTCTATGCGCCCTTATGGAGATCAGCTCTCCCCTGATCACTGCCTTCAGGGCCTCCCAGACCATCCCCACCTGCACCTCACCCGTGTCATTCAAGTCCAGATAGCTCTCAATGCTCTTCCGGACCCTTTTACACACCTCGTCGTCCGCTAACAGCCCCACATCCAGCCGCCACAGCGGGCGCTGGTCCCGCGCCTCCCCCATTTCCACATCCACCCAATGCGGTGCATGATCAGAGATCGCAATGGCCGAGTACTCAGCTTCCCGTACCCTCGGGATCAGCCCCCTGCTCAACACGAAGAAATCGATTCTGGAGTACACTCTATGGACGTGGGAGAAAAAGGAATACCCCCTCGCCCTCGGCCTACCAAACCTCCATGGGTCTACTCCTCCCATCTGCTCCATGTACCCCCTCAGCACTTCTGCCGCTGCCGGCCTCCTATTGGTCCTTGCGCTCGATCTGTCTAGCCCGGGGTCCAGCACTGTGTTAAAGTCCCCCCCCATGATCAAGCCCCCTGCCTCCAGTCCCGGAATGAGGCCCAATAGGCGCCTCATAAAACCCGCGTCATCCCAGTTCGGGGCATATACGTTGACCATCACCACTTTCTCCCCCTGCAGCTTACCCTTCACCATCACATACCTACCCTCCTTATCCGCCACCACCTCCTCCGCCACGAACGACACCCTCTTTCCCACCAGAATCGCCACCCCCCGGTTCTTTGCGTCCAATCCAGAGTGGAACACCTGTCCCACCCACCCCCTTCTCAGGCGAACCTGGTCCACTACCTTCAAATGGGTCTCCTGTAACATTGCTACATCAGCCTTCAGTCCCTTCAGGTGTGAGAATACCCTTGATCTCTTGACCGGCCCATTCAACCCCCTCACGTTCCAAGTGATCAGCCGGGTCGCGGGACGACCCGCCCCCTTCCCCTGCCGATTAGCCATGTCCTGTTCCCTGCTCGCCCCGGGTCGACCCTCCCCTTCTGACCCGCTCCCCATGGCGATGTCCCCCTCCCCCCACCTCTCCAGTCCTCCACTTCCCGTTTCTGGTCTTTTCAGCAGCAACCCGGTGTCCCTCCCTAACCCCCCTCCCCCCCCCCCCCAGGCTAGGACCCCTCCTAGCCGCGATGTACCCTCCATCGTACTCCCGTAAGTCAGCTGGTTCACGCTGACCCGGCTGCTCCTGCCCCACTCCGACTCCCCCCGGCTCGGGGGGGGGCCTCCCCCCCCCTTGCCACTCCTCCCTGGCCCCGCTCCAGCGCGGGAAAGGTCGCCATTGCTAGCCACGCCCCGCACTCCTCCCCTCCCCCCTCCTCTGCCCCGCGCGCGGGAAAACAGAGGAAAGCCCGCGCTTTCGCCCTGCCACACCCCACCCCGCCATCCTCAGTTCCACCCCCGTCCCCGTCCATGCCTGTAAAAGAACCCCCCCTAGGAGCCCATATCCCCGATCTGCTCTCCCCCCCGTCCCACCTCCCCAACTTAACATTATAAATAACAGATAAATAACAAATAACAATGTACTTAACAGTCGCCCTCTACCAAACAGCATAAATAACCATAAATAACCCTGAATAACCGCAATAACAATAACTAAGGGAAGTTGGCAAAGGGGGAAAAAACATCAGAAGAAAAACCACAGCAAGAGTTCAAAATCCAAACAAAGAATTCAGCTGAAAGTACCCGAGCGGCTACGGCCGCCAAATATCCCCTGGGTCTAATTCGAGTCCAGTTTCTCTTCCTGTACAAAGGCCCACGCCTCCTCTGGGGACTCAAAATAGTGGTGTTGGTTCCTGTAGGTGACCCACAAGCGCGCTGGCTGCAGCATTCCGAACCTGATCCGTTTTGCATGTAGCACCGCCTTCGTCCGGTTGTACCGGGCCCGCCGCTTTGCCACCTCCGCACTCCAGTCCTGGTAGACCCTCACCGTCGAATTCTCCCACTTGCTGCTCCTTTCCCTCTTGGCCCACTCCAGCACTCTCTCACGGTCGCTGAGTCGCTGGAACCGCACCAGCACCGCCCTCGGGGGCTCATTTGCTCTTGGCCTCCTAGCCATGACCCTGTAGGCCTCTTCCAGCTCCAGGGGCGAAGGGACGGCCCCTGCCCCCATCAGGGAGCTCAGCATTTCTGCTACATATCCCGGGAGGTCTGACCCCTCCAGGCCTTCTGCCAGGCCCAAGATCCTCAGGTTCTTCCGCCTCATTCGGGTATCCAGCTCCTCAAAACGGCTCTGCCATTTCAGGTGGAGTGCCTCGTGCACCTCTACCTTTCCCACGAGGACCGTGGCCTCCTCCTCCCTCACAGTCATCTCCTGTTGCAGCTCCCGAATCGACGCCTCTTGGGTCGCCTGGGCTCCCATCAGCCTGGTGGTCGTCGCATTCATTGACTCCAAGAGCTCCATTTTCAGCTCCGTAAAGAAGCGCAGGAGAGCGGCCTGCTGCTCCTCCGCCCATTTCCTCCATTCCTCGGGTGCTCCACCGGCCGCCATTTTGGTCTTCTTCCCCCGCTTTTTTTTGGGAGCTGCTGTTGCTTTCTTTACCACCCCACTCCGGGTACCGACCATAAAGTTGGTCTGGTTCTCTTCAGGGAGCCTTCCCCCACCGGGATTTGTCCTTACAGCGCTGTTGGGGCCCTCCAATCGGCCCGAAAACACCTTTGTAGCAGGAGCAGCCAAACGTGCGACTTAGCTGGTCATAGCCGCAACCGGAAGTCCGGGAGCAATGTTAAAGGGTTTTCTGCAGCTCATAGATTTTAGAATGAGCTTGGAGTTTGTGTTGAGCTGTGTTCTGTTATTTGTAAGTTTTAGGTTAAGCTATTATTTGCCACTGTTCCATTTGCCTTTGGGTATGGTTATGCTCGACTGCGATGGCATTGGGGAGGGGTGGGTTTTTGTTTTGGTTTCATTTTGGCCAATGTGTCTGGATCCAAAATTAGATCGATCAGTACCCAAATATTTTGACCCATCGGGGGTGGCCAGGGCTGTGTGTTCCTTAATGGCTCATTTGGGAGGGATGGACCGCTGGTGTTTCTTGCATCCGAATGACAGGGGTTTCTCCTTTTTCTCTCATGTTTACCATGTGTACTCTCTCATTGATTTTTTTTTTCAATTCGGGATAGGGCTCTCCTCCCATCAGTGGTGGCAGCTGAATATTGGAAGTTGGATATTATTTGCTGGCCAATCAGAAATTTTGCGATGCTTATCCACCTCTATTGAAGGCTACATTAAATTAAAAGGCCCGACTCCATCTCCCCTTCCACGCTGTGGGAGACTCTTACGGCCGTCTTTAGGGGGGAAATTATTCTTATAGCGCACATGCCAAAGATGAACAAATTAGAACAGAGGATGGTGGACTCCATTGATCATCAGTACTCACTCGATCCCACACGGGAATTTTATGCAAGCAGAGAAAGGTTACAGACTCGGTTTGAGTTACTGACCACCAATAAGGCAATACGTCTGCTACCACGCTCCATCCCTCTCCGCCCCTCTCCAGGTCAATGCGTCTTTTACATCCTCCTACTGATCTGTAGAAATCGCAGCCTCCTGCAGACAAGTCGATCATGGCTGGTTTTCTGGACAGTCTGCCAATCCTATCAGTCGAAATAAATTGTCAAGAGTTGTGAGTTGGACTGCATTGGTCTTATGCAGACAGGTAAAGCCTCTGGCCCGGAATACTTTCCGATTGGATTTTATAAGAAATTTTCGGAACAGCTTATACCTTTGCTGTTGGATATGTTCTACGATTCCTTATCCAGCGGTTCATTGCCTCCAGCCCAAATTCAAGCCTCTGTTTCCTTGCTCCTTAAGAAGGACAAGGACCCGTCTTGAGTGCTGTTCATACCGACCCATCTTGCACTTAAACACCGATATTGAAGTTCTGGCACTTCAGTTGGACTCGACCGTTAACTTATGGAAATTGACGTGACTCGAGCACTTTGGTAACCTGTTAATAGAGGGGAGGTTCGCCAGCTTTCGAGAATTAGTGGACAGATTTCCGCTACGCAACTCTAGTCTTTCTCTTTACTTTCATGTTCACAATTTTACCGGGTCGGCTTTACTTCCTTTCCTCTGACTCCACCTTCCACCTTACTGGAGATAATTCTTTTCTCGGCTCAGCTGGGCAGGGGGTCTATCGCAGTCCTATATGAGCACATTCTGTCATCCGATCCCTCCCCATAGAACAAGGTGAGAGTGAAATGGGAGAGTGAACTGGGCCCTACACGACACTCATAAGCAAAGTTTTGAGAGAGGCCCTATACGGGGTCAACTCCACGTCCTCGTGTGCCCGGTTGAGCCTAATTCAGTTCAAAGTAGAATAATAATCTTTATTGTCACGTGGAGGCTCACATTAGCACTGCAATGAAGTTACTGTGAAAAGCTCCTAGTCGCCACATAGGCGACACTTGACCAAGGCAAGGATGGGGGAAGTTTTTCCCAAATGTTTTAAAAAAATAAATTTAGAGTACCCAATTCTTTTTTTCCAATTAAGGGGCAATTTAGCCTGGCCAATGCACCTACTCTGCATATCTTTTTGGTTTGTGGGGGGTAAGACCCACGCAGACACGGAAGAATGTGCAAACTCCCCACGGACAGTCACCCGGGATTGAACCCGGGTCCTCAGCGCCGTGAGCCAGCAGTGTTAACCACTGCAACACCATGTTGACCTAGAATTTTTTCCGAATGTTGAGAACCGATGTGACCGCTGCTTACTTGCCCCCGCAGATCACACTCGTATGTTTTGGTCTTTCATCAGATTTGCCAGCTTCTGGTCTTCCTTCTTTAACATGGTCTAATATTCTCTGATTGGAATTATAGCCATGCCCACTGGTGACCATATTTAGGGTTTCAGACTCTCCGGCAGTTCACTCTGGGATAATAATAATCTTTATTAGTGTCACAAGTAAGCTTACATTAACACTGCAATTAAGTTACTACAACCAATCACCTTAAATCCATGCCACCTGGTAATTGACATCTCAGCTAGGCGACGCAAGTCTTTCCTGTCTACCTTGCCTTGGCCCCTTATAATTTTGTTTACCTCAATTAAGTCACCCCAAAGCCCCTCTTGTTGAAAGGAAAACATCCTGAGCCTATCAAATTTCTCCTCAAAGCTGCAACTTTTGAGTCCTGGCAACATTCTTATAAATCTCCTTTGTACTCTTTCCAGAGCAATTACATCCTTCCTGTAATGTGGTGACCAGAACTGTACACATTGCTCCAGCTGTGGCCGAACCAATGTTTTATATGGTTCCAACATTACATTCCTGCTTTTGTATTCAGTACCTTGCCCAATAAAGGACAACATTCCGTCTGCTTTCTAGACCACCTTGTCAACCTGTACTACCCCTTCAAGAACATGTGGGCATGGACTTCAAGGTGTCTCACTCAACCTCTCTCAACACCTCATTGGTACTTAATAAAGAGATAAATTACACTTGGCAAACATTTGTTTGCGAATGCCAGTTCAATCGACAGTATCCACTTGCTTGAGTTAAATGAATGATCCATTTAACCCTGGTCTTGGATATCTTGGTGATCCGCAGTTACATGGAAATGGGATTATTTGTGTCAACAGTTTTGCCTGCTCCCAAACCAGAACTTGGAGACCATCTACCATGTGGAAGTAGATTTCTCTGCTTGTTTCCTCTGATCCCCAGGAGATCCCCAGGAGCCTTCAAATGATATGGACAGAAGGGATGAAATTGATTCTGGTAGCCTGTTTTTATTGTCCGTAACCTGCTTTCCCAGAGGAGAAATTAATTCCCAATTAACTCTTGGGTCAGATGCATCTCTTGGATCCAACTGCTTTCTGGATGGAGGGTGTAATTTCTGGAATATGGCCATTTGGATCATACTCATTGCTTCTCAAAAACCTTTGGTATGGAGAGCGTGAAACATTAACTAGTTTAAGTTTCTCCAATAGTGTTTATCAAGAAATTTATACCATCTCTACTGCACGCTGACTTCAGCTTCACTTTTCTCTTGGACCATTTGGTAACCCATCAGCTGAAATTTAATTTGATACGGTTGTATTTATGGCAACAATATTTGTATTCTGTGATTCTTGTGGTTCTGCTGAGTCTGGGGCGGCTATGAGAGCTATGGTGATTAGATCTAAATCGAGAGGGCGGCACGGTGAAGCAATTTATAGCATTGCTGCCTACGGTGTTGAAGACCTGGGTTCGATCCCAGCCCGGGTCATTATCTGTGTGGAGTTTGCACATTCTACCCGTGTCTGCGTGGGTTTCACCCCCACAACCCAACAATGTGGAGGGTAGGTGGATTGGCCACGCTAATATCCCCTTTATTGGAAAAAAAAATTGGGTACTTGAAATTTAAAGCAAAACAAAACCCCTCTAAATTGAGCTCATAGTTGTCTTTTTGAACTAAATTCCAGAAAATGAACTTGAGCTTCCCCTCCACTAGAGTATTTCAGGTGTTGCAGCAAATGCAATGAAAAAAAATTCAATTACTCCCTCTTTCACAACTTAAAAATCAAGGGAACAAGTGATTAGATTCTTTAAAAAGTCACTCAGTAAGAAAAATAGTTGGCTTTGAGTATTGTATTGTTTGCTTTTTGACTTTTCTTCTTTTTGTAGATTGGTACAGCAAACAGCCTAGAATTTTTAGAAGACCCAAAAGCTGAAGTTGTGGATGAAATTGCTTCTAAACTTGGATTGAGGAAGGTGAGTGAATGGGCCAGGTTTTGCTATCAACAGTAACCGCTAATATGTACAATCAGACAACAATTTCCGATGTCGCAAATGCGCAGTTAAGTGTGAAAATTGGGGTGTTGCTGTCCAAGTTGCCTTTTTCAAAGAGCTTTTCTGCGTCAATACTTCCTGAAGAGATTTGCCATTCAAACACGCAAAGGGTGTGAAGTTGTGGTCCTGACCCACTAGATAACCTACTAAATAGCTAAAAAAAAAGATTTTATGTTCATTCAAGCCGAAGTGAAATTTTAATGGTATGCCGAGTCTTAATAATTATCAGACAACCTCTTTGAAACTATGATTTGAACAAAGAACAATACAGCACAGGAATAGCCCTCCAAGCCTGTACTGGTCATGATACCAACCTTGGCCAAAACCCTCAGCACTTCCTTGTGCCATATCCCTCTATACCCATCCTATCCATGTGTTTGTCAAGATGCCTTTTGAACGTTGTTAATGTATCTACTTCCACAACCTCTCCTGGCAACGCGTTCCAGGCACTCGCCACCCTCTGCGTTTTTTAAAAAAAAAACTGCTTTGCACATCTCCTCTAAACTTTGCATCACGGATCTTAAACCTATGCCCCCTGGTGACTCACCCCTCCACCCTGAGAAAAGAGTCCCTGCACATCCACTATCTATGCCCCTCATAATCTTGCAGACCTCTATCAGGTCACCCCTCAACCTCCGTCTTTCTAATGAAAACAGTCCGAGTCTATTCAGCCTCTCCACATAGCTAACACACTCCAGACCAGGCAATATCCTGGTACACCTCCTCTGCACCCTCTCCAAAGCCTCCACATCTTTCTGTTAGTGTAGCGACCAGAATTGTGCACAATATTCCAAGTGCAGCCGTACCAAGGTTCTATACAACTGTAGCATGACTTGCCAGTTTTTATAGTCAATGCCCCGTCCCATGAAGGCAAGCATTCCGTATGCTGTCTTGACTACTTTGTCCACTTGTGTAGACCTGCATGCCCAGATCTCTCTGACTTTCTATATTTTTAAGAGTTTTACCATTTATAGTATATTTCCCTTCTGTTAGACCTACCATTATCTCACATATATGTCCGGATTAAACTCCATTTGCCATTTCTTTGCCCAAGTCTCCAACCTATCTATGTCCTGCTGTATGTTCAGACAATTCTCAACACTATATACCGCTCCACGAACCTTGGTGTCATCCGCGAACTTATCTATCAGACCGGCTACATTTTCCTCCAAATTGTTTGTATACACCACAAACAACAGAGGCCCAAGTACCGATCCATGTGGAACACCACTACTCACAACCTTCCATTCAGAAAAACACCCTTCTACTGCTACCCTTTGCCTCTGTGACCGAGCCAGTTCTGTATCCATCTTACCACCTCACCTCTGATCTCGTGTGATTTCACCTTCTGTACCAGTCTGCCATGAGCCACCTTGTCAAAGGCTTTACTGAAGTCCATGTAAACAACATCCGCCGCCCTTCCCTCATCAATCATCTTTGTCACCTCCTCAAAAAATTCGATCGATCATGTTAGTGAGGCACGACTTCCCCTTTACAAAACCATGCTGTCCATTGCTTATGAATCCATTTGTTTCCAAATGGATATAAATCCTGTCCCTGAGAATTCTCTCCCGGCCCATAGTTTCCAGGATTATCCCTGCTACTTTTCTTAGTCCTCTGGGATCTCTCCTGTAGCCAATGAGGATACAAAAATGTCAGTCAAGGCCCCAGCAATTTCTTCCCTTGCTTCCCTCAGTAATCTGGGATAAATCCTATCTGGCCCAGGAGACTTATCTATCTTAAATCTTTTAAAAGACCCAATACCTCCTTTTCGATGTTAACATGACCCAGGCTGGTTTAGCACAGGACTAAATCGCTGGCTTTGAAAGCAGACCAAGGCAGGCCAGCGGCAAGGTTCAATTCCTGTACCATCCTCCCCGAACAGGTGCCGGAATGTGGCGATTAGGGGCTTTTCACAGTAACTTCATTTGAATCCTACTTGTGACAATAAACGATTTAATTTCATTTTCATACACCCGACCCAAGAATCAAATTACACAAAGTCCCTTTTTTTAGTGAACACTGATGCAAAGTATTCATTTAATACCGCCCATTTCCTCTAGCTCAACACATAGATTCCCCCCACTGTCATTAAATGGTCCAATCCTTTCCCTAGCCACCCTCTTGCTTTTTACGTATGAATAAAAAGCTTTGGGATGCACCGTAATCCTACTTGCCAAGGACTTTTCATGACCCCTCCCAACCCTCCTAATTTCCCGCTTCAGTGCCTTCCTACTTTCTTTATATTCCTCAAGGGTTTCAACTGTTCCCATCCTTTGAGACTGTACAAAAGTCTCCTTTTTCTTTTTGACGATGTTCACAATATCCCTCGTTCTAATAATAATAATAATATCACTTATTGTCACAAGTAGGTTTCAATAAAGTTACTGTGAAAAGCCCCTAGTCACCACATTCCGGCGCCTGTTCGGGGAAGCCGGTACAGGAATTGACCCAGCACTGCTGGCATTGTTCTGCATTACAAGCCAGCTGTTTAGCCCACTGTGCTAAACCAGCCCCCATATCCAAGGCTCCCTAAACTTTCCATACTTATCCTTCATTCTCGCAGGAACGTGACTTTCCTGGATCTTAATCAACTGTCGCTTGAAAGACTCCCACATGCCCGATGTTGATTTATTGTCCAACAACCGCACCGAATCCAAATTCTTCAATTCCTGTCTAATGTTATCGTGATTTGCCTTTCCCCAGTTTAGCACTTTAACGCGAGAGTTACCTTCATCCTTGTCCAAAAGTACCCTAAAACTTAGGAATTGTGGTCACTACTCCCAAAACTTTCCCCTACTGAAACATCAACCACCTGTCCAGGCTCATTGCCCAATACCGGATCCAGTACTGCCCCTTCCCTCGTTGGACTATCTACATATTGCAACAAGAAGGCTTCCTGGATACACCTTACAAACTTTGCCCCATCCAAGCCCCTAACACTAAGTGAGTCCCAGTCAATAAAGGGGAAATTAAAATCCCCAACCACAACAACCCCGTTACTTTTGCAACTATCCAAAATCTCTCTACCTATCTGCTTCTCCATCTCTCGCCGTCAGTTGACTTTATTAGAACATAGAACATAGAACGATACAGCGCAGTACAGGCCCTTCGGCCCTCGATGTTGCACCGACGTGGAAAAAATCTAAAGGCCATCTAACCTACACTATGCCCTTATCATCCATATGCTTATCCAATAAATTTTTAAATGCCCTCAATGTTGGTGTGTTCACTACTGTTGCAGGTAGGGCATTCCACGGCCTCACCACTCTTTGCGTAAAAAACCCACCTCTGACCTCTGTCCTATATCTATTACCCCTCAATTTAAGGCTATGTCCCCTCGTGCTAGCCACCTCCATCCGCGGGAGAAGGCTCTCGCTGTCCACCCTATCTAACCCTCTGATCATTTTGTATGCCTCTATTAAGTCACCTCTTAACCTTCTTCTCTCTAACAAAAACAACCTCAAGTCCATCAGCCTTTCCTCATAAGATTTTCCCTCCATACCAGGCAACATCCTGGTAAATCTCCTCTGCACCCGTTCCAGAGCTTCCACGTCCTTCCTATAATGAGGCGACCAGAACTGTACGCAATACTCCAAATGCGGCCGTACTAGAGTTTTGTACAACTGCAACATGACCTCATGGCTCCGGAACTCAATCCCTCTACCAATAAAGGCCAACACACCATAGGCCTTCTTCACAACCCTATCAACCTGGGTGGCAACTTTCAGGGATCTATGTACATGGACACCGAGATCCCTCTGCTCATCCACACTACCAAGAATTTTACCATTAGCCAAATATTCCACATTTCTGTTATTCTTTCCAAAGTGAATCACCTCACACTTCTCCACATTAAACTCCATTTGCCACCTCTCAGCCCAGCTCTGCAGCTTATCTATGTCCCTCTGTAACCTGCAACATCCTTCCGCACTGTCTACAACTCCACCGACTTTAGTGTCGTCTGCAAATTTACTCACCCATCCTTCTGCGCCCTCCTCTAGGTCATTTATAAAAATGACAAACAGCAACGGCCCCAGAACAGA
The DNA here is from genome assembly GCF_902713615.1 of Scyliorhinus canicula. Taxonomy (NCBI): domain Eukaryota; kingdom Metazoa; phylum Chordata; class Chondrichthyes; order Carcharhiniformes; family Scyliorhinidae; genus Scyliorhinus; species Scyliorhinus canicula. The sequence continues at coordinate 24,550,480 of NC_052163.1, forward strand.
TCCTTGTGGTACGCCACTCATAACTGAACTCCATTCTGAACATTTCCCATCAACTACCACTCTCTGTCTTCTTTCAACTAGCCAATTTCTGATCCACATCTCTAAATCACCCTCAATCCCCAGCCTCCGTATTTTCTGCAATAGCTTTGTCATCTATCTTTGCCATCAGTTGACTTTGTAAAACAAATTTACTTTTAAGTAACTTTTTCATGAAAAAAAAAGTTTATTTTATTCCCTGCACTAAAAAAAGTCTCTTCTTGCAACAGTTGGAGCTTGCGTTGTTTTTCTGTTACATTAACAATAAGCAGATGTGGAACATTGCTTTACAGTAAATGGAGTAATGTCTTCCAGCTGCTATGGACAGGACAACATAAGAGCTACACGCATGTCGATGTTAAATTTATTTAATTTGCAGACCTACGAGAGTAGGAAAAGGAAGATCTTAAATTCAGTGAAAATTGTGTTCTTGAATTTAAGCAGAAGCATTTTCTGCACCAAATTATTATTATTTTTTTTTATAAATTTAGATTACCCAATTATTTTTTCCAATTAAGGGGCAATTTAGCGTGGCCAATCCACCTACTCTGCACATTTTTGGGTTGTGGGGGCGAAACCCACGCAGACACTGGGAGAACGTGCAAACTCCACACGGACAGTGACCCAGAGCCGGGATCGAACCTGGGACCTCAGCGCCGTGAGGCGGTTGTGCTAACCACTAGGCCACCGTGTTGCCTTCTGCACCAAATTATTATTTTTTTGTCAATTCGAGCACCCAATTATTTTTCCCAATTAAGGGGCAATTTGGTGTGGCCAATTCACCTAACCTGCACATGTTTGGGTTGTGGGGGTGAAACCCACGCAGACATGGGGAGAATGTGCAAACTCCAGACGGACAGTGACCCAGGGCCGGGATTTGAACCCGGGTCCTCAGCGCTGCAGTCCCAGTGCTAACCACTGCGCACATACCGCCCAATAGGTGCCAAATGTGGAATTGAGCAGTAGGTTTTCCAACTCTACAGAAACGTAGAAGTGTGTTTTTTAAATTGGCAGTATTCTGGGATAGTGAAAATAGAAAATTCAGTTGGCATTTTATTGGCAAAAGAGTTTAACATGAAGAAAATAGTGAAAACAAAAATAAAAGCTCAACACCAACAGAATGACAAATGCATTCTCTGCCGGCAGTTTGCCAAGTTGTCCTCGTGCCACTCACTACACACTCTCCATTAGCTGGGTAGTGGGATGGGGTGTAAATTCCTCCAAAACTATCACTATGTTGGTACAGCAGAAGGGTGCAATTGTAATACAAATAATGTGTTTCATAATTGAATACTATAGCACTTATTGTATACAGTGTGACCACACTGTCAAATTCAACAATAGATATTGAAATATGTTTCAAATATTTTCAAATATCAGTACTTCAATAAAAGAACAAAACCTGTTCAGGAGTTACAGACAAAATATTGTTTTTAGAATAATACCAAATGTGCCAACTTCAATTTACTGTTTTTGTGGCTGTGTTGTTTGGTGGGGCTCCTAACTTTGCTCTTGGGATGAGTGCAGATGGGTCAGAAAAATCTGACACTATTAGTTTTGCAATGTTTATAAGTACATCTGTTGGCCGAGCACAAACTAGCCATTGGGAAAGAGGTTAACAAGTCAACTCATTGTTTGTCCTAGGCTTTAACTGAAAGCTTAATGGAAGTTCACAGCCATATGGTGGAAACATCAAAACACTCAACTCTAACAATTTGGACTTCTTTATGACTTGCTGTACTATTATTTGTTTCAGGTTGGCTGGATATTCACAGATCTCCTATCAGAAGACACGAGGAAAGGCACCGTCAAATTTATCAGGAATAAGGCAAGGAGTTTGGTGCTCATTGAAAATAAGTTTTAGGATTACAATAGCACTCCCATTCAGAACTGGGGGGGGGGGGGGGGGGGAGGAGAGAAAGAGAGAGAGAGAGGGATGAAGGCAACCCTCACGTTAAAGTGCTAAACTGGGGAAAGGCAAATTACGTTAACATTGAATGAAAAAATAAATGAAAATTGCTTATTGTCATAAGTAGGCTTCAAATGAAGTTACTGTGAAAAGCCCCTAGTCACCACATTCCGGCGCCTGTTCGGGGAGGCTGGTACGGGAATTGAACCGTGCTGCTGGCCTGCCTTGATCTGCTTTCAAAGCCAACGATTTAGCCCAGTGTGCTATTGACGAATTTGGATTCAGTGTGGCTGTTGGATAATAAATCAACATCGGGCATGTGGGAGTCTTTCAAGCGACAGTTGATTAAGATTTCAGGAAAGTCACGTTCCTGAGAGAATGAAGGATAAGTATGGGACGTTTTGGGAGCCTTGGATATGGGTGCTGGTTTAGCACAGTGGGCTAAACAGCTGCTTGTAATGCAGAACAATGTTAGCAGTGCGGGGTCAATTCCAGTACCGGCCTCCCCGAACAGGCGCAGGAATGTGGTGACTAGGGGCTTTTCACAGTAACTTCATTGAAGCCTACTTGTGACAATAAGCGATTATATTATTATAATGAGGGATACTGTGAACCTCGTCAAAAAGAAAATGGATGGATAGTGTATACAAGAGGTGGAGGGAAGTGGGGCTAGTCAAGGTGAGGGATTTGTATTTGGAGGAAGGGCTTGCCAGGCTGGAGGAGCTAAGGGAGAGGGTAGAGCTGCCGAGGGGAGTGAGTTCAGGTATTTACAGGTTAGGAACTTTGCGCGAAAGTTCTGGAAGGGGTTCCCTAGGTTGTCGGGATGCACCCTGGTGGAGCGTCTGCTTCTTCCAGATGTGGAAGGGGAGGGAAGAATTGGGGATACATAAGTGACTGGAAGAGCAGGGAGGTGAGCATGTGGTGAAGACCAAGGAGAAATGGGAGGGGAGATCAACTGGGGAGTATGGAGTAAGGCACTCCGAAGGGTAAATGGGACCTCCTCTCATGCAAGAGCCTGATACAGTTAAGGTGGTGCACAGGCTGCATGTGACTCGGGCGAGAATGAGTGGGTTCTTTCAGGGGGTAGCAGATGAGTGTGAGGTGAGGGGCCAGAGAATCATGCGCACATGTTTTGGGGTTACGAACAATTGGGAAGATTCTGGGCGGGAGTTCACAGTCTTAGCCAGGGTGGTGGAGGAGGAGGTGGACCCGGACCCATTGGTGGCGATATTTGGGGTTTCAGAGAAGCCATGGAGAGGAAGTAGGACGATGTTGTGGTGTTCGCTTCTCGTGAAGGCGGCCGCACGGCGGCAGATTTTGCTGGAGTGGTGATCATCATCGCCACTGGGGGTAGCGGCATGGTTAGGTGACCTGTGCGACTTCCTGCGATTAGAGAAGATAAAGTATGAACTAAGAGACTCAGCTGGGGGGTTTGAGAAAACTTTGGGGGATGTTTGTGACCGTGTTTGAGGAGCTTTTTGTCGCAGGATTGTGGGGGGTGTGTGAAAAAGAGGGAAATCTGTACAGACTGTATAGTTGATTGTTGGGAAGTATGTTTCCTGGGGTGTTTATTTGCTGTAACCTGTTTTGATACATGTTTGTAGCAAAATACATTTTTAAAAAATAGTAAAAGCAATCAAGACATGCAGCCTCCTTCTCCCCCCACCTCCTCCTCCAACTAAAAACCACAACAGAAAGAAGTGACACCCAGGGCAGAAGTCATCACTAAGAGGGAAACTAAGCTACCAAGAGAGATGGGGTGGGGGGGTACATGTAAAAATCTCTAAATAAGAAACAACTTCATTTGTAAATAACACTTGAGCTGTTACCCTGAAGAAACTGGAAAGTACGAATATAAATATATATATTTTTTTAAAGCAGTCAGGGCAAAGAAATCCTAAAATGGGTTAGTTAAAGCCTAGAGTGGATTCACAAGTAGAAATGGAAGCTTTGTTCTAGGAAATGTGGAGTGGATTTCAGAATGCAATCTGCTAATGGAAATCCTTATTGCGAGAGAATTTTAAAGTGTGTTTTGGGGATCCGTGTTTGGAAACTCTTGCGTAACAATCATCCTTTTGTAACAATCATCTGTAGGGTTTCTGAGGAGGCACCCACAGATATTCACTTGGGATTCAGAGTGGAGAGTGTATTTGACCACAGGCATCTTGTGTGCATCAAAGGGACTTTACGTAGTTTCAAATATACTGTGCCATTCATGTTAATCTAAAAACCTATGTTTAATTGTTAACCTAAGAAGGGAGTAAAGGAGTATTGTATTATTATCCAACTTTTCCACGTTTAATAAATAGTTTTTTTTGTTAAAACTAATTAGCGGTCCTGTGACTCTAATCCTCCAATTTGGGAGGGGTGGGGGAAGAAAAGTACAAGTTACGGGCTTTTGAGCCAGGGTTCTATTCTGTGATCTTCCCGTCCATGTTATAACATCAACTGGGATTGAAACCTAGCCAGTAAATATGTACTACAAAGTAAAAGTATAAACATTCTTTTAAAAATCTCTCGCATAAACTCCAGTTCTGAAACTTAAAGCTTCAAAGCAAGTTAATGACCAAAACGAATTCAGTTCACCTCTTACATTCACTATCTTCCACACTGATATTTCGAAAGATAGAGTGGAGATCATGTGCCTTTTTATGGCGTGGTGGGGAAAATAGAGGCATTGAGTATAAGAGATAAGCTTGTTACAGCAGTTTTTAGACCACAGTTGTGCTATTCAGATCACCGCATTACGGAAAAGGCATTAAACAATAGGCTGTAACGAGCATAATTACTCTGAAGCTACCAAGGATGAGCAGCTTTAATTACGAGAGAAGACTTAAGATTTTGGAACTGTCGTCTTGGAACAGGAAAGGTTAGGAGGTTAATATGTTTTTTTTCTCAAAATTTGTGGCAGAATTTGAATGGATGAATACAGAAAGACTCTCTTGTTTGGAATATATGATTGGAGGTTATTGATTTTAGCACTTGGTACTGAGAGGAAGAAAATGGTCAGGGAAACCGCCTTTACTCAGCAGGTTACTGAAACTTGCATGCTTTTCCAGAAGGGTTGGTTGAGGCAGAAATTACTACATTTTCAAGAGAAAACTAGGTAAAAATTTGAAGTAGAGAAAAATAGAAAACAAAAGAGAGCAGTGAAATTAGTTTTAAATTTCTTTACCAAGAAGCTAGCACAGACAATAGGCTGAATGGCCTTCTAGGTTATTTGGAGATATGGCCAGATCACTATTGTACTTTAGAAGCTGAATACAAATTGGCTTGGAGAGTTGCGGAGAGACGAGCAATCTCCCCTGTCTCCAAGCAGTTGCCAGTCCTGAACTAAGTGAGATGAAGTGGTAATAATTCTAGTGGTTTGAGCTTCCAGCATGATGGCATTTTGACATTGGTATTCAAATGAAAATTTTAACCAGCTGCACTTATACTGTTGATAATCTGTGCTGCGAATGCCCGAAATGCTGATGGTTTTTATTTCTCTTTACCAGGATGCACATTTCCTCAGTGCGGAGGAGTGCATTACAGCAGGAGACTTCCAGAACAAGCACCCCAATGCTTGCCGCCTATCTCCTGATAATCATTTTGGTTCCAAGTTTGTTACCGTCTTGGCAACAGGTATGGGCTGATACTGATTGTGATCAAATCCCAGTTTAGGAAAAATCATGCAGAAGGGGCAATGCGATCCGCATCATTTACAGCAGGCATATTAATGCAAACAAAATTTACCCTCTAAACCCAGTGCCCAATATAACACCTGGAGAAAGTTACTTTCACTCTCAGCTGCCTGATCTCTGGCTAATTCACTGGGAGTGGATCAGCTGTTGGTGAAAATCATGTGTGTCTATGACGGTGACTGGATATGTCCAGATTTTTCTAAACGCATTTATGCGAGTGGTGGCGCAGTGGTTAGCACTGCAGCCTTGCGGTGCCGAGGACCCGGGTTCAATCCCGGCCCCAGGTCACTGTCCGTGTGGAGTTTGCACATTCTCCGCATGTCTGCGTGGGTCTTAGCCCTCACAACCCAAAAGAATATGCAGGGTAGGTAGATTGGCCAAGCTAAATTGATCCTTAATTGGAAAAGAAAAATAATTGGGTACTCTAAAATTTTAATTAAAAAAAATTATTTTAAAAAACATATGTTTTTGCAAAGATAATACTTTCACAATTTTTTATGTGGATCAGAAATGTGACACAATAAGCAAGTCATTGATTGAAGAAAGTGCATAGCATTGGAATCTTGAAGCAATATTGTCTGCTGTCACATCTAAGCATCATGCATATTCCATTGCAAATCTATTTTTCCCCCCTTTTCCTTAGGTGGCCCGGATAATCAGGTTCATTTTGAAGGTTACCAGGTTTCCAATCAGTGTATGGCTCTTGTAGGCGATGACTGTTTTCTGCCATGCAGAGATGCACCGGAGCTGGGATATGTAAAGGAGTCTTCTAGCGAACAATATGTTCCTGATGTTTTCTATAAGGTAACTACCTAACTGGCTGTGTTGTGACGTATTGCATACTATTGGACAATTTGATAAATACAACAAATAGTTCAAATCAATTTTTCACATTCATTATTCCTCCTCCTTTGCACGCCCAGTCAGCCTTATAGATCATGGAAAGATCTCAGAGAGTCGTACGGGCGTGGAATGCCCTGCCTGCAACAGTAGCAGACTCGCCAACATTAAGGGCATTTAAATGGTCATTGGATAATCATATGGATGATAAGGGAATAGTGTAGATGGGCTTTAGAGTGGTTTCACAGGTTGGTGCAGCATCGTGGGCCGAAGGGCCTGTACTGCGCTGTAATGTTCTATTTCTATTAAGAAGGGAGAAAAGGCAGTAAGTGTTTTAGGTTGGCAGCAAAGGAAAGAAACCGCCAAAAAGATCAACTTGATTACTGTATAATGTTTATTTTGTGTTCATGTTTGAAAAAAGTTGTTGCTCAGCCACGTTGAGGCCTTTTCCATTCAAAATATCTTGGTATCCATTCCAGTGTAACACTGAACCAGACTGTTGCAACCTTGAAGTCCCATTTGACCCTGAACCAAACTACTATTTCCATCACCAGGATCTCTCAATTCTATTACATTATCAACATGCGCCTCCACCCTTGACTTTTCACCTACTGCAGGCCCCACAACCATGGTCTGTTTCCTCCCTAGATGCAACCATTTCTTTTTTTTTTAAATTTAAAGTACCCAATTCATTTTTTTACCAATTAAGGGGCAGTTTAGCATAGCCAATCCACCTAGCCTGCACATCTTTGGGTTGTGGGGGTGAAACCCACACAAAAACGGGGAGAATGTGCAAACTCCACACGGACAGTGACCCAGAGCCAGGATTGAACCTGGGACCTCGACCCGTGAGGCCGCAGGGCTAACCCACTGCACCACCGTGTTAGATGCAACAATTTCAATGCTTTCCTGACTGGCCTCTCCGCCTTTCACCATCCGTAAACTTAAGCTCATCTGAAACTCTTTGGTATCCCAACTTACAGCAAGTCCTCTTCACCCATCTCCACTGTTCTTGTTTCTACATGGAGAACACCACTAATTTTTAAATTCTTATTTTTATTTTCAGATCTCTTAATGGCCTTGCCTCTCCCTAAGTCCATAGCTCCCTTCAGTTCTCAGAGATTACTGCATTCCTCGAACTCTGGCTTCGTGCACACCCTGATTTTCTTCATGCTATTCTTTCAGCTACCTATGCTTTAAGCTCTGAATTCTCTCCTTAAACCTCCCCACATATTTACTTGTCCTTTTAAGACATTCTTTAAAAACCTATCTGTTTGATCAAGCTTTTAGTCACTAGTCCCTTCTGTGGCTCAGCGCCAGTTTGGTTGGCAATTACTTCTATGAAGGGTCTTGCAGTATGTTGCAGGATGCTGTATAAATTGTTCTCTAGAATCTTATAATGTTGAATAAAGTCATTCAGGGCATCATGTTCAAGTAACACAGCCAATTCCCCGTTGAAAGTTACGTTTGAACCTACTTCCACCCATCGTTCGAGCAGTGCAATCCAGATCATAAATGGCTGGGGTTTTTTAAGATCTCATCTTTCTGTATTTTTTTTGATAGCTTAAATCTGTGTCCTTTAGTTACTAATCCTCCAGTCAATGTAAACTATTTTTCCTTATTTACTTTTTCAAAATCCATCACCTCTTTGAACACCTCAATATAATTTCCCCTTCACATTCTCTACTTTTTAAGGAGAACAACCCACCTTCTCTTGTCTGTCCACATAACTTAAGTTCCTCATTCTTTGTGTAATTATGAAATGAAATGAAATGAAAATCGCTTATTGTCACGAGTAGGCTTCAATGAAGTTACTGTGAAAAGCCCCTAGTCGCCACATTCCGTCGCCTGTCCGGGGAGGCTGATACGGGAAACCACCACAAGGCAATTTTTTTAAAATCTTGCTTGAAAACCGTGAGGCAATATTGTTTCTCAATGCATGCTGACACTCGGCGACATCATGTAAAAACATTGCCTCAATTTCTAAATGTAAGCTGCAAGTACCTGGTTCTACCTCACCACAACCTCTCTTGACCACCTCCACTGCCTCTAAACTTTCAGTCTGCATGTCAGGCATCCGGTACTAAATGAGCAGCAATTCCCTTCAGCTAAATATTCACAAGACTGAAGCCATCGCAAACTCAGTTTCCGAGTCATGGACTCCATCACTCTCCCAAGCAAATGTCTGAGGCCGAAGTGGACGGTTTGCAACCTTGGTGTCATATTTGACTTCGAGTTGAGCTTCTGTACACATCTGCATCATCACTAAAATTGACTAATTCCATCTCCACCATTGACTGACTCTGCCCCGTCTCAGCTCATTTGCTAATGAAATCCTCGTCTGTGCCTTTGTTGCCTCTCAACCTGACCTTCCGATCTCTGTACACCTCCAATTCTGGCCTCTTGCGTAGCCTTGATTTTAATCTCTTCACCATTGATGAGGACGATTTCAATTGCCAGGCCCCATGTTCTGAAATGTCTTCCCTCATCCTTGCCACCACTCTTTCATCCTTTTAAGATATTTTTTGAAACTACCTCTTGAACCTATATTTTCTTTTGTGTCAAATTTTGTTAATGCTCCTTTAAAGTGCCCAGGGTTGTTTTACTGTGCTATAAATGCAAGTTGTTGTTGGAACCAGAATTAGACACAGTGCTTCAGCTGAGGCCGAATCAGTGCTCTATCAATATTTAGAATAACAAGAACGAAGAACGTTACAGCACAGGAACGGGCCCCTCAGCCAACCAAGCCTGCGCCGATCCCGATTCCTTATTTAGACCTACTACTTATTGCCCAAACAATCTAATTCCTCCATTCTTCGGACATTGCTTGTGTCTATCAAGATACACCTTGAACGTTGCTATCATGCCTACCTCCACCACCTCCACTGGCAACCCGTTCCAGGCACCCACCACCCTCTGCATGAAAAACATTCCCCGCACATCTCCTCTAAACTTTTCCCTTCTCACGTTGACCTTTGCCCCCTGGAAATTGAGTCTTCCACCCTGGGAAAAAGCTTCTGACTGTTCACCCTGTCTCTACCTCTCATAATTTTGTAGACCTCGAACAGGTCTCGCCTCGGCCTCCATCTTTCCAACGAAAACAATCCGAGTTTATTCAATCTCTCCTCATAGGTAACACCCTCCAGACCAGGCAACGTCCTAAAAAAAAATCTTTTTTTTAACAAACAATTTTATTGAGGTATTTTAGGCATATAGAAAAAGTGACATTATATAGTACAAATAAAAAGAAGTCAAGACACAAATTACAAATGAAACATAGTGCAAACCACGGCTCTGTTCACGCACAGACCTGCCTCAATATCTCCCCACTCTACTGTACTCTACCCTTGGCCCCCCTCCCCCACCCCCCTGCTGACACTTACTCCTCTGCGAAGAAGTCAATAAATGGCTGCCACCTTCGGGCGAAACCTAGTAGCGAACCTCTCAAGGCGAACTTGACTTTCTCTAGGCCAAGAAAGCTCGCCATGTTCGATTGCCATACCTCAGCCCTCGGGGGCCTTGAGTCCCTCCATGCTAACAGTATTCGTCGCCGGGCTACCAGGGAAGCAAAGGCCAGAACGTCGGCCTCTCTCTCTCTCTTCCTGGACTCCCGGGTCTTCCGAAACCCCAAAGATTGCCACCTCCAGGCTCATTACCACCCCAGCTTTCAATACCCGGGACATGACATCTGCAAATCCCTGCCAATACCCCCTGAGTTTAGGGCACGACCAGAACATGTGTACATGGTTAGTTGGCCCTCCGGCGCATCCAGCACACTTGTCCTCCAGCCCGAAGAATCTGCTCATCCGGACCACAGTCATGTGGGCCCGGTGCACGACCTTAAACTGGATCAGGCTGAGCCTGGTGCATGTTGCGGTCGTGTTTACTCTGCTCAGGGCTTCTGCCCAAATACCATCCTCCAGCTCACTCCCGAACTGCTCCTCCCACTTAAGCTTCAGGTCCTCGGTCTGTGTATCCTCAGCTCTCATTAGCTCCTTGTAGATATCTGAAACTCTACCCTCTCCCACCTCTCCCCTAGAAACTACCCTGTCCTGCCTCCCCTTCTGCAGGAGACGTGGGAAGGACGGCACCAGTCTGCGTACAAAATCCCTCACCTGCAAGTATCTAAAGTCGTTCCCTCTCGCCAGCCCAAACTTCTCCTCCAGCGCCCTCATGCTCGGGAAGCTCCCTTCCAGGAACATATCCCCCATCCTCACAATCCCCGCCCTCCTCCACAGTCGATACCTCCCCCCCCCTCCCCCCGTCCATGTTCCCCAGGGCAAATCGGTGGTTGCCGCAGATTGGGGTCCACACCGATGCTCCTATCTCCCCAACATGCCTCCTCCACTGGCCCCAGATACGAAGAGCCGCCGCCACGATCGGGCTGGTGGAGTACCTTGCCGGTGGAAGCGGCAGAGGGGCTGTGACCAGGGCTGCTAAGCTAGTGCCCCTGCACGAAGCAGCCGCCATCCGCTCCCAAACCGAACCCGCACCCACCATCCATTTCCTTATCATCGCTATGTTAGCCACCCAGTAATAGTTATTGAAGTTCGGCAACGCCAGCCCCCCTTCTCCTCTGCTCCTTTCAAACATCACCCTCTTCACCCGCGGGGACTTCCCTGCCCATACAAATCCCAGAATAATTTTATTCCGCCTCCTAAAGAAGGACCGCGGTTTAAAGATGGGGAGACACTGAAAAGCAAACAAGAACCGTGGAAGAATAGTCATCTTAATAGTCTGCACCCTCCTCGCCAATGACAGCGGGAGCGCATCCCACCTCCGGACCTCCTTCCTCACTCGTTCCACCAGTCGGAGCAGGTTGAGTTTATGTAACCTGCCCCAGTCCCATGCCAGCTGAATCCCGAAATATCGGAAACTCTCTCCTCTCTCTCTCTCTCTCTCTCTCTCTTATCCCACGGTGCAGTCTAAAGTAGTCCGATGTTGTCCTGTTCGTCCTTACACTCGTCTCCGGTGCCTGATACAATAGCCTAACCCAGTCGATGAACCCCGCCCCGAACCATCCTAGTATCTCCCACAGATAATCCCACTCGACCCGGTCAAAAGCCTTTTCAGCATCCATGGCTACCACTATCTCTACCTCCCTATTCTTTGGGGGCATCATAATCACGTTGAGCAGCCTTCTTATGTTGGCCACCAGCTGCCTCCCCTTTACAAACCCGGTTTGGTCCTCCACAATTACATCCGGTACACAGTCCTCAATTCTGGTCGCCAAAATCTTGGCCAGCAACTTGGCGTCTACGTTGATCAAGGAGATCGGCCTGTATGACCCACAGGCCTCCGGGTCCTTATCCCATTTCAGAATGAGCGAGATGGTGACCTGCGACATCGTCGGGGATAAACTCCCTCTGTCTCTTGCCTCATTAAAGATCCTGACCAGCACAGGCTCCACTATCCCGGCAAATGTTTTGTAAAACTCCACCGGATACCCGTCCGGCCCTGGGGCTTTACCCGACTGCATGATCTTCAGGCCCCCCAATACCTCTTCGATCCTGACCAGGGCCCCCAGTCCGTCCACCAACCCCCTCCCCACTCTTGGGAAGGCCAGTCCGTCCAGGAATCGCCTCATCCCCCCCCCCCCCCCCAGTCCCCCGGGTGGTTCCAAAGTGTACAGCTTCCTATAAAATTCCCTAAAGACCTTTTTCAGCCCTGCTGGATCATCCACTAGATTACCTTCCCCATCCACTACCTTCCCTATTTCCCTAGCCGCTTCCCTCTTCCTCAGTTGCTGCGCAAGCATTCTACTGGCCTTCTCCCCATGCTCATAAATCGCGCCTTTTGCCTTTCTAAGCTGCTCTACAGCTTTGCCTGTAGTCAGCATCCCAAACTCGACCTGCAGCCTGTCATTTCCTGAGTAACTCCGGCATCGGGGATTCCGTGTAACTCCTGTCTGTCCATAGAATTTCCTTAATCAGTTGGTCCGTCTCTGCCCTAATCGTCCTGCCCCTGTACGCACGGATTGAAATCGGCTCCCCTCTCACCACTGCCTTCAGTGCCTCCCAGAGCACCGCTGCCGAGACGTCTCCAGTATCGTTCACCTGCAGGTAATTCTGCATGCATTTCTTCAGCCTCTCACACACCACCTCGTCCGCGAGTAGTCCAACTTCCAGCCTCCATGGTGGGCGCTGAAAGCTGTCCTTGCAAAACTGCAGGTCTACGCAGTGCGGAGCATGGTCCGATATGGCAATTGCCGGATATTCTGCCCCCACCATTCCAGCCAGCAGGTCCCTACTCACCACAAAGTAATAAGAGAACTCCCTCGCCGTCGGCTGGCTAAATCTCCACGGATCTGCTCCCCCCATTTGCTCCATGAACCCCCTCGCTTCTTTTGCCATCGCTGGCAACCTGCCCGTTCTTGAGCATGACCAGTCCAGGCTCGGGTCCAGGACTGTATTAAAGTCCCCGCCCATGATCAACTTACGCGAGTCCAAGTCGGGGATCTTCCCTAGTATCCTCCTAATAAAATCCACATCGTCCCAATTAGGGGCATACACACTGAACTGGATTACTCTCACTCCTTCGAGCTTACCCCTCACCATAACGAATCTGCCACCCCCATCCACGACTGTGCCCTCCGCCTCAAATTGTACTCTTTTATTAATCAGGATAGCGACCCCCTCGTCTTAGAATCAAGCCCCGAATGGAAGACCTGACTGACCCAGCCCTTCCTTAACCTAACCTGATCTGCCACTTTCAGGTGCGTCTCCTGCAACAAGACTATGTCCGCCTTCAGAACCTGCAGATGCGCAAACACACGCGCCCTCTTCACCGGCCCGTTTAACCCTCTAACATTCCAGGTGATCAGCCTGGTTGGGGGGCACTTCCTCCCCCCCTTTGCCGATCAGCCATCCCCTTTCCTTGGCCACCCCCCCAGCCATGTGTTGCGCTTCCTCTGGCCTGCCTCCTGGCCGGCTCCACCCATGACCCCCTCACAGTTACCATGCCCAATTTCCATCCCCGTCAGCAGAACAACCCCCCCCCCCCCCCCCCCTCCGCAACACCATACTATCACCTAACCCCTGCTCTAATCTAACTATATGGACACCCCCCCACCTCAGCTTCCGTTGACTAGCTGCACTCAGCTAGCCTGGGGCTCCCAGCCTCGGCACCAGCTGGTCTCCCATCCATTGTCCCCAGTCACCCCTCCCCCCGACCTCTCCACACCACTTCCCCAGATCAGCCCTACTTAAGCAAACACTGTATACAAGTCCTAAACAACCCCCACAATACCACAATTCAAGCTAAACAAGAATAAAAAAGAGGTAAGAAATAACAGGCACTCTTCAGTCCTAGCCATACGGACACAGAAAAAGATTGCACAAAGTTCCCCTGAAGCATCCATTTTAACCCAACCCTTTTAACTGTTTTCTTTATTAATTCCCCCCAGCCAAACTCCAACTAAGCAAAGAGTCCAAACAGGAAACATTCAGGAAAACCACGCAAAAAGCATGCAAAAACAGGGGGGGAAAAAGATACATCCCAAAACAGGAGAGACAACACATATACTTAAAAGCTCTAACATGAGTCCAAACGTCCTCGGCTCAGGGCCAGCCCTTGCTTCTTAACGAAGTCCATCGCCTCTTTGGGTTCCTCGAAATAGCGGTGTTGACCCTTATACGTAACCCACAGGTGTGCCGGAAAAAGCAGCCTGAATTTCACCTTGTTTTTATACAGTATCTCCTTCACCTGCCTGTAGCCTCCCCTCCTCCTGGCCACCTCCCCGCTCAAATCTTGGTACATACGCAGGGTGGTATTGTCCCAAATAAAGCTTTGTGTGCTCTTTGCCCATTACAGCACCCGTTGCTTGCCCAGGTACCTGTGAAAGCATACCACCATCGCTCGTGGGGGACCCCCTTGTCGAGGCTGCGTCACCTGCACTCTGTGTGCCCTGTCCACCACCAGCAGGCACGGGAATACCTTATTCCCCAGCAACTTCTGAAACATACCCTCCACATATGCGGCAGCGTCTAGCCCCTCTGCCCCTCCGGGAGGCCAACGATTCGCACGTTCTGCCAGCGAGATCTGTTGTCCAGGTCCTCCAGCCTTTCCAAAAGCACTTTTTGCTGGTCCCTCAGCCTCTGAATTTCCACATCCGCCACCGTTTGAAAGTCAGCCTGCTCCTCCACTGACTTCTCCAACTGCTGGAGCTTCTCAGCCTGATCATGCAGCCTTTTCCCCATCCGATCAATCGACTTCTGAAGCGGCTCCAAGTTGTCACGCTTCAAAGCCAGAAAGCCCTCCTGCATAGTCTGCAGCAGCTGCTCCATTGTGGGCTGAGCTGTCGGCTCCTTGCTGTGTATACCAGCCATGTTGGTGTCTCTCTCAGCCTTCACTGTGCCCTTACTCAACCACTTTTTCTGCTGTTTACGGTCCCTCCGGCTTCTTGGGTCCATACAATTTTGTATGGGTCCTGTGCCCGATTACTATTGCTTTCCAGTTCTGCGCTCAAAAGCGCAAAAAAGTCAGGGGAAAAGGTCCAAAAGTCCGACCGAAACAGGAGCCACCAAATGTGCGACCTACTCCCTCATAGCCGCCACCGGAAGTCTGGTAAATCATCTTTGCACTCTCTCCAAAACATCCATGCCCTTCTGATAGTGTGGTGACCAGAACTGCACGCAATATTCCAAATGTGACCTAACTTAAAGTTTTATACAACTCTGACATGACCTGCCAACTCTTTTATTCCATGCCCCGGCCGATTAATATTTACAAACAACAGTGGTCCGAGCACTGATCCCTGTGGAACACCACTAGTTACAGATCTCCATTCTGAAACTCCCTTCCACTGCTACTCTTCTGTTGCCAAGCCAGTTCTTTATCCATCTAGCTAGCACACCCTAAATCCCATGTGACTTTACCTTTTGTACCAGTTTGCCATGAGGGACCTTGTCAAACACCTTACTTAAGTCCATGTAGATGGAATCCACAGCTTTTCCCGCATCAATTCATTTTGTCACCTCCTCGAAAAACTCATCAATTTGGTGAGGCATGACCTTCCCTGCAAAAAACAACGCGTTGCCTATCACTAACCAGTCCATTTGCTTCCAAATGTGAATAAATCCTGTCCCTCAGTATCAATAGCTTCCCCTTCACTCATGGCAGGCTCACCAGCCTATAATTACCTGGAGAATCCCTTATTCCTTTCTTAAACAAAGGGACAACTTTGGCTATTCTCCAGTCCTCCAGAACCTCACCTGTGGTCAAAGATGATGCAAAGATAAACATAGAAACATATGAAATAGAAGCAGGAGGAGGCAATTAGGCCCTTCGAGCCTGCTCCGCCATTCACGATGATCATGGCTGATCATCAAGTTCTATACCCTGATTTGCCCCCCCACCCCAATATCCCTTGACCCCTTTAGCCCCGAGAGCTATATCTAATTCCTTCTTGAAATTACACAACGTTGTGGCCTCAATTACTTTCTATGTTAGAAGATTCCACAGATTCACCACTCTCTGGGTGAAGAAATTTCTTCAGATATCTGTTAAGACCCCAGCTATTTTCTCGCTTGCCTCCCACAGTAACCTGGGATATATCCCGTCAGGCCAGGGGACTTGTCTACTTAATGCATTTTAAGATATTCAACACTTTCTCCTTCATTATGCTCATATAGAATCATGGAATCCCTGCAGTGCAGAAGGAGGCCATTCAGGCCATCGAGTCTGCACTGACCTTCTGAAAGAGAACCAAAGCTGGGTTGATGCCCCTACCCTATTCCCATAACCTGGTAACCCCACCTAACCTTTTAGACACTAAGGGCAACTTAGCATGGCCAATCCACGTAACCTGCACTTCTGGAGCAAACCCACGCAAACCCAGAGAGAAAGTCCAAACTCCACACAGTCACCCAAGGCCAGAATTGAATCCGGGTCTTTGGCGCTGAGGCAGCAGTGCCAATCACTGTGCCACCCATAATGAAATTAAAGAAAGGAATTGTATTTATACTGCATGACCACAGGACATACCAATGTGAGCTCAACCCATAATACCTCATTGCAGGATACCTCCAAGGTGTCCTTCCTCATCACAGCTGTGATGTATTCCCTAACCAGTAATGCAACACCCCCACCCTTTTCTGCTACCTCCTCTATCTCGTCTAAAACATTTATATCCCAGAAAGTTAAGCTGCCAGTCCTGTCCCACCTTTAACCATGTCTCTGTAATTGCAACCCCTCCTTGCTCTTGTATTTTCTATTTATGATCATAAAGCTTGGGGGTGGGCAATAAATGGGGCGGTACGTGGCGCAGTGGTAAGCACTGGGACTGCGGCGCTGAGGACCCGGGTTCGAATCCTGGCTCTGGGTCACTTTGTGGAATTTCACATTCTCCCCGTGTGTGCATGGGTTTCACCCCCACAACCCAAAGATGTGCAGGTTAGGTGGATTGGCCACGCTAAATTGCCCCTTCATTGGGAAAAAATAAATAATTGGGTACTCTAAATTTATTTTGTAAAAAGGGAAGGCCTAGCCAGCAACACCCAAATTCCATGGAAAAATAAAAATATATCTTTTTTTCAAATAAATTTTTAGAGTACCTAATTCATTTTTTCCAATGAAGGGACAATTTAGCGTGACCAATCCACCTAACCTGCAAACACGGGGAGAATGTGCAAACTCCACACAGACAGTGACCCAGAGCCGGGTATGAACCTGGGACCTCGGCACCGTGAGGCACCAATGCTAATCAATAAAAATATTAACTAACTGTTTTTGCAACTTGTCCTACAGTTTTCCAAGATTTGTATTGATGAACCCACCGCAATTCTTTGTGTTTCTGTGCGGCCTTTTCCATGATACCATTTAGTTTATATTACCGTTCCTCATTCTTCCATCCAAAATCCATCACTCTTTAGTTCTATCTGCCATCTGTCTTTGCATTTTACCAGTCAATCAAAGTCTTTCTGAAGTCCTCTACCATCCCTCTTATTTGAATACTTGATTACCATTGCTGACAGTAGCTTTATTTTAACTAGAAATGTTTGCAAAGCATAATTAATATGAATGCATTCCTAAAAATAATAGTCGTAACATGTTCTGGTGAATTAAGTCCACATGATGAAGTGAATATGTGCATGTAACACGTTCTTGTGGTTTCTCTCGTAGGACATAGACAAGTTTGGGAACGAAATCACACAGTTAGCGAGGCCATTGCCAGTTGAGTACCTGATCATAGATGTAAGTACAAGCTATGGTACATTTCTAATCCTGAATTGGATCAGCGATGAGTTTCATTTTTCTAGAATGCAGCAAGTGAACGGTGAAGCATGGCACAGAAATATGATATGAGTCTATTAATGTCTTGCCTCTGCCAGTACTGCAATGTAAAATAATTAAGTTGCATAAAGTGGTTAAAAACTAGTTTGCCTGCACAAAGGCATCGTATCCTGAAATGGCGTTAATTCTATTAATGACATTTATGTTGGTTAAAGTTTGAGGCCAAAGGCATATCACTCCATTCCCCCATTTCAATTGCTGGAGTACAAATTGCATATAGGCAGCATACATAGAAGAGCCTAATTCACTTGTCTCTTGAGAAAATCAGTATCCTTAATTTGTAACGCATTCCAAACATAAAGTAAATTTACTTTACTCTGAACCCAAATTGCTTTTTTGATGAAGCACTTTGATTAAACATTTGTGTGTCTAGTTTTGAAATAGAAACAAAAATAGACCAGGCCTTTTTTCTGGCTGAAGATGACTTCTGGCTATCCCAATGGCACGGCTGGTTCAGACAGTAAGCAGCTGAGCCACACAGACTCGGAAAACACGCCTCAAAATTGGGTTGATGCCACCCAAGTGGCAGTTGAAGTACTGCACTTCGTTTCAGCATTCCAGGCTGTTGGGGAAAGAGAAATTTGACGAGATTTCCAGCTCGCGGGGAATGATTAGGTTTGTTAACGATGCACCCTTTGCTTGAACATTGACTAATACTCACTGTTGGGATTCAAGGACCCCCCCCCCCCCACGAGCAGGCTCGGTGAGCAAATTACATTGTATGTCATTGAGCGGTGATTAGGTGTACTCTTGGTGGGAATGGTTGTTGCCAAGCACGGTTCTATTCTGCTGCCTGAGCATCAATTCTAAAAGATACACAGGGCAGCACGGTGGCCTAGTGGTTAGCACAGCTGCCTCACAGCGCTGAGGTCCCAGGTTCGATCCCGGCTCTGGGTCACTGTCCCTGTGGCGTTTGCACATTCTCCCCGTGTTTGCGTGGGTTTCGCCCCCACAACCCAAAAATGTGCAGAGTAGGTGGATTGGCCAAACTAAATTGCCCTTTAATTGGAAAAAATAATTGGGTAATCTAAATTTATAAAACAAAAAAATTATAAAAGATGCACAGATGTTGAAAATCAAGTTTGTCACCTAAAATTATACTCCACTATTCCAAAAAGGTATGTTCTTGGTAACCACCTCTACAAGTTGATTATTGAGAAATGACAGCTGCAACGGATTATGTGTGTTAGCACTGTTCTTAATACAGTAGACAAAACAAGGAACTGCAGAGAAATCTAAATGAAACAGGGTGGACAGGCACCCCAGCATCTGCCAATTCATGGAAATATTTTGTATCTGAAGCTACTTCCTGTGCAGGTGTTGAAAGTGCTGGTTTGTATTAGTAATAATGTGCCCAATAGAGGCCTGTTCCCAAAGCCTTTTATCTACACGAGCAATGGTTTAAAATGGTTATAGTCTGTGGCCTTAATTTTTTCTGATATTTTGGCATGGCCTGTTATTTTCAATGCACGGTACATTAAAACATTTTTTAAACCAGTTTGCTGCACGGCTGCATCGGAGCAATATCTCAAAGGGTGCAACTTGTGAATATCCTGTGCAGTGCCTTCCGGGTTCCTGCATGGCTGCCCTGTGTACAGATCAGAGGGAACATTGATTACAGTTGCACCCTTTGTTTATTCAGCTATAAAAATGGACCTTAATAGTCTTTTCCATAGATGGTTATATTTAATTTTCTTCTCCATTGCTTTTCTGTATACAACGTGACAGAGTACTGCAAGCAGTGGCCCTGGTATGGTTTGGCAATAGATCTGTTTGATGTAAGAATTTAGGGCAAGCTAAAACTTCCAATTTAACATTTTATTTTGAACACAAATTTTCTTCAAACTGTCCAAATGAAAAAAAAACATATTTTATGGAGAAGTCTCAACTGACCTTTTGCTCAGGCTTCACTTTTGCAGAATAAAAGGCAAGGCGGCTCAGAAAATCACATTTTATTTCAATAAAGCATTTGGAATTATTAACCTTTCTTCAATTTAATTTTTGCCATTTGTAGGTTTGATCACGCACACAATCCAGTTGTTAGTACAAACTCTAGATTGGTCACTGCTTTTAAGCATGCAGAGCAGAGACTGAGGTTGTGCAGCATAAACAATTAATGAGAGTTTATTTTTCCATTAGCTGTATTCTACTTTGCAAGCGGAACCTCACAATTTGTACTTGCTGCTTAATAATGCTTGCTCCATTCCTGTTACCTTTGTTTAGAGGGACGTAACATTGTACTTTTGGGGGCTGCCGGGTGGTGCAGTGGATAGCACTGAGGCGCTGAGATCCCAGGTTCGATCCTGGCTCTGGGTAACTGTCCGTGTGGAGTTTGCACATTCTCCCCGTGTTTGCGTGGGTTTCGCCCCCGCAACCCAAAGATGTGCAGGGTAGGTGGATTGGCCACACTAAATTGCCCCTTAATTGGACAACATGAATTGGATACTCTAAATTTATATATTTTTTTAAATTGCACTTTTGGCATTTGCAACGTTTGAAGAAAATTATGCAATTGTCTGTGAACCTTTGGTGATTCGTGTACGTAGGACAGCCAAATTTCTTTGCTTTTCCACAGTGCTTAGTTTCTCGTCATTGAGAAAATATTCCGATTTATGTTTCTTCAATCCAAAGTAGATAATCTAACGCATTTTCAGACTGCGCTCCATTTGCTACATGTTGTTCACCAGCAGAGGGCAGCAGAGCAGAGCTACTGATCAGCTGTTCTGGGGAAATTTGCATACGTGCAGTGAGGTCAGCCTAAGTTGAAGGTGAACCTGCGAAGAAGACCCAAGGAGTTTGAGTAAAGGCAAGCAACCAGCAGAGGGCAGCAGAGCAGAGCTACTGATCAGCTGTTCTGGGGAAATTTGCACACGTGCAGTGAGGTCAGCCTAAGTTGAAGGTGAACCTGCGAAGAAGACCCAAGGAGTTTGAGTAAAGGCAAGCAACCAGCAGAGGGCAGCAGAGCAGAGCTACTGATCAGCTGTTCTGGGGAAATTTGCATACGTGCAGTGATGTCAGCCTAAGTTGAAGGTGAACCTGCGAAGAAGACCCAAGGAGTTTGAGTAAAGGCAAGCAACCAGCAGAGGGCAGCAGAGCAGAGCTACTGATCAGCTGTTCTGGGGAAATTTGCATACGTGCAGTGAGGTCAGCCTAAGTTGAAGGTGAACCTGCGAAGAAGACCCAAGGAGTTTGAGTAAAGGCAAGCAACCAGCAGAGGGCAGCAGAGCAGAGCTACTGATCAGCTGTTCTGGGGAAATTTGCATACGTGCAGTGAGGTCAGCCTAAGTTGAAGGTGAACCTGCGAAGAAGACCCAAGGAGTTTGAGTAAAGGCAAGCAACCAGCAGAGGGCAGCAGAGCAGAGCTACTGATCAGCTGTTCTGGGGAAATTTGCATACGTGCAGTGCGGTCAGCCTAAGTTGAAGGTGAACCTGCGAAGAAGACCCAAGGAGTTTGAGTAAAGGCAAGCAACCAGCAGAGGGCAGCAGAGCAGAGCTACTGATCAGCTGTTCTGGGGAAATTTGCATACGTGCAGTGAGGTCAGCCTAAGTTGAAGGTGAACCTGCGAAGAAGACCCAAGGAGTTTGAGTAAAGGCAAGCAACCAGCAGAGGGCAGCAGAGCAGAGCTACTGATCAGTTGTTCTGGGGAAATTTGCATACGTGCAGTGAGGTCAGCCTAAGTTGAAGGTGGTTTGTGGAGGGGCTGTTGGCAAGTGACAGTTAAACCCGAAACACTTTGTGAGTGTTTCCCACCCTACCTCCTCCTCTAACCAACCCCCCCCACCCCACGGTGGTTGGGAAGCGGGAGCAGGGGCCTGTCGTGAAGGTGAGTGAGTGCCTTTAAATTTGCTTACCTTTCAGCGGGATCAGGGTTTGAGATAATATCAGGTAAGCTCTTCCTTTCTTTTTCTTTTTCTTGTTTTTTTTTAATATAGAGGGGATGTCAGGGAAGGCAGTACAATGCTCCTCCTGCAGAATGTTTGAGGTGAGGGACGCCGTCAGTGTCCCTGCTGATTTCATCTGTGGGAAGTGCACCCAACTCCAGCTCCTCAAAAACCGTGTTAGGGACCTGGAGCTTGAGCTGGATGAACTTCGGATCATTCGGGAGGCAGAGGGGGTCATTGATAGGAGCTTCAGGGAAGTAGTTACACCAAAGACTGGAGATAGATGGGTAACTGTAAGAGGGACTGGGAAGAAGCAGTCAGTGCAGGGACCCCCTGCGGTCGTTCCCCTGAGTAACAAGTATACCGTTTTGGATACTTGTGGGGGGGACGACTTACCAGGGGTAAGCCATGGGGTACGGGCCTCTGGCACGGAGTCTGTCCCTGTTGCTCAGAAGGGAAGGGGGGAAAGGAGTAGAACATTAGTAATTGGGGACTCAATAGTCAGGGGCACAGATAGGAGATTTTGTGGGAGCGAGAGAGACTCACGTTTGGTATGTTGCCTCCCAGGTGCAAGGGTACGTGATGTCTCGGATCGTGTTTTCCGGGTCCTTAAGGGGGAGGGGGAGCAGCCCCAAGTCGTAGTCCACATTGGCACTAATGACATAGGTAGGAAAGGGGACAAGGATGTCAGGCAGGCCTTTAGGGAGCTAGGATGGAAGCTCAGAGCGAGAACAAACAGAGTTGTTATCTCTGGGTTGTTGCCCGTGCCACGTGATAGTGAGATGAGGAATAGGGAGAGAGAGCAATTAAACACGTGGCTACAGGGATGGTGCAGGCGGGAGGGATTCAGATTTCTGGATAACTGGGGCTCTTTCTGGGGAAGGTGGGACCTCTATAGACAGGATGGTCTACATCTGAACCTGAGGGGCACCAATATCCTGGGGGGGAGATTTGTTAGTACTCTTTGGGGGGGTTTAAACTAATTCAGCAGGGGCATGGGAACCTGGATTGTAGTTTTGGGGTGCGAGAGATTGAGAGTAGAGAGGTCAGGAGCACAGTTTTGACTTCGCAGGAGGGCGGCAGTGTTCAGGTCTGTGGTTTGAAGTGTGTCTATTTCAATGCCAGGAGTATACGAAATAAGGTAGGGGAACTGGCAGCATGGGTTGGTACCTGGGACTTCGATGTTGTGGCCATTTCAGAGACATGGATAGAGCAGGGACAGGAATGGTTGTTGCAGGTTCCGGGGTTTAGGTGCTTTAGTAAGGTCAGAGAAGGGGGCAAAAGAGGGGGAGGTGTGGCGCTGCTAGTCAAGGACAGTATTACGGTGGTAGAAAGGATACAAGATGGGGACTCTTCTTCCGAGGTAGTATGGGCTGAGGTTAGAAACAGGAAAGGAGAGGTCACCCTGTTGGGAGTTTTCTATAGGCCACCTAATAGTTCTAGAGATGTAGAGGAAAGGATGGCGAAGATGATTCTGGAAAAGAGCGAAAGTAACAGGGTAGTTGTTATGGGAGACTTTAACTTTCCTAATATTGACTGGAAAAGATATAGTTCGAGTACATTGGATGGGTCGTTCTTTGTACAATGTGTGCAGGAGGGTTTTCTGACACAATATGTTGACAGGCCAACAAGAGGTGAGGCCACTTTGGATTTGGTTTTGGGTAATGAACCAGGACAGGTGTTAGATCTGGAGGTAGGTGAACACTTTGGAGACAGTGACCACAATTCGGTGACCTTTACGTTAGTGATGGAAAGGGATAAGTATACCCCGCAGAGCAAGAGTTATAGCTGGGGGAAGGGCAATTATGATGCCATTAGACATGACTTAGGATGTGTTGGTTGGAGAAGTAGGCTGCAAGGGTTGGGCACACTGGATATGTGGAGCTTGTTCAAGGAACAGCTATTGCATGTTCTTGATAAGTACGTACCAGTCAGGCAGGGAGGAAGGGGTCGAGCGAGGGAACCGTGGTTTACCAAAGAAGTGGAATCTCTTGTTAAGAGGAAGAAGGAGGCCTATGTGAAGATGAGGCGTGAAGTTTCAGTTGGGGCGCTTGATAGTTACAAGGAAGCGAGGAAGGATCTAAAGAGAGAGCTGAGACGAGCAAGGAGGGGACATGAGAAGTCTTTGGCAGGTAGGATCAAGGAAAACCCAAAAGCTTTCTATAGGTATGTCAGGAATAAAAGAATGACTAGAGTAAGAGTAGGGCCAGTCAAGGACAGTGGTGGGAAGTTGTGTGTGGAGGCTGAGGAGATAAGCGAGATACTAAATGAATACTTTTCGTCAGTATTCACTCAAGAAAAAGATAATATTGTGGAGGAGAATGCTGAGACCCAGGCTATTAGAATAGATGGCATTGAGGTGCGTAGGGAAGAAGTGTTGGCAATTCTGGACAAGGTGAAAATAGATAAGTCCCCGGGGCCGGATGGGATTTATCCTAGGATTCTCTGGGAAGCCAGGGAAGAGATTGCTGAGCCTTTGGCTTTGATTTTTAGGTCATCATTGGCTACAGGAATAGTGCCAGAGGACTGGAGGATAGCAAATGTGGTCCCTTTGTTCAAGAAGGGGAGTAGAGATAACCCCGGTAACTATAGGCCGGTGAGCCTAACGTCTGTGGTGGGTAAAGTCTTGGAGAGGATTATAAAAGATACGATTTATAATCATCTAGATAGGAATAATATGATTAGGAATAGTCAGCATGGTTTTGTGAAGGGTAGGTCATGCCTCACAAACCTTATCGAGTTCTTTGAGAAGGTGACTGAACAGGTAGACGAGGGTAGAGCAGTTGATGTGGTGTACATGGATTTCAGTAAAGCGTTTGATAAGGTTCCCCACGGTCGGCTATTGCAGAAAATACGGAGGCTGGGGATTGAGGGTGATTTAGAGATGTGGATCAGAAATTGGCTAGTTGAAAGAAGACAGAGAGTGGTAGTTGATGGGAAATGTTCAGAATGGAGTTCAGTTACGAGTGGCGTACCACAAGGATCTGTTCTGGGGCCGTTGCTGTTTGTCATTTTTATAAATGACCTAGAGGAGGGCGCAGAAGGATGGGTGAGTAAATTTGCAGACGACACTAAAGTCGGTGGAGTTGTAGACAGTGCGGAAGGATGTTGCAGGTTACAGAGGGACATAGATAAGCTGCAGAGCTGGGCTGAGAGGTGGCAAATGGAGTTTAATGTGGAGAAGTGTGAGGTGATTCACTTTGGAAAGAATAACAGGAATGCGGAATATTTGGCTAATGGTAAAATTCTTGGTAGTGTGGATGAGCAGAGGGATCTCGGTGTCCATGTACATAGATCCCTGAAAGTTGCCACCCAGGTTGATAGGGTTGTGAAGAAGGCCTATGGTGTGTTGGCCTTTATTGGTAGAGGGATTGAGTTCCGGAGCCATGAGGTCATGATGCAGCTGTACCAAACTCTGGTACGGCCGCATTTGGAGTATTGCGTACAGTTCTGGTCGCCTCATTATAGGAAGGACGTGGAAGCTTTGGAACGGGTGCAGAGGAGATTTACCAGGATGTTGCCTGGTATGGAGGGAAAATCTTATGAGGAAAGGCTGATGGACTTGAGGTTGTTTTCGTTAGAGAGAAGAAGGTTAAGAGGTGACTTAATAGAGGCATACAAAATGATCAGAGGGTTAGATAGGGTGGACAGCGAGAGCCTTCTCCCGCGGATGGAGGTGGCTAGCACGAGGGGACATAGCCTTAAATTGAGGGGTAATAGATATAGGACAGAGGTCAGAGGTGGGTTTTTTACGCAAAGAGTGGTGAGGCCGTGGAATGCCCTACCTGCAACAGTAGTGAACTCGCCAACATTGAGGGCATTTAAAAATTTATTGGATAAGCATATGGATGATAAGGGCATAGTGTAGGTTAGATGGCCTTTAGTTTTTTTTTTTCCATGTCGGTGCAACATCGAGGGCCGAAGGGCCTGTACTGCGCTGTATCGTTCTATGTTCTATATTTTGTTCACTGATAGTCTGTCAATGCGCTTGTGTAACCTCCTGCTACCAGCTATAGTAGCCACTGTGCCTGCCAATACTACAAACTTGAATATACAGTATAGTTCTCTATTCCTCCATCCATGTCATTGGTAAATGTGACACTTGCCATTATATAGTGTAGTTCATAGGACCATTACCAATAGAAGTTTGGCATTGCGAAACATAAGGCAATATTCAGAGAGGTGACCAGAAACTTGGTCAGAGGTAGGTTTTTAGAGCAGAAATGAGAGGCAGAGAGGTTTACAGAGGGAATTCTAGGGCCTCGGCAGCTGAAGGCTCAGCAGCAAGTGGTGGAGCAATTAAAATCAAATTTACAGTGATTAAATATGATGAAAAGCTGAGGCCTCAGTACGTCACCTTGGGGATTACCACATCACATCCCAGCAATCACAATATGGCTATCCTCCTCTACATGCTGCTTTTGGCAACATCATTCACAGACAAGGGATTCGTTTTCAGCAGCATACTAGTGGCACCTAGCTCTATGTCTTCACCACCTTTCTTGACCCCTCCACTGTCTGTATATTGTCAGGCTGCTTGTGCGATATCCAGTTGTGGATAAACAGCAATTTTATCCAGTTAAGCATTGGAAAGAGTAGCCATTATCTTTGGCCCCCCACCTTGAAATCCATATCTTCACCACTAATTCCATCCCTTTCACAGATGGTATCTCATCGAAATCCAACTTTTCACAACTTTGGTGTCCTATTTGACCCCAGGCTGAGCCCATGTGTGTCAGACTTGGCTTACTTTTTTTTTTAGCACTCTTGAGACCAGAGGTTGTGGGTTCAAGTCCCACTCCGGGACTTCAGAACAGTAATCAACGCTGACATTCCAGTGAATTACTGAAGGAGTGGTGCACTATTGGATGAAACATTAAACTGAGACTCCATATGCTCTGTCAGGTGGACATAAAGATCACATGGCATTATTTTGAGGAACTGCAAGGGAATTATCCTTGATGTTCTGATCCAATATTTATCCTTCAGTCAACATCACAAAAACAGATTATCTGGGCTTTTTCATGTTACAGTTTCTAGGAGCTTGCTGTTGTAAACTGGCTGTTGTGTTTCCGATATTACAACACTGGCTATACTTTGGAAGCTGTTCATTGATTGTAACAAGCTGCAGTACATATGGTGGTCGTAAAAGGTGCTATACCAATGGAAATCTTTTTATCATCTCTCTTGCAAAGACTGCCTCCGTCCACTTCTAGAACATTGTCTGCTCCCTGCCTTACCTCGGCCCAACTGGTGGAACAGGCTCAAAACACCAAAAGGCCTCGTACATTTCCTGTATAAACCTCGTCCATGCCTTTGTCACTTCCAGGTTTGATTTTTCCAATGTCACCTGATTGGCCTCCTACCCTCTATAATCTGTAAACTTCAGTTCATCGAGAACTCTACTGTCTGTATCTTACCACCACTGCTTTGCTCACCTTTATTAACCCTTGATCAATTAATGCCTCCAACTTAAAATGTTCACTCTTGTGCTAAATCCCAGCCTTTCCCTATCCTTGCAGCCTTTCCCACCTCCCTTTCTCAACCTTCCTCGACCTGAAAGCCCTAATTTCGCCGGCTAAACCTCCATTCTTCTGTCACTGATTTTGGTGCATCTCACTTACGTTTGAAACATTGGTGACCATCCATATCTTCAGCCATCAAGGCTTCACATTCTAAAATTCCTATCCTAAATCCACCCATCTCCTCTCCTTGTAAGCTGCCCCTTGAAAACCACCCCATTGACCAAAGCTTTAGTCACCCCTCTTACTACCTTCTCTTGCCATCCATTTTGAAATATAGAAATAAATTATCTGTAAAAATAAATAAGTGCAAATATTGGATTATAAACAAAAATGGACAATAAAGAAAATCCATAGCAAACTTGCAGCTTCTGTAAAAATATGGTGGAAGCAGAGATTATGTGTGATACCAAAAGGAAATTGGATGGGCACTTGTAGAAATAAACTTGCAGGATTACAGGGATAGAACGGGGCAATGGGACTGACTAGATTGCTCTTCAAAGAACTGGTGACGACTTGGTGCATCAGATGGCCTCCTGTGCCACAATGACTCTACAACACAACGTCAAGTTTTGTGTGTAGACAGAATTGTTCTGACAAATGGTCTACATCTGAAATACTGTCTGCATTTTCTCTCCATGGATGCTATTAGATATATTTCTACAATTTTCTGTTTTATATGCATATGCCTGATATTTAACTCTGCAACCATTATTTTCTTTCAACTATAGATTCCCACAACTTTTCCAAAGGATCCCGTTTACACTTTTGCTTCATCTCCACATCCTTTTTCTGTTGTGAACAGGGATGTTGTCGGAGAGACACAGGTAAATGTCTCATTGCTAGAATGAACAAGTTAGCATTGCATTAAAATTTGAATTGTGTGAGATTGAGATGAATGAAACACAAAATGGAACACCCAACACGCGTGTTGAAGTTTTACTAAGGAGTAAATTATTTTAATTTATATTTGCTATGCTGTTGACTTTTATTATAGGATTGTTGTGCTGTCAGAGTGAAACTGACTAACATACTTACAAGAGCAATTAAAAGCATTGTGCAGAAGAATTTCTGTGTAACATGATTTGATTCTTACATTTCATCAATTCTCCTCCTTTTCATGTTGGTGTGTTTGACTTTAGAGCACAAACTCCTCTGCTTAAAAAGTGGTATAAAATGGTCAACGGCACAAGGATTCACCCAATTACTGGTCTCCTATAAGTCCGGGAATAATTGCAGTATAACCAAAGCTGATATGAAGCCCCAGCAACAAAAAAGAAACAGTGTATATTGATGATTCAAACTCTGGCTACCAATAATATTTTAATAACATAGAGAGCTGCTATGTATGAGCTTTAGTGCATAAAGATCTGTCTTTTCCAGCTTCACAACAATACGAACATCTCGCATTCTCATTTTTACTTCCCCTCCTTCTTGCTGTCTCCCTCCCCCTTTCCCTTCAGCTGATTGATCTGTTGGATTCTAGGTTCTACTTAGTGATTATTTAAATTCCCTCATGTTACTTTAGCTTGGCTCAGTGGGATTTAATCCCCATACCAGGAATATAGTGCTTATTTTCCAATAAGATACCTATGGATTGCAGTGGTGTTTGATGATGTGGTTCACCTGAATAAATCTTACTGGAAAATACTGTTTTTCTTTAAACTATGTGGTATCCAGTATGGGAATGAATTATCCTTAAGACTGTTAATTGGGATTAAATTTAAATGTTTGAAATTTATTTTGGTTTTAATATCCCATTTAATTTGAATTGATGGTGTAATTTAAATTGACTTTGCATCGGCGGCTTATAAAAACTTGATCCTAATTTATATTGAAATAAAATGTTGCATAAATTTCTAGCAGAAAGCGTCAGTATTATTCGTTGTTTCTTCAGGGTGAGCTATGATGTCAGCATCTTTCTTGCGCAGTCTGCATTGGCGTTTATGATATTTAACTAAACCTTTTGAGTGAAGTTGGATTACCCTAATAGGACCTTCTACTTCTACTTCGCTCATGTAAATTAGAATTTCTGTCAATATAATTTTCTTGACTGAAAAGTGGAACCTTCAATCTTTTGTTCCCTTCCTGGAGATGTTGACTCTTACTGAGGAATGTTCTCAGGCATGTTGGGGGGACTCTCCCTCATACTATTTAGCTATGGAGTGTATCACAGCACAGCCCTTTCTACCCTCACCTGCTCTCTCAGCAGATGCACTTTCCAGGTCAGACCATTCAAAGACAATAGGGACAAGCAATCCTTGCTGGCTGTTTCTTTTCTTCTCTGCTCACCAGACCATGGAAAGCAGCCTCTGGTCATCTGGAATTATGGTGACTTTACTTACTTTGGACGGTACGGTGGCACAGTGGTTCACACTGCTGCCTCACAGTTCCAGGGTCCGAGGTTCAATTTCAGCCTCAGGTGATAGTGCAAACTCCATACATTCTCCCCGTGTCTGCGTGGGTTTCCTCTGGGTGCTCCGGTTTCCGCCCACAGTCCAAAGGTATGCAGGTTAGGTGGATTGGCCATGCTAACTTGCCCGTTAGTTTCCAAATAAGGGTAGGTGGGATTACTGGGTTTTGTGGATAGGTTGGAGTCGTATGGTGCTCTTTCCAAGGGCTGGTGCAGGCCCGATGGGCCGAATGGCTCCTTCTGCACAGTTGATTCTATGATTCTCAAAACATTCTTCTTGGCTTAGAAGAGCTAGCTCATTCAGACAAGTGCATGAACCTACAACCACTCTTGTCTGTATAAGACTAGTTTCCCTGATTTTTTTTTTCAGTTTAAAAAAAAAATCAATAGTTCTTTATAAGTTTTACTCTTATCCTTTTATGCTGTTGTACAGTAACTTGTTTTGTTTCCTGTAGGATTTTCATACCTTGGCCTCCTACCTATCACAGAATCAATCTTCTGTTTTTCTTGATGTCATCTCCGATTTCCACCTACTTCTGTTCCTGGTAACCAATGATGTTATGCCACTCAGGGTGAGTATCATTAAACAGCCCCTGAACGTATTGTAACAGCTTAGTATCCCCACTTAAAATTTCTGTTTAGAGCCACAGTATTGTGTGACATTGTGACCATTCCTGAAAGCAGTTTTATTAACTGTTTTACTGAGATGTTGGGTTGGAATAAGGAAATAAGAAGTGAAAACCGATAAAAGGCAGAATGTAATAATATCTGTGATTGGAAGTGGGCAGGGCAAATCTCCCGAGTGGCTGTTCTGATTACCTGCATAATTTCCAACACCCATGAGAACAGATGCAAACCAGCATTAAAAGGGAATAAATTAAATACACGCTGACATTGTTTGCAATATGTAGGAAGCTAACCTGTCCCCTGATCTTGCTGTCCACTGTTGCGTTCAACTTCCTTTAGAAAAACTTGCCTGCTCTACGCTGTTAGCGATAATGTTTTTGTATTCTCCAGGAGAAAATTATTCCTGAAATCTTATTGTAGTTTTTGGATTACTTGACCACCAGTAATAGTTCACATTTGCATTTTCTGTTGTGGGGAGTTTAATGTTTCTTGGATACTTAAAATATTTACTATGATGAATTGCTTTTCAACCAAAATCTGACACAACACCCGTACTATATTGTTGCGTGCATATTTTTGGCAGGGCACCAGACCCAGAGTTGATTCTGAGTCGGAAGCAGCTTGCTATCTTGGCATATTACCAATGAATGTCAGCTCAGATCATTTCCAGACTTTACCTTTTTAGCTCAGCAGCAACCACACTGCGTGTGTGTGTAGAGCAGTTTGGTTGGCAGTGATCAACTGGAGATCAGGATCAATCAAAATAGTGACCTGCTTGGGACTTTTGAGCATTGTCTTGTCATTCATTTGATTGGGGCTCGATAATTAGTCGTCTTTGTGTTCTAATTAACGGATATAACAATTAATGTTAGCTTTCACTTTTAGCAATAAAAATATAAACTGCATTTTAAAATATTAATCTTGACAGGCACACTGAGGGGTCCAGTTGAACATCTATAAATGCCACAGTACAAGATATGGGTTATGGGTTTCATAATCCATTTGGAATTGAATTTAACTGTCCCAATATAGATTCTACATTTTGCCTTATTAGGATTACCAAACTTAAATTAGCACTGATTTTGGAAAGATACCAATAGTTTGGAATATTACTAACAGAATTATTTTGTCATGCAGAGAATTCTTGAAATCTAGTAAAATGATGCAAGTAATATCCTGAATCACCAAGGTGTACGAAACGCAGTGTTGAATAATTATTTTAAGATTGAGCATATATCTTGTGCAGCAGTATCATCCGCTTTTCTATTTTTGCCTGTCATCCAAGTTCTTCAATTGTAAAATAAACCCCTTTATAAAGACCATAGAATTAAGTTCAAGTCTGGATTTGCTCAAAAATTTTACTTCCATGGTTCAAGATAATCATTTATTGAGGGAATGCAGCACGATTAAGTTCCTTTTGTATTAGTTTTAAACTTTCAAAATATCTGGAAGTAATATATTTTAACTGAAGGCAGATGTGTTTTTAAAACAAAGAAAAGAAAACTCATTCTCATTGCGGAAAGATTTCAGTTGTTTACTGATATAATCAAGAGTTTCATTCAAAATGTGCTATGACCTGCATCTGCCAGCCACAAGTGAGCTTCCCTAAGGAAGTGGGATTCCGTGAAGAAGCATATCAGAACACAAATCATGCTTGAAGCAAGGATTTCCCTTAACCGGCACTTGGTGCAGTTCTTTTTTTTTTAAATAATTTTTATTCAAGTTTTTTAATAACAATAACAAATTTTCTCCCCGCAATTTAAAACAAACAAGGTGTGTTACCACACCAAAACAAAACAAGAAAATAACTTTTTTTCCCCCCCCCCCTAAATAAATAATAACAAATAGCAATACAAGAAAGAAGAAAATAACATAACAAACCCCCCAACCATCACCAAACCCACTGCCCCCCCCCCCCCCCCCCCCCCCGGGTTGCTGCAGAGACCGACCACTCTCTACCCCTTCGCCAGGAAATCGAGAAAGGGCTGCCACCGCCGAAAGAACCCCTGTACCAACCCCCTCAGGGCAAATTTCATCCTCTCCAACTTGATGAACCCAGCCATGTCGTTGATCCAGGCCTCCGGACTCAGGGGCCGCGTATCCCTCCACTGTAACAGAATCCTGCGCCGGGCTACTAGAGACGCAAAAGGCAGAATATCGGCCTCTCTCTCCTCCTGCACTCCCGGCTCCGAAGCTACCCCAAAGATCGCGAGCCCCCAGCCCGGCCTGACCCTAGACCCGACCACTTCCAACAAAATCCCCGCCACTCCCTTCCAAAACCCCTCCAGAGCCGGACATGCCCAAAACATATGGGTGTGGTTTGCCGGGCCACCCAAACACCTCCCACACCTGTCTTCCCCTCCGAAAAACTGGCTCATCCTTGCCCCCGTCATGTGAGCCCTGTGCAGCACCTTCAGCTGAATTAGGCTGAGCCGTGCGCAAGAGGAGGAAGAATTCACCCTCTCCAGGGCGTCCGACCACGTCCCATCCTCAATCTCTTCCCCAAGCTCTTCCTCCCATTTCGCTTTGAGCTCATCTACTGAGGCCTCCTCCTCCGCCTCCTGCATCAGTTGGTAGATAGCCGAGATCTTCCCTTCCCCGACCCACGTCCCCGAAAGCACCCTGTCCTGCACCCCCCTTGGCTGGAGCCGCGGAAACTCCTCCACCTGCCTCTTAACAAAGTCCCTGACCTGCATATACCTAAAAGCGTTCCCAGGGGGGAGGTTCCACTTCCCCACCAGCTCCTCCAGTGTCGCGAACTTCCCATCCAAGAAGAGGTCCCCAAACTGTCTGATGCCTGCCCTGTGCCAACTCCCAAATCCCCCACCCGTTCTCCCTGGCGCAAAACGGTGATTGCCCCGTATCGGGGCCCAAACTGAGGCCTTCACTTCCCCCCTATGCCGCCTCCACTGTCCCCAGATTTTGAGGGACGCAACCACCACCGGACTCGTGGAGTACTTTGCCAGGGAGAGTGGAAGTGGGGCCGTCACCAAGGCCTCCAGACTCGTGCCCGCACAGGATGCCACCTCCAGCCTCTTCCATGCGTCACCCTCCCCTTCTGTCACCCATCTGCGAATCATCGCCACGTTCGCCGCCCAATAATATCCACACAGGTTGGGCAGCGCCAGGCCCCCTACCTCCCTTCTTCGCTCCAAAAATACCCTCCTTACTCTCGGGGCCTACCGCGCCCACACAAACCCCAGAATCGACTTATTCACCCTTCTAAAAAAAGCCTTCGGGTTCAACATGGGGAGGCACTGGAAAAGAAACAAAAACCTCGAGAGCACCGTCATTTTAACCGACTGGACCCTGCCCACCAATGAGAGCGGAAGCGCATCCCGCCTCCTGAACTCCTCCTCCATCTGCCCCACCAGCCTCAAAGTTAAGCCTATGCATAGCCCCCCAGGTCCTAGCCACGTGGACCCCAAGATACCTAACGCTCCCCGCAGCCGTCCTCAACGGGAGTTCCCCATCTCCCTCTCCTGACCCCCCGGGTGCAGGACAAACAGCTCGCTTTTCCCCACATTTAGTTTATATCCCGAAAAGCCCTCGAGTATCCTCAGCACCTCTGGCATCCCCTCCGCCTGGTCCGCGATTTACAGCAGCAGATCATCTGCATACTGCGACAACCGATGCTCCTCTCCCCACACAATCCCCCTCCAACTCTTCGAGTCCCTCAGCGCCATGGCCAGGGGCTCAATTGCTAACGCGAAGAGCAGGGGAGACAATGGGCACCCCTGCCTTGTCCCTCTGGAAAGCCGAAAGTCCTCTGACATCGTCCCATTCGTCACCACACTCGCCACCGGGGAGCTGTACAGCAACCTCACCCAGCTAATGAACCCCTCACCAAACCCGAACCTCCGCAACACCTCCCACAGGTAACTCCACTCCACCCTATCAAAAGCTTTCTCCACATCCATGGACGCCACTATTTCTGACTCCCCAACCACCGGTGCCATCATCATAACATTCAGGAGCTTCCGCACGTTGGCATTCAATTGTGTCCCCTTTACAAACCCCGTTTGGTCCTCATGAATCACCGTCGGGACCACATCCTCCACCCTCCTGGACAGCACCTTTGCCAACAGCTTGGCATCTACGTTAACGAGTGAGATCGGCCTATAAGACCCACACTGAAGGGGGTCCTTGTCCCGCTTCAGGAGCAAAGAGATAATTGCCCTGGACATCGTCGGGGGCAAAGCCCCCCCCCCCCCCCCCCCCTTCCCTGGCCTCATTCAGGGTCCTCACCAGCAGCGGGCCCAGCAAATCTGAAAATTTCTTATAAAATTCCACCGGGAACCCGTCAGGGCCCTGGCGCTTTCCCTGTCTGCATGCTTCCCAGCGCCTCCACCAACTCCTCCAGCTCAATTGGGGACCCCAAACCCTCCACCCGCTCGTCCCCTACTCTTGGGAACTCCAGCTTATCCAAAAAGCGGTCCATCCCGCCTGCTTCCCCGGGGGGTACCGCCTGATATAGCCCCTCATAAAAAGATCTGAACACCCCATTGATGTCCTTTCCACCCCGCACTAAGTTCCCACCCGCATCCGTGGCTCCCCCAATTTTTCTAGCTGCCTCCCGCTTCCGGAGCTAGTGAGCCAACATCCAGCTTGCCTTCTCCCCGTACTCATACACTGCCCGCTGTGCCCTCCTCCACTGCGCCTCCGCCTTACGGGTGGTTAAAATGTCACACTCCGCCTGGAGACTGCGCCACTCCCTCAGAAGCCCTTCCTCTGGGGTGTCTGCATATCTCCTATCCACCCTGACCATCTCCTCCACCAGCCTCTCCCTCTCGACCCTCTCCCCCCCCCTCTCCCTGTGCGCCCGAATAGAGATCAGCTCCCCTCTAACTACTGCCTTTAGCGCTTCCCAAACCATCCCAACCTGCACCTCCCCGTTGTCATTGGTTTCCAGATACCCCTCGATACCCCTACGGATCCGACCGCACACTTCCTCCTCTGCCAAAAGTCCCACATCCAACCTCCACAGAGGGCTTTGATCCTTCCCCTCCCCCAGCTCCAGGTCCACCAAATGTGGAGTATGATCAGAAATGGCTATCGCCGAATACTCCGCCCCCACCACTCTCTGGATCAGCGCCCTGTTAAGCACGAAAAAGTCAATCCAGGACTACGCCTTATGAACATGGGAGAAAAAGGAGAACTCCCTGCCCCCCGGCTTCAAAAACCTCCAAGGGTCCACCCCTCCCATCTGATCCATGAACCCCCTCAGCACCAAGGCCACTGCCGGCCTCCTGCCCGACCTAGACTTCGAGCGGTCCAGAGCCTGATCCAGCACCATGTTAAAGTCCCCACCCAGAATCAGTCTCCCTGTCTCCAGGTCCGGAATCAGGCCCAGCATACGCCGCATGAAGCCTGCATCGTCCCAGTTGGGAGCATAAACATTAACCAAGACCACCCGCTCCCCCTGAAGTCTCCCACTCACCATCACATATCGACCTGCACTCTCCGCCACCATTTTGGACGCGACGAACGACAGGCTCTTACCCACCAAAATTGCCATCCCACGGTTCTTTGCATCAAGCCCCGAGTGAAACACCTGTCCCACCCAACTCTTTCTTAGCCTCATCTGATCCGTAATCCTGAGGCGCGTCTCCTGGAGCATAGCCACATCCGCTCCGAGCCCCCTCAAGTGAGCCAAGACCCGGGATCGCTTCACCGGACCATTCAGCCCCCTCGCGTTCCATGTGACCAACCGAACCCGAGGGGCCGTCCCCTTCCCCCTACGCCGATCAGCCATAGTCCTTCCTCAACCCACCACGTGCCCGGGGAACCCCCCAAGCCCGCTCCCCATGGTGGCAAACCCCCCCCCTCACCATCCATTCCCTCACAGTCCCTGCAGCAACAACTCGGCACCCCCCCCCCCCCCCCCCCCCCCCAAAGCTAGGGCCCCCCTAGCTGCATTACCCCCAACATTATACTTCCGTGAGTCAGTTGACTTCTGCTGACCCCGGCTACTCCCGCCATAACCACGACCCCCCCCCACCCGGATGCAACACAGCCGCCAATCCCTCCCTCCCAGCGCCGGCCCCTCCCCCAATTCCTCCGGCGCGGGAAGAAAGCCCGCGCTTCCATCCCGCCCCTCGACCCAACACGAGGGAAAAAGACGGACACATGACCCACCGAGACCCCAAACTACTCCCCAACCCACCAGTGGAAAAAACAAAAAAAAGCCACCACAATAAATAACCAACAGCCCCAAAGAAACCCCGAAAGAACCCAAATAACCATAACTCAAATAGCAAAAATGGCGAAAACAAACAGGAAACAACTATCAGCAAACACAACCAATATGGGCGAAAGGATACCCAAGAGGACAAAGCCTCCAAGCAAAGTACATTTCCCCTTGGTCCGAATCCAAGTTCTGAGCCTGGACAAAAGCCCAGGCCTCCCCCGGAGAGTCAAAGTAGAGCTGGCGGTCCTTGTTCGTGACCCAGAGGCGAGCCGGCTGTAGAAGGCCAAACTTCATCCCCTTCCTGTGGAGCACTCCCTTCGCTCGATTGAAGCCAGCCCTTCTCCTCGCCACCTCCGCGCTCCAGTCCTGAAAAATCCGAACGTCCGTATTCTCCCACCTGCTGCTCCTCTCCTTCGCCCACCTCAACACGCACTCCCGGTCAACCAAGCAGTGAAAACGGACCAGCACCACCCTGGGCGGTTCGTTCGGCCTGGGCTTCCGCTGCAGCACTCTATGGGTGCCTTCCAGCTCCAGGGGACCACGAAACGACCCTGCACCCATCAGCGAGTTTAACATTAGGACAACATAGGCCGCCAAACCTGAACCTTCCAGCCCCTCCGAGAGGCCCAAAATCCGTAGATTCTTCCGGCGGGAGCGGTTCTCCATCTCCTCCATCCTCGCCTGCCATTTCTTGTGCAGTGCTTCGTGCGACTCCACTTTCACTGCCAGGCCCAAAAGCTCACCCTCATTCTCAGAGGCCTTGTGCCGCAGCTCCCGAATCTCCCCGGCCTGAGCCGTCTGCGTCGCCACCAGTTTGTCCAGTGAGGCCTTAAACGGCTCCAGAATCTCGGCTTTGAGCTCCATGAAGGAGCGCTGAAGCAGCTCCTGCTGCTCATGCGCCCACAGCTGCCACACTGCTTCCCCACCCGCCGCCATCTTGCCTTTTCTGCCTCTCGCCGTTCTGAGGTAAACCGATTTTTGGACCGCTCCGCTGCGAGTCCAGTCCATCCACCGGCTGCTGGGCACACTGGCTGTGTTTCCCCCGGGGGAAAAGTCTAAACAGCGGCATTGCGGGCTCTTAAAAGAGCCCGAAAATCCAAAAACATGCGGCTTAGCTCCGCATTGCCGCCACCGGAAGTCCTCCACTTGGTGCAGTTCTAGATGAGGCTGCTTCAGGATGGCTGGGGCCCTCCCTAATTTTGGGAGGGATGGGTGACATACCTTTTTTAACCACTGATACTTCATTTCACAGCACTCTGGTTTTAGCAAAGCCTCGGGTCATCGTGTCCTAATGGGGTTTAGTTACATGTTATGTAGCTAGTATCCGCCACAGAAAGCCAGATGCTTGGAGATAGAAATTGTACCTAGTAAAAGACTAGCAGAACCGTGAATTTGCAGGTACCAAATATACTGGGAAAGCTTGGGCGTGATGTGCATAGATATTGACTAGTACTATATCATGGTACAGTATTTCCTGAGTGTGGGTATTTGCTTCTGCAAA
Organism: Scyliorhinus canicula; assembly: GCF_902713615.1. NCBI lineage: Eukaryota > Metazoa > Chordata > Chondrichthyes > Carcharhiniformes > Scyliorhinidae > Scyliorhinus > Scyliorhinus canicula. Next base: position 24,588,375 of record NC_052163.1, read on the forward strand.
TCTGTTGTCATTTTGAAAACTATTATGCCTCATCTAACTGTTCATTCCTAAGAATAAAAGGATTAATCATGAAATCTTTCTTACATTTGGATTAATACTTTATTTTGGTGGCCTTGATGAATTTATTGTTATTACTATGCCATAATCCTACTCGATTGTGTTTTTGGTATCCTTTGTAAAGTAAATCTGCCTGGAGTGTGAGGTGCTGAAAATATACTTATTGTATTGAAAAACCTCAATGTTTAAAATAAATATTTATGCTCTTTTTTTAATGCAAACTACGCACGTAACCAACTTTTCAGAAACTGCAGCCGTGATGTCAATGTGTCAGGTTATAGTATTTTCTTCAAAGCCTGCCCTTCACACAGAAATGGGTGCAGCATCCTTTTTCAAAGTATTGATTATTCTGACAAGGACATATCAGTTCTCTGCAATTGTATATGTTCACAAAACTCTTTAAATCATAAGTGTTCTTTTGTATTTTTTCAACATAAATGAATTATGTTCTTGATAATTATGAATTGGTCTCATTTCTCAAAGTCTAAGGAATGGTTATGTAAGAGTCTGAGCAAATCTGTGCTTGAATGTCAGTGAGTACTTGTGAATGAGAATTTCTGGCAAGCTGGTGACAAATTTATGACTTGATGCTGTTATTTAAGTGCTTTATCTTAGTCCTACATCTGTAAGTTGATTATTTTTATCTATTATCTCACTAACACAACAGCTGTAACTTGTGTTTATCCTAATTCTCAAGGTTTCTGTTCAAAAATAGCAAATCCCAAATGTCACTTCCACTGGTTATTTAACGTTGGCTTTGAAGTAAACGGATTCAGTTGAAGTTATTACGAACAAGTTAATTAAAGTCCTCTCTCATCTCTTATCCAAAGGCGTTCATTTTTATGCATTAAATAGCATCCAAGTGACCTGCACAATTACCATTTTACCTATTTTCACGTGTAACCTTCGCTGTTTCATATCTTTTAACAGGATAGTATCAACTTGTTGTTGGAAGCAGTGAAAACACGGAATGAGGAACTTGCCCAGACCTGGAAGAGATCGGAGCAGTGGGCTACCATTGAACAACTTTGCAGTAAGGAGAAAAAGGGGGGTTGGATAGTGGCAGCTTGTTGAAACACTAATTGTAAAATATATGAATTGTCAACCTATTACATATTTGTTTCACATGCTAACTAACGGTAGATCTGAAGTTAACACTGAGTTGCTAGATAGCTACTAATATATCTGGAGCTGTCAAATACCAACTTCTTGAATACTTTTTGTTACATAGTAGGCATCACTGGTATTGTTGTTCAATCTTCACAATGAGCTTTTTTCAAATATAAATTTAGAGTACCCAATAATTTCTTTCCAATTAAGGGGCATTTTAGCGTGACCATTCTACCTAACCTGCACAACTTTGAGTAGTGGGGGTGAAACCCAAGCAGACACGGGGAGAATGTGCAAACTCCACACGGACAGTGACCCGGGGTTGGGATCGAACCTGGGACCTCGGCGCCATAGGCAGCAGTACTAACCACTGCGCCATCGTGCTGCTCAATGAGCAATTGTTATGGACAGGAAGGAAGTTAATTTAAACAGTCCTGATTTCACCCCTCAACCACTCATTCATAAACAGTACACTATTTTGATTTCACCATTTATAAGTGGTGGCATATTTTCTCAATTCCCCAGTTATGGTGTGATCCAAACAATTCCACAGCAAACTCAAAATAGGTAGTTTATTGACACACTCAGACATGCAACATGGCCTCCTTGTTTAACTTAAACAATAATCGAGATCAATCGAGAAACAACAATGTACAGGGCAGAAACCACAGAATAAAGAATTACTGTTTCACGTGAGTCTAGAGTCCAGAATCAAAGTCCAATGGTGTATTCTTTCACAGAGTCGGAAGGCTGAAGACTGCTGAATAATTCAGTTTTCCAGTAGAGGCAACTTCCACGATGGGATAGGCATGTAGAGAAGAATTAATTTTGTGGACACTGTACAGAAATTCAGAGGTTCCAGTAGAAACAGTGTAGATGGGGCCAGGCGTTAAAACCTGGACAGAGTTCTGATTCTGAGCTGCTGCGTGCTAGGTGGACGATGACAGACTGATTGGCAGAGCAGCAAGACAGAGTAACTGGCTGAAAAAGCAAAGAATGAATGCCTTCAGGTTAAGGGAAGGTGTGAAAAAGGGTAGCATAGTGGTTAAAGTACCTAACCAGCAGTCCAAAAGTTAGATCCTCAAGTTATGAAGTTAAATTCCCCAATTCTGTTTAATTTGTGGCCCATCAGTAAAGAATTACAGTAAAAGCTGGTTCACCAATGTTGTGTTGGGAAAAGGAACCTATAGCTCAGGGGTGGGCAAACTTTTCCGTGCAAGGGCCACATTCAGAAATTCACAATTTTAAAGGGCCGCATAGTATATTAAGTAAAATAATTAATATTTAAAACAGCCAAAATAAAAGGTTTTTAAAGAAAAAAAAGCAATTAATTTTTATTAATTAATATTTTAAAGTAGAAACTTCACATGAAACACATGTTGTGCCAAGCAATGATCACCCTACTCAAGTCAACGTATCCACCCTATACCAGTAACCCAAGAGCCCCCCCCCCCCCCCCATTAACCTTAAAATTAAAAAAAAAAAATTAAATTTTATTTTTAAAAAAAAAATTTTTTTTTTTTTTAAATGACTTGATCTTGGTGGGCCGCATAAAGACCTTTGGCGGGCCGCAGTTTGCCCACCCCTGCTATAGCTGCTCCACAGCCTGTCATTGCTCTTGATTCCTGGCCACATTGCAGAGTAGATGCTGAACGCTACCTCAGTTTAAAAATAATTGACGCTAATTACTAGGGGGAAGGAAATAAATGGAAACGAGAAGGAAAAGACTTGCATTAATATAGCGCCTTCCACAACATCTCCCAAAGCTGATTACAACCAATGAAGTAGTTTATAAGCCATACACCACCCTGTCTTGGAACTACATTGTTGTTGGATCAAAATCCTGTATCTGCCTTTCTCAACAGCTCTGTGGCTACCCCTATACCAGGTGGACTGCAGCAGTTCAAGAAGGCATGAGCCACAAATGTTGACCCTCATGTCACATGAGAACTTTGCCATTGTCACCCATATTCAAAAAACCTTCCCTATCCCATTATGTTCTGTAACAAATGGTCAGGGCTTTGATAACTGGGGAAATGTTCTAGTTAGAGGGAGTTACCAGTGGTCAGTAACATTTGTATTTCACTTTTATTTTCCAAAATGATCTTTTTCCTTGTAAGCCTCACATTAAATATTTTCTGTAACTGAGATGGCAGATCAGCAACTTATTAGTCCTTAAATATCTGTAAATTAGTTTGTAGGTGTTGGGTGAGAAAAATATGCTCTTCCAATTCAGAGTTACTTCGTCCTCATTTGGATGCATGAGAGTGGATCTTTTGAAACACAGATCTATTTGGAAGTCTTGCAAATCTGATCATGCAGGAGTTTTCTATACAAACTTTACTTCCCTTTCTGGGTGCCATGTCTTCTACATCTCATAAACAGTAGGTTCGGACGGCATGGTAACACAGTGGTTAGCAGTTAGCTCCAGGGTCTCTGGTTCGATTCCCGGCTTGGGTCACTGTCTGTGGAGTCTGCACGTTCTCTCCGTGTCTGCGTGGGTTTCCTCCGATGCTCCGGTTTCCTCCCACAGTCCAAAGATGTGCAGGTTAGGTGGGTTGGCCACGATAAATTGGCCTTCGTATCCAAAAGGGTTGGGCGGGGTTGCTGGGATGGGGTGGAGATGTGGGGTATTCTTTCCAAGGGCCAGTGCAGACTCGATAGGCCGAATGGCCTCCTTCTACACTGTAAATTCTGTGATTCTAGTAGATGTGTTAGAATATGATGAATATACTCAAAGCATTGGTTTACTTAACCAAACTTTAAGCACTATTTCTCTTGATATAAGATTTGTATTATATTCAGTTTACACAAAGCTAGTGTTTTGAAAAGGGTGCCATTTTATTTGAACTGTACAGATGTCCAATCATGTCCCTTTTTACTGAATATGGAACGATAAACCTCCTGGTAAATTCTGTACTGCTGCTTGGTAACAGAAAGCAAGCACGAGATCAGAATCTGAATTGTTTTCAGAATGTTAATGTTAGATGGCTGGGTCTTCCGATGTCTTGATGGTGACCAACTCGGAAGTTTGGTGTGCTTCTGTGTCACACTGTTGCCCATAATCATCTTACTCGTGCTTAACTCTACCTAAATGAATTTGTATGTTGCGTGCACCTATTCACGTGGACTGTTGTTTTTTATTCTTTGAGGCCTAGATACTAATCAGTTGTTATCTGCTTACAGGTACAGTGGGTGTTCAGCCACACAGTGCTTCAGAATATGGTGCACTGGGAGGATCTCCGCAGTCTGCTCCCACTGCTATGTGGTCTTGTAGACACTGCACCTTTATGAACCACCCGGGCACCGACCAATGTGAGATGTGCAACCTTCCTAGAACCTAGCCAGCAGCAAATGAAAGCCGGATTTGGCCATACCATTTGACCCTTTTTGTCCATTTGGGAAGACAAGGTGGCTGCCAGGGCACTCTGGATCTAGCAAGAAAATTCTACAAGTGAACTTGTCTTCTTGAGATCTGCCTGGACGTTATTAATTGAGATTAAATGAAAAAATTACTAAATACAACTTTTATTTTCAAGGACTTTTAATTTCTTCCACATTTTGATTGAATGGTTTTTGAGAAAATTCCACTACTTATGCAGAACAATTCCTTTGGGGGTTAATAATGAGACGCTTGTCTTGTTCATTTATAGTTATCAAATTTGGAGAGCAAAATCTAATCACCAGCTCGGGGACAACTGGTGAAGATTAACTTTCACCAAATGCAATGGAAGGGTTTCAAATGAAGTGAATTTAGCCAGTCACCCAGATTGTTCAACTGTGTGGTGTAAAACTGTGACCACCCACCAAAAACAGTTTCAAAAGCTGTTGCTGAATATGGCAGGTTTTGCTTTATGCTGTGTCAGATTTTATCAATGAGGATAAGTCGTAGCAGACTGAAGATTCAGCACTGTGTATATGTTATTGCAGTCCTTTTTGGCAGTGGCAAGATAGGTTAAACACGTGAAGATACTTCAAATGTGTTACTTTTGCTAATCCGCAACATTTCCCCAGCCTTGACATTTACACCTCTTGTTGATGACCTTACAAACTCTTACAGTTGAATGTTGGCCTTTATGACATTGAGGTGACCATAATGCTTGGAGCATACAATTAAATTTAGACCAACTTGAAATCCAATAATGTTTTCCCGTGAAAATATCAGAAAACCAGTGTTTAAAGAAACGCACCATTGTCTGATAGTATGTACAGTTAAATGTATTTCTGTGGAATAGAACATGCAAGGATGAGTCATTTAAATATGACCCATATTTGACTAGTACTATGCCCTTCAAAACTAGTTGTATTGCTTTAAAGTAATCTGTCCAGTTGCTTTTTGATGCACATCCATTTTTATAATGTGCCGGTGACCGGGACTGAAAGTGTTGGGTTGCAACTTCAAATACAAGAAAAACCTAAATATTGTTGTTACAACTAGAATGCACATCAGTAAATAATGGGACAAATGTATAATTGCAGACTTCAATTCAGCCATTTGACTTGTATTTTCATACACTTCCACTTGCCAAGGCATGCTTTATAAATTAAGCTTCAGTGTTGGCGCCTTTCTCTTAAGGGGTTTGTAACAAATTAGTTGTTTCATGGAGACTACAGCTTTTTAGCTGTGATATGAATTTGCACTTCATTTTTATTTATTTATTTTCAATTCTGTATTCTTAGCATGACATCAAAAAAAGCGTAATGCTGCTTTATTAGACTATATCCCAGCAGGATAAAAATTATTTTTCATAATCTGAACTAGTAATGTGGTAGATAAGATTCTCCCTAAACAACCTGATGCTATAGACCCCTGACTGCCCATCACTTCAATCCATTTGCCACATGACAGTGATTTGTGAGAACTTTGAGACAACCTTTTGGCAGGTAGACTCATGTATAGCAACTATCTCCAGACAAGTACAATTTGATGCCTTGTGGTGTGTATTCCCCACTGACAAAGTATAGAAAGGGATGATGTTCCACATCAGACTTCGGGCCACCTTGTGTAAGGTAAAATTCCAATCTTGTGTTAGGTTGTTTTGCATTTCAGGTTATAAAATATTTTGCCTTACAGTTCTAGAACCATCGCTTGCCACTTTTTGACCAGGGTGCCTATCAGTTGAGCGTATTGTGGCATTAGCATCAAAACCTTTCTCTCCTGCACTCCTTACTGACTGCTGAAAAAGGCTATTTAGAAGCCAAATATATGAATATCTTTATAAAGACAGAATGACACGGATTTCAGAAGTGTGAGTGTAAAATCAATTCACAAACTTTGTATTTGGTGGTCTGACAGTATCAGTGCTCAGCCAGATGTTTGTCCACATTATTGTTTGGACCAGTACTGATCTTGGAAATCAAACTAGTTAAGACCTCTTGGGGTGAGAGGGAAACTGAATATTTTTGGAAGGGATTTCACTCTTTCCATCCAGCATCTGTCGGTCGCGTAGAGAGAAAAATCATTGTAAGTTTCATGTACAAATTGGTAGAGCCGGCTCAATAAACACACAGGCATTAAAATAATATTTTAAATACATTGGCTACCTCCAGTTCCATTCTGGTGCTGATTGCAATTCGCTCGACCACTACTTTCAAAACCATTTGAGACCAGTTAAAGAGGTGGTGTAGTATTCAGTGTTTCCTTTAAAATGATTTGGTGCTGCAATGATATCAAAAATTAGTATGTGGAAAAAGTACAAGAAATGGAATGATAGGGCAGCACGGTGGCCTAGTGGTTAGCACAACCGCCTCACGGCGCTGAGGTCCCAGGTTCGATCCCGGCTCTGGGTCACTGTCCGTGTGGAGTTTGCACATTCTCCCCGTGTCTGCGTGGGTTTCGCCCCCACAACCCAAAAATGTGCAGAGTAGGTGGATTGGCCACACTAAATTGCCCCTTAATTGGAAAAAATAATTGGGTAATCTAAATTTATTTAAAAAAAATGGAATGATTAAATTTACCTGTGTTTTATAGAGTTCTTTATGGAAAAAATTGGAACAATAGTTGGAATCCGATACGGTGATATTTGATTGCTAATTTGCATACCTTGATCAGTAACATCCCAAAACTAAGTAATTTAACTTGCTTGCAGGTATAAAATATTGAATAGAACAACAAATTGAAACTTTAAAATAAGAACTTGAATACTTAAAAGTTGATGGCAGGAATATTGTTTCCTGTTTGTTTTTTGTACCTTTTCCATTGTACACAGGCTTTTAAGGGTAAGTTCAGTATTTCAGAGCTTCCATCTATTGAGAAGGTAATGTCCATCGTTTACAAGAGTAATAAATCAGACCTCATTCCATTATCTGTGTGTGGAGCTGAAGCTTTAATGCGTTGTCTTCAGCAAATGGAAAAAAGGAGCAGAACTTTAATGCTTAAAAGAGGTCAGCGCTTGATCTAACTAGTATCCGTTTATAATGTTAATGCACCGTGTTATTTTATTTGGAGGCTCTAATTTTGGAACCTATATCCTGGAAGTAGATCATAGAATTTACAGTGCAGAAGGAGGCCATTCGGCCCATCGAGTCTGCACCGGCTCTTGGAAAGAGCACCCTACCCAAGTTCAACACCACCACCCTATCCCAATAACCCAGTAACCCCACCCAACACTAAGGGCAATTTATCATGGCCAATCCACCTAACCTGCACATCTTTGGACTGTGGGAGGAAACCGGAGCACCCGGAGGAAACCCACGCACACACGGGGAGGATGTGCAGACTCCACACAGACAGTGACCCAAGCCGGAATTGAACCTGGGACCCTGGAGCTGTGAAGCGATTGTACTATCCACAATGCTACCGTGCTGCCCATTAAGTCGAAGTAGAAGTTTCGTTTGATACAAAAAGTGCCATTTGGCCAGTTAACTTCATCTTGGTAACCACACCCTCCCTTTGCAGTAACTATTTGATTTGAGTCTTATGTATGGCATTTGTACTCTCATTGTAGCACAACTTTAAGGGATCTCTGTGCATAATTAGAAAATTAAATATACATTGCTCATCTGTTGATGTAATTATAAGCCTTGCATTACATTCTTAAGTATGTCACCCAGAAATATGGTGCACTTTCCTGCAGTTAAGATAATTCATTTGCTTGACGATGTAGCAAAATTTACCATTTGCTCACCCATATTATTGGATGGTCTATTCCTATTCAAATTATCTTTTTCTTGAAAATTGAGCATTAAGCAAATGTACAATTTAAGCACATTTAATTAACAGTGCAGTGGACATCTTTGTACAATTTCAATCTCCATTATCCTCGTCTAAGTCTAGCAATTTTGGCTGAAAAGGAATAGACAATATCCCCTACAATTCATGTAACATGGTAAATGCATGGAATATTTTAACTCTGCAAAACATAACAGTATAGTTTTCCATTATATCTCACCATTAATTAATTAAAGTCCCTTTCTCAGAAGTTTTACCTTTTGGATTTGGCTCCATTCGTGGATCACCTGTTTCTATCCTCGTATGTGATCTTCTGCCTTCCCTCCCTACTCACGATCTTTAAACCCTCTGCAGATATTGACCCTTGCTGCCAGAGATGAGCACCATAATGTTGCCATCCTACTATCTCCAAATCCTGTGAGTATCATTGGAGATCAGCTAGTTTTCCAAGATCAACTTGACTTGATTGTTTAGGTGCTTGCACAAATCCCAGTCCTGCTGAGAAAGCAAGTTTGCTAGTCATGTCTTTGACCGAATTTCGCCCTGCAAAATCTCATCTGAGATATGGATCTCAAAAGTATACTTGTGGATGGTTAGTTTTGATTTGACTATCAGGGGCTGGTTTAGCTCACTCAGCTAAATCGCTGGCTTTTCAAGCAGGCCAGCAGCACGGTTCGATTCCTGTACCAGCCTCCCCGGACAGGCGCTGGAATGTGGCGACTCGGGGCTTTTCACAGTAACTTCATTGAAGCCTACTCGTGACAAGCGATTTTCATTTTCCATTTCAGTTAAACATTTTCTCTTTCCTCTCATCTCCTGAGCATTGAATAGTGTTTACTCTGTCCCATCCTCCCAAACCAAGGCAGTTGCACAGTGTCAAGAAACTTCAGTGGGTGAAGTCAGTATGGGAGATTGTCAAGAAACCAGAATGGATTTCTGCTATTAACCCTCTGAGCATGTTTAGGAGTGCAACAAATTGTGACTGCTTCAAGTAACAACTGTAGGGTTGGAGTGAAGAGTGTTATATTATGCAGTTAAAATATTGGATATGCGCAATAAAAAATAACTAGCGAAAGTGTCAAAACAACTTGATCTGAAACATAAAATCCTGTAAAGTTGGATACTGTTACTCTCTAATCAAATGTTGGGACTTTCTCACTTTGCCCCCAGGTATATTTAACACTGCCACCTGAAGTTGTGCTTCTGCAGTGGCTGAGTGTAAAATAAAGTAATTTTAAAAAATCAGTTTGAAGTTTCCCTTCGATGGTTTCTGTCTTTATTACACTACAGACTGCCAATTGGTTTTGGGGAGTGGGGGGGGGGACTTGCATTTATATAACATCTTTCACAATCTCAACAGCCCAAGTGGTTTACAGCCAGTAATGTTTGTTTGCAGAATAGTCACTTGTTACAGGAAAAGCGGCGACTAATTTCTGCACAGCAAGATCTCACAAACCAGCAATGGGATGATGATCAACTAATCTATTTCGGTGACATTAGTTGAGGTAATTATTGGTCAGGCCACTAGAGAGAAATGCTCTGCTCTAAAATATCATGAGATCTATAACATCCATTTGAATGAGCAGAAAGTTCTGGTCAGGGCCAAACATTTAGTTTCCAGTGATGCAAAAACTAATGTAATTAGTAAATGTCTTTTAATAGCTGTACCTTGCTCTCAATGTAGTTTTAATTCTTCCTTCTGATCCCTATGTTCTTCACTTTCCCAGTCTGAATCCAAATTTTTAAAAAACATTTTGAGTATCCAATTAAGGGCAATTTTGCGTGACCAATTCACCTACCCTGCGCATCTTTTTGGAGTTGTGGGGGTGAGACCCACGCAGATACGGGGAGAATGTGCAAACTCCACACGGACAGTGACCCGGGGCTGGGCTTGAACGCGGGACCTCATCGCCACGAGGCAGCAGTGCTAACCACTGTGCTGCCCGAATCTTAATTTCAAATAAATATATAAATAGCAATTACAAAATGTATAGTTAAATTAGAAATTTTTTACATAGAAACAAGATTGCTTGCACAGAAGGATGCCATTGAGCCCATTATGTGCCAGCTGAGAGAGCCTGCCTAACCCCACTTTCCAACTCTTGGGCCGTAGCCTTGTAGGTTATCGTGTGCCTCTCCTTGCCTGCACAGGCCCCTCGGTTATAATTGTGCTACACTATTACACTATTTAGAGATGGGAGCCCACATTGGAAATATTAGTCTACAGCTGGCTGAAAAATAGCTCCAAATGCCAGGTTTTTTTTATTCAATGAGATTTGCAGGATGTAAAGATGAATGATTCTGCAATTAATATGGGCAGGTTTCCTGCAGTCACCTTGTCCTTGGCCGCAGTAGTCAAATTGCACTGGGGTAATATATTAATTAAAATTTATTCATCAATGCCACAGTAAAGGTTAAAGATATACAATATCTAATGGGTCGGGGTGAACTTTTGAATCCCTGACTGATCCTATATCCAGCAACCTCATGGATTAATTTGGGCAGTTTTGGTTATTTGGCAGAGTTCTACAATAGGCTTATATTTCTGTGGAGAGGATTAAGAAGCTACTTGACATTCCAACATCTGTCATCTTCGCGATGTATTGGGTTGAACTTCATACTCAGTTGTCAAACTCAGAGGTGTTGGAAATGTGGTTGAAGAGGCTGTGATGATTGGCATGAGGTAGGGACAAAAGAAGCCATTTTTAAAAAATCTTTTCATTGGCAGAAGAAGCCATTTAATGAAATGGAAAATGGGCAGCTTTGGCAAAAGGATATTGAGTTTGAAATTCAATTTAAGACACCAAGAATATGCAGAATCTGATTTAGCCCAAATGTGAAACTGGGAGGGGATTTAAACTAAGCACTGCTGTTTGATTATAGTGTGAGGTGAATAAGATGGTTTTAGTTTTTCTGGTGTTTAGCAGAAATAGGTATTAACTCACCCACAATTTGTTAAGCCAACACAGCAGCAATCAGAACTGAGTGGTCGTGGAGAGATGAAACCGAATGCCCTCAGCACATTATGCATAACAGCCACCTGCTTTTTTCTAAACATTTTATTGGGGTATTTATGGTTTTATAACAATAAAATAGTGTACATGCAAATATAAACATAATGCAGGCCGTCTTCCTCCCTCACAGGTCCAACCTTTCTTACACCCTAAACTAAACTAAATCCCAATCCCAATCCCCCCCCCCCCCCCCCCGCCTTCTGCGGAGGTTAATTTTCCTCCAAGAAGTCAACGAACGGCTGCCACCTCTGGACAAACCAAAGCATTGACCCTCTCAGGGTGAACTTGATTTTCTCCAGACAGAGAAAGCTAGCCATGTCAGATAGCCAGGTCTCCGACTTTGGGGAGTTTGAGTCCCTCCAAGCTAATAATATATATTATATCATGGGTCTTACCCACCCATACAAAGCCAGAGATCACCTATTGACCCATTTAAAGAAGGTCCGTGGAATAAAGATGGGGAGACACTGAAACACAAACCGGAATCTTGGGAGGACCGTCGTTTTCACTGTCTGTACCCTCCCAGCCAGTGATAGCGGGAGCATGTCCCACCTTCGGAAACCTTCGTTCATTTGGTCGACCAGTTGGGTCAAATTTAACTTATGTAGCCGTTCCCATTCCCGTGCCACCTGGATGCCTAGGTACCGAAACCTTCCCCCTACCACTCTAAACATCAGCTCCCCCAATTGCCCCCTTGCCTAGATCGCAAACATCTCACTTTTCCCCATGTTCAATTTCTAACCCGAAAACCGGCCAAATTCCCCCATGCCTCAAGCACTGTATATATCCGTCTCTGGGCTACCAGGGAAGCAAAGGCCAGAACGTCTGCCTCTTCCGACACTCCAAAAATCGCCACATCTGGACTCGGTGCCACCCTTGTTTTTAACACCATGGACATGACATCCGCAAACCCCTGCCAGAATCCTCTAAGCTTCGGGCATGCCCAGAACATATGAATATGGTTCGCTGGTCCTCCCGCACACCTTGCGCACCTGTCTTCTACCCCAAAGAACCAGCTCAACGGGCAGCACGGTGGCGCAGTGGGCCAGCCCTGTTTCACGGCGCTGAGGTCCCAGGTTCGACCCCAGCTCTGGGTCACTGTCCGTGTGGAGTTTGCACATTCTCCCTGTGTTTACGTGGGTTTCGCCCCCACATCCGAAAAGATGCGCAGGGTAGGTTAATTGGTCGCTCTAAATTGCCCCTTAATTGGAAAAAATTAATTGGATACTCTTATAAAAAAAATGTAAAAAATTTTTTTTTAATAACCTGCTCAACCGGGCCACTGTCCTGTGAGCCCAGCGAACGACCTTAAACTGTATCAGCCTGAGCCTGCCCCATGTTGTGGACGCATTGAGTCTATCAATGCATCTGCCCAGAGACCATCCTCTATCTCTCCTCCTAACCCCTCCTCCCATTTGTGTTTCAGCTCCCCAGTCTGCGTTTCCTCTTACCCCATGAGTTCCTTGTAAATGTCTGAAACCCTTCCTTCTCTCACCAACATCCTGGAAACTACCCTGTCCTGTATCCTCCTTGGTGGTAAAAGCGGGAAGGTTGAGACCTGCCGACGCAGGAAATCACGCGCCTGCAGTTACCTCAACTCATTTCCACCTGCCAGTTCAGAATTCTCCTCCAAATCCCTCAGGCTGGGGAAGCTCCCCTCTATAAACAGATCTCCCATCCTCTCGATCCCTGCTCTTCACCGTCTCTGGAACTCTCTATCTAGCCTCCCTGGGGCAAACTGATGGTTATTGCAGATTGAAGACCAGACCGATGCTCCCACATGTCTGCTCCATTGTTTCCAGACTCTCAGGGCTGCCACCATCACGGGGCTGGTGGAGTACCGTGCCGGCAGAGACGCCGTTACCATGCCCCCAAACCTGTGCCCTTACATGGTGCCACCTCCACTCGCTCCCACATCAACCCCACCACCACCCACTTCCTAATCATGGCTGTATTTGCCGCCCAATAGTAATTACTAAAGTTCGGCAGTGCCAGCCCACCCTCCACCCGGCTGCGCTCCAGCATCCCCTTTTTTACTCGCGGGATCTTACCCACCCATACAAAGCCAGAGATCACCTTATTGACCCATTTAAAGAAGGTCCGTGGAATAAAGATGGGGAGACACTGAAACACAAACCGGAATCTTGGGAGGATTGTCGTTTTCACTGTCTGTACCCTCCCAGCCAGTGATAGCGGGAGCATGTCCCACCTTCGGAAATCTTCGTTCATTTGGTCGACTAGTCGGGTCAAATTTAACTTATGTAGTCGTTCCCATTCCTGTGCCACCTGGATGCCTAGGTACCAAAACCTTCCCCCCTACCACTCTAAACAGCAGCTCCCCCAATTGCCCCCTTGCCTAGATCGCAAACATCTCACTTTTCCCCATGTTCAATTTCTAACCCGAAAACCGGCCAAATTCCCCCATGCCTCAAGCACTGTATAGATGGCCCCAAGAATGGAACCTAGGAGCATGGCAGAAATAAGAAACTATTGCCTGAAACGTTCCTTTACTGAGATATTCCTTCATGACATAGAGTGTAAATCGAAATAATAAAATTAATTTGGCAATGATTGAGCTAATGGATGGACAGGTGCCATTCAGTGTCATTTTCTTTTGAAATATGAAAATAAATTTCTTCAGCGGAGTTCAATTGCATCATATAAATATTTTTGAAGTACCTCATATTGTAGTTATTACATAGGAATTGTGTGTACAGTTCAACAAATGGCAGTGAGATTTGAGTGGCCAACAAATTGATTTTGGGAGAATGTTATTCAGAACATCGAACTCTGTGTTCCAAGTGTTAGGGGATCTTTAAAGTCCAACTGAATTGGTGTTTGTATCAAGTTTCCTTCACTACAGCATCTAAGGCAATTTAACCCATTGCTCAGTATTGCATTGGAGTGTCAGTGTCAGATTATACTCCAATCCAGGATGGGTCTTAAATGCCGCACCTCTGTTTCAAGAAACAAAGCTGACCTGACTGGAATATGTAGATCATGCAATAACCAGATGGGCAGAGCTTTGTGACAATTAAGTTCAAGAATGTGTTTTTTCACCACATAAACAGGCACATTGCATTGCAGTCACGAGTACAACTATTATTCACTTATTTGTAAACTTGTGTGTTTTGTGAAACTTTTCTCAATGATCAACATCTTGATTTAATTTTGGGAGTTCTTGCTGCACTCCAGCTTTATTAGCCTTTACAGCCAAGCGTCAGATCACTGCCTGAATGAGCTGACCTGCCAAACAAATTTTGACTCTGTTTTATTGTTCATGGTATATATGGCATAGCAGCAGCACTTGTATATGTTGCATGCCTGGTCATGGAATTTGGAATATTTGAATTCTACAAAGAAAATATTTTTAGGATTAGTACCTTGTGTTCGTTATATTACCCATGATGTGGAGATGCCGATGTTGAACTGGGGTGAACACAGTAAGAAGTCTTACAACACCAGGTTAAAGTCCAACATGTTTGTTTCAAACACTAGCTTTTGGAGCACTGCTCCTTCCACTGCTCGCATTCTAAGCATTGTCTGGCATCTTTGAATTTGTCTATATATATTTCTGGAACATACCTCTTCATTCACCTGAGGAAGGAGCAGTGCTCCGAAAGCTAGTGTTTGAAACAAACATGTTGGACTTTAACCTGGTGTTGTAAGACTTCTTACTGTTGTTATATTATGTGATAGTAATATGTTGTTACTCTTTTGCTTACTTCCAGAATGGTCTGATAGTTATAGTTCATAAAACTATCAGTCTTCAAATTAAGCAAATAACATTTATTCAATAACGATTATAAATATCTAAGTTTGTTCACTCTTTTACAACTATAACTGATGATTAGGTAACTAAGAAGTATAAATAATGTTTAACTACACGTGCTAACTAAGCTATATCTCTAACACTATGCTCACTAGTCACTCCTGATACGAAGAGGCGGGAATCTCCTGAGTGCAGTTTATATGTAAGGTTAAGGGGGGGGGTTGTTGGGTTATGGGTATAGGGTGGATACGTGGGTTTGAGTAGGGTGATCATGGCTCGGCACAACATTGAGGGCCGAAGGGCCTGTTCTGTGCTGTACTGTTCTATGTTCTATATAGCCAGATCTGGTGCTGCCATCTCGTGGGTGGCTATCACTATATTACAGATGTTAACCCCTTACATACCAGCAGATGTATAGATCACTACAGTGTTGTTCTGGAAAATAGAGGCTGAGCTGCTTGTTTCTGCTAGCTGCCACCTGACCACATTTCCAGGTTAAAGACAGCAACAGGCTTGGCTTGCTGTCATGTATCTCTGGTTAAACTGTAGAGTTCATTGGGAAAGATGGGCTGAACAAGAGAGTTTACCCATTACGCTTTAAAATTCCTTACAGATAAAGAACAGAGAAATTACTTTTAAAAATGGGAACATTTTTACCCCTTCAACATGTTTTTAAAAATTAAATATCCTCTGACTAAACGCACTCATTGCCCATTACAGTGCCCAAGCTACAGATCGTCCCAGGTGTCTGTGTGCAACTGAGCTGATAGAATAGTATGGCTGACATTAGCATCTCTTGGTTTGGGCAAGATGAAATTAACTCGAGTCACTGCTCCTTGTTGCAATTCAGTGGCATTCTGCTGAAAAGTACCTTGGGTGGCTGGTCAGGTGAGAACACGATTGTATTGATCTATGTTGCTTGCATGGTGAAACAGCTTACTGAAAATCCACCTATAGGCTTGCATATTGCAAAGTAACCACTTGGCAAAGGTACCTAGAGGCAAACAATGGCTGTGGAACCACAACAGCAAGAGTCGCTGGTTTCAGTGGAAAAACATTGGATCAATCTTTCTGTTTTAGGTGAGGATGTCGAAAATATTTCATGTTTTATTACCTTGTACTAAAATCAAGTGGAGATCCTGAGGCGTGATGGTAGCGTCCCTGCCTTTGAGCCAGACGGTCTGGTTCAAGTCCCACTACAGGGAAGTTGCTTTCATGATGCTGCCTCACAGGTTGAGTATCAACTCATAAATCCTTCCAACATACATCAATGACGGATCAGTTGGCTGATGGAATGAGCATTGGCACCTCTACCATTGCTATCTGGAGCTCCAAGCTACAACATGCATGTAAAAGTGCATGTTAGAGTTGACACATTAACTTGGATTGTGGTGGTTGGCTTAAATGGCTGGTGTGGATCAGCAGAACGGGGTTCAAACCCTGTTCTGGTTGGGCTGGAATAGATTCAAAACCTGCCTCCTTGCCCTATGGTTGAAGCTGCGGCAGCTTTCGGACAGAAAACTGAAGAAGAACCCGTGTCAAATGAGCTGTAACTCTACACGGTGTAGACTATCTAGCCCCCAAGTTCTGAAGACCAACATGCCACAGCAATATTTGTTACGCATTTTCTGCATAATCCAGACTTGCGTTTTCTTTCAATCGAACTGTGAATTTGCAGACTGCTTTATAATTATTTCCTAAACTCATTTCGCCTGAGATCCTTATACTCCACATGAGAAGAAACTTTCATCCCAGTCTGGTCTGGCATTTTGTTTCTGAGCCGAGTGAATTGATCTCATCCTCTTTCCCTAGCCCCAGCCCAGCTCCTGCCAAGGAATTTGTTATTTGGAGCTGTTTCCCCCATCTGTGACATGAGATTTTGAGAGTCAATCTCTTTCCTAGTACTCCTAGTATCTTTTATGATGTGGAGATGCTGGTGTTGGACTGGGGTGAGCACAGTAAGAAGTCTTACAACAGGTGAGGAAGGAGCAGTGCTCCGAAAGCTAGTGTTTGAAACAAACATGTTGGACTTTAACCTGGTGTTGTATGACTTCTAACTAGTATCTTTTAAACACATGACCATAGAACAGTACAGCACAGAACAGGCCCTTCGGCCCTCAATGTTGTGCCGAGCCATGATCACCCTACTCAAACCCACGTATCCACCCTATACCCGTAACCCACCAACCCCCCCCCCTTAACCTTACTTTTATTAGGACACTACGGGCAACTTAGCATGGCCAATCCACCTAACCCGCACATCTTTGGACTGTGGGAGGAAACCAGAGCACCCGGAGGAAACCCACGCACACAGGGGGAGGACGTGCAGACTCCACACAGACAGTGACCCAGCCAGGAATCGAACCTGGGACCCTGGAGCTGTGAAGCATTTATGCTAACCACCATGCTACCCTGCTGCCACCAGAAAAGTGGAATATAACATTATTGGTCCCAGCTTGGACACAATGCTGACATTGCACTAGGTTTAGAAATGCATTTTTCATCCATTCTGTGGGACAGAATTGCAAGTGAAATCTGAAGGCACAATGATAAACTAGTTTGAATATTTACAGTCTGTTACCTCTGGCGCACAAAGCTGGATGGGGTAGATGCTATCAGCCATTTAGATCATAGAACATAGAACATTACAGCGCAGTACGGGCCCTTCGGCCCTCGATGTTGCGCCGACCCATGAAACCATCTGAAGCCTATCTGACCTACACTATTCCATTTTCATCCATATGTCTATCCAGTGACCACTTAAATGCCCTTAAATTTGGCAAGTCTACTACTGTTGCAGACAGGGCATTCCACGCCCCTGCTACTCTGAGTAAAGAAACTGCCTCTGACATCTGTCCTATATCTACCACCCCTCAATATAAAGCTGTGTCCCCTTGTGTTGGTCATCACCATCCGAGGAAAAAGACTCTCACTGTCCACCCTATCTAACCCTCTGACTATCTTATATGTCTCTATTAAGTTACCGCTCAGCCTTCTCCTCTCTAACGAAAACAACCTCAAGTCCCTGAGCCTTTCCTCGTAAGACCTTCCCTCCATACCAGGCAACATCCTAGTAAATCTCCTCTGAACCCTTTCCAAAGTTTCCACATCCTTCCTACAATGTGGTGACCAGATGTCCCAGATTCGATGCTTAGTCTGTTCTAAATCACTTGCTGAAGTAATAGTTGGGAGCTGCAATTAGCCTCCCAAGTACCTTAACTAGGTTTATTTTTTAATTCATGAGATGTGAATGTTGCTGGCAAGGTCAGTATTTATTGCTCAATCCTAATTTCCCTTGTGGAAATGGTGGTGAACAGCCTTCTCAACATGCTGTGGAACCATCTATAGGCTAGGTAAGGGCAGGACAGGGCAGCAGATATCTGGGTTTTTTTAAAATCTAGAATACCCAATTTTTTTTTTCTAATTTAAGGGACAATTTAACGTGACCAATCCACCTAACCTGAACATCTTTGGGTTGTGGGGGATGAAACCCACGCAGACATTGGTAGAATGTACAAACTCCACACGGACAGTGACCCAGGGCCGCGCTTACATGTGGGTATTTTAAACAATCATCTAGCATAGGGCAGGTGGTTGTGTAGTGGTATTGTCACTCGGCTGGTGATCCAGAGACCAGTGGAATGATCTGGGGGCCTGGGTTCAAATTCCACCAATTGAATTTAAAACAAATCTGGAATTTAAAGTCTAATGATGACCATTGTCATAAAAAAAATCCACTAAAGTGAATCCATGTAATCTGCTGTCCTACTGCCGTCCCGTTTGGACTGGCCCACATGTGACTTAACAAATAGAATAAAGACTTCCGGTTGCGGCTATGACCAGCTAAGTCGCACGTTTGGCTGCTCCTGCTACAAAGGTGTTTTCGGGCCGATTGGAGGGCCCCAACGGCGCTGTAAGGACAAATCCCGGTGGGGGAAGGCTCCCTGAAGAGAACCAGACCAACTTTATGGTCGGTACCCGGAGTGGGGTGGTAAAGAGAGCAACAGCAGCTCCCAAAAAAAAGCGGGGGAAGAAGACCAAAATGGCGGCCGGTGGCGCACCCGAGGAATGGAGGAAATGGGCGGAGGAGCAGCAGGCCGCTCTCCTGCGCTTCTTTACGGAGCTGAAAATGGAGCTCTTGGAGTCAATGAATGCGACGACCACCAGGCTGATGGGAGCCCAGGCGACCCAAGAGGCGTCGATTCGGGAGCTGCAACAGGAGATGACTGCGAGGGAGGAGGAGGCCACGGTCCTCGTGGGAAAGGTAGAGGTGCACGAGGCACTCCACCTGAAATGGCAGAGCCGTTTTGAGGAGCTGGATACCCGAATGAGGCGGAAGAACCTGAGGATCTTGGGCCTGGCAGAAGGCCTGGAGGGGTCAGACCTCCCGGGATATGTAGCAGAAATGCTGAGCTC
The DNA here is from genome assembly GCF_902713615.1 of Scyliorhinus canicula. Classification (NCBI taxonomy): domain Eukaryota; kingdom Metazoa; phylum Chordata; class Chondrichthyes; order Carcharhiniformes; family Scyliorhinidae; genus Scyliorhinus; species Scyliorhinus canicula. The sequence goes on from NC_052163.1 coordinate 24,607,915, forward strand.
CCTGATGGGGGCAGGGGCCGTCCCTTCGCCCCTGGAGCTGGAAGAGGCCTACAGGGTCATGGCTAGGAGGCCAAGAGCAAATGAGCCCCCGAGGGCGGTGCTGGTGCGGTTCCAGCGACTCAGCGACCGTGAAAGAGTGCTGGAGTGGGCCAAGAGGGAAAGGAGCAGCAAGTGGGAGAATTCGACGGTGAGGGTGTTGCACGTTTTACTATGGGCGTAAAACGCGTTTATTGGAGTGTATTAACACGCCTCCGAGTTCGACGTGTGCTTAACACTGCTAGGCTCTGTTCTATGTAATTATTTAGCTCTGGAGTCGCCAGTTGCCGTATAGGCAACGTCACAAGTATTCCAAGGTCAAGTTCAAAGTAATAAAGACGATACACCGATTAGTAAAGTTCAAACGATCAATATTTATTATACAGTTAATAATAAATACTCATGCACACACTAAGAGACTAAGCTACAACTAAACATAAGCAAACAGAATACTTATCTAACAGGAACAGGCAAGGTCAGAGAACGAGGCCTTCGTCCTGGTTTTGTCTGCAGCCTTCAGCAAGCGTTCTGGTACTTGGGAGTCTAGTGGGCTTGGATCGCGTAGCGAGCGTTGAACTTACGGTTTCGGCGGCTGGTGCTCAACGGCTGGAGTCAGGATGCCAGGTGTCAGTCGGAGCCGGAGCACGGGTTTAACAGACCGGACAACACGAGGTCCCTATCTTTTATAGGGGTTCCGTTGTCCTTCCCTCTTCTCGGGCGGGCTCTACCTATTGGATTAATTTCTTATCGATACTGGATTAATTCCCCAATGCGAGGGGGTCTCCGTGATGGAGGGGGCGTTTCTTATGTCCTTTTGTTTGGAGGTTTCTGGTGCCTCGATGTCTGGGTCTTGATTGGAATGTGTCCATTCAGAACCAAATGTATCTATTGTGTGGGTGTTCAAGTCTGATGGCCTCATTAGCATGCAAAGCGTTTTGCCATTTGCACCTAGCTAAGGTCTTTTCACCTGAGCCCAAACTGGTTTCTGCTGCTGCAGAATGCAAACTGCTCTTTGCAGACTGCTGTTCTGGCTGAACTGTCTGTTTCCCAGCAGCCTTCCATTTTAGTTTGGCTCAGTGTCCATTTTGCGTGGCCAGCATGGCTACATTCCCTCCTTGTGATCCTCACAATCATACTATTGTGAAGGATCACCTATGTACTTTGCCTCCTTGTGTTCTGACCTCTTGCCAGTTCCTGTTCTACTCTGTTCTAAACTATGGGAAGAAGAGAAAAAATTTTTTTAACTAACATCTCTACTTGGCCCTATGTCAAAAGGGACATGCATTACTACAATTGGGAACCTCTACCTATCACTATTAACCTTAACCTTAACTTAAACATTTAATCACTCTAAAATCTTAACCATTCACACCACAACATCACACTTCCCAACTCGGCAGTCGAGTATGGAACAATATAATACATGGCTGAATTTTTATTTACAGAGTGTTGTAATCAGTGAGGGGTTGAGGGGTTTGGTGGAATCCGAAGATGGGGGATTGCACTCTATAGATGGGTGAGGTGCTGGAACGAGAGGCTCTCCTCTTCCATTTCCTCAACCTGAGGGTCTGCACTAGGATGATGAGGATCGCGATCACCAACAGTGATTCGATTATGTAGGACATGGAGTACCACGTCATGAATTTAGTACACCAGGTCTGAACCTCGCTGATCAGAGCTGAGCACTCGGGGTTTGTTGTACTAACATTTACGGTGGGGGTTGTGGGGGAAACGTGTCTTGTTTCCACACATATACATATGACATTAAACAGTAATAAGTGGGCTTCCATCATCTTTGTTGTTCTTCTTCTTTTTCTTCCTTCTTCCTCCGGTATTGACAATCCTGGCTTCGACCCCTGTCTCGTCCTTTGAAACCTTTGGGATCAAGCACAGTATCTGTCAGTACACAGTTTAAGACCTTTACTTGTTAGTGCATCTGTCTTTCAAAACCCAATTGACCCTTTAAAATGACTGGCTAAGTCACACCCTGTGACTCCCCTCATTTTTTTTTTTCAAAAAGCGAATTTAAAGACCAGCATACACCTAACAATCCTTCCTTCTGCGAGCCGTCTCGCAGGCTTTGCTGATTTACCATCCGAATGTTCCCGGATGTAAATAGCATGTGGGATGGTGGCCGAAGGGCTACCTAACGTAAAATGAAAACAAATTTGGAAACAAACATCCGAATGAGTTGCGTATGGGCCGCTACGGGTACGAGTTGGATGGGATCCCCGGGTAGGGCGTGCTGTGCCATACCCGAGCTTGGCTGACCAAGGGTTGGTTCTCAGACGGGGCGGGTCCTCAGTGCCGTTTGTCCACTGCCTGAGTAACCTGGAAAGAAACGGGTACGAATGTGTTTACCATGACTTGCAGCCTCTATTTCGCCGAATAGAGGGGCACCTAAAAAAACCAAGGGAGCCAAGATGCTCCAACTGAGGACATGAGCTGGTCTTCAGATATTTTAGACGATACGGTGAGCTGCTCACCAGGCTGTCACAAGTGTTACAACTTTGGAAAAGATCTCCAATCAAACCGAAGTTCTCAAAAGTATCTGCGGACAAGCTAACGTGTATGTGAGGTGGTCACAATCTTTTCAGCTGAAAAGAAGATGTCCATCCTCCAGCTGAACAATGTACATTCCTGAAAACAAACAAACATAAAACGAAGACAAACATACGTGCAGGTTCCATCAGAAAGGACATCGTTTCCCTCAAACGATTCCTATCTTACATCATCTGGACACCTCACTTTGATTCTGCCTCTGTGAACAGGGTCACAAAGGGGTTGCCGTGTCGGGAGTCAGACACCGTGTCGTCCTGCTCTCCCGGATCCCACACCCTTGTGTGGATCAGGCATGTTATTTTGGAGTTGTGTGACCGGGGGTCACTTTCATCATTGCGGACAAGTCTGTAGGAATTGTCCCTGTGCCATTGTGTAGCGTCGAGTGTGTTGTCGGGGTAGTCGGGGTCGGGTGGTGGTTCTGGATATTTGAGGTAGGTGACTTCCATGGGGTCACTGGAGTCGGGGTCGTAGTTGGTGCAGTGTGGGCTGTATGGCTGTGTGGTGTCGCTGTCTTCAGAGTCAGTGTCAGTCCTGCTGTCTCTGCTGTGGCAGCTTGTGGGCGTGTCGGGGCGTGGTCTGTAGTGGTCTGTGGGCGGAGTCGTGGGCGAGTCCGTTGATGAACTGGTCTGTGAGGGGAATGGTGGAAAGGTGTCTCTGGTGGGCGGGGTGAAGTGTTCTGCTGCATCCAGCAGGACATGGTGAGCATGGTTGGCCTGTGTTCCATATGCCTTTAACTGGTTTATATGGAACCACGCGGTCTTCCCATTAGGATATTTGATCCTGTAAACGGAGGGGCTAATTTTGTCCGAAATTGAGTAGGGACCGGAATATTTTGGAGCCAAAAAACTGCTGGGGTTATAAACAGATAACATTACCTGTTGCCCAACATGGAATTCTGTGGTGTGGACGGTCTTATTGAAACAGGCAGTACGTTGCTGTCGGCGTTTCCCTAGCTGGACTGCGGCTGCGAGCTGTGCAGACCTCACAGTCTCAACTAGTTCTTTAACTGCCTTTTCATGTGTGAGGGCCGTCACTTCGGGGCTTGTCATGTCCAGTCCTAAAAGGAATTCTGTACCTTTCATAGGGCGTCCGGTCATGAGTGTGTGTGGTGTGTATCCTGTCGATGTGGAGACAGTGTTCCTTATGAACATAAGTGCAAAGGGGAGCACTGAATCCCATGTGGAATTGTTCTCTTGAACCATTTTCCTAAGGGTAGTTTTTAGGGTCCGATTCATGCGCTCCACAATCCCGCTGGACTGTGGATGATACGCAATGTGGAAGTTCTGTTTGATTCCGAATATTGTCAGGACGTTCCTCATGACCCGTCCTGTAAAGTGAGATCCCTGGTCCGAATCGATACTTCGGGGTAAACCCCATCTCGTGAAGATGTGGTGGGTCAGGATCTTTGCAGCTGTCTTTGCTGTATTTGTTCGTGAGGGAAATGCCTCTACCCACTTGGTAAAGGTATCTATCACCACCAGAACGTATTTATAGCCATTCCTGCAAGGGGGCAATGGACCTATAAAGTCGATCTGGAGGTTTGTCCAAGGGCCGTTAACTGGGCGAGTATGCCGAAGTTGTGCTTTCTTAGAATACCGCTCCGGGTTATTCTGAGCACAAATCAGGCAATTCTCTATGTAGTGCGTAACATCATTCCTGAGATCAGGCCACCAACAGAGTTGCCTGAGGTGCCTCGTTGTTGCATCAATTCCCTGATGCCCGTGTCCGTCATGGAACAAGGCAATCATCTGATTCCTGTCCTGCTTCGGGACCACATAAAGTTGGTCCTTAATGATCACACCCTCATGTGTGGTCAGTGTGTGTTTAAAGTGCTCGTAAGCAGGCACAAAGTTTCCCTTGAAAACCTCCCTGAGGTCTCCGTCCTGTTTCTGTGCTGCCACGAGATCTTTAATATCAGTCTGTGAGACTTGGACTGCGCTCACAGGGGCGCTAGCTGGTGCGCTAGCTGGGGGGGTCCATAAGTGTCCTCTCCTGGAACCTGCCTTAGCCAACGCGTCGGCTTTTACATTCCCAGGGGGTGATGACCTATGGTGGCTTCTTACTTTTATTATGCCGAAGGTCCTGTCCTTCGCTTTCTCTAGGATATGCTGGAGTAAGGGGGCTGATGGAAGGGGTTTTCCGTCTGCGGAGACAAAACCTCGTGTCCTCCACAGGGGCAGAAAATCTGTCAGGCTATTGCAGACATATAAGCTGTCTGAATATATGTCTGCTGGGCTGGGGAAAGAATCGGGGTGGTCCACTATGTACGCTATGGCTGCTAGCTCTGCTGCCTGCGCGCCTAAGTGACCTGGTAACTTAAGAGCGATTTCTTCGAGAGCGCGCCCCTGCGCGTCCTCTACATAGATGCCGCATCCTGTAATACGCTCACCATTTAAAACTGTGGAGGAACCGTCTACATAAATCCTCAAGGGTCCACACGTGTCTGTGGGCTGGGGGCTTTGTTTCGGGTTCCCTATCTTCCTGGGGGGTGTTTTGGCTAAAAAGGGTCCTGTGTTATGCAGGGGAGCTACAATTTCACAGTCATGGGGCTGTCCGGGGTATTGGAGGTTGTCTGCTAAATATGTGTGTGTGCGTGTCCGTTTCACTGTAATGTCCCGTCCTTGTAAAAGTAGGGTCCACCTAGCTGCCCTAATCTGGCTAACTGAACCGTCCTTCAGTCGACCGTCTAGTAGTAGCTGTGTGGGTGTATGTTCGGTTAGAATGGTGATGGGGTTGAGTCCGGTGATGTATGAGAAATACTGCACTGCCCAGAAGACAGCAAGGAGGTGCCTCTCACAGGCTGAAAATCCTTGCTCTACCGGGTCTAACAGTCGGGAGGCATAAGCCACTGGTCCTAGCTGCTCGTGCCGTTCCTGAAGCAACACGGCCGAGAGGGTCAGATCGGTGCTCGCTACCTCTATTGCGTACGGTGAAAGTTGGTCGGGGACTAGCAGCGCGGGTGCTGCACTAAGGGCTCGTTTTAACTCTTCCACAGCGCCTGTATGCTGCGGAAGCCATTCCCAGGGGGCTCCTTTCTTAAGGAGGTCTGAAAGTGGGGCGGCTTTTGTCGCGAATCCGTCTATGTGGTTCCGACAATAGCCAACCAGTCCTAAAAACGACCGGAGGGCTGATACATTCTGGGGAAGGGGCAATTTGACGATCGAATCAATTCTTTTGAATTCGATCTCGCGTTTGCCGTGCGTGATGACTGATCCCAAATACATCACTTTACTTTCCAATATTTGGGCCTTTTTCGGGTTAACTTTACAGCCAATTTCAGTTAAGAGTTCCAGGAGTTCGGCCAGAAGCGAAATGTGCTCTGCCTTTGTGTCTGTCTGCAGTAGTAGGTCGTCTACATACTGTACCAGACATTCGGGTCGGGAAAATTTTTCTAATCCACTTGCCAGCTGTCGGTGGAAAATGGAGGGTGAATTGTGGAATCCTTGTGGGAGGCATGTCCACGTGTACTGCTGTGTTTTAAAAGTGAATGCGAATTTGTATTGGCACGCTTTTGCCAATGGTATTGACCAGAATCCATTACTGATGTCCAATACCGTGAAGTACTTGGCGTTGAGACCCTGCTTGAGCATGGTCTCGGGACTAGTAGCTACCGTTGGGGCTACTGCGGGGGTTACTTTGTTGAGTTCCCGATAATCGATGGTCAGACGCCATGATCCATCGGGCTTCCTCACTGGCCAAATAGGGGCATTGTTGGTGGAGGCTACCGTTCTCAGTACACCTTGTTCCAACAAGCTGCCTATAACTTTTTCTATTTCCACCTCTGCTTCGAGGGGAAATCTATACTGCTTTTGCGGTCGGGGGTCCTGTCCGGTAACATGAACTTGTCCAGTCATTCTGCCACAGTCATGACGGTGACTTGCAAATGCTGTCCTGTGTTTGTTCAGTAGGGCCTTAATTTGTCTGTCGGTGTGGAGTGTAGTCAGGTCGAATGAGTACTCTCCCACTGCGCTAATCCGATTAGCGTAGTCTCCTACTGTGAGGGTGGCTGGGGCTCTGTCTGATCTAGCCATTCGCCAGACACACTGGTTCACTGGGTCGAACGACAAGCTGTGAGCGTTCATAAAATCTATCCCCAGGATGTGCTCTGCTGTCCGGGGAAGATTTACTAAAACTACGGGGTGTCTTGTGGAAATGTTCCCTAGCTGGATCGCTACGGGTGCTGTGATATGTCCCTGCTGTGAGTGTCCGGTGAACCCGCTAAGTGTGATGGTGGAGGTGGTCGGCCACGTGTCTGAGTGTGCCGTGGTTGTGGAGTTAATGGTGGTGCGGGATCCTCCTGTGTCCCACAGTAACTCTATGGGCTTCCCTTTGACTTTCGCCGTGACTACGGGCCTCCCTGATGAGTCCCATAGTGTGTCACAGACCCAAGTGGGGGAGCCCGAACACCGTCAGTTCGTCTCGTCCACATTGGTGGGTCCTGACTGTACTGCTACATTGTGGATGGGTTTTGCCTTACTGCGGTTCAGAGTGCCTGTCTGCTGGCCTCTCTGAGATCGCTGGGGTGCTTGGCATTCTTTTGCCCAATGCCCTAACTGTCCACAGTTATAGCATTCCTGTCCTTTCTGTTGAGGGCTGCTCTTGCCTTCATTTACCCATGCGGGCTTCTGGTGCTCTCTGACTGCTTGGATATCTGCAGCAGCCTGAGCCTCTTCTGGGGATCTAACTTTTCCTTTTGCCTGAAGCGATTGCTCCCAAGCGCGGGACAATCTTTTCAGGACCCATTTTTCGTTATGGGCCTCTTCTGAGGGGTCGTAATTATTGCAAGCGCTCTGTCCTGCTTCTGTTGCGTGTGAGATAATTGTGCGCGTCCACTTAACCATATTTTCGCGGGTTAAATGCGCTCTATCTAGCTGTCCGAAAACTGCGCTGAAATGAATCCACAGCCTTCCTGCGAATGCTGTGGGGTGTTCGGATCTCTTCTGCCTGCACTTATTCAATCCTTCTACGGGGTCACCTCTATTGTACCCGATGGCATCTAAAATGGCAGTGTGCATCTCCTCTAGGCTGCCTCCTGCCACGTTCTGTGGGTCGGGGAGGGCTGCCACTACACTCTGGTCTAAGCTCAACACGGTGAGCTTAACCTGCTCTCTCTCATCCAGGCCGTACATGGTAGCCTGCTGTTTTACTTTAGCGAAGAACTGGTGGGGGTCTGCGGTGGGGAGGAACGGAGTGATCTTTTCACAAGCGTCCCTTAGCTGGGTTACTGTTAAAGGGGTGGTGTAAGTTATGTCTGGGGCGCCTTCTGATTCGGCTTTCCTCTGTGTGGTTACGGGATTCATGGGTGCGGTTATGATCTGAGCTGTGGGGGGTTGGGGTGCCTGTCGTTTCTGCTGAGCTGCTGGCGCACATGTTCCCTGAACATAACGCTGCGCTGTCTCGCTTAATTCCTGCCAATCTGGGGCATTTTCCCCATCTAACTGAGCTCCAAAGGTGCTTTGGAAGCCATTCTGCACCGAAAGCAGAGATTGCAGTTCCGCAATCTGTTTCCTGCATTTCGCGTGGTCAACTGTGCTTTGTCTGTGTTCGGTCGTTGCAGCGTGGAGTGCTCTCAAAGCTGCTTTGAGATCGGAACATTGCCTCTGCAATGCCTCCACCTGCTTTTCCGATTCCTGTCTTATCAGAACGGCACGTTGCACGTCCTGATAGGCTTTCTCATACTGGGTCTGGGAACTGCTCAGATGAGCTAGACAAGACTGGTGAGCCCTCTTGGCATCATCCACCTCTCTACCCTTCTCTGCCAACTTCCCTTTTAATTCCAGGTTTTCTTTCTCGATGTCCCTGACATCGACCTTACTCATTCGGTTCCTTTCCTCTAAATCTGTCCGGAGCGTCCTGATGACCTCCTCTGCGCCTCGCAACTGTGCCAAGCAGGACACAATCGCCATCGGCTTGCGTGCTTTACCTAAACTCTTTTTGTGTATTTGAGAGAGGTTCTCCCACCAAGTATGACCTATACTTCCGGGACCTGTCTCCTCATTTGCACAAAACTCTTTCCAAAGGGGCCATCCCTTTCCCTGCAGATATTTGCGGAGTTCCAGCTCCCACGTGGGACACTGGCCTACTCTGCTACTGCTGCTGGTCGCTGCGACCACAAACTTTGCTGGATCCATCAGACGTTCCATTGCCTGCATGGCCATTTTCTCTGACTCTCTTTTTATAATTTGGAACAGGGGGTTGCTGGGGTGGTGTTTCGAAAAAAGGGTACGGCTTACGCTATTTTCCGTTAACAAAACTACCGAAAGTTTGTCGCAACAAAAAGCTTTCAGTTTTACCTTACAGCCCTGTTAGTACGCATGCACTAAACACACTTCCGAATTTCGCTTATTATTTTGAACACCTTGAATACTTGTGATCTCTTTCTTTCTCTGCAATTTGGAGTTCTAATTCAAATTTCAGGGTCCTGGACACTGTGGTGTTTCCACTTACAACAGGGTCCCGGCGGATGTCGCCACTAAATGTTGCACGTTTTACTATGGGCGTAAAACGCGTTTATTGGAGTGTATTAACACGCCTCCGAGTTCGACGTGTGCTTAACACTGCTAGGCTCTGTTCTATGTAATTATTTAGCTCTGGAGTCGCCAGTTGCCGTATAGGCAACGTCACAAGTATTCCAAGGTCAAGTTCAAAGTAATAAAGACGATACACCGATTAGTAAAGTTCAAACGATCAATATTTATTATACAGTTAATAATAAATACTCATGCACACACTAAGAGACTAAGCTACAACTAAACATAAGCAAACAGAATACTTATCTAACAGGAACAGGCAAGGTCAGAGAACGAGGCCTTCGTCCTGGTTTTGTCTGCAGCCTTCAGCAAGCGTTCTGGTACTTGGGAGTCTAGTGGGCTTGGATCGCGTAGCGAGCGTTGAACTTACGGTTTCGGCGGCTGGTGCTCAACGGCTGGAGTCAGGATGCCAGGTGTCAGTCGGAGCCGGAGCACGGGTTTAACAGACCGGACAACACGAGGTCCCTATCTTTTATAGGGGTTCCGTTGTCCTTCCCTCTTCTCGGGCGGGCTCTACCTATTGGATTAATTTCTTATCGATACTGGATTAATTCCCCAATGCGAGGGGGTCTCCGTGATGGAGGGGGCGTTTCTTATGTCCTTTTGTTTGGAGGTTTCTGGTGCCTCGATGTCTGGGTCTTGATTGGAATGTGTCCATTCAGAACCAAATGTATCTATTGTGTGGGTGTTCAAGTCTGATGGCCTCATTAGCATGCAAAGCGTTTTGCCATTTGCACCTAGCTAAGGTCTTTTCACCTGAGCCCAAACTGGTTTCTGCTGCTGCAGAATGCAAACTGCTCTTTGCAGACTGCTGTTCTGGCTGAACTGTCTGTTTCCCAGCAGCCTTCCATTTTAGTTTGGCTCAGTGTCCATTTTGCGTGGCCAGCATGGCTACAAGGGTCTACCAGGACTGGAGTACGGAGGTGGCAAAGCGGCGGGCCCGGTACAACCGGACGAAGGCGGTGCTACATGCAAAACGGATCAGGTTCGGAATGCTGCAGCCAGCGCGCTTGTGGGTCACCTACAGGAACCAACACCACTATTTTGAGTCCCCAGAGGAGGCGTGGGCCTTTGTACAGGAAGAGAAACTGGACTCGAATTAGACCCAGGGGATACTTGGCGGCCTTGGCCGCTCGGGTACTTTCAGCTGAATTCTTTGTTTGGATTTTGAACTCTTGCTGTGGTTTTTCTTCTGATGTTTTTTCCCCCTTTGCCAACTTCCCTTAGTTATTGTTATTGTGGTTATTCATGGTTATTTATGGTTATTTATGCTGTTTGGTAGAGGGCGACTGTTAAGTACATTGTTATTTGTTATTTATCTGTTATTTATAATGTTAAGTTGGGGAGGCGGGACGGGGGGGGAGAGCAGATCGGGGATATGGGCTCCTAGGGGGGGTTCTTTACAGGCATGGACGGGGACGGGGGTGGAACTGAAGATGGCGGGGTGGGGTGTGGCAGGGCGAAAGCGCGGGCTTTCCTCTGTTTTCCCGCGCGCGGGGCAGAGGAGGGGGGAGGGGAGGAGTGCGGGGCGTGGCTAGCAATGGCGACCTTTCCCGCGCTGGAGCGGGGCCAGGGAGGAGTGGCAAGGGGGGGGAGGCCCCCCCCCCCGAGCCGGGGGGAGTCGGAGTGTGGCAGGAGCAGCCGGGTCAGCGTGAACCAGCTGACTTACGGGAGTACAATGGAGGGTACATCGCGGCTAGGAGGGGTCCTAGCCTGGGGGGGGAGGGGGGTTAGGGAGGGACACCGGGTTGCTGCTGAAAAGACCAGAAACGAGAAGTGGAGGACTGGAGAGGTGGGGGGAGGGGGACATCGCCATGGGGAGCGGGTCAGAAGGGGAGGGTCGACCCGGGGCGAGCAGGGAACAGGACATGGCTAATCGGCAGGGGAGGGGGGCGGGTCGTCCCGCGACCCGGCTGATCACTTGGAACGTGAGGGGGTTGAATGGGCCGGTCAAGAGATCAAGGGTATTCTCACACCTTAAGGGACTGAAGGCTGATGTAGCAATGTTACAGGAGACCCATTTGAAGGTAGTGGACCAGGTTCGCCTGAGAAGGGGGTGGGTGGGACAGGTGTTCCACTCTGGATTGGACGCAAAGAACCGGGGGGTGGCGATTCTGGTGAGAAAGAGGGTGTCGTTCGTGGCGGAGGAGGTGGTGGCGGATAAGGAGGGTAGGTATGTGATGGTGAAGGGTAAGCTGCAGGGGGAGAAAGTGGTGATGGTCAACGTATATGCCCCGAACTGGGATGACGCGGGTTTTATGAGGCGCCTATTGGGCCTCATTCCGGGACTGGAGGCAGGGGGCTTGATCATGGGGGGGGACTTTAACACAGTGCTGGACCCCGGGCTAGACAGATCGAGCTCAAGGACCAATAGGAGGCCGGCAGCGGCAGAAGTGCTGAGGGGGTACATGGAGCAGATGGGAGGAGTAGACCCATGGAGGTTTGGTAGGCCGAGGGCGAGGGAGTATTCCTTTTTCTCCCACGTCCATAGAGTGTACTCCAGAATCGATTTCTTCGTGTTGAGCAGGGGGCTGATCCCGAGGGTACGGGAAGCTGAGTACTCGGCCATTGCGATCTCTGATCATGCACCGCATTGGGTGGATGTGGAAATGGGGGAGGCGCGGGACCAGCGCCCGCTGTGGCGGCTGGATGTGGGGCTGTTAGCGGACGACGAGGTGTGTAAAAGGGTCCGGAAGAGCATTGAGAGCTATCTGGACTTGAATGACACGGGTGAGGTGCAGGTGGGGATGGTCTGGGAGGCCCTGAAGGCAGTGATCAGGGGAGAGCTGATCTCCATAAGGGCGCACAGAGAAAGAAAGGAGAGGCAGGAGAGGGAGAGGCTGGTGGGGGAGCTATTGGAAGTGGATAGGAGATATGCGGAGGCACCAGAGGAGGGGCTGCTGGGAGAACGGCGCAGCCTGCAGGTCAAGTTCGACCTGCTGACCACCAGGAAGGCAGAGACGCAGTGGAGAAGGGCACAGGGCGCGGTTTATGAGTATGGGGAAAAGGCGAGCAGGATGCTGGCACACCAGCTTCGCAAACGAGATGCGGCTAGGGAGATTGGGGGAGTGAAGGAGAGGGGCGGGAAGGTAGTGCAGAAGGGGCAAGAAGTGAACGGGGTCTTCAGGGATTTTTACAAGGAGTTGTATCGGTCTGAGCCGCCGACGAGGAGAGGGGGAATGGAGGACTTCCTAAACAAATTGAGGTTCCCAAGGGTCCAGGAGGGGCTGGTAGAAGGGCTGGGGGCGCCAATAGGGCTAGAGGAGCTAGTCAAGGGAATAGGTCAGATGCAGGCGGGGAAGGCGCCGGGGCCAGATGGGTTCCCGGTGGAATTCTATAAGAAAAATGTGGACTTGGTGGGACCGGTACTGGTACGAGCCTTTAATGAGGCGCGAGAGGGGGGGGTTCTGCCCCCGACAATGTCGCAGGCTCTGATCTCCCTGATATTGAAGCGGGATAAAGACCCCGTGCAGTGCGGGTCCTACAGGCCTATCTCGCTTCTGAACGTGGATGCCAAGTTGCTGGCAAAGATCCTGGCAGCTAGAATAGAGGATTGTGTGCCAGGGGTAATCCATGAGGACCAGACGGGGTTCGTGAAGGGGCGGCAGCTCAACACGAACGTGCGGAGATTGCTGAATGTAATTATGATGCCGGCAGTGGAGGGGGAGGCTGAGATAGTGGTAGCGCTGGACGCGGAGAAGGCATTCGATAGGGTGGAGTGGGAGTACCTGTGGGAGACGTTGGAACGGTTTGGGTTTGGGGAAGGCTTTATTAAGTGGGTGAAGCTGCTCTACTCGGCCCCGACGGCGAGTGTAGTGACAAACGGGAGGAGGTCGGAGTATTTCGGGCTCCACCGAGGGACCAGGCAGGGATGTCCCCTATCCCCCCTACTTTTCGCACTGGCGATTGAACCGTTGGCGATGGCACTGAGGGGTTCAGGGGGGTGGAGAGGACTGACTAGGGGAGGGGAGGAACATCGAGTATCGCTGTATGCGGATGATCTACTGCTGTACGTGGCAGACCCAGAAGGGGGAATGCCGGAGATAATGGAACTATTAGCAGAGTTTGGGGACTTTTCGGGGTACAAACTAAATTTGGGCAAAAGCGAGGTTTTTGTGATACACCCGGGGGACCAGGGAGAGGGTATTGGGAGACTCCCCTTCAAGCGAGCAGGAAAGAGCTTTAGGTACTTAGGGGTGCAGGTGGCAAGGAACTGGGGGACCCTCCACAAGTTGAACTTTTCCAGGCTGGTGGAACAGATGGAGGAGGAATTTAAGAGGTGGGACATGGTACCGTTGTCGCTGGCGGGGAGGGTGCAGTCAATCAAAATGACGGTCCTCCCAAGGTTCTTGTTTTTATTTCAGTGCTTGCCCATCTTCCTCCCTAGGGCCTTCTTCAAAAAGGTGACGAGTAGCATCATGAGCTACGTGTGGGCGCATGGCACCCCAAGGGTGAGGAGGGTCTTTTTGGAGCGGAGTAGGGACAGTGGAGGGCTGGCACTACCCAATCTTTCGGGGTACTACTGGGCGGCAAATGTGTCAATGGTGCGCAAGTGGATGATGGAAGGGGAGGGGGCAGCTTGGAAACGAATGGAGAGGGCGTCCTGTGGCAACACAAGCCTGGGGGCCCTAGTAACGGCACCATGGCCGCTCCCCCCCACGAGGTACACCACGAGCCCGGTGGTGGCGGCCACCCTCAAGATATGGGGGCAGTAGAGGCGACATAGGGGGGAAATGGGAGGTCTGTTGGCGGCGCCAATAAGAGGGAACCATAGATTCATCCCGGGGAACATCGACGGGGGATTTCAGAGCTGGTACAGGGTGGGCATACGGCAGCTGAAGGACCTGTTTATAGAGGGGAGGTTTGCGAGCCTGGGAGGGCTGGAGGAGAAGTTTGAGCTCCCCCCGGGAAACATGTTCAGATATTTACAAGTGAAGGCATTTGCTAGACGGCAGGTGGAGGGGTTCCCCCTGCTCCCCAGTAAGGGGGCGAGTGATAGGGTGCTCTCGGGGGTCTGGGTCGGAGGGGGGAAGATATCAGACATCTACAAGATAATGCAGGAGGCGGAAGAAGCATCAGGGGAGGAGCTGAAAGCCAAGTGGGAAGGGGAGCTGGGAGAGCAGATAGAAGACGGGACGTGGGCGGATGCACTGGAGAAGGTCAATTCTTCCTCCTCGTGTGCGAGGCTGAGCCTCATTCAATTTAAGGTGCTGCATAGAGCTCACATGACGGGGACAAGGATGAGCCGGTTCTTTGGGGGTGAGGACAGGTGTGTCAGATGTCTGGGAAGCCCAGCGAACCATGTGCATATGTTCTGGGCATGTCCGGTGCTGGAAGGGTTCTGGAAGGGGGTGGCAAGGACGGTGTCGAAGGTGGTGGGGTCCAGGGTCAAACCAGGATGGGGGCTTGCGATCTTTGGGGTCGGGGTAGAACCGGGGGTACAGGAGGCTAGGGAGGCCGGAATACTGGCCTTTGCATCCCTAGTGGCTCGACGAAGGATATTAATTCAATGGAAGGACGCGAGGCCTCCAAGCGTTGAAACTTGGATTAACGATATGGCTAGCTATATTCAGCTAGAAAGGATCAAATTTGCCCTGAGAGGGTCGGTACAGGGATTCTCCAGGCGGTGGCAACCTTTCCTTGACTTTTTAGATCAGAGATAGACGTTCGGGGTCGTGGCAGCAGCAACCCGGGGGGGGGGGGGGGAGGGAGGGGAGGGAGGGAGGGAGGGGAGGGAGGGGGGGGGAGGGGGGGGCAGCAAGGGTCGTGGGGGGACTTGCACGACTGTAACGCGGGCAAGTCTGCTCGCTGCTCATGTCTGAAACTGTAGGCTGCCTTGTTTGTTAAGGTTGCCTGGGGGGGGGGGGGGGGGGGGGAGGACTGGTGCGCGCGAGAGGGCGGGCGAGGGAGGGACATTTGCCTAGAGGGATTGTGTTGTAAATAATTTAAAAATTAGTAGGGGTAAATGTTTGTATGGAAAAACTCTTTCAATAAAAATTATTTTAAAAAAAACAAATAGAATAAATAAAAGTTCAAGTGATGCTCCAGTGGGATTTGAACTCTTGTCTTCTGGTCTATAATCTATAACGATACCCATCCAGATCACAATCCGATGAACTGGCTGGTAAACACAAACGTGAGGTTTGGCTGTGGGGCCTTCATAGTTAAAATAATCTACCTGCACTCAGTATCTAAGGTTACACATGAAAAATGATCATTTGGGTGATGCGCCAAAGAATTGACAATGTCTATGGAAATGTACCAGAGTATCAGTTGAGACTGTTACAAAAAAATAAATATAATATAATAATCGCTTATTGTCACAAGTAGACTTCAATGAAGTTACTATGAAAAGCCCCTATAGATAGAATCATAGAATTTATAGTGCAGAAGGAGGCCATTCGGCCCATTGAGTCTGCACCAGCCCTTGGAAAGAGCACCCTATCCCCTCAATCCTTTAACCCCACCCTACCTTTTTGGATACTAAGGGTAATTTAGCATAGCCAATCCACCTAACCCGCACATCTTTGGACAGTGGGAGGAAAACCAGAGCACCCGGAGGAACCCCACGCAGACATGGGGAAAACGTGCAGATTCCAGACGGACAGAGACCCAAGCCGGGAATTGAACTTGGGACCTGGAGCTGTGAAGCATTGTGCTAACCACTGTGCTACCATGCCGCCCTATATGACTATAGGAGTCCCTTGTGGTCATCCCCCTCTCAAACAGATGTACTGTGTTGGATACTGTTGGGAAGGATGGTCTCTCAGGGGAAAGCAGCAGCAGCCAAGTTCATGGCACCATGGGTGGCTCTGCTGCTCAAGAGGGGCATGAGGAAATCTAGTGACAAAGCTGTAGTTATAGGGGATTCAATAGTTAGGGGCACAGACAGATGCTCCTGTGGCCACAAACATGAATCAAGGATGGTATGTTGCCGCCCTGGTGCCAAGTCCGCAATGTCAGGGAGCGGCTGAAGGGAATTCTGGGGAGGGAAGGTGAGCAGCCAGTGATTGTGGTACACATTGGTACCAATGACATAGATAAACCAAAGGATGAGGACCTGCAAGCTGAATACAGGAAGTTAGGAGATAAACAAAAATGCAGGACCGCAAATGTAGTAATCTCCGGATTACTCCCAGTTCCATGCACTAGCCCTTGCAGGAATAAGAAGACAGACCAAATGAACACATGGTTGGAGAGATGGTGTAGCCAGGAGGGATTCAGTCTCTTGAGGCACTGGGGCAGGTTCTGGGGAAGGTGGGACCTGTACAAACCGGACGGGTTGCAGCCATGCAGAGCTGGGACCAGTATACTTGTGCTAGTTCTGTTGGGGAGTATTTAAACTAGTGTGGTAAGGGGGTGGGATTCCAGGAGTAGGATCGAATAGGTCAGATTCAGATCAGGAAAATGGAGGTAGAACATTAATCAGTGATGTAGTAATAACAGGCTTGAAATTACAGGAGAAGTAAACTTTAAGAAGTGTCCAGCAAGGGAAAATGACAAGAGTTAAATTGTTTATACTTCAATGCAAGGAGTATTACAAACAAGGTTAAGGGCACAGGTAGACACATGGCCGTAGGATTTCATTGCTGTCATGGAAACCTGGCTAAAAGAGGGGCAGAATTGGCAGCGCAATATCATTGGTTATAGAGTCTTCAGACACGATAGAGTGGAAGATAAAAAAGGAGGGGGGAATAGCACTAATGGTTAAAGAATCAATTCTAGCTTTGAGACGGGATGATATTCTGAATGGATCAACAAACGAGACTTTATGGGTTGAACTCAGGAATACAAAAGGGGCAGTCACACCACTGGGAGTGTACTACAGACCCCCAAATAGTGAAAGGGAGGTAGAAGATCAAACATGTCGGCAAATTGCTGCCTGTAAGAACAAGAGGGCAATAACAGTAGGAGACTTTAACTCTCCCAACATCAACTGGGATTCAAACAATATAAGGGACACTGAGGGGAGAAAACTTTATGCAGTGTGTCCAGGATAATATTTTCAACCAACTAGTGACAAACCCAAAGAGAGGAGGTGCAATTCTGGACCTAGTCTTGGGAACAAAGAAGGGCAAGTGAGTGGTGAAGTGATAGTTGGTGACCATATCGGTGATAATGATCACAATTCAGTTAGATTTAGTACAACCATGGAAAAGGACAGAGATATAAAGCAGGAGGAAAAGTTTTGATCTGGGGGAAGGAAACGTTTGAGGGAATTAGAAGGGACTTGGCTGAGGTGGACAGGCCAGCACTGCTAGAGGATAGGTCAGTGGAAAACCAGTGGGAAGAACTGAAAAGTGAGATCTGAAATGTACAAAGTCCCCTCCAAAGATAAGGGGCGGGATTCTCCCGTACCTGGTTGGGCGGGGGGGTCCCGGCGAGACGGAATGGCATGAACCACTCCGACGTCGGGCCGCCCCAAAGGTGCGGAATCCTCCGCCGCTTCAGGGGCTAGGCCTGCCCTGGAGTGGTTGGCGCCCCGCCGGCCGACGTGGAAGGCTTTTGGCGAAGGGACTCTGCCGGCCAGCGCAGGTCTGCGTATGCGCAGGAGCGTCAGTGGCTGCTGATGTCATCCCCGTGCATGCGCAGGGGGGTTCACCTATGCGTCGGTCATTGCGGAGGCTGACACGCCTGGCACGTAGGAAAAGAGTGCCCCCGCAGCACAGGCCCGCCCGTGGATCGGTGAGTCCCGATCGCGGGCCAGGCCACAGTGGGGCACCCCTGGGGCTAGAGCATCCCGCACCCCCCCCCCCCCCCCCCCCCAGGACCCCGGAACCCGCCCGCACTGCCAGGTCCCGCCGGTAAGGGACCTAGTCCAATTTACCCCGGCGGGACCTGCATAGAATGAGCGGGGAGGCCGCTTCCAGCGGCTGCCGACCGGCTCGGCACGATTCCCACCCCCGCCAATTCTCCGATGCCGGAGAATTTGGCGGCCAGCGGGGGCAGGTTTCACGCCGCCCCCCGTGATTCTCCAATCCGGCTGGGGGACGGAGAATCCCGCGCAAGGATGATACTGCTAAATCTAGACCCCCTGGTAGTCTAGAGGATACAAGGGATGATAAAACAGAAAATGAAAGTGTACAATAAGCACAAAGAAGTAAGCATTGCAGATATCCTAGGTGAGTATAGGAAGTACAGGGACAAAGTAAAAAAGGAAATATGGAAAACCAAACGTCGGGCATTAAAAAAGATTAGCAAGTAAAGTTAAACAAAGCCCAAAGATGTTTTACCAGTATATTAATGGTAAAAGGTTACTTAAGGAAAAAGGGCGAGTGCGACCTATCAGAGATGAAGAAGGGAACTGTGGGAAGGGTTTTGTATGAATATTTTGTCTCCGTGTTTACAAAGGAAAGGGATCATGGAGATATAGTAGTCCAGGAGGAACACTGAGAGATATTGGACAGGATAATCGTAAAGAGAGAGGAAGTACATGAAGGGTTGGAAACCTTGAAAGTTGATAGATCGCCAGGCCCAGATGGATTGTTTCTGAGGCTGCCAAAGGAGGTCAGGGAGGAGATGGCAGATGCTCTGAGGATGATTTTCCAATCCTTACTAGATAGAGAAGAGGTATGGGAGGACTGAGAAATGCAAACGTGGTTCCACTGTTTAAAAAGGGATAAAAAGAAATGCCAGACAATTATAAGCCAGTTAGTCTAACGTTGGTGGTGGGCAAATTAGTAGAATCAATGCTGAGAGATAGGATTAACTGTCACAGAGAAAGGCATGGACTAGTCAGGGATGGTCAGCATGGATTTATTATAAAAGGTGTTGTCTCACAAATTTGATTGAATTCTTTGAGGAAGTGACAAGAAGGGTTGGTGAAGGTAATGCAGTGGATGTTCTGGATTTTTGCAAGGCATTTGACAAGGTTCCACATGGCAGATTGGTCAAGAAAGTAAGCGGTAGCATTGTTGCCTACGGCGTACCCAATTATTTTTTCCAATTAAGGGCAATTTAGTGCGGCCAATCCACCTAACCTGCACATCTTTGGGTTGTGGGGGTGAAACCCACTCAGACATGGGGAGAATGTGCAAACTCCACACGGACAGTGACCCAGGGCCAGGATTCGAACCCGGGTCCTCAGCGCTACAGTCCCAGTGCTATCCTGTGCGCCACATGCCGCCCATATAAAAGCAATCATGCTACTGAGGTGACTGAAGTCTACTGAAATTATTAATTTTTAAATGGATTAATAATCATCAAATCCATTAAGAACATTCCCTATTTAGAGAACAAACTACTTTGAATCTGACGTGTTGCAGCCTTCTTGAATTGGTGATAATTATCCCTTGAATGGTGAAAATTATCCCTGCTCTTCAGTTACCTGTCTCATTGCCTGTATGTTGGTGATTTTTAATCTACCCCTTAATTTACCCAGATTATATTCATAGGAATATAGGATTTAGGAGTTGGAGTAGGCCATTCAGCCCTTCGAGGTAGCTCTACCATTCAAACAGATCATGGCTGATCTTCTTTCGGTCTTGACCCCACTTCGCCGTCTGCCCCCGTAACCTTGCTTTCCTTCATAAAAAGACTATTAAAGGAATCTGGGAAGGACACTAAGATTTTGGACATTTCTTATTTTGAGGACAGTTGCAAGTATTGTGCAAATAAAATTGTTTACAACAGATTTATACACTTGCATTCTTTGCTTTTCTGTGATTTTTCTGTAAATACGATTGGTAGTTTCAGCCAGAAGAGCACGGTCTGATGGTGTGATGTTTTCCACTCCGCAGAAGAGTCAGGAGCGCATGGTGGGAAGGTCAGGTGGATTTCCACTGCTCAATGCTAAATAGGAAGGTCAAGAGCAGTAACTTGTTCCATGCGCCAGATTCGTAAGCTTATAGGTTTCCGAACACAGGAAACGCAGGTGTGCTTTTCACTACGAATTGGAAGAAAGGGCATCGGGAGAAAGTGGGTTCCTTAACAATAGTATCATAATGCATTTTTCTTTGGCTGAAGGTTTCTGCAGTGCGTGAGGATTCTTCTCCATATTCCCCAGAAACACAGGCTAAATCAAGTAATAACAAATCACAGGTTCTCATCAAAAAATATTTCCATAAAGCTACTTCAGGGGGTTTCCCCCAGCTCCAGCAGGATCATCAACAACTGCATTTAAAATACCATTTACAGAGGGGCAGCATGGTAGCACAGTGGTTAGCACTGTTGCTTCACATTGCCTGGGTCCCAGGTTCAATTCCCGGCTTGGGTCACTGTCTGTATTGGAGTCTGTACATTCTCCCTGTGACTGCGTGGGTTTCCTCTGGGTGCTCAGGTTTCCTTCCACAAGTCCCTGAAAGACATGCTGTTAGGTGAATTGGGCATTCTGAATTTTCCCTCTGTGTACCCGAACAGGTGCAGGAATGTGCCGACTAGGGGCTTTTCACAGTAACTTCATTTGCAGTGTTACTGTAAGCCTACTTCTGACAATAAAGATTCTTATTATTATAAAACACCCAAGGTACTTATTAAGCAAACCTTTACACCAGGAGACATAAAGGGATGATAAGTCAGATGATAAAAGCATGGACGAGGAGGCAGAATTTTCGGAGTGTCTTAAAAGTAGGAAAGAGAGGCCGAGATGGGGAGGGAGTTCCAGTGCCCAGGATGTTGGCAGTTGAAGGCACTGTCACCAATAGTGGAATCAGACATGAGGACCAGAATGAGAGGACTGCAGGTTGGAGGATATTGCAGAGATGGGGAGGGGCACAACCATTGAGGAAAAGGGGATGATCACTTCATAATCGAGATGTTGCTTAAGTAGGAGCCAATGGAAGTGACTGAGCACAGCAACGGTAATGGGTGAGACTTGGGGCAAGGGGCAGCAGAGTATTAGGTGACCTCAATTTTCTAGAGGGTAGGCTGTGCAAGATCAGCCAGGTGTGTTGGAAGGTCTAAAGTTAACAAAAGCAATAAACGTGGGTCAATTCGTTTTACTTAATTTTCATTATATTGAGTATTTCGAGACTTGAGGGTTTCATTAATAGCATTGCTACCCACAGTGGGCTAAACAGCTGGCTTGTAATGCAGAACAATGCCAGCAGCGCGGGTTCAATTCCCATACCGGCCTCCCTGAACAGGCGCCGGAACATGGCGACTAGGGGCTTTTCACAGTAACTTCATTGAAGCCTACTTGTGAAAATCAGCGATTATTATTAGCTTATTAATCAGCTTATAAATCAGCTTATTAATTATTTGATACTATATTTGTAATCAGTTAAGGTAAAGGGTAAAAATGGCAGGAGATCCCAGACCCGTGTTATGCTCCATGTGCTCAATGTGGGAGTTCAGAGACCCGGCCGATGCCCCTGACTCCTTCATGTGCGGGAAGTGTGTCCAGTTGCAGCTCCTGTTAGACCGCATGACGGCTCTGGAGCTGCGGATGGACTCACTTTGGAGCATCCACGATGCTGAGGAGGTCGTGGATAGCACGTTCAGTGAGTTGGTCACACCACAGATTAGGATTGGTGAGGGAGACAGGGAATGGGTGACCAAAAGGCAGAGAAAGAGCAGGAAGGCAGTGCTGGTGTCCCCTGCGGTCATCTCCCTCCAAAACAGGTATACCGTTTTGGATACTGTTGGGGGAGATGACTCACCAGGGGAAGGCAGTAGTAGCCAGGCTCATGGCACCGTGGCTGGCTCTGCTGCACAGAAGGGCGGGAAAAAGACTGGCAGGGCTATAGTCATAGGGGATTCAATCGTGAGGGGAGTAGACAGGCGTTTCTGTGGTCGAAAACAAGACTCCCGAATGGTATGTTGCCTCCCGGGTGCTCGGGTCAGGGATGTCTCCGATCGGCTGCAGGACATACTGAAGGGGGAGGGTGAACACCCAGTTGTCGTGGTGCATATAGGCACCAACGATATAGGTAAAAAAAGGGATGAGGTCCTACAATCAGAATTTAGGGAGTTAGGAGATAAGTTAAAAAGTAGGACCTCAAAGGTAGTAATCTCAGGATTGCTACCAGTGCCACGGGACAGTCAGAGTAGAAATTCAAGAATAGTCAGAATGAATACGTGGCTTGAGAGATGGTGCAGGAGGGAGGGGTTCAGATTTTTGGGACATTGGAACCAGTTCTGGGGGCGGTGGGACCATTACAAACCGGATGGTCTACACCTGGCAGGACTGGAACCAATGTCCTAGGGGGTGCTTTTGCTAACACTGTTGGGGAGGTTTTAAACTAATATGGCAGGGGGATGGGAACCAGATTAGGAAGTTAGAGGTCAGTAAAGAAGCAGCAACTAAAGCCGGTAAGGTACGAGACAATAAACTCAATGTGACTAAGGGGAATAGTAGACAGGGAAGAGATGATGAACGCAAAGGTGGTCTGAGGTGCATTTGTTTTAATGCGAGAAGTGTAGCAGGTAAGGCAGATGAACTTAGGGCTTGGATCAGTACCTGGGAATATGATGTTATTGGTATTACTGAGACTTGGTTGAGGGAAGGGCAGGACTGGCAACTGAATATCCCAGGGTTTAGATGCTTCAGGAGGGATAGAGAGGGAGGTAGAAGGGGTGGAGGAGTTGCATTACTCGTCAGAGATGATATCACAGCTGTGATTAAGGAGGGAACAATAGAGGATTCGAGCACTGAGGCAATATGGGTGGAGCTGAGAAATAGGAAGGGTGCAGTAACATTGTTGGGACTTTACTATAGGCCTCCCAAAAGTGAGCATGAAGTAGAGGTACAAATATGCAGACAGATTATAGAAAAATGTAGGAGCAATAGGGTGGTTGTGATGGGAGATTTTAACTTCCCCAACATTGATTGGGATTCGTGTAGTGTTGGAGGCGTAGATGGAGCAGAGTTTGTAAGGAGCATCCAGGAGAGTTTTTTAGAGCAGTATGTAAATAGTCCAACTCAGGAAGGGGCCATACTGGACCTGGTATTGGGGAATGATCCCGGCCAGGTGGTTGATGTTTCAGTCGGTGATTACATTGGGAATAGCGATCACAATTCCGTAAGTTTTAGAATACTCATGGACAAGGACAAGAGGGGTCCGAAAGGAAGAGTACTAAATTGGGGAAAGGCAGAGTATAACAAAATTCGGCAGGAGCTAGGGAATGTGGATTGGGAGCAGCTGTTTAAGGGTAAATCCACATTTGAAATGTGGAAGTCTTTTAAGGAAAGGTTGATTAGAGTGCAGGACAGACATGTTCCTGTGAAAATGAAGATAGAAATGGCAAGATTAGGGAACCATGGATGACGGGTGAAATTGTGAGACTAGCTAAGATGAAAAAGGAAGCATACATAGGATCGAGGCAACTCAAAACTAATGAAGCTTTGGAGGAATATCGGGAAAGTAGGACCAATCTCAAACGCGCAATAAAGAGGGCTAAAAGGGGTCATGAAATATCTTTGGCTAACAGGGTTAAGGAAAATCCCAAAGCATTTTATTCGTATGTAAGGAGCAAGAGGGTAACTAGAGAAAGGATTGGCCCACTTAAAGACAAAAGAGGGAATTTATGCGTGGATTCAGAGGAAATGGGTGAGATTCTTAATGAGTACTTTGCATCGGTATTCACAAAGGAGAGGGACAAGACGGATGTTGAGGCTAGGGATGGATGTTTAAATACTCTTGGTCAAGTTGTCATACGGAAGGGGGAAGTTTTGGGTATTCTAAAAGACATTAAGGTGGACAAGTCCCCAGGACGGATGGAATCTAGGTCCTGGAACCGGAGAGGGTCGAAATAGCTGGGGCCTTAACAGATATCTTTTTAGCATCCTTGAGCACGGGTGAGGTCCCGGAGGACTGGAGAATTGCTAATGTTGTGCCTTTGTTTAAGAAGGGTAGCAGGGATAATCCTGGGAATTATAGACCTGTGAGCTTGACGTCAGTGGTAGGCAAGCTGTTGGAGAAGATACTGAGGGATAGGAACTATTCACATCTGGAAGAACATAGACTTATCAGTGATAGGCAGCATGGTTTTGTGCAGGGAAGGTCATGTATTACAAAGCTAATAGAATTCTTTGAAGAAGTGACTAAGTTAATTGATGAGGGAAGGGCTGTAGATGTCGTATACATGGACTTTAGTAAGGCGTTTGATAAGGTTTCCCATGGCAGGTTGATGGAAAAAGTGAAGTTGTATGGGGTTCAGCGTGTACTAGCTAGATGGATAAAGAACTGGCTGGGCAACAGGAGACAGAGAGTAGTGGTGGAAGGGAGTGTCTCAAAATGGGGAAGGGTGACTAGTGGTGTTCCACAGGGATCCGTGCTCGGACCACTGTTGTTTGTGATCTGCATAAATGACCTGGAGGAAGGTATAGGTGGTCTGATTAGCAAGTTTGCAGATGATACTAAGATTGGTGGAGTTGCAGATAGCGAGGAGGACTGTCAGAGAATACAACAAAATATAGATATACTGGAGAGTTGGGCAGAGAAATGGCAGATGGAGTTCAATCCAGGCAAATGCGAGGTGATGCATTTTGGAAGATCAAATTCAAGAGCGGACTATATGGTCAATGGAAGGGTCTTGGGGAAAATTGATGTGCAGAGAGATCTGGGAGTTCAGGTCCATTGTACCCTGAAGGTGGCAACGCAGATCGATAGAGTGGTCAAGAAGGCATACAGCATGCTTGCCTTCATCGGACGGTGTATTGAGTACAAGAGTCGGCAGGTCATGTTACAGTTGTATCGGACTTTGGTTAGGCCACATTTGGAATACTGCGTGCAGTTCTGGTCGCCACATTACCAGAAGGATGTGGATGCCTTGGAGAGGGTGCAGAGGAGGTTCACCAAGATGTTGCCTGGTATGGAGGGTGCTAGCTATGAAGAAAGGTTGAGTAGATTAGGATTGTTTTCATTGGAAAGACGGAGGTTGAGGGGGGACCTGATTGAGGTCTACAAAATTATGAGAGGTATGGACAGGGTGGATAGCAACAACCTTTTCCCAAGAGTGGAGGTGTCAGTTACAAGGGGTCACGATTTTAAGGTGAGAGGGGGAAAGTTTAAGGGAGATGTGCGTGGAAAGTTTTTTACGCAGAGGGTGGTGGGTGCCTGGAACGCTTTACCAGCGGAGGTGGTAGAGGCGGGCACGATAGCATCATTTAAGAAGCATCTAGACAGGTATATGAATGGGCGGGGAACAGAGGGAAGTAGATCCTTGGAAAATAGGAGACAGGTTTAGATAAAGGATCTGGATCGCGCAGGCTGGGAGGGCCGAAGGGCCTGTTCCTGTGCTGTAATTTTACGATGCTCCACATCGTAATTTTCTTTGTTCTTTGTTCTTTGTTATTATTATTACTTCACAGCATGGTTCAAGTCTGCTGAGCAAACTCAGGCTAATTCCTCTCCCCACCCCTCCCGGGCTGGTAGGGACGGGTTATTAATGTTGGAATTCATTTCCAAAGAGCTGCAGGAAATATTGCCTGGGCACTTGGCCCTTTGGAGACACGTGTTTTGCCTTAAGAGCGAAACGGCATTTTCCATGATGGGGACGACCCACCTTCCAAACCAACTGGGGGCAGAGAGGAGCCGGGACTTGTGCAGCTCGAAGGAGCCCTAGGCAAGGAGGTCTGCCATTAACTCCCCTGACATCTTAGCAGCGGGATCCGGGGTTTTGCTTGTGATTTACTTGAAAGGGGCTGTCATTATTTGGCAGCTATATATATATATTTAAAAACAGCTTAGTGATAAGTGAAAGAACAATTACAGACCAGCCTTTAAAACGGTTTTTGAGTCCTTTTTTAAAAAAAAAATCAAAGCTGAAATAATTAGAGGGCAGACTTTTGGGGAAGTTCTGTGCTGTGAAGGAAAGGTGAGGGTGGTTACACTATGGGGAGGCGCTCGGTCTGAACATTGAATATTAACTTGCTGCCTGGCCATCCCTTTGTGTGTGACGGAGCGTTTGAGAGGAGGGAGACAGTCAGAGAGAGAGAGAGAGAGGGAGATCAGGTACAGTTCAAAACCCGTTTGAACCGAGCTGTTTCCCTCACAGGGACAGATGGAGAAGTTGCTGTTCCTACTGCTGCTGGCTGTGGGTGTCTCCGCGCGAAAGAGCCGAGAATGGGACTACAGATCAGATGGTAAGAGGCACCGAGAAATAAACTCACTGTCAGCTTTTCACAGAGGCAGTGACCCGCCGGGGCTAAGGTTTCCTTTCCACTTTGTGCAGCGGGGTCGGGGGGGGGGGGGGGGGGGGGGGGAACAAAATGTTATTCCCAGAACAAAAGAAATGACCAGTTGAATAACTTCACCATCACATCGCTGCAATGCGAGCTGCTGGTTCCTTGCAGCTGACTTTGAAGCTGACTTTGAAGCCTTTTAATGCAAGGATTCCTTCTGTCAGTGGATTTCAGATCAGGGTTAAGGAAATAGTGAATTGGGAGGGGGAGGATTGTGGAAATCTCATTCACCAGATCTGCTTTGGACCACCAAGATAATGAATTAAATCAAAATATAACTTCATTTTATTGTGCTACTGTAGTTTAGTAAGATCAGCAGGAGGATGAGGACATTGCAGGATTATTGGCATGATTATTGATCAGCAGGAGGACAGACCAGTGTATTTTAGCAAACTATTATTCCCCACACCCCCATACCATTTGATAGGGCTAGTATCAATGATGAGGATTAAAAATAAATTGGATATCTTTAAAATCTCAATATCCAGATCAGCATAATTTTCACAAGTTTTATGTGGATTCCTTTTGGAACGAAAGGGAGCTCACATATTGAAAAAAAAACACCATGTGTCTCTCGTTTATTCCTTGAGGGGTGAATGCTAATCTTATTGCCAACTGTGACGCTAATTAGAAGTGAAAAATCATTTACAGTTCCAATTTGCTACATATTTAGGACTTAATAGGATAAACCCCATAGTACACAGTTCAAAGACGACTGCAACATCAGGTCAATACCGTTATGGAGAGTGTCAGCCTTGTAGGATGTGGGTTCTCCCCTGTGATTACCCACATACTGAATTCTATACCTTTTTAGATGTAAAAGATATATCAATTGGAGGTGAGGAGCCTTTTTAACTGAACCGGGCTTTGTTGGGTAAGCATTCAGTGAGATATGTTTAGCAGCGAATTCTCTTCAAACGAAATCATTACAATTTAGACTTTTATTTTCATTAATGTTATTTGAGCTTTTGTCCACTCAAGTTGGCAAATTCAACAGCATTGTCCTGACTTTCCTGGTATCTTAATATTGAATAAAACCTTACACTTAAAGTCCAGGTGGTTTTGTTAACATTTATTCCTGTTAAAATCGCCTTTTTTGAGTAAGAATCGTAGAATTACTGCAGTGCAGAAGCAGGCCATTTGGCCCAACGAGGCTGCACTGACCCTCTGACCGAGCACCCAACCTAGGCCCTATAACCCAATAACCCCACCAACCTTTTGGACACTAAGGGGCAATTTATCATGGTCAAACCACCAAACCTGCACATTTTGTCCAATCCCTGTCAAATGGTATGGGGGTGTGGGGAATAATAGTTTGGACTGTGGGGCAGCACGGTAGCATTTGTGGATGGCATAATTGCTTCACAGCTCCAGGGTCCCAGGCTCGATTCCAGCTTGGGTCACTGCCTGTGCGGAGTCTGCACATCCTCCCCGTGTGTGCGTGGGTTTCCTCCGGGTGCTCCGGTTTCCTCCCACAGTCCAAAGATGTGCAGGTTAGGTGGATTGGCCATGCTAAATTGCCCTCAGTGTCCAAAATTGCCCTTAGTGTTGGGTGGGGTTATGGGGATAGGGTGGAGGTGTTGACCTTGGGGAGGGTGCTCTTTCCAAGAGCCGGTGCAGACTCGATGGGCCGAATGGCCTCCTTCTGCACTGTAAATTCTATGATAATCAATGAAACCAGGGCACCCGGAGGAAATGCACGCAGACACTGGGAGAAAGTGCAAACTCCATATAGACAGTCACTGACACCGAGGCAGCAGTGCTAACCACTCTGCTACCACGCTCGAGTTGATCTTAATACACTCCACACCATTGCCTGAAATGTTCTCCCTTCAATCACCAGCTAATTAATGAGCATTTAAATTTGCTTCAGATTTACTTGTTACTGCTGTGTAATTTGATTTTCTTAAGTACACGTTTAAACGTGTAGTCTGTAGCGAGTTAAGACCCATCTAATACCAAGTGGCTAGAAAGTTGTCTAACATGTATAAAATGAACAATGTTTTTTTTTAAAATCTGGATTTGTTTTGATTTGGATTTTCAGAGCTTTATGAGCTAAGAGTTGAAATGTAATGCCTGGGTGAAATATTACATTAATTTCTAATCTCGTGTTCTATTTGTCTGGCAGAAAACTGGTCCAGCATTGATTTTGCACCCATTCTAGATCCTTAACTCACTGAAGTTTTCAATAATAAATACATTTCAATTACAGTTTGCTCCACCCCTGAAGTTCGCTATTAGTAAAAAATATTTCAAAATTTCTGACAAAAGAGACATGCTGTTGAAGCTTTTCATCTTGTACACATCAGGACAGATTTGCAAAAGTACCAAATCTCAAAGGCGATAGCAATTTCTAATGCATGAGAAGAGAACACTGATAGGCTGGCATGATCATCATGTTGGGTGTTGGTTGAAGAATAAATTTGGGCCATGTCACTGGGACGAACTCCCCTTCACATTTTAAAATCGTGCCACAGAATCCTTTAAATTTTCTGAGAGGGCAGACTCAGTTTAACATCTCATCTGCGAAATGACTGCAGCACCCCCTCAATGCAGGAAATTCTCTGTTATCCAGCATGCTCCGGAAATGGGGGGATGCTGGATAATCAAATACACTGGCTTACTGAGATGTAAGATGACTTCCGTGTTTTTATCCAATGAGAGAGCTCCAGGATGATCACACACCAATTGAAGCCTTGAGAGGTGCAGGAACATGCAAATATAGTGAGTGGTGCTATGGGGTGATGGTACTGTAGAACGATGGAAGGCTGAGACTGGGGTGCACGAACAGGCCGCCGAGTGAGTTTCATATCTCCAATCAAAGAACAGCTCCGACTTCAGAGTTCCAATTGGTAGAGCGGCGGATAATAGAAATGAACTGCATGGTTGGCATAGATTATGCTCTTACGATTTGGAAGTGGAGCTTGAACCCATGATCTGCTAACTCAAAGGTGAGTATGATACCTCTGACTGTAACCCAGAGGCTATCAAGTAAGGCACAGAAACAAATTCAATGCTTTCCTAGTGCCTTTTTATCTGGCAGTACTCGGTGTTCAAGAAATGAGAATACCTGGAGAAATTGCAGTACATGGGAAAAGTCAAACTATGATTCACCTTAATTGTGACCAACAAGGAAAAATGTATAAAGACCAAGATGAGCAGTTCTGTTGGTCTCAGGCTTTATCATAATGGTTTGCCATCTGTGTGTAAAACAGGAACCCTCCCCAGCTCAGATCATGAAGGGAAAGCAGAGATAGTGGCTCAACCAATCCTTTGTAATCAAATTGTAAAACAATATACCATAATACAAAATCTCACAGGCCACCTTGGCACTATCAGTTCAGAGTGCACCACAGGAAGAAGCCAATACTTTTCTTTATAACAGGCCGAACCCCATCTGCAGCCAGGCAGCTGGGCAATACCCTTACTACCCTCTGCCAATGCAATGAAACAAATGGTGGGTTTGAAAGTGCCACAAGATATAGACAAATGTCTGACTTGAACACCCTGGCCTATTAACATAAAACATCAATCTATATCTTAAAAAAAAATCCAAAGTAGTTCCAAAAAGAAAATGTCTATTCACTTAATCTACAGATTGCTATCTCTACTTTGCCATTATATTTGGAGTAAAAAAACTGAATTATGAAGGTGCCAAAATTCCTCTTGTTCTTAGCACAACGCAACATAAATTCAACAGGGGTGCAACAGCTGCAAGGTAAACCAGGATCTGCATACACAAACTCCAGTTTTGCAGAGGTTTCCACAAGACTAGGTAAAGTTTCACCAGAGTTGAATGGGTCCAACCTTTGAAGTCTGCCTTTAGTCTGGCAGCAGTGCATGGTTGACTGCTGTACCATGAGAAAAAGCATTGTTGTCTCCTGGATTGAGATGATTTAGGGATTGAAGGGTGATGCACAATCAATGGACACGAAACGTAGATGAAGTCCGAAACAAAAGGCTTTAATTAGCAAGAAGTGAGCCCGGCAGCATATGTACAGGAAATGGCCTGGCTGCAGGGGAACACGGGTTCTTATACCCCGCATCGTAGGTGGAGCTACCTTCCACTTAGCCAATAGGAATACGGAGAACACAATACTTGGGCCAATGGGCAGCGAGCCCTCTGCACCAATGGCAGCTCACACTCCCAGGTACCGTAATACCCCTAGTCATACTACCACAAAGGGACAATTTTATTTGTATCTCTGAAAGTGCAGATGAACTCCTCCATGGTTTCCAGGTGCACCGGAAGTGTAAAACTAAACCATTAGTTTAAAGCAGAGGTGACATACTTCCAGGAAGGAAGAATCAGTCTGTCATTAGTTTGAGGGATATCGCATTAGATCTGATGAGCATTGAC
Source organism: Scyliorhinus canicula (assembly GCF_902713615.1). Taxonomy (NCBI): domain Eukaryota; kingdom Metazoa; phylum Chordata; class Chondrichthyes; order Carcharhiniformes; family Scyliorhinidae; genus Scyliorhinus; species Scyliorhinus canicula. The sequence goes on from NC_052163.1 coordinate 24,638,528, forward strand.
CCCCCGATGTCACCAAATTTGGGTTTAAAGTTGTTATTTTAAAAAAAGTTAGAGTACCCAGTTCAATTTTTCCAATTAAGGGACAATTTAGCGTGGCCCATTCACCTAGGCTGCACATCTTTGGGATGTAGGGGCAAAACCCATGCAAACACGGGGAGAATGTGCTAACTCCACACGGACAGTGACCCAACCTGGGACCTTGGCGTCGTGAAGCAGCAGGGCTAACCCACTGTGCCACCGTGCTGCCCGAAATTTAAGCTATTTTTAATTGATTGCTTTTAAGGGCCAATTTAGCGTCACCAATCCACCTACCCTGCCCATCTTTGGGTTGTGGGGGCAAAACCCACGCAGACACAGAGAGAATGTGCAAACTCCACACGGACAGTGACCCAGAGCCGGGATTGAAGCTGGGACCTCAGCGCCGTGAGGCAGCAATGCTAGCCACTGCGCTGCCGTGCTGCCCTTATGATCTTATTAACATAACCATGAACCCATTATTCTACAATGTTTCTCCCCCATAGTGGAACATAAAAATAGACAACAAGGTTATCGAGAATCTGAAAGACATATAAACAATACGGGCGGGATTTTCCAGCCATTCACGCCAGTGGGATCATCCAGTCCCACTGGAGGCAGCCCACCTGCAGAGGGTTCCCTGGCGACGGGACAGGTGACCCATTCAAAATGGCGTAAACACCAATGGCCATTGGCAGGCCACCTCCATGCTAGAGAACCTGTCATGGCGGGGGTGGGGGAGGGGCACAGGCAGATCCCATCCTCTATGTGGAACCCTTTTCCCTAACCCTAACCCGAACCTTTTCTTCACTTTTCACTAATTCTGATAGAGTCCTGTCCCCTTCAGAAAGGTTTTTTAAAATAATTTAGAGTACCCAATTCATTTTTTTCTAATTAAGGGGCAATTTAACGTGGCCAATCCACCTAGCCTGCACATCTTTGGGCTGTGGGGGTGAAACTCACGCTAACACGGGGAGAATGTGTAAACTCCACACGGACAGTGACCCAGAGCTGGGATCGAACCTGGGACCTCAGAGGGCTCACTGGTGACCCCCTACCCCTCCGGATCACCATCTGTCTCCTCCTGGTGAGGCTGGCAATGCTGACTGCCTCTACCACCACCTCCCAGGCGCTAATCGGGAGGGTGTGCCACCATGGGGAACATGGGTCCACTTCAGACTGCTGAAATCGGGGGTGGGTCTTCCCTGAACCACCTTCGTGGCTGCAATGAGTAAGTGGAGCATTAAAAACAGCTCCAGCTGTCAGGCGTTTTGGCGCTAAATCTAGCCGCAGCAGTTACAATACCCACTATGCCGGAATTGCTCTAAATTTGCACCGGCAGAATGCTGGCCCATTTTCATAGCCTGACTCACTTACCGAACACCCCCCCCCCCCAGAGGAAGTGTGAATCGCATGCTATTCAGTCCTGGCGGCAACATTTAGTCTCCCAAACAGAGAATTCTGGCCAGAGTCTTTCAGAACATTCCAATGCAAATAGTGAATTGTATCTAAATTCTAGTGGTGGAGAATATTTTATTGTCGCCAATTTGCAAAGAGCAAAGTCAATCAGGGATGAGATGAATGACCAGGATTTTGCCCGTGTTGCTTTTGGGATAAATGTCAGGCAGGTCACTGGGGAGAACAATCAGTTCTTCTTGACTAATACCACGTGATTTAGAGGGGAAATCATTATAGTGTGGATAAATGAGAGATCGGGAAATCTAGAACACAGAGAGAGGTTGGGGTGTGGGCGGGATCTTCAACCAGGCATTAAGTGCTCATATGGAGCCGCGGATTGGCTGTTGCGGGGCAAATCTGCATTAGTGCATTGCGGTCACTGTATCCAGAAGGTGGTTTGTGGAGGAGCTGTTGTCAAGTGACAGTTAACCCCCAAACACTTCTCCAATGTTTCCTTCCCTACCTCTTCTTCATTTCTTGACAAATACATGAATAGGATGGGAATAGAGGGATACGGGCCCAGGAAGTATCCCCAGGAAGTGTAGAAGATATTAGTTTAGACGGGCAGCATGGTCGGCACAGGCTTGGAGGGCCGAATGGCCTGTTCCTATGCTGTACTTTTCTTTGTTCTTTGTTTTGTGATGCAGCAGTGCTAACCACTGCACCACCGTGCTGCCCAACTTTTCAAAAAGGTTAATGTCTTCTTTGAATGGTGAGAGGTGGATGTTTTGTAAGTGAAAATGTATCTGCCAGGACTCGAGGTGCCCCACATCCTGACTGACTGGAAGCTTGGACTTCCCTTTTGTTCCAGTTAGTAACGGGCAATGCAAGTTCCAGATGGTATGAGTAGGTGAAAAGGTTAAAGTGCACAACGGGATTGCTTTTAATTCTTACCGGAGTTCTTTCCAAGTGTGAAGATGGGCTATTGGCTGAGCAGAATATCACACTGAGTGTGGATTCCTGAAAAAGGGCCCAGCAGCTCTCTGGAATTTAATATTCTTTTGGGTTGCATTGGCTGATGTTTTTCTGGGACAGGTTGATACAGAGACTGCTAGTTTGAGCCATGCACCCTCTGCTTTTAATATTGTACAGCTGGAAGATTGTGGTTTATGTCTGAAGTAAACTTATCGTTTTTTAACATCTGTTTTTTTTAAGAAGTTTGATCCTTGAAACTGCTCTATCCCATTCACGGCACGGACACAGAAAGCACTTCGTAATCACATCCATCTGACATTCTTGTGTACCACAGGAATCCAGGAGGCTATATACCTTGTTTGATTTTCATTCTTTTCCTCAAAAAGGGTTTTCTAAGAGCAGCACGGTGGTACAGTGGTTAGCATTGCTGCCTACGGCGCTGAGGACCTGGGTTTCAATCCCGGCCCTGGGTCACTGTCCGTGTGGAGTTTGCACATTCTCCCCGTGTCTGCGTGGGTATCACCTCCACAACCCAAAGATGTGCAGGATAGGTGGATTGGCCACGCTAAATTGCCCCTTAATTGGAGAAAATAATTGGGTACTCTAAATTTAAAAAAAAAAGGCTTTTCCTTTTCTTCTTGAAAGCTTGTCCATCTCCCTTCAATCTTAGATGATCATGTCGACAGTAGAAGAGGCACTTTGTGTTCCCCGATTCAAATGAGAATAGCTTTGATGGACAGAATACGCCCGGTTCCACTCCCAGTAAGAGGTTTAATGCAATAAAATAATAAAACAAAGACAGACTGCATTTAGTTATTATATCATCCTCAATCAGTGGTTTTAAACTTCTGTGTTGGTTAACCCACTGCAAACATGAATAACACAGCCAGCAACCCTTTAATGTATTGACTCATTCCAGTACTGATAGACTTGTGAAGACTCCAGCACAAGCATTTAATTGGCAAACTGTGCTGATAAACTAACACATTACTGAAAAATGATGTCTGGCCCCCTATGATGCAAAGACAGTAAATGGGATTTCTGTGCTACTGTTCAATGAGGCTATTGTGCTGCTAAGAATACAAGGACAGAAAAGTGACCTCTGCCCCCTCAGGGTGCAAAGATTGTAATTCACGTGTAAAGGATGATCATTTTGTACAGCACATCCTCAGTTCTTCGTTTGTTTCCCTACTTCCTTGCTTTTGGACAGGCTTCCAGAAAATGGGGCAAGGTACAAGGTAGCTGACTGATTTCACCAGTACCCAGCCTTGCACAGTGATAAAGTTAAAATTAACCCCAACACAGAAATATGAGTTGGCCATGTAACCTCTTGAGCCTGTTCCATCAGTATGGGCGGCACGGTGGCACAGTGGTTAGCACTGCTGCCTCACAGCTCCAGGGTCCTAGGTTCAATTCCAGTCTCGGGTTACTGTGTGCAGTTTGCACTTTCTCCCCGTGCCTGCGTGCGCTGCCTCCGGATGCTCCGGTTTCCTCCCACAGTCCAAAGATATGCAGGTTAGGTGGATTGGCCATGCTGAATTGCCCCTTATATCCAAAAGGTTAGGTGGTGTTACTGGGTTATGGGTATAGGGTGGAGGCATGGGCTTAAGTAGGGTGCTTTTTCCAAGGGCTGGTGCAGATTCGATTGGCCGAATGGCCTCCTGCTGCACTGTAAATTCTAAGATCAATTAAATTATGACTGATCTGTGACCGATCTCCAAATTTTCACATTTGATCCCATCCCTCGGTAACATTGGTAACAAAACCCGTTCAATTTCAGATTTAACGTATCCATTGATCGAACATTGATTGCCATTTGTGGAAGGGAGTCACCAAGCTTTGAACACCTTGGGCTGGATTCTCTGTTTTTGGGACTATGTCCCCACGCTGTCGTAAAACCAGTAGACTTTTGTGCCAGAAAAATTGGCGTGAAAGGGTCACATATTCGGAGCCCTGCAAGGGGCTAGCAGAGACCCGGTATAATACTAGCAGCTTTTGCTGCAGATATGGGACTTCCAGGTTGGATGCCGCGCATGCGCACGAAGGCGGCCACCAGCAGTTGCGCCGTGCTCCATGGCAGACTCGGACCGCGGAGCTGGACCCTGAAAATAAACCCCTCGATCGGCCGCGTGCCCGACCCTGACAGCCTGGCCAAACATTCCCCGGCCATGTATAAGGCCCTCCCTGCCCTCCTATCGGGCAGGGTGGCTGTGGACTCAGTCCGCAGCAACCATGCTAGTTTCCCGACCAGCAGGACCATGAGTGGTCCACGTCGTCGGGACTTCGGCCGGCCGGGGCGGAGAATGGCGGAGTGGGCCTCCAGCAATGGTCGCAGGTAGGTGATATGCGCCGCGGTGTACTTTCCGGTCCCGATTTCGTGCGGGGAAATGGATTCTCCGCCCCGGTGCCGCCCACGATTTCGGCGTCGGGGTGTAGAGAATCCAGCCCCTTGTGTTTGTAGACCCATTTTTAATTTTCACCCCTGATAGGTCAGCTTGTAATTTTTGGACTATGCCTTCTAGTCCTAGATGCCGCAAAGAGTTGAACCATCGACTCTATATTTGCCACGTAATAGCTTGAAAATTAACCTTCTAAATTTCAGTAAATACAAACCTAGTGTGCAGTCAGGTATCATTCTTGTGAATCTATGCTGTCCGCCATCCAAGGGCCAAAGATCTTTGGAAGTGATAAGCAATAAAACGAGAATTAAGAACAATGGAACTATAAACTAAATGATCCTAGTCCACAGGGTGCGGCATGGATAAATAATCTAGGGTATTTATGGACAGACTGTTGGAAATAATCTGTACAGTCACTGAGGTAACAATAAATAAAATCAATATGTCCTGGCATTGGGATAAAGGATAAAAGACGACAAATAACAGGATGTCATATGCAGCCTGAACAGGGCATCCACCGGTCTATCTCCATCTGGGATAATGTGCGCAGTTTTGGTCAGCATTTCACTGGAAGCACATCATGACAATGAAAAAAGGCCGAGCGCTTATTTCGCAACCATATAAGTCACATGAGCCACAAGGAGAGTTGACAGGGCTGCGTTTATTTAAGAAAAGATGAGAGATGATCTTGTTGAGATAGTCCTAACCAGGGGGCGGCACGGTGGCACAGTGGTTAGCACTGCTGCCTCATGCCGCTGAGAACCCAGGTTCGATCCCGGCCCCGGGTCACTGTCCGTGTGGCGTTTGTACATTCTCCCCGTGTCTGCATGGGTATCACCCCCACAACCCAAAAATATGTGCTAGTTAGGTGAATTGGCCATGCTAAATTGCCCATTAACAAAAAATAATTGGGGACTCTAAATTTACAAAAAGAAAAGAGATAGTCCTAACCTTGAAACGTATTAACAAACGGAACCCTGAGATTTTCACAGAAAGGGAGCTTGGAACGGACCTTTTAAAAGAATGGGTCAATGGATTGAACCAAATAATTAGTTCACACCAAGTGTGGTGAATGTTTGGAATGGCCTATCCAGGGAAGTAATTGAGGCCAATAAAAAGGAATAGTTAGGCAGGCATTTGATGAGCGACTCAGCTGAGGGATTCAGGTCGCAAGGATTTACTCTGGTTTTGAACTCCAGGCCTGGTTGGTCAGATGGTGTATGTTCCTGTTCTGGATTAGAATGTCGGAATGCTCGACCATATAATCCCAAAGTCCTTCCTCGGGGAGAAAAAGATGACTTCTCTTTGTTATTATCAAGCAGCCAGCCCAAAGTCGCATAACTGGAGAGCTGGCACCATGTTACTCACTTGGCTTCTCAGGTTGAGAACATTGGGAAGAGAAGAGAAAGGAAATAAATTGCAACTTCTTTTTGTTTAAGGGAGAAGAAACAGTATTTTGGCTTTGAATACAATGAAGAAAGTATTTTTGATTACATCTTGTAAATCTGATAATGGGCTTTCAATTACAAAAGTGTTCTCTGCTTCTGTATGAAATGAATAGGAAACTGGAATGAGTGGCTCGGACCTTGGTGATCTTATGAGAAATAATGAAACACTCTATGTTGTGCTTTCAATCTGTAGCCAGGAAAGTGAATATGCGAGGGTGTGCAAACCTCACCAATGTTTTGGACAACTGGAAATTTGCCATCATGACCCAGATTAAAGACTTGCTCTTGCATGATCATCAGACTGTGCTGCCAGACTATGGACGGTAAGTGTTCAGTAAAGGAAGAAATAAGGTTCCACAACCTCAGCCCCGAAAGCTCAAAAAGCCAATGAAGTACTTTTGAAGGTGGACCGGTCTCCCAATCCAGGCAAACAGGGCTGCCAGGTTTTTGCAAAGTAGGCACTGCTGTTCCTGAGGCAGCGAGGGGAACACTCCCAAGTGCAATACTGAGTCACCGTGTTAAAGGACGAGGAATGCACTCAATCCCATTTGGGCCGTTTCAGCCAGTTCAAGTAGAGGATCATCATTCCCCACTGCAGACAGGGAAAGAAAGTGAGGAGAGGCCTCAATGCCTGTGTGGTGGGGGAACAAGCAAAACAGGAGGGAAGAGGGAATGGGAGGAGGGGAATGGGAAGAAAACATTCAGGGCTGTTGGGAATTTAAGTGTAACCTTTTGACTTTTACTTCATCAATTTGATGGACATAAAAATTAAAAGGCTCAGTTCCAAAATTTATGATGTGTTGAATGGAAGTAATTAAGCTTCCTGGATTTATGTCAAAAATCTGTTGACAGATGTTCATAACCTGCTCTTAAGTACGGCTCATGTCAAAACATAGCTACATATCTCAGGTTGGCAAACATAGGAACGTACGTAGGACTTAGAAGCAGGAATAGGCCAATCAGCCCTTTAAGCCTACTCCACCATTTGATAAGATCATGCCAGATCAGATTGTGGTCTCAACCCCCACATTCTTGTCAGTGCCTCGCAGCCCTCGTTTACCTTATCTATCAAGAATCTATCCAACTCCACCTTGAATATATTCAATGACACAACCTCCACTACTCTCTGGGAATGAGAATGCCGCAGACTAATGACCCACAGAGAAAAATTTATCCTAATCTCCGCCTTAAAAGGGAGACATCTTATAAGTTGTGTCCCCTAGTTCTGGTCTCCCCCACAAGAGAATCAGCGAACAATTGTGGTCTTCGCGTGGGTTATCACATTCCTCCCTCCTCAAGTCCGAATCATCCCTCTCACTCCCGCAGCGATGAGGCCTCTTTCGTCACTTGGCACAAGATATTGGTGGCAGGTGGAGCCAGATTGAGTGGGCGTGAAAGTGACTGGGGTTCACAACAAAGGACTTCATATGGAGGCTTGTCTTTGGTGCTGACCTCTGGAGGAGGATCAATCTCCTTAGTCTCCGTTTCAGACTCCGAATCTTCATCGTCAAATGACTCTCAGGTCCCTCATAGGTTTGAGTCCCCTTGCACCCGGTGGTAGACGCGACGGGTGTCAAGGACGTTGTCTCTGCTGAAATCATCTCTTCTGGAGTGTGTTCCCTTCTGAAGGTTGTGTTGGGTCTTCTGGTGGGGTAATTCCTTTTTTGGGTCGCCTGATTTGACTACAACCCCCCCTCCCCCTTCCAAATTGTTGGGAAACAGCAGGCTGAGCCTGCTGGGCAGTGGTCACCCCATTAACAATCCTGATCGTGTGAATACAATCGACACGTGCGGCATGGTTCTATAATCAAAGAGGAACCAGGCCAATTTCATATCCAGGGAAACAGCAGGCTGATCCTTCATTATGGTTTTCAATGTTTGAACTGCCCATTCGGCCAGGCCATTAGACGGTGGATGGTACGGCGCCGTTTGCAATTTGATGCCCTTCGACTTCATTAATGTCTGAAATTCTCCACTGGTAAAGGGGGTACCATTATCTGATACATATCTCTGGTATGCCATGGGTACAGAAACATTGCTGGAGGTTTTCTAGTGTTGAATAAGATGTCGTGGAGGACATGCGATATACTTCTAACTATTTTGAGTCGATGTTGACAATAATAAGGTATATCAATCACAAGAACAGGCTAGCGAAGTCCACGTGAACCCACACCCATGATCTTCCTGGCCATGGGACTAAAGAGGCTGAAGGTGGGAGCTTCCGGCTCCCCTGGCACAAGGTGCACTGCTTCACCAGATTCTCAATGCTCCTTGTGAGTATCTTCATGTATGGGGTGCCCATTATGCAATTCAGTTAGAATTGGGCTCCAACCTGGATTGGGGGGGGGGGGGGGGGGGGGGGGGCGACTAACCCGGGCTCCCCACAGGATTAAGCCATCTTCTACATTCAGCTTTTGTCGTTTAGTGAGAGAGGGCTTCATGTCATCCGTGGGGTGTCCTCTGATTCCGCCACTGAGGATCATGAGTGTGCAGTTCTTCGCAGATACTGGCAAGGTATCCAGGAAGTTAAAGGTCATGATGACCTCTTTCTTCCAATGCCGGTAGAGAGGCCAAGCTTGTGGGCAGTGGGTGATGCAGGGTATCCACATTGGCACGATGTGTGCTCAAGAGAGTATTCGTAAGCCTCTAACAATAACGCCCAACTTTCGATGCGAGCCGAGGCAATGTGGTGAAATCGCTTTATCCTCTTTGAAAAGGCCCAGCAGGAGTTTATCGTCTGTTACCATTGTGAAATGTCAGCTGGAGACATATAGGTGCAATTTCTTCACCCCAAAAATAACAGCCAGTGCTTCCTTTTCGATCTGAGAATAGCGTCTTCCTCAGTCTACCAAGGTTCTGGATGTAGATGCTATAGATCTCTCTGTGCCATCATAGCATCAATGGGAAAGAACTGCCCCTAATCCATGTGGAGAGGCATCACATGTTCATGCCAGTCCTTAGGGTCGTAACAAACCTGGATGTTTGATGATAGTAACTGCTGCTTCACCTTCACAAAGAGGAAACGAAAATAGCACAACATTTAGAAATGTATTGTATTATATTACAACAACAAAAAGTTGTTTACGGTTCATTCTGACAATGATTAACGCATCAAATTAATTATTCTCAGGATGTGTTTTCATCCTCCCTCATAATAGTAACGACTCTCCTCCCCCGCTTTTGTTTTTGCTCCCGCACAGGATTCACACACTTTCTGAAGCACTTGATGATCTCTATAAAGAGTTTAATGCTTTGAAAGAGAGACTGATTGAGCTGACGAGCAAGTTTGAGGGAGTGGAGCTATTTGTGGATGAGCTAAAGGCTGCCCGACATGCCGCCCGAATCGGTGAGAGGCGGGTCCAGTCCACACACGAGAAGCTGGGCAGCGACGGGCCCCGTAGAAGAGTTGTGGTGCGTAAAGTGAAGAAGCAAGTCGTCAAACCTCGTCCCTAAACTCGGTCAATCAAAAGCCATACACTGCTGATTCTCTACAAATAACTATTAGGACTCTGAAGTTTCTTGCTAGTACAGTTGATGCATGTTAGCAGACTCTTGATTAATGGGGACGTTCTTCTAATGGGGCATTCTCTCTTATCATTTAATACATTCAGACCAGCATAAATACATTTTGTGTAAGGAACGCCTTGCTAGATGGATGTTATTTCTGCCAGAAGATTCCAATGTAACTGGCTTCAGCTGTATTTACTTAAAGCGAGAATGCCTTTTACACTTCCAAGAAGTATTGCGTTTCTCTGCCAAAGTCTGTCCTACCAACACTTTCATTGTATCATATACAGTTAATAAAACTGCTGCCATTGCTGTTTAATAGACATCAGCTGTTGGTTTCTAGTAATTACTTCTACTCCTGATTTCCCGTGCTCTTAGATCTGCAGTCTTGCATTAAGTGTTGACTTGAGAATTTTGTTTCTAAAATGCAATGGGTGACTTACTGTGCTCACACTCTGCAGCCACGCACTTTCCCCGAGAGTCAGGGTTCTATTTTTTTGGGAAGAATGTAAATTGTGCATTCCTGCTCCTTATTAACAAGGTTCACAAAGTTATGGCCCCGATTTCAAAGGTATTCGGTTTCAGAACAGGAACATTTTGATGTCAGTTCAGAATTTACCTGCTGGAGGAAAGAAGGCCTGACGGATTTTAACCCTCTTCAATGTGACCTGCTGACTTCACATCTGTTCAGAGCAAAGTGGCAAAATTCACTCTGCGAAAAGCTGCGCCATCCTGTGAGGATCTGCATGATTACAGGGCTAGGTTGTAGAAGACTTATCTTGCCATGTGCGAGCAGAAGTATTCCTTTTTCTCTTGGTATTCCTTTTTTTCTCAGTCTCCCAAATAAATTGGAAGTAAAACCATCAACTTAACATTTTTGGGGCTGTTCTGGCTTCAATCTGATTGCTCCACAGCTAGGCCAGGCCAGGCCAGGATACTTGCTTCCATTTCCCACTCAGCCCTCTGGGTGAGAATTGCAGTCTGATCCTTAGTGATATCACTGAGACCTGTCGTGAAAATGCTGAAAAGGACTCTGCTTTGGGAAGGCATCCTTGTTGCTGGCAGTGAAAACCCACAAGGTTGGCTCCTCGTGGCCTGATGGTGGGTAAATGTCCTCAACCATTACTGGTCCACCCACTGGGGTTACTATAAATCCCTTGGTTTAAGCTGCAATATGTCTGAGTGCTGCTGGCAACTAGAATAGAATCCTTACAATGTGAAAGAAGGCCATTTGGCTCATCAAGTCTGCACCGACCCTTTGAAAGACCATCCTACCCAGGCCCAATCCCTCGCCCTATTCTTCCAACCCCACCCTAAAGGGCAAGTCTGGCCAATCCACCTAACCTGCACATCTTTTGACTATGAGCGGGAAACCGGAGCACCCAGCGGAAACCCACACAGACACTGGGAGGAAGTGCAAACTCCACACAGTCACCCAAGGTCGGATTCGAACCCGGGTCCCTGGCGCTGTGAGGCAGCAGTGCCAACCACTTTGCCACCATGCTGCCTAATTTGATGTACAAGTGACTTCCACAATCTAATGAGAATTACCTGAAAGAGAGTTGCAGGGTGCTTTCAGTTGGTGATGAAGCATTGTACCCACTCAGTGGGAAATTGACCCTTAATTTCTTCATTAGAACTTGTCCGTTTGGAGTTTGCACATTCTCCCCGTGTCTCTGTGGGTCTCACCCCCACAACTCAAAGGTGTGCAGGTTAAGTGGACTGGCCATGCTAAATTGCCCCTTAATTGAAAAAAATAATTGAGTACTCTATATTTAAATTTAAAAAAAAACAAAAGAACTTGTATCTCTAATTGATCAAAATATGGAGTGTGCTTAACAGGGTGCAACTGCTGGAAATGATACCCAACCACTTTCCTGGAGAGAGATTTCTATACCGCAGTTCTCTCGTTTTTCAAATTTCTGTAACATTTTCTAAACTCTCATCCCTCCATCAAAGAGCACATTTGCAAGATTTCCAGATGCACGGTGGACTTAGATCGATGTCGGAGCATAAGTAAAGCTCAGGTAGTTGAATAATTGCAGCATGGTCTAAGGTCACCGAATGAATCACAAAGGAGCACGTGATCACAGGTTGCTTTTGGCACAAATAAGCCCAGGACTGTGGAACTCCCAGTGAGGAGTCACATTTGAAAAATGAAAATGAAAATCACTTATTGTCACGAGTAGGCTTCAATGAAGTTACTGTGAAAAGCCCCTAGTCGCCACATTCCGCCACCTGTTCAGGGCGGCTGGTACGGGAATTGAACCGTGCTGCTGGCCTGCCTTGGTCTGCTTTAAAAGCCAGTGATTTAGCCCAGTATGCTAAACCAGCCCCTGGTTGAACAATCCATGATTTTGTTGTTATCTTGCAATTTGCTGTCTTATTTTACCTTTGATAAAGTTGGTCTACCGTCATTTCACAGAAGACAGTACACAGGGAAACGGGTTAATTTAATGAACAAGCGGCCTAGAGGAAAACACAGCACAAAAATTGGGGAAAAATACAAATTAACTTTGAGCACAGGATATAGTGTGACTCTGCATTTTATAATATTCTACCCTGAACTCCTTGAAGGATTCTAGGAACACCTCTGAATCTTAAATGAGAGTGTAACAAATGTGTACTTTTTAAATTTCCATGAAGAGAAAAGTCCCACTCTTAAGCAATAAAAATGTGAAGGTTTTGAGCATAAGAACATAAGAACTAGGAGCAGGAGTAGGCCATCTGGCCCCTCGGGCCTGCTCCGCCATTCAATGAGATCATGGCTGATCTTTTGTGGACTCAGCTCCACTTTCCGGCCCGAACACCATAACCCTTAATCCCATTATTCTTCAAAAAACTATCTATCTTTACCTTAAAAACATTTAATGAAGGAGCTTCAACTGCTTCACTGGGCAAGGAATTCTATAGATTCACAACCCTTTGGGTGAAGAAGTTCCTCCTAAACTCAGTCCTAAATCTACTTCCCCTTATTTTGAGGCTATGTCCCCTAGTTCTGCTTTCACCCGCCAGTGGAAACAACCTGCCCGCATCTATCCTATCTATTCCCTTCATAATTTTTAATGTTTCTATAGATCCCCCCTCATCCTTCTAAATTCCAACGAGTACAGTCCCAGTCTACTCAACCTCTCTTCATAATCCAACCCCTTCAGCTCTGGGATTAACCTAGTGAATCTCCTCTGCACACCCTCTAGTGCCAGTATGTCCTTTCTCAAGTAAGGAGACCAAAACTGAACACAATACTCCATGTGTGGCCTCACTAACACCTTATACAATTGCAACATAACCTCCCTAGTCTTAAACTCCATTCCTCTAGCAATGAAGGACACCATTCCATTTGCCTTCTTAATCACCTGTTGCACCTGTAAACCAACTTTCTGTGACTCATGCACTAGCACACCCAGGTCTCTGCACAGCGGCATGCTTTAATATTTTATCGTTTAAATAATAATCCCGTTTGCTGTTATTCCTACCAAAATGTAAGCATGAAGAACATTAAATTGGTTATGCAGTATAAATTGTTGTTCCCTTCACTGTCAGTAATCTTACAATATTAAGGGGGGGTTGTTGGGTTACGGGTATAGGGTGGATACGTGGGTTTGCGTAGGATGATCATGGCTCGGCACAACATTGAGGGCCGAAGGGCCTGTTCTGTGCTGTACTGTTCTATGTTCTATGTTCTATGTCTTGATGAGTGCAAGATAATAATAATCTTTATTATCACAAGTAGGCTTACATTAACAATGCAATGAAGTTACTGTGAAAAGCCCCTAGCTAAGGCAGCATGTCTCTTTTTTTCACCAATACACAACAGAAGCAATCCTTTGTTTTGGCTTATGGCAAACATCATATCCACCCATTAACGTTCCTGGTTGCCTTCTGATTGAACCCGGGACTTTGGCGCCTTGAGCCAGCAGTGCTAACCACTGCGCCACCATGCCGCTCCAGATCCAATCAAATAATGATTGGACCATATTCTCTGGTTGTCTAAAACATGCCCTTTCCTTGTGCTAATGAGGGCTTAACAGCTATTTTATGACCTGTCGGTGGGTAATAGGCTGCACCTTGGGCATGTCCCTCTCAGGCATTCCAGGTGAGGATGTGGCCAATCATGCATCCACCAACAAAATGGTGTGCTTTATAAAAATAAAGTGTATTGTGAAGCCAAGCGGAATGGGAGCGTGCTTACTGGCTGGGATTTTAAGGGGAGACGGTGGTCTAATCCTATGATCAGAAACCTGGGGAGCAACCTGCCTCCACCAGCCCTGGAAGCCCCCATTTGAATTCTGCGTTGATCAGACAATTAGTTCCCTGCAATGGTGGCTTGGCTGCCTCCATGAGAGGATGTCCCACAGCTAAGACTTGCCAGACAACCAGAAGGTCAGTAGCTTTCAGTGCCAGCAGCATCACCGGTGACCACTGCTGAGGCTGCAGCCAGTCCCCAGGACAGAAGAAGGCCCCGACAGGTAAGGGTCTCAATTGGCCTATGCACGGGTGAGCCGTTTGCTACTTACCTGCCACTGGTAACGTGCCAGTGGCTTTGGGAAGGCGATGAGCATGGCAAACCCACCCAGCTTCGCGCCCACCTCCCTCTTAGTCTGCTCCCTCAGACCCTGTGGAATTCTAGCCACTGTTTCACTGCTTCTCCTCATATTGGGGCTGGTTTAGCTCATTGGGCTAAATCGCTGGCTTTTAAAGCAGACCAAGCAGGCCAGCAGCATGGTTCGATTCCCGTGCCAGCCTCCCCGGACAGGCGTCGGAATGTGGCGACTATGGGCTTTTCACAGTAACTTCATTGAAGCCTACGCGTGACAATAAGCGATTTTCATTTTTTCAAATTGTTTCAATTTGGTGCCTGGCTCTCTGTCTTCAAAAGCCCCCAATGAAACCCTTCACTTTGACCGTGCCTAATGTCTCTTTGTTTCTTCGCTGTTTGGTGCTTTTCTTAATTTTTCTAAGGCGGTTTCTTTTACCTGAGAAACGCTTCCTAAATGCAAATTGTTGCAGCAAAAACTAAAAGTTCAGAAGTAGTATGAATACACTTTGGTCTTCTGTACAAATGTGAAAGAAACGGCAGGGTGTACCAGGCAATGCAAAGCATCTTTCAAGATGCACAGTTATAATGAAAGAAATATTACAGCCGCTCTGCCTTTGATTTGCGAGAAAGCAGAGTAGGGTGAACACAAGGAAATAAACCAGCACCGGGGCTGGAGTTAATTAGGTAGGATCCACATATTTCTACAGAAACATTGATCCATTCATCACAGTGGGAGTAGGGCTACTGCAAGATGCAGTGATTCTTCCTGCCCCAATATACTGTTTTTGTTCTGATTCCACCCCCCCCACCCCCCAGCCTGCCCACCCACCGCACTCAGGACACTTCATAACTTTCTTTGCTGTAACCTCCAGCCACCAACAGCCTCCTCCCCTACCACTGGTCCAATCTGAAAATTTGCCAAACATCCCACGTTGGAATAATTATAGTACCGGTAAAAGCAGATCGCAATGATATTGGAAGGAAATGCAGGATCAATTCTCACTACTCTACCTGCTCAGATGCTCCTCTGTCCCGACTCCATGACTTAACTATTCCAAAGTATTTGTTCTGTGAGTAATAAGGCCCGGGGGCATTAAATTAATATTTTTGGGCGTTAGCTTTCAAAGCTTTAGCACTATTTGCCAAGAATGGCAACTATTATGACATGCCATACACCTCAAGTAAGGCTGGGATAGCTGTGAATATTATTCATGACATTTCACCATTTATGAAGGTATATCTATTTTCATCTGTACGGAGCAGTGATTACTTTCACTGGAAGGTATGTGATGTGTGTTATTTTTGCAGTATGAGTGCAGAAGAAGGTCAAGTTTTATTTTTTTCCTGACAGTAATAAACCTGATAGCTTTGAATATCCAGACCAGCCGTTTTAGTGATATTTAAATGAAACCATATTTCTGGAAGTCAAAAGCACTCAGATGCACAGTAGCTTTGCAGTGAAATACTGTACATTCAATTAGGAGCGTCAATATTTTATCCCAGCCATGGCTCTCATTCAGGAAATCAGGAAAAATGCCCTAGACCTGAGATGCTGAAAATATGCACAGGCCAGGACTGTAGAGAGAGAGAGAGTTTCATGTCTCAGATTGGGAGACAGAACTGCACATGATCTCAACGGGAAACATTCAACTCTCTCTTTGCAGTTGCTAACGGTGCTGCTGCATTTTTAATCGCTTTTGGTATTCACAGTCAACTCTGGCTGTTTTCATTGCACAGAGGGAAAAGGCAGGGAACTGGTAGGATTCGCTGAGAATTCATTCATTTTCATCTGCCATTGTTGGGCCCACACAGATAATTGTGAAAACCCTTCTGCTGTTTGTGAGTGGCCTTGTTCAATCCCATTGTGCCTCCTAGTTTGATGTTTTCTACAAAAGTGATCAATTTGCAGATGCTTTCACTCACCTCCAATATTCTCTCTCCATCTAGATCCCTCCCTCTGGCCTCTTGCCAGCTCTAGACCTTCTCACTGAGAGGGACATAGTTATCAAACCTGCTGATGGGGGAGGGGCGGGGGTGCTGCTGTTGTTGCCTGGGGGACCGACCAACCTCTACATTGCGCAGGCTGAGCAACAACTCTCAAATACTTTGTCTTACTTCCCCCCAGACCATGACCCACCATAGAACAGCAAGCCATAGTTCCCAAGACTGCCACTGACCTCAACTCCTTTGCAGTCCTTCCCTTCACAGCTTCCCACCTCATAGTCGCCTCAACCCCATGCAGCCCACTTCTACCTCCTTCTCGAAATCCTTAAACAGGATTGTCCTGGTGGACCCATCGTTTCAGCCTGTTCTTGCCTCACTGCACTTATTGCTTCCTATCTTGCCCACCTACATCAGTGATTGTCTGGTTCACTATGGATGTCCAATCCCTCTGTACCTCCATCACCCACCTGAATGAAATGAAAAATCAAAAAATGAAAATCGCTTGTTGTCACAAGTAGGCTTCAAATGAAGTTACTGTGAAAAGCCCCTAGTCGCCACATTCCAGTGCCTGTTTGGGGAGGCTGGTACAGGAATTGAACCCACGCTGCTGGCCTGCCTTGGTCTGCTTTAAAAGCCAGCTATTTAGCCCTATGCTAAACCAGCCCCTCTGAATGGTCTGAAAGTCCTCTGCCTCTTCCTTGAACAGAAAGCCGACAGATCCACCACCACCCTCCTCTGCCTGGCTGGAACCTGTTCTCTTTTAACTTGTCTCAAGTGGGCAGCGGGGTAGCACAGTGGTTAGCACAGTTGCTTCACAGCTCCAGGGTCCCAGGTTTGATTCCTGGCTTGGGTCACTGTCTGTGTGGAGTCTGCACGATCTCCCCGTGCCTGCGTGGGTTTCCTCCGGGTGCTCCGGTTTCCTCCCACAGTCCAAAGATGTGCAAGTTAGGTGGATTGACCATGCAAAATTGCCCTTAGTGTCCAAAAATGTTAGGTGGGGTTACTGGATTAGGGGGATAGGGTGGTGGCATGGGCTTAAATGGGGCGCCCTTTCCAAGGGCCGGTGCAGACTCGATGGGCCAAATGGTCTCCTTCAGCACTGTAAATTCTATGAAAGTGGAACATTCCTTATTCCAAATAAACACAGGCCGCCTGTACTGTGACTGTATTGGCTCTGTTTCCTGCTCTTGCCCAGAAATGGAAAACTGAATCAACTTTATTTCCCATTTCCACCTTTGCTCCCCTTCACATGGTCTATCTCTGTCTCAATTTCTGGGATAGACCATGTACTAATATTCATTCCACTTCACTGACCCACACAGCTACCTTGACTGCATTGCCTCCCCCTGCAAGGACTCCATTCCATTCTCCCAGTTTTTCCAACTTTGTTGCATCTGTTCCTGTGATGCTACCTTCCACAACAAAGCTTCTGAGATGCCATCCTTTTTCCTCAACTGAGGATGCCATCCACTGTGGTTGACAGTGCCCTTAACTGACTCCAAACCATTTCCCGTACTTTCTGTCCTCACTCCTTCTCCTTCCTCCAAGAACCTCCAAGTAGGTTCAGCACGGTAGCATATTGGTTAGCACAGTTGCTTCCCAGCTGCAGGGTCCAAAAGGTTCGATTCCCGGCTTGGGTCACTGTCTGTGCGGAGTCTGCACGTTCTCCCCGTGCATGCGTGGATTTCCTCCGGGTGCTCCGGTTTCCTCCCACAGTCCAAAGGTGTGCAGATTAGGTGGATTGGCTGTCCTAAATTGCCCTTAATGTCCAAAAAGGTTGGGTGGGGTTACTGGGTTACGGGGATAGGGTGGAGGTGTGTGCTTGAGTAGAGTGCTCTTTCCAAGGGCCGGTACAGACGCGATGGGTCGAATGGCCTCCTTCTGCACTGTAAATTCTATGATTCTATGAGCGCAAAAGGATCCCCCTGGCCTGCACTTTCCACACCACCAGCTTCCACATTCAAATAATTATCCTCCATCACTTCCACCACCTCCAGCATGATGCCACCACCAAGCACATTTTTCCATCCCTTCCCCTGTTAACATTCTGAAAGGACCATTCCCACCGTGACACTCTGGTCCACTCCTCTATCACTCCCAACACCTAATCCCTTTTTCAGGGCAACATCCCATGTAATTGCAGTATTTGTAATACCTTTCCTCCTCTATCCTCATCGTCCATGGTCCAAAACACTCCTTCCAGGTGAAGCAGCACTTGTGCTTTTTTCTTTAAAAAACATTTTTTTTCCAATTAAGGGGCAATTTAGTGTGGCCTATCCATGCACTCTGCACATCTTTGTGTTCTGGGGGGTGAGACCCACACAGAAACAGGAAGAACGTACAAACTCCACATGGACAGTGACCCGGGGCCGGGATCGAACCTGGGTCCTCGGCGCCGTGAGGCAGCCGTGCTCACCACTGTGCCACCGTGCCGCCCCTACTTGTACTTCTTTCGATGTTGTCTCTTTCTGTTCACAGCGCGGTCTGCTCTGCCCTGGGGAGACCAAATGCAGAGTGAGTGACAGTTTTGCAGAACACCTCTGCTCAGCCCCCAAGCTTGCCATTGTAATTCATCACCGGGCTCTCACACTCACATTTCTGCCCTCGGCCTGCTGCACTACTTCAATGAAGCTCGAGGAACAGCACCTCATCTTCCAATTAGGCCTTCTGGTCTCAACATTGAGTTTTCAATTTCAGACCTCTGTCCCCCGTTGTGATAATGTCTCTTTTACGCCATGTGCCAGTCAGAATCTTGTTTGTTTTTATTTCTGGACAGAGCTGCTATTCTCCCATTCGCACTCACTCTGGATAAATTATTTGTTTCTTTACTACAAACGTTCCCACTCCCTTTGGCTTTTGTTCCATGACATCTTTGTCATTCATTCTCTCCTGCTCTTTTTCCAATTCCAGACCTTCCCTTTGCTCTTCCTCTCCCTCCTCCCTTTCAATGACATAAAACCAATCACATTCATACCGAAAACACTGATTGAGGAGATGAAATGGAAGTGGCAGGAGGAGTTTGGGATGGAGTTGAAATGGGGCGGGTGGAGTGAAATGATGCGCTGGGTCAATGTTACATCGTCATGTGCTCGAATGAGCTTGATACAAAGTGCTGCATACGGCCCATATGATACAGGCGCGAATCTTCGCAGGGTCAGAGGATAGGTGTGAGAGGTGTAGAGGGGAACCAGCTAACCATGTCCACATGTTCTGGTCATATCCGCGGTGGATGGGGTTCTGGGGCTCAGCATTTGAGACACTAACGAAAATTGTGGGGATGGAGATGTTACCGGGTCCTCCTAAGGCAACCTTCGGGGTGACAAGGTGCCGGGGCTGATGGAGGGGAAGCGGGCCGACGTGGTGGCCTTCACCATTTTTTATTAAACTGGAGGTCGGGGTGAGCCTTCAAAGGAGTCGGCATAGCTGGGGATGTTGCGGAATTCCTTGAACCGGAAAAGATTAAGTTTGCCTTTCGGGACTCGAATGGGGGTTCTGGATGTGATGGAGGCTGTTCTTGTCTCTGTTTACGGATCTGTTTGTTGGCAGCAGGTAGGGAGAGGGTGGGGGGGGGGGGGGGGGGGGGTGTGGGGTGGTAGCTTAGTTCAGGAGAGAAAAAGGGGAAAGGTGTAAAATTAGGGGGATTGTATTTTGTTTCATTATGTATGCCCTCATTTGAAAATAAAATATTCATAAAGATATTCACTGTACATCATGTCACAGTGAGACAGTATAGATATTTCATACAAATGCAAACAATATAGTTAACAGATAACCGGAGTATCAGTTTGCAGACCAACTCCATCGTGTTATGATTAGGCTCTTTGAAATGTCCTTTTCTCTTTCGGTGTTTTTTCTACTGTGGTGAATGTAATTCACACTGTATGTATTGTATGGTATTGTGTCCTTGTGGGCTCTGTCTGTGAGCCGTTGCGCGGCTCTGCCCATAGGGGGAGATGAGGAGCTTGTACAGGACTCCACCCTTGGCTCCGCCCATGGCCCCTCCCACTACCGGAAATATAAAGTGCTGCAGCCATGTGGGCCTGCCCTCAGTTCTTCTGTTCGCAGGCAGGCTCAGTTGTAAGACTATTAAAACCACAGTTTACTTCCAATCGTGTTCCGAGTGAATTGATGGTCACATCAATTTAATAGTCTTAGAAAACTTGAAAAAAACTACTATGGAATCAGCCCTCAAACCTGATCAACTAGAACTCGACCCGCAGGCTGCAAAGGCGAAGGAAATCTTCCTACACTGGCTTTGGTGTTTCAAGGCCTACCTGGCTGCATCGACCACCTCCGAGACTACAGAGGAGCAGAAACTCAGCCTACTGCACGCACGGGTGAGCCATCGCATCTCTACACAACTCAATTGTACCGACTCCTATACTGAGGCCCTTGCTATGCTCGACCGATTGTACGTGCGGCCTGTAAACGAGGTCTATGCGCGGCACATTTTCACTACCCGCCGCCAGCGCCCCGCAGAGTCGCTAGAGGACTTCCTGTGCGATTTAAAAGCCCTTGCTCGGGACTGCAACTTTCAGGCTGTAACGGCCTCCCAGCATATGGAATGCGTTGTCCGTGATGTGTACGTTGCGGGGATCCGGTCTAACTATGTGTGCCAGCGATTACTCGAGAAAGGGGCCCAGAACTTGGAGGACACGGTAGAGCTAGCAACTACTATGGAGGTCGCGTTCCGAAGTCTAAACTCATTCCCCGTGGACCAAGCGACACCCATCGTGGACCCACGACCAGCGACTGCCCCAGGCCTGCGCCGCGCGGCCACCCACTCACTATGGAGCTCCAGCGTGCCATTTTTGTGGCCAGCCCCAACACCCACAGCAGCACTTCCCGGCCCGCAACGCGACCTGCAGCAGCTGCGGTCGAAAAGGACATTATGTCAGAGTATGCCTGGCAAAATCGAAACCCTCTAAATCCCCCGCAGTCCAGAACAATCGCTTCCCCAATTCGCAGGCCCGCAGGCCCCACAATGTTGCAGCGTGTCTGCCGACTCCGCCCGACATGTGCGACTCATGGGGGCCGCCATCTTGGCAATCCTCCCCCACGTGACCGGCCACGTGTGAGTCATGGGGGCCGCCATCTTGGACACCATCTTCCTCGCCGCCCGCCACGTGCGATCCACGGGGGCAGCCATCTTGGACGCCATCGTCTTCATCGCCCGCCACGTGCGATCAACGGAGGCTGCCATCATGGCCATCACCCGATGTTCACCTGGACGACTACGACCTCCGCGGACAGTCATCACTGGGCCACTCCAGCACTGCTGATCGAGCCGCCGACTACCCACAACTCAACGCAGTCACGTTGGACCAGTCGCGTCCAAAGCACCTCCAGAGCTCGATGATGTCCATTCAAATCAACGGATACAAGACACCATGCCTCTTCGACTCCGGGAGCACCGAGAGCTTCGTACATCCTGACCTGGTAAGACGCTGTTCGCTCCCTATCTTACCTGCACGGCAAACTATCTCCCTTGCCTCGGGCTCAAACTCGGTCCAAATACAAGTGCGCACTGTCGCGACCCTAACGATTCAGGGCGCCAGCTACTCTAATTTCCAGCTGTACGTACTCCCCGACCTCTGCGCCCCACTCTTACTCGGGCTCGACTTCCAATGCAACCTCAAGAGCCTCACACTCAGCTTCGGCGGACCCCTACCTCCACTCACTATATGCAGCTTAGCGACTCTAAAAATCGACCCCCCTCCACTCTTTGCTAACCTAACGGCTAACTGTAAACCAATAGCCATTCGCAGCAGGTGGTACAGCCTACAGGATAGAGTATTCATCAGAGCCGAAGTCCAGCGGCTCCTATGTGAGGGAGTTATAGAGACCAGTAACAGCCCCTGGAGAGCTCAGGTGGTGGTCGTCAAGACCGGGGAAAAGGTCCGGATGGTGGTTGATTATAGCCAAACCATTAACCGGTTCACGCACCTCGATGCGTACCCCCTCCCCAGAATTGCAGACATGGTCAACCAGTTCGCCCAGTACCGCATATTCTCCACGGTGGATCTGAAGTCTGCATACCACCAGCTCCCAATCCGCCTGGAGGACCGCCACTACACGGCGTTCGAGGCAGATGGCCACCTCTTCCATTTCCTCAAGGTCCCCTTTGGCGTCACGAACGGGGTTTCAGTGTTCCAACGAGCGATGGACCGAATGGTGGACCAGTACGGGCTGCTGGCCACGTTTCCGTACTTGGACAATGTCACCATCTGCGGCCATGACCAGCAGGACCACGACGCCAACCTCCACCGATTTCTCCAAACCGCCCAGAAACTCAATCTCACCTACAATAAGGAGAAATGCGTTTTCCGCACTGCCAGACTAGCCATCCTCGGCTATGTCGTGGAAAATGGAGTCCTGGGCCCCAACCAGGACCATATGCGCCTCCTCTTACAACTCCCTCTCCCTCATTGTCCCAGGGCCCTCAAGAAGTGCCTGGGATTCTTCTCTTATAACGCCCAGTGGGTCCCCTAGTATGCGGACAAAGCCCGCCCACTATTTAAGACCACACTCTTCCCACTGTCAGCTGAGGCCCACCAGGCCTTCAACTGCATCAAGGAGGACATCGCCAAAGCCGCCATGTGGGCGGTGGATGAATCCGTCCCCTTTCAGGTGGAGAGCGACGCGTCAGAGGTCGCTCTCGCCGCCACTCTAGACCAGGCAGGGAGACCAGTAGCTTTCTTCTCCCGGACCCGCTCCGCTTCGGAACTTCGACACTCCTCTGTCGAAAAAGAAGCTCAAGCCATTGTGGAAGTCGTATGGCACTGGAGGCACTACCTCGCAGGTAGGAAATTTACCCTCATCACCGACCAAAGATCGGTTGCCTTCATGTTCGACAACTCGCAAAGGGCCAAAATAAAAAACGATAAAATCTTGCGGTGGAGGATCGAACTCCCAACCTATAATTATGGCATCATATATCGACCGGGGAAGCTCAACGAGCCCCCAGATGCCCTGTCCCGCGGCACATGCGCCAGCGTGCAAGACGACCGCCTGAAGGCTATCCACAACGACCTCTGCCACCCGGGGGTCACCTGGCTCACCCACTACGTCAAAGCACAAAATCTGCCTTTCTCCACCGAGGAGGTAAAAGCCATCACCAGGAATTGCCCGATCTGCGCGGAATGCAAACCGCACTTCTATAGAACAGACAAGGCCCACCTGGTAAAGGCATCCCGGCCCTTTGAACACCTGAGCATCGATTTCAAAGGGCCACTCCGCTTGACCAATCGAAATGTGTACTTCCTCAACGTCATAGAAGAATTCTCCCGCTTCCCCTTTGCCATCCCGTGCCCCGATATGACCTCCCACGCAGTCATCAGAGCCCTGCACAGTGTCTTCACCCTGTTCGGTTTCCCCAGCTACGTACACAGCGACAGGGGTTCGTCCTTCATGAGCGACGAGCTGCGTCAGTACCTGCTCGGCAAGGGCATCGCCTCGAGCAGGACTACCAGCTACAACCCCAGGGGGAACGGGCAGGTGGAGAGGGAGAATGCGACGGTCTGGAAGACCGTCCTATTGACCCTACGGTCCAGGAATCTCCCGACCTCCCACTGGCAGGAGGTCCTCCCCGCGCGCTCCATGCGATTAGGTCCCTCCTGTGCACCGCCACCAACCAGACCCCTCACGAGCGATTATTTGTTTTCCCTAGGGGCACTACCACGGGGGCTTCGCTCCCATCTTGGTTGAGGACACCGGGCCAGGTTCTCCTCCGGAAGGACGTCCGGACACATAAATGGACCGACTAGTAGAGAGGATACTACTGCTACATTCGAACCCACACTACGCCTTTATTGAATACCCCGATGGCCGTCAGGACACCGTTTCCCTCCGGGACCTGGCGCCTGCAGGATCCACCACCACCACTGCCGAGGTACCCCTCACACTACACCCCTCCCGACCCCCCACGCCCTGCGCCCCCGCGCCTATAGGTTTCCTGCGCCCCCCTTCGCCCATCGCACCGGTCAGGACCGGAGCTCGGACCGAAACACACCCGGAGACCACCCCCATACCCCCAGTTGCAAGACTATTAAAACCACAGTTTCCTTCCAATCGTGTTCCGAGTGAATTGATGGTCACATCATCTACCCTTACTGAAGAATCCTGGGCGGGATTCTCCCATCCCGCGGCAGAGTGTCCACGCTGTCGTAAACGCTGTCGCGTTTTGCGACGGCGTGAACCGGCCGCTCCCAGGACTAATTCTGGCCCCTACAACGGGCCAGCATGGCGCTGGAGTGGTTCACGCTGCTCCAGCTGCCGATCCCCGTGCAAACTGGGTGCTGCGGGATACATGCATGTGAAGTGGCGCTGGCGCCAACGCGCGCATGCACATTGGCTTCCTTCAATGCGCCGGACCTGCGCAACATGGCGCAGGTCTACAGGGCTGGCGCGTAGGAAATGAGTCCCCCAGCCTGAGAGGCCAGTCCGGCAATCGGTGGGCCCCGCTCGCGGGCCAGGCCACATCCGAGGCCCCCCAACAGGCCGCCACCCGACCCTTCCACGCTGAGCTCCTGCTAGCTGAGAGCAGGTGTGGACGGCGGCGGCGGCACTCAGTGTTTCCATGACGGCCAGTCGGTCCACCCCGGCCCGAGAATCGGTGGGCCAGCCGCACAGAGCAGCCTGCGCCGTGCCAACCACCCCAGTGCCAATGGCGCCAATTCTCCACTCTGTGGAGAATCACGTGCAGTCATTGGGCGGCGTGGCCCGGTTGCGGTTATTTTCAGCCCAGGGCTGGGAGAATCCCGCCTTTGCTTCAGACATCGTAAAGTAGGTTTCATATTTTTGAGTATGCTATCATAATTATATCCACATATACTGTTGAGGGTATGGGTATGGAGCTGTCGCCATCCTTGGTCCTTACACAACTCTGTCCATATCTAGACTGACCCTAGCTCTGGGTGATGTGCCTTCTTACATCACTGTGTGGGCGGTATTAAACTCAGGTATTAACGCTGTATGTGCCAAACCGTACTACTACATTTATCAAGAGCAACCCTCGTTACTCACCTGTGGAAGACATACCTTTATGTAGCCAGTGTGCTGTGGGATTAACAACTACTGGGATCCACTAAAGCATATTCCATCCAGAAATTTAGAGGGGGGAAACAGTTCGTTTTGCTTTTGGCACAAGGAAATTGGCATCTTTTTTAGTTTTGTCTCTGGCTTTCAATCTGGCTGCACCCTAGGCTAGAGTGAACTAACAATGAGCCCACTGTCAGAAAACACATTTCTAAAAGATGAATTTTGAAATCTTTTTAGAAGAAAAAAAGGCGGGAAAAAACCCAAGAACCTTTTGGATGTTTTAAAACTGACTTGAGCATATAGACAATCACTTTGCTGAGTACTGAGAGAGGTGTAATATAAATTCGAAATACTGTATGGTGGGACTGATCAGGAGTCTTGTGGTTTGGGGGTTCCAGGCAGATCCTGATTTGTTTCTTCCAATTCCTTTTTATAAATGTACTTTAATAATTATTAGGGGATAAAATATCCTGCCCAGTGCACGGGAAAGAAATGAAAAACGCTCCAAACCCACCACAGGCAGTCAGCAATTGTGAAGTGAATGGGGGGAGACTGGCTGCATTTGCAGCTGCTTTTCATTCAGGTTTGGCCCTTTATTTCAGGGGGTTGGGTGGCTGATGGAGCCAAGTCTGTTCAGCACTTTGACGTTCCCCCTCCCCCGCCTCGTTGTTCCGTCCTCCGCGGAGACCCGTCCTGCGGGGCTCCTCCCTGTTGGCGCGGGTTTCCGCGCGCTGCTGGCGGATGGCGGGATCCCGGGTTAAGGCGGTGCGGTACCTGGACCAGGTTCAAGTGGGCCCGGCCCGGGGAGGGCTGCGGCTTTTGGCCGCTCCGGGCCGCCTCTGCGTGTGGAGCGGCTCCCAGTTTGTCTCCCTTTACCAGAGGGACAGCGGCTCCTTGGAGGCGAGTGACAGCTGTTAACCTGCCCTCCCCGCCGGGCTGCTACATTGTATCTGCCTCCTGTATCCTTTTAAAGATACAGTCCAACTGTATCCACTTACTGGCATAGTTATAGATCCTGTACTCGGTATAGCTTCTGTGAAGATGTTCAGCCTTGTGCAATTATCCCCACAGGAGCTCAGCTAGTTGACAGGGTAGACACCATGAGTATATCATGCTCCCGCCCCCTCACTATGCATGGTGAGTTTGGGGGGGGGGGGGGGGGGGGGAGTACTGCCACCTCCCTGCTTCCATCCCGATCGAGTCTGCACGTTCTCCCCATGTCTGCATGGGTTTCCTCCCACAGTCCAAAGATCAGGTCAGGTGGGTTGGCCATGCTAAATTGCCCTTCGTGTCCAAAAAAGGTTGGATGGGGATACGGTGGAGGTGTGGGCTTGGGTAAACTGCTCTTTCCAAGAGCAGATGCAGACTCAATGGGCTGAATGGCCTCCTGCACTGTAGATTCTATGATGTGGAGATGCCGGCGTTGGACTGGGGTGAGCACAGTAAGAAGTCTTACAACACCAGGTTAAAGTCCAACAGGTTTGTTTCAAACACGAGCTTTCGGAGCACGGCTCCTTCTTCAGGTGAATGGGTAGATTCTATGATTCTATTCTAAGTCCACGGCCCATGGAAGGTGTTCTCATGCCAATGCCAATTGGGGCCCTTATGTGGGGCAGTTAATGTCCACATCCTGCGACAGCTGGTATTAATTCAGCAGCGGGCAGGGGAGCCACTATATGGGGATGTTGACAAGCAGACCCTGGTGTGTTTGCTTGCAAGCTCCAGAAAGGCGGCGGGTGCGGGGGGGGGGGGGGGGGGGGGTGTCCCTTGCTTAACTGCATTCATTGCCTGATTCATGGACCTGGCATCAGGAAGGGGGCCTGCTGAAATCCACCTGTGCCTGTGCTGCTGACTCACGTCCCCTGTGACTCCCACCCCAAGATCCCCTTCCCGGCAATACTCACTGTGCCTGAGGCGTCGGGTTGGTGCAGAACCAGCAGCAGCCACAACCTTCTCCAGATGTTTTGCTGAGGACAGAAGAGCTGCCCGCCTCTGATTGGCCGGAAGCTCCTGGTGAGCAAGAGTGTTGCCCCTGGGGTCTATGACGCTGGGTAAAGATATCCTCTGGCACTTTACGTGCCCGAATGGCACAAGATGCAGTGGGCCTTGTCAAAAAGATGCGACATGGGAGACTGACCAGCTGTCCAGTAGGCAGCCTCCACAAAACGCTGCTTCATTTTCCCTCATGGAGAAATTGAGAACCAGAGGACACCATTTCAGAATAAGGGGTCTCCTGTTTCAGACAGAGATATGGTGGAATTTCTTCTCCGAGTGTTATTGAGCTTTGGGATTCTCTTACGCCAGAGCACAGTAGAGGCTGGGTCACTGACTATATTCAAGGCTGAGTAAAACAATTTTTAATCGACAAAGGAGTTGAGGGTTATTGGGGAAGGGGGAGGTGATGTAAGGCACAAATGTGGAGGTAAATCTACAGTCAGATCCGTCATGATCTTGTTGAATGGTGGCGTAGGTCTGAATAGGCCAAATGGCCTATTCCTGCTCCTATTTCTGATGTTCTCATGGCCTGAAAAGTTAAGGATGCAAAATGGGAACTGACCCACTGAAGCATGCCCGTCTATACAGTAATTGTCTTTCACGTAACATTTTTAGGCGGAAAAGTATCTCCTGGCAAATTTTAGATTCAGATTTATTATCACGTATACCGAGGTACAGTGAAAAGTATTGTTCTGCGTACAATCCAGGCAGATTGTTCGATATATGAAGAACATAGGACATACGATGTCCTAAAGTTTAAAAGTTTACATCACTGCCAGGCAGATAAATCTGATTTTATGACTCATTGTGACTATTTGATTCCAATAAAAACTTGTATTTACATAGTGCCCATAATGTAGTAAACTAACCCCAGCTCTTTACAGGAATGTTATACAACAAAATAAGGAAATATTAGGGCAGGAGACCAAAAAGCTTGGACAGAGGCAGGTTTTAAGGAGTGCCTTAAAAGGAGCAAAGAGAACTAAGGGTGGGCGGTTTCATCCTCTGCAATAGTACCAATGGTTCTTACCAAAATCACAAACTACATCCTTTCTAACTAAAGCAAACTATCCTCTTTGTCCTTTTCTACTGCCTTCTACTTTTGACACTGTTGACCACAACATCCCCCTCCAAAGCCTCCATTGCTGTCCAGTTGACTGGGACTGCACTCGTCTGATTCTGTTGAAGTTTTGCAAGGCACACACGGGAGCACTCTTTGATCAATCATTATTTACTTGTGCACACAGAGAGCAAACCAGTGGGGTACACTGCTTTACTCTACCTGAATCCAGTGAAGCAGAAACATTTATAGCTTGATTAACCAGTAGAATTACAGTTGCAGTCTAATCTTTCATTTGCATGTCTCACACACCAATAATATCACAGATAAACTTTTATTTTAGGCCAATGAAAGGAAAGTAATTCTAGCCAATAGTAGACAGGGCAACTGACCAATAGAAGAGCATGGTCTTTCCATCTTTCTTTTACGTAATCATCTCCCCCTGCCCTTGGAGGTTACGGTAGTTTACAGAAAAGTGACAATAAGCGATTTTCATTTCATTTCATTTCATTTATTGAGAAGGCGACCCCATGTCCAATCTCCACAGACTTGCGTCATTCACTAAGAAACAGGATATTATAAACTGACAACCAACCACCACGTTACCACCTCTTGTCCACTCCACTGCCACTAGACTGCCAGGCTGCTCATCTGGCATCCCCCACTGGATGGACAGTAATTTCCACAACTAAATGTTTGGAAGACTAAAGCTGTTAATGTCTGCCACAAACACCGTTTCATAGCCATCGACTCCATCTATCCCTGTAACTCTTGAGGCCGAACACGACTGTTTGCAGCCCTGGTGTTGTAGTTGACCCTGAGATGAGCTTCCGACCACACACACTGCCATATGGTTGCCAAGATTTCTAATCTTCAAACAATTTATTTCCATAATTATCTGCCCTTTCCTCAAACAAATAACTCTTGCTGGGGTTTAGAGTTTAGCAATAATTTGCAGTCAAAAGGCACCTTAATAGAGTAAAGCGTCCCAAGACGTTTGACAAATATATAATCTAGTGTGCCAAGTAGATGGTAGATGGTGTGACCCAAGGGTTGGGCGTAGAGGTGGCTTTTATTTGGGGCTGTGAAAGGAGAATAGAGAGATTGAAATACTTGGAAAAGCAACAGTCACCACTTTTGCAGTAATTCAGCCGGTACCCAGTCTAGCTTTGTGTAAGGCCACTGCTAAATACATTGCGATAATTTTATAGGTGTTCTCAGTTATAGTCTAAAAGTGCTATTTATGAATCTTTATATATGCTGTTTATAACCCCCTATATATGTAATAGGGGCTGGTTTAGCTCACTAGGGGCTGGTTTAGCTCACTGGGCTAAATCGCTGGCTTTTAAAGCAGACCAAGCAGGCTAGCAGCACGGTTCGATTCCCGTACCAGCCTCCCCGGACAGGCGGCGGAATGTGGCGACTAGGGGCTTTTCACAGTAACTTCATTGAAGCCTACTCGTGACAATAAGCGATTTTCATTTCATTTTCATTTCAAATGAGAGGCCTAAAATCTGTTTTCAGTGCCTTTGCTGGCATTGTTTGCTGATGAGTGCAGGAGGACTCTGGCCTTCCCCAATCAGGATTCAGTCTTCCGATCCCCCCCCCCCCCCCCAACCATCTCCCCTGCCCCCCTTCCCTGCCATTTCTGGACCTGCTCCCCTTCTGGGATTTGTCCTTGGTGCTCGCAGCAAAGCAAGCAGCCTGGTAGTCACTTTAGTAAAATTTCCAAGCTGTCTGTGAAAGTGCGACAGGTGTCAGTAGCTCATGCAAAGGGTGAGGAGGATAATTTACAGTTGTTACTCCTGCTCATTTGCAGGAACCTTTGAAGACCTACTTGGATAAATATTGAGTGGGATTTCATGCCCTGTCAGAGGACTCTTCCCGACCTGCCAAAGTCGACCCCAGTGGTGGGTTCATGGCAGCGGTGTGAGTGAGCTATTCAGAAGTGGGTAGGCATTGGCAGGACTGGAAGATCTCGCCCACGGCTGTTGAGTCGGCCACAGTCGCTACGGAAAAACCCGCCGTGGGGAAGGGGCAGGTGTTAAATCACAGGCATCGAGTGGGAACAGCATTGGAATTGGCTGTGATACCTTCCATGGTCAAATGATCTGCTGACACTGTTTAGGCTTCATGAATGAAGAATTAAGACCCTTGTGATTCAGGTGGTAGCACTCTCACCTCTGAATCAGACGGTCGAGTGTTCAAGTCCCGCTCCAAGAATCCATCCAAGAATTAACTTAGGTTAAAACTTCAGTGCAGTACTGAGTGCTGCACTGTCGGAGGTTCTGTCAGTCAGATGAGACGCTAAACTCAGCTCCAATCTGTCCTTGGGGGAAAAAGTAAAAGATCCCATTCACTATGAGAAAGGATAGAGGGGGAGTCTCCCTGGCAAATGTTTATGCTTCAACCAACTGAAACACATTATCTGGTCATTCATCACTGCTGCCTCACGATGCTGAGGACCCCGATCCCAGCCCGTGTCTGCGTGGATCAAACCCCCACGACACAATGATGTGCAGGGTGGGTGGAGTGGCCACGCTAAATTACCCCTTAATTGGAAAAAAAAAAGAATTAGATAATCTAAATTTTTTTTAAAATCTGGTCATTCATCACATTGCTATTTGTGGGGCTTTCCAAACTTCATAAAATACTGAGATTGTGATGCGTGTTATAAAAATTCAAATCCTTTCTTGGGCGAGCTGGTGGAGGGGTGTTGGCCCCTGAAGAACTGTTCCCACAATAGGGTTCAACTGCTCGAAGAGGGGGAGAGAATTGAAGAGGTTGCAACATTTTTGACTTGTCTTCTGCGTTACTAGATTGTGTACAGGTTACCTAATTCTGTACGACAAGTGGAAGTGGACAGGAGGAGTGAGCGGTTGTTTGTTCTGTGTGCTCGCAGTGGAATATACAGCATACCGTTAAACCAGAAAGGCAGGTAAGATGCATTTTGTGCAATATTATCCTGTTTAAGCGGTAGTAAATATGCATGTATAGTTTGTTGCCAAACAGCGGAGCTGAACGAGGCAGAACACAATTGCTCTTTGGGCGTACCTCAAAGTGCAATATATTCAATGTCTGTTGTATTATTAGGGTACGTTGGGATTTGTGTGATTCTGGAGTCATCTGTAAAATCAACATGCATGCAAACTCCAATATTGTTTATTATCAGCCAATCAAATAATTTCCCAAATGATATGATTTCATAGGCTCGAGTTTTTTTCATTAAATGTTCCTGGCTTTGGAAGCTGTTGGTCATCATGGCAGCCCTGCTAATGAAACAAGGCTGAAAAGCAAAGGTATTTGTATATTATAACTCTGATTAATGGTCTGCAGTACATCCATGATCTGCATTGTTCAAGGCACTGGTGGTTGTCAGCACATTGCTGTATCTTAAGGTATGTCTAATTTACAGTGGGCGAAATTCTCCCAAAACGGGAGAAATCGTCAAACTGCCGTAAAACCCGGGCGGCATCGCGCCCCTTCCCGACGGGGGACCGATTCTGGTCCCCCGTCGGGGCTAGCAGCCCGACGTCGGAGGCTCCGACAAGTCGGGCTCAACGAAAATCGTTAAGCCCGCTTGTCGGACTTAGCGCCGGCTGACGCGTCATATGACGTCAGCCGCGCATGCGCAGGTGGGAAGACTCCACCCGCGCATGCGCGGGTGACGTCATCGCGTTTTTGCGCGAAACCCGCGCATGCGCGGTCCGGGTTGCCCCTCAGCCGCCCCGCGTATTGATACTGCGGGGCGGCGGAAGGACAAATAGTGCGCGGGCATCGGGCCCGCTGCCCGCGATCGGTGGGCACCGATCGCGGGCCCATGGCACCCTTGGCACGGCCGTGGTACTGCCGTGCCAATCGGTGCCATGGTTATTTTTTTCCAGGTGGTCACGACGTTTTTACGAACGGCAGGACCAGGTGTGTTTGCCGTTCGTAAAAAGGTCGTAAAGGGCTGGGACTTCGGCCCTTCTAACAGCTGTGAATCGCTGCCGGCCGTAAAAAAACGGCGGCAGCGATTCGTGTCGGGATTTCGGCGGGGGGGGCGGGAGAATAGCGGGAGGGCGTCAAAAAAGTCGGGAAGGCCCTCCCGCTATTCTCCCACCCGTCGTGGGGGGGGGAGAATTTCGCCCAGTGTATTTCCTCATGGTTGTCTGCTATCGATGGAATGCCTGTACTTTTGCTATGATGATAGTTCAAACTTAGTGAATGGGTTAAAAAATATAACTGAATTCCATTAAATGTATTGTGCTGGTCTTTGTTTCTCGAGCAACAAAGAGGGTAGAAGTCATGCCTCAGCTCTACAAAAACCTGACAGACCACGCCAAGTTTGAGCAGCTCTGGGCATCACCCCTTAGAAAGCGTATCTTGCCCTCGGAGACAGTGCAGACTTAACGTTTTAAGTGCGTATGACTTCTGCAGAATCATACCGACTCAAAACGTTAACTATGTGTTTCTCTCTCCCAGATGCTGTCAGACCTGCTGAGTTTTTTTTTCAGCACTTCCTGTTTTTATTAAGACTGTTAAGGGGTATGGGGCGATGGTGATTCGCTGGAGTTAGGCTGAGATCAGTCATGATTTGATTGAACTGTGTGGAACAGGCTCGAGGGGCTAAGTGGCCCACTGCTGTTCCTTTATCCCTAAGAGCCAAGCGGGAGTGATTATTGAAGATGTTTTCTCTTCAAATTTTGAATGACAATAAATCACTCACGAGCATTGTCCTCTTAATATGAGATTCATGCCCCTTGACACTTTCTTCTTGAACGTGCCCTCAGTGAGAAATGGATGTATTCATTCCATCGTTTAATTAAAAAAATATGATCACAAGAAAGATAATCACATCCATGTTGGGACTCCTATCATCTGCATGTGTACAGACTGCAACTATTGGTCTCCAACAACGAGCAGCTTGACACCGTTTCCATGGCAGCGTGGTGACTGGTGTGAATCCGTCAGATTCACTGTTGTGTCTGTCACCTCAACTGCTCTGCAATCAGGAAATAATTATTTATTTGAGGAGTGGAGGTTGTATTAAAATTAGCAGAGAAAAAAGTCCTAACCGGAGGCAAAATTAAATGAGCGGTTAGAATTTGGAATAGGACATATGATGAGGTGGTGGAAACAGATTCAGTAACAGCTTGCCAAGGTAAATTGGATAAAAACTTGAAGGAGATGAGATAATAGTACGAATAATAATATTATAATAATATAATAATCATCTTTATTAGTGTCACAAGTAGGCTTACGTTAACACTGCAATGATGTTACTGTGAAAATCCCTGAGTCGCCCCCCCTCCGGCGCCCGTTTGGGTACACTGAGGGAGAATTCAGAATGTCCAATTCACCTAACAAGCACATCTTTCGGGACTTGTGGGAGGAAACCGGAGCACCCGGAGGATACCCACGAGACACAGGGAGAACATGCAGACTCCGCACAGTGATCCAAGCGGGAATTGAATCTGGGACCCTGGCGCCGTGAAGCGACAGTGCTAACCACTGTGCTACCATTCTGCCCGATTGCAGCAATATGGAGATTGTTCTCTGAACGGGCTATGCAGACATGATGGACTGAATCGCCTTGTGTACTGTACCATTCCCTGATTCTAAGTTAATTTTGAAATATCTGCAACTTGCTTATGAATATAAATCGCAGCATTTACTCTCATGCCTGAGGTTGAATCCACTCTTAATTCTGCAGCGACTTTTCAATTTCTTGAACGAACCGGCATGTTCAACAAAAGTGCCTTCACTCAAGCAGTCAGGCTACCAGTGAAGTACACATGTTATTGAGATATTTTCGGGAGACATGTAGCACTAGATGCTGATCAGAGCACTACAACAAACATTTATAGCATAAACCTGTATATGCTGAGTCTAATACAGTCCACAGCAAGATTTTCATCCGTCAAAATGGTTGTTTTGTGGACCAAGGTTATTGTTTTTTTTGTCATTAATAAAATTTGAGGCAAAATTTCCGCAAGGATCGTGAATAAAACTAAAATTTGAAACAAGGAAAGACGGTAGCACAAGTGGATAGCACTGTGACTTCACAGCGCCAGAATCTCAGGTTCGATTCCCCACTGTGTCACTGTCTGTGCGGAGTCTGCACGTTCTCACCGTGTCTGCGTGGGTTTCCTCCGGGTGCTCCAGTTTCCTCCCAAAGTCCCAAGACGTGCAGGTTAGGTGGATTGGCCATGCTAAATTGCCCTTGGTGTCCAAAAAGGTTAGGAGAGGTTATTCGGTTATGGGGATAGGGTGGAAGTAAGGGCTTAAGTGGATGGGTGCAGACTCGATGGGCTGAATGGCCTCCTTCTGCAGTGGAAGTTCTATGTTCATGTTCTATGTATGTAAGACAGGATGTAAAATTATTTAATCAACATTGGTCATGACAGTACAACTGGATGATGACAATGCACAGTAGATATGGTATTATTTGCCTATCCAACCTAATTTATTGCGTCTCTCAATGTTTGTGACCTTGGGAAATGTGTGAGAAAGGAAACAAAACTTATAGGACGAAATTCTACAGTCGCCGACGGCAAAACCAAGTTTGGCGATTGGCCGGAGATTGGTGGCGCTGCTTTTGCGATGTGCCGCCCCCTCCAAAGTGAGTACGGCGCGCGCCGTATCGACGGCCTCAGGACGTTGTCTGAGGCCCACCTCCCAATGCTCTGCCCTGGACCGACCGAGTTCCCGACGGCGTCGGCCGTATGTGGTACCATCCGTCGGGAGTTTGGCGTGATGGCTGCAGACTCAGTCCAGCGTCGCCACAGTCGGGGGTGGACCGATCCACGGGCAGGGGCGACTTTGACAGGGGTTGGGGGCACTGTTGGGGGATGGTCCGGGACTTGTGAGCCAGCCAAAGGGGGGCACTATTTTGCGGGCCAGGTCCGCGAGTGACCGGCGCCATGTTGCACGGCGCAGCCGCTGTACGCCGCCTCCGTGTGCATGCGCAGCCATGGACCCGGCGGTTCTCTGGGCCGTATCGGCAGCTCAAGCTGAGTGCTCTGGGCTACCTGTATGCTAGCCCCCAGCCAAACGGAGGATCGCTGGCGTTTTACGGCAAATATTTGGTCGTAAAACGCCAATGACGGGCAATTTAGCATGGCCAATCCACCTAACCTACACATCTTTGGATTCTGGGGGTGAAACCCACGCAGACATCAGGAGAGTGTGCAGACTCCACACAGACAGTGACCCAGGGCCGGGATTTGAAACCGGGTCCTCAGCGCCGCAGTCCCAGTGCTAACCACTGCGCCAGATGCCACCCCTCAGCCCATAATTTCTGAGATGTAAATGTGTAAAAACAAATCTGTAAAGACAGGTGAAAACATGAAAGAGATAAAGTTTCTGATGTTTTTTTCCAGACATTTTTGAACATGTCTGAGTAAAAGGAAGCCAATAAATAGAATAAGATTGCGATATGAACAGCAGAGAGCCAGAAACTGAAATGGTTTTAAAAGCACTCTTGCAGATGTACCATTCTGTTTCACGTTGGAGGAATATTTTCTGCGCTGAATAAAAGCTGTCCCGTAAAATATTTACCAGCTGCAGCCTGCTAGCTGTTGCACGCCAGCTGCCTTCAAACAGGAATCTTGGTCTAGACTGTCATTTAATGCCCAGACGTTCCCTAGGGTACACGTTTCTCAGTATTGGCTCAATCGCCTCGTGAGAGTAAAGAAACATGGCGGGGAGGGGATTTACTTCAGCCACTGAGCGAAATTCCCATCTGATTGACAAGGGAGCTGGATCTGGCTGAAACCTGATTGGTAAAGGGAAGAAAATGAACAGCTTGAATCTGAATTTGCAGCTGCCACCCTGGGCTCATTCTCCATTGCCTTCCACTTGGGTCTGGGTCTGAAACTGGACAGGTTGCATGCTGGGACCCGGGTCACAACAGAGGGCAGTCATTTGCTTTGCTGTTGATGGCAATTCATGGGAAATTCAAACGCATCATAATTAGAGAAGTAGTTTGTTAACCATTCAGCACCCCCCTCCCCCCCCCCCCCCCCCCCCCCCATTACCTGCTGGCCTTTAATTTC
Source organism: Scyliorhinus canicula (assembly GCF_902713615.1). Taxonomy (NCBI): domain Eukaryota; kingdom Metazoa; phylum Chordata; class Chondrichthyes; order Carcharhiniformes; family Scyliorhinidae; genus Scyliorhinus; species Scyliorhinus canicula. Next base: position 24,674,887 of record NC_052163.1, read on the forward strand.
TCCCCCTGGACCCGTTGAGGAATCCATCGTTGTCCCTTATAAGCAGCAAGCCCAGATGTCACACCCTTCTCTCTCACCGACCTTCTTGCCCAATGTATTCTCAGAAGCTGGTCTCGCCAATCTTCTTAACCTGCTTAGCCCTCCCACCATCACCTCTTTGAACTCTGCCCGTGGATCATTACTCACCCCTCTTCACATTTCCCTCCAGAACGTCGGTCGACTCATTAAAAGGCCCCTGCTGTCCACAATCTTGTTGTGGACAATTGCATTTACATCTTTTCTTTGACTGTAGCTTGCCTCTTTCTCGAAAACCACTTTGGCTAACTCTCTAACACCAACCCCACTCAAACCATGATGGTCACGTGGTGGTCCTTTTCACCAAGTCACACCTCGAGTTCTTACTCTTTGGTATCTCCCCTTCTTTGAGATCCTCACCTTGTTCTACCCTGCTCTTCTGACCTTTTAAAATATTTGTTGTCCAGTACAGTTGAGATCACCCATTCAACTGCTTCTGTTGATCCTTTGAACCACCAGTTTCTCTAACCCTGGCAACTTGTGCAACCCCTCCTTCCTTTTCTTCACCATTGGCAGTCACCCATGCTTCACGATTTACATGTAGGCCCATGTGCCTCTATCTCTCCTTTTAAGATCCTTCTTAAATCTCCCCACTTTGACCCAGCTTTGAGGTGACGCTGCCAATATCTCTTTTGACTCAGCATCCATTTTGGCACCTTGAACCTCTGTGAAGCACCTTGGGGCACTTGTCTACGTTAAAGGCACGAGATACAGGCAATTGGCTGTTTTTGTGACATTTTAACAAAGTTAACAGACTGGAGGGTAAATGAAGCTACACAGGACAATTGTAAAAGGTTGATGTGCTCTGTCATGTCATGTCAGGGGAGACGGTGGTGTAGTGGTATTGTTACTGGGCTGGTGAGTCAGAGATCCAGGGTAATTCTCTGGGGACCTGGGTTCAAATCCCATCAAGGCAGATGGTGAAATTGGAATGCAGGAACCTAATGACAAAGGTGAAACCATTGTTGATTGTTGTAAAAACCCATCTGGTTCACTCATGCCCTTGGGAAGGAAATCTGCCATGCCTACGTGGTCTGACATACATTTGACTCCAGATCCCCAGCAATATGGTTGACTCATAAATGCAATGATGGTCAACAAATATTTACAAATTATTATTAACGAATAATTATTATTAAATGCTGGCCAGTGATACATTAACCCGACTATAGGCAGTCAACAAATTTTTTTTTTAAATGGCACATTGAGACAAAGAAAATAGGAACATGAGGAGCCATTTGGCCCGTCGAGCCTGCTCCACCATTCATTATGAACATGGCTGATCATTCAATTCAGTAACCTGTTCCTGCTTTCTCCTCCCCCATATTGATTATTTTAGCCCCAAGAGCTATATCTAACTCCTTCTTGAAAACATACAACACTTTTCGGCCTGAACTGCTTTATGTGTAGCGAATTCTACAGGCTCACCACTCTCTGGGTGAAGAAATTACTCCTCATCTGATGTTCTAAATGGTTTAACCCATATCTTTAGACTGTGACCCATGATTGTGGACTCCCCCGCATTCAGGATTGCCATAATCACAAGAGGTAGAAAAAAATTGGACCTGTATTCAAAGCAAAAACGGAAGAAATATATCCTGGACTAACCATTGTGCCCTCCTGTTGCCAAGGCCTCATCAGTGCAGACAGGTTGCTGATACCATTCCCACAGCTGAGTACTTCCAACAATGCTGAGCCATATAATGGATTCCTTTTCACTCCCTAGCTTTCCTGTTTTTGCACAGTATATTCTGCAAGATCACAGACTCTCCTGACTTTTGGCCTGCGATTGCTGCATTGTCCATAGTCATTATCTAGCAATTTGAACTGGAAAGCCCCCTGTAAAATTGTGACACTTGGCAAGGTTTTGATATGTCACAACATGTCCCAGGATTTGTAGCTGATTTTATCTGCATATGTCCTGTATGGAATCGTTATGTAGTTTCTTTTCTTTTTTCCCCCCCACTACCTCTTCTTGCAGCCTTATCGAAGAGACAGGAGTTCGGGAGTCGCTCCTCGATGCATCCCAATCGGGAAGTAGCCATGGACGTCGCATGCCTCGTGTCTGTGCTGTCAGTGATGAAAGATGTATCATCAGGGACTCGGCAATCTGCTCCTTTGTTGTGTCAGACGATGTTGTCGTGACAGTCGCTAGCGAGAGTCAGTCATGGAGGATGAGCTTCCTCACACTCCCACCTGTGGGCTGTGAGGTTCAGCTGTGCAGAAAGATTGAAGACGTAGACTTTGCTTTGCATCCCAATATGACATGTTGTGAAAAATCTCCCAGATCGAATTACTCGCCAGTGCTATGTTGCATTTACCCTCAGACTTTGAAGGATTCCGAGGAATGCTCAAGGGGTGACGATCACCTCCGTGTGGAACCATCACTCTTCAGTCTACTCTTCAGTGTTGATGCCAACATGCTGAACTCGCCCATCATCCTTTGCGGGCTGCCAGATGGGCAGGTTTGCTTCGTGCCAATGAAATACGGCAGATCTGAGGCCAGAGGTCATGTACCACGAATGACGGTGTTGTACCACCTGGAACAGCCAGTGGTTTTTCTTGGAGGATTGATGATAAAACCGGAGAGGGACGGTGATCAGGGGCACCAGTTGTCAACAGACAAACCACTGATTGCTGACGGTATTGTGGTGATCGGAAAAGGTGGCAAAGTGGTGATTATCAAGGCCAGTCTTCAGATGGAGATGTGGCTTCCTGACTTTGTCCAGTATCATCTTCGAGGGCCCATCGTCAGTGCCTGTTGCCTCGCTAGCACCCTTTACTACAGCACTCGCTGGGATTTCTTCAGCGTTGAGCTTGTACAAAGGGACCCATTGTTTGGAGTCATGGGGAGGACAGCAGATGAAAGGAGCGACCAAACGGATGGTGTTCTGCCCTCCGTCCTTACACCCATCAGTCTGAACATCTGTGGGGTTGTAGCTGTTTCCAAACCCTCACTGACAGCCAAAGGTAATAATCTACCTGCATCCTAAGCCAGGACTCTGCTTTCGGATGAAAGGGCATCGACCTGAAACATTCACCCTGCTTCTCTCTCCCCAGACGCTGCCTGACCTGCTGAGTATTTCCAGCATTTTCTGTATGAAACTGGCCAGAGTGTGAGATCTGAGCAGAACTGAGTAAACCGTTTGTAGGCACCATTCTGTTAGATTCCTGACAGTAGCACAGGCAAACATTTAACAGCAATTGTGTTAGTGCAAAAGTACTTTTACTCCTAAATCCCTTTTAAAGGAAACAATAATAATAATAGTAATCACTTATTGTCACAAGTAGGCTTCAATGAAGTTACTGTGAAAAACTCATTAGAATTCCTCCGTACTTCCTTGTACTAAAGTTTTCCCATCTTGGCTCCTGCTGCTTTAGTATCCAGGATCTGTAGAGATGGTAATCTGCATTAGTCCCTGAGGACCCCTTCCTGATGTCAGCCAAGCGATTCTGTGGTCTTGCGCTAAGTATATGCAGACTAAGTAAATGAAGGGAGGGAGGGGTCTGAAAGTTTACATTGCAAATTATTCATCCTGTTCTTTAACATTTAAATTTATTCATCTTGTGGCGCTGGTGGGGAGAAGAGAGGGATTGATCCTATTAACCACGATCGCAGTCTTGTAAAGGCCCATTGTAATGTTGCAATCCTTTAATGTAAATGCTGGCAGATTTCTCACTGATGGTCAGTGAGTATTCCTTGTACTGCTGCGCAACTTCCTCACCGCAAGAACTGCCACTGATTCTGGGGAGGATGATGTCTTATGTATTGTTCTAACTTAACGGGTAAAAAATAATACATCTCTAGGGAGTGAAAACATTTTCTGTTATGTGTCACATTGTTGTATAAACACTCCCGACCGCAAACTCTTTGGTGTGTTTTATAAGGAGAGGAAAGTGTGCTTGATAAAGGCACCTGCATTTTCTCTCCGTTTGAATGTTCCGATTCTGAACCCTGACTCGGGTGGCAAGATCAGGCGAGCCTCCGAATCCTGACTGCTGCCGAGACAGCTATTGGGAATCGGAGACTGGGATGTACGTGGGCTGGAATGGGTGAGGTCAGGTTTCTCCTTTGTTCACAACTTGTGTTCTTAACCAGGTGATGTCGATGTAGTCGCGCTGACTGAAAAAGGCAAGGTGATGGTGTGTACTTTGCCTCACAGTTTGACAGCAGCCCTGAGCATGGACCTCAAGGCAACGAGTGCAGGAAAACGCATTAAGGATCTTCTCTCTGGGATTGGCAGTGTCTCCGACAGGTAGGAGGACAGTGCTTAAGTTTTGTTGATGTGCTGCCTGGTTTAATACTGGGACAGGCAGACCACTTGTTCACAGCAGTGAGGATGCTGCTGTCGGTGACAGTGCTCCTGGTTTAAAATGAGGTTGCTGCTCCTGATTAGAAAGTGTGAACAGTGGTGACCGACCATATTGGGTTATGCTGTGACCCCATTCGTGGTTGGATAGCCCGCTGCCCACCACTGTCTAAGCTTACGTATGGAGAATGGCTTCTTAGATCATATGCTCATGAAACACACTTTCCCAGCATAAACCAGCACCTGTGGGGGAGGAGGAGAGACAGTCAGGACGGCAGCAAACAACATTCACATCTCATTTTTGTTTTGGTCCCCAGAATCTCGTCCTTGAAGTGTGTCATGGAGCAGAAAGACAAGGCTTTGAAAGGACTGAACCAGGACTTCAACATATGCTGTGCACTGCTGTCCAACTGGGAAAGCCAGGGGAAAGGAATGGTGCCCTCCAATCAACCAATCAGCTGCCGTGTCACTGCGAGGTGGAACCGTTTACTGCTGCAGGATTTGCTAGTTGTTTCCTGCATTTTGGAGAACCTCAGTGATTGGCCATTGGAACGCAGGTGGTCTCTTTGTGTGAGACTTGTTATCCAGACATCTGCATTAACCGAAGCCTCGGACAGCACAACCTTTACTTATAGTTTCCCCATCAACGAACTTGGGCCTGGGAAGAAGATGGAGGTCACTGCCCCATTGAACTCTGAGAGTGATAGCTTTATAGCGCTTCCTGTGTCGGTTCACAGCTTTCTCTATTATAGTTTGAACAGCATTTTGCCTGGGGGTGCCAGTGAACAACCTTCCTCTCGTAGTTCCGTGCTGTCACCTGGTCTTTCAGAAAGTGATGGAATTTGCCTGCCTCTAAACACGCACGTTATTGATTTGTTAGATTGCTTGCACATTCATGGAGGAGCAACTGAAATGGTGTCAGCCCTGAATAACAACTACAAAGCTAGCACATCGGACCCATTGGAGATTTTTCTACAGTCCGCTATGTGCTCTGGCGTTAATGATGCTAAAGACAGTGAAAGGTTGAAAGGGTCTTTCAGTGTTCCAGGTGGTGAAAATGCAACTAAAGGACCATTTTCAGCTTCCATCAAGTTGTCCTCTGACTTGGTGAAGATTGCTGTGAAAGATTTGGGTACAGGTGCGGAAGCTTTATTTATGAATGATGAGCTGTGTGCTATAAACGTGTAAATCTGAGATGTTCTCTGCCTGGTTTGATTTCTGGATCTCCTGCTGGGTGGCACCACCGCCGCCTGTGCCAAGGCCTTTGCCGCCCCGTGCCAAGACCTTTACCGTCCTGCCCCTGCTAAGCTTGTTACCAGATGACGCAGAGGAATGACTGGTGCACAGAATTTCGCAGTGCGTAATCTGACTGCTGTTTGGCGCTTCGTTTTAAGGATTCTGCTGTGAATGGTTTTGTAGGCATTACCAATGTGAAGCTTTTTGAGGTATATTTTGACTACGTGACAGTGGAAGAGGTGTGATGGTGAATTGACAGCACGTTGTACACCCCAGTGGAAATAGAAATAGGCAGAGAGGTAAAATGGCTGACAATTTCACCATCACACAAAGTCAAAATCTTCCCTCCCCTGCCACCCCATTTGGTTTGATCTTCTCCATCATTTCTTTCTGCTGCTTAAGACAGTGAGGTTAGTTGCAGGTAGGTATTGTCCTCTTGTCCATGCTATAGTAAAGGAAGCAAGTCAAAGTGAGTACAGTTATGTTGAATGTCAAGAGAGTAAGACAAGGATGGATGGTCTTTACTTTAATGTTAGCAGTGTGATAGGTAAGACTGATGAGTCAAGGACGTGGATTGACACATGGAATTGTGACATTGTTGCCATCATCAAGATATGGTTAAGGGAAGGGCAGGACTGACAACTTAACATTGCAGAGTATAGGATCTTTAGGCGAGACAGAGGAGGGTGTAAATAGGGAGGTGGTGTTGCACTATTAATTAAGGAATCAATTACTGCAATGAGGAGAGATGATATCTTAGAAGGGTCTTCAAACGAGGCATTATGGATAGAAATTGGGAATAAAATGGGACAGCCACATTACTGGGGAGTGTATTATAGGATCCCAAAGAGTCAGTGGGAAATAGAGGAGTAGATATGTAGACAATTTAGAGAGGTGTTGTAAGAATAATAATCAGGTAATTAATACTGGGGGATTTCAACTTCCCCAACATAAATTGGGATAGTCATAGTGTAAAGGGTTTAGAGGGACCTCATTTCTTGAAATGTATTCAGGTATTTTTTTATATCATTATGTAGAAGGCCCAACAAAACATGGAGCTGTGTTGGATCTGGGTCTGGGGAACAAAGCCGGACAAGTGTTCAATGTGGCAGTGGGGGAGCATTTTAGTGAGAGCGACCACAACACGGTACGGTTCAAGTTTGTTATAGAGAAAGGAAAAGATGACCTGCAGAAGATGGTTTCGGATTGGGGCAATGCAGATTTTACTACAATCAGGCATGATCTGCCCAAAGTTGACTGGGAACAGCCTCTTGTGGGAAAATCTACAGTGGAGCAATGGAGGACAGTCAGAAAAGAAATTGGGAGAGTGCAGATCCAACATGTTCGCTATAGGGGGGAATGTAGGAGCAATAAGTTCAGGGAACCCTAGGAGCAATAAGTTCAGGGAACCCTGGATGTCTCGGACAATCCAGGACTGGATAAGAAGGAACTGAAAGGCTTGTAGCAAGTCCAAAGGGAGAAATTCAACCGCAGCTCTCGAGCAATGTAGGAAGTGCAAGAGGGGACTCAAGAAAGCGATAAGAAGAGCAAAAAGGAGGCATGAAAAAGGACTTGTGAATAAGATTGGGGAGAACCCGAAGATATTCTATAAATGCATTAAAGGGAAGAAGTTAACTAGGGAAAATGTAGGGTCCATTAGAGACCGAGGGGCAATCTGTGTGTGAAGCCACAGGACATTGCTGGAATGTTAAATGAATACTTTTCATACAGAATTCAGGAAATGGGACTGTGAGAACCTTGAACAGCTTGGCATAGGAAGTGAGGAGGTATTGGAGACTTTGATGGCCGTAAAAATAGACAAATCCCCAGGCCCGGATGAATTGCATCCCAGGCTGCTATGGGAGTCAGAAAGTTTTTAATTCCTCTCTGGCCACGGAGGGAGTGCCAGAGGACTGGAGAACAGCTCATGTTCCACTTTTTCAAGAAGAGTGGTGAGATAAACCAGGGAATTACAGGCCAGTGAGTCTCACGTCAGTGGTAGGGAAACTATTGGAGGAAATTCTGGAGAGAATTAATTTTCACTTGGAAAGGCATGGGTTGATTAGGGATAGTCAGCTTGGCTTTGTCAGAGGGAGGTCATGCCTAATAAATTTGATAGAATTTTTTGATAAAGTGACCATGGGTGTGGATGAAGGAAGTGCAATTTATGTAGCTTATATGGATTTTAGCAAAGTTTTTGACAAGGCCTCACAAGATCCTTTCCTGAGCTGTATGATTCTATGACTCTTCGATTATTTGAATGTATGTGTACACTTACAGCACGGATTGCTTCGGCCAACACCCCCATCGCTGAGATCAGTTGGCATTTGCGACAGGTCAGGAATGGACTGTTGTCTCAGTAGAAATATATCGGAGATACAGAGGAGATTGGTGGACGGTACCGTGCCTTGTTGCGGTTGCGAATTGTGCACCAGGGCAGCTGACTGCCATCTGCCGTGTTGTGCTTGTACTTTGGACCTGAAACATTGAGGGATAAATGACTTTCCCCATGGGGCCGCTTTGTGGCCCTTCTGGCACTTCTTTGTGGGGAATTTTCTGGAACTTTCTCTGGGCTGAAGCATGAACCAAACACCCATGAGCATTTTGACTGACTGCAGTCGTTACCAGATGTTGCAGCTGATTTTTCAAAAATTATTGTCGGAGGGTTTTTGTTTTGAGGGGCTGTTTTGTCATTTGGGTTTGAGCAAGATACAATGGTCCGTTTGAAAAACAGGAAGCAGGCTGATCACACATTTTGGCTCTTCCAAACTTCAGTTGCGCCTGGAGAGTAGTATGGTTGCCAACTCTAGTTGGATGCATTCCTGGAGCTTTTATCACTTGACTTCCCTCTGTCCGCCACCCCACCCAAAAAAGAGACTGTTTCCCATCTCCCAGTGTTTAAAAAACTAATGTCTAAAGAATGTTGGGGTAAGGGGGCCAATATTTCTCCAGGGTTACTCAAAGCAGCACCCAAGAGGTTCACCTTTAATCCCCAGAGACCCCAAGACATTAAGGCAGGTTGGTGACCCAAACGAGCATTTTGAGTGGTAGGTACTCAGAATAAAGTGTTAGTTGTTCTAGAGACCATAAGCTAAACGATTCACATAAAACATGTGGTGGCTTCAGAACTCTTCCTGCTCAGTATAATGGTGCCAATACAATAAATTATCCTCGGATTAGTTACATTAACCTAGTAAATGTAAATGTTCAGAAAATCTGAAGGGTGGGGGGGTGATTAATAATAAAAGCAAAATACTGCAGCTGCTGGAAATCTGAAATAAACCCGGAAAATGCTGGCGAAACATCATCAGAATTGGCAGCAGCTGTGCAGAGCGAAAGAAAAATGAATGCTGAGTCCGATGTGACTCTTTAGAAGAGGGAGAGGAAAGCTTTGTGGACTTGAGGCAGCTAGTCTCACTTTAATATGCAGTTTCCTGAGGTACCCGAGGCATTGGGATCTGTCCCCTTCACCGCGGAGACCTTGGCTGAACGCGGTTCAGAATCCGTCTCCACAAATGGGGGCTGGATGGAACGGCACTCGTGGGGGTCTCCCAGGGGCATCAGAGGCCACCAGGCGCCTGCCCTTTGGGCAGGGTGGCACTCTGGCACTGCAGGCGCCATTTTATAGCATTGTGTTTCTCGGCGCTGTGAGTTAAACACGCTTGCTATGCAGCTTTGTTCCCATTTAGTTAAATCCCGCCCTAAAGCTTTGGCCCCAGAGGAGGTGTTAATAGAATAAAGGACAGCACTGTCTGAAGGCAAAATAGCAGTGTGTCTTAATAGCAGAGCCAGGGGTCAGCGCTGTCTGAAAGGAAAAACATCAGAACAAGATACTGTTCTTGTGAGAAGGGTGCGGGGAAAAAAATGAAAATGGAGAAGAGAGGGCATGGCCTGAAGTTGTCGAACTCCATGTTTAACTGGAAGATGAGGTGCTGCTCCTCCATCTTAAGTTGGGTTTCACTGGAACATTGTAGCAGTTGAGGACTTGAGGCGGGCAGGTGGTGGTGGTTTTGGACAGCCCGGTAGCACGGTGGGTAGCACTGTTGCTTCACAGCTCCAGCGCCTCAGGTTCGATTCCCGGCTTGGGTCACTCCTCTGTGTGGAGTCTGCAAGTTCTTCCCATGTCTGAGTGGGTTTCCTCCGGGTGCTCCGGTTTCCTCCCACAATTCCCGAAAGACATGCTGTTAGGTAATTCGGACATTCTGAATTCTTCCTCCGTTACCCGAACAGGTGCCGGAATGTGGCGACGAGGGGCTTTTCTCAGTAACTTCATTGCAGTGACAATGTAAGCCTACGTGTGACAATAAAGATTATTATTATTGAGTAACTTACAACGGCGACCAGGACCCACAGTGCATAGAACAAACTCTGATGATCACTGTGATTGCACAGGTGGATGATGTTTTGCTCAGCTTTAATACCTATGGTGAAGATAGTGTCCATTTAAAGTATTTGCAGCTCCACACAACACTCCTTATGGGCTAGGTTCAATTGGGGGTGGGCTGATGTGTTTCAGAAGAGGCAGTTTATTAGAATAAGAGGGACAGATCTCTTCTTTGTATTAAAAACAGCGAAATTGCTACCATTTTGTATGTGATGCTATCTCGCTCCTCCCACATCCCCAAATAAATGATTTTGATTGTAGGAGGCGATCAGTGCGTTGTGTTACTGTATTGGAGCCTATCTGTCTCACTGTGTTCATACCTGAAGTCAAAATGTGCATGCTTGAACAAACAGGACCAAGAAATGATCAGTCTCAATTTGGCATAAAATGGGCTTCAAGCTGGTCCTAATTTTCATTGCCAGACAGGCAGAGACTGCAGTCTTTCCAAGTCCGACAGTCCTTTTTCTGCCAATGGATCCACCCCAGATTGAAGTCTGACACTTTATTGTTGCAGCGTTGAGGTTGCTGCTAACTTGGGGAATGTGCTACAGGAATCTATGAGTGGGAACTGTGTGCTGCCGTGCTGGAATATTACTTTCCACTTGTCTTTTGGATCTAAGACTGATATTACTGCAGGTACCTACTTAAAATGGAAGAGACAGATCCCAAACCACGATTTGGTCCATTACCCTGAAAATAGTTTCCTGCTTTGAATCTGATGTTTTTGTTTTGTAGTTAGTGGTTTGGCCGGGATTGGAAGTTGCGTGGAAAGATTGGTAGGCTAGGATTGTTTACTTTGCAACAGAGGAGGCTGAGGGGAGACCGAATTGAAGAGCATAAAATTCTGAAGTGTCTAGATCAGAGTGGATAGGGAGGTGTTATTCCCCTTGGTTGAAGGATCCATAACAAGGAACATAGGGCGCGATTCTCCGCCCCCCACGACGTGTCGGAGAATAGCGGGAGGGCCTTCCCGACATTTTTCCCGACCTCCCGCTATTCTCCCCCCCCCCCCCCCCCCCCCCACAGCCGCCCCCCCCGACACGAATCGCTGCTCGCCGTTTTTTACGGCGAGCAGCGATTCTCCCCTAGCCGATGGGCCGATTTCCCAGGCCTTTACGGCCGTTTTCATGAACACCAACACACCTGCTCTCACCGTTCGTGAAAACGGCCGCAAAGTGCCGTTCTGGGGAACCATGGCACCGATAGGCACGGCCGTGCCAAGGGTGCCATGGGCCCACGATCGGTGGGCACGATCGCGGGCAGCGGGTCCGAACCCCGCGCACTCTTTGTTCCTCCGCCGCCCCGCTGGATCAGTCCGCGGGGTGGCTGAGGGGCATAACGGCCCGCGCATGCGTGGGTTTCACGCATTTGCGTGATGACGTCATCCGCGCATGCGCGGGTTGGAGCCGTCCAATCCGCGCATGCGCGGCTGACGTCATCGTGCACGTCAGCCGCCGTTAACTTTGGCGCGCGGGCTTAGCGAATTTCGCTACGCCTGCGATGCCGAGGTTCACGGGGCCCCACTGCTAGCCCGGACCGGGGAGCACTTCACGACTGCCTTCACGACTCTCCGCATTTGCGGAGAATCGCGCCCATAGGTTTTAAGGTAAGAGGTGGAACGTTTTGCTGTTATTTGAGGGGACGTTTTTCACCCATAGGGTTGTACGATGTAGAATGTGCTGCATGAAAGATTGGCAGAAACAGAAACCCTCTTAACATTTGAAAACTACTTGGATTTGCACGTAAAGTGCCCAACTTACAAGGCCACGGACCAAGAGCTGGAAATTGGGAGAAGGTTGGATGGTCTCTGGTGGCTCAGTGAGGGCCGAATGCGCTCCTTTTGCCCTGTAAGTTTTCAATGATTTGTATCCCTGATGATCAAGTGCGCTAACATTTTCTGAATCGGGTGACCCTTTCTGAGCGTTTCCAATGTGTTGATTTGTTTAATCTTTCTCTCTCTCTCTCTCTCTCTCTCTCTCTTTCTCTCTCCTCCCCCCCCCCAAAGGAAGTGCTGCTGAGAATGGATCTGATGTCCTTCAGTGGCTGCTGTCTGCCAATCCTGAGGTGGCGACGGTAAGGGTGCAGCCTCTGCCGATTGTGCACTGTACCACACCAGACGGCAACAGTGTCCGGATACTCACAAAGCAGGTAAATGGTGAACTCTCGGTCTTGTAAGGCAACATCAGTCCATTACTGCTCATTATTCTATATTGAGAGGCAGGAGAGACCACAGCGACATTTGTTAGCAGGGGGGAGCCCTCAATATTTGGATTTATTTCTCTAGAGCTCAATTGAAATATTGTTCTTAATGCACAGAATGTGTAGCGTTTGCTTATTTACCTTTAATTTCCGGGGCATTATTTAATTACTAATGGGTTTTATCCCTCTCATTAGCAACATTTAGATGATGTGATCTAACGGACCACAATGCTTTTTCTTTTACACTCCTTGCCCTCCAGGTTTCTGTTGATGATTTATCTGTTGATGGACCACTCAGTATGGTGGAAATTGTGATGGAGTGTTCCTCGCTGACTACGTTTTGTTTCTTGCATCAGGCAATTGCGCGGCGTGTCCAGGTAGGATATCAACAGTCTGCCTCAGCGCACAGTTATCTCCGCACCTGTTGCTGTACGTTATGCCGTCTTTATAGTCCGTGCAGTCACCCAGACTGAACCCTACGTTATCCAGTCCTGTGTCGTGTGTTGAAGTGAAACATTGGCTGAGCCCTGAACTGGTCGTCTGTTGTTATTTCATCAAATTCTGCAGCGCGAAAGGAGGCCATTTGGCCCATTGTATTTGTGCCGGCTCTTGGCCTGGTACTTTTTTCCACTGATTGGGAAGCTGTTGTAAGATTCACTTTGATGGTCGTGTATTTTCTCCATTTTTCCAGGGGACAGTGGTCCTGTTCAATGGAGCTGATGAAACCAGTTTAGTTTTGACCTCTGTTTTGTGCAAGAATTGCTTCACTTTGACCTGTCTGACCTGCACTGTTCAATCATCGAAAAGACACTCAGACTGAAAGGAGAGTCCAGAGCCCCTTGCAATTCAAATCACTCCCCCCATTTTATGCAGTAATCTAATAGCTAAGGTAGAATTTTGTTTGATGTTTTTGATTAAAGTCAGTTTTCCTTTTGGATGATCCAATTGTTTTGGATGTACAATTGTAAACAATGAGTTACTTTGGATTTGGGTTTATTGTCACGTATACCGAGATGCAGGTATTGTTCTGCGTACAGTCCAGACAGATCTCAGTAGAGAAGATGCGTGGAGAGATCAGTTCAGTCATAAGAGGGTCATTCAGGAGTCTGGTAACTGCGGGGAAGAAGCTGTTTTTGAACCTGTTCTTGCGTGTTCTCAGACCTTTGTATCTCCGTTGCTGCTGTGTCCTCACCAATGAGACCTGGAGGAAAGAGTAATGGGACAAAAACTCTCAGCTAGCTGTTCTGGAGCCATGGAATCCTGTGAAAAAACTTTGCTGTGGACAAAAGCTGGAAAGAGTGAATCTTGTGTTAAGGAAACTTTATGCTAGTGAGAATAAACAGAAGCCTGATATTACAGCAGGAGAATGCAAGGCAAAGTGATGCTGAAGCACAGTGTTAGTGGAAAAATACAAAGTTAGGTTATCTTCATTCGAGGTGGCAATACTGTGAATCCGCACTGCTCCCTGACTTGGCACGTTAATTATCTCTGCTGTTGGTGGGGGGTGGGGGGGTGGGCTGCGAAGAGGAAATGAACGCAACTACTGCGAGAGAGAGAGAGGTTTCTGCAGGGGAAGGGTGGAAAGGTCTATGAGGCCTGTTCTCAGCACTGCCGTAGCCATTCACTGTGGCTGGTCTGGGTGTCTCCTGTGGATGGAGGGAGTAACAGCACAATGTTTCTTTAACAGGGAACAATACGGCTCAAAACACTGGCATGTCCAAATCATTCATCTTTACAAGTTAAATTGATTCTTTGTGCAGTAATTGTTGATATTTCTCACTCAAACAGTCGCACTGTTTATAAAAATAATTAAATGAGAGCGACATGGCTGGTTAGCCCAGTGGGCTAGACAGCTGGTTTGTAATGCAGAACAAGGCCAGCAGTGCGGGTTCAATTCCCGTACCAGCTGAGAATTCTGAATTCTCCCTCTGTGCACCTGAACAGGTGCTGGAATGTGGCGACTTGGGGCTTTTCACAGTAACCTCACTGTAGTGTTAATGTAAGCCTACTTGTGACAATAAAGGTTATTTATTTTTAAAAAAACATTTTATGCAATGTAGGTAGGTAGCGCTCATTAAAATCCACGTTTAAGAGCTTCATAGCAGACCTGTCATTTTACTGGTCCTCTCAAATTGATTAATTGTACGTGTGTTACTTTTACACTGAGCAGATGCTTTTGGAGCAGAGTTCTCCCGGTGGTGACTCACTGCGTGCTGGCCTTCGAGTACAGTGCCTCAGACAGCTGGTACACAATGCAGAGGTAAGGGGAGAGTGAAGTAAACTCGGGAATCTTGCAGAGTCTGAGATAAGGTGCTGGACAGATGTTGGGAAGGTAACCTGTGCTTGTGATCATCTAATTGAAAAACCCACAAAGCCCAAGGTTCCTCCCTGCCGAGGTAAAAAAATGATGTGTTTCTGTCACCACAGGTAGAAATCATTTAGAAAGGGCAGCACGGTGGCGCAGTGGGTTAGCCCTGCTGTCTCACGGCGCCAAGGTCCCAGGTTCGATCCCGGCTCTGGGTCACTGTCCGTGTGGAGTTTGCACATTCTCCCCGTGTTTGCGTGGGTTTCGCCCCCACAACCCAAAGGTGTGCAGGGTAGGTGGATTGAACACGCTAAATTGCCCCTTAATTGGGGGAAAAAAATGAATTGGGTACTCTAAATTTATAAAAAAGAGAAATCATTTAGAAAATGGTCCTGGGGACAGCTACTTAAAAGGCACTCATTCACCCTGAATACATTCTGCTACCTTCCATCTGCAATGCAGTTGTGCACGATACACCACACAACCAGACTACGTGGAGCTTACTTTTGAAAAAAAAAAAGAGTCTTTGATAGGATGAGGGTATCGTTGGCAAGGCCTGCGTTTTTTGCCCATCCCTATTTGCCCATGAACTGAGTGGCTTACTCGGCCATTTTAGAGGGCATTTAAGGGTCAATCACATTGTTGTTGGTCTGGGATCACATGTTATTAGGTCTGTTCTAACCCATTTACTTCAGTGCTTTGCAATGAGAGCCTTGTGTGCTTATCCTGGGTGTGGATGAGGACCGTAGTTATGTTTCCTGAGCAGGTGGCTATTCCTTCCAAGACCTGCTCAGCCTGGTTGCGTGCTGTATCATTAACATCCATTAGCCGGTCTGAGCCTGTCAAAGTTTACTATGATGAATGAGCTTATTCCCCGGTTGAGTTAGTCCCTCTCTTTCCCTTAGTCTCTCCCTATCCCTGTATTTGTGATCAGTAATATCTCGAGACAGCGTGATGTTTGCTGATAGGCCATAGTCACGTTTGCTAAAGGAACAGGCAGCAAGAGTGTAAGCAGGGTCCCAGGTTTGATTGTCAGCGCCCACTTAACTGAAGGCTCTACTTTCCATCAGACGTGACAATTCTCCCTGTATTACGAAGGGGAAACACACAGCAAGGTCCTGTTGACCGCCAAATGACCCCTTTTGGAAACTGTGTGTGGTGCATTTCAGATGTGAACAGGATTGAGTTTGGTTGTGATGCTCACATAGTTAAGCAACCAGTCAATACAAACACACTTTTGTGCATACATCTGTAGAATGACTAATATAAGTGCGGTATTGAAGAGCTACCTTCACACATAGAAGAGTAATATACTAGCAGTCTCAGGACTGAATTATCCATTTAGTGGTTGGTATTTATTGTACTGCACTGGGCACAATGTCATTATAGCTCTTGATCTCTTTGTGGTCAGTTAAGCACAGCAAATACACACGCAGAAAGCAAATCGTCTTGAAATATTATTGGAATAAAATGCTTTCATTTGTAAAGATTCCAGCTTTATACATGAATGCCTCTGTAGCGAATGGTGCCAATCCTACATCTAATTTAATTTTTAAAACTACTTGAGTATTAGATGTCAATTTAAAATAATGCCTGTTGCAGCAATGACTCTCTTGATAGAGAATTTACCTGGTGTACTAGAGTCCTCTGCTGGCGGTAACAGAGAAAGCACGAAGCTGTCCATTTTTGCATTCATACAAAAACTCCCCAGTCCCAATACAGTAACCTAGCTGGTCTGTGACTCCAACCACATACTGAGGTGAAGACTGCCAATGCCCTTGGAGCAACTAAAGATGGGAATTATTTACCGTTCTTGCATTCCAAGAATAAATACTTTTTTGAAAATAAATTTAGAGTACCCAATTATTTTTTTCCAATTAAGGGGCAATTTAGTGTGGCCAATCCACCTACCACACACATCTTTTTGGGTTGTGGGGGGTGAGACCCATGCACACACGGGGAGAATGTGCAAACTTCACACAGATAGTGACCTGGGGCCGGGAGCGAACCTGCGGACTCAGCGCCGTAGACAGCAGTGCTAATCACTGCGGCACTGTGCCGTCCTCCAAGAACAAGTACAAGCTAAGTTTTTTTTTAATTCCTCGCATGTTGGTTGCTGGGAGGCAGATTCGATTCAATGGACAGAATCTTCGAACCAACAAAAATGACAGTGACTTTTGAAATTCCTAAAACAGTCAATTATAAGGTTGTTTTACTTAATCAAGTTCAATTTCACTTCTACCTTGAGTCAAGTTTGATTCCATCTTTACCCTCGTAAAGTCCCTGATCCGGGTGTACAATTTGGCCTGAAACAGAAAATGATGGAAATACGAAGAAGGTCTGGCAGGATCTACAGAGAGTTAAAAAAAAGTTTTTTTTTGTAAAATATTTTACTAAGGCGTTTGTGATTTTATAACAATCACAGTAAACCATATACAAACGACTATAAACATAGTGCAACAATCCCCTACCTCCCTCACAAGTCCCTCCTTCCTAAAACAGTAATCTAGACTAACCCCCCCCCCTTCTGCTGCCAGTTAATTTTCTCTGAGGAAGTCGACAAATAGCTGCCAACTCCGGACGAACTCTAGCATTGACCTTCTTAGGGCGAACTTGATTTTCTCAAGACTGAGAAACCCAGCCACGTCATTGACCAGGTCTCTGATTTCGAGGGCTTCGAGTCACTCCACGCTAACAGTATCCGTCTCCGGGCTACCAGGGAGGCAAAGGCCAAGATGTTGGCCTCTCTCGCCCCCGGACTCTCAGGTCCTCCGACACGCCGAAAATCGCCACTTCTGGACTGGGTGCCAACCTTGTTTTTAACACTGTGGACATGACATCTGCAAACCCCTGCCAAAATCCCCTAAGCTTCGAACATGCCCAAAACATGTGGACATGAAATGAAATGAAAATCGCTTATTGTCACAAGTAGGCTTCAAGTGAAGTTACTGTGATAAGCCCCTAGTCTCCACATTCTGGCACCTGTTTGGGGAGGCTGGTGTGGGAATTGAACCGTGCTGCTGGCCTGCCTTGGTCTGCTTTCAAAGCCAGCGATTTAGCCCTGTGCTAAACCAGCCATGGTTCGCTCCCCCCACCCACACCCACCCACACACACACACACACACACCTTGCACACCTATCTTCTGTCCCAAAAAGCTTGTTCATCCGGGCCACCGTCATATGTGCCTGGTGAATGACCTTAAATTGTATCAGGCTGAGCCTGGCGCATGATGTGGACGTGTTGACCCTGCTTAATGCATCTGCCCAGAGAGCTACCCCTATCTCTCCCCCTAACTCCTCCTCCCATTTGTGCTTTAGCTCCTCTATCTGCATTTCCTCTGACTCCATGAGTTCTTTATAGATATCTGAGACCTTCCCCTCTCCCACCCATACTCTAGAAATGACCCTATGTTGTAACCCCTGTGGCGGTAGGAACGGGAAGGTTGGAACCTGCCTTCGCAAAAAGTCCCGAATCTGCAGATATCTAAACCCATTCCCTACCGTCAACTCAAACTTGTCCTCTAACTCCCTCAAACCGGGGAAGCTCCCATCCATAAACAAATCTCCCATCCTCCCGATCCCTGCTCTCTGCCATCCCCGAAACCCTCCATCTATTCTCCCTGGGGAAAACCAATGGTTGCTGCAGATTGGAGCCCAAACCGATGCTGCCTCCGCTCTCACATGTTTCCTCCACTGCCCCCAGACTCTCAGGGTTGCCAGTTCCATGGGCTTGTGGAGTACCCGGCCAGCGAGAACGGCAGAGAATGGGTGCCGTGATCAATGACCCTAAACTCGTGTCCTTACAAGGTGCTGCCTCTACTCACTCCCACACCGACCCTTCCCCCACTGCCCACTTCCTAATCATGGCTATATTTGCCGCCCAGTAATAGTTGCTAAAGTTCGGCAGCGCCAGCCCACCCTCCCTCCGGCCATGCTCCAGCATCACCTTCTTCACTTGCGGGGTTTTACCCGCCCACACAAAACCGGTGATCACCTTATTTACCCGCTTGAAAAAGGCCTTTGGGATAAAGATGGGGTGGCGCTGAAAAACAAACAGGAATCTCGGGAGGACAGTCATTTTCACTGTCGGTACCCTCTCCCCCAGTGATAAGGGGAGCATATCCCACCTTCGGAAGTCCTCTTTCATTTGTTCCACTAACCGGGTCAAGTTTAGTTTATGTAACAGCCCCCAGTCTCGTGCCACCTGGATCCCTAAATAACGGAAGCTACCTCCCACCACTCTGAACGGCAGCTCTCCCAGTCTCCTCTCCTGCCCCCTTGTCTGGATCACAAACAACTCTCTTTTCCCCATGTTCAATTTGTACCCCAAAAAACGGCCAAATCCCCCTAAAATCCCCATGATCTGTCCCATCCCCTCTAACGGTATGGAAACATACAGGAGCAGGTCGTCGGCGTACAACGAGACCCTGTGTTCCATCCCACCCCGGACCAGCCCCAGGAAGCTCTTAACACCATAGCCAGTGGCTCAATGGCCAGAGCGAACAGCAACAGAGAGAGGGGGCATCCCTGCCTTGTCCCCTGGTGCAGTCTAAAATAGCCCAACGTCAGCCGGTTCCTTCGAATATTCAAAAAAAAAACAATGTTAATGGGCAGATTTCAGATTTCCCGCAGCACAGTACATATACGTACAAACGTACAAATTAGGAGCAGGCCATTCGACCCCTCGAGCCTGCTCCGCCGTTTCATTAGATTATAGCTGATCTAATTATGGCCTCAACTTTGCTTTACAGTCTACACCCTATCTTCTTTGACTTCTTTTTCAATTAAGAATGAATCTAACTCAGCTGTACATGTATTCAATCACCCTGCCTCCATTGCTCTCTGGGGTAGAGAGTTGCACTGGCTCAGTATCTTTTGAGAGAAAATGTTTCTCTTCATCTCTGCCTTAAATGGGAGACCCCTTATTTTTAAAAGGGCGGGAAATCTCCTGTGTAATCTTCAGATCTTTATTTGGATTTTCTTCTCCTTCAGGCCCTTCTTAAACAGGTGCAGTCATTGCGAGACCAGCTGTGCGTTGGGGCGGAAATGAATATGAATGACACTGCGGCCAAACTTTTGCAACTGTACGGGCAGCTGAGGAGAACCGATCTAGTCATTGTGTAACAAATGGAATTGTCCAAAGTGCCGCCGTCTCCACATGATGCTGAACTTCTTTCCCACTTTCTTGTTAACAGACCGTATCTAAGGAGAGGGGCTTTTTATGTTTTGTGCCAGCTTTCAATTACTATCCTCTTTAATGTTGGTCGTCTGGTTTCTCTCCTTCATTTGCCAAGTGTTATGAGGAAAGAACTTGCATTAATTCTCAGGAAATACCAAAGAACTATGCAGCCAATAAATTACTTCTGAAGTGCAGTTGCTGTTATTTTGTCGACAAGCGTGGCAGCAATTTGTGCCCAGCAAGGTGCAACAAATGGCAGTGAGATAAATGATTCCTGTTAACCAGTTTAGCCGGTGTTGGTTGAAGGACACCTTTTTGGCTGATATATCAGGAGAGATGCCTCCTCTTTGAACAGTGCCACGCGATATTTTATGTCTACTTAGACTGGAAAATTGGGCTTTGATTTAATGACTTGCGTGAAACGTTATCTCTGACTGTGCAGTGCTCCCTCAGTACTCCATTGAACTGGCAGCCCGGATGATGGTCTAAAATCCTGCATTGGGCCTTGAACCCATGATCTCCTGATTCCAAAACAAGAATGCTACCTTTACGCCACCCTGACACTCCATTATTACGTAAGACATAAGAGCAAGCACCTTAGGACATGCAAATGTCTGTGCTGGTCTGCAGAAGCAGAGTCACTGCACTCCACAGATAATTCTTTACGGAAAGCACATTGAGACATTTCAACAATGTTCTGATAGAGTTCTGATAGAATTTACCCATAGAGGTTATGAGGTTGGAGGTTATTCATCAAGGCCCTGCCTTCTCAGTCTTGCCCCTTGCCTGAGGTGTGGTGACCCTCAGGTTAAATCACTACCAGTCAGCTCTTCCCTCTAAAAGGGCAAAACAGCCTATGGTCTTCTGGGACTATGGCGACTTTACCGTTTATCTTTAGAGTTCTGTACAAACCTAAGGGAGTGGAGTGATGGTTACAGTAGAATTGTGGTCAAGAGCAAGTTGGACTGTGGATCTTTGTACCGTTCGCATGAGCCTTATTACAGTACCCAGTATTCCACAATGGTAAAATGCCTGCTCCAACAACGCACCTGGTAGTGTAGTCACAGGCAGGTGACAGTTCCAATTGGAAGCTGATTTTACCAAATGAGAGTGATACAGAAATGTAATTTGAAAAGTTTGTAGAGTTGAAAAACATGATGTAAAATTGTTTGCCAATAAATTGCGGTTTGGTTTTCAAAACGATTTGTTTCTCTTTCATAGAAAACGCTAGTGCCAAGGTTTTTAAAATGTTGGAAAAAACTGGAGGGAAGTCCACAATCCGTCAGCCATTCAGATTATGAAGGCTCCATTTTTGATCCCTAGACTGCATTATGGTGGCTGAGCCACACAAGGGTTGAAGGGCAACAATTAAAGGTGCCCAAGAGTTGGGAATGAGGAAAATGTGATCATGTTCTTTTTCCAGATTGCTCTCTTGCAGAAAAGCGCAGACTTGGATTGTAATAGATGACGGGTCATCTGGGACTATGGCAACTTTACCGTTGGATTGACACCGTTGGATTGATAAGTCTTTGTACCATTCACATGACAGCAGCTGACACCTGTGGTGATGTGCATCACTGTAAATACACATGGGATTAATGTAAATACATGTAGACTAGCTAGACACTAGAGGGAGCACCAGAGACATCACACACACACACACTCAACCAATAGATCAGTTAGATAGGTCACGACCAATGGGCATTCACGATACATACAGAGGTGACACGACCACAGGAGGGCATTACACCAACCCATATATAAAGGACACTACACACATGATCTGCCTCTTTTCAGTGGAGACAGTCAGTGAGTACAGACACAGGGTTGATTTGATATCACTCCCACCACGTGGATTGTAGCAGTCTGGTTAGTCAGTCTGGGTAGCTATAGAAGGATTAACAGTAGTGTTGAACCCGAGTTATAGAAGTGTATACAGTTTAATAAACGTGTTAAAGTTATCTCCACGTCTGAACCTTCCTTTGTCAAGTGCACCACAAGGAAGCCGCTTATGCTACACCTAGAGCAAAACAAGACAACACCCACTGCTGAGGCTGACAGGAACAGCGCCCATTAGGCCGAAGGCTTGTTGAACTACTTTCATTGAGGAAGCTGACATCTTCAGGAGAACAGGAGGGAGGAGGGAAGGAAATGGGAGAGGAACGAATTATGAAGGAATGGCACACACTACAGCAGTCAGAAGTGGAACTGCTTGCCGACGGTTAGAGTGTTGTGTTTTAATCGCATTTCCTCAGACAATGAAGTGGTCCGTGCCTGCATGCAGCAAGACTTGGACAATTTCAGGCTCGTGCTGATGACTGGCAGGTCTTAAAATTTTGACTTGGCAACTCAAGAGTGGGTGTGGATGGAGGAGGCCTCCTCCAAGGGGACGACTCTCCGGGCCTCGACTACAGTAGCACTCCCATCCCCCCCCCCGGCAAAATACATGTCAAGCTCAGTTGTAGCGACCACACTGTAAATGTGGGCCCAATTAAGGCAGCACTTTGGGCTGACTTGGATGTCCCCCATGGCTCCCATCTGCGGCAATCATAAATTCCCCCCAGCCATGCTAGACACTACCTTCAGAAAATGGAGACGGGTCGGGGACACACTGACAGGGACCTTTACGTAGAGCACAGACTAGCGACATTGGACGAACTGAGGTAGGAGTGGGAACTGCCGACTGGACAGGAAATGAGACAGCTACAAATAAAGCACTTCCTCCACAAAGAGACTGTAGGGTACCCGGGGCCCTGGACACTACACTATTAAAGGACCTGATAAACACAGGGGGACTCTGTGGGAAAATGTATGGACAGCAATTGGACAGGGCCCGAACACCACAGGACAAGACCAGACGGAAATGGGAGGACGGACTGGGGACAGATGTGGAGTGGGGTCTCTGAAGTGAGGCACTGAGCAGGGCCAACTCCACCTCCAGCCCAAGACTCCGCCTCAAGCAGCTCAAAGTGGTGCACAGAGCGCACCTGACCAGAACCCGAATGAGCAGGTCTTCCGGGACGTGGAGGACAAATGTGAGCGGTGCCAGAGGGGCCCGGCCAACCACACCCACATGTTCTGGCTTGTTCCATACTTGCTGGGTTTCTGGACAGCCTTCTCCGAGGCAATGTCCAAGTTGTGGGGGTGAGGGTGAAGCCATGCCTAAATGTGGCAATCTTCGAGGTACCAGAGCAGCCAGAACAACACATGGGGAAGGGGGCCGATGCCCTAGCTTTTTCTTCCCTAATCTCACGCTAAAGAATCCTGCTCAGCTGGCAATCAGCAGCACCACCCATAGCTGCAGACTCGCTTGCTGAACTTTCAAAATTTCTCCACCTGGAGAAGATTAAGTATGCCATCCGCGGTCGGAGGAAGGCTTCCTAAACGCATGGGTGCAGTTTGTAGGCCTGTTCCAGAACATGTTCGAGGCCAGCAACAACGAATAAGATGGGGAAACGGGAAAGTTGGAAAGAAACGGTAGCACAGTGGTTAGCACAGTTGCTTCACAGCTGCAGGGTCCCACGTTCGATTCCCCACTGGGTCACTGTGCGGAGTCTGCACGTTCTCCCCGTATCTGCGTGGGTTTCCTCCGGGTTTCCTCCCACAGTCCGTAGGTGGATTGGCCATGATAAATTGCCCTTAGTGTCCAAAAAGGTTAGGTGGGGTTACTGGGTTACGGGGATAGGGTGGAGGTGTGGGCTTAGCTAGGGTGCTCTTTCCAAGGGCAGAATGCTCTTGCCAAGGGCTGGTGCAGATTCGATGGGCCTATATTTCTAAAAAATTCTATGAAAAGGAAGAGGAAGAAGGAAAAATACTGCTTGGGGGGAACCACAGGAGTGTGCAACCCGGGGGGGGGGGGGGGGGGGGGGGGGGGAGAGGTGAAAAGGCTGGAGGACACAAAATGGACGTGGGAGGGAGGGGGCAACCCAACCCCCCCCCCCCCCCTCCCCCACCTCCTAATTACAGGGGGAACACAGCTTACGTTGACGGGGGAAGAAAAGAAAGGGGGGAGGGGAGAGAAACACCCTCTCCCCAAAACCGACCAGGGGACACACAAGGGCGAGGGGGATAGGCTGGGGGGGACCACACGTCGAGCCAGAGGGCGGCAGAATATAAATAGGGGAATTAAGGGAACTAAAAGGCAAACTTTTCTGTATTGTACAGAGAATAAATACGGCCAACAATGTACAGAACTATTTATAAATTTTGAAAATGCCAATAGAAAGATTTTGTTTTAACGTTTTAGTTTGGCTAATTTGATTGCAGTTGGAGATAGGCGGTGAGAGAGAAGTAGTTCTCACAGCTCTACCAGAAGCAGTTGGTTTAGAAGGCTGGAGAGAGAACATCTCTCAATTTTGCGAGAAGAAAAACTGTGTCATAGAGTTATAGTTAAGAAAACATATGCAAAGATCTGAAGAGCAGCTAGTTAAGGAAACTGGAGAAATGAAGTGTGGTGAATGTAATTCACACTGTATTGTATTGTATTGTATTGTGTCCTTGTGGGCTCTGTCTGTGAGTCGTTGCGCGGCTCTGCCCATAGGGGGAGATGAGGAGCTTATACAGGGCTCCACCCTCGGCTCCGCCCATGGCTCCGCCCACTACCGGAAGTATAATGTGCTGCAGCCGTGTGAGCCTGCCCTCAGTTCTTCTGGTCGCAGGCAGGCTCAGTTGTAAGACTATTAAAATCACAGTTTACTTCCAATGTGTTCCGAATGAATTGATGGTCACATCATGAAGATAAGTTTTCAAGAGGTTAACGGTACTAAAACAGGAAACTGTCCAGCAAAGACAAACAAAGCTGAGAAGAAGGTTGAGATGGTAGAAAGGTAATCAGGATTGTGAGATTTTACTACAGTCAACGTGAGTTGAAATAACTATGGAAATCAGTGGCTGTACAGTTAAGAAAAAGGAAACCTAAAAGAGGGTGCTGTAAAATCCTGGACTGGATTCACTGTTAAAACTGGAGCAGAAGCTTGGGTTAAAAGTAATTTGTAAAACCTGGCCTGGATTTTGGATGCAAACCGCTGAGGGAAAGCATTATTGTGAAAGAAGACATTTTGGGACTGGTGTTTGGAAACTCTCAAGTGATCACCATCTGAGGGCATAGAGAAATCCACGGACACTAACTTGGGTTCAGAGCGAAGTGAGTGTCTTTGACCACAGTCATCTTGTGTGCTTAAAAGGGACTTTTGGGTGAATGAGACCATTGTACTTTAAGATGTACTTTGTAACCCATGCTTATCTTTAAATCTGAATGTGTTTGTACCACTAAACGGGGAGTAAAGGAGTTTAGTTATAATCCAGTTGTTAATAAATCAACGGGTAATAAATTTTTTTCTTGTCGTTGAAACAATTCAGTGGTCCTGTGACTCTGTTTCTCCATGTTTTATAAAAAAATAAAATTTAGGGGGCGTGATTTAACGGCCCCATCATGGCTGACTTGCTGTCACGATGAGGCCGTTGAATCTCACGAGAGACCTCTGGTGAGATACGCGACATTTAAAACGCCTCGCCAGATTTAATGGAGTCTCGTGAAACGTTACGATCTGGATCTTGCCCTCACTGGGTGTGATCCAAGTCAGCATATTTAAATGAGCCTAATATGCATTTGCGCGATTCTCCTGGTGGCCCGGAACCTAACAGCCGTTCCTGGGAGATCTCGCCAGTGTGCCGTTTAGTACTGGTTTCCAAAAACGTGGACCAGCAGTAACAGCGCCTGGGGTGGGAGGGTCTCGCAGACTATTAGAGACCCCCAGGTGGTCGGGGACGGCAGAGTGGCACCCTGGTACTCCCTCTGTCACCTGAGCACTGCCAGTCGGGCTCCCTGGCAGTGCCATCTGGACACCCTGGAAGTACCAGCCTGGCACTGCCAGGGTGCATGGGCAGCACTGCTAGGCTGGCAAGGCCATTGCTAATGTGGCAATGTCAGGATGCCAGGTTAGCACTGCCAGGGATCGGGCCTGGGGAGCCTTACTGGGTGGAGGAGGACTGATGAAGTGCTCTCGAGAGCCTCCTGGAGGTTTAAGGGGGGAGGGAATTGAAAATGTTGGGGGTAGGGGTTGCTGAAAAGTGGGGGTGTTATAAAGATTGGGACAGCCAGTCAAAATGGCACCATCGCCAGCAGGCAATGACTTTAAGTGCGGCTCGGCGGAGAGAAACTCCCCTGGAGCCAAAACAAAAGGCAAAGTACCATTAAATAGCGAGATCTTTCTCGCTATCAAATTGCGTCCAAGGCCTTTAAGTCAGGGTTTCATTCTGGGATCTTCCCATCCAGTTATAACATCATCTGGGAACTCAATGCCATTTTTTATCGTGTGACATTATTTTTCCCTGTTATTTACTATGTTCTTAAATTAGTCAAGGTTGAAACAATATTAATCTGGGGAAAAAAGTTTCTGAGCAGCACTAGCAAAGCCCTTGGAGAAATTGCCCCGATTGCCTTTCTGGCCATGGGCCAGTACATTGAGCTGTTGGCCCCGCATTGGATTTGTCAGCTATGGATCTACCTGTGCGGCACTGTACACTGGAACCATTCATCCACTTGCTCAGACCATCGAATACTGGATATGCTGGAAGCATTTAAAGTAAAGGAAGTAACAAAGGAATTTTTCTCTAGGGACATATATATTTATATTTCCAGTGAACAAATTTGTTAATCTGGTTCATATTGTTTAGTTGCGGACAAGGGCAGCACAGTGGTTAGTGTCATGATATGCAAACATGCAACCAATGAACACTCAGAATAGGACACAGCCAATGGGCAGTCAGGACACTCAGAGGTGGCACGAGGGGCCATGACATAAACATTATAAAAGGGATGAGGCACTCACACCCTGTCTCTTTCCACAGACAGACATCTAGAGAGTTAGACAAGGTTGATCAGCAGCATCACACACCAGCACGTGGCTTAGAGCAAGCTGGTACAGTTAGACTGAGTTACTACAGTTAGATTAACAGAGAGTCAAACTCATTTGAGAACTGTGTTAATAGTTCAATAAACACGTTGAACTCATTTCAGAGTCTGGAGCATCCTTCAGTTAAGACTGCATCAAGTAGCAGCGTGTGTTATCCGAAGCAGCATAGCACAACAGTTAGCACTGTGGCTTCACAATGCCAGGGTCCCTGGTTCGATTCAATTCCTGGCTGGGTCACTGTGCGGAGTCTGCACGTTCTCCCTGTGTCTGCATGGGTTTCCTCTGGGTGCTCCGGTTTCCTCCCACTAGTCCCAAAAGACGTGCTGTTAGGTAATTTGGACATTCTGAATTCTCCCTCAGTGTACCCGAACAGGCACTGGAATGTGTCGACTACGGGATTTTCACAGTAACTTCATTGCAGTGTTTTTTTTTTTTTGGTTTTTTAAAAAATATAAATTTAGATTACCCAATTATTTTTTCCAATTAAGGGGCAATTTAGCGTGGCCAATCCACCTACTCTGCACATTTTTGGGTTGTGGGGGCGAAACCCACGCAGACACGGGGAGAATGTGCAAACTCCACACGGACAGTGACCCAGAGCCGGGATCGAACCTGGGACCTCAGTGCCGTGAGGCGGTTGTGCTAACCACTAGGCCACTGTGCTGCCCTACTTCATTGCAGTGTTAAAGATTATTATATTATTATAAGTAGAGATCTGACCCATCTGGATCCTTAACTTTCCCTCTGATAACAGGCCCTCTTGGGATATGTCCATACAGTCAGTTCTATTCAAAACTGAAAGGAAGGAAAATATAGATTTCTTTTAAAAAGCAATTGAATATTTTAGTTCAAAATTTGTTTTAATGCGATACTAATTTTAAGTTCATGAAACATTGACAGAGATGTATCTTATACTTGGTGGCTTAAAATGTGATCCTGGGGCACAAGCCTGCAGCAGTCTGTCTCTACTGAGAAAGGATGGAGGAAATTCGACATTGGACCAAAAATTACAAGCAGGTTTGTTATTAAAAGTTATACTTTTTGATCAGTTAGTAAAGGTAATATTTAGCTCAACCACATCGATTTGCAATTCGAAGATTTGATTCCCGGGGTTATTTGCTTTCTTATTAGGGTGCTAGCAGGGCTGCTACTATTGGCCTAATTGTTCCTGGGTAAGGGAATGGATGCTCCACATGAATTCTGTTTGGGAAATAAAGATAGTTTTAAGGGATTTATATTTGTATTGGTAAGCATTAGTTTTAAATTGGTTTTAAGTCAATGTTTCTGTTCCTGGAAAGGTAAAACCTATAGTTAGATTTATGTTGGATATTTGTGGGAGTTGGTTTCAATTCCAGCTGCGATTCAGGTTACGGCGTGAAGAATTATTTGAAGTAGCAGTGGTTGCTTAGCAACTAGGGACCTTTAAAGATAGGGAGGCTTTTTGTTCTTAGTTTTGCTGAATTTGTTGGCAGTTGGAGACGGGGTGCTGGGGAGTGAACATCTGTCTGACTGGATATGACCAGGGAGCTGCAAAGAAGCAGAAAACCTAAATAACCAGATACAGTCCAGATAAACAGGGAATTGGGACATAAAAAATGCCTGAAGAAGGCTGAAGTTCAGAGAACAGAGGCCAAAGGTATTGATCAGGAGAATTCAACAGGAATAGTATACAAAGTGTTTGAGTTAAAGATACAGTTGCAATAACCAGATTTAAAGTGGGAAAGCAGAGCTAAGTGGTAAACCCATAGAATCCCTACAGTGCAGAAGGGGGCTATTTGGCCCATCGAGTCTGCACCTATCCTCTAAAAGACCATCTGACCTAGACCCTGCCCTAGCCCCGTAACCCCACGTAACCTGAACATTTTTGGACACTAAGGGGCAATTTAACATGGCCAATCCACCTAACCTGCACAGGTTTAGACTGTGGGAGGAAACCAGAACACCGAGAGGAAACCCACGCAGATACTGGGAGAATGAAGTGAAATGAAATGAAAATCACTTATTGTCACAAGTAGGCTTCAAATGAAGTTACTGCGAAAAGCCCCTAGTCGCAACATTCCGGCACCTGTTCAGGGAATTGAACCATGCTGCTGGCTTGCCTTGGTCTGCTTTCAAAGCCAGCGATTTAGCCCAGTGAGCTAAACAGCCCCTAACAGAATGTGGAAACTCCAGGCAGTCACCCAAGGCCGGAATTGAACCCGGGTCCCTGGTGCTGTGAGACAGCAGTGCTAACCATTGTGTGTCTCCAGAAGTCTTATATCATCTTAATAGAGTCTGGGAATCGATAGTTAAAGCAATTGTGAAGAGTTTGTACAACAGTCAAGACAAAGAATTTCTAAAGAGGTAGTGGTAAAACGTGGATACTGGATTCCTTGTTAGTAGTGGAGCAGAAGCTTTGTTTAGAAGAATAATTTGGAAAACCTGGACTGCACTTTGGAATGCAAACCGCTAATGAATAGCATTATTGCAAAAAGATTTTAAAGTGTATTTTTTGGGAGTGGAGTTTAGAAACTCTCATGTGACAATGATCTGGGGGGATTCTGAGGAGTAATCCACAGACGTACTTGGGTTCAGAGTGGACAGTGCATTTGACCACAGCCATCTTGTATGTTATGGGACCATTGCAGCTTAACATATGCTTTGTAATCTGTGTTAATCTTAAAATCTGCGTGTACTTGGTAAAATGGGGGGAGGCAGAGTAAAGGAGTAATATATCATAATTATATTTTCCATGTTTAATAAATATTTTTTATTTACTTGATTCTCTCTTATTGGAGATGGTCATTGCCTGGTACTTGTGTGGCACAAATGTTACTTGCCAATTGTCAGCCCAAGCCTGGATATTGTTCAAGCCTTGCTGCATTTGCACGTGGACTGATTCAGTGTTTGAGGAGTCGTAAATGGTGCTGAGCATTGTGAAATCACCAGCCAACATCCCAACATCTGACCTTATGTTGGAAGGAAGGTCATTGATGAAGCAGCTAAAGATGATTTGACCTGCCCTGAGAAACTCCTGCGGTGATGTCCCGGGACTGAGATGACTGACCTCCAACAACTACACCATCTTCCTTTGTGCGAGGTATGTGGAGAATTTCCCCGATTCCCATTGACTCCAGTTTTGCGAGGGCTCCTTGATGCCATACTTGATCAAATGCTGCCTTGATGTTAAGGGCGATCACACTCTCCTCACCTGTGAAGATCAACTCTTTTGTACATGTTTGAACGAAGGCTGTAATGAGATCAGGAGCTGAGTGACTCTGGCGGAACCCAAACTGAGCGTCAGTGAGCAATTTATTGCTAAGTAAGTGCTGCTTGATAGCACTGTTGATGACTCCTTCCATCACTGTACTGATGAATGAGAGTAGACTGATAGGGTGGTTATTGGCTGGGTTGGATTTGTCCTGCTTGTGTACAGCAGTCATTTTCAAACCCAGAGGTGAGGGTTGCGGGGCCATGCGCGCGGCTTTCCTGATCGCGGGAAGAAGTGCCCAACGGCGTGACTGGCTTTTAAAAATGCCAGCCGCAACCGGCTTTCAGAATGCTGGCTGTTCTGCTCCCTCAGCAGTGTGCAGACCCAGAGCCCAGTGAGGCAGACACCTCCACCTGACGTCAGTGCGCTGTCCCAGAAGCAGGTCTTTTAAAAAATCGCTGGAGTCTTCCTGCCTGGAGTGGTGGCAGAGCAGGTCATGCACCCTGTATGCTCATCACATGTTCTCGGCGCCGGAGAGAGATTCCTCTATTTTGCAACTGCCGGAAGTGCTGGTGTGAACGCTAGGATTTCTGTTGAATAACCCATGATGAAGAAGCTGAAAACAGGAACAAAGCTGTGTAAAGTGATTACTTGAGGTATGGGCTATTAATTGTGCCACTGCAAATCCGGATTCAAAGTTCATGTATGTTATATGCAGGGAAGCACTGGCGAATGAAAGTTTAAAACCCTCAAAACGTCAAAGACATTTGAAGACTAAACATAGCGAGTTTGAGGAGAAACATCTTTTATTTTTTCAACGGATGCAGTGAGATCTTTTATCATCAGCTGAAGTCATGATCAGAAATGTAACATTGAATAATGAAGCAAGAGAGATCGTGAGGACCAAGCAGCCTTACATGTCACATAAAGGTAAGTAAAAATGGTGGGTCACGATGTTTGGGCGACGTGGGTCGTGAAGACCGGCCAGCATGGGTCGCGAAGGTCGGCCGACTTGGGTCCCGAAGGATGGCCGGTTGGTAAAAATTGGTCCTGGGCAAAAAGGTTTGAAAAACACTGGTGTACAGGACATACCCCAATACATCAATGTTCTATGTTCTATAGTGTAGAGGGACTTTAGAGGGGTTTCACAGGACGGCGCAACATCGAGGGCCGAAGGGTCTGTACTGTGCTGTAATGCTCTAATGTTCTATGTTCTATACCTGGGCAATTTTCCACATTGGCAGGTAGATGCCAATGTTGTAGCTGTACTGGAACAGCTTGGCCAGGGGCACGGAGGCCAGTGGCGTTCAAATAAAGAGGTGAGCACAGAGCTGGGTAGTGATAACATGCTCGAGAACCTTGGGCAAGAAAAGGGAGGTTAGCAATCGAGCAGGAGTTACACTCACTGTTAAAGCTTACAACTGAGGCATGGCCAGTTGTTTGAGGTAGGAGGGGGCATCTGGTGTCAATGCAAAACTGTCTCAGTCAGCAGCTCCAGGAGATTAAGAAACAAAGGAGAAAAGTTGCAAGCCCTGATATTTTAAATACACAGCCTGCTTTGATACTAAGGAGTACAGACTCAGAAGACCCACTGAGTGGCGATTCCTGGATTGTGCTTAATTCGAGGATCTCACTCGTCGGGGAAAGTTATGGAAAAATCTCCAAGCGTTTAAAATTTTGTTTTTAAATAAATAAGAATTTGAACTTTTTCAAAAATGAGCTTTTAAATAACTGTGTAGCAGAGAGTGGTCAGCATCTAGCTTATTGGACCAGTATGACAAATTGTATGTCTCTATTCCAGAGGTCGGATTGTGGTTAAACAGTTTCTGGTAACACGAACCACTACATATCAATGCTTCAAGTCTAGGAATCAAGTTGCACTGCAGCTACTATGCAAACAGATTAATGTAATGGATGGACTCTTTTCGAAACCTAGCCTATCGATTTTTCTCTCTCTCTACTACCTGTATAATTGCACTGAGTGTCAGTAGGTGGTGCTGTGCCTTTGTTCAACATGCTCTCAGTTTCTTTGTAATAGTTGGCCTGCTCATTAATCAAAAAATGGCCCCTCAGCCCGACCATCTGTTTGTAATTTTCATGGAAAATAGATAGAACTGTGGGACCAGCGCACAAATCCTAGATTCCCGCCTACACAAGCGGACTTTGGTTTATTCAATCACAGTGTAGTAGGGGTCCTGCCCATCAGGTTAAATCTGGACATTGATCGAGGGTCAGCTCTAACACCTGGGCCCTCATGTTCTTTCTGTCCTTGGCTTCCTCTGAACCTGGGCAATTCTACATCGAGTCAGCTGGTTGCCTCTGAGAAAGCGCTACTTCTTAAAATTTTCTATCGCTGTTTCCTTTCAGTCCACAAGGATATCCCCAAGCATCCAGTGACCTGGCATTTAAATGCTCCACCTTACTCTCACACTAACACCTCTGTCCTCGGCCTGCTGCACTGCTCCAGTGAAGCTCAACATTAGCTTGAGAAGCAGCATCTCATATAATAATAATAATCGCTTATTGTCACAAGTAGGCTTCAATGAAGTTACTGTGAAAAGCCCCTAGTCGCCACATTTCGGCACTTGTTCGGGGAGGCCGGTATGGGAATTTTGAACTCGTGCTTCTGACCTTGTTCTGCATTACAAGCCAGCTGATTAGCCCACTGTGCTAAACCAGCCTAATCTTCCGATTAAGCACTCTCTAACCTTCCAGACTCAGTATTAAGTTCGACAACAGATCATAAACCCTGTCTCCCATCATGATTCCTTTTCTTTGCATTGTTCATTTTCCCCCTCTTTCAGGCAGCAGAACATCTGGTCTAGGCTCATCATTTTTTTTTGTTCATTTCCTTGCACCTATTCTCTTTGGCCGCTAAGACTAACTCCTTTGTCATTCAATTTCTCATGTCTTCCACCTGATCACAGACTTTATTTTTGTCCTTGTCCCACCCACCGCTTGCTTCCTAACTTTTCCCAGTTCTGATGAAAGGTCATCGACCTGAAACTTTCATCCAAACTCTCTTTCCACAGATGATACCTGATGTCAAAGAGAAAATGCTGGAAAATCTCAGCAGGTCCGGCGGCATCTGTAGGGAGAGAAAAGAGCTAATGTTTTGAGTCCAGATGACCCTTTGTCAAGGCTATAAGACAGAGAAAGTGGGAAATATTTATACTGTGGAGTGAGAATGAAAGATGAGTCATAGCTACAGAAACTCAGGGAAACAGGGTGCTAATAGCTACAGAAACCAAGGGAAAAGAGTGTTAATGGCAGTCCCCAGAGAGAACAAAAGATGTGAAAGGCCAAACAGCAGAGAAACTAACATCAGAGGGTAAACTGTGACAGATGTAGATGTGGGGGGAGGGGAAGAGGGAAGCAAAGTGGAGAAAGGGTAAGGAAAGGTGGATAGGATGGGAGGGGGTTAAATATATGTAAAGAAAGACAAGAGAGAAAGTAATGGTAAAAGACAGTTGAAATGAAATGGAATGAAAACTGGAGATCGAGGTGGGGTAGAGCTAATCATTTGAAGTTGTTGAACTCGATGTTGAGACAGGAAAGGCTGTCGTGTTCGTAACCGGAAGATGAGATGTTCTTCTTCCAGTTTGCTTTGAGCTTCACTGGAACACCCATCTTATCCACCTTTCCTTACCCTTTCTCCCCATTGGCTTCCTTCATCCCCTCCCCCTTTTTCTCTTTGGTTTCTGATTTCCAACATCCACACTATTCTGCTTTTTAATTAATGTGCTAATCTTCATGTATGTGTATTGAGAAGCCACTTAGCTCCCGGTCAAGATCACCCTTCTCACGGTCACCATCGAGGCCTAATTGCTGAAAGGATAACACAACAAGATTTCATGTTTTATGATTTTTACTGTAACACCAGACTAAGGGCACTATTGTTTAAACACTAGTTTTGTAGGCAACGTATACTTTAAATTACAGCACAGAACATTTTACCTTCTACTTTTAGCACAACCGGGAAACATACTTTAGAGTCTTGAGTAAACATTCGGTTCTCCCAGAATCAGTCCAAAATGATTCCTAGCTTCCGAGGGTTTACTTCCAATCTTTTCCTTTACCTACCTGGAAACCTTTAACTCCAGAACTCTCTTTAAAGCTGCAAGTTCTCCTGGAGACCTCTCCTTCTATTTAAAGCTCGGCAAATCTTCCAGTCTTGTTTTAACTCCCTACAAATTTGGTCCTTCCAGTCTGAGAATGAGCACCCACTTACCCACATTCCTCTCAGTAAACCACAGAATCTTGCTGTCTTTAGTTGCTACCTCTCTCCCGGATCCTGTCCTTCTAACTTTCTCTGTGAGTTTCAGGGATATCTTAGAAACCCTCCCCCTCTGAAAGCCCATCGTCATGGCCACGAGAGTCATATCGACCATATAATCCAGGTATCAATTCTTGATTAGCTATAATTGAGACATCAATTTTCTTTTATGTTGGAAGAAAATGGACAGTTTAAAGGATAACTGATTACAATCTGCCATCTTCAATTCCTTTTTGGGACTTTGGAAACTCTCAGTATATAGGGTGTTGGCACAAGGTCTCCAAGTGGAAACACCCTGCAACCTCTTCCCTGTAAAACAACCTGGGTTCCCTTTAATCTCTTACAATCAAACTACCCCAGGCTTGCTGTCGAGCAGATTGAGAACTGGTCACAAGTCCATTTTACCTCAAAAAATGACACAGTCCCAAAACATAACAATCTTATAAACATCATAATTGTAACACCCATTCCATCAGATGATATAGAGTGGTTATCAAAAGTAGAAATAATGCTCGATTTTTCCCAATTGAATCTGAGGGTTCTTAGGTCAATGGTAGTGTTTCTTTTGCAGTGCTAATTGAGCCCAAACAGGCAATCCTGGTCTCCAAGCATTTTCTCTCATGCCCCTTGGAGAACTGTAGATTATAGAACAGTACAGCACAGAACAGGCCCTTCAGCCCTCGATGTTGTGCCGAGCAATGATTACCCTACTTAAACCCACGTAACCTGTATCCCAACAATCCCCCCATTAACCTTACACTACGGGCAATTTAGCATGGCCAATCCACCTAACCCGCACATCTTTGGACTGTGGGAGGAAACCGGAGCACCCGGAGGAAACCCACGCACACACGGGGAGGACGTGCAGACTCCACACAGACAGTGACCCAGCCGGGAATCGAACCTGGGACCCTGGAGCTGTGAAGCATTGATGCTAACCACCATGCTACCGTGAGGCCCCAGGGCCTCAGATTCTGCTGTATGATCAGTCAGCAATGGGTTTAGAATTCAATAGGACATTACTCCCACGAGCATTCCTTAGCAGTGGGTCGCTCTGCTACCAGGGGCTGGTTTAGCACAGTGGGCTAAATAGCTGGCTTGTAATGCAGAATAACGCCAGCAGCGCGGGTTCAATTCCCGTACCGGCCTCCCCAAACAGGTGCCGGAATATGGCAACTAGGGGCTTTCCGCAGTAACTTCATTGAAGCCTACTTGTGACAATAAGCAATTGTTATTATTAGCCAGCGTGTTGAGGGGTCTTGACTTCCAATCCATGAGGATTTGATCTTCTGATATTGATCCAATGAACGCAAACTCTTATTTATTTTAACGGATTCAGGTGAGGAGTGGCTTCAGCTCTGAATCCTGACGTGGCAGTAACTGGACAGGATTGACACGGACCATCTGCAACATGGAGAGAACCATCCGGGGTGTGCAACTCTTCGTGAGCACGGTTCGTCAGAGAGTATACCTTGCCTGGCTGTCTGAACGACCAATTAAAACAGAACAATTTAAATGGCCCTGCCACTGGAAGTGCTTTGCTTCTACTTGATGTCTCGTCTAACCGCCTTGTCAAGAGGTGACTGACTGACTGATTGCTTCGTGAAGTTAGACTGAGGAGCAGACACGGGACTTGTGTCTGTGAACCAGGCACACATGACATCGAC
Organism: Scyliorhinus canicula; assembly: GCF_902713615.1. NCBI lineage: Eukaryota > Metazoa > Chordata > Chondrichthyes > Carcharhiniformes > Scyliorhinidae > Scyliorhinus > Scyliorhinus canicula. Next base: position 24,710,622 of record NC_052163.1, read on the forward strand.
CCACACAGCAGGCTTGTTTCTATTTATATAGCTGCCTCCTGGCTACAGTGGGAATAAAATCGTACGGTAAATTGACTGTTGTTCAGTCACATTCCATGCCTCCACCCTTGTTTGTTTCTCCCACACGATCCTCCTTGCAATCACCCTCATCCTACTCGTTTTGAACACCAACCATTGTGGCTCCTCCAAGCTTGGAAAATATAAACACCACAATTCACACAGTTCAAATAATCGAACCTTCTGATAAGGTGCCCCTGATCGATGTCTGTTTAAAATGTTATAAATCTTGCTGTGCAGGCCCACAAACTACTTAACGGCCTGGATTGATCAGTGGGGTGGACGAATATTGACAAACTGACAGCCTTTTTCGCACATTATTCCACGAACTGACCTTTCCCTGTCAGTGTGATGATTCGATTAAAACAATCCGCAACCCCCCCCCCCCCCCCCCCTCCCTTCACCCCCACCACCAACAACCCAGTCATGGCTCCACTGGTTTATGTATTGGAGAAAATGAGATGTGAGCTGAGGGTCCAGGGTGACAGGGCCTGGAGTTACTACATTAAACAATGTCCTTTCACTCTTGAATTAGGGATTGAGTCCACTTGCACAGGCAAAATGAAGGCCTGCCTCCACTAATGGTATTAAATTCTGTCTGTTTCTTCCACATTTCGAGATGTGAGACAGAGCAAGCAGGATGCAGGATGTGATTGCCCTTCACCCTTTAGTGGAAACACAGACTGCCTCCTCTTCATGTGTTGTGCAAGAGCTGCAACTCACCCCGAGACGACTTCACAACTGCAAATACAGCCCCTGTCCCATTCCTCGGTGCTACATCTGCACCTCAAGTGCTAACCGCAATCCTTTCGCATATCCACCCACACCATTCAGATTGGACAGCATGGTGGCGCAGTGGTTAGCACTGCTGCCTCACAGCGCCGAGGTCCCAGGTTCGACCCCGGCTCCGGGGTCACTGTCCGTGTTGAGTTTGCACATCCTCCCTGTGTTGGTGTGGGTTTCGCCCCCACAACCCAAAGATGTGCAGGGTAGGTGGGTTGGCCACGCTAAATTGGAAAAAATGAATTGGGTACTCTAAATTTTTATTTTTAAAAAAGTCTGGAAAGTTTACGTTGCAGAGAATGAAACACACTCTTCAAGCTGGAATTTGGATTCTGTTGCACAAAACGTTACATTTCCTATCCTCTTCCTTTGGGACGCTGAGCTGTTGCTGAGAGACTGCAGTTACTTAAGGGTTAATGGAAATAGTACGAGGGATCATGACTGGCCTACAGGGCCTGTCCAATGCGTTGCCATGTCTCTGTATAAATATTGCATAACCTCCTAGTGTCAGCGTTCATTAGTCCTTGTCAAACACAACAGCGTGATGTGAATGATAAACAAAATCCACAACGTGCCCCCCACCGAGTGGCCCAGTGGGAATTCCCAGACAGCGTTTTGACACTGCTCTGGGCTGCCCTCTCTATCTGCCGCTCGCAGATTGTCTCTCTTCATATTAGTTCAGCTCCCTGGGGAGGAAACGTACTCTGCTTCTCAGAACTGTCAGATGTTCCAACAGAGACAACTGTCTGCGCCTTCCCTACTATCAAATGAGGGAAGCGAAAAATCAGAAATAAAGCCCCATTTCCACGTCAGATTCAAATTGTGCTGACCAGCACAAATCAAAGCTTCTTCTTGCAGCTCACCCATTACCTCCTCAATCAAGGTTGCTGGAGGAGACCTGACTGACACCATCGACAGCTTCGAACGATATGAAGCCCAGGTGGATGGTCGACTCACTGGTGAATGGTTAACTTGCAGCTAGAAAGTGTTAAAGAATTGTTCATCTCTAAATCTCGCTGACACTTCGTAAACTCTACACATTGTGACTGTAACCAGCCTTGTCTCCCTAGATTAACCGCTATTGTTTTCTAATCCTTGGTTTTTCATGGCTGCTTCATCCCTCTATTTTAACCTTTCCCCCGTCCCGTTTCCCCCCTCCCCCAATCCTTTTCCTTTCTCATCGATGCTAATGTATGCCTGAGTGCAATTCAATGGGTGACAGTTGTCTTCAGTAACTGATCCAAGTTGTCGCTCTATTAGTGCAGTCATTTTCAAACTCAGGGTCGCGACCCGTGGGTGGGTTGCGGGCAGGTGTCAGGAGGGTCGTGGGGCCATTGGTCGCGGCGTTTCCAATCGCGGGAAGAAGAGCACAATGGCTGCGGACTGGTTTTTAAAAATGTCCGCAGCGACCGGCTTTCAGAATGGCGGCCACCCCATGCATGCGGGCTCCCTCAACAGTGTGCAGGCCTGAATCCCAGCAAGGTAGACGGCCCCCTCCAGACATCGGTGTGCAGACCCAGGAGCAGATTCTTTTGAAAATCGATGGAGGGTCCTGCCTGGAACGGCGGCAGGGAGCAGGTCACGTGTCCCGTAAACTGATGTCATGTGTTCTGGGGACGAGAGAGATTCCTCCATTTTGTAGCTGCCAACAGTGCTGGTGTGAGCTCCAGGGCCTCTGGTGAACAACCCATTCAGAAGAAGCTGAAATCAGGAACAAAGCAGCATAAATAAGTTTTCTGGAGGTATGTGTTTATTAATTGTGCCAATGCAACTCTGGGTGCATAGCACATGTGTTTTATATGCAGGGAAGTACTGGCAAATGAAAGATTAAAACCCACAAAACTTCAAAGGCATTTGAAGATTAAGCATGGCGAGTTCGAGGACAAACCTCTTTATATTTTTCAACGGAGGCAGTGAGAACTTCCATCAGGAGCTGAAGTCATTATCAGAAATGTAACATGGAATGACAAAGCGAGTGAGATTGTGAGGACCAAGCAGGCTCACCTATCACAATAAAGGTAAGTGAAAATGGTGGGTCGCAAAGATCGGCTAACGTAGGTCCCGAAGGATGGCCAGTTGGTAAAAATGGGTCCCGGGCAAAAAAGTTTGAAAAGCTCCACTGGTGCATGCTTATTATTCCACCTTAGGGCTTTCTGCCTGATGTCTAACTAGACAGTAATCAGGGCAGGGTTGCTCGTTCATTTACATAACTCTCAAGTCTATGTGAACTGAAGCCAAACTTGCAGACTCCTGTACCTTGCAAACTTCATGCCAGCATGGTTGTCCACAAAGTTCTCAAGAATCTATCTCTGGGTGCCACTTTGTCTTTATTTATACATACTGCCCATCGGCAGCAGCCTCTATAAATATGAGGTCAGCTTCCATCTGCACTTCAATTATTCCCAACCGTACCTGTTCATTGATTAGATGACCATCATTGTGCTGTTTGGCTATCTGACTGACGCCAAGCCCTGAAAGAACGAACACTTCCTTTAGCTCAACGCCAGTAACCCGTCCTTTTTCACTTCCATCGGAAAGCATTTGTTTGAGTTGGGGTGGCACAGTGGTTAGCACTGCTGCCTCACAATGTCAGGGTCCATGTGGAAGTTGCATATTCTCCCCGTGTCTGTGTGGGTTCCTCCGGGTGCTCCGGTTTCCTCCCACAGTCCAAAAACGTGTAGGTTGGGTGGATTGGCTACACTAAATTGCCCCTCAAAGGTTAGGTTAGGTGAGGTTACAGGGATCAGGTGGGGATTGGGTCTAGGTAGGAGGGTTGGTGCAGACTCAACGGGCTGAATGGCCTCCTTCTGCACTGTAGAGATATGAGTTCCATCTGTTTCCCTGGCTGCTTGCTCAGACTGAACCCACACAACATAACTTCTGCATCATATTTGAGCCTGAGTTCAGTTTCAAATCTCATATCCAATTTGTTGCCAAACATAGATTACCTGTACCTCTTAAAGATTGCTATCTACATCCCTGCCTCGTTGTCTTTCCTCGCAATGAAATCCTCATCCACACCTTCATCACCTACAGGCTAAATTTCTCCAATATTCTCTCTTTCAGAACCCCAATACTACCTAAAATGCCAACTAATTCAGAATTCTGCAGCCAGTGACCTCTCCTAAACCATGGGGCAATCATCCCTTAACGTAATGACTTTTTATTTGTTTACACCCCGGCATATCTACTTCAAAATCCTTGCTCTTCTCTTTAATTCTTCCTACCCTGCACTCTCTGTCACACTGTGTCCCATACTCCCCACTTCAGCATCCTTAGGGTTTCAGATACCTGGATAATTGGGGCTCATTCTGGGGTAAGTGGGACCTCTACAAACAGGATGGTCTACACCTGGACCAGAGAGGTGCCAATATCCTGGGGGGGAAATTTACTAATGCTCTTCGGGAGGGTTTAAATTAATTCAGCAGGGAGTTGGGAACCTGAATTGTAGCTCCAGTATACAGGAAGTTGAGAGTAGTGAGGTCATGAGCATCTGGAATAAGGTGGGTGAACTTGCAGCATAGGTTGGTACCTGGGACTTCGATGTTGTGGCCATTTCGGAGACATGGCTAGAGCAGGGACAGGAATGGTTGTTGCAGGTTCCGGGCTTTAGATATTTCAGTAAGCTCAGGGAAGGTGGTAAAAGAGGGGGAGGGGTGGCATTGTTAGTCAAGGACAGTATTACGGTGGCAGAAAGGACGTTTGATGAGGCCTCGTCTACTGAGGTAGTATGGGCTGAGGTTAGAAACAGGAAAGGAGAGGTCCACCCTGTTGGAAGTTTTCTATAGGCCTCCGAAAAGTTCCAGAGATGTACAGGAAAGGATTTCAAAGATGATTCTGGATAGGAGTGAATGTAACAGGGTAGTTGTTATGGGGGACTTCAACTTTCCAAATATTGACTGGAAACGCTATAGATCGAGTACTTTAGATGGGTCCGTTTTTGTCCAATGTGTGCAGGAGGGTTTCCTGACACAGTATGTTGATAGGCCAACAAGAGGTGAGGCCACATTGGATTTGGTACTGGGAAATGAACCAGGACAGGTGCTAGATTTGGAGGTAGGTGAGCACTTTGGCGATAGTGACCACAATTCAGTTATGTTTACTTTAGCAATGGAAAGGGATAGATATATACCGCAGGGGAAGGGTTATAGCTGAGGGAAAGGCAATTATGGTGCGATGAGGCAAGACTTAGGATGCATAGGTTGGGGAAGGAAACTGCAGGGGTTGTCACAACTGAAATGTGGAGCTCGTTCAAGGAACAGCTACTGCGTGTCCTTGATAAGTATGTACCTGTCAGGCAGGGAGGAAGTGGTCGAGCGAGGGAACCGTGGTTTACTAAAGTAGTTGAATCACTTGTCAAGAGAAAGAAGGAGACTTATGTAAAGATGAGATGTGAAGGTTCAGTTAGGACGCTCGAGAGTTACAAGTTAGCTAGGAAGGACCTAAAGAGAAAGAAATAAGAAGAGCCAGGAGGGGACATGAGAAATCTTTGGCAGGTAGGATCAAGGATAACCCTAAAGCTTTCTATAGGTATGTCAGGAATAAAAGAATGACTAGGGTAAGAGTAGGGCCAGTCAAGGACAGTAGTGGGAGGTTGTGCGTGGAGTCTGAGGGGATAGGAGAGGTGCTAGATCAATATTTTTTGTCAGTATTCACGCAGGAAAAAGACAATGTTGTCGAGGAGAATACTGAGTTACAGGCTACTAGAGTAGAAGGGCGTGTGGTTTATAAGGGGGAGGTGTTAGCAATTCTGGAAAGTGTGAAAATAGATAAGTCCCCTGGGTCGGATGGGATTTATCCTAGGATTCTCTGGGAAACTAGGGAGGAGATTGCTGAGCCTTTGGCTTTGATCTTTATGTCGTCATTGTCTACAGGAATAGTGCCAGAAGACTGGAGGATAGCAAATGTTGTCCCTTGGTTCAAGAAGGGGAGTAGAGACAACCCCGGTAACTATAGACCAGTGAGCCTTACTTCTGTTATGGGCAAAGTCTTGGAAAGGTTTATAAGTATAGGATTTATAATCATCCAGAAAGGAATAATTTGATTAGGGTTTTGTGAAGGGTAAGTCGTGCCTCACAAACCTTATTGAGTTCTTTGAGAAGGTGACCAAACAGGTGAACGAGGGTAAAGCATTTGATGTGGTGTATATGGATTTCAGTAAAGCGTTTGATAAGGTTCCCCACGGTAGGCTATTGCAGAAAATACGGAGGCATGGAATTCAGGGTGATTTAGCAGTTTGGATCAGAAATTGGCTCGCTGTAAGAAGACAGAGGGTGATGGTTGATGGGAAATGTTCAGCCTGGAGTTCAGTTACTAGTGGTGTCCCACAAGGATCTGTTTTGGGGCCACTGCTGTTTGTCATTTTTATAAATGACCTGGAGGAGGGCGTAGAAGGATGGGTGAGTAAATTTGCAGATGACACTAACGTCGGTGGAGTTGTGGACAGTGCGGAAGGATGTTGCAGGTTACAGAGGGGCATAGATAAGCTGCAGAGCTGGGCTGAGAGGTGGCAAATGGAGTTAAATGCAGAAAAGTGTGAGGTGATTCATTTTGGAAGGAGTAACAGGAAGACAGAGTACTGGGCTAATGGTACGTTTCTTGGTAGAGTGGATGAGCAGAGAGATCTCGGTGTCCACGTACATAGATCCCTAAAAGTTGCCACCCAGGTTGATAGGGTTGTTACGAAGGCGTACTGTGTGTTAGCTTTTATTGGTAGAGGGATTGAGTTTCGGAGCCATGAGGTCATGTTGCAGCTGTACAAAACTCTGGTGCGGCCGCATTTGGAGTATTGCGGCAGTTCTGGTTGCCGCATTATAGGAAGGATGTGGAAGCATTGGAAAGGGTGCAGAGGAGATTTACTAGGATGTTGCCTGGTATGGAGGGAAGATCTTATGAGGAAAGATTGAGGGACTTAAGGCTGTTTTCGTTAGAGAGAAGAAGGTTAAGAGGTGACTTAATTGAGGCATACAAAATGATCAGAGGATTAGATAGGGTGGACAATGAGAGCCTTTTTCCTCGGATGGTGATGGCTAGCACGAGGGGACATAGCTTTAAATTGAGGGGAGATAGATATAGGACAGATGTCAGAGGTAGGTTCTTTACTCAGAGAGTAGTATGGGCGGGGAATGCCCTGCCTGCAACAGTAGTGGACTCGCCGACATTAAGGGCATTTAAATGGTCATTGGATAAACATATAGATGATAAGGGAATAGTGTAGATGGGCTTTAGAGTGGTTTCACAGGTCGCCACAACATCGAGGGCCGAAGGGTCTGTACTGCGCTGTAATGTTCTATGTTCTATGTTAAAATGTGTGATATGCACTAAAAGGTGGATTTTTACTAAACAAGTGGACATTCCAAACATGGGTCAACATGATCATTGTGGGGGCAGCACGGTGGTGCAGTGTGTTAGCACTGCTGCCTCACAGCGCCGGGGTCCCAGGTTCGATCCTGGCTCTGGGTCACTGTCCGTGTGGAGTTTGCACATTCTCCCCGTGTTTGAATGGGTTTCGCCCCCACAACCCAAAGATGTGCAGCGTAGGTGGATTGGCCATGCTAAATTGCCCCTTAATTGGAAAAAATGAAAATTTTAAAAAGGGGAAAGAAAATCATGATCGTTGTGGAAGGAACACTATTTTTATTTTTTAAATCCATACTGACTAGACTTTAGGTGGTTACAGATTGGGGAAAAAACGAACAGGCAGGGATTGATAGAATCATAGAATTTACAGTGCAGAAGGAGGCCATTCGGCCCATCGAATCTGCACCGGCCTACTTAAGCCCATACCTCCACCCTATCCCTGCGAACCCAGTATCCCCACCTAACCTTTTGGACATGAAGGGGCAATTTAGCATGGCCAATCCACCTAACCTGCACATCTTCCAGCCCGTGAAATATACTGAACTCTGATTCCATAATTACAGATATATACGTGGCATCTTGCTGCAATTCTCAAGTATTTGTTGAACTAACATTTTTACACAGGTTTAATCTCTCAGAACATCTGCCTGGTTGTTTCAATAAATGCTGAACTATTCAATCATTAAATTAATCACTAGACAACACCCTGGTGCCAAATGCCTGACGTGCTTTACCCCATCGCACCTTCCCTGCGCAGCAGGAGCAGTTTGGATGAATGGAGAAGAATCGAGGGAAAACTCATTAATAAAGCTGATATCCAACACGTCACTCGCTTTTTCCATTTGGGGAGTGTACACAGTGCTCCTCACGTAACGTTTCTAAATCTGCAAAGGTACTGTAAATTGCAAAGCACCCCCCAGTGCAAATACATCTCTGTTCCCATGTGTACAGATCCTGATCCTTTAGGATGACAGGAATTCTAAGCAGCCCGGTGATGAATAGTGCGCAAATTCCAGCTGATGCTTTGCAAATCCTCAGCGTGACCTTTGACACTTCAAACGGTTTTGTGGCAAAAAGGAAAGGGCAGGCTATTCAGGAAAGGATGGGAAATGGAGTTCAGCCTGGATTCCGATGAAAGGTTGGCACAAGTCACATTTCGCCGTGTTCCATAACCTGGGATTCGCTTGAGCAATCCAACTGCTCCTTTCTATTTAGCATTGAAGTATAAAAACAGATGAATTCCAGTTTGCTTGTGCTGTGAAAACAAAATGTTTATTGGCAGCTTGTTGAGTAAGGTTCAAGTCCTTTATTTTCAGAAATATTGGATTTGATAAAGACCAGACCAGCCCCTGGTCCTTACCTTGTCAGCTAATCCCAGCCTGTGAGTCGGTTGGTTGGAGAGTTACAATTAATGTTAGTGCCTGAGTTAGTGGGGAAGTATCACCAATGGCTCCTTTTTCCAAATTCCTTTTGTGAATGTGGCTGTTTTAGCGAAGGAAGATTTGAATTTAGTCCTGGTATTTATAGACACAAAGGGCACAATTTAGCAGCCTGGTTGTGCCTGATTTGGTGTCGGGACAAGGTTGCTGAATCTCATGCGAGGCCTCTCGCGAGATGTGCAATGCTCTAAATACCTCACCATATTTAACGGAGTCTCGCGAGATGAGCCATTAGGGTTACTTAAATATACGTCGTGGGATTCTCACAGCGCCCGGGACCTAACAGTCACATCTGGGAGACTTCGCCAAGGCGCTGTTTAGTACTGGTTTCCACAAACGTGGGCCAGTCATAATGGTACCTGGGGTGGGGTCTCCAAGGCTATTAGCGACCCCCAAGTGCTCGGGGACAGGGCAAGGTGGCACATGGGCACGCCCTCTGGCACCTGCCCACCTGGCGGGGGGCCTTAATGGAGGGAGGGTGCCGGGGCCCGGGGGGGGGGGGCGTCCCGGGGGCCTCCCTGAGGTGGGGTGGGGGGGGGGGGAGAAGGGGGCTTGAAAACTGAGAGGACCTGGAAAGGTGGTGGGGCGAGGAGGACGGGAGGAGACTGAGGCAGCTGGACAAAATGGAAACTCCTCAGCAAGAAATGACTCTAAGCACAGCCTCAGCAGAGGGAAACTCCCCGAGGCAAAAAGGTACGACAAAGTGCCGTTAAATATCGGGTGTTTCTTGGCAGCCACCAAGAAACACCCTGCCAAACACTTCCGAAACTGGACTTCAATTTTATGTGGTTAAACCGTGCCCTAAATGTCTCAGGCTTGAAACGCAGATTGGAACATATGAACAGACAAAATAGGAGCAGAAGTAGGCCATTCGGCCCCTCGAGCCTGCTCCACCATTCAATAAAATAATCGCTGATCTGTTTGTGTTTCAACTTTTATATTCCCATCTACCCCGACAACCTTTGATTCCCTTGCCTAACTACAATCTATCTACATCCGCCATAAAAATAATCAATGACCTCACCTCCACTGAGGCGGAGGGTTCTAAAGTCGTCCAACCCGCTGAGGGAAAAGAATTCTCCTCATTGCCCTCCTAGTAGTAATGATATGTTCTTAATTCCAAGTTTTATTGAGTCAACTTAATTTAAATGCCCCCCAACTGCCCTGAACTTATATCACCAGGTCATAAGCCTAGCCTTTATATTCCTATAACCTAACCATTAGTCCAGCACATGCTGTTCCACAGGCACTTGATTGAGGGACCAGATTAGCACCTGTGAGACAGAAAGGGAGAACGTTGGGGAAGCCGAAATGAACTTTGATTCGCGGATCTTCAAATTGTGTTGACGCCACAATTGCATATTTTGATGTTGGCGACATTGGAAGCTCAGAAATTCCCTCCCTAAACCTCCGCATCTCTCTCTCAACAACAAGAGTTGGCATTTATTAAACATCATTAACTGAGGAATACATCCCAAGAATCCTCACAGAACTGCTACGGCGCAGAAGGAGGCCATGTGGCCTATCGTGCCTGCACTGACCCTCCAGACGAGCATCATGACTCGGTGCCATTCTCCTGCTTTTTCCCTATACCACAATGCTTCTATTCAAGTCATCATCTAGTGCCCTCTTGAAGGCCTGGATCAAACCTGCCTCCACCACACTTCCAGGCAGTGCCAAACCCGACCCAATTGTTGTCTGAAACAATTTTTTGTCACATCACAATTTCTTCTTTTGTAAATCACCTTCTTCTCGTTCTTGATCCATTTAAGAGGGGGAGCAGTTCCTCCCTATCTACTCTCCCTATCTACTCCCACATGATTTTGAACATCTCTGTCAAATCTCACCTTAGCCTTCTTCTCTTTGAGGAGAACAGGCCCCACCTCTCCAATCAATCCTCATAACTGCGTTTCTCATCCCTGGATCCAACCTCTTCTGCATCCTCTCCACTGCATTCACATCCTTCCTACACTGTGGCGTCCAGAACTGAACACAACATTCCAGCTGAGGTTTAACTAGTGTCTTCTATAAATTCAGCATAACCTCCTTGCTCTTGTACTCTATGCCCCTATTAGGCAGCACGGTAGCACAAGTGGCTAGCACTGTGGCTTCACAGTGCCAGAGACCCAGGTTCGATTCCCCGCTGGGTCACTGTCTGTGCGGAGTCTGCTCATTATCCCCGTGTCTGCGTGGGTTTCCTCCGGGAGCTCCGGTTTCCTCCCACAGTCCAATAACGTGCAGGTTAGGTGGATTGGCCATGATAAATTGCCCTTAGTGACCAAAAAGGTTAGGAGGGGTTATTGGGTTATGGGGATAGGGTGGAAGTGAGGGCTTAAGTGGGTCGGTGCAGACTAGATGGGCCGAAGGGCCTCCTTCTGCACTGTATGTTCTATGTTCTAATAACACCTAGAACACTACATGCTTTTTTAACTGCTTTCTCCACCTGCCCTTCAACCTTCACTTATCTATGCACATATCATAGATTTTACAGTGCAGAAGGAGGCAATTCGGCCTATTGAGTCTGCACTGACCCTTGGAAAGAGCACCCCCACCCAAGCCCACGCTTCCACCATATCCCTGCAATCCAGTAACTCCACCTAACCTTTTGAATACTAAGGGACAATTTAGCATGGCCAATCCACCTAACCTGCACATCTTTGGACTGTGGGAGGAAACCAGAGCACCTGGAGGAAACCCACACAGACACAGGGAGGAAGTGTAAACTCCACACAGTCACCCGAGGCCATAATTGAACCCAGGTCCCTGGAGCTGTGAGGCAGCAGCGCTAACCACTCTGCCACCGTGCCGCCCATAGATCGAGGTCCCCCTGCTCCAGCACCCTTTTTAGAATTTTATTCCTTACGTTATATTGTCTATCCATGTTCTTCGTACCAAAATGCATCACAACTCTCTTCTCTGCATTGAACTTCATCTGCCTCCTATCTGCCCACTCCACCAACTTGTTCATGTCCTCGTGAAGTTCCACACTGTCCTGTCCAGTTTATAACACTTCCAAGTTTTGTATCATCTGCAAACTTTGAAACTGTCCCCTGCCCAGCAAGATCTAGATCATCATTATATATCAGGAAAAGCAAGTGTCCCATTACCGACCCCTGGGGACCACCACGACAAACCTTCCTCTGGCCCGAAAAAGATCCATTGACTATTACTCTCTGCTTCCTATTATTCAGCCAATTTTGTATCCTTTTGCTCCATGAGCTATATCTTTTCTCATAAGTCTGTTGAGTGGCACTGCACTGAATGCCTTCTGAAAGTCCAAGTGCGCCACACCAACAGTATTATCCTCATCAAGCCTTTCTGTTATCTCCTGAAAAAATGTCTAGCAAGTTAGTTAACATGATTTCCCCTTTACAAATCCGTGCCGGCTCTTCCTAATCACCCACATTTTCCATGTGACTACTAATTCTCTCCCGATTAATTGTTTCTAGACGCTTGCCTACTATTGATATTAAACTGACTGGCCTGTAATTGCTGGGGCTATTGTTACAGCCTTTTTCTAAACAACGGTGGAACATTTGCAATTCTCCAGTCCTTAGTCATCCCCTGAGTCCAGAGAAGACTGGATGATTCTGGCCAGCGCCCCTGCAATTTCCAGTCTCACTTCCTTCAATATCCTTGGATGCGTCTCATCCAGTCCCGGTGCCCAGTCAACACTTCATTGATAGATTCATAGATTCCCTACAATGCAGAAGGAGGCCGTTCGGTCCATCGTGTCTGCACCGTCCCTCTGAAAGAGCACTCCCCCTGGGTCCACACCTCCACCCTATCCCTGTGACCCAGGAACCCTACCTAATTTTTCTGGACACTAAGGAGCAATTTACCATGATCAATCACCGAACCTGCACATCTTTGGACTGTGGGAGGAAACCGGAGCACCCGGAGGAAACCCACACAGATAAGGGGAGAATGTACAAACTCCACAGAGACAGTCGCCCAAGGTTGGAATTGAACCCGGGTCCCTTGCGCAACCCTGTGAGGTAGTAGTGCAAACCACTGTGCCACCATGTCGCCTAGTACTTTTAGTACCGTTAGGCTATTAAAACGTGCTGGATACAGTACCCGGCAAGGTGATTAGGAAAAATCCTGGCTGATTGTTCCCCATTCTAGCTCAGAGACAAATCATACATTCCCCAGTATCCAAGTGAGTCACCTAATAGCATACAAGAGTGAATGAAACTGGAGCCTTGTACAGCACCGCATAATATACCGACTGAACGATCCAAGGCAGCTTAGACCTCCCCAATCAGGCAGCTCAGACCTAAAACTCTAATCATCATCATTACTGAGCAAAAGATGCCAATTTTCTGCTACCTCAAGAGAACATTTTAACAGCAATCTGCTCTTCCAATATTTATCACAATTCTCTTCAGCTTTTATCCTTATTTTTGGGTACACTTTCCTGTGATAGATCGCCAAACTTCAGGTTTTCACATGTTGATCCCTATGCATTCAGTGATGACATGAAGCACTTGCCAGGAATAATGTGGGTCAGATGCCAAGCAGCTCTCCTCAGACATTGCGCTCACAGTGTATCTGAACTCAGAAACGTGGCATATACTTTATCACCAATGTAGCATTTTTGTTTTTCCAATCTACTTGTCAGCGAAGCACTTCAATTAGCCTTAATTATAGAGCATTTATCTCACTGACAATGAGCCTGCAGTAGGGTCAACCCCATTTCATTTTAGACCCATAAAATGTCTTTCATTGGAATGGCCTTGCATCCTCTCCAGATCCAGAGATAGCTTCAAACAAATGGACCAAAACTTGCAAAATTTCAGTAGTCCACCACCCCGCCAATGAAGGGAAGACCTTGATCCCTGTCGCGTGTTCTGAATTTACAACCAGGTAACTAAAGGTAAAAGGTGGATGATCTAACACAGTGCAGCAGGAGCTCTCCCTCTAGGTTAGTGCTTCTTTCAAACTATGGGGACCAGCTGTGTTTTGCTTCTATAACGTTCTTACTACGAACTGACGAAACCCAGCAACATATACGCCATATTTCTGAGTGTAATTGGGCAGCCCTGAGTCTTGAACTCAGGACTGCGTCAGGCTAGGTAGGTGCCCACATATTAGGCCTGGGACAGAAGCCCGTTTGAACCTCAGAGATTTGCGGCTGCGCCAAGACTAAAATTATTAGTTGCAAAGTTCGAACGTATGCCAGGCCTAAAATCCATTGGCCACCAACCAGGTCCCTGAATCCACCAGCCGTAGACTCAGTGCTCCACTGGCTGACAGCATTATATCCCTTGGCGACCAAAATGAACTGTGAATCTGCAAATATTTGGCATTAGCAACATGTAAATTTCACAAGCCAGAAAGATTCATTACAATGCCATTTGACTCTAGGAGAGGTTTGTGAGCAGCAGGTACTCTTCATGCTGAATAAATATTGATACAGAAGGATGCCAGCATCTTTGAAGTCACATTAGTGGATCAATGAATTCTTTATTGAAATGATGTTTGCACAGGACAGCTTCATAAGCTATGAGGTTTGCAGTGGCTTCCAGGGTAAACAAAGAATAAAATAGTAAAGGAGATCCCAGCGTGATGGAAATTATTAACTCTGGAAATACTGGATTTTCTTCAGCATCCTCCATGACTCACACCAACCGACAGATTCCCTCCTCCAACATTCTCCCTTCCTCACCTGTAGGTGCTGAATTACACTGCTGTACGATTCTACTGACGCTGGTAACCTTCAGTTCCTGGCCCAATTGTCTATTTGAATACGAGTTCCACCATGTGTGGTCGGAGGCACATCAGCTGGGGCGCATGGAAATCGACCATTAGAAGTTGGCGTGGACTGGGACCGACTGGAACGGTAGTCCCGCTTGGGACCATGGTGCTGTAAGCCTCGTGTGTGGCCTTTAGTTTCATTATCGAATTCAAACTCATTTGGATTTACCTTCTCAGGCTCCCGGAGCTTTTCTAGTCAGCCTCATCAGGAACCGTGAATGCCAGAGCAGATGCAGCTTCGGGAAGCCAGTATCATTCCGCCCAGCCAAAGACACAGTTAACAAAAAGGATTGCAGCGATTTCTTGGCCATTGTTTTCTGCCATTGATTGCCGCCATTGAACAGGCCATAGTCCTCAATCGCCATGACAGAGTAAATGCGATTGTGCTGAGACTGGCTGGTGATGGAACTAGTAGGAGTGCCAACTCTTGAGTGATGCCACACAGCAAAAGTTTGGCATTGTTCCTCACCTTGAAAAAAAAAGGTCTTGCTCAATCCGACCCAATTCGAATTCCACCTCCCTCGTTCTCCAACCAAAATTAAGTCTTCCCCCTGCCCTTCCAGGTATAGGACTCTAGGGGCCTTTAAGTTTTGACACAAATCCATTTGTCTGACTGTGGAAATAGAGGTTCCCATTCTCAGCACAAGACTTTGTAGCATATACTGGTTCAAAAATAAAGAGCACACCAGTTCATTTTACTGAGCTCCATACACAAATGACGAAACCCTAACTGATACATAACATGGAACATACAGTGCAGAAGGAGGCCATTCAGCCCATCGAGTCTGCGCCGACCCATTTAGGCCCTCACTTCCACCCTATCCCCGTAACCCAATAACCTCTCCTAACCTTTTTGGTCACTAAGGGCAATTTACCATGGCCAATCCACCTAACCTGCATGTCTTTGGACTGTGGAAGGAAACCAGAGCACCCGGAGGAAACCCAAGCAGACACGGGGAGAATGTGCAGACTCCACACAGACAGTGACCCAGCGGGGAATCAACCCTGGGACCCTGGCGCTGTGAAGCCACAGTGCTAGCCACTTGTGCTACCGTGCTGTCCATTTATCTGTTTTGGACGAGCAAAACATCAATATTCCTGCATTCTTCCTGAACAAATCTTGTGGAGGTCACCTCTATCTTTTTCTTTCAGTTGCGTTTGATTATAAATGATTAACATTATCCCGAGATACGCTCAGCCTAGATCCTGCTTTCAAGGTTGGCTTGCATTTATACTTAATCAGTATTTTTTAAATGTGATACCACAATGGAGGATCAAAGGTTACAGTTCAGGACACTGCAAAGGTTGCAAGAGTAAGACAGCAGAAGTGGTAAATCAGCAAACGATGATTATTGAAGACAGAATGAGTAGATGGAAGCGAGGTACAGGCAGTTACATAAAAATAGTCCAGCAGCTGAGGACACTGGTACATCCTGTGGGACTTGGTGCTATCTGTGAGAGGCTTCACAGGAAGGGTTAACTTTACAGAGTAATCTGATGCCTTGGGCCACTGTAGTACCATCTCCAAGCTCTCCTCTTCGATTTTTCTTTGGCTTGTGAGCTTTTCTTTGTTCAACTGTCTCGCACTGTTGATCAGTAATCAGGGGTGATGGATGGTGCTGTCAGCACCGTCTTATTGTGTGACAGGAAGACATGTGATATAGACTGACCTAAACCTCCTCTTCTTTAATCAACATATTTCACAGGTTTCAGAGGACATTCCATGAAATCCAACTCTTGTGTCTTCAGGGCACCAGCATGTTACAAACTGGACACTTCTTAATATCCACTTTCTTGGGCCTCTGATTTGATTGTGATATTCATTGTCAAATATGTTATTAGGATTTGTCCCCATTTATCTACCCAAATGAGATGACTGCCTCCAGCTCTTCATATTTAGATTTCTGTATTTAGAGTGTTAGCTAAAAAGAGAGAATGTGTAGGGTTATGTTTAGAAGGCGGGGGATGGCACTATGGCTCACTCGGAGAGCTGCTGCAGACACGATGGGCTGAATGGCCTCCGTCTGCGGCATAACAATTCTGTGTTTAAGCTTACATTTATCAGAAGTTTCATTTTCGAATACAGTTCCAATTGTTCAGAATGGGTGTCAGTGTTAACGTGGTTTGCCCACAGTAAGCTGTGGATGATAAAACTGTGTCATACACAATCTGTGTTCGTCACCAGTGTGGCATCTAACTGTGCTCCGTTCATAGAATCCCTACAATGCAGAAGGAGGCCATTTGGCCCATTGAGTCTACACTAACCCTCCGAAAGAGCACCCTACCTAGGCTCAAGCTCTGCCCTATCCCCGTAATTCCACATAACTGTTGGACACGAAGGGCCATTTAGCAGAGTCAATCCACCTAACCTGCGCATCTTTGGACTGTGGGAGGAAACCGCAGCTCTGGACGGAAACCCACGCAGACATGGGGAGAATGTGCAAACTCCACACAGACAGTCACCCAAGGTAGGAATCGAACCCAGGTCCCTGGCGCTGTGAGGTAGCAGAGCTAACCACTCTACCACCATGTTCATATAGGACTCATCAGCACCCTAAAGAGGAGAGGGAGTGCTTTGAAAGGCAATGAAATCCTGCAGCCTGAATGATGGCCGGTGAATACATCTTGTTATATCACTCAGTCAGCATTTCACCAGACACCTCATATTAACAGTACCATCTGAAAGATATTTAATAAACAGGTTGATTTGCCTGAAATCAGCAGCGCTTTTAAGATAAATCGCAAGGATTATGACATTAAGGGCTTTAATTGAAACATTCATGAAATAGTCAGTCTGCTGTCATACTTTTAATAATAATAAAAATAATAATCTTTATTAGTGTCACAAGTAGGCTTACATTAACACTGCACTGAAGTTACTGTGAAAAGCCCCTAGTCACCACATTCCGGCGCCTGTTCGGGTACACAGAGGGAAAATTCAGAATATCCAAATTATCTAACAAGCATGGGCGGGATTCTCCATAGCTCGATGGTGAAATCGGGATTACTGATTGGGCGAAGAATGGACTCCGCCACTGGATCCAGGGTTCCCGCCGGTTTGACGCCGATTTGCAATTCTCCATCTCCTGCAAACTGCTGACATTGCGCCATGCGCCGCGCGCAGTTGCACGGCCCCTGGCACGCCATAGGGTGGCCCACCTGTGATGCTCCGTCCCTGATGGGCTGCATTCCCAACAGCGTGGGCCATGTGTAGTCTCAATTGTCGGGAATGCGGGAACCCGGCATGCCGACTGCGGACGGTGTCCGGCGCCGCCACACTCATCCGGGATCTGCACGCTGACCGGGGGGCTTCTGCTAGGGCTGGTAGGCCTGGTGGGGGTGGCCAGGGCTGTGCTGTGGAGTCGGGATGGGCGGGTTACGGTTCGAGCATGGCCAGCGCCATGTTTTTCGGCATGACTGGTGCAGGCCATCAGCCTCGCTAATGCACGGCCCGGGACCCGGCTGTTTTCTGCGCGATCCACAGGTGTTCACGCAGCGCCGGTGCTCGCCCCTCACGAGGACCGGAATCGGTGAGGGGTGTGCGCCAATTTTTCTGTTGTGAACCATTTCCTCCATTTTTGTCAGCAACTAACAAGTAAGAGAAAATGGTGGGTTGCGCAGAATGTCGGCGTGCGTGGGTCATGAAGGTCGGCCGGGTTGGGTCCCGAAGGTTGGCCGGTTGGTAAAAATGGGTCCCCGGAAAAAAAGTTTGAAAAACACTGCTCTAGAGGGTATCTGAGACCTGTGCGAACAGGGAAAGCAATACTGTGGGCATAACATTTACTCATCTGGTCTGTTGGGAGTGGGTGGGTCTGAAATCCACAGAAACCCGGATTCTCCTGCATGCTGTAGGGGGAACTGGAGGTCCATAGGGAAGGTGGGTGGAGCCAGGAGTATGGAGATATGGGCAGTGAAAGAGGTTGATATCAGTGGGCTTGGTGGTGTTGTGGGATGGTGGGGTGGGGGAGGCATGGAATCAGAACTCAGAGAGGGTGGAGGTCTAAAATCTTGGGGAAGAGTGGGAGCCTGGGTGAAGAGGGGGGGGTTCAGAGGTCTTGATGGAGATTGGAGGTCAGGGCACCAGTCAGAGATATATGGCGAGGTCTGATGCTGAGGGAAGGTGAAGTGCAATCAGAGACCTCATGGGGAACGTTGGGGTCTATCTGATTGAAAAATTCAGCCAACCAAAATTAATATTGAAATGTTTACAGCCTGATTATCGTGTTTAAAATGCTGACCAATCTCCTTAAAGTCAGCTAACTGCCTTACCAACTTCCAGCTTCAGTTATTGGAGATGGGGGTTGGTTGAAGTGTGAGTGGGTGGGTGGATGGCATTGAGTGCGGAACCTGAATTTTAGGTCATTGACATCCTACATGACCAAAGCTGTCAGTTCTTTTAGTTAAAATTCCATTCTTCCCCCATCCTCACCATGCCATACCGCTTCAACCAACCAAACTGTAGACTCTTACTGTGGACACAAAGGAAGTGTTAGTTAGGATATTTAATTCCATGTCAAGTCACCTCCAGAAAGTGAAACAAAGAGAAGGAAAGAAAGGTGTATTAAGAAAATGAGAGATAAAAGACACATGAAGAAAAAGTAAAATAAAATGTATAATGTAATGTTCTTGTCGGGTGGCCTGATTTATATTACAAGGACACTTGAGCTAAAGCTATAAATGATTTATTGACATTAACTGTGGGTCAAATATACAAAACAACAGATGAATAACAGTATTAACATGCACAAGCAACCTCACTCTCAGCTCCCTAGTCAGTCTGAGGTCACCTGACTCTAACATTCACTATATATTAATGAGACTCCAGTGATCAGTCAGTGAATTACAATACAACCATGAAATCACTACATCCCCTTTCCTTTGAAGGAATAAATACATTAAAAAAATTTTTTAGAGTACCCAATTCATTTTTTTTTCCAATTAAGGGGCAATTTAGCGTGGCCAATCCACCTACCCTGCAAATTTTTGGGTTGTAGGAGCGAAACACACGCAAACACGGGGAGAATGTGCAAACTCCACAGAGTGACCCAGAGCTGGGATCGAACCTGGGAAAGCAGCGCCGTGAGGCAGCAGGGCTAACCCACTTCACCACCATGCTGCCCTTGGAGTAAATTAATACAGTATCATCAGCATATTTACATGTGATATCATTAGCCTATGAGTCGAACAGGATTTTTGGGCGGGATTGTCACGCAACTGGCCGGATGGCCCGACGCCGGCGCCAAGAGCGGCGCGAACCACTCCGGCGTCGGGCTGCCCGGAAGTTGCGGAATCCTCTGCATCTGGAGGGGTTGGCGCCGTGCCAACTGGCGGCGAAGGGCGTGTTCTGGCGCATGTGCAGAACTGCTGGCGTGCTTCCTGTGCATCCGCAGGGGGTTTCTTCTCTGCGCCGGCCATGGCAGAGCCCTACAGGGGCCGGCCCGGAGGGAAAGAATACCCCAATGGCACAGGCCCACCCGCAGATCGGTGGGCCCTGATCGCGGGCCAGGCCACCGTGTTGATCACCTTTAGGCACAATTGTATAGCTGTTGATAACCATTGCGTACAATCGTACAGGCGCAGATCACTTTTGTGTACCGTTGTAGAGGTGTTGATGAACTTTGGTACATATACACAGGGGTTGATCACCTTTGGGTATAATTGTGCATGTGTTGGGCACCAATAGATACAATTGTACAGGGATTGACCACCTTTGGGTACAATTGTACAGGTGTTGAATACCATTGTGTACAATTGTACAGCTGTTATATTACTATTCAGATAGTAATGTTACGTTGCTTTGTGCAATATATGTTACCCATTTGCTTCTTGCCAGGATGATCTTTAACTCGATGTTGATTAACACTCGTAATCTTCCAATTAAAGCAAATACTTTATTGAGTAACGTTGACAAATTAACTGTTGAGTTTGTTCTCTCTCCAATGCTTAAATTAGATGTTCCATGAACAAGATTAAATAAGAAATACTTATGATCAGCTACATCTGTGCTGAGCTGTGTTTGCCTACCTCTGGTCACAAGTCACTGTCCTTATGAAGAGGCGGATCTTGCTTGAGTCTGTCTTTTATACCCATCTCTAGTGCTGCCCTCTATACATTAACCCCTTGTGTAGATACAGATATGTAGATCACTACAGCTTTATGTCTGGACAGTGATGTTGGGCAGGCCTAGTAACCTGCATTTGTCCTCATTTTCTAGGAGAAATTTCACATGGATTCCTCCTTTCCTTTTTTATAACCCTATCACCCTCTTTCATGTTCTGTGCCCATTGTCTTATTACTCTTCTGATCCTGCTCATTTTGACAACACTTTTAGTGTCAGAACTTACGGGGATCAGGAGGGGAAATTTGAAATGGGACAAGGAAGAAAAATTGTCACATTTCAGGCGAAGCTTAACCGTTCTTGGTGCTGAAGGAGGGAGATTTCACTCTCAGTTCCCATCTGTCAGTAACTGTGCTAAATACACTGTGCAGTGATAACCAAAGTTTAATTAACACCAATTGAAAGAGCATTTGTTATAGTCAAACCTTTTAACCCAATGCAACCATGTTTTCCATTGAAACCATTCACTTCCAATTTAAAAATTATACAAAAAAAGAGTGTAAAAGGAAAACTATTTTCTGCATAAATAGCTTTGGCTTTGAAGGGCTTAAACAGAATGGACTCTAGCAATAAAGGCTTTAAATTGCTTTGTCTGTAGACATGCTATCAAGGCGATTACTGATTTATAATCCGCTTGAGTGACTCATTAATGATTAAATGGCAACCATTTGTGTGCTACTTGGTTAATTAGCCTCCATTTGCTCAGCTTTGTCAGTCTTCAGTATTTCTAAATTGAAGTCAGGTTCATCCGCTGTATAAAATCATCGAGAGGATATTCCAGTCAGCACTTTGGATAGAAATATACCCTTTGGGATTCTACTCCCTCACCTTCCACATAGTTCTGGGCTTCACTAACAACAACTAAATGAGGAGGATTCTAAACACACTCACACATGTATCTACACATTCACACAAACACACACATGTAGACACATACACATATATCCATAAATAGCACACTGGGCTAAATCGCTGGCTTTTAAAGCAGATCAAGGCAGGCCAACAGCGCGGGTTCAATTCCCGTACCATCCTCCCCGAACAGGCGCCGGGATGTGGCGACTAGGGGCTTTTCACAGTAACTTCATTGAAGCCTACTCATGACAATAAGCGATTTTCATTTCATTTCATAAATAGATGTTGCCCCTTTTGACTTAAAGTTGCTTCAATTGAATTATTATTTTTAAATGAAGTCATACAGCAATCATCTCGTGCTGTTTAATTTAAATTGCTTAGTTTGAACTAATGATAATTTAACTTTTCACAAGCAAAGCGTTACTTCAATATAATGGATGGCCTGTACATGTATGCCACAGACATACACATACACCAAAAACACATACTCCATCACAGACATGCACAAGGATACACGCGCACACAGACACACTCCATCACACACAAACAGGAACCACACATACTGCACAAACACAAAGTCTATCACACACACCGTGCATACTCCACCACACACACAACATACTCCACCACACAGATGCCGCATGCACTGCATAGGTACGCGCCAAACTCAAATGCCATAAGTACATGCCACATTCAGGCAGCACGGTGGTGCAGTGGTAGCACTGCAGTCTCACGGCGCCGAGGTCCCAGGTTCGATCCTGGGTCTGGGTCACTGTCCATGTGGAATTTGAACAGTCTCTCCGTGTTTGTGTGGGTTTCACCCCCACAACCTAAAGGTGTGCAAGGTAGGGGGAATGAACACGCTAAATTGCCCCTTAATTGGAAAGAAATGAATTGCGAACTCTAAATTTAAAAAAAAGTACATGCCACACACTCCACCACACAAACAACATATGTCCCCCATACACCATACATTCCGCAATGCACACACCATATGCAATCACCACATATGTTGTAGAGTGCTGGATACAGATCAATAGCTTTCAGATGTCTTTCTCGTCAAATGTAGGTTAACTTCAAGTCTTCATTGTCTCTTAGAATTATTTACAAGGATAAAGGGTAGAAGCTCGAAGCCTTCTCCATGCTTTCCGGCACACACAGCTCTGTCCAACATTAGACTGACCCTGGCTGCACGTCATCTTACATTGCTGTGTTTGCACTATTGTAATCAGTTGCATTTTAACCCAATATGCACCAGACCCATATGCCACACCTCCCCTAAATACATTTATCCAATGTATTTTGTGACTATAGTTTACTTTATGTCTTACATTGTTAATGCTATCCTACATTTACATTGTCATTATTATATATTACTGTCTCATCCCTCTCAAGTCCTTGAATTCAAAGGTTCAGGTGATTTGGAGGCTTTTTTAACCCTTCCATATCTTGTTCACGCGATTGTCAGAGAACTGGTCTGCTCTGTCGCTGCTGGTTCTCCAACTTGGTTTGGATGTTGTTCTGTCATCTGAAAATCTTCTACGTTTCAAAATTGGAACACTTGTCCCCGCTTGTTTCACACGTTTACCCAAATTGTTGTGTATTTTCTGCCTTTCTAGTTGTTTTTTGAGCTAATTAATCTTTGCTTTCAGCTCAGCAATTAATCTGGTAAGTTTTTTTTTAAATTTAGATTACCCAATTTTTTTTTCCAATTAAGGGGCAATTTAGCGTAGCCAATCCACCTAACCTGCACATCTTTGGGTTGTGGGGGCGAAACCCACGCAGACACGGGGAGAATGTGCAAACTCCACACGGACAGTGACCCAGGGCCGGGATTCGAACCCGGGTCCTCAGCGCCGTAGGCATCAATGCTAACCACTGCGCCACCGTGCTGCCCTTTAATCTGGTAAGTTGAGTCATTTCTGTTTCAGAGTTATCTGCAGAATTCTTATATATATTTTAAAATTTTTTTTAGAGTACCCAATCATATTTTTCAATTAAGGGGCAATTTAGCGTGGCCTATCCACCTACCCTGCACATCTTTGAATTGTGGGGGTGAGACCCACGCAGACACGGGGAGAATGTGCAAACTCTACACAGACAGTGACCGGGTGCCGGGATCGAACCTTAGCGCATTAGGCAGCAGTGCTAACCACTGCGCCACCGTGCCGCCCCTCTTATATACATTTTTAACAACATCACCTGGGCATTCAGTTCTGTTTGGAATCTTTTATCAGTGGCCACTGACTGTTCCTTGGTCTCTTTCAATTCGCTTGTTAGATCGTCAATCTGTTCCATAGAATTTACGTAATTTGCTTTCAAAGCCTGGATTTGCTTCTTCACATTGTGTATCTCAACCTTCATGTTGTTCAGATTGGACTGTAGTTCAAGTAATTCATCAGTTTTGGTTGTCACTTCTGCTTTCAAGCAACTGTTCTGATGGATCAGCAATTCTTCCTTCTGTTCCAGGCACCATTCACAATCCTGACTTGAGATTTTGCTTGATTCATCAAGTTTTAACTGAAGATCTATCTGTTTGAATTTGCTTCTAAGTTCATCATTTAAGCATTTCACGTCTTCTTTCAGATGTTATACTTCTTGTGAATGACATTGCAATGTTCTCATTAATTCTCGCTCTTACTTTGCAAACTCATCTTTCATACGTGAAAGTTGGTTTTCTACACTGATCAGTTTGTCTTTAGCAGAGTTTCCTTCCTCTGCACTATCCTCCAAGCTCACACTCTGCAATTGCACTTTGGCCAGTCATTTCAGAGACTCTTCACGCTCTATTGTTTTAAAAAAAATCATGGGGTGTGAGTGTCGCTGGCGGGAACCAGCATTTATTGTCCATCCCTAATTGCCCCTGAACTTAGTGACTTCCTCACCCATTTCATAGGGTATTTAAGAGTCAACCACATTGCTGTGGATCTGGAGTCACATGTCGGCCAAGCGAGGTAAGGATGGCCAATTTCCTTCCTTAAAGTGAACCAGATGGGTTTTTACAACAATCGACAATAGTTTCATGGTCATTTGATTCCAGGTTTTCATTGAATAAAAATGTCACCATCTGCCATGATGGGATTCGAACCCAGTCACCAGAGCTTTACTCTTCGTCTCTAGATTAATAGTCCGGTGACAATACCACTATCAGTGACAATATCACTATGCTACTACTGCCCTCATGTGAGAAGTTTACTTTCTCTTACCATTCTAGGTTCTTCATTTCCATCTCTTCATATATATCTTTGGAAATGTAATGTTTTCCCAGGTTTTCTTCCAAATGTCTAACCATTTTCTTCAATTCTGTCGTCCCTTTTTTGAATTTCTTCACTTCCTCTGGAATATAGAACATTCCTGAGTTTACCCTGCCAACTGGTTCTTCAGATCTTTCAAGGCCATAGTTTTTCTACCTACTGTTGTGCCTGTTGTCTTTGAGTTTCCCCAATGCCCATTTTGATTTTCCAACAATGGTTCGCAGTTATTATTTCCTTCTGGTACCTTTGTGATGCCTCATAAATTTGTTTGTTAAGATCTCACATAGTTTGGCTCATTGAAGACTTTAGTTTATCATGTATTTTGATTTGATTTGAATTGATTTGATTTGATTTATTTATTGTTACATGTACCGAAGTACAGTGAAAAATATTTTTCTGCGGCCGAGGGAACGAAAACAGTACGTATATAGTAGATAAAAAGAATAATTAACAGAGAACATTGACAAATGATACATCGACAAACGGTGATTGGTTACAGTGTGGAACAAGAGGCCAAACAAACCAAATACATGAGCAAAAGCAGCATATGGCGTCGTGAATAGTGTTCTTACAGGGAACAGATCAGTCCGAGGGGAAGTCGTTGAGGAGTCTTATAGTTGTGGGGAAGAAGCTGTTCCTATGTCTGGATGTGCGGGTCTTCAGACTTCTGTACCTTCTGCCTGATGGAAGGGTCCGGAAGAAGGCAATGCCTGGGTGGTAGGGGTCTCTGATATTGCTGTCTGCCTTCCTGAGGCAGCGGGATGTGTATACAGAATCAATGCGAGGGAGGCAAGCTTGTGTGATGTGTTGGGCTGAGTTTACCACACTCTGCAGTTTCTTGCGATCTTGGACTGAGCAGTTGCCATGCCAAGGTGTGATGCAGCCGGATAGGATACTCTCTATTTCACATCTCTAGAAGTTGAAATTTGTGTTTTAAAATATTCCAATTCAACACTGACGAAAAAATTTTCCAATCTTATTTCATTTTTTTTTGCAGGGATTTTGCATTTTGCGCTTCATTAGATAGCTTTCCGTTACAGTCAGCTGCTTGCTCTGCACTGCCACCTGCTGTTGTAGTTCAAGTAATATGTTGGGGTTTCTAAATATATAGATAACGTTTTTTGCCTCTCTGGTGCCCTCGCATGGTTTACTTGGGTAATATCCTTTTATATTTCGTAACTTTACTGGGGGTTTTCTATGGCATTTCAAGTGTGCATCCAAATACTTCAATGTTGTGAGGGTTCTGGCCTCTACCACGCTTTCAGGCAGTGAGTTCCAGATTCCCACCACCCTCTGGGTGAAAACGTTTTTCCTCAAATCCCCTCTAAATCTCCTGCCCAATTACCTTAAATCTATACCCCTGGTTATTGATCCCTCAACTAAGGGGAAAAGTTTCTTCCTATCTACCCTATTTATGTCCTTCTCTGCTCTAAGGAGAACAACCTCAACCGAACCAGCCTCTCTCCACAGCTCCAGTCCAGGCAATATCCTGGTGAACCTCCTCTGCGCCCTTTCGAGTGTAATCATATCCTTCATATAGTGTGGTGACCAGAACTCCACATAATACTCTAATTGTCGCCTAATGGGTATTTTATACAGCTCCATCACATCCTCCCTGCTCTTATATTCTATGCCTTGTCTAATAAAGGCAAGTAACCCATATGCATTCTTTTTTTAAAAATAAATTTAGTGTATCCAATTAATTTTTTTCCAATTAAGGGGCAATTTAGCCTGGCCAATCCACCTACCCTGCACATCTTTGGGTTGTGGGGGTGAAACCCACGCAAACACGGGGAGAATGTGCAAACTCCACACAGACAGTGACCCAGAGCCGGGATCGAACCTGGGACCTCGGCGCCGTGAGGCAACAGGGCTAACCCACTGCGCCACCGTGCTGCCCACCCATATGCATTCTTTTTTTTAAAAAATAATTTTTATTGAGAAATTTTGATTTTATACAACAATAACGCACCTTAGTAAAATACCGAAAATAACAATAATATTAACAATCATATACATTCGCCCCATCCCCATGAACAACCCAGCATTTTAACAACAACGCAAATTAACACACTATAAAGTTACAGAATAAACACTACAATAATGCACCCCCCACCCCCCCCCCCCGGGTTGCTGCTGCTATTGACCCAGTTACCTATCTCTGAGCCAGGAAGTCCAGAAAAGGCTGCCACCGTTTATAGAACCCTTGTGTTGATCCTCTCAGGGTAAATTTGACCTTTTCCAATTTTATAAATCCCGCCATGTCACTGATCCAGGTCTCCACGCTTGGGGGCCTCGCATCCTTCCACTGTAGCAGAATCCTTCGACGGGCTACTAGGGACGCAAAGGCCAGGACCCCGGCCTCTTTCGCCTCCTGCACTCCCGGCTCCACCCCAACCCCAAAAATCGCGAGTCCCCACCCTGGCTTGACCCTGGATCCAACCACCCTCGACACCGTCCCCGCCACCCCCTTCCAGAATTCTTCCAGTGCTGGGCATGCCCAGAACATATGGGCGTGGTTCGCAGGACTCCCCGAACATCTGGTGCACCTGTCTTCACCCCCGAAGAACCTACTCATCCTAGTCCCGGACATGTGGGCCCGGTGCAGCACCTTAAATTGGATGAGACTAAGCCTCGCACATGAGGAGGAAGAGTTGACTCTCTCCAAGGCCTCCGCCCAAGTCCCGTCCTCTATCTGCTCCCCGAGTTCCTCCTCCCATTTAGCCTTCAGCTCCTCCACTGACGACTCCTCCACCTCCTGCATTACCTTATAGATGTCAGACACCTTCCCCTCTCCTACCCACACCCCTGAAAGCACTCTGTCCATCGTCCCCTGCGAGGGCAGCAAAGGGAATCCCTCTACCTGTCGCCTAGCAAACGCCTTTACCTGCAGGTATCTGAACATGTTCCCCTGGGGAAGGCCAAATTTATCTTCCAGTTCCCCCAGGCCCGCAACCCATATGCATTCTTAACCACCTTATTTATCTGCCATGCTGCCTTCAGGGATCTATGGACATACAGCCCAAGATCCCTCTGATCCTCTGTACCTCCTGGTGTCCTGCCATTTATTGTGTATTCCCTTGCCTTGTTAGTCCTCACAAAATGCCTCACCTCACACTTTTCAGGGGTTAAGTTCCATTTACCACTGTTCTGTCCACCTGACCAGACTGCCTATATAGGCCTATAATTCCAGCCCTCTTAGAGATCAATTTTAAGTAGCCTCATAAAGTAGAAAACAGAGATAGAGAGGCAAATAGAATGTGCTGAGTATGAAATGTTCTATTTCTTAGTAAAGCACGAATCTTGCATCCCATATTCGAAAAAGTTGTATTCTGAAAGTTGGACTTTGTTTCTGATATGCCTTCAATTCACAGTGAGGCAGAGAGAGCGAGTGGACTGTAGGCTTTATTAGTCATGGACTAGCCTAGCCAGAGTCAGTAGTACAGATGAATGCCGCCCACAAGAGGCCGGCCTATATATTGCCCCGGTGTGGGCAGAGCCAGAGGCGGAGCCATTCCGGGGTTACAGTACAGTACCTGGAAGCAGTTCATATCACCACTTCCAGGTCATAGGTCACGGGTTATGGTATCATGCATGCATTATGGTGAATACATTCACCACAGTTTCCTTCAGTTGCATTTAACTGGGTGAAAGTTTATTGCTTGATAAACTGATACATATGGATGACGGAGTCTTGTGATCTCTGAGATTGTTTGCAGATAGCTGATTGAAGAGAAAACTTGTGATCCATTCCCCAGAGTCAGTACCACTTTGTCAGAAAGAGGGCAGATTTACCACAGACTCAGGTTCAATTTCATGACAAGTCCAAGAATTGTTAAAGTTCATCGAATGAGCTTGACAACTGAAACTTCAGAGATTTTTTATTGTCTCCGATTTCGTTCACCTTTTCTTATGTTCACCTTCCAGTTGCTGGTATATGGAAGTGAGGTGGGTTTTCAGTTTCAATAGAAGAAAGTGGAATGTACCAGTCTGGGAGAATGCTTGACAGGGGGTTGCACCTGGGATAGTGAATAGCAAACGGAATCCAATAAGGGGTAAATGCAACATATTGTTTATACCAGAAGTGAAAATAAAAGGAAACATTTCAAATCCATGCTGGGGCAGAACCTCCCAAAGGGAAGATGAATGCAGTCCAGATCATCATTAAAAACGTCTAAGCAGGGTGAGGCAAGGATTATGAATGTAAATAAGATCTGCCAAAGGCACGATGGGCCAAATGGCCTCCTTCTATCCTGTATCATTCTATCATTTTATGATCTTGAGTTATATTGTCAAACCAAGTAAGTTCAAAGTCCGAGGGATCACACTGACACTGTGCAGTGCTCAGATACACCTAGAGTACGACGTATAGTACAGGGAACAGAGGTTTACTGATTGTACAATAACATTCATAACTCCTTAAACACGAGAACAATCTGTGCCGATATGCAGCAAGAATTGGACAACAAGCTGGCTTGGGCTAATAGGTGCCACACAGATGCTAGGCAATGATCATTTCCAACAAGAGTGACTCTAATTATCTCCCCTTGATTTTCACTGGCATTATCTGCACCATCCCTTGGAAAGAACACTCTCCTTAAGCCCACATCTTCACCCTGTCCCCGTAACCCAGTAACCCCACCATGCCTTTTTGGACACTAAGGGCAATTTAGCATGGCCAATCCACCTAACCTGCACATCTTTGGACTGTGGGAGGAAACCGGAGCACCCGGAGGAAACCCAAGCAGACATGGGGAGAACATGCAGACTCCACACAGACAATGTCCCAAGCTGGGAATCGAACCTGGGACCCTGAAGCTGTGAAGCAACTGTGCTAACCACTGTGCTACCATGCTGCCGTATTGACGTAGACATTGGCGTTGATGCCCTTGATCTGGCCTAGTTTCTCATGAAAGACATCTTCAAACCTCCTTAGGGCATTTTGGAGGAAGCCATTGGGTATTTAAAAAATTTCCAGACAATTGAGCCTAATCTTCTGCAACCAGTATTTTCCCATCAGGCTGCGTCTATGCCCTTCCACAACAACCAAGGATAGATTGGCCTCTCTCACATTGTACTCCGCTGGTGTGTTGGGTGTTCCAAGGACTTCCAATGTTTTCCAGGTGCAGGTGGAAAGATTGGCTGTAGGACTATTCAAACTTAAAGGCTGAATTCCAGCACAAAGATATTGGAAAGTCTGCTCTCCCTCAATGGCCCCCAAAGCCCTGGTGTCGTCTTCCATTTTTAGGGGTTTGTGCCGTTTACCCTTAAGACAATTTTAATTGGGGACGTCTTATTCAATTGGATTGCAATGTCTTTGAATAATAATAATCTTTATTATTGTCACAAGTAGGCTTACATTAACACTGCAATACGTTACTGTGAAAAGACACCAGTCACCACACTATGGTGCCTGTTTGGGGATGGCCACTTACAACAAGAAACATGGACATTCACAAAGCCTAAAGGGAAATGTGGACAATGTAAGATTCAGGCAGGCACAGAGCCTGAATGTATACCTGTGAGCAAAGAATCCAGACAGCATCGAAACCCCCAGCTTTTAATGGCCCATTTCCGTAAGACAAAGGATTGATACTCAGGTAACCGATACCAGTCTAGACATTTCGGCGCCACTCCCTTTACTCAGGAAGCATAAACAGCAAGGTCAATGACCACTGAGGACACGGCCAGCCATCAAGGTACCCGTCTCTTTATTGGCTCAGATCAAAGGCAGTGATTGAGAACTGCCCAATTAATTGGGTCCAAACCCAAGGACCACCCAGAAGAGCGCGAAACCCCCAAGGATAAAGAGAAACACTGCCATGTGTTCAATCTCTTTTGGACCTGGCGCTCCGGCAACATCCATTTCCAATCGCAGCACCACGACCAGAAGCAAGTTCAAGTTCAACGCTCGCTACCAGACGGATGAGCCCAACTGAGCAGCAGTTACTTCTCCAGACCCAGTAGATCCAGATTCAAACAAAGGTCACTGTTCCTCTGACCTAAGATGTTAAGTACAGGTGCCATACTTGATTGAACTCCCCTTCACCCATACTTTAGAGCTCAGTTATACCTTTCTCACCGCACTCCGTTGCCTGAGCTATCTCAATCGCCTTTTCCAATGTTTTGATCATTATGATCATCAGCGAGCTGATGAAGCTTGACTATGAATGCTGAGGCAGATTCTTCATAGTCCCTTGCTGCAGAATGAAATTTATAACAATGGCAGATAATCGAGGGCCTTGGTTTGAAATGTTTTTTGACCAACTTCACTATTTGGTCAAAGATCTTCGAGTCGGGTGCCTCCAGGGATGTAAGTTTCCAAATTAAATTATACTTTTGTGGACTGCAAACTATCAGAAGTATCACCTTCTTCTTGTCCTTGTCTGTGATCTCGTTCCCGGTAAAAAATTAGCGGAGTTGTTCGATATGCTGTGTCCAATCCTCAGCCCCGTGGTCAAATGGGTCAAGTTTACTGATGATGGGCATTGCACTCACGGTTCAATGATTCCCAACTCTTGCCGGAGCTTCTTTCCTTTCTCAACTGCTCCTTCCTTCCCCCCTCAATTCACATCATCTGTTGGCTGCAGCAAAATTTTTACCCCATCGTCAATATGGCTCGACTCAAATACTGGAAACTTCCAGTAGTTTGCAAAGGGGGTTATTGATGGAAGGCAAAGGCAGGTAATTAACAGGCACAGCACACAGTATAACAGGACTTAACACTTCGGCTCCAGGGTCTACACTGCCCAGGGCCCTGCTCCCAGGACCCCGCACAAACTCTCTATTGGTTGGGTTCACATGCTCTTGCACGATTGGCCCTGAGATGGTTACGTGGTCCATTGAGCCCGCCCCCTTGAAGGGGCCACGCTACCACCAGGCATTAGAGGATGAACTGTAAGGAATAACGTGAGATATCCAGTCTTCTCAGATCACAAAGAGGGGATAGCACAGTGGTTAGCACTGTTGTTTCACAGCGCCAGGGACCCAGGATCGATTCTCAGCTTGGGCCACTGTCTGTGCGGAGTCTGCATGTTCTCCCGTGTCTCCGTGGGTTTCCTCCGGGTGCTCCGGTTTCTTCCCACAGTCCAATGACGTGCTGTTACGTGAATTGGGCATTTTGAATTCTCCTTCAGTGTACCCGAATAGGTGCCGGAGTGTGGCGACTAGGGGCTTTTCACAGCTGAAGGAAGCTTTTCAGCCTCGCCCAAAGGCGAAATTTAGCATGGCTAATCCAACTAACCTGCACATCTTTACACTGTGGGAGGTAACCAGAGCACCTGGAGAAAATCTACACAGACGCAGGGAGAATGCACAAACTCACGCAGTCACCCGAGATCGGAATCACACCCGGGTCCCTGGCACTGTGAGGCAGCAGTGCTAGTCACTGTGCCTCCGTACTACCCTTAATATATGTAGCTTCCCGTACACATAACTCTGACACACTGCGAGCCTGACTGACAATGTAAACTGGTTGTGAGCATAATTCTTAGCACACTGAGGATTATTTAGTAAGTGTTGTTGAATCATGGTTGTTCACAATGGACAAGGTATAGACTGTACCCAACCAGCCCGTGCTAGCAGAACACCAATCGCAGTGACCAACAGTAGCTGTGATTCCACGACCAGACAATATTGCAGCTCCAGGTAGTTGTAAATAGATTATCAGTCTTTGATGTGGAGCTATGATGACAAATGTTTGTTTTTAAGTACTTGAAGGAATTTAAATGTGTGGAATGAGCTTTTATCAATGAGAGTGTTTTTGAAAGTGGCGAAGTCTGAAATAAATAATTAGAATTTTATTTTGTTTAGTCTCAACATAGCTTCTCGGTTGGACACTGGTGGCATAGAGGATGCAAGCTATAAAGAGCCTTGAGGATGAATGGGGGTTCATGCGTTTGCATGAGGGGCAATAAGTTGGTATGGAACCTATAAATGACCTTGGGAGTTGGTAGAGGGGCAGAGGTTAACATGGAGGGTATGGGGGCCATGAGGGATGGGTAGAGGGGATTGAGGTCACATGGATTGGGCATGTGAGGGGGGTGAGGGGGTGCGAGGCATGAGGACTAGAAGGCTCTTCTTTGATTAATTGTTTTTATCACAGCTGCAGAAGTCCCAGCGCACCGAGGCAGGACTTTTAAACAGCCCGTCTGCATACTTGGCAGCCTTGTGGGAACGAGAATCTGACCATTCGGGGCGCTTCTCCTGAGTCGGGTTTGCAGAGTCAGGATATTTCCTCAGCCTGCCCACCTGACTGGGGTGGGAAAATGCAGGCCCGAGTGTGGATTCCGTATCTGCGGTGGCTGTAAAGGGGTACGGCTAGTGGTAAATCCTCCCACCCAGCAGCAGAGGGCAGCAGCTAAATTCGGTTCACAATCCGGGAAGTGAGCAAATGCATTTCAAAACTATTCCGGTTGCTCAATGTTGAAATGAAAATGTTTTCCCGCAGTCTAGCCAGTTCCATTGAAGATTCAATGGCAATAATCCAGCTGCATCTTGGCACATGTAGCAGCCATTTATTTTGTGGGTTAGAGAGGGGAAAGTGGCTGAAAGCTTTGATGTTGGGTAATTTACATCAAACCGCCAGGCAAAGTTTACCTATACCCCGATGACAGTTACTTTCCTGAACCATGGCATAATGTAGAAGTTTAATCTGTCTGCTGTCTGCAGCGTTACTCGGATGGTGAGGAACTGGTTTGACTTTCTCCGTCGTCTGCTTCATTTTCAGTTCATTTGTCTTGCCCTCATTTCCCCCATGCTAGACTGTGGTTCCATGAGAGTCAAGGATGTAAGGCAACCCTTTGTATGCGAAACCAGACTGTGAAAGTGAGCAAACTAATCTACCCCGGGAAGCACCACAGTAAAGTCCGTCATCAACTCAATTGACGTGCATGGATGGCATGCGATACAGCAGGAATAGGGTGAACCGATTTTCAAAAGTCAAAATGGGGACCTGCGGAAAGCTTTGGGAAGGTGGGGGCCCCGTGGCCAATGGCAGGTGTCTGGCAGTTGAAGGTCGGAGATCATGTGATTACGTCTCCGGGCATATGCCGTGCCAGGATTGGCCGCCCTGCCACCCAATTATTGAAGACAGCAGTGGCGAGGCACAGACCTTTGTTTCAATGACATCTCTCCATCATTTTCTTGAAAAAGCTGAAACAAGGCTTCGATTGTCACCTGACCCCAGCCAGGATCCTCTATTCTGCTCTGACTTCACTCACTGTGCAATGCACAATGGCAGGACCGCTCTGCATTTACAAGGCTTATTTAGTTTCACTTGCACATTGGACTCTTAACAATAGCCATTTTCAGCCAGAGGCTGGATTTTAAACCAGTGAAAATACCCCCAGGGCAGCACGGTGGCACAGTGGTTAGCACTGTTGCTTCACAGCTCCAGGTTAGATTCCCGGGTTTGGGTCACTGTCTGTGCGGAGTCTGCACGTTCTCCCCGTGTGTGCGTGGGTTTCCTCCGGGTGCTTCAGTTTCCTTCCACAGTCCAAAGATGTGCGGGTTAGGTGGATTGGCCATGATAAATTACCCTTAGTGTCCAAAAAGGTTAGGTGGGGTTACTGGGTTACGGGGATGGGGTGGAGGTGTGGGCTTAGCTAGGGTGCTCTTTCCAAGGGCCAGTGCAGACTCGATGGGCCGAATGGCCTTCTTCTGCACTGTAAATTATATGATTATATAATTCTACATGACTCTAACAATAGGCATTTTCAGCCAGAAGCTGGATTTTAAACCTCTGGTTTGGGAGAATTTGTTTGCACCCAGAGCCACGAGGAGGAAAACTGCTCATTCTCTGTGGGAGGTTTGGCCGGACTTGCCAACCAAACTTGCCTGCCGCCTTCCTCGGTGCTGATTGGTGGCTGAGCGATTGGCGCCGTCTGATCACCTCATCAAGTGCAGCTTGTGCTTGGAGGACCGCCCAGCCCGTCAATCTATCGTCATCACCCAGAGCCTGATTGGTTTCTGGTTCCAGATGCCGACTGCGGGGACTGGGATTTCCTTGCATGTGGGAGCATCCCGCGCAGCCGCTGAATGGTCCCCGAGTGGAAATACTCTGATTCCCAGGGTGCAGCGCTGCACGGGGGTCCTTTCTTTGAGGCGTTTGCTGACGGTAACCAGAATGCGAGGGGCGGGGGGAAAGTGGACGGGACTCAATTGGGAGCTGGAAACCAGGACACCGGGGAACACCGTCAAGCTATTGACTGAAAAACTGGCAAAACAGGAACATCTGGGCACCCAAAGCAGATGTTCCTACAGCAGTCAGGGCTCAAGGCCCTTGGAAAGTTTCCCCCCTTGTAACCCTTAATGTTTATTTTGGACTAATCATAAAATCAGTTTAAAATCAGTTAACCCGGCATTGATCTAATCTTTCTGGTCTGTTGGTGCCTCAGTAACATAACCTGCAGTTCATTTACTTACTGAGTCATCAGCCAATGTGTTAACCTGGGCAGCTACAAATATCACAGGTAGGAAATTGAATGATCATCCGATCATTGCTTCATCAGAATTTGTGGGGCTTTCTCCGTGCAAATTGACTGTCACCTTTCCTACATTGCAAGGCAACTACACTTCAAAAGTACTTTGGCCCGAAAAGCTGTTTGGCACATCCTGAGATCGTGAAAGATGCTGGGCGGGATTCCCCGGTCGTCAAAATCACGTTCGCTGATCGGCCGGAGAATCCCCATTTGCGCCGAAATCGGGAGCGGCGCCGCTTTTGCAATGCTCACCCCCTCGAAAATGGCTTACCTGAAGAGTATACCGCACGCCGTTGGGACGGCCTCAGGATGTCACCTGAGGCCCTCTCCCGATGCTTCATCCCCGATGGGCTGAGTTCCCGACAGTGTGGAACCCTTGTCCTTTTGTTTTTGTGAACCCGGCGTGGCGGCTGGGGACTGAGTCCAGCGCCACCGCAGTCGGGTGGAGGGACGCGGTAGCCATTCCACGGGTAGGGGAGCTTTGGCGGGGGCACTGGCGGAGCGGTGTTCCGAGGGCGGCGACGCTGATTACAGGGGGACAGTTTATGGCAGGCCGGGCCCACGCGCAGCGGCGCCACGTTGCACGCCACGGCCGCTGTGTGCATGCGCGGCCACGAACCCGCCAAGTCTCTGGCCGTACCCTCAGCTAAAGGCTTTACAATTGTGTGCCTGCTAGCCCCCCCAGCAGACAGAGGCTCGGAGCAGCTTTTGTGTCGTTTTCCCGGGTGTGAAACGCCACTGTTCCCACGCCGGCGTCAGCACTTAGTCTTGAAACCGGAGAATCCATCAATCAGCAGTGAAGACAAGCTGGTTTGGTTGGGGTTGGATTGGATTTGTTTATTGTCACGTGTACCCAGGTACAGTGTAAAGTATTTTTCTGTGAGCAGCTCAACAGATAATAAAGTACATGAAAAGAAAAGGAAATAAAAGAAAATACATAATAGGTCAACACAAGATATACAATGTAACTACATAAGCACCGGCATCGGGTGAAGCATACAGGGGTGTAGTGTTAACGAGGTCAGTCCATAAGAGGGTCGTTTAGGAGTCTGGTAACAGTGGGGAAGAAGCCGTTTTTGAGTCTGTTCGTACGTGTTCTCAGACTTCTGTACCTCCTGCCCGATGGAAGAAGTTGGAAGAGTGAGTAAGCCGGGTGGGAGGGGTCTTTGATTATGCTGCCCACTATTCCCAAGCAGCAGGAGGTGTAGATGGAGTCAATGGAAATTAAAATGATGGGAGGCAGGATCGTGTGATGGACTGGGCTGTGTTCACAACTCTCTGAAGTTTCTTGCCGGTTGTTCTCCTTCGAGCACAGAAGGCTGAAGGGAGACTTGGGACGGAAATCTCCGGCCTGGGAGTCTCTTATCCCACTGGCAACCCATCCCCACCCACGGGTTTTCACAGTGGAATGGCTTCAATGGGAAATCTCATTGGCAAGTGGCAGGAGCCCTCACAACATTGAAGAAGCATTTAGATGAGTACATGAAACGCCACAGCACAGAAGGCTACGGACCAAGAGCTGGAAAATGTGATGAGAATAGTTCGGTGCTTGACGGTGATGTGTTATGTACTCTGGGATAACACAGGCTGCAACTCGATGCAGCTTTGACCAAAAGATACTCCAGACTTTGAAGTAAGTTCAATATGTTTTATTGAACCATTAGCACAGTTCTCTATGGGTTTGACTCTCCTGCTAATCTTGCTACAGTAACTCAGTCAAACTAACCAGTCTGATCTAAGCCACATGGTGGGTATGCTTCTGATCTGCCCCTGTCCTTCTCTCTGAGTGTGGCCTGTGGAAAGAGAAAGAGCATGTGTGCCCTGTCCTTATATATGGGTTGCCCCCTTGTGGTAGTGCCACCTCTGGGTGTCTTGACTGCCCATTGGTTGTGTCCTATTCTATGTGTTCATTAGCTGTATGTCTGCATGTCATGACATCTCCGGTGCTCCCTCTAGTGTTTGCTTAGTAGTAGTGAATTTACATTAACCACTTGTGTATTTACAGTGATGCATATCACCACGGACGGCTGGTGCAGACACGATGGGCAAAGCGCTTTTTCTCCGTGCTGTAAAAACTGTATGACCCGAAATGTAAATTCTCTCTTTGATGGACTGGATGAGTGAAGGGAAGGGTGGAAAAGGCAGCTTGCCATAGAGCTGGGAGCAAGCAATTCTTTCCATTGAGTAATGGAATGAAAACAAGCTGGTAACTGCTCCCCTCAGTGCAGCAGCGATACATCTTGGTCAACTCTGAGTCACGCTGTATCATTTTGATTCAGACTTGAGGCTGCACAGCCTGGAATTTCTTGCTCTTACAGAGGAGATGTGAGGGGTTAAAGAATCTCTGATACTACGCCAAGGGAGTAGTAGTGGGAGGCGACCTTGTGCCTGGTCCAGCACATGTTGTTGCTGTTAGCCGAGTGTTTTTGGGCGGAAGTGCCATGTGTGGGTTTGCAAGCTGCACTCCTTATCCTCAAGGTCAGGCGTAACAAGCAGCGGAGGAGGGCCCAGGAAAGGAAGAGAGGAGCAAAGCACCTCGTCCTTAAGAAAAAAACATGTTTGTTGTTTACCGTTCGGGTTACATCACCTACCAAATAATAATGCTGACTCTTTGATACAATACTCTCTCCAAATGTGTACGTTCCTCATTAGGCAGGTGGCCTGGCAAAACAACAGTGAGCATTTACATTTTCAAGGTGGCTGTGGGGCGTTATAGTGTAATTCAGTATAGCTCGCAAAGTCAGTGTTCAGAAGACAGGGTGCAGTAATTTGTGGATGTTCACCATTAGGGTTTATGTGATGTGTGTTTAGAGATATCACCATTAGGGTTTATGCGATGTGTGTTTAGAGATATCGCCTGTGCTCACTCTGCACTGAGAATAAGTTCAGATGAAAGTACAGTTTACCATGGGATCCTGTTCCCCCCTATCAGGACCTTGATCTGCTGCCATTAACAATGTGGGATTGTCAGCCATATCACAGAAACCTGAACCTTGGGATCAAATGGTCATTATTAGGTTACAGGATTGTTGCAACAAAAGTGATAGTAGTTAATCGAAAAGTAGAATACAGCAGATGCTGGAAATCTAAAATGAAAACAGAAAAGGCTGGCAATACTCAGCAGGTTGGGGGCAGTACGGTTGCACAGTGGTTAGCACTGCTGCCTCAGAGAGGGTTGAATTCCGGCTTCGGGTGAGTATCTGTGCGGTGTTACTCTCCCTCCCGTATCTGTGTGGGTTTCCTCAGGGTGCTCCGGTTTCCTCCCAATGGTCGAAAGATGTCCAGGTTAGGTGGGGTTAGGGCGGGGGGGGCCTAGGTAGGCTGCTCTTTCAGAGGGTTGGCGTTGCCCGGATAGGCCGAATGGCCTCATTCTGCACTGTGGCAATTCTATGGCCACATCTGTGGAGAGCGAGCGTTAACCACTTAAGGGTGAGGCAGTGAGGAAGGGAGGCCAGACGTGATTCAGGTTCTGGACTGAAAGATTCTGCATGATCAGAAAGGGTTAAAAGGAGAGAGAGGTTTTTTTTTACTCTTAAAGCTTTCCTGCTGCGTCTGCGATCTTCCCTGAGCCACTCTCCTCCCTCATTCAGTTCCACCCTCGGTGGCAGCTTGGAATTGTCCTTTTTTGGATGTATTGGGTGCTGTTGTTTTTTGCCCAATGTTTGCAGTTAGGAAAGGCTGAGAGGCCTCAGGGCTGCCTTTATATGGAAATGTGAGCTGCTCTGACCCAGAGACTGGTGGAAAATAAAAGGAGGAAGTAGCGACGAGTTCTGTGTTGCTAAGGTCACCCCCAAAACAGAACAAATCCTTTCGGGATGGAAGATTTTTTATTTTAAAAAGAAAGCTTTTTTTTTAGCCTCTAGAGCATTGTGACAAAGAGACAGTGCTTTACAAGGAATCACTCATCTTTCGGCAATTTACATTGTTTTGCATCATTTCACACAAATGTTTAAAAAACAATCCCAGCCCATTAACCTGTTAAAGGACAGCTTCAGATGTTCTGCGAGGTCACAGCCCGCAGCCCACAGGCTAATCTGGCACCTGCAGTTCTGTAACGTGTGGATAGGAGGAAATATATTCGCATAAATTGCTGCTGATTCTTAAAAAGGCAATATCTGTAAAGGCATTGGTGTCTTTTTGGCACTCCCTTTGCTTGTGGGATTTTGTACTCAAGATAGTGGGTCAGCACGGGGGGGGGCGGGCTCGGGGTTTCAGCCTGCGCCACTCAGCCGCACGTAGGAACTGAATTCTGGTCGTCCGTCTGCCCTCTGTATGTCCCCCCCCCCCCTCCTCCTCCAACTGAATCCCAGTGATCGTCCCAGCTAGGTGGATTGGCTATGCTAAATTGCCCCTTAGGATGGGGTTGCAGGAATAGGGAGGGGGATTGGGCGGAGGTAGGGTGGTCTTCCGAAGGGTCGGTGCAGACTTGATGGGCCGAATGGCCTCCTTCTGCACTGTAGTGATTCTATGATAGAAAACCATTCTATGATAAGACGCCAGCACAAGGCAATTAGCCCATTCAGAGGTTTCCCCTTGCTCCTCGGAATTTGGTGACATGGTGTCATAGCAGCTATGTGAAGAGGCCAGTGTGGAGCTGTTGGGCTGATTGGGGCCTATTTCTGTGCTATAATTTCACTGTTAATTCCCTGGCACGTGAGTCAGCCAATTCATTTTACTGCACAGATGAGATAGTCCACTGTCTTGTAAACTCCACCCACGGTATCAGCTCCTGCCATGAAATGTGGGCCCCGCTGCCTGAGAGACAGTAATTGCGAGGCTGTTGATGAATCGGCGGGCCTCGAAATAAGCCCCTTCACCCTGCTCTGCCATCCAATAAGACCATGGCCGACCTTTCACCTCAACTTGGCTGTCAGACCCCATTTCCCTTCATTCTCTTAGCACCCAAGTTGAAGGCTGGGAGAGTGAGGCCCTGAAGAACGGACTTCACCTGAAATTTAGCTAGTATGGGGACACATGCGCTCCTTTGGTTTTGGTTGATATAGAGTGCAAGAGGCCAAAAGCTTGAGAGAATAAGACCGCAACAAAGAGTTAGGGGGGCAGCACGGTGGCACAGTGGTTAGCATTGCTGCCTACGGCGCTGAGGACCCGGGTTCGAATCCCGGCCCTGGGTCACTGTCCGTGTGGAGTTTGCACATTCTCCCCGTGTCTGCGTGGGTTTCACCCCCACAACCCAAAAGATGTGCAGGATAGGTAGATTGGCCACTCCAAATTGCCCCTTAATTGGAAAAAATAATTGGGTACTCTAAATTTAAAAAAAAAACAAAGAGTTAGGAACCGACAGCGATCAATGCACGTGGAGTGAACATTAAACAAGTCCTCATGGAAAATGCGTCCGGCCAACATTTTTTCATTTATTTATGAACATGAGGTAATGACATCAATCACATTGAAAGACATCACTGCACTTACAGGTGATACCATCACTAAGGCAACAGATGGTTCCTTTTGTACCTTCTCCCTCTCAGAAAGGTACATTTGATTTAATGAGGACATTCCCCTTTAAGCAATGTGCAGTAACTCACCTGAACCATGCTGGCCTTGAGTAGATATCATCAGTAATTGTGAAGGTGGATGAGGCTAGAGCAGTGCCAAATCATTCTTTAATCAGTTGAAACTTTCAAAAACACAGTGGAATGATTTCTTCAAAATATAACACTGGGGGAAGATTCTGGAAAGCCTGTGAACCTCAGCCCAGCATGGATCAGCAGCTTCAGGAGGAGAGGGGGAGGGGTGGTGGTGGCTGGGTGGGGGAGGGAAACAGCTGGAAGAAACCACATTGAACAAATCAATCCACCTAACCTGCACATCTTTGGACTGTGGGAGGAAACCGGAGCAAACCCACGCAGACATGGGGAGAACGTGCAGACTCTGCATAGACAGTGACCCAGTGTGGAATCGAACCTGGGACCCTGGCGCTGTGAAGCCACAGTGCTATCCACTTGTGCGACCGTACAACATCCTCCGCATTCTGGGGTAGTGAATTCCATAGATTCGCAATGCCTTAAGAAACTATTTCTCCTCATCTCTGTTTTAAATCTGCTACCCTTATCCTAAAACTAAGGCCTCTCGTTCTAGATTGCTACAGTCTGCTCTATGTCTACTTTGTCAGTACCTTTTATGATCTTATATACCCCAGAGAGTGGTGAATCTATGGAATTCGCTACCACAGAACATAGTCGAGGCCAAAACGTTGTGTAACTTCAATAAGGAATCAGATATCGCTCTTGGAGCTAAAGGGACCAAGGGATTTGGGGGGAAGGCGGAATCAGGATATTAAACTCAATTAGATCTCCTCTCATTCTTCTACACTGAAGAGAGTATAGGTTTAAACTGCTCAATCTCTCTTCACAAGACGAATGCCTCATCGAAAAATAGAAACATATAAAATACAAGCAGGAGGAGGCCATTCAGCCCTTCGAGCTTGCTCCACCATTCATTATGATCATGGCTGATCATCACGTTCAATACCCTGACCCCGCCTTCCTCCCATATCCCTTGATCCTTTTAGCCCCAAGATTTATATCAAATTCCTTCTTGAAATTACGCAATATTTTGGCCTCAACTACTTTCTGTGGTCGTGAATTCCACAGATATCTTTGGAATTCCTCATCTCTGGAATCAATCTGGTGAACCTCCTCTGAACGGCCTCTGATGCAACGACATTCTTCCTCAAATAAGGGAACCAAAACACAGTATTCCATGTGTGGTCTCATCAATGCCTTATACAGTTGCAGCAACACTTCCCTACTTTTATACTCTATTCCTTTCGCTATAAAGGCCAAAATTCCATTTGCCTTCCTTATTTCCTGCTGTATCTGCATTCTAGTTGTGTGCGATCCATCCACGAGGGCACCCAGATCCCTCTGCATTGCAGCACTGTGAGGTTTCCCTCCATTTAGATAATATATTGCCTTTTCATGTTGCTGACCAAAATAGATAACCTCATACTTATCTGCGTTAAAATCCATCTGCCAAATTTTGGCTCACTCACCTAACCTATCTATATCCATTTGTAAATTTCTTATTTCCTCATTGCAACTTACTACCGCACCTATTTTAGTGTCGTCTGCAAGTGTGGCCATAGTACCTTCTATCCCGACATCCATGCCATGAATATACATTGTAAATAGTTAAGCTCGAGAACCAAACCATGTGGCACCCCTCTAGTTTAGGGCTGGTTTAGCTCAGTGAGCTAGACAGCTGGTTTGTGATGCAGAACAAGGCCAGCAGCACTGGTTCAATTACCGTACCAGCTGAGAATTCTGAATTCTCCCTCAGCGTACCCGAACAGACGCCGGAATGTGGCTTTTCACAGTAACTTCATTGCACTGTTAATGTCAGCCTACTTGTGACAATAAAGATTTTTTTAAATTTTGTTTTTTCAGTTACATCTTGCCAACCAGATGAAGACCCATTTATCCCGACTCTCTGCCGTCTGTTAGTTAGCCAGTCTTCTTTTTTTTTAAATGTAGAGTACCCAATTCATTTTTCCAATTAAGGGACAATTTAGCATGGCCAATCCTACCCTGCACGTCTTTGGGTTGTGGGGGCGAAACCCACGCAAACACAGGGAGAATGTGCAAACTCCACACGGACAGTGACCCAGAGCCGGGATCGAACCTGGGACCTCAGCGCCGTGAGGCAGCAGTGCTAACCACTGCACCACCGTGCCGCCCTTTTAGCCAGTCTTCTATCCAAGCTAATAAATTAATTGGAAAATTCATATCTTCCTGGGTTGGGAATTTTAAAACTTTCAGTTCATGGGACTGGGATAAGCATTAATATTACATTCTGGTTATGGGTTATAGACAGCATTAAAGACCTGAGCTATGTCCTCTGTGTGTGTGTGAGTTAGTTGATCACATCTGGGCCATGACAACATGAACTGTGGGGTGGGGGTTGGAGGTGATAGATGTGGGTAGGGTAGGGAGATCAGCCAGTGGTTCTGGTCCTGATCCATAATGACCTTAGCTGTCGGTGGCATGTGTCCGGAAAGCATTTCGGGCAGGGTACGGCTGAGCTCCGAGTCTCTCCATGACTGAATGGTGTGCCAGCTATCAAAGCTAAGAGAAAAGACCATCAGCTGTAAAATAATGCAGACGTATTAATGCCGATCTTATTGAATGGTGGAGGAGGCTCGATGGGCTGAGTGGCCTACTCCTGATCCTCATCCGTATGTTGACATATTGCTGTCTGTGGAAGCTTGCTGTGCACACTTTGGCTGCTGTCTTCATCAGGTGTAAAACATTTAAGACATTCTAAGGAATTGTGAAAGCATCTGGATAAATGATCGCTCTTTCTTTCTTTTACCCAATTAAAATGTATTATTGTTAATAAAAGGCCAATTCAAATAAAATCGGAACGCCTTTTAGGAAGAAAAATTCAAACATACACTTTTAGCTGGACCAAGAGTGTACCACAAAC
This sequence comes from Scyliorhinus canicula, assembly GCF_902713615.1. Lineage (NCBI taxonomy): Eukaryota > Metazoa > Chordata > Chondrichthyes > Carcharhiniformes > Scyliorhinidae > Scyliorhinus > Scyliorhinus canicula. Next base: position 24,754,171 of record NC_052163.1, read on the forward strand.
CTGTATCTCTAAACGAAAGAAGAATATGAAAATGGTTAGATTTGTAATACTACTGCCTCATGTAGTGATCTTTAGGGGATTCTATTCAGTAACGATATGACCTTGGGAGGGAATGAGCTCTGCCTTTATTAATAAAAAGTTGCCATTAAGGAAAATGATCCACTGTTGTCAGAAAGAAACCCCAGTGAGGGCAAGGTTTAGCTCCAAAAACTCCTTGAATGCTTGCCTATATTTTCAATTCGAGATATCAGTGTTCCTCAATAATCTCAATTTCAAAACTAGAAAGGAAAATGACTGAATCAATGAAAAGGTTCATGGATTAGCACCATGACAGCATTGTGCTCAGTTAGCTATTCTCAGCCGAGAGGTTTGGCTGTGGAGGATGAAAGATTCATCAGTTTTCTCACTCCTGCTTGCAATCTTCTGCAGTAAAGTGTGCATGCCTGGGCAGTGGCCGCCACTGTGAAGCATTACACAGTTGAAAAGCCTACTTTCCCTGTGCATTCTTCATTTCCCAACACACCACGATATGCCACAATGTGATCTGCTGGGTGGTTTTATAGGTGCGCTTCAAGGTGACCCGATGGGCCGAGTGGCCTAATTCTGCTCCTATGTCATATGATCTTGTCACAAAGGGAGATTTCAGAGCTGATTCCTTCTTCACCGTCAAATCCTCTTCACAATGACTAAAGATGATAATGAATTGAAACTGCTTCCACTCTAACGGACAGCATTCTAATTAAAGGTAATTCATTACAAATATTGACTCCATTTTCAGTTTTCAAAATACACCACGGAATATCAACAAATATTAAACATTGCAATATCAAGATAAAAATTCACCCGCGTTGCTACAAATCAAACCTCATGTTTTCTTTGTTAAAGGGAAGGAAGAAGCAGAGTCGCACATTAACGTAACAACTAAAAACTCTCATTATTTGTTGAGATTGATCTGTAAACTTTCAGGCAAGCAGTTTCTAAAAAATCACAGCAGTCAATGACAATGCTACCCAAACCTTCAGACATGTTGTCCAATTAATAATCATCGCCGTCCTTCCATCTGCATAAAACGACAGGCCTGCAGCAAATTAAATCTGTTGAGGATGGGGTAATTTCATACGGCAATGGAATAGTTTCACAAGGTGCATTTTTGCTGATGGCCAATCCACGTGGGGCAGATTGTGCCACAAGTATTGCAAATGGAGTGGTGATCAGGCGTGGGTTTGCTGTTTTTTGTGTTGGCTCCTTTTGCCAAGCCCCTGTAACCACTGGTCATCGTTCCAGCCCACTGGTGATGCCCCCATTTTCCTCGATCGTCTCCTAGGTACGCTAATCGATAGGGCCTTCCTAGCTGACGTGCTAGTACGTATCCTTGAAGTGGCTGGACCTCTTACTGGTTGTCTATCTCCAGCTCCCCAGCCACACACATATTCCTTCGATATTCGACCTTCTCCCATCCTCCTTGCCTGAGCCAGCGAACTTGCCTCTGCTTGATGGCTGGCACCATATTTGAGAAATTGGCCTTTGAGAGGACTGCCACGGTGGCGATTTTGTCCTTCTATGAGATACCCAGAATGCACCACAAACAGTGAAGGTGAAAGTTGCAGAGCTTCTTTACCTGATAGCTGGAGGTTGTCTAGCAGGTTCTGAGAACACACACCTCCGAAAGCCACATCTTGGGCCCCCAAGTCGACTTGATGTGAATCCATGCACCTTTCATGGTTTGGTCAAAAGTGATGCTCACTGCGTGTATTGCGTTCCACATTAAGATTCAGAAGATAGTCTGTCACTGTGGACCCCAGGTTGCAGAAATTGCTAACCACATCCAGCGGGGTGTTATTAATTAATTTAATAGTCAATGGCATTCCCTGACCAAAAAGCTACCAGATTTTTCAATCTAATGCCTCTAGATTGAGGTTAGGATGCAAGAATAGTGGCCAAAAGGAGGTGCAAAAATGGGTTTAGTGTAAACTGATTCTCAGAACAGCTGCCTTTTTGGTGGATGTAATTCAATTCGACCTAAGCCAGGGTTGAGAGGATTCCCCGCATGCACACAACGAAATGTGTGTCAAATTACCAGAGACCCTTTGATCTGAAGTTTCAGCAAGAAGAGGTCACTTCATTCTGCAGGATGTTCATCATCCATTGAATGGCCCTGTTGAAAGAGTAGCTGCTCCCTGGGTTTATTGTGTGCAGGCAGTCGAGTGTGTAAACTGGCTTCCCAGGTACAGCTGGCCCTGGTGTTAGAGCTGGGCCCCCTCTTTCTGCTTCTGCTGCTCTCATAGCCAACAGTGCATTCTGTGTAAAACGGATCGTCTTTCAGCCGGAGAACCCAAAGGGGTGTGTGTGTGTTGTGTGGAATTCAGGAAAGGTACAATCTTATATAATGAAGGGAGACTGTTTTCCACAAAGAGTGAAAACTGTCAGAATTTTACCAGCACTTGGAGATGGGCTGGGAGGCAGTAGAGCTGCGGTTTTGTGAGGGAAATTTTGTGAGCATTGTTCTGTTGCCACGGGATATAATCAGAAGCAGCGCAGCTGGCGTCGACAGGCGCCGAGCGGGTGGCTGATTATTAGGGCAGCACTGTAGCACAAGTGGATAGCACTGTGGCTTCACAGCGCCAGGGTCCCAGGTTCGATTCCCCGCTGGGTCACTGTCTGTGCGGTGTCTGCACGTTCTCCCCGCATTTGCGTGGGTTTCCTCCGGGTGCTTCGGTTTCTTCCCACAGTCCAAAGACGTGCAGGTTAGGTGGATTGGCCATGCTAAATTGCCCTTAGTGTCCAAAAAGGTTAGGGAGGTTTATTGGGTTACGGGGATAGGCCGGAAGTGAGGGCTTAAAGTGGGTCGGTGTAGACTCGATGGGCCGAATGGCCTCCTTCTGCACTGTATGTTATGTTCTATTCCAATTGATTCACCTACTAATGACCAAGGCAACCCACCGGTAGCATTTACCACCTTTTGGAGGTCCCCTGTCACGTGGAAAAACTGCCAGCTACATCGAGACAGCCTCAAAGTGGCCAGCTAGGGTGGGGGTGGGTGACCTTCCCTTTTGGCAGCTGCATGGCCCATCGAGGGGCCCCCTGTCTCTAACGGCACCGATGGATTGTTCGCCAATCTAGTTGTTGGGGCCTGTCTATCTTTTCACAGGCCAGGAAAAATAAACGTCCTACTTTCCCTTCAACGGCAGCTCAACATGGAGGTGCCTAGTCCTTCTCCCTGCAGCCTCGGGAATGGCCACCTTTATCGGCGGCACACACGAGGCTGCCAGTCCTCTGATTGGTCTGGCAGCTCGGAGACGCAGGCTGGCATTGGTAATTAGGGTCCAGCAGTGGTCTCTCAATTCTGTAGGTGCTCCCCTTCCGCTTTCCCCCCTACCTTCCAATACCTCATCCACTCCCCCCCCCCGCTTTCCCCCCTACCTTCCAATACCTCATTCACTCCCCCCCCCCCCCCCCCCCGGCCGATATTCCCATCCTCCAGGACCCCCTCCCTCCCTTCCCTAGGATCCCCAAACTTGGCTCCTGGGACCTCAACCCTGGGGATTGTCTGCAGTTCCAGTCCTGTCCACTGCAGTTTCTGGTGGTGCTGCTGAGACTATCAGAGCTGTGCAGCTGCCTGATGGGGGACATCTTGCCGAGCGAGAGGGGCAGGGGTGCGGGGGGTGGGGGGAGACCTGCCTCCAGCCAATTAATGCTCCTTGGGATGTTGGGACTTCACTCCTGCTGGTTAAATACCAGCTTGTGTGTTTGTTTATTGGAGGAGCAGGACTGTGGGTGCGACCAGAATAACAAGTGACTCGATTTGACATTTAATCACAATTTGCAGTATTGTGTCTGCAAACGAATGGAAGGTTTGCCAAAGCCAATACACATTAAACAAAAAACGAGACGGTCCTACTGTGACATTAATTAATAGCATTGAACCCTTCGGGAAGAGACTGGGAGACTTGTTGATTGAGAACAGGGAAACTAGATTAAATGAATTATTTGAGGAAGATATTTGGCAGAGATGCCAAGACAAATTAGTGGCGATCTGTTTGCTTTGGCCAGAACTTGGTAGCCATGATGTGGAGATCTTGGCCAGAATTGTAAAAGAACCATTTTGAAGCAGGATTGTCCTACTGACTCATCACATTTATTATTCATTTATTCGTTTATTAATGAAGAAATATGCTGCCAGCTGTGGAGAATTCGGTGTCTGGCCTCTCTTTTAAAAAGGACGTTTATCAGTGAATGACGAACACGGGGCGAATGCTTGGGGATTACTACCTTCACCAAATAAAGAATAAGGACGTGAAGTGAGCGATGTCGTTTAGAAAGCTGTTTTTATTTGTCTGCCTCCATACGCTGTTTGGATCATTATCGATAACAAGTTCAAGATTGGTCGGCGCGGTAGCACAGGTGGCTAGCACTGTGGCTTCATAGCGCCAGGGTCCCAGGTTCAATTCCTCGCTGGGTCACTGCCTGTGCGGAGTCTGCATGTTCTCCCCGTGTCTGCGTGGGTTTCCTCCGGGTGCTCCGGTATCTTCCCACCGTCCAAAGACGTGCAGGTTAGGCGGCTTGGCCATGCTAAATTGCCCTTAGTGTCCAAAAAGGTTAGGAGGGGTTATTGGGTTGCGGGGATAGGGTGGAAGTGAGGGCTCAAGTGGGTCGGTGCAGACTCGATGGGCCGAATGGCCTCCTTCTGCACTCTATGTTCTATGATACCAATTGGTCCAGCGTCAACACTTCTTAACAAATGGAGGACAGCTGAAATGAGGAGGAATTATTGAAATACAAGATCGAGGCAGCCATTGATCAGTGAACATGTTTCCGGCCAATTGAGGTGTGACCTTATTCTGGTGTGGGGGGAATGGGAGAAGGTAGAGAGTGGGGGAGAAAGATGGAGATAGGGCACAGGAGGACCAGCAAATGTGAACAAAGTGAAAGAGGGAAGTTTGGGATTTCCCACAACTGAGTGCACATTACTGCAACTCTACTTTAGCAAGTACAGGTGAACCAAACAAGTTTATGAAGTTGCAATTATACGGTGATTTTCACAATCTCAGAATGTCACAGTGTTTTTGAGCCTTTGAATTACACTTCTTTTTGGAGTGCCACCGTTGTAATTAGAGAAACACAGAAGTTAATTGCACATAGCAAGGTCTGATTGATAGCAATGAGATAAATGACCAGGTTAGCCTGTTCTCGTGGCGTTGGCTAAGAAATAACTATTGGAGGGCAGCAGGGTGGCCTAGTGGTTAGCACAGCTGCCTCACGACGCTGAGGTCCCAGGTTCGATCCCGGCTCTGGGTCACTGTCCGTGTGGAGTTTGCACATTCTCCCCGTGTCTGTGTGGGTTTCGCCCCCACAACCCAAAAATGTGCAGAGTAGGTGGATTGGCCACACTAACTTGCCCCTTAATTGGAAAAAATTATTGGGTAATCTAAATTTATAAAATAAAAAGAAGAAATAACTATTGGCCACTGTGGTATTATCAGAAATGTAAGAACTGCAAGGGTTAATGAAATGTCTAGAGTAGCCACTAGAGGGAGCTACAGTTACAAGTATATAAGGCATTGATGCTGAGCCTTGTGGGGGAGAGTGTGCAGGAGTTAGCGAGAGAGTGTCAGAGTACAGATAGTGTCAGTAAGAGCAAATCATAATTTATATCAGTATAAATATTAGTTGTAGATGAATGTAGTTTATATGTTAATAATCAACTGTGTATTATTTAGGAGAACGTGTCGATTCCAAATTAGTAGTGTTAATAAACTTATAGCTTTATTCAAGTTTAAGTTATTTTGTGGTCTTTGTGAACACTACGTCAACCATCCTGAATTTAGCAACACAAAGAACACCACAGCCACGATACAGTTCCAGGTAATTGGAATGTTGGGAAGAGAATGATGTGGATGGAAAAGGGAGTGCATGATGGTTTCATGATAGATATTTATTAGCAATGGTTTTTTTTTGTGTCAGTGTTCTTTCCTTATCTCATTTCTGACTCGATGAAGGCACTGAATGTTGCTCTGAATATCCATCCCTAATTCTCCACTCTTCCCCTCCAACTCTCCCTAATACCCATGGCTCAGAGGTAGCACGTTCGTCTCTGTTGGAAGGTCAAGGGTCAGAGACCCATTCCAGGGATTTGAGCAAACAGTCTAGATTGACCCTTAAATGCTGGACCGAAGGAACCTTCTTTCAGTTGAGATTTACTTACCTTTTCTTTTCTTTCTCGATCATTCTCAACCTGCTATCTCCTTCTCGGTCTTCTATTTATTTCTCTATCTCCTCTTTCTCTGGCTTTTCCTTGCCCTGTGTGCCGATGCTCTTGTTCAGCCCTCCTCACATATCCGAGCTTGTATTCACTCTGTGGGCTGCAACGGCAGCACAGTGGTTAGCACAGTTGCTTCACAGCTCTCGGGTCCCAGGTGCGATTCCCGGCTTGGGTCACTGTCTGTGCGGAGTCTGCACGCTCTCCCCACATCTGCATGGGGTTTCCTCCGGGTGCTCAGGTTTCCTCCTACAGTCCAAAGGTGTGCAGGTTAGGTGGATTGGCCATGATAAATTGTCCTCAGTGTCCAAATAGGTTAGGTCGGGTTACTAGGATGGGGTGGAGGCATGGGCTTAAATGGGGTGCTCTTTCCAAGGGCCAGTGCAGATTCGATGGGCTGAATGGCCTCCTTCTGCACTGTAAATTCCATGATTCTATGATTCTATGAACAATACAGGCAAAATATGACAAAAAGTCCTTGCGACTACTCACGCTTGGATGGTTTTGTCTCCAAATGGTCTGCTTTGCTGTCCTGTGCTGTGTTGCTTGACCATCAGTTGCAATTTGCCTCATCACCATGAGGTTAGGCCAGGCTTTTTCCTCCTGACTGGTATTCAGTGACATGTTCTGGAAAGGTCCTATGTGTCCTATTGGTTTAAGGCATTACCCATCTATTTCAGCTGTGATTATCTCCAGTTTAATAGTTTGCTGATAGCCACTACCCAAGTTCCCAGGCAAGAACCAATAGATGGCGAGGATAATGAAATAAAATTCAGCCCACTGGACTACTCTTCCCTCTTGTCCACTAATTCACGCCTCATGAAGAATGACCCTGGGTGATGGCCTCGCTGTCAGGAGCTGTGGAATCCCAGAAAGTCGTGTTGTCTTTAACAGAGAAGGGGAGAACATTGGATTTATTTTTAAGAGCAATGTATACAATGTTACAAACATTATAGGCTCCCCCTTGTCCCTTTGATAACATGAGACATATTGAACTAATCCTGTATTGTAAAAATCATCACTCTCCACAATTCTCCTCAAGAGCTTTTCCTCTTATTGGTGATTGTCTTGCTGTGGGTGATACAATCTTATCATTTTAACTGACAGTAATGTGCCAGGCCACGGAATATTTCTCAATTGGCAATGAGCGTTCTCTAGCCACCTCAAAAGAAGCTGAATGTTGTCAGCTCCTGCCTCAGCACCTTTATCGACTGTAACATACCCTGTTTGGTGCACAGCACCCCAAGAGGAGTTTATTGAATGCCTCCAGCAGTTGGAGAGAAAGGACACAGCAAACAGGCAGAAAAATCTCTCCAACGAAACACAAAGCAGAAAGCTGCAAGTGCTGAAAATGTGAAAGAATACCAGAAAGTTCAGCCATCACAAAGCCAGCGTCTGCGGGGAGCACAGACAGGCTAACATTTTAGATGATAACCCTTTGACAAAACGAACAAAGGAAAAAAAACGACCCCTTCAGGGGTGAAATCCCATCTAATGACTTGATGGAAACGAGATGGTGGCCTCACAGCTATAATTCCCCCCCCCCCCCAACTCCTGCTGATGAAGTTGGAAGATGTAACTGCTCCTCCACATACGCTGGGGAGATCTGTATTGAATGGCGACTGTGTCTGGTGTCACGGAGGCTGAGGAAAAAAATGTGATTTTAACAAAGGAAAATCTGGTGACTTGAGAGGGACAGCAGGGTAGCATGGTGGTTAGCATAAATGCTTCACAGCTCCAGGGTCCCAGGTTCGATTCCCGGCTGGGTCACTGTCTGTGTGGAGTCTGCACGTCCTCCCCCTGTGTGCGTGGGTTTCCTCCGGGTGCTCCGGTTTCCTCCCACAGTCCAAAGATGTGCGGGTTAGGTGGATTGGCCATGCTAAATTGCCCGTTGTGTCCTAATAAAAGTAAGATTAAGGGGGGGTTGTTGGGTTGCGGGTATAGGGTGGATATGTGGGTTTGAGTAGGGTGATCATGGCTCGGCACAACATTGAGGGCTGAAGGGCCTGTTCTGTGCTGTACTGTTCAATGTTCAATGTTCAATGTTCAATGTTCAATGTTCAATGTTTATGGCGAGGAGTGCAGGAGGCTGTGTGGACCCACTGGAAAAACAATACAGATCTACATTAAAACAGATCACTTCGAAAATTTAAGCCAGACATAAAAACCTTTTGGACCTTCAGGAAGGAGAAAAATGACACAGATGGTTTACAGAAAGTTCTGAGCTGTTGGGTTTTATGGAGGTTTCCAAATCATGAGGGGTCTGGAGAGAGTAGATTTCGCGAGAATCTGATTGGCAGGATTGAGAACCGGGGGCTCAGGTTTAAGGGAAGTGGCAGAAGAATAGGGGAGGGTAAATATTCACACTACACACGCTCTCTCTCACACATACACACACATACACTACACACACACTCACACACTCACACACTACACACACACACACTACACACAACACACACATACACTACTCACACACACACTCACACACACAACACACGACAAACACACACTCATACTACACACAGACACGCATTAGTCACACACACACTACACACACACACTACACACACAACACACACTACACACATACACACTAACTACACATACACACAACACACACTACACATATACACAGCACACACACAACACACAGACACAGCACACACAACACACACACTAAATACACATACACACAACACACACCACACATACACACTACACATACACACAGCACACACACACACTACACATACACACTGCACACACACACACTACACATATACACAGCACACACACAACATACAACACACACACAACACACACACTAACTACGCATACATACAACACACACCACACATACACACACACACACTGCACATACGCACAGCACACACTACACATATACACAGCACACACACAACACACAGACACAGCACACACAACACACACACTAAATACACATACACACAACACACACCACACATACACACTACACATACACACAGCACACACACACACTACACATACACACTACACACACACACACTACACATACACACAGCACACACACACAAAAACACACAACGCACACACACACAACACACACAATTCACACACACTACACACACAGATGCACATTACACAAGCACACACTACACATACACACATGGTGCACATGCACGCACATTACACATCACACATACACTGCACACACACACTACATACGCACACTACACACAAACACACACTCGTACACACACATACACCCACACACCCACATGCATGCACATGCGCACACACATGTATGTACATGCGTGCACACATGCACATGAAACACACAATACACAGACACATACATACACACGCATGCACACATATACATACACACACACATGCACATACATACACACACATGTACCCACCCACATGCACATGCACACATGCATGCAAACACACACTCATGTGCACACACACATACACACATACTCACATGCACATGTATGCACACACATCAACACACAGACGCATACATATGCAAACACATGCACACACATGCAAATACGCATGCGCACACACATGAACGCATGCACACACACATATGCACATACATACACATGCATGCACACACACATGTACACACAAACATGTGCACACAAGCAAACACACACACACATGCACTCATGCAGACACACACATGTAAAAATGCACACACATACACACACTTGCCACATGCACACATACACACACCGCACATGCATGCACACATGCACACACACATGCTCACACATGCACACACTCACATGTGACATACATGCACATATGTGCAACACAGAGAGGCACACATGCAGAAACACAAATTCACACACATGCATGTGCACACACACATGAACATGCATGCACACACATGGACACACACAAACACCAGACATGCACACAAATGCACACACACACATACGAGCATAGGTACACACATGCATGCTCACAATTGCATGTACACATGTACATACTTACATGTATATACACACACACATGCACACACTCATACGCACACTTGTCAATTTCTGGAAAGAGAAAACAGTCAGCTGGGTTTAATCACCATCACGTCTTTGAGTTGCTAGGCATTCACCCATTTTACTGTTAAATTTATTTTCCAAGGCTGTGATTCACAGCTTCCACACAGACACACAGCATCAGGAATGTTCCATTTGTTTCCCTTCACGCTTGAGTGGTTTTGAAGTCATCAGTTTTGAAACTAACATCAATGTTTATCAACATGAAAATATTGACAGCTGTCGGACCACATCAAAGAAGGTTAAGTGCTTTCTGTTTGTTTCACAACTGACTACTTCCTGTGCCTGAACCAGCAGATGTATTGCCCAGGTGAGGTTTAAAGCTCGAAATGGCGACCTTGTAGCAGGATTCCCAAGGGAATCCCTCACAGTCCTTGCTATGCATAAATTTGAATGCCAAAGGTTTGGGACTCATTTCTTGATTTGCGCTCCGAACGTGTGTGCAAATCAGATGCGATAATGCTCCGGTGGGAGAACATAGAGCGGAATTCTGCGGTTCCCCAACCACATGTTTCTTGGCATGTGTTGTTCGTTGGTAGCGGGATTCGGGTTCCTGCTGCTTGTTAATGCGATTTCCCATTGTAACCACTAGGAAACCTACAGGCGATGGGCCGAAGTCCCGCCGCTGACAGGCCTCTCCCGCCGGCGTGGTTTAAACCACCTCTCTTACAGACGGGATTGGCGGCGCGGGCGAGCTCCGGGGTCCTGGGGGGGGGCGATCTGACCCCACGGTGGCCTAGCCCACGATCGGGGCCCACCGATCAGTGGGCGGGCCTGCGCCATGGGGGCACTCTTTTTCTTCCGCCCCCGCCATGGCCTTCACCACTGCGTATGCGCCGGTATGACGTCAGCAGCCGCTGACACTCCGGCGCATGCACGGACTTACGCCGGCTGGCGAAGTCCTTTCGGCCCCGGCTGGCATGGCGCCAAAGGCCATTCACGCAGGTGGCGGAGTGGGAACCACTCCGGCGCTGGCCTAGCCCCTCAATGTGAGGGCTTGGCTCCTGAAGGTACGGAGAATTTTGCACCTTTGGGGTGGCCCGACGCCGGAGTGGTTCACGCCACTCCGACACGACGGGACCCCCGCCCCGCCGGGTAGTAGAGAATCCCGGCCCTTGGTTTGGATAGAGCGAAGTGTTTGGTGAGATCTTCATAATAGTACAAGGGAGCAAACACAAGATCCGGGTGCTCCGGTTTTCTCCCACAGTCCAAAGATGTGCAGGTTAGGTGGATTGGCCAGTCTAAATGACCCCTTAGTGTCCAAAAGGTTAGGTGAGCTTACTGGGTTACAGGGATAGGGCCAGGGTGTGGGCCTAGGTAGGGTACTCTCTCCAAGGCTCAGTGTAGACTCGATGGGCTGAATGGCCTCCTTCTGCACTGTAGAAATTCTAAAATGTGAGAGGTCTCCAATTCTGGTTGTACAGGAAATCAGCACGTAACAGAAATGTGGACATTTGCCTTCAGTGTTGCTTGTGAGGTGGGTGGGGACACTTGCAATCAATCAGGGTTAAACAGAGATTCAGTTTCCAGCATCTGCAGTATTTTGCATTTGTTATAACTCAAGGTCTTTCTCCAGCAAAGCTCATTGTTTGTATTCACTGCAAGGTAGAATGTGTAGGCAGGGCTGTGCCTCCTCAAAACCAAAATGCAACTTTATGTTGAAGTGAATTGAATATTGTGGCTCAGGCTTAAACTAAAATCTGTATTTATTGTAAGGCTTACATTTATTCATCTAATAACCACTTAACATACTTTAAACTTGTTGCTGAGAACAGATTAATCAAACATTCCAACTTTTAAAGTTTAACCCATTGTTTGGTAACAATGTTTTGACATTTCGTATCTGGATGACACTTCAATCTCAACAAAGATCTATTCCATTACGGCAATGAAGAAATGTAGCTTAAACAAATGATCCAAAGATGTTGTGAAGAACTACAGCCAATATGCCAGGCCTAGAACACTGTTAAAAACAAGGGCTGCATTTTATCAGCCCCCAGGCGATGGGAACAGAGGTGAGGAGGCTGGTGAAAAAGTATTGATGGCTTCCTGTAACTTACTGTCCACTGCTGGGGTGCTTTCTGAATAGTGGCCAAGAGATGGACCGAGAGGTGGACTGACTGCCAGAGAGATGGAAAACCCATTGGCATAATTAAGACCCCAATTACGGGCCATCTTACAGGACTGCTGACATTTTGCTGCTCAGCCGTAGAGGCCACTGGCTTCATGCAGCAGCTCAAGGGGTGCAGTGGCGTGGGGGATTGTTGGTGGTGTGGGAGAGAGAGTGTGGGGGGGGGGGGGGAAATAGCATCAGAGATGGAGGCTCCATAACTCACCGATAGCCCTGGGCATAAAAGGCAGCCCCTCACGGCCCTAGCGATCTGCTTGGATGTGATTCCCACCGTCTCATGGGCCTGCCACCTTTGGTCCCCCTTGATTTTAATTTTAACCCACCTGCCCAAGGTACCCTTGAGGTCCCCATCCTGCCTCAGCAACAGTCACCGTTCTTATTCAGGTTGCTCTGTCTTCAGAGCTGCCTGCTCGCTAATTGGCCTGTTTTTTCTCTCTTTTTATTTCCCAATTAAGGGGCAATTTAGAATGGCCAATCCACTAATTCTGCACATTTTTGGGTTGTGGGGATGAGACCCACGCAGACACGGAGAGAATGTGCAATCTCCACATGGACAGTGACCCGGGGCCGGGATCGAACCCGGGTCCTCGGCGCTGTGAGGCAGAAGAGCTAAGCATTACGCCATCGTGCCATCTGGGCTGGCACCATCTGGAGCCCACCTGCGTTGTTTAATAGGGGGTCCATTTCAATTCTTTTCCCGCATCTAGTGGTGCACGAAGGCAGACTTTCACCTGCTTCCATAGCTCGTAATTCCCACATCAGATGGCTAGTCTGTCACCAGGGGCTTATAGCTTGAGGGACATCAATCCACATCGAGCATAGCTGACCAGGATTCTCTCCCGCTCTTACCGCCAGCCATTGATGTGTTTAGAAGGATTTTTAGATTGACAGTCAACCTGTTTGACCTCATTATGGACACACTTTGATTAGTGTATACCATCAAGCTGCAAGTCAGTTGTGGTAAAATCACCAAGTTGTGGTACAATCACCAAGTTGTGGTAAAATCACCAAGCCGGTTCCGCTGCTGGCAAGTGCGGACTACGTTTTGGCCCAATTTTGGGGTCCTGAAGCCCGTGGTAAAATCCAGCACCTCAATGGGTGGCAGGGTACCACAGTGGTTGGCACTGTTGCTTCACAGTGCCAGGGACCGGGGTTTGATTCCCGGCTTTGGTCACTGTCTGTGCGTAGTCAGCACATTCTACCCGTGTCTGCGTGGGTTTCCTCCCACAAGTCCTGAAAGACATGCTGTTAGGTGAATTGGACATTCTGAATTCTCCCTCTGTGTACCCAAACAGGCGCCCGAGTGTGGCGACTAGGGGCTTTTCACAGTAACTTCATTGCAGTGTTAATGTAAGCCTACTTGTGACACTAATAAAGGTTATTATAATTCAAATTCAGAGCTTTTGGGCGCGATTCTCTGCTCCCGGGAAAAATCAGGAGGGCCGTCGTGAACAAGGCCGAGTTTCACGACGGCCTCGGAGGCCACTCCTCGCCCCCTATTCTCCCCTCCCGGCGGGGCTAGGAGCGGCGCTCCGTAACTCTTGGCCGCCGGGCAGTGCGCTGAGAGTGACACGACGGCGGCGCCTATGTGACGTCAGCAGCGCATGCGCAGGTTGGCCCGCTCCAACCCGCGCATGCGCGGCTGACGTCACGACGGCTGACAGCTCGAACCCGCGCATGCGCGGTGGCCGTCTTTCCCCACAGCCGCCCCGCAAGACGTGGCGGCTTGATCTTGCGGGGCGGCGGAGGGGAAATAGTGCGTCCGATTGAGACGCCGGCACCGATCGCGGGCCTGTCCCCTCCGGAGCACAGTCGTAGTGCTCATTCCCCACCAGGCCCCCTACAAGCCCCAAAACGGGCATCTCACGGCGATTTCACGACGGTAGTGACCAGGTGTGGGGGTGGGAGAATTGCGGGGGGGCACCAGGGGGGCGTGAAATTAGTCGGGGGGGGGCCTCCCGCGATTCTCCCACCCGGCGTGGGGAGCGGAGAATCGCGCCCTTTATATTTGTGAGAGTAGGTCTGAGAGGGAATCTCAGATCCTTTGTCAACAATGCCATAATCAATATTTGTATCAATATTAATTATTTCTATCAGCCAGGCTGATGGCAGGCAGAAACAGACTGATGAATTGCTTCCCAGCTGAGCCCCAAGACAAAACCTATTGGAATGTTCAGCCTGCACAACAGTTAATGCCTGTAGCAATCACAGGCAATTAATTCCCCCCTGTCTCCATCCAGCTTTGTATAGTCATCCCACACACAGTCACTCGTACAGAGAATGCAGAAAATCTTACTGCAAACAGCTTCAAACACTCCAAAAGCAATTCCCAATTTGATATGGCTGCGGTTTCACAAGAACTTGGAGGGGAAGATCGGGGAAGTGCAGATTAAAGTCTAATGTCCAGTGTGCACGGCTCAGAACTCTTCCTCCCACATTGGAATGCGTTAGCATAACGACAGGTAAATCATAACACACTGAGATAATAAGTAGTGCGTACTGCAATGCTGCAAATCTACCAGTAAGTTGCTGATTGACCACAGCAAAAGCTCAATGGAATCATACTCCAGAATGTAATCAACACTTATAGAGGAGGGGTTAGGGAGCCAGTATTCTAAGAAAAGGAGGGGGAAGGAAAGTGTTCAAAACACGAGACAAAAAGTCGACGTTGAAGGTTTAAAATCTGTTAACGCGTTTCACGGTGATATCAGTAATTGGAACTTGAGTTATCAAAAGAGAGACAGATGTTTGACCGTGACTCTGCTTGGAGTCAATTTACTCCCATCAGTGGATTCACAGGCTGGCTGAGTATGTGACAGAGTGTTTCCAATTCCCTGGCCATCTTGCATTATAGACCCTCTTCCTGGCAATTTGCTGTTCTATTATTGAATTAGAGACTGTAATGCGAGATCATGTTCGATGGGAAGTGCGAGCACTTTGTCAAGCAATTGTTGTATCGTTACTGCACTCTTTCTACATACTGGGCCTCGGGTTCCCCTCTAAGAGTCGGAGATTCTCCCTGTTTCTCTCACCACTGTCTTTTGCAAATTTTCTTATTTCAACTACATTTGAGAACATCTTGGGCGGTATTCTCCCCCCATGCCGGGTGGGAGAATCGCCGGGGCACCGTGCGAGTTGTGCCACGCCGCCTTGACACCCGCACTCGATTCTCCCACCCTCCCAAAACCAGCGGTGCGAGAGGCCTGACGTGCTTCCCACCACTACCCCCCAGTTCAACCAGACATGACTCAACCCCCTCTTCCCAACCCCACCCAAGTTGATCTGACTACCTGGCACTGGCACACACTGGCCCAACCAAAGTCCCCCCCAAGGCTCAAGGTGACTCCCTGTAGGAATCTACCGTACGGTTTAAGTGTAGTCTCGTATGCACTTCAAAACTCAGTAGAATTTAAGTTACCCTGGGATGCAAAATAAAAATCTTTTAGTGTGTCGATTGATTGACTAAGATCTTCTCGTGGTTACAAATCAAATGTTCTCAATAAAGCCCTTGCCAGCAAAAGACTTTAAGAGAAATAATTGATTAATGGTTCACAACAGATGTAACTTTCAAAATACAGTAATTGTTCTTGCTCAAAGCAAAACAGCTTGCGCGAACTTCAAGAGTTAGAGTGGAAATATGAAAATACAAAATAAGGATAGCAAGTAGTCAGGTAAAAGGTATAGAGTGAAAATGTCTGCCTGGACCTCTATGTTTAAAGAGAATGTTATCAGTCTGACTCCATCTGTCTCTACCCCTGCAATGTGCCGATTGGTTTGGATGGGTTTCAAATGCATTTGGTTGGTTGTCAATCATCAATGTGCAACATATATTTGGATTTAGATGTTTGTGTGTGTTGGATAGTGATATATTCTTAAAATCAATTCTTGCTTTCACTGGTTTTGTTGCTGACTGCGCTAGTATCTGTATTCTGAACAATGGTGGGTTCATGTAGTCATGGTGACCTTGATCAGATTGTGGTATGGCTGCATAGCTTTTGCAATTCTGTTCATTATGACAATGGACAGTTTATAATATCAATTTGATTTTTCAGTAAAATGTTGCATAAACTTTAGCTAGCTTTTTAGATGTTTCAAATTCTGCGCTTTGCCACTGCAAATTCTGCAAGCTGTGTGTATTTGTAATCTAAGGTATATGATGCAATCCATTTTAAAATAGATTTTAAACTGGGCTTTAGTATTTACATTAAAATGGCTAAATCAATGACCCTTTTACCTATCATAAATAGCCAGTTCCCTTCACTCCCCCAGCCAAGGCCTGACCCGACCCCACCTCCCGCTCAACCGCATCCCCAAGACCTGAGCCGAACCTGCCCAAGCCTAAACCTCACCCCACGGAGGTCTGTCTCCCACCTCCCCAGGCCCAAACTCAACCAGCCTCCACCAGGCCTGAACTCCCTCCTCCTTCGGCCCAGCACGGCTTGATCCCACAACCCCTGTCCAGGCCCCAACCGACTCAACCCTACCCCCACAGCCTAATCAAACCCCTTCACCCCACCACACAGCCCCCCCCCCAAATTCTGCTCACTTACCTCATATATTTACCTTCTCTCTTGTCAAAGTTCCTGGACCTTTAAACTTACCTGCTTTATGCCAGCTAGCGCCTTTAAAAAGGGGTGCATGGCTTACGTACCTTTGACTGAGCTGCCCTTGACTGAAAGCCTTGTTAGCCTGCTGTGCTGCACAGATCCTGCATGACCTGAGTGAAAGTTTGGGTGAGATGAGAATGGCTGGATTTCAAGTTAGGTAATTCCTTTTAAAAAAAATATTATTATTAAAGATTTTTCACTGGTAACAAACACAACATCAAACAGCCCAGAAAGTGGCTCCGACATAGTACAGTGTCATAATAACAATATGTATTTTTAAAAACTAACAAAACAATCCCCAACTGATCTTCTAACTCCCACCAGCCCAACAGAAGTTATCTACCCCCAACAGTAATTTAAACCAACGTCTCCCGCTCCCTCCCCCTTCTAACAGTGATTAATTATTTTTCCTCCCAAGATCCAAACATGTATTCACAAGAATTTTGCAACCACTGTAGTTTTAACTATTGTACATAGTAGCATCTCGACCCGGGGGGCCTGTCATATGAGGTTCAAAGGTTGAGGTCACAAGGTGATCGAGACAGATACAGAAAAAATTGGCTTGAAAGAAACCTGCCGTTGATCGCTGGATGGGCCAGGCCATGGCCTGGAGTCAGTCCACTCGGTCATGTGGGCCAGTATTTGGCTGTGTTCCTCTGGGAAGGAGCCTCCACGCAGCCAAGGAAGGAGGGGGGGGGGGAGAAAGGGAGCCCCCGGTGGTCAGCTGTTGCCGCTGTATGGCCTGCCCCACACCCTGGTTCCCTCCTAGCACTTAGCCATGCTGGGATGGGGGGGGGGGGCGTGTCCATTGGGCGCGCTTTTTCTTTTGTTGCCCTTTGCGGCTCTCCCCTTTTCCTGCTTACCCTGCATTTTCCCTTGGCACTTTTATTCCCCCCCCCATCCCCCGCCTTCCGCCGCCTTCCTGTCCTCGTCCCCCCCTTCCTCTCCTCTCCCTCCCCCCCTCCCTTTCTCTTGCTTATTTTGTGACTTGTCCCTCGCCATGATTGACTGGATTGCCGATTTGGGGATGGATCTGTCTGTCTGAGGATTCTGTACACATTTACGTCCCTCCCCATAATGAGTCAGTGTGAGGGATTTCTGCCATGGGTTTCTTTATAAAGTCAGCGCCGTCACAGTTGGGGGCATACATATTTACAAGCGCTACTGGTGCCCTTCCAGCACACCACTAACCCTCCCCCCCCCCCCCCCCCCCCCCCGGGTCTGTAACCGTCTCTGCCACCGTGAATGCCGTCCTCCTATTGAGCAATATTGCCACCCCCAGCCCTCGTTCTGTAACACGATTGGTATGCCTGTCCTACCCAGCTCTTTTATATCCTCGGGTGGTCCTTCTTCTTCAGGTGTGTCTCTTGGAGGAAGATTGCATTGGTCTTCAGCCTTTTCAAATGGGCGAAGACTCCGGATTGTTTCTCCGGACCGTTAAGTCCCCTGTGTTCCAGGTGACTATCCTGATGGGGAGTTTCTGTCCCCCCTGCTACTTCAGTGTCAGTCATACTTACCTCGTGGGTGCGCCCCTTACACTCCGGGAGTTCCCTTTATTTGGGGGACATTCAAGATGGCCATTTTCAATGTCCTTGTTCCTGCTGTTGCCATGTGCACCTGCGTAACCAGGGATCTGCCCCCCCCCCCCCCCCCCAGGATTTCACCTTTGGGCTGGTCTACCCCTCGTCTCCCCTCCCGTGCCCTTTGGGCTTCCCCCACCACCCCCATCCTCTCCCCCTGTTCCCTCTCACCCCCTCTTCTCCCTGCCTAGAGTTTTACTCCCCCTCTGCCAGGCACTCCCTCCCCTGTGCCACGGCACACCACATCTCCAAACCTCCCTGTGCCAGCCTGCACACTAGTGTGGTACTGCATCCCAAACCGTACCTTGCTTTAGTACAGGGCTGCCTTGGCTGCATTAAATTGTGCTCAGCATTTGGCCAGGTCTGCCCCAATGTCCTGATACATGCGGATCGAGTGCCCTTTTCAGTTACAGGACTGTGTGTGCCTTGCCCAGTTCAGGATCTCTCTCTCTCTTGGAACCTGCGTAGCTTTGCAATGATGACCCGTGCTTGCTTCCCTGTTTTTAGCCTCGGCCGCCGGAGTGACATCTGCTCTCCATCCCAGCAGGATTCGCCTTCAGGCGATCAACGAGGTGAAGACTACGATATCTGTCCGCACCCGTTTCCAACCCTGGCTGGTCCGACACCCCGAATATGGCCTCCCGGGGACCCGGGTCCAGTTTCACGTGCACCACCTTGGAAATTACCCTAAAAGCCTCCTTCCAGTACTCCCCAAGCTTTGGACAGGACCAAAACATATGAACGTGATTAGCGGGGTCCCCCCCCACCCCCCGCAACGTTCACACACATCTTCTACCCCTTCAAAGAATCGGCTCATCCTCGCCCTCGTGAGGTGTGCTCTGTATACCTCCTTCAGCTGTATCAGCCCCAACCTCACACATGAGGTGGAGGCATTTACTCTCCGGTGCACCTCACACCAGACCCCCTTCTCCATATCCTCTCCCAACTCTTCCTCCCACTTTGCTTTGATCCCTTCCAGTGGTGCCTTATCCTCTTCCAAAATAGCTCCGTACACCGCTGACACTACCCCCTTCTCCAGTCCCCTTGTCGTCAGCACCTCCTCCAGCAATGTGGAGGCCGGTTCCTCCGGGAAGCTCTGTATCTCCTACCTGGCAAAATCCCGAACATGCATGTGTCTAAACATTTCTCCCTGCTCCAGCCCATACTTCGGTTCCAGCTCCCGCAATCCTGCAAACCGACCCCTAAGAAACAAAGCTTTTAGCGTCTTAATCCCCTTCTCTTCCCATTTCCGAAAACTTCCATCCCACTTCCCTGGCTCAAATCTGTGGTTCCCCCGAATTGGCAGTTCCCTCGACCCTGCCCCCAACCCGAAGTGTTGGCAAAACTGCCTCCAGATTTTCAATGAAGCTATTATTACCGGACTCCCTGAATATTTCCCCGGAGCTATCGGGAGCGGCGCTGTTGCTAGTGCTTTCAGTCCCGACCCCCTGTACAATTTCTCCTCCATTCTGACCCACTGGGAATCAATCCCTCTGACCCAGCTCCGCACCATCTCCACATTCGCCTCCCAGTAGTAGTACATCAGGTTCAGGAGACCCCCTGCCTGCCTTAGTTGAAACCTACATATTCCTTAATTGCTAATGACATGTCTTGACCATCTTCACTCGCTTTGCGGAATAACTTCTTAATTATCCCTACTCCTTTTTCTGCTTTCCCATTAGACTGAGGGTAACATGGGCTCAACGTTAAATGGTTGAAATTATATTGCTCTGCAAACTGTGTCCACTCCCAACTCGAGAAACACGGACCATTGTCAGAGACAACGTGAAGAGGTATACTCTGGCGTGCAAAAATTTATTTTGTTGCCTTTATCACTGATCTGTCAGTCGAATCTTTCAGCATCATAACCTCTGGAAACTCATGATCCTGGAAATAGAATAAATCCCTGTGCTCTTTGTTCCATGGACTAGTAATGATTTCCATCTGTTACGTGGTTTCTTTGCTCTGTGCCAGCTGGTGCATCTGACAAATAGTACATGCTTGAGGTTCCACTCTTCGGACTAATTCGGGTTCTGGTGTTTCAGCGTCAGTGGTTGCCCTGCTGTCTGTTGTGTCAGCATCAGTGGTAGCTTTGGAGTGGTCGTTCACAACATCTAAGTCTTCCCTGGACTCTTCATCTTGGTCATCTGAAGTACTGGTTGAGTGAATCCTTTCAATTAGCCACAATCTTTCACAAGCATCAGCTCCTATTAATGATGATTTCTCACCCTCTACCACCTCGAAGTCGATGGGTATCTCAATGTTCCCATTGTTCACCAGGAGACAGCATGGCCCCTCTGTGGCTATCGTGTTACCATTGTAATCTGCGAGCCTACAGGCGGACTGCTTTATCAGTGGTTTTGCAATTGCTGCCATTAAAGATCAGTATGTGATAATATTTGTGTGCGCTCCTGTATCGATCTTAAATGGGATCAACTCTCCATTTATTTCTAATGAGACAGTTCACTCCTTTATTATCTTTGAGAGTGCTTTTACTGGTCTTTCTTCCCGGTCCAGTAAATCAATCCTCGTGATAGCTTCTATCATGAAGATATGTGAAAGTGAACATGGTGAGCAATCCTCTCTATCTGCTATGATGTTGGATTTTCTTCTCCGTTTGCTGTGCACTTTGGATCCATCTGATATCACGGGAGGACTTTTTAAATTTGGTTACTGGAACAGTTGCTGATAAATGAGCCTGTGCTGCAAAGTGGTCTAATTTGCCACACTGGAAACAATGTTTCCCTTTTGTCGGACAATGTTTTTGACTGTGGGCGTGTCCACAGTGTGTGCACGTCATCACACTCGTGATATCACTTTAAAAATGGCCACGGCTGTTGTATGCAGTTTTCTTTGCTGCGACACAGCATTAACGGCGTCAGCCACGTTTCCCGATGTCATGCTCTTTTCCTTTGCCACGAATTCGGCATATTCACTCGATGTCTGTTTGCTGGCCTTACACATACTTATTCCCTCTTCAATCGATAAAACTGGTCTTCTTAACATTTTCTCACGCAACCATTTATCGTTTATTCCG
This sequence comes from Scyliorhinus canicula, assembly GCF_902713615.1. NCBI lineage: Eukaryota > Metazoa > Chordata > Chondrichthyes > Carcharhiniformes > Scyliorhinidae > Scyliorhinus > Scyliorhinus canicula. The sequence continues at coordinate 24,775,855 of NC_052163.1, forward strand.
AACACAACCTGGTCTCGCAGCATAGACTCGCAGGCTGAGGCAAAATTACAGGACTGCGCTTGGAGCTTGAGAGCTGTAATGAAGGAACTTACAGACCCTTCCCTTAACTGCAGCCTTTTCCAAAACATGTAGCGCTCATAGGTCTCATTCACCTGTTTCTTGCAGTGTTTACCGAACTTTTGAAGGACCATGCTGTATTTATTTTAATCCTCATCTGCACTGAATTCAAATGAATTGAACAGGTCCAATGCTTGCGGTCCAGTCAAATTTAGTAGGAATGCTATTTTGCGTTGGTCTGAGGCATTTTTAAGCGCGGAGGCAGAAATAAAAACTTCAAACTGTTGCTTAAAGAAAGCCCAGTTCTAGCATAGTTTACCATGTGACTTGAAGTGGTCAGGCTTTTTGAGACCTTCCATCTTCTGATCAGTCTTTACCGTAGATTTATCTTGAGTTGTAGCTTCTGGATTGCTTCTTCAATCTCCAATGCTATTCTAACCTAATCTAATTGCTGTTTATTTTAAGGAATAGACACCTGGTACCATGTGGTGTTCTTTGTGTTGCTTATTTCAGGGTGGTTGGCGTAGTGTTCACAGAATAACTTTTAACTTAAACAAGGCTATGATTTTATTTACACTACTAAACTGGGACATGACACTTAGTCCTTAAGAATATACAACTGACGCATAACATCTAACGACACTCATCTCCTGCTACTCTCGCTACTGGTATAAACTATAATCTAAGCTTACTCACACTATCTGCTCTAATGGCCTTCACTAGCTATCTCCTGCAAACACTACATTAACCCTTATAATGCTGATAGTTAATACCACAACTATCTCCCTCTGTTAGATTCTCTTTGAAACTCGGTCCTCCGCGATGCCATTCTCAGTTGTGGCGAACAAGCTGTTTCTCCCAGAATCCTCCTCAGTTACTTCTCACTCTCAACGTAAGTAATAACTAGCAGAGTGGCAATCCGAGTGGTAAACAACAAAAACTAGTTCCTTATTACCTCTGTTGTTAAGTTGGAAAACCGCCAGTTTTAGTGTGAGTATCATTTTTTAGTTGGAACTAATATGTTCTTCAGCATTTTCTACTAAAATTGATAGAAGCTATTTTCATAGCTACTGGTATTGTTGGAAACTAGCCAGATTAGTTACATAGCCAACCTTAATTGTGAGACAATTAAAGAATAAGTAATTCAATAATAGATATGTTAGAAAGGTTGGTAATGTAATTTGGAGCACAAATATTTATACCTTTTATAATTCTAAGCACATTATTAACACTTGATTATTAATACAGACTTTGAAAGTACTATGAGAGAAAGATTACTGTGATATAAAAAAGGGGGCTCGAGAAGCCATTTTGGGTAAGTACGGGCAAAGACAGAGTGAGGTATAAAGAGAAAAATGGGTAGCGAGGTGGGGGGGAGGGGGAGAGAGATGTTTATGAGAGGCAGAGAAGCAGAGAGGCGGGAAGAGAGTGATGTTTATGTAGAGGTGCTGAGTGCCGTATTTGAAGTTTTTTTGGGTTGTCACTCCACGACTTGTGTGAGAAGGGTGGTGAAATTGTTCAAGTAAACTCTCCCCTCTTACTGTTAATTACTGCTAGTTGCTGTTGATAGTTTGCTCTTTATCTTTCTAATTTGTTACCTTTTTAATGGTTAATAAACTTTCTGAATTCATCATTTAAAGTGTTCTTTCTTAGGGCAGCACGGTGGCGCAGTGGGTTAGCCCTGCTACCTCACGGCGTTGAGGTCCCAGGTTCGATCCCGGCTCTGGATCACTCTCAGTGTGGAGTTTGCACATTCTTCCTGTGTTTGCGTGGGTTTTACCCCCACAACCCAAAGATGTGGAGGGTAGGTGAATTGACCATGCTAAATTGCCCCTTAATTGGAAAAAATGAATTGGATACCCTAAATTTATTTTTAAAAATAAAAAACCGTTCTTTCTTGACGTATGGTTAAGTGTCCAGAATCTTACGTGATTTACGATTGGTCTAGTTATTGCAAACAAGTGAACTCCATAAGTCTTAGTTCAGATCAAAAAATCAAATAAATAAAACAAATGTATATCTTAGCTGTTCTTAGTTAAGCAGTATTAAACCTGGGCCTAATTATCAGAACTGATCCCACTCACGGCGATGAGATTAATGATCAGTTAATCTCTTTTAGTCATGTTGATTGAGTGGTAAATATTGGCTTCTACGTCAATGCGATGTTAATTATATTGTTATATTGTTAAAATACTTTGGTGAGGACATTGTTCAACTCACAACCTGGAGTACTTATAAAGAGAGACCACCACACCCCATCGGGCTCCGGGGGCGGGACGGAAGCTGGGATCAGCAGCACCCATGGGAAGGATATTTTGGTTTAGTTAATTAAGTTTCCTTTGACATTTTGGTTTAATTGCAGTGCCCACTAGGGACTATCATCACCTGTCATTTTTGTTTAATTGATTGATTTTTCGTTTTATTCAAAAGAGTATAAATAGAGATTGTGGTACAGAAGGGTTGGTGCAGGCAGATTTGACGTCCTCCTCGAGTACCTGCTCCTGGGCCTGGCTGAGATGGTGGTAACAGGTCCAAGCTATGGGCTGTGGAGGGGGTTATTGGACCTGACTGTCTGCCCCTCTTATGTGGCTATGTTTGTATCCTAGTGTCCCTGGACGAGGAGCACACAGTGTCCTCCGGCACAGGAGAGGCCTTCTGCGACCAATGGGAACGGCAGGGTCTGGAGTGCATTATCAGCCTCGAAAACAACATTTTAATTTACTTTACTGAGTTACCTTGTAAACTTTTGTTTTGTGTTGCAGTGTCCCTTTAAGGGACTTTTAATTAATGAGTCTATTTGTTAGTTTACTGGTGTTAAAAGAGGATATGAATGGGTAGCAAGCATTTTGTGACTAAACCCATGATCGAGAAGTATTTTGAATGGCTCATTCAAAAGTTGGCATCTCTGACCCTGCAATGCACCCTTGCTACCACATTGATATGTCGGGCTAGATTATGTGCTGTAGTATGCAGGGTGGAGCTTGAACCCTTGACCTTCTGACTCGAAGGCAGAAATGTGATGGACTGAGCAGAAAATGGTCATGTGATAGGAACAGAAGGAATGGAATGTGGGGATAAAGTTATGAGCAATGTTGCCTCTAACCTGCGCAGATGTGTAGCAATCAGGAATGTGCCTCACAGGGAACAAATAGGCTGTGCGCAAGAAATGCTGCCTTTCAGAAAATGCGGACATCCAGCTGTCATTCTTAAAGAGATTGGACTGTGTGACAGGATGGCCCCTCACAGCAAACAGGAGGGAGAGGGAGCATGAAAAGAGGCTGAAACTGGAATAACATGGCCAAGGCCAGTCTTCCAATAACAAATCCTTTCATAGCAATGACGGGAAAGTCTGAAGCCACGGCTTAAACACCTAAGCCCAGGGACCAACGGAGATGCTAGCCCAGGTCTCACCATATATTCCCTATTGGGCAAGCTGCCATCCGCTTAATAGGGGAATTCATATTCCACGGAGCCCAAGGGGCAATCTGTTGCCGATCCCTTATTCCCTTCATGGCCACTATAACATCTCTCCCCTCAAGTCCATTTTTCCTCCAGTAGTCCCGCGGTAAGGTGGTCTCTTCCACTGCTTCGCGATCAGTCTGAGGTCAGGCGAGGGTGGAAGGGAATCGGGAGGTGTGTACCGAATTGGATTGCATGAAGCTTTGGAACTGGTGAACGCAGTGCCATTGTTAAAAACCAGGACTTCCGGTATGCCGTGCGTGTAAAAGCTCTGTCGGAGTTTCTCAGTCATAGTGCGGAGCCCATGCGGTGTACCGCTAACCATTTGGAGTGAGCATCTACCAGGATCCAATCCGTGGAACCCGTAAAAGGCTCAGCAAAGTCCAAGTGCACTCGCACCCATGACCTGCCTGGCCTCTCCCATTGGTGTAGGGAGGCTGAAGGAGTGAGTTTCTGATTTTCCTGGCTGTGTATCACATTGTTTCCCTGTGATGTCGGAGTTGATACCGGGCGACCAGACATAGTTCCTGGTGAGCATTTTCATTTCAGAGACCCCAGGGTGGCCATTATGTAGTTCCAGTAGAATCAGGCACCGGCCCGGACAACAAACTGGGACCCCCCAAAGAATGATACTGTCCTCAACACTGAGTTCAACTTTCTTTGTCAGATAAGGTTTTGTGTCCGCTGAGGGTTGTCCTCGCACTCCGCCACATATACCTCAATTTTGATAGTGTTGGACTCTTTTGTGTCCAGGTCTTGATTTACTTTGCAGACACTGGTATTTGCCTCTTTCGGGTCATCGTGACCTCTTCCAATGCTGGCAAGGGAGCCGGGCTTGTGGGCAGCGGGAGGTGACTCAGAGTTATTCATAAGCTGCAAGTAACAGTGTCCAATGCTGTATCTGGGCAGAGCTAATAGGAGGGATTGCCTTATCCTTCTTAAAAAGTCCTAATAAGGGATTGTGGTCAGTCACTATTAGAAACCCTGTGCCATAGCCACACAGGTCATATTTCTTTATCACAAACACAACTGCCAAACCCTCCTTTTCGATTTGAGAATACCACTGCTTGGCATCCGAGAGAGCCCTGGATGCGAAGGTGAAGGGCCTTTCTTCCTGTGTTCCCAGGGGTGTGAATATACCGCCCCAAGCCCGGAAGGGGAAGCAATTGCATGTCAAGATGAGTTCCTTTCTGGAGTCGAAATGGGCCAATAAATTGGACCCCAGCAACTGTTGTTTTACTTTCTCAAAGCCCTCCACCTGTGGCGCCCCCCTAAGACCATTTTGTGCTACTTTCTCAGTAGCGTGCATAGTGGAGACAGCAAGGAGGCCAAATTCGAGCTAAATGTCCCAGAATAATTGACTTCAATTCCGTGGTGCTTCTGCCCACTTAATAAGGGAAGTTGTTTGCACAAAGATCTATTGCTGAACACTTAGTCCTTTGTGGTCACTATAACAGAGACTATTTCCAGTGGAACACAACCTGGCAAAAACTGGGCAAGTTCCTGGCTATCTCCCCATTCCTATATCCCCTAACCGTCAATAAAAATTAGTTCTTAAAGTGTCATGTGCTGCAAAAAATGTATTAAGCTAATAAGGCTTTTTATAATCAAAGGGTTAAAACGGGTTTCATAATTGCTTTCGACTTGATCCGAGTTGTTACCAATATGACACAGCCCCTTTGCAAGTCTGGGATTTGTGACTTTTTTTTAATAGCAGTTCTAATTGTACCTGCTGCTCATGTCTCTTGGTGTCTAGCTGCTGCCTCGCCTTTAATGTACAGATGTGGTTACACAGCCCCGAAAATTCATGAGATTTCATTTGCTTCTGGTGGAACAGCAGCTCCTGCATAATGTCATTCACTGAGGACACCCTGAGGGGAGAGGCTGAGTGGAGAAACATTAACATTAGCAGCACCACTACATTAGCAGAGTGCTCCTCTTGTCTGCCAGGTTCAGTCTTGCTCACACTGCGGTCCACAAGGATGGCAATGCCGATATCAGGAAATGAAGGACTTGTATTTTAAGTAACAAATGCATCTTCTCAGGAGCTCACTCACTAACAGCAGCAAAACACTCTTCGCAGACCAGCAGTACATTTCAATCTGTCCACCAGCCTCAGCAGCAATGAATTGTCTCATTACTAAATCAGTCTGCGAGGGAAGTATTGTGCCGATGAACAGTCTGCTTCGAGCTCATGTCGCCTGTCTCGTTCACTCGGCGCGTGCTGCTTATGTGCCTTTTCTTTTCAACTTTCTCCCCCGCCGATTGGCGGAGGGCTGAGGATTTGTGGGCAGCAGTTACCCTCTGGCCAAATGGCAGTTTTCATTCACATTAACAAGGCACAAGTCGGCAGCACGGTGGCTCAGTGGGTTAGCCCTGCTGCCTCACGGCGCTGAGGTCCCAGGTTCGATCCCGGCTCTGGGTCACTGTCCGTGTGGAGTTTGCACATTCTCCCCGTGTTTGCATGGGTTTCGCCCCCACAACCCAAAGATGTGCAGGGTAGGTGGATTGGCCGTGTTAAATTGCCCCTTAATTGGAAAAAATTAATTGGGTAAAAAGAAACAAGGTACAAGTCAGGAGTGTGATGGAATACTCTCCACCTGCCTGGATGAGTGCAGCTTCAACTACATTCCCGAAGCTCGACACCATCCAGGATTAGCACCCCATCCACCACATTGAACATTAATTCACCCAACCACTGATGTAGAGTGGCAGCAGTGTGCATCATCTGCAAGACGCCCTGCAGGAACTTGACAAACCTTCTTCGACAGCACCTTCCAAACCCATGACGTCCACCACCTGAAAGGACAACGGCAGCAGATACATGGAAACACCACCCCCTCCAAGTTCCCCTCTGTAGTACCCTCAATAACGACACGAGAGTGTGGAATGGTAAATGAAGGCTTTAATAAGCAGAGAACTAACCAGTTACCGAGATGTGTGCTTACTGAGTGCCACCTACAGGGCGTCACCTTATATATGGCTCACTGGTGGGCGGAGCCGGAGGCGGAGTCCCCCAGAGTTCTTAACCCGGTCTTAAAGGGGCATCACCTGCATGGTGTTAAGGGTACAGTAACCGTTCATCACATTCACCCCCTGCTTAAAAAAAACGCAAAGTCCGTCAGGGGTGAAGTGGAATCACATGTCTAGTCTTTTTGGCGGCCGGATTGTCCTCGTCGACCTTCTCAGCTCGGGCGATGGTGCGGCGGACACGGACGTCTTTGGTGAGGGTACATCCGGGAGCATGGTGGTCGGAGCTTTCGTCTGCATCGGGGTAGTGGGGCCGGGGGGGGGGGGGGGGGGGGGGGGGGGGGGCAGGGGGAATAGCTGGGTGAATAGCTGGGGCTGGGGGTAGCGATGCCTGCGCAGGCGGGGAGTGTGGAGGGGGGGGCGCTGGGGGGGGGGCGCGGTTGGCGTCTGCCACGGGGTGTGGTTCCCAGGGGGGGCATCAGTGGGGGAACCAGCGGAAACCGTGTCATGCCTGCCATCGGGGTGCTCGACGTAGGCATATCGGGGGTTCGCATGTAGCAGTTGGACCCTCTCGACCAGGGACTCCTCGCGTGCCTCCGGAGAAGATCAGGTCCCAGAGTTGTCAGCCAAGGTGGAAGCGAGACCCTGGAGGTGGACTTCCTGGGGAAGACAAACGAGCGGTCGTGAGAGGTCTCATTCATGGCCGTGCAGAGGAGCGACCTAATGGAGTGGAGGGCATCGGGTAGGACCTCCTGCTAGTGGGTGGTTGGGAGACGTCTTGACCAGAAGGACAGCCTTCCAAACTGTTGCGTTCTCCCTCTCCACCTGCCCGTTTCCCCGTGGGTTATAACTGGTCGTTCTGCTCGAGACGATGCCGTTGCTGAGCCGATACTGACGCAGTTCATCGCTCATGAATGATGTACCCCGGTCGCTGTGGATATAAGCGGGGAAACCAAACAGGGTGAAGAGGCTGTGCAGTGTCTTTATCACAGTGGCCGAGGTCATTTCGGGGCAGGGAGTGGCAAATGGGAAGCGGGAGAACTCGTCGATGACGGGAAGTAGCTAGTGGGATTGGTGGACGAGATGGGGCCTTTGAAGTCCACGCTTAGTCGCTCAAAAGGCCCAGAGGCCTTTACCAGGCCTTGTCTGGCCGGTAGAAGTACGGTTTGCACTCTGCACAGATCTGGCAAGCCCTGGTCATGGCCTTGACCTCCTTGGTGGAGAAAGGTAGGTTGCGGGACTTGATAAAGTGGGCGAGCCGGGTAACCCCGGGTGACAGAGGTCATCGTGGATAGCCCACAGGCAATCCTCCTACGGTTTGGCGCACGTGCCGCAGGACAGGGCATCTGGGGGCACGTTGAGTTCCCCAGGACGATACTTGATATCGTACGTATAGGTGGAGAGTTCGAGCCTCGACCTCAAGATTTTATCATTTTTAATTTTGCCCCGTTGTGTGTTATCAAACATGAAGGCGGCTGACCGCTGGTCGGTGACGAGGGTGAACCTCCTACTGGCTAGGTAGTGCCTCCAGTGTCGCACAGCCTCCACAATGGCTTGTGCCTCCTTTTCGACTGTGGGGTGCCGAACCGTGGAGGCGGTAAGGGTCCGGGAGAAGAATGCTACTGGCCTGCCCGCCTGGTTGAGGGTAGCAGCCAGGGCGATGTCCGACGCATCGCTCTCAAACTGGAAAGGGATTGTTTTGTCCACCGCGTGCATAGCAGCCTTGATGATGTCGGCCTTGATGTGACTGAAGGCCGACCGCGCCTCAGCTGTCAGGGGAAATGTCGTGGTCTTTATGAGTGGTCGGGCTTTGTCCGCATATCTGGGGACCCACTGGGCGTAATAGGAGAAAAGCCCCAAGCACCGTTTGAGGGCCTTGAAGCTACGGGGAAGGGGAAGTTCCTTAAGGGGGCGCATGGGGTTGGGGTCGGGACCAAGGAGCCCGTTTTCCACGACGTAGCCGAGGATGGCTAGTCGGGGTGTGTGGAAAACAAATTTTTCCTTGTTGTTGGTTAGATTGCGGGCCCGGGCATTCTGGAGGAACTTTTCAAGGTTGGCGTCGTGGTCCTGCTGATCATGGCCGCAGATGGTGACATTGTCCAAGTACGGGTAAGTAGCCCGCAGGCCGTACTGCTCCACCATTTGGTCCATCGCCCTCTGGAAGACGAAGACCCCATTTGTGATGCCGAAGGGGACCCTGAGGAAGTGAAAGAGCCAGCCGGCTGCTTAAAAGGCAGTATAGGGGCGATCTTTTGGTCAGATAGGGAGCTGGTGATAGGCGGATTTCAGGTTGACAGTGAAGAACACACGATATTGAGCGATCTGATTGGCCATCTCTGCTATGCGGGGAAGGGGGTACGCATCGAGCTGCGTGAAGCGGTTTATGGTCTGGCTGTAGTCCACGACCATTTGTTTCTTTTCCCTGGTCTGTACTACCACCACTTGTGCTCTCCAGGGGGTGTTGCTAGCCCCGATGACCCCCTCTGCCAGTAAACGCTGGACCTCTGACTTGATAAAAGTCATATCTTGGGCACTGTACCGCCGACTCCTGGTGGCGACGGGCTTACAGTCGGAGGTGAGGTTCGCGAATAGTGACGGGGGTGCAACTTTTAGTGTTGCAAGGCTGCATACCGTGAGGGGGGGGGAAGGGTCCGCCAAACCTCAGGGCCAGGCTTCGGTGGCTGCATTGGAAATCTAGACCGAGCAGCAGGGGGGCGCAGAGGTGAGGGAGGATATAGAGCTTGAAACGGGTGTATTCAGCGCCTTCGATCGCGAGATCCGCAATACAATGCCCCGTCATTTGGACCGAGAGGGACCCGGAGGCGAGGGCTATGGTTTGGGAGGCGGGATAGGTGCGCAGGGAGCAGCACCTTAGCGTTTCTGGGTGGATAAAGCTCTCTGTGCTACCGGAGTCGAAGAGGCAGGGAGTGACGCGCCCGTTGATCTGGACCAGCATCATGGAATTCTGCAGGTGCTTTGGCCGCAATTGGTCGAGGGTGATCGCTCCCAGTTGCGGGTAGTCCGAGTCCTCAGCCGAGCCAGATTCACAAAATGGCCGCCGCCATCGGTCGCATGTGTCGGGTCTAGAAGATGGCCGCCTCCAAGATGGCCGTCCCAATGACTCACATGAGGCCGATGACACATCAGACAGGGGCGTGTCCGGCTGGTGCGCAACCGTGTTGCGAGGCCTGTGGGCCTGTGAGCTTGATTTTCGGGCCTGGTTATCTTTTTGCTTCTGGGCCTTGGGCCTCGCCAGGCAGACCCTCGCGAAATGCCCCTTCTTACCGCAGTCACTGCAGATGGTGAAGCGGGCTGGGCAGCGTGCACGAGGGTGCTGGCCCTGCCCACAGAAATAGCACGGTGTGCCCCTGGTCTGGGCGGGTCGTTCGTGTCCGGCATCCGTTCCACCTATATCAGGCAGCGCGGCGCAGGCCCGTAGCGTGGCTGAGTCTGGGGAGGACCGAGGGGGGCTTGCAGGGTCCGCGGGGTTCGTGCCTAGGTTGTGGCGGGCCACTTCCAGTGAGGTGGCGAGCGTTGCCGTGTCCTGAAGGTCTTTAGCTCCATTTTCGAGGAGTCGCTGCCTGATATAGGTGGAACGGATGCCGGACACGAACGCGTCTCGGATGTGCAGGTTCATGTGGACTTCCTCTGTCACGCCTGATGGTTGCAGTTCCTGGTGAGCGCGGTAAGCTTTTCCACGCACTCGTCTAGCGTTTCCCCTGAGCGCTGCCGGCAGGTAGAGAGCGGGTGCCGTGCATGCACCTCATTTATGGGTTTGACGTAACACTTTCGCAGAATCTCGATCGCCTCGTTGTAAGTGGTCGCCTCCTCGATTATGGCGGAGATTATGGAGTAGGCGCAGCTTGCGAGCCCCTAGGACCGGAGTTTCTGAGGATTCCAGGTAGGCCTCGAAGCAGCGGAGCCAGTCATTTCTTTGGCCTCTGGTGTCCATGCTTCCAGGTTGAGCTTTTCTGGCTTGAGACCGGCTTCCATCCTAACGTAATCTGCTTATTAAATTGCAGTACACACAATAACGCCACGAGAGTGTGGAATGGTGTGTGGACACAAGAGTGTGGAATGGTAAATGAAGGCTTTACTAAGCAGAGAACTAACCAGTTACCGAGATGTGTGCTTACTGAGTGCCACCTACAGGGCGTCACCTTACATACGGCTCCCTCGTGGGCGGAGCCAGAGGCGGAGTCCCCCAGGGTTCCAAACCCGGTCTTAAAGGGGCATCACCGACATGGTGTTAAGGGTAGAGTAACCATTCATCACACCCTCCAAGCCACTCACCATCCTTACTTGGAAATATACCGCCGTTTCTTCAGTGTCGTTGGGTCAAAAATCCTGGAACTCCCTCCCTAACAGCACGGTGGGTGTACCTACACGTCCTGGATTGCATCGGTTCAAAGAGATGGCTCACAACCACCTTCAAAAGGACAGTTAGGGATGGACAATAAATTCTGGACGTGTCAGCAAACCAATATCCTGTGAAAGAATAAATAATAAAAAAATAACGAACGCGGCAATTCAATGTATTCCCGATGGTGGATTGAGCTGCCGAACCGTTGTTTACTGTGTGCGATAGTAACCTGTCTGCACATTGAGGTGGATACAGGAGATCCTATGGCACTTTACTGAACAGAGAACAAGAATTCTCCTGCTGTCCTAGCCTACATATCTTTATCAAACATGGCCAAAACAGGTCATTCTTCTTATCGATGTTTCTGGAACCTTGCTACGCACAAATGTTCTCTTGTCTTTACATACAGAACAACGTGCACTAAATGTAATCAACTGGTCGTGGAGCACTTTGGGGCACTCAGGGTTTGCGAAAGATGCTGTTAAAATGTGAATCCTTCTTTATTCAGCGAACAAGGTGCGCCAATTCAACCATGGGGTAATCGTAGCTTGAGTTCAATCTTCGCTTGATCCAATATGCCCACATCCGCACTGACAGACCACATAAATTTTTTATTTTTCTCTGACCCAGGGGAGCTGAGGGAAGATGTAACATCTCCAGTGCCACTTTGGCTGGGATGCGCCAACTCAGCACAGGTAAGATTGCACTTGGACCAGCGAAGCCGCCAGATTAGCTCGGGGTTTTCTGTTTAAGAATGAGCCAGTGTTAGCAGATGTTGCAGAGACATCTGGGGTGCAAAGCACACACTGCCCCGGAGGCTGAAGGACAGTGAGAATGATCTTATGGGTGGCAGTTGGGTGGGGTGATATTAATTAAAGCCAAGACTGTACAGAGATTTTTGTGCCTCTTTAACCCTTTGAGACCTACAGCTCTATTTGCTCGTCGTTTCCAACGATATTCAATGCGCTAACAATCACATTGGGCGGGATTCTCCGACCCCCTGCCGGGTCGGAGAATCCCCAGGGGGGGGCGGCATGAATCCCATCCCGACACTCCGATGCCGGCTGCCGTATTCTCCGGCGCCGTTTATCGGGTGGGATTCGTGCCATGCTGGTCGGGGCCGTTGGCAGCACTCCCGCCCCCCGGCAATTCCCTGAGCCCCGATGGGCCAAGCGGCCGTCTGTTTTTGGCCAGTCCCGCCGGCGTGGGTTATGCATGGTCCCACATGGCGGGACCTGGCAGGTAAGTCGGCGGGGTCAGTCCTCGGGGGAGAGCGGGGGGATCCGACCCCAGGGCAGGCCCCCATGGTGGCCTGGCCCGCGATCGGGGTCCACTGATCTGCGGGCGGAATTGTCCCGTGGGGGCACTTCTTCCTTCCGCACCGGCCTCTGTAGGGCTCCGCCATGGCCGGCGCGGAGCAGAGAACCCCCCGCGCATGCGCCAATATACGCCGGCAGTTCCGTGCATGCGCGAGATCCCGCTGGCCCTTTGGTGCATGCGCGAACTCGCGCAGTCCTTTCGGCACCGGCTGGAGTGGCGCCAACCCCTCCACCGTCCACCTAGCCCCCAAAAGTGCGGAGAATTCCGCACTTTCTGGGACTGTTGATGTTGGCGTGGTTGGCGCCGGTTCTCCCGCCGGTGTGGGGACTTGGTCCCCAGAAGGGAGAATCCTGCTGCATGTCTCTGAAGGAGAGTACAAAATTAGGACATGACAAATACTGAACCCTGCAGTGGGTGGCTGATGGTTAACACACACTGAAATAAAAATAGTAACCCGAATTTTTGAGAAAATGTGAGGAATTCTAAATTGATTATGATTGACACTGATGGAGGGCTGGATTTTCCTCTGTCTGCAGGATTCCAATGTTGGAACCGAATCCAACATCCGGTCCCAGTCCCCTACCCTGTTGGCAGCAGTCAGCTGACACAATTTTGGAATGATTGGCTTGTGAATGGCCAGAGTGGTCATTGTGGAGGGGCTCACATTCACATGGTTGCCGTTGGTTATAGCCATGTAGCTGTGGTTGTTAGCCCAGGACTTTAGTTTGATCCTGGAGCACTGGCCACCTCCTCAACATCTCCAACTCCTCCAGTCGACCACAGAAATTCTGCCTTTGGGTATCTGCTGGGCTCTGGACACCATCGCGCGTGCGCGGGGGGGGGGGGGGGGGGGGGTGCAGGCTGACTGGAAAATTCCAGTCAGTCTCTAATTATTGGTCCTAATTTACCTTTTAATTACTTAACAAGCTACCTGCTGCTTGCGGGTGGATGGCTGTTCATTGCCAACTCCGGCCTACTGGAAAATGTTGGGTGTTGGGAGTGTGAAGGGAAACTCTCATGTCAGGTGCCTTCAGAAAATTCTATGACAGCCCCACCTCCCATATTGACATCAAAATCCTGACTGAGGAGTCACTGTGCACGTGTGTGAGTGTGTGTGACAGCATATAGATGCATGTGTGTGTGTGTGTGCATACATGTGTGCATGGGTATGCGTGTGCATACCCTGGTTTAGCTCACTCAGCTAAATCGCTGGCTTTTAAAGCAGAGCAAGCAGGCCAGCAGCACGGTTCGATTCCCGTACCAGCCTCCCCGGACAGGCGCCGGAATGTGGCGACTAGGGGCTTTTCACAGTAACTTCATTGAAGCCTACTCGTGACAATAAGCGATTTTCATTTCATTTTCATATAAGCGTGTGTGTATCAGTCTGTATGCATCAGTGTGCGTGTACATGTGAGTGTGTGTATGTGCACATGAGTGTGTGGGTGTGCATGAGTATGTCCATGCGTATGTGTGTACGTGTAAGTGCATGTGCATGTGAATGTGTGTGTACACATGAGGGGTATGTGCATATATGTTTGTGTGTGTGTGTGTGTAATTGTGTGTGTGCATATGTGTAAATGTGAGTGTGTCAGTATGTGTGTCTGTGTGTGTGTATGTGTGAGCTCCTGAATGTAATGTGTGTGAGAGAGACCTTTCTCAGAGTCAGTGGTACAGTTAATGTGTGAATTGCTTTAAAGATGGAACAAGGTGTAGCCACACGTGTGAATTGGGCGGCTGTGAATAGATTGTCTCAGTGAGGGAACACTGATTCTTACAATTAAAATAGTGGAGGTGTGAAACTGAAGACAAAACAGTATTTTGTGTGATACAAGGGGTTCATGTAGGATTTTTTAATGCTATTGCGAGGCTTGGAGTATGAAAAAGTATGGAGTTTACCTGCTGTTTGTTACTGGGGTTGGGCCAGAAGAGCAGCACCAGTTTTTCATTTTCTGAGACAACATTCTGTCGAGAGGACCAATGTTAGAACATAGAAATAGAACATTACAGCGCAGTACAGGCCCTTCGGCCCACGATGTTGCGCCGTCCTGTGAAACCCCTCTAAAGTCCCTCTACACTATTCCCTTATCGTCCATATGCCTATCCAATGATCATTTGAATGCGTTTAGTGTTGGCGAGTCCACTACTGTTGCAGGCAGGGCATTCCACGCCCTTACTACTCTCTGAGTAAAGAACATACCTCTGACATCTGTCCTATATCTATCTCCCCTCAATTTAAAGCTATGTCCCCTCGTGCTGGACATCAGCATCCGAGGAAAAAGGCTCTCACTGTCCACCCTATCTAACCCTCTGATCATCTTGTATGCCTCAATTAAGTCACCTCTTAACCTTCTTCTCTCTAACGAAAACAGCCTCACGTCCTTCAGCCTTTCCTCATATGATCTTCCCTCCATACCAGGCAACATTCTTGTAAATCTCCTCTGTACCCTTTCCAATGCTTCCACATCCTTCCTATAATGTGGCGACCAGAACTGCACACAATACTCCAAATGCGGCCGCACCAGAGTTTTGTACAACTCTGTTGTACAAATGTTCTCGGGAAAGTTGAGACTTGTGCAGTACAAACACCACAAACGTGCCGCACGCTGTTATTGATTAAGTAATAATCATTCAGGCAGCCTTCCTGAAACCTTGATGCTTCCAACCATGGGATCAGTTCAAGAAAATGGCGAACACCACCTTCCCGACAGGATTTAGGGATGAGCAGTAAATTCTGGTCTTACCAGGAATGCTCATATCCCATGAACGAATCATGAAAATGTTCCTCCCCTCCCCACCTCCTTTCCCTCTGTCACCACCTCAGTTGTCTCCCTATCCACTCTCCCAGGCTCACTGGAGGAACTCAGCCGATGTCCCAGAAATCCCAGACTCCCCAACCAGCCAATTGGGCCTGGGGTTGCGAGAGCTGCTGGCTGCTCACTGGAAAAACATCAATGGCCCAGTTTAATGGATTGGAAGCAATCCAGTTTCCAGCCCATGGGTGTCTGTCACACTGTTGGCTTTTGGTTTAACTTACTTTGCACCAGTGACAAAAAAGAAATTGACCCAGGTGAAGGTGGAATGAATGAACGGCTGGTTTCCTGGATCAGTTTCATGTCGGAACTGGTCGCAGGTTTGATTCTAACATAGTAAGGACCACTCACTATCTGTTCAGACCGTCCAGCTGGTACATATAAATCTGTGTATATTTGACAAGTCAAATAAAGTACAGACTGAGCAAAAGAGATTCAAGAAGCCCATGTTTCTGAGTTAGATGTGAATGCATTGAGCAAAGGGAAAAGTGTGAGTCATCAAATTAGAACCGTATGTATTGTTAAATTATTAGAAAAGACATTGGCAGATTTCCAAGCTCCAAACTCCACCTTGCAGCCACACAGAATCTTCTATGTGGGGAGCCAGATGACAACGTTCGTTTGGGCTCTGTCACAATATCACAGATTCACACATTGGTCTGACTTCCAAGCCAGCTATATTTCACTTAACTGGAATACCGTACTGATTAAGATACTTCGAGGCTGATGATCGTGTGGCCCACTTCTGTCTGTGCAGATTCAGTGATTTCCAAACACGACCCAACTTGGTGAATTTTGAAGTTAGAATCATGGCATGTTTCTTGGGTCACTGTCTGTGCGGAGTCTGCGCGTTCTTCCCATGACTGCGTGGGTTTCCTCCGGGTGCTCCAGTTTCCTCCCACAGTCCACGATGTGCAGGTTAGTTGGATTGGCCATGATAAATTGCCCTTAGTGTCCAAAAAGGTTAGGTGGTGTTACTGGGTTACGGGGATAGGGTGGAGGTGTGGGCTTAAGTAGGGTGCTCTTTACAAGGGCCGGTGCTTACTCGATGGGCCAAATGGCCTCCATCTGCACTGTAAATTTTATGATTCGATGATTCTACGCACGGAGTCCATTCGTCCCATCATGTCAATGCCAGATAATTATCCAATCCCTTTTGAAAGGCACCATTGAAAGGCCCTCTACCACACTACCGGCGAGTGCGTTCCACATCCTAGACACTTGCTGTGTAAAACAAGCTTTTCCTGTTGTCGTCTATGGTTCTTTTGTAAACCTTCTTAAATTGATGCCCCCAGGTTCTCGTCTCTTCCATCAACGGACCGGTCTCTCCCTATCTATATTGTCTAAGCTCCTCATGATTCTGCATGTCTATCACATCTCCTCTCAACCTTCTCCTCTCTCAGGAGGACAGGCCCGGTTTTGCCAAGTTTGTTGGAGCCAGGCTTGAGAATAAAATGTTCTTTAGAAAAAGTTTTATTTTATTTTCTCCTTCCTTGCTGGTTTCCTCCCCTGCTGACACCAAAATCATTGCCAGATTGCTGGGTGGGGCTCCCTGACATGCTGGTTGTCTTTGACATTGGTCTTGGCGATCATTTTTTTGGGGGACAGTTCAATCATTTGGAGCAGTCTTACGAATCTTGATACCGAGGTTTTGCAGTGGGGTCCAGGATACAGGTCAACGATCAGCAGCAGAAACACAGGTCAGCTCCCCTCCTTGCAAGTAAACCTGGGCAACAATGACATGTATAACATATATTGCAATCGCTGGCATGGCGGTGCAGTGGTTAGCATTGCTACCTCATCACACTGAGGACCCAGGTTCGATCCCGGCCACGGGTCACTGTCCGTGTGGAGTTTGAACATCCTCCCCGTGTTTGCCTGGGTGTCACCCCCACAACCCAAAGATGCGCAGGGCAGGTGGATTAGCCACGCTAAATTGCCCCTTAATTGGAAAAAAAAAGAATTGGGTACTTTAAATTTATAGAAACAAAAGAAAAAAAAGAACATTCCCATTGCTGCCTGGACAGAGATCTGTGCGGCCTACACAGCGCAGGCATCTCAGCTCTGTAATGGCTCAGCTACTTCTGGGTAAACTCTCTGAGCATACAGTGAGTCTGTACATGTGTTCAGTCTTATAAAGTCCGCAAAACATTATTGAATCCTTTAGTAGATACATAGGGACATGGATAGGCCTTTGCCCTTTGATTCTGTTCTGCCACTCAGTTAGGTCATGGCTGCTCTGTATTGTAACTCCATTCTACCTGATTTAGTTCCAGAAACTTTCATATCCTCGCCAGACAAAAATCCATTGATCTCAGTTTAATTTTTTTGGCTGGCCCCTTGGCCGCGACAGCTTTTTAGAAGAGGTTGGAGGTTAAGTAGAATGGAGAACTCCATTGAGATGGTGAACGAAGAGTTGTTACATTTGGTAATAAATTATATTTCAGAGTATTATGACTAGAACATAGAAAAATACAGCACAGAACAGGCCCTTTTGTCCTAGATTAAGAACAAATTAATCTACACCCCATCATTCTACCGTAATCCATGTACCTATCCAATAGCCGCTTGAAGGTCCCTAATGTTTCCGACTCAACTACTTCCACAGGCAGTGCATTCCATGCCCCCACTACTACCTCTGACATCCCCCCTATATCTTCCACCATTCACCTTAAATTTATGTCCCCTTGTAATGGGGAAAAAGTCTCTGACTGTCTACTCTATCTATTCCCCTGATCATCTTATAAACCTCTATCAAGTTGCCCCTCATCCTTCTCCATTCTAATGAGAAAAGGCCTAGCACCCTCAACCTTTCCTCGTAAGACTGACTCTCCATTCCAGGCAACATCCTGGTAAATCTATTTTGCACCTGTTCCAAAGCTTCCACATCCTTCCTAAAATGAGGCGACTGCGCACAGTACTCCAAATGTGGCCTTACCAAGGTTTTGTGCAGCTGCACATCAGCTCACGGCTCTTAAATTCAATCCCTCTGCTAATGAACACTAGCACACCATCGGCCTTCTTCACAGCTCTATCCACTTGAGTGGCAACTTTCAAAGATCTATGAACATAGACCCCAAGATCTCTCTGCTCCTCCACATTGCCAAGAACCCTACCGTTAACCCTGCATTCCGCATTCATATTTGTCCTTCCAAAATGGACAACCTCACACTTTTCAGGGTTAAACTCCATCTGCCACTTCTCAGCCCAGCTCAGCATCCTATCTATGTCTCTTTGCAGCCGACAACAGCCTCCTCACTATCCACAACTCCACCAATCTTCGTACAGTCTGCAAATTTACTGACCCACCCTTCAACTCCCTCATCCAAGTCATTAATGAAAATTACAAACAGCAGAGTCTTCAAAGAGTCAGATTCAACTGATCAAAGACATTCAGTTACGAGACTATCAATTGGACAAGATTACTTGTTTTTTGCTCCGTTCTAGGGTTGCTAACTGTTTCTAAATGTATTTGTTATCAATTACAAACATGAAAAAACACACAACAGCTGTAGTAATCGATGTATATAACTCTTCATGAATCCCCCTTAACTGTTCCAATTCAATACAAAATCCAATAAAACCAAATTCCCTTTCAAGAGCGTGGCTCAGCACAACTCTCACTTGAATGGGACTGGTGCTTTCCCTGAGATTCTGGTCCAGTTTCCAACCAGCAGATTCAAAACTCCTTTCGGAAAGCAACGCTAGCTTTAAGGTTACCACGGCAGTTTGCCACATCCAATGTGCTTTCAGTTCACTGGAACAGCTTATTAATAAAACAGAAAAAACAAGGAAACTTCCCGCAGCTTAGCACAGTGCTTCTTTTTCTGCAGTCCAAACCAACAAATCAAAAATGAAACCAAAACATGAAACCCCCTCTCACCTGGCCGCCACAGCCCAGCTCCACCCACAAATGACATCACTGAAGACGTGCTACAGGCCATGTGGTCAAACAAAATATTTCTTAAAGGGACACTCACATATGAATAGTTAACCAAAGTAAAATCCTCCAGAAAATCTACTAAATGTTGCAGTGCTGAGTTAGTGATTCTTCAGGCTCCTTCCCCGCAGTATTTGAAGGGGAGGCACTGCAGTTTGTCTAAATAAAAAGGAAAATAAATCCTGGACCAGAACTTTTCAGCCCTTCCCATCTGGCATAGCAATATGGTCCGGTGAAATTAAACTTATATTTTGCAAACATATACTTAATAATTATAAAATATCTGAAAGAACATTACAAACATTTCCAAATGGCCATCACACAAAGTTATTTGGTTTTCTACATAGTTCATGTAGGCTCTTCCATACAGCCCAGGAAATATTGCAGACGTTTCAAAATGGTCATTGCAAATGGTGCAAAGTTGTTCACGTAGATCAGGCTGCACTCTGAGCTGCTTCAATACAATTGTAATGCATGTAACATTCACTGTATCCATTCAATGTAAGGCGTACAGCTAAGGGGGTTCGTCCTGCCAAAGTAAAACTTTTTTTTGGAAAAAATATGCCTTCTTCCCAAAATATCTGTAAGAACATTACAAAAAATTCAAAATAGCCATCACACAAAGTGCCATTACATTCAGGTTCTCTACATACATAATATTGCACTCTGTGGTGCTTCAATACAGTCAAAGTGACATAACAAACATTTCAAACTGGTCATTACAAGTGGTGCAAAGGTATTTAAGGTGTTTATATAGGTCAAGTTGCACTCTGAAGTGTTTCAATACAATTGCGATGCATGGTGATCCCTCCATCAAGATCAAAAGAGCAACCCGACCAAACGTGGAACATTTTCCATACCTGTGGAGCCCCTTGCCCTCCAAGGTTGACATTGATGCAGTGATCCAACATCATATCCAGTCCTTCGGAGGGCTAAGGACTAGAGTCTTTGACGACCGTGACAAACGTGCTGACACCATGGCACCCTTGTGGACAATGCGGTCATCCTCCCAACCTTCTATACTCCTCAGAAACCTGGACTGTGTACAGATGCCAGCTCAAGGCCTTGGAGAAGAACCATTAACGCTGTCTGAGACAGATTCGCAGCATCAGCTGGGAGGACGGGCATACCAACATCAGTGTCCTTGAAGGAGCCAAGAGGACCAGCATCAAGGCCACAATCATCCAACAATCACCGGACATCTCAAAAGTGCTTTACAGCCAATTAAGTACAGTTCTGTTTTTCTCCTTTGAATATGTTCATAAAATCTCTGACTATTTCTATCTGCTAACTTTTTCTTGCTCTTCTTTAGCCCTTCTATTTGTTTGGTAGTACAGAACTTGTTGCTGGGAGAGAGACATGTTGCCAAAGCTTTTTGCCTCAGTAGGATAAATGCAAGAAATTCAAATTTCAAAATATCATAATTATAACACTGGCAAAAAGAATGCTGTTGGCAAGTCAACTCTGATTGGCTGAGACATCGCCATGAAGAGACCGTAACAGGGAACTATAGGCTCCACCAGCTCCCAGGAAATTTAAAAAAAAGGCTCAAGCTTGAACATATTCCTTTTGTTTGCAGATAACATGCCCCTGTGTATGAATGTGTGTCATTTCTTGCAAGCGTAAATGAGCCACACTACGAGCAAAACTGTTGGTTGTTAGTGTACCTATTAGCCCACTCAGTAAATGCTGTTCAATCGAGGAATCATATCTAACAGCAGACATATTTTTAATTAGATCCCTTCTTATGTCACTGAATCACCTCTTTTTCCAATTCATCACCCCTAAATTTCACTGTATATTGTCTTTTCTAATTTAACATTAATGTTAAATTAGATGTTCTAAAGGGCATTTGGCCAAATTTTGCCAAGTATACATTTTATCTTAAGGTAGTTAACATCTGTCTTAATACAGTCCTCTTAGTTTCTGTGTTACCCATTTTCCATCCAAGGTTCAGCACTCTGCACTTGGTTGTGATAAATTTCACTGCCATTGATCTGCCCACTCAGAATCATAGAACGATAGAATGGGTACAGCACATAAGGAGGCCCTTTGACCCACTGTATCCAAGTTGCTCTCATTTTGTAGTTTGTAAGCCTCTTTCTCATATTCCTCTGGCCCTTCTAATATTGTATAATTTGCGAGCCTGACAAGTTTATATTAAGCTCCTTTTTCTAAGTTATTATGATAAATAGGAAAGATAGGCAGTTCCGGCACCAATCTTCGGGGCACTCCACTCCACTCGCACTGCAACATTGGTCTTCTTTTTTTTTCTTTAAAGAGCACGTTAGCGTGGCCAATCCACCTCTCCTGCACATCTTTGGGTTGTGGGGGCGAAACCCACGCAAACACGGGGAGAATGTGAAAACTCCACACGGACAGTGACCCAGGGCCGGGATCGAACCTGGGACCTCGGTGCTGTGAGGCAGCAGTGCTAACCACTGCGCCACAGTGCTGCCCAACATTGTTCTTCTGATAATTACCTTTTTCCTACCCTCGAACAATTTCCAACCTGTTTTCAAGTTTTACCCTGAATCCCATGGCTTTCTACTTGATATATTCATAGAAACTTTCACAGTCCACCTGCTCTCTTCAATCCCTGTTGGGTGTTATTTGCTAAGACTAGCATTTTGCGTTCCCCCCTGGCGGGGATAGATTTTGGACAGGAAGGGACCACTCCATCATACGCCCACTTCAGACTGAGGCGCCCTCCCTTTAAGGCCCCTTGACTTCCTAACCTCCCTCCCCTGGCCTATCCTCTGAGAACCCGATTGCATTCCTTGCCAGACCTTCCCTAGCCTCTCCGCCCACACCCCTGACACTTTCCTTTTTCTCCAGTTCCCAGAACCTAGGCTCAGGAAGCTTCATGCAGTGCTCTTCTGGCCACTGCAGCGCTGTTCCTGGAGGAACTGGAGATCTGCCGTTCAATCAGATTAGGTGGCAGCTCTCCAAGGCGGGACTTCCTCATTTGTGAGGGCGTAAGTCCTGCCTTATGCCAATCAATGCTCGAGAGACTGAAAAATGGCAGCGGACGGCTCCAACCCTTCAGATGCAAACTTCAGGCCAAAGTTATCGCCACACAGTCACTACTCAAATTGGGATGGAACATCAGTTTGATACCTCACTTGAAAGGACAAACACCTCCGACAATGCGGCACACCCTCAGTGCACCCTTGGAGTACTGCCCAAATTAAGGGTGGGGTTTTCGAGCCCAGCCATGGTGGGTGCTCCCATGGTGGATGTTGTGAACCAGCCAAAGGTTGATTGACTTCAGTGGGCCTGGAAGATCCTGCTGATTGGCAGGCCTGGAAAATTCTAACCTCAGTGTTTAAAATCAATAAACAAAACACAAAACTTTTAAGAATGATGCTCAGTTGGATTGAATGCAAGGCTAGTGAGCGTTTCAGTTTAAGTCTAATAGTTTAAAAGTCTAAATTAATTTTTCCTTCCCCCAATTTCTCTCCTTTCTGTTTCTCTTCTTCTATTCTGGAATACTGTTCCATGAATGTTGATAGCCAGTCTGATCCTTGACACAATGGGCAAAATTCTCTGCCTCGCGACGCCACTAGTGGAGTTACTGATGAGGCAGAGAATTCAGCGTCATGAGGGAAATGGGATTGGTGCCTGATGCTTGGGCCCCCGGTGGCGTCGGAATCGATGTTCATGCCCCGTCCCCTCTGGGCCAGGAATCATGTGAACGAGAATTACTACTGGCCCTGACAAGTGCGGCCTTGATGCAGTGGACTTTGCTTTGGGCCAAGGGGGTTACTCCTTTAAAGAGTCCATCTGAGAGCAACCCTCCAACCCCCCCACACATCCCCATCAGATCCCCAAACAACTCCCCAGACCTCTTAAGCAAAGAGACCCCCTCCCCCAGAGATCCCCTAAGTAAGCAGACCTCCCCAAAGACCTCCCAGAAGAGAGACTCCTGTCTTGAAGCTAGAGGCAGTGAAAATAAATCACCAGTTTAACACTCACCTGGGCAATACCTCTGCTGGCTCAGACACAGAAAGCAGCACCTGTCAATTCCTGGAAAGAGAAAACTTGTCAGCTACGTTTAAACCCCTTCAGGTCTTTGATCTGCAATCCATTCATTTGTTTCTCTTTGATATTGATTTTAGGAGGCTGTGATTGACAGCTTCCACTCACCCCAGCTGTCAGCATTGTTCCATTCATCTTCCTTCATGGTTGAGTAACTACAATGATTGTAAACATCAAGCTATGATTGGCAGCTCCTGGACCACTTCAAACAGAACTAAGTACTTTCAATCACCTCCCTTAACGGTTGAGTGATTTTGAAGTGGTCAGCTAGAAGCTGAAGACTCCCGGCCTGAGCCCCACCAGCCGAGCACAAGTCCCCCTGATCCCAACCTCCTAGGAAGGATCCAACTTGGCACCTCGGAGGCAATTTTGGGAAGGGTACTTACCAACTTGTCACCCCTGAGACAGCAAACCACCAGGTCCACGCTCCTCAATACTTGCACCAATTCATGCCAGTGGGACTCTTGGCTTGGGGGACGGGAGCATCCCACCTGTCCACCAACGACATGTAAATTAGTACGAGTGAGTTATTTGAATGGTCGTGCCGGGTTGGGGCGGGAAGCCCAGGTTAACCCACTATGGCTGGTGGGGCAGGCATGGAGACTCGCGACCAGATTGCTGCTGGTGCGAATCCCCACTTTGCCCCACCGCTCGAATTTCGCGCCCGATCGGGATTCTTTTTTTTTAATATAAATTTAGATTACCCAATTATTTTTTTTCCAATTAAGGGGCAATTTAGCATGGCCAATCCACCTACTCTGCACATTTTTGGGTTGTGGGGGCGAAACCCACGCAGACACGGGGAGAATGTGCAAACTCCACACGGACAGTGACCCAGAGCCGGGATCGAACCTGGGACCTCAGCGTCGTGAGGCGGTTATGCTAACCACTAGGCCACCGTGCTGCCCCCCCCCCCCCCCCCCGATCGGGATTCTTGATCTTAGCGGCGGGGAATGGATTATCCCAGCTGTTGCTGCATCCCTGCGGCAGGGCATCCACCCCAGCGCACGCACCGCTGCACCTGGCCGTCTCCTCAGTTCTTCTGGGGTTGGCTGACCTGACTTCTAATCCAGCTTGCCCCCCCCCCCTCCGCGCCCCCCCCCCCCCCTCCGCGCCCCCCCCCCCCCCCCCCCCGTCCCCCCCCCCCCCCCGTCCCACCCACTGCGCACACAGGACCTTGGAGCAAAAGTCTGGGGTTTTGAATTAACTTGGAGGCTGACATTCCTAACATCACAAGCTGTAAAGTAGATGTGAGATAAATGTGGTGGAATTAAGGCAGAAAACGGTTAAGTCTATATTTCTTCATATACATTTAACTCAGCTCTGAAGATTCCCAGCCCTCCATGACAGATTATTGAGCATTATTAAAGTGTCAGGACCATTTTCCCCTTTGTAAGGTGACTGAAACATCCTGGAAATGAAGCTTTGTTCTGAAAAATGAGTATTTTAACCCAAGGGAGGAATTTGAAATATTACTCCAACTATGACAGAAGTATATAAACCAGACAACCATACACTGAGAGGGGTGGCCGGGGGTGGTTCCTGTGCTATTCATTGCCTAATTCTGGCCATCTTCAATTGTTCTTGGCTGATTTCCCACAAGAGGGGCTCAGCTACATCTGATCGAAATACTTTCTGACGTTTATCTAAATTAAGTGGTGCATTCATGTCTTGAGAAGTCTTAAAAGATGATGGTTGCCATGCTTTACTGCGGCTTTTTCATTGTCGTTTCAAAAATTGCATTCTAAAAGTCACATTATTCAAAAGTTGAACTTGATTTTATCTTTGAGTCTTTAAATAGATTGATAAATGGACATTTTTTTATTGTCCGTTTTTAAGCTTCTCAGCTGGAGCCACTTAATGGTGATCGAAGGTGGATAACTCAGTGACAGAGCAGTGAATGGCAGGAATTAGATCTGAAGGACTGCAGACGGGAAGGGGGAAGAACTATTGGGAATCTATTCAGTTTATTTCCTGTAAAGGAAAATATTCCGTTTTCCAGCCCTTGCTCTGATGAAGAGAAAAGTGCACCAATAAATACAGGAAAGTGAATTACTTCATCTCCCTCTGAAACGTCTCAGGAATCCTAGCTATGCAATTTATGAGATTATGAGCTGGAATTACTAGACTCAGCCCTAACTTGATCTGCACACATTCAACAAGTGGTTCCCAGCTGCGGTCTATCTGACTGTGCAACGGAAGCCTGCTCAAGCCCCTACTCTTTCACATCAATGCTGCCATTTTGCCTTATAAGGACCTTAAGTGGTTCGTGAAGAAGAGCAATGTGTAGGAGAGGTTAGCTTTCTGATTGAGCTGAACTGAATTCAGACCTTTCACACTGGAGTACTGGTAATACTAATAACTGATCACTACTTCATTCAGCGTCAGCTTTATAATGATTGATAGTGTGGGAGGAAACCAACTTCTTCATCCATAGCCAACAACTTGAGTAAGATAGGGAATACATTATGCCAGCAATGCTTTACAAATAGGACACATAATGATTGCAGGGATTAACTAAGCAATAAGTGATATTAACACTAAAGTGGGGACGCTGTGATGGCTCATTGAGAAAATTCATCATATTATATATTTGGAATTGAGCCATAACAACATCAACTTGTATGGAAGAATTTCTCAGATTTGTCGACAAGGCGGAAATGGAAATGCTGAGCAAAGGACAGGGTGATTTGGTCGGGTGGGTGGGATTGCATGGGGGGGGCTGCATCATTTGGGGAGGAAATAGGGGGAGAGAAGCAGGAGGAGGGCTGTGTGTAGGGGGTGGGGGGAATGGCGAGAGAAAGGATGTTCGAACAGAAGAGGTTTTAGGAGGTCTTTAAAGGAAGGAAGTAATAAATAAAGGGAAATGGTTTTGGGAAAGGTTCCCAGATAGTGAAGGGCATAATGGCAGAGAATGGCGACGAATAGTGGGATGATGGAAGTGGACATTGAATGGTAATTGGTTACCAAAGGAGTGGAGGGCATAAGTTTGACACACTGTGGAACTGAAATAAAGATAAATGCTCTGAGAGATGAAGAGCTGCAGAGTTTGGCCGATACAGGTATTGGATTTGGCCTGAAAGTAAACTTAGATCAGAGAACAGCTAAAATTGTCAACGAGAGAAAAGGGTAGTTCAACAAAGAGAGAATTTGAGAAGTCAATTCTTGAGGTGCTAAAGGTGCGTATTGCAGTTCCAGCAGTGAAAAGGTCGGAAAGAGCAGGCAATATTGCAGAGGTGGAAAGCTGCAGCCATGGTTACTGGCTGAATGTGTGATCAGGACAGTTCAGGGCTGAAGAGATCGCTAAAGTTGAATACCATCTGTTTCAGCCTGATCAACCAGCTGCCAAGGTTTAATGGAGTGGGAAAAGGCTTGGCACGATCCAAAAAAAAATGAGATAGCTTTTGTTTTGACAAATATTTCAACTCTTCCAGGACAAACAGGAATTTGGACAGGCTGACAACCTTGGAGTTGATAATGGTGACAGAGAGGTAACTTATGTCCTGTCAACATACATGTTAAACTTGCATCCAGATGATAGGATTAAGGAGGAGTGTGATAAAATAACTAAGGAGGATTTGGAGATAGAGCTATGGGGCCCACAATAAATAACTCTGTGCTTAGGAGTCTACTCAGTTAACAGGGCACTTAAGGAGCTTAGAGGGAAAAGGCAGACTGGACACTGAGTTGTTTTTGGAATGTGGGTGATCATTCTTTATTGCCTTAAATTTCAGAATTTGTTAGGATTTGAATGCTTGGCCTCTGGTTTTCCGGTTCAGTGTCCTGGCCAATATGTTAACATACTCCAGGGGCTGGTTTGGGAAAGTGGATCTAGGCTTTCACAGAAAAGCAGAATTGCTGCTGGATTTGAAAGAGGTGGAGACAGTACCAGGAAGAGGGGTCCCAGGTTCGACACTGGGTCTGTTCTGTGTCAGTCAGGGTAGCCAGTAGCACATGCACTTTGCTCTCAGCATGCCTGGGATCATTCAGACAGAGCCGATTCAGCTTCATCCCCTTCAGGATTTTTAAAATATAAATTTAGAGTACCCAATTATTTTTTCCAATTAAGGGGCAATTTAGCGTGGCCAATCCACCTGCCCTGCGCATCTTTGGGTTGTGGGGGGTGAAACCCACGCAGACACGGGGAGAATGTGCAAACTCCACACGGACAGTGACCCGGGACCGGGATCGAACCAGAGTCCTCAGAGTCGCAGGCAGCAGTGCTAACCACGGCACCAGTTTTGTTTGTAACATTTCATTCAACATGCCGTCATGAAATCACAGTTCTTTATTTTATGAAAATAAACCTTCAGCTGAAACCAATTTGAAATGAGACAGCGCAAACTGTTTTAAAAATGCGATGCCAGCTTCCAAGATGAAGGTGAGAAAATCAAAGAAGACAGCCCCTGTAAGAACCTGCATGTCGTGGATGATTGTTTACTGTGGGCGGGGTAGTTTACCAGCATTGGTATAAAAGGTCGGCCAGTGTGTAGCCAAGCAGAAAGGAGAGAGGACCCGGTGAGGTGTAACCGGGCCTCATGTAGATAATAATGTTAAATAAATGTCTTTACTACAACGCTATGTGAACTCCCCATGCCTTATTAGACTACACCCTCCCAACCCCAACCCACACCCCAAGGAAGTGTGAAGAAAGCGTTATCATAAGTCAACACTAAGGAAGATATTAAAAATGCTGGACTTTAACCAACTGTAATTCTATCGAGATAATGGGGAATTGCAAGCCAGTCAGGATACAGCCAACAGTGTCTCAACCCCCCGTGGAGGATGAAAGAACTCCATCTCATAGATTCTTAGAATTCCTACAATGCAGAAGGAGACCATTTGGCCCATTGAGTCTGCACCTAAAGAGTCCCCTACCTAGGCCCAATCCCCCGCCCTATCCCCATAACCCTGCAACCCAATGAAACGTTGGATATTGAGGGGCAATTTAGCATGGTCAATCCACCGCACTTGCAAATATTGGACTGTGGGAGGAAACCGGTGTCCAATGGAAACTCATGCAAGCACGGGGAGAATGTGCAAACTCCACAGTCACCCAAGGTCTGAATCGAACCTGGCGCTATGAAGCAGTAGTGCTAACCAGTGTGCCACCATACCACCCCTGCTAGCTCCTACTGTAATTGAAGTATTTCAAAAGATTTCTGAAATGGAATATCAAAAAAAGTGATTACTTATTCGACAACAATGACTGCAGAAGACATGCTAATCGAATTATTTTGGAATATACATCTATATAATGTAAGCGTAGGTGACGCAAACCCAATAAAGCAGCAGAATGGCAGACAATGTTTTGAGACATTGGGGGCCGGACTGGTAAGTGCACCAGTGTTGGCTACCCCTGATTTTTCTAAACCCTTTAAATAGACACTGATGCCAGTGACCTGGGGGTAGGGGCAGTATTACTACAGGACGATGAATCAAGAATAGAGAGACTGATGGGAAACTTTTCAAAAAAACTAAATCTGTGCCAAAGAAAGTATTGATACTAGCCCTTCAACACTTTGAAGTTTATGTATGGCATGATAATAAGCAAAACCTAGCCTATACTGACTATAATCTGCTTGCGTTTGTAGAAAAATGTTAAATTCAATACGCAAGTTTATTCTATTGGAGTTTATTGTTGCAACTGTTCAAAGTAAAAATTTACGTATTCCCAGAAGGGACAATATTATTGCGGATGCATTGACACGAATTTAAATGTTGATAAGTGGCAGATATAAAAATTGGGGGAACTTAGGTAGTGGGAAAGGAAGGATGAATGGATGTGTGTATTGTGTCACATACCTTGGTCTGAAATATCCTTGCAATGATGTTTTATTCCTCTAAGTGGGGAGGTATGTAAGAGTCCTTTCAGTTGATTTCCTTTGTTCATTTTTTTTCTCTTTTCTTTTATTATTTTTGCTTCGTGAAACCATAAACAGAACGTGCCTTTAAGAAGAGGACACAAGCTGAAGCAGCATGCTTGTAAGGACATTGTGGTCCCAGGTTCTAAGTTTGGAGAGGAGACATCTTAGGAACAGGCCATGAAGAAAAGATAGGGTGGACAGTGAGCCTTTTTCCTCGGATGGTGATGGCTCGCACGAAGGGGTATAGCTTTAAATTGCGGGGAGATAGATACAGGACAGATGTCAGAGATAGGTTCTTTACTCAGAGTAGTAAGGGCGTGGAATAACCTGCCTGCAACAGTAGTGGACTCGCCAACATTAAGGGCATTTAAATGGTCATTGGATAAACATATGGATGATAAGGGAATAGTGTAGATGGGCTTTAGAGTGGTATCAAAGATCGGCGCAACATCGAGGGCCGAAGGGCCTGTACTGTGCTGTAATGTTCTATGTTCTATGTAAAGTTGGTTCAATTGGTTGACTGGCAACCTGTGGATTGTCCAGGGAAGTGTTCTGCCTGACAACAGTCAGTGATTGGTTCCTGTGTGATACTTTTTGAGAGAACTGGGCTGAGGTGATTAGACCTTGGAAGGATAAGGCACAGTTTCTCTCTCTCTGTTGCTGAAAGGACTGCTTTATTGTTCAAAAGTCAGTGGATGCCTGGCACATCTTGCTGTAAACTTGAAATGATCCTAAATCTACAAAAAAAGCAAACTACCTTGCCAGAAGTCTCTAAACCCTCGAAGGAAGATACTTTTCTTCCCCTCTCTGTTGCCAGTTGCCTGCTGTCTTTGTGAGTCTGCAATGAAGATCATAGCAAACTGAAGGAAAAGAAATACCCTATTGAAAGTCTCACCTTCAGAAAGACATTATCTAGAAGTCATCCTAGTGCATCAAAGATCCTTTATCCTGTCATTTTATTAATATTTTCTTTACCTCTCAACTTCCCTTTCCCCTCTGTGTTGTTTGTCTGTGTGTGTAGAGAGTGGGGTACCTAGGAAGGGGGGGATTAGTAAGGGGTATTGGATAGTCAGTTGTATTTTTGTTTACTATTTAATTATAATACTGTAAATAATAAAAGGTTACTTGTGTTAAATTTACAAACCTAGTGACTGCAGTTTATTGGGCTCAGCCAAGATCCTCAAGTATTTTAAAATAACATCTAATCTCACTTGTGTTGTGACTCTGGGCGAAGTGGGGCTGGAATTGACCGCGGACTAGTCCAGAGTGTCATGACAACAACAATAAACAATGGCATCACAGCACTTACTGATGACATCTGCAATGGATGTAAATAAGAAAATGCATAATAATAACACTGTGCAACACTTCCCCCCGTTAAATTGTAATCCCCTTCAAAGACCGAAATACAATGAGTACAATACGTACAATGAATACAATACGTTAGTCTTTCAGGAGCTTTGCAACTATGCTGTGATCTTCACAGTACCAGAGCTGGCTCCATCAACTCTGGGAATGCTTGGCTTAGGTTAACTGAACTTATGGGAACAGGAGTAGGTTGAGTATCTGTGCATGAGTGTCCCTCTCCTGATGTAGAGCCCACTGGAAGTCCTGGTACAACAGGAACAACTTGTTGAATTTCCTCAGCCACATTTCCTTCTGTTGTGCTGTCTGGAACATTTACTGTCTGTGAGTCGTTACATAGACAAATATGGGACTGGATTCTCCATTGACGGGATATTCCGTTTCGCCGGCAGTGCACTCATGCCCGCAGATGGTGTGGGGGGTGCCCACAATGGGAAACCCCAATGGCCGGCTGCCACACCAGAAAACGGGTGCGGCGGACAGAGAATCCCGCCCATGATCTTGGTGCCCACAAACAACTCTTACTTCAATTTCACTTCCAAAGATGACGGACTCCATTGGTTAAGAATAACTCCAGGTAGCCAATGCTGGTTACTGCCAAAAGTCCTGATATAAACACAATAATTCGGATAAAAATATCTCTCCTTAGCGTGATAATCGTGTCTCTCCTTTTGCTCTTCTTGTCTCCTTCCCCTTTTGCATGAAGAGTAGATAGGCCAGCCAGCAGAAGAATGCAGGAGTTGTTTACCAACTGGAGGCCCATTTAATGAAATAAAAAGCTTTTTGTTCTCAGTTGAACTGAATTTGATTGCAGTTGTGGACACTGGATAGTAAAATCACTCAACTATGCCAGAAGAAAGGCTGGACAGTACAAGGGAGCTGTAAAGAGGCAGGCTTCCAAGGAACCAGTTACTCTCCAGGTAACCAGGGAATTGAGACAGAAATAATTTCTTAACACAACTTAAGTTAAGAGAACAGAGACTAAGATATTGTTCATAAGATTCAAGTAAGAGTAAACAAAGTGTTCTGAATTAAAGAGACAATTGCAGCAGCCAGATTTAAAGTGAGAAAGCAGACTTCAGAGGTAAATCAAAGGTTTGATGCCATTCTAATAGAGTCCGGGAATTGAGAGTTAAACTGATGATGAACAGTTTGTACAGCAGTCAAGAAAAATAAATCCTAAAGGGGTTGTGTAAAACCTTCACTGTTAAAAGTGAATCAGAAGCTTGCTTTAAAAAAGTCATTTGGAAAACGTGGACTGGATTT
Organism: Scyliorhinus canicula; assembly: GCF_902713615.1. Classification (NCBI taxonomy): domain Eukaryota; kingdom Metazoa; phylum Chordata; class Chondrichthyes; order Carcharhiniformes; family Scyliorhinidae; genus Scyliorhinus; species Scyliorhinus canicula. Next base: position 24,807,313 of record NC_052163.1, read on the forward strand.
TGAAATGTACAGTGCAAAGGGAAGGCATTATTGTGAAAGAAGATTTTAAAGCGTGCTTTGGGGAATGGACTTTGGAAACTTTCATGTGACAACCATCTGAGGGGTTGTGAGGAGAAATCCACAGACACTAACTTGGGATCAGAGTGGAGTGTGTGTATTTGACCACAACCAATCTGTGTGCTTAAAGGGGCCAGTGTAGCATAAAATGTGCATTTTAATCTGTGTTAATATTAAAATCTGTGTGTAATTGTTAAGCTAAGGGGAGAAGTAAAGGAATATTGTATCACAATCCAGTTTTTACATGCTTAATAAATGTTTTTTCCTTGTTGTTAAAAATAATTAGCGAATTAACTCCGTAAATGTTAGCAGCGGAATTCCCCATCGAGGGGATCCTCCGGGATCGCCAATAAAAAGTGCTGGTGCTTTTCTTGCAATAATAATAATATTCAAATGGAAATGGTGTAAATTTGACTTTATTTGGGAAGAAAAGTCTCGGAGACCCTGTCACTTTAATATGATTTCTCCATGAATGATTATGGCATTGTTCAAGCGAAGGAAGGGAATACTTTACTTCCAGCTGCTGAGATATTGTTTGTTTATCTTGTTGCTACGGCAGTACATTTTTTGGTTTTTCAGTCTCACTACAGTGGTATTGCCATTAAATGTGTCACCCACAGCCAGAATTTATTTGCAATGGTTTGCAGGAGAGGTTTTTGTCATCATTTCTTACAGCAGACTTGTTATTGGTGCTGAGAATGGTTTGTTAGATTAAAGCCTCTTCATTTCTGTTACCAGGGACACGGTTTTGCAGTTTGGGTTCAGCCCTCGATATCCGGGTTAAATACAGTTCCTGCCTCTGCACAATGTCGGGAGCAGTAACGTGACAGAGATTAGCATAGAATTGGCCAAACAGTAGTCAGGGGGCGTGCTCGCCATCCAATTAAGGACGGCGGTAGGACTTCCAAAGCTGCAGGGCCAACAGAAGGACCTCCGACACTGAAGGTGCTGCAGCCTGATGTTGCAGATAAGGGAGAGAAAGGACAGCTCCATCTTGAAGCAGCCACTCAGCCACTTTTAATTTCCTTGAGTTATAAAATGGCCCAGGCTGCCAGGCTACCATTATGATGGGCAAACTATCCCACAGCCTGGCCTTTGACCATAGCTGTGGTGAGGTGCTTAAGAAGGTCTCGGAGTGCTTGTTCCCCAGTCTGCTGCTGGACAATTGCTGTTCTCCCAGTGCTGCAGGGGGCCCGCAGAGCAACTGGAAAATAGCACAGCAGCCGGCGGTGCAAAATTACACGTCTGCCCACCTCTATTCCCACCCCAATCGGCCTGCCAAAATCCTGGCACAGTTTCAAAACAAGCACATATTGGGCACGATCTAATGGAAAAGTTTATAAGCGTCATTTGTGGTGGGTTGTTTTTTCTAGAATCCCTACAGTGCAGAAGGAGGCCACTCGGCCCATCGGGTCTGCACTGACCCTCTGAACGAGCACCCTACCTAGGCCCAATCCCCCACCATATCACCGTAACCCCATCTAAAGGCAATCTAGCAAGGCTAAACCATCTAATCTGCACATTTTTGGACTGTGGGAGGAAAGGGGAGCGCCCGGAGGAAACCCACGCAGACACGGGAAGAATGTGCAAACTCCACACAGTCAGTCACCCAAGGTCAGATCCGAACCGGATCCCTGGCGCTGTGAGGCAGCAGTGCTAACCATTGTGTCACCGTGCCGCCCCTTTGATGGGGGTTTCTCCTTGGCGAGTTCCCCAACGCTATCTAACCACATGTAGTCACATTTTTGGGCCCTATGGAGTTTCTCCCCGGTCACGCCCACAACTATTTTCATCACTGGGGAGCTGAACTCACTGGCCAGACTGGTTCCTTGGAGATCGGGCTACCATTTTGAAAGGGTGACCTGATCTCTAAGAGGGCTTGTGGGTCACCCACACCCCACACCCATGGGCAATGATACCTCCCCACACACATGGGCAATGATACCTCCCCACACACATGGGCAATGATACCTCCCCACACACATGGGCAATGATACCTCCCCACACACATGGGCAATGATGCCTCCCCACACACATGGGCAATGATACCTCCCCACACACATCAGCAATGATACCTCCCCACACACATGGGCAATGATACCTCCCCACACACATGGGCAATGATACCTCCCCACACACATCAGCAATGATACCTCCCCACACACATGGGCAATGATACCTCCCCACACACATGGGCACTATCCCAGAACTCCCCCAATTGATGACACCCCACTATGGGGTCACTGAGTCTCCCTCTTTTCATGTGCCCTTTTGCCCTCCCCCTATCCAGGACCCTCACGTTTCACCCCCCAACCTTCCAGAGGCCCCTTTATACCCGTTCTACCACCCCCCACCCTTCATATCCCCCTCCACCCTCCTTTCATGGGCATTGCTCCCCTGGCCCTTGGCAATGCAACCCTGGCACCCATGTACCCTGGCACTGCAACCCTGGCAGTGCTCCTGCTGACTTTGCAGTGCCACCCGAGCATGCCGATTGTGGCTAGGTGTCAGTCTGGCAGTGGCAAGGTACCCGCATTCCTGGAACTCCCTCCCTAACAGCACTGTGTGTGTACCTACACCACATGGCCTGCAGCGGCTCAAGAAGGCTGTTCACCACCACCTTCTCAACAGCAATTAGGGATGGCCAACAAATACTGGTATAGCCAGTGAAGCCCAGATCCTGTGAAAGAATAAATTAAAAGAAAAATCACCCAGAGAGGTATTATGGATTGAGTTAGGAAGTGAAACTAATTTTCCATTTCTTCTGTTAGTGGCTACAGTACATTGTCAGGGTCTGCACAATATTGCTGGAAAGAATGTACACAAATATATATACACACACAAATACATATAAAAATACATATACACACACAAATACATATACACACACAAATATATATACACACACAAATACATATACACACACAAATATATATATACACACACAAATACATATACACACACAAATATATATACACACACAAATACATATACACACAAATACATATACACATACATAAATACATATACACACACAAATACACATACACACACAAATATATATATACACACACAAATACATATACACATACATAAATACATATACACACACAAATACACATACACACACAAATATATATATACACACACAAATACATATACACATACATAAATACATATACACACACAAATACATATACACATACATAAAAACATACACACACAAATATATATATACACACACAAATACATATACACATACATAAATACATATACACATGTACAAATACCTATACACACACAAATACATATACACACGCACACAAATACATATACACATACATGTGGTGATTGTGTATCAGTGTAGATGCAATACAACTGAGCAAGCACTAGAGGGAGCACGGGAGAGCTATAAATACAGAGGGACAGGAAGTGAGGACACACTTCACAGAACTGGGAGCAAGACACACAGGCAGGCAGCATTTGAGGTAGCTGTAAGTTGAGCTCTACAAAACCGCACAGTAAAGGAAGGCCGATTTGCGCTTGCGCGATTGATTCCTACGCATGACGTCACGAGCGTCATGACGTCTGAGAATCCGGACCACGCCCACTTAAAAGGGAAATGCCCGAAAATTGAAAACAAGATATTTAAAGCTGTAAAACCAAATTTCCTTGCCTCAGAAGACATAAAAACGCCTGAACTTAAACCAGCAGTTGAAAATAACTCTCACAACACCCTGGAAAAAGCAGTCTGCACCACCCAAAGTGAAGAGAACAAAAAAAAATCCGAAACAAAAAAAGATGATTTGTTTATCGAACAATACTACTCCGACATGGCTGAGTTATTCGGATATGCTGATCACAGCATCAGCGACACGATCGCAAAGCTCAACACAAATCTATTCGTGGTAGATGAATCCAACACCATGGTGCCATGGCAGATCGTCAATACATTGGATGACAGCAATACCCAAGACGAAGACGACGCCACACAGAGAGCACAGAAAGACTCCACAGAGCGAGCAATGACAGGCTCCACAGTGAGAGTGATGAAAGACTCCAAAAGGGAAGCAACAAACACTCCCTGGTGAACACCATGCATGAATAAGACCATGAAGGTCAACCCGCCGTATCTGAGCAACTGCAAGCAGACTATGAAAGCCTACCAAGCTCACATAAACAAGAAGAAGACAATGTACATCTACCCACTTCATGCGAAAATAGTGACAAGGTGATCACACTCGACATACAGGAGGTACAGGATCACAGCGAGACTGACAGTTCTCAGCTTGTCTGTACAGAAGCACAGAGTAGGGCCACCCAAGAGTCCAGAGAGACCACGCCAATAGAAACCATGCAGATTTTGACTCCAGGAGAGGAGCACCAAGAGTCCAGTGAGACCACGCCAATAGAAACCATGAAGATTTTGACTCCGGAAGCGGAGCACCAAGAGTCCAGAGAGACCGCGTCACATGAAATCATGAAGAATTTGACTCCAGAAGAGGAGTACCAAGAAAGCAAAGACGAGGAATCAAATCCACCACAAATGACTGCTGTCACCAGCATTAATGCAACATCAGATCATTCTCACCATTCTCGAGACCAACTCGCACCAATAACTGTGACAATGTCTCAAATTATCCACACGGGACACTCATTGAGCATAACAAGAAAAACAAAAACCACAAGAAGCACAGCAGAAATGAGAACAACAACAGCAAGACCAAAAGCAGCATGAAGCACGATAAGAACAGCAAAAATCGCAAGAAGCACAGCAGAAACAAGAACAACAACAGCACCAACCAAAACTACAAGCACAACGACAAAAACTACAAGAAGAACAACAAAACCAACAAGAAGCATAACAAAGATAGCGACAACAACAAAGATAGAAACGACAAAAACAGCAACAAGAACGGCAACAAAAACAACAAAGACAGGAACGACAGAAACAACAGCAATGAAACAACAATTTGTACAAAATGGTACAACTCTGCACATGAAGGACAATGCCACAGCACACTGCAAAGCAATGACAAGACGGCAAACATGCCATGGGATGACAACAAATCGCACAAACTCACATCTGCTCCAGGACAAGCAAGCACACCAGCTTTAAAGGCAGATGACATACTAAATCGATACCACAAGCACAGAAAAAAGTCCATGTCAGTCAACATCAGTGGTTCGACCATGCAAACACCATGGGATGATGTATTGGTTACTTAAAATAACAAGAACACCGACAACATTCACAACGGAGTTGCAATATCAATATCACCACGTAAACAACAAAAAAAAGAAAAAACTGAGTGAACAAATTCATCAAGTTTGGACTCATAAATGTTTTTATTAACATTGGACTCATAAATATAAATTGGCTTTGTAAAATATGCAATAGCACCATCACTTGTATAGATACACATAGCATAAGTAATCTAACTGTTTTGTACAATTTTCTTTAACGATGTACAGCAGAAAATATGTAAATAAAAAAGGGGGGATGTGGTGATTGTGTATCAGCGTAGATGCAATACAACTGAGCAAGCACTAGAGGGAGCACGGGAGAGCTATAAATACAGAGGGACAGGAAGTGAGGACACACTTCACAGAACTGGGAGCAAGACACACAGGCAGGCAGCATTTGAGGTAGCTGTAAGTTAAGCTCTGAAGACAGAACAAATTCACAATAAAGCATCTTCTCCACCTTTGAGACTACGAGCTTTATTAAGACACAAGGAACAACACAATACACATACACAAATACATGCACACACACAAATACATACACATACAAATACATACACACACAAATCCATACACACACATATACATATGCACATGCAAAACCACATTTACACACGCCAATACATGTATATAATTTTTTTTTTCAATTTCAAAATTATATACATTGCTGTTCATTTTCATTTATTATCCAGTCACACAGGTTCCTTGTTAGTTTCTCTATTTACAGTCTGTTGCTGTCTGGCTGGCTCAGCCTACAATCCTCCCTATCGCCCCCCCCCCCCCCCCCCCCCCACAGCTCCCCTCTTGTTGACCCCCCTCCCTTCTCCCCCTGTTTCACTGCTGTTCCCTATTTTGTCTTGCTGGGTCTTGCTACCTCACCGTGCTCCCCCCACTTCCCCCCACTTCCCCCCCCCCCCCCCACTTCCCCCCACTCCCTGGTCCTCCCTTGCTTTCCTCTTTCTATCTTGTCCTGGCTATTTCCCCCTGGCTACTGGCTATTTATTCATTTACGTGTTGGCCACAAACTTGTCTCGGAACAGTTGGGTGAATGGTTCCCATGTTTTGTGGAAGCCATCTTCTGACCCACGAATGTTACATATGCATAATTATCTGGCTATTAGGATCTATCAGAAGAGGAAGGAGGAAATTGGGTGGGATGTAAAAGGTGCTGCCAATTTGCTATCACCTCTTTTGCACACTGTCCAAGTCCAGTTTCACACCCGGAATACCTAACATGCTTTTCCTGTCCATCATTAACTCAAATCATTGTGTTAAAAGTAAAAAAAATTAGAACAGAGGAACTCTTGAAGAACACAAAATGCTCGAACTGGAATTCCTACAACACTTTAATTGACCTCCATATGAACTTACCCAGTGTCTACTTACAAGCTTTCATATTTTTCAGCTTTAGTAGCCAGCTTCACGTTAGCAGAAGAATATTTTTAAAAATAAATTTAGTGTACCCAATTCATTTTTTCCAATTAAGGGACAATTTAGCGTGGCCAATCCACCGAGCCTGCACATCTTTTGGGTTGTGGGGGCGAAACCCACGCAAACACGGGGAGAATGTGCAAACTCCACACGGACAGTGACCCAGAGCCGGGATCTAACCTGGGACCTCGGTGCTTTGAGGCAGCAGTGCTAACCACTGTGCCACCGTGCTACCTTCGCAGAAGAATATTGTATTGTGTTTGAAACCTCAGAGCACTTACCGATACAGTGTGAAAATTGCCACAGGGTACGTTCTTGGGAGAAGAAGGCTATGCTAGTGCAGGTTATTTTCTATCACACTTTGAGATTAACACAGAGTTTGCTGCATCAAAATATAAAATAACAAAGGCAGTAGCTCAGGAGTTGAAGTACCCTCTGACTCACCTTTAATTTGCAGCCTGAACAGCAATTAACCTCGCTCAGAGTTTACTGAACAGTCAGACTCGGCGACACGGGGATGGCACGGTGGCACAGCGGTTATCACTGCTGCCTTGCAGCACCAGGGACCAGGGTTCAATTCTGGCCTTGGGTGACTGTCTGCGTTGAGTTTTCACTTTCTCTCTGTGTTTGCAAGGGTTTCCTCTGGACTCTCCCATAGGCCAAAGATGTGCAGGTTAGGTGGGTTTATGGGGTGGGGTAGTGGGCCTAGGTAGGATGCTCTTTCAGAAGGTCGGTGCAGACTCGATGGGCCGAATGTCCTCTTGCACTGTAGGAATTCTGTGGTTCTATGGATTTGAAGAGGTCGCAGCTTCACCATGGTAACAGAATTATGCATTCTGTATTTTCTTTACAGGAAACTACAATTGATGTAATCTGTACACTACCACTGGAGAATCCTCATATACAAAACGGCATCTACTGGGCAATGCCTTTCCACCGCACTTCAAATGTCACATTCAAGTTTATATCAGAAAGGATCTGAGTTAATGGCGAAAGTGAGGGCAGGAGGGTGGTGCAGTGGTTAGCACTGCTGCCTCACGGCGCCGAGGTCCCAGGTTTGATCCCAGCTCTGAGTCACTGTCCGTGTGGAGTTTGAACATTGTTCCCGTGTTTGCGTAGGTTTCGCCCCCCCACAACCCAAAGATCTGCACCATAGGTGGAATTGGCCGCACTAAATTGCCCCTTAATTGGAAAAAATTAATTAGGTACGCTAAATTTGTTAAAATGGAGAAAGTGGAAGAAGGAGCAAAGACGGTGACTTGCACCAAGAGGAGAAATTCTTCAAGAACTAGAATATTTCAGAGTTCAAATACAACCTCATTACACATCTCACGTGAGACTTAAAAATAAGGCAAGGGTTTTGGAATACTTCATGGCCCTGAACCCACGCTCCCATTAAAGGTGGGGGAGTTGGGTGGGGGGGGGGGGGGGGGGGTACTCAGATGATTTAGTAGGCTGATTACGTCATACTTCCAGTAACTGAAAAATATTATCGGAAATAAAGTTGAACTTTTCACCCCCCAGGCCATTCAGATATTGGAATTTGCACTTGGAACTACAGAGCCATAAAGTATGCTGCTGAGTTTTCGACACCGCTCTTAACCTTGCCTGTGTTTAGCACTCGATTTAAATGATGGATCTTTTTAAAATCACCTCACTATTAGCTCAGCAGGTTTAGCCACTGAGTAATTGGGCTAGCTGACCAAGGAGGCTTGCAGGTCCGATCCCCCACCTGTCCTGAATGAACTGATCTCAGCCAAGCCAGCAGACATTGCAATTGACCCAGCAGCTCCAAGTTACAAGGGAGAAAGCCTGAACAAGAATCTCACTGAAGAGTACTAGTCAGTGACACCCTTATCCGAAAGTGCATGTTTGGCCACTATAGGTGTCACGATGGTCCGCGCCATTGTCAAATAGCTCTATTATGCAAATAGTGGCCACTTGCTGGGCGAGATATTGGAAAAGTGACTGATGCTTGTGGAAACACACCGGCCTAAAGCTTATAAGGAGCCTGAGGAAGAAAATTGATTAAAAGAACTGGCTTTAAAACAATGTGATGAGTAAGTGTTGTTTCTTTGACTTGTGAGTAACAGCAGATAAGAAACTCTGCAAAAGCTGCCATTCTGCTTTTAATTATTTGTATCTCCTCCCAGTACCTACAGTACCAAGGACGCTTCTGACACAGCCAGGCAGCAAAACCATTTCCATATAAGGGGATGCATGGTTTTCATCCAATCAAGAGCCAGCATTGATTATCGGAGGTTAAGTGAGTCATTAGCCTCCAGAACAGAATCATATGGTAAGAAATGAGGAAGAGGTCAGAGATTAGATATTTTCCTTTTGTATTTTTCAAAATAAATGTGCGGCATATTTCTCTGCAGCGGATCAAGAGAGGAGCACCATTTGGCTTAAGTCACTAACTAATATTAACCCTTAAGTTCTAACCCTGTGAGGTATTAAACTGACACAGAATCTGACCAGAAAATGTGATGTTTCTATTGTAAACACATTTAATGCTGCTCCCTCTCGTGTTGCCAATGGCTGAGGGCTTCAAATGTTGTTGGCGGGAGCATTTAGTCAAAACTTCATGCAACGCTCCAATTCCACACTACTATTTACTGCACCAACGGTGTCAGGGTCTGGTTTATTTAACATGGGTGACTAACCAGTCTCAAGAATGACTAAAGTCATTCTGCAATTCAAAAAGCCAAAGGCAGCTTCCTTCCCGTCGCATATGCTTTGATTCTGGCACGTTTCGACCAAATTACATAGCAGTTTCCTCCTTCTAAAGCTTATTATTAAAAATGACACTGTTTGGGAATTTGAATTGATTTGGTGCCAACAGAGAGGAGCTGTGAGGAAATGAATGCATACTCCAAGAACACGCAAAACCACGATGGAAGATTGCGACACGGAAATGATTTTGATGCCATGACTAAAAATAATAAAAGATCAGTGATTGAGGTCTTTTATTTTTAGCCTTTTTTTTGGAGGGTGAGTGCAATTGGCTGCCCCAATGGCCTGGACTGGCACGAACCCCTGGCTGAATAGCCGGGAAAAGGAACCTGGCAGGAGAAAGAAGCAACAGGGGAACCCGAACAGGAAAAAGCAGAGTGTTTTTTAAAGCTATAAATTGGTTTCTGCAAACCAAGGACTGATTTATTCCTTATGTGCAGATTGATACACTGTGGGCATTTTCCCAAGCTTGTATTCGAAGCAAGGAGGTAGTTTAGGTAAGCAAAGGGAGTTTCCTTTAAACTCAAAGCTGTGTGTTGTGAGGGGGCTGAGTTTGTCGTGAGAACGAGGATCACTTTGTCCATGGTTTAATTGCAGACTATCGGCAAAACCTTCCAGCCCTGCCACGACGGGTTTTCCAACAGGGATGTGGCAATTTATTTAAACCCACATTGGCTTCGATGGGGCTGGAAGATCTCACCAGCGGAGGGGCAGGAAAATCTTGCCGTCTGGGCAGAATCATCTCCTGCCATCAGCGGCGGGGTGGCAGGGCGGACAATAGGGCAGGAGGGGAAAAATTGTTTTTCTGGTGGCAGGGATGACAGCGGGAACTTGCGAACCTGATGCCCACAGCAGGATAATGACAGTTCGCTATTCCCGCCTAAGGCCGTCGGGAAGCATCTCATTGGCAGGATTCAAATTCCTAGGTGTGCACTTCACCAGCAATCGGATCTGGTCCACCCACATCGACGCTACGACCAAGAAAGCACAACAGCGCCTCTACTTCCTCAGGAAACTATGGAAATTCGGCATGTCCACACTGACTCTTACCAATTTTTACAGATGCACCCGACTGGAAATGTCACGTCCATTCCCATCCAATCATCTGGCCCGCCAGCATGAGTTCACGTTGGTTTGAAACACAACTGGACCAATGTGATGTGCGCATGTGAGGACCTCGCGGAATATAGGATGCAGGAGATGCGAGATGTGCAGGGGCCAGATTGGGGTGTTGGGCTAGAGGGGGTGTTCATGGAGCACGAGGAAGGGGGAGGACAGGGAAGACACAGGAGAGGATATTGGGTGGGGGGGTGGTGGTGTTGGCATGAAGCCCTGTTGGGTTCTTGGTTGGATGGTGGGAAACAATGCAAGAGCCATGGGGGCAGCACTGGTTAGTGTGGGCAGAGAAGGGTTCAGAGGCTGGGGTAAGTGGTGACAATCATGGAGTCTTGGCAGGCAAATCAAGGGAAGAGGTGGTGGGAGGGAATGGTTATTATTAAAGGGGGCAGTGGGATGAAGAGTGAGGGTTGAAGAGTGAGGGTCCGTTGGTGGCGGGTGAAGGGGCTAGTTGGGGTTGTTGAAAGGGACTTGGAAGTGGACATGGATCCTATTGGTGGGCAGGACAAGGGGACAATGAGTGGGGTGGGATGGCATGTGAATGATTATAGGCTGCAGGGCTGGAAGAAGTGGTGTTCAAAGATGATGATAGGGACGACAAAGGTTACACGGAGGGTGTAAAGGTTATGGGAGGAGGGTGTGGGTTACAGGTGGAGGGTAGTAAGCATTGGAGCATTTTTGGAAGGAACCATACACCATTGCTGCTGAGGCACTGTCCACTCCGCAGTGTCCAACTCACTAAATGCTGCTTGCGAGGAGGGCTATCAGGTTGGCAGAGCTGCAGGTTCACTGATCGAGGACAGGTATTTCTATGGACTGGAGCAAGGGGACAGCATGTGAGAGAGGTTGTTCACAAGGACCTGGGAAGATCAATGTCTCCAGGTGCAGGCACGATTCAGGAGGGCTTTCCTCCAGCTGGGGGCAGGAGGGGGTGGGAAGAAATAATGCACAATCATTGAAATGAACAGAAGCAATAACCACCCAGCAGACCTCATTTACATGCAACTATATATGCACTTACAAGTGTGCAACAACAATGAACAAATGTGCGACCAGAGTGAACTCAGATTTTCTTAATTTTTCTTATCCTACCATTGAATCTTGGTGCTTCCCTGACATCCACAGCAGGGGTAGAGGCAGCCTATTGACCACTATGCTCTCTCATCTCTGATGAGTTTGGTGTTAGTTCCCTGGAGGCTTGATGCCTAGAGAGCCCCGGTTTTCTTTGGACTCTAAGCAGCCCCAGAGGTTGGAGCTAATGGGGTCACAGACAGAGGGAACTCAGAATGCTTGGAGGGAGGTCAAAGTACTCTGTGCCCCTCTTGCGTAGCCACCGTGAAAGCTTGCCCATGGCTACGGTGATCGAGTGCGTCTGTGCGCAACTCCGACAATAAAATGGGCATTCTGCTGGTATCCACCATCCTCCGCATTGAGACCTCAATGCGCACAAATGCCAGAGAGCAAGCAGACGGAATTCTCAACCTTGCCTGCCACTCTGCAGAAGTGCCTGATAACTCTGCTTGATATTTCCCCTCGCTGCATCTCCAGCATCGTGTCCATGATCTCTCCCAGAGGCTCGTTGTCTGACTCAGATTTAGCACAAGCCTCTTTCCCAGCAGTCCTCTGGGTGCCAGAGACCTTGGCTGTCACTGCCTCCTCAAGCAGCGGATGGGTGTCTGTGTGGTGACCACCTGAGTATGAACTTGGATCTAACCTAATTCGGTGACCCTGTGTGTCTCTGGCCTGGTGCAGGGTGCAGGGGAATGCTGTGATGGCTGAGCAGGTGAGAAGTCATCATCATCCTCCTTGGATGTCCGTGGGCTGGGACTGGGATTGAGACCTGGATCGGGGTCTGGCCTCGCCCTCTTGTTGCTGGCACCTGTAGTGGAAGGAGGAGGGAATGAGGGTTCCTCCCCCCCCCCCCCCCCCCCCCCCCCCCATTGCACAAAGCCTCACCCTCTGCTTTTGATGAGCAGAGATTAAACATGTTTCCTTACTGCATTTGGGGGCCTCACGGTAGCATGGTGGTTAGCATCAATGCTTCACAGCTCCAGGGTCCCAGGTTCGATTCCGGGCTGGGTCACTGTCTGTGTGGAGTCTGCACGTCCTCCCCGTGTGTGCGTGGGTTTCCTCCGGGTGCTCCGGTTTCCTCCCACAGTCCAAAGATGTGCGGGTTGGGTGGATTGGCCATGCTAAATTGCCCGTAGTGTAAGGTTAATGGGGGGATTGTTGGGTTACGGGTATACGGGTTACGTGGGTTTAAGTAGGGTGATCATTGCTCGGCACAACATCGAGGGCCGAAGGGCCTGTTCTGTGCTGTACTGTTCTATTCTATTCTATGGCTGGGCGAGGTCGGCCTTCCCATCACTACTGGTCATGGTCCTACCCTGCCAGATCTGCAGCCCAATCCTCACGCTGTGTGAGGGCTCAGAATTTGGGCATGTCCTCTCCTAGCTTCTCGCTCTCGTGCCTGTTGTGCACTAACTTGTCCTGCCTGAGGAAAGACTTGTGATGCAGGTGGCATTCACAGGCTGCCAACCTTCACCCACAAGCCATTGGCAGCTGTGTGCCATGTGAAAGATACTCTAGCTGCACCCTCCAGAGCCACCAGCTCCAGGAGCTATTAGGTAAAAGACAACAGAGGCGTGGCAGCTACAGCATCTGGAGTTTCGTCTTCAGTCAATTCCCCACCCTCCTGTCCCCCCGCAAACTTTGAGCCTTTGTTGTGGCTGCCAGTGACTCACAGTCACCTTCTCACCTGCAGACTGCATGGACTGCAATAAGGTTCTAAGGGCGCATCCCAGCACCTTGCAAAGGACTTTTCTGCAGGGGAAGCACAGATGGTGGTTTTGCCACTGAGGCCCATGTTCCATTTTCCATTCAGTGAGGTAAGTATGGGAGGTAAACTGTGCATTTACCCAGGGAGAGCGGGTGAGATCAGTCATCCTTTTCCTGCACTGCTGGCTGGTCCTCCTATGCGTGGAGTTGCCACTCACCACTCTGGCGACTGTCTCCCATGCAGGAATGGTGAGGCAGGTGGGCCTCCTCCTCCCACCCCTTGGATAAAGGATGGCCCTCCAGTCCTGCACTACTTTCCAAGGTGTGTCCAGCGAGACATTGCGGAACCCTGAACCAGGTGCTGATTGAATCCTGCCTGCCGCGTCCTGCTCCAAATCCCAACACGCGAAAAAAAAATCTGGGCAGCACGGTAGCACAAGAGGATAGCACTGTGGCTTCACAGCGCCAGGGTCCCAAGTTCGATTATCTGTTGGCTCACTGTCTATGCGGAGTGTGCACGTTCTCCCTGTGTCTGCGTGGGTTTCCTCCGGGTGCTCCGGTTTCCTCCCACAGTCCAAAGACGTGCAGGTTAGGTGGATTGGCCATGATAAATTGCCCTTAGTAACCAAAGAGGTTAGGAAGGGTTATTGGGTTACGGGGATAGGGTGGAAGTGAGGGCTTAAGTGGATTGGTGCAGACTCGATGGGCCGAATGGCCTCCTTCTGCACTGTATGTTCTATGTTCTATGAATGAAGAGCTGTCCAGACGACCTGTGAATATGGCGTCTGGATATGGTGGCGGGCACACAAATTCATGCCCGCCATTATGTCCAAGTGCTAATTGTTGGGGATCACCTGGCTTCACGATTAATTATCTCTGCACTGTGTGATTTGGTGGGTTTTCCCGTTAGGCCCTGCCTTCCTGCCCCTGCTACGGGATGTAAGCCTGGAGTGGACAATTCACCCTATGTCCATTACGCCTGCATTAAAAGTAGATAAATACGTTACTGTTTGACTATGCAGGTACAGCCAAAACTAACCAACAAATTATATAATTATATGCCAGTATGATGATTGCACAGGCATTAAAATACTGCTGATACAAACATTTTGAAAACAATGCATTAGATCAGCCCCAGTGGCTTAATCCCCTTCAGGGACAATAATTAAAAAGACCTTTGGAAGAAACAATCTTTCATGTTTGTAGATAAGTTCATTGTTGATGAGAACATAGAGTTCCAATGGTAAAGGAGGAGGACTAAACTGGGCAAAGAATAAAATATATTAAGGAAAGACTGCAGAACATATCTCGGAGCAAACCCGTCTGAATAAAATGCTGCCAATGAACAAGTTCAAATGAAATGGGTAATCAAACCGCAGAAGTTTAGCAGCATTGATTTGAATCTCTCCATCATTGGTGGCTGTGCCCCTGGCTCTGGAGTTTTCTTCTGAAATCTTTTTTCTTCTGTTTTCCTCTTTAAAACCCAACTCTTTGACCAAGGCGTCCTAATATCGATTTACACGCTTCAGGGTCAAATGGATCAATGGGTTGTTGGGAGGGTTGTGTGTTCCCTCCGATGTTTTGACTCCGCCTTTGTACATTCCTGATGAAGTCTCTCGATGTGCTTGGCGCTTTCCCGGTTGAACCTTCTCCGTTTTGGTCAGTCACAAGCTAAGGGCTCCCATGAGTCGAGAGGAGGTTTGACCTCTTCAGTGAAGCTTAATGGAAGTTGCTGAAGTCTCCCGCAGTGACCGAGTTCCAGATAGAGCAGCTGCTTCGGGAGTCTGGAGTCAGGCATACAAACATGTCTCACACAGCGGAGCTGGTTTTGAGCGATTTTGAGTGGTTTTCAGCATCTTGAGCTGGGCTAGTTGGCGAGAGAGAGAGAGAGAGAGAGAGAGCTGTTAGACCACCTTTCAGCCACTGGATTTGGAGGATCTTATGAAGACATCACTGGTGGTACTCCAGTACTTTTAGGTACCTGCTGTAGGTTATCCAATGTCTCCCAAGCATAAAAGAGTGCAGGGTTCATTGCTGCCTAGTAAACCATGACCTTAGTGTCTGGTTTAAGATTCCGGTCCTCAATCTCATAGCCTTCACCTGGAAAGAAGATCACATACCAGGGGATCTCAGAAGTGCTGTGGTTGTGGCTATATTCAAAAAAGGGGACATGTCCGATTGTGGTAGCTACAGAGGAGTGTCCCTGGTGCCTGCCACAGGCTAGATCATTGCAAGGATGTTCCCCATTGACTCTTCGTAGTGGCTGAGCAATTCCTTCCAGTGTTGCTGTGAGGCAATTTCAAGACGAGTGCGTGGAATATCACCAGCCGCTGTACATGGCCTTTTATGACCTCACAAAAGCCTTTGACTCTGTCAGCCATGAAGGCTTATAGAGTACCTGCCACAAATCTGGCAGCCCTCAGAAAATTGAACCACCCTCTCCCTAAGGAATCACTGGCCCTATTTTAAGTGAAGCCTGGGGTCAAACAAAGCTCTTTCATTGCACTAACCCACTTCCCCATTTTCCTCACTGCAACTCAGCACCTCACCTCCAAGAAATCACCCACAGGCATGGAGACCAGATGGGAAACTCTTCAACCTATGCCACCTTTAATCCAAAACCAAAATCACTCCAATCTCAGTTGTACAGTTCAATAGCTGACGCTCTGTGTAGAAAATTTGTTAAAGCGTTTCTCATTGTGCTCTACTGTCTGGATAGGTGTCTTCAGTTTTAGAATTTCTATAAGTTTCAATTAATGTCTGGACCTATCATTTGTTCTGCATATTAAATGCAAGCATTAAGTAGTTTTAGTTCTCTGATAATAATCTGCCTTCTACTCAGCAGGTAGCAGCCACCTACTTACAAACCATTTACAGAAAGTTTCAAGCTTACAACAGTCCTAAATCACTCGTTAAAGGAGATATTTTCAGTGCAGATACAGGCTAAGCACATGAAATGAAATGAAAATCGCTTATTGTCACAAGTAGGCTTCAAATGAAGTTACTGTGAAAAGCCCCTAGTCGCCACATCCCGGCACCTGTTTGGGGAGGCTAGTACGGAAATGGAACCGTGCTGCTGGCCTGCCTTGGCCTGCTTTAAAAGCCAGCTATTTAGCCCTGTGCTAAACCAGCCCCTATTCATTCAAGTGCAGTAACTCATGATTTAACAGTTGTGCAGTAATGAAGTCTCCTTAATGATCTCAAGTCCAACAGACAGCATCTCCTTTCATTGTGTAAACATTTTATGTACATTTTTCTCACCAGTGAGGTTTTACTAGCCAGCTTGACATGGAGTGAAACATCTAGATAGCTGTGTGCAGCAGATGTAAGTAAGTTTATCCACTACAGATGGAGTATTGAGACAGTAATATAAATGGAAACCGTGGTCAGAATTTAATGCTCCCGTAGATGTTTGGTGGTGGTGGGGGGGGGGCGCATTTATTTGGGCAGGAGAATGGACACCTTCCTGCCTCTGCCCCAATTAAGTCCATGCAGGGAAGGACCATGGATGGCCTACAGGTCCCAATCAATGCCCACTTAATGGCCTTGTTGCACCAACACTGGTATTCACACATGGCAGGCGGGGGACTTGCCATGCGGGAAGTTTGGAAAGAAACCCGTTGGACAGCTCTCCAGCCCCTCTAGGAACAGCGCTAAACTGGCTGGAAGAGGTATTGCAACGCCGTACCTGAGTTTAAGTCCCCGGACTGTACTTCAGTTGGGGGGGGGGGGGGGGGGGGGGGGGGAATGTCCCGTGAGATCGACAGTAGGGCTAAAGACTTTTTCTGTTTGGTACCATGATCCAAACAGCATCTGTGATCCAAAAATTGAGGCTGGGTGGGAAAAGGCCTTTCAGTGGCCATTAGGTGGGGCATTGTCGGGCTTCTGGTCTGAGACCCTGCCCGCCTCACGGTAAACATCTCGGTCAAGGAAGGCAGGATCTCAGAATAAATCCTGTCCATTCAATTTGATGCTCCCTCTCTCCCGGGCTCAGAATCAACTGGAGGGGGACATGAGGAGCGTAACATTCTGGCCGAGGGTTTGGTGTTTTGTGAGCTGCTCCCGATGCTTTTACTTCATGTTCTCAACAAAGTCTCCCAATGTGTTCGGTGCCTTTCCAGAATGAACCATCTCCATTTTGGTCAGTCATAAGCCAGGGTGTCCCAAATTGTGGGTATGTTTAACCTCTTCAGAAATGATTGGGCGGCCAGATATGGGTGGCACGGTAGCACAGTGGTTAGCACTGTTGCTTCACAGCTTGGGCCATTGACTGCGAATTCTGTACGTTCTCCCCTTGTCTGCGTGGGTTACCTCCAGGTGCTCCAGTTTCCTCCCACAGTCCAAAGATGTGCAGGTTAGGTGTACTGGCAATGCTAAATTGCCCTTAGTGTCCAAAAAGATTGGATGGGATTACTGGGTTACAAGGATGGGGTGGAGGCGTGGGCTTAAGTGGGGTGATCTTTCCAAGGGCCGGTGCAGACTCGATGGGCCGAATGGCCTCCTTCTGCACTGCATATTCTATGATTCTGGTGCGCACCGGGACCAAGCTCATTGTCGACTCCTTCTCCGAAGTATATGTGAAAATGGGCCTTTTACTCAACACGCAGAAAACTAAGGTCCTTTTCCGAGCAGTTCCCACAGGGAAATATCACTTCCCACCCCATCGATTAAGATCAATGGCAAAATCATGGAAAATGTGGACCATTTGCCGTACTTTGGCAGCCTCCTCTCGATAAAGGCTGACAGGGTGAAGAAATTCATCATTGCCCCCAATGTGCCAGCTCCTTCGGGCGACAGAGGCAAAGAGTTGTTGTTGTACGGAATCAGGTTTTTTGACTCACCACACCTGTGCAGACTTTGTTGTCCACTATCCTTCCAAATGCTATTGTTGACTTGCCTATGTATAAAAAGGACTTGCTGAGATGTTTGTGCCTTACTCAGCCTTGCGTAGCTATTACATCTTTGACCAATGTGTAATTTGATGAGCAGCTGAAACATCTTGGCTGATCTACAGATCAAAGAACCTGCCTCCAACTTGCAGGCAAAAATGTCTTCCATCTTCATATTAGGATTTATTGAAGGAAAGACTGTTTCCACCTTAAAACGATTATTCCAACAGCTTATTTAACCTGTGCATCTACTGACCAGCTCAACATTTGTCCCTCAGTCTACAGCACCAAAAAAATCATTTCAACTGCTCATTCATCCCATTTGTGCAATCCAGCTTTGCAGCCATTGACTGTTGGATTTGCCTACGTAACTGCCCAGGTTTGTTCTCGGTGACTAAGGAACAGATGTTGCCCACACATCTCTTCTGGCCTTGTCAGACGGCTGTCCTTCAAGTTCTTTTGAATAAAACTTTTCAGTTTTCTTGAAGTGGGCAAAAAAAAACCAATGTGGTTGGTACTGTTCCATAAATGAAGAACACCCCAGACTCTGCTAAGGGGCTGGTTTAGCACACTGGGCTAAATAGTTGGCTTTTAAAGCAGACTAAGGCAGGCCAGCAGCACGGTTCAATTCCCGTACCAGCCTCCCTGAACAGGCGTCGGAATGTGGCGACTAGGGGCTTTTCACAGTAACTTCATTGAAGCCTACTTGTGACAATAAGTGATTTTCATTTCATTTCATTTTCACTCACTCCCTGGTCTGTTATAGTTTCTTCACTAGAACAAGGGGAGCACGGTTTAAAAACGACAGATCTCCCAATTAAGACGATGAGAAGACATTTTTGCTCTCAGACAGTCATGAGTCTTTGGAACTCATTTCCCCAGAGAGCACTGGAGGCTGGATCTTTGAATATTTTTAAGGCTGAGGTCGATAGATTCTTGACCAACAAGTGAGTCAAAGGTCACCGCTCCTGATTCGTATGTTCGCATGTGCTGATCTCAGCAGGGCGGGAATTGGCGTGCTGCACTCCGTCTCAAGACTGGAAATCTTGTGGTACAGTGGGCAGCATCCCTACCTCTGAACCAGAAGCTCCTGGTTCAAGGCCCACCCCAGGACCTGATGGCCAAGGAAAGTGGGTTCATAACGTGGCCAAACAGGCTGAGTATCAAACTGAAAAATCCTTCCAACACACGCAAATGACAGGCAGTAAGAGCAGGAGGAACTCCATGTCAGCCATGCTTGATGGGGAGTGGTGCTATTGAAGCTATAAGCCTCTATGTTCCAGGACGTCCCTCAAAATGGGAACAGACGAAAGTCTGCCTTGCACACCACTAGGTGTGGGAAGAGAAACAAAAGCTCAGTAGTCAGCTGCCTTCTGCAACGTCTCCACATGTGGACCTTTGTATAAGCAAAGGATCAAGCTTGGCAGCAATGTTGTCTCAAGTTGACCAGTCAGACAACACTTAGAGCGCAATTCTCCACACTCACGACGGTGCGGAGAATAGCGGGGGTCGTAAATTTTTACGGCCACGCTAGTCTGACGCCCTCCCGCTATTCTCCCCCCCCCCCCCCCACGCCCGACTCCCGACACGAATCGCTGCCGCCGTTTTTTTACGGCGAGCAGCGATTCTCAGCTGGCCGATGGGCCGAAGTCCAAGCCCTTTACGACCGTTTTTAGGAACGTCAAACACACCTGGTCTGACCGTTCGTAAAAATGGCCGTAAAGTTCGGATCTTGGCAACCATGGCACCAATTGGCACGGCAGTACCACGGCCGTGCCAAGGGTGCCATGGGCCCGCGATCGGTGGGCACCGATCGCGGGCAGATGGGTCCGATTCCCGCGCACTCTTTGTCCTTCTGCCGCCCCGCTGTATCCATTCGCGGGGCGGCTGAGGGGCATCCCGGCCCGCGCATGCGCGGGTTTCGCGCAAATGCGCGATGATGTCATCCATGCATGCGCGGGTTGGAGTCTTCCAATCCGCGCATGCGCGGCTGACGTCATGTGACGCGTCAGCCGTCGCAAACTCTGGCAAGCGGGCTTAACGAAATTCGTTAAGCCCGCGATGCCGGAGTTCACGGCCGCGGCATGCTAGCCCCGACCGGGGACCAGAATCGGTTCCCGGTCGGGGGGGCGGAGCCTGGCGTCAAACCCGCCCATTTTTGACGCCAGCCTTACGATTTCTCCCGGTTTGGGAGAATCGCGCCCTTAATACCTTGGCGAACATCTCACACCACTTGGATAAGGCACAAGAGGGCTGCTGGATCTTGTGAAAGCAAAGGCTGGATGGAGGACCTTGAAAAAGGGGAGAAAATTGAAATAAAACAGGAAGCTGCCTCATTTACGTTTCATTGGGCGGAGTGGGGTGCAGAAGAACAAAAAATATTAGCAGGAAAATTCGCAATCCTTGATTTGTTATGTACTCTGGGATAACACAGATTGCAACTGGATGCAGCTTTAACAAAAAGATACAGCAGACCTTGAAGTTAGTTCAATCTGATTTATTGAACCAGTAGCACAGTTAGCACAGTTCTCTATGAGTTCGACTCTCTGCTAACCTAAGTGTGGTTACTCTGTCTGACTGAACCAGACTAGCTCTTAGCCACGTGCTGGAGGTGTGATACTGTACATACACCCTGACTCACTCTGTAGATGTTCATCAGTGGAAAGAGGCGGAGTGTGAGTTTTATCTGTGAGTGTGTGTCCTGTCTGCTTATTGGTCATGTCCTGTTCTCTGTGTTCATTAGCTGCCTGTCTGTGCCTGTCTGTATATCATTATCTGCATGTCTGCATATCATGACAATCCTAACCAGGGCCGGAATGCTCCCCTACCCGGCGGGGCAGGGGGTCCTGATGGAGTGGCGTGAACCACTCCGGCGTCGGGCCGCCCCAAAGGTGCGGAAGTCTCCGCACCTTTAGGGGCCAAGCCCTAAAATTGAGGGGCTAGGCCCGCGCCGGAGTGGTTGGTGTTCCGCCAGCTGGCGTGGAAGGTCTTTGGCGCCATGCCAGGCGGGGCCGAAGGGACTTCGCCGGCCGGCGGAAGTCCGTGCATGCGCCGGAGCGTCAGCGGCTGCTGATGTCATCCCAGCACATGCACATTCGCCATGGTGAAGACTATGGCGAAGGTGGAAGGAAAAGGAAAAGAGTGCCCCCATGGCACAGGCCCGCCCGCCAATAGGTGGATCGCATGCCAGGCCACCGTGGGGGCACTCCCCGGGGCCAGATGGCCCCCCCCTCCCAGGACCCCGGAGCCCGCCCGCGCCGCCTGCTCCCGCCGGTAAGGTAGGTGGTTTGATCCACGCCGGCGGGAGAAGTATGACAGCGGCGGGACTTAGGCCATCACGGGCCGTAGAATCGCCGGGGGGGGGGAGCACGCTGACCGGCGCGGAGCAATTCCCGCCCCCGCCGAATCTCCGGTGCCGGAGAATTTGGGACACGGTGGGGGCGGGATTGACGCCGGCCCCGTGCGATTCTCCGACCCGGCGGGGGATTGGAGAATCCTGCCCCAGATTTCTGCTAGAATGTTTATTTTCGCCTAGGATTGCAACACATGTCGCTGGTTTAGCTCACTCGGCTAAATCGTTGGCTTTTCAAGCAGGCCAGCAGCATGGTTCAATTCCCGTACCAGCCTCCCCGGACAGGCGCCGGAATGTGGCGACTAGGGGCTTTTCACAGTAACTTCACTGAAGCCTACTCGTGACAATAAGCGATTATCTTATCTTTCATGTTTCATTGGAGTGGAAGAGGGGCTCATTAGTTGCTGTTGTGCCAACGATAGTTCTGTTTTACTAAAGTGAAATATTTTTCGGTTCAGAGGAACTGAACCTGTCATTTACTTTGTTTCCTTTTCATTTTTCCATGTTTTCTGATCCTTGTTTTCAGGGCAATGGTCCCAACTGTGGTGAAATCTAATGAGGAGTCCATACAATTTAATTGGTGACAATTAACACACACAAAGGTAACTAGAGCATGCTTAACCTTTATTCTGCTTTTACTGCAGTGCTTTATAAAGCAGATACAAAAAAATGAGCACATGTTCTGCTCATAGTTCAGGGACATAAATGAAAAATTGCCTCTTGAAAGTGTCATGCTAAGGCTATGGCAGTGTGATGATTTACTGGGCTGTAAACCAATTGCTTGGAGAAATGATGTAGAGAGATGAGTTCAAATCCCACCACGGCATCTGGGGAATTTAAATTAAGTTAATTAAATAAATCTGGAATTAAATACTTGTATAAGTAATTGTGACTGTGAGACTACTGGGTTGTCGTAAAACCCATCTGGCTACCAATGCCCTTTAGGGAAGGAAATTCTTACCTGTTGGACTTAGATGTGAGCAAAGACAGTCAGCAGTATGATTGACTCTTGACTGGCCTCTCAAATGACTGAGTAAGCCACCCACCATGCCCTCAAGGGCAATTAGAGACAGGAAATAAATGTCCGGCCATGCTAGTGACGCCCCCACATCCTGTGAATGAATAAAACAAAAACGTTGTGGCTCACTTGGTGCCACTCCTATCTCTGAGACAGAAAGGCTGTGGCTTCAAGATACACTTTAGAGACTTGAACACTGAAAATCCAGGCTGTCACTGCTGCCATACAGCACTAGCTCATGAAGCAGCCTATCAGATTATCAGCCACTGCTTCACACTAAAGTGTGCCAATATGGAAACAACCACAGCCACTTATTAAGTCTACATACTCTTTTTATTCATATCCAGGGATTTTACATATTTACATATTGTTGACGCTATTGTCTTGTTAAAAAAATAATAAAGGCGGCAATGTTAAAGGAATGAGCCAGACTTCTGTTAATTGCGACAATTGCTGTGACGACTAGAGTAAGCATGGGCAGCTGAGAATAAAATAAAACCACATCACACGGAAATGAGAAAGCAGAAGAGGAATTTGTGATGTTTGTGTCAGTCCGTGAGTCATTAGCCAACTTTAGGGCAATGATGCACATATTGACTCATATTCCAAATAAGTTCTCATCTGAGGTTGGGACTGTTTGGGGTAGGTTGGTTGCAGCAATTCCGTTCTCTCAGTGTTGCGATGACTTGCTGTCAGCGTTCAGTTCTCTGGAAAGGAGAGGTGTAGTCCTTCCCCCCCCCCCCCCCCCATTCGCAGCAGTACTGAATGGTTTTCCAATCTAATATGAAAGTAAAATCATGGGTAGACTGTTCAATGAACAGCTGCGGGAGACCAAGAAGGGACAAGTGAAGATCAGTCAGACCCTCATTGTGAATGTCGTTGAATACGTTTTCTAATCAAAAAGAGAAATAGGCGCAATGTAGCAATGAGAAGGTAGAAATTTAGCTTAAATTGATTTCACAAAGATCTGGGAGAGCAATTCCTCTTGCAACTAACTGTGTCTTTTACTGCCCTGAAGTTGATTCCTTTTCCCTAGTTGATAAGAATAGAGGTTCTGCAACTGTCATGTTCCTTGTATAGTTCTCCAAGATAGCTAAAAGTCGTAGTGTTGACAAAGAACATCAAACTATGTATTCAAAACAAAACTAGTTTAGTTACACTACTTTAAATGGTTCGCACACTCTACTAAGTAATAGCTAATAAAACAGTCTTAAATCTAACATTTATCTAACAACAAAATCTAACAACATGACTCCGTTCACATCATATATCTATCCAATGAGCTATGGCACAGCAGGGATACTTAAGTCTCATGCAGACTTCCTGTCAAATAGCTTGTTGACCAGGGTCATAGGTTCATGGTCTGTGCGTCCAACCAGTTAAATAGAATGTAATGCAGGTAGATATTTGTCATGTTGGACTGGTCAGTGGCATAAAGGGGAATCGTACCCTGAAGGTGAGGTCCTCCACTCCTGAGCAGACACCCATTATGCCCGACAAGTTTATGAGGGAAATACTTTAAATGGTGCACTCAAACCAGGGTTATTCCCACCTCCCTCCTTTTTATTTCATTGTGTTTCAAAATGTTATTCCTATTTGCTTGTGTTACATTCAACTTTAGAATGATGTAAGTCAAATGCAGATATTTGCACCTAGATTTCACGAGATGTGTACTATTATACAATCGGCGAAGAGAAAACTGTGTATTCATGCCATGTTATGGGGGGGTAGGGGGAGCTATCTGCTCTACTTTCACGTGTGGCTCTGTGTGAAAATTTACTGTTAAGAGCTGCACCCAATCTTTTTTTTGAGCTGGTCTCTAACCATTGCTGTGCAATAATGCGCATTCCTGGGCCTCCAATTTTCTCTGGATCCGCAGATGCTGAAAGTTATTGCTTAGCCTGAGCACTGTGCAAAGGCCACTTTACACTCGTGGTTTCTAAAGTACACAACGGAAGCTGAAGAACGATGTGACAGCTTGACTTTGAAACAGAGCAGCCTTGACATATCTGATCATGTAACAGAGAATGAAGTTCTGCCTCTCCCTACCTGTAAATTGCAGCCTCACCCTGGTGTGCAAGCATTCCAAACACAATGTTCAGGTTCTAAGGGTGTATCTCGAGTTGATAGCTCTATCAGGCCACCACGGTGCTGTGACGCAGAAGGGATAGGAACCTAATTATACTGAGGGTCATCAAATTCTAAGACCATGTATCATGAAAGGACAGGGTAATAAAGCTAGAGTATCTTTTTATAATTTTCCTTAATTACACTATTCCTCTCATGATACATGGATTTTGATGCCCCTCTGTGTAATTCCTTCTACGTATCTATTTATAGCTACTTAAAGGCGAGAAGGATGATGTAATAAGGTGCAATTTCCTGTGACAAAGTAATTGGGAAGGTATACCTGAAATTATGCTCATTTGTGCATCTATTTTGTCAATGCCTATTTACACCCAAATTTCATTTACCAAGTATGAAAATGAACCTAAACAATTGCTTCTTTTTAGGCCTGAAAATAATTGCGGAGTTTACCGATCACCCCGCTGCGTGTTTTTCTGAGGCGGAGACGTCCCTGACTCCGCCATTGTCAGTGGGATTTCTCGTTGACAGCACTCCTCGTCGCCGGGAAACCCGTGCGCCAATGTGGGACCAGAATGTCCTGCTGGCGTGAACAGCCGGTAAATCCCTCATAAAATATCGAAGACATTTAATTATCATTCATGCACATTAGACTCAGGGGACAGATGTTCCACTGGTTGTTTCAGTGTGATTCATCTAAGGCAAAAGGTTGAGGAATATGCAGTGTATGTTGCATCCAGTGCAAATCAGGTTGCAGCGATCTTTTGCACGCTTTTAAGAAACATCCTGCAGGAAATAGAATCATAGAATTTACAGTGCAGAAGGAGGCTATTCGGCCCATTGAGCCTGCACCGGCTCTTGGAAAGAGCACCCTACCCAAGGTCAACACCTCCACCCTATCCCCATAACCCAGTAACCCCACCCAGCATTCAGGGCAATTTTGGACACTAAGGGCAATTTATCATGGCCAATCCACCTAACCTGCACATCTTTGGACTGTGGGAGGAAACCGGAGCACCCGGAGGAAACCCACGCACACACGGGGAGGATGTGCAGACTCCGCACAGTCAGTGACCCAAGCCGGAATCGAACCTGGGACCCTGAAGCTGTGAAGCATTTGTGCTATCCACAATGCTACCGTGCTGCCCCTTTCACTTGGGCTTTCCTTTACCACTTTAACAAATCCTACGTCTTATCCTGTTTTACCACAGCAGCCTTCCCAGTGCTTTTCTTCTCATTCAAGTATCCCTTCCCCCAAATCGAATGAATTGTGACTTTTCAATTATTGCACCAACTGTGGCCCTTTGAAGATGATGTTAAAATGAAAGCTCTTTTTAGGTGTGCTAAAAGACACGATTTAAAAGTTTTTAATTATGGAAAAATGTTTAAAAGCTAAGAAACTGACTAAGGCACTAAAACGAAACCAGTGAATGCTTCTGTATAGTTTTTTTCAATGCTACTTTCAATTATTTAAAAGCAGGTTACTCACAGGAGTGGGCAAGAGGCTCCTTCAAAATGCTTATTTATCGTGATAAACCCGTTGAGGGGTATTGTCGCTGGGCTAGTAATCTAGAGACCAACGGTAATGCTGTGGGAACCTGGGTTCGAATCCCACCAGGGCACATGATGGAATTTGAATTAATCTGGAATTAAAAGTCTAATGACGACCATTGTCGTAAAAACTAAGGAAATCTGTCTTCCTTACCTACATGTGACTCTAGATCCACAGCAATGTGATTGACTCTTAAATACCCTCAGTAATGGGCGATAAATGCTGACCCAGCCAGCGACGCCCACATCCCATAAACGGATAAAGAAAAAAAACTTTCAGCTCTAAAAGCAAAACGTCACCAGGTGACCACTGACAAATAAAAGAATATTTTTTAATGTAAGGGAGGAGAAATAAATTGTCACATTCTGAAATGTTGCAGTCCTGGTTGGTGGACAATGTTCTATGTATTTATGCAAATATGTTTGAGCATGACTTGAACCAGAAGGTCACTTGGAAAACCAATGCAGCTCTGAGCAGAATTTGTGCCCAGACTACTGATTACGCCCAGGGTAGAACTGAGCATGTTTAACGACCTCCAATCATGGAAAACCTTCCAATTTTAATGTGACTTATACTTAACCAATTAAAATTCAGTTCAAGGGCAGCACGGTGACGCTGTGGGTTAGCCCTGTTGCTTCACGGTGCCGAGGTCCCAGGTTTGATCCCGGTTCTGGGTCACTGTCCGCGTGGAACATAGAACAGTGCAGCACAGAACAGGCCCTTCGGCCCTCGATGTTGTGCCGCGCATTGTCCGAAACCAAGATCAAGCTATCC
Source organism: Scyliorhinus canicula (assembly GCF_902713615.1). Lineage (NCBI taxonomy): Eukaryota > Metazoa > Chordata > Chondrichthyes > Carcharhiniformes > Scyliorhinidae > Scyliorhinus > Scyliorhinus canicula. Next base: position 24,834,348 of record NC_052163.1, read on the forward strand.
CACTCCCTTGTCATTCTGTGTGCTCCATGTGCCTATCACATTCTCCCCGTGTTTGCGTGGGTTTTGCCCCCACAACCCAAAGATGTGCAGGGTAGGTGGATTGGCCACGCTAAATTACCCCTTAATTGAAAAAATAATAATTGGGTACTCAAAATTTTTTTTTTAAATTCAGTTCTAAAAAACAGAAATTAGAGAGTAGATTTCTGAGGATTGTTGTTTCTCTTCCCACACCTAGTACTGGACAAGGCAGACTTCCTTCTGCTTCCATAGCCAATTTTACCTGGAACAAGTCACCAGTCTGTCATCCAGAGGCTTATAGCTTGAGGTGACCAGGAGCCTCCCCCACTCTTACCGCCTGCCATTGGCGTGTTGGAAGGATTTTACAGGTTGATACTCCACCTTTCTGGGCACATTGTGAACGCACCTTCCATGGCCATCAAGTCCTGGGGTGCGACTCAAACCTACAACCTCTGGTTTAGAGGCAGGGACACTACCCACAGCGTCACAATACCTCCCCCCCCCCCCCCCCCCCCCCCACCCCACCCCGTAAGGATAAGTAGAAAAAAATGCTTTAGTTTCCTGCTTCTCATAAAATTCTGCTGTTAATTCCACTTGTTTTAAACCAGGTAAATTGCAGGAAATTTTGAGTGTTCAGCACTTTACACCGGGGGACACATCTTTGTCACGAGAAGGGAGGAAATTCTGCATCAGCGTAAATGCCTGTGTAACATGCATGCTCCAAAGTTTCCTTGATTCTTGAGCTGGGTATTTGCTTTACATCGGACATGTCTCATGAATTTGTACACATGAATTTCAACTTCATTGTGTCTGGTGTAACAAGCTGACAATTTAAATCTTTCATTTTAAAATAAAAGTCTAAAATATCTCACGTGAGTTTTTTGGATTTTGATTTTTTTTTTGGATTTATTTATTGTCACATGTACCGAAGTACAGTCAAAAGTGTTCTTCTGCGGCCAAGGAAACGTACACAGTACGTATGCAGTAGCCAAAAAAAACCACTCTCATTCTGAACACTGAATTATCAAGCTTGCTGCCATTTGGGCTTATCTCGCTTAGATTTTTAAACACGCTGAAATGTTGTAAACAATTTATTTTGGCCAACGAAGAAATAATGTGCAAACAACACCACGTTGAACTCAGGTGAATGGATCCTTGACTCAGCGCAATCACAATGAATATCCTTTCTTTCGCAGGTGCAACACTCAATCAGCAGATCAGATGACTCAGGGTAAGCCAAGTCATATCAATTAACGTTGCATTCGCATGTGCCCTTTACGCCACTGTGCTAGACGAGCCAACAACAAAGCAACAAGGCGCAGGCAGTGACTTTAAGTTAGCATTAACTGATAATTAAACCAGGCGCGGCAGTCTCTGAAATTCCTATCAGGTAATGGAACTTGGAAAAAGTACCAATTGCTCAACTGCAGTCTTATTGAAACATATTTTGGGGATTGCTGCTGCTATAGATACGGATAACTGCTTTAAAGGCACAAACCTCCCACATTGTAAACTTCTTTTATCACACCACTGCCGCTGGAAGCAGTATGCTAATGACAGTCTTGTACTTTCAGTCTGCCAGCCTGCCCATCTGTCTTGGCAACTCAGCAACTTCAGAGTATTTTTGGATGTATCATGGTCTCCTTCAACTACTTGTGAAAATGGATCTGAAGTGTGTTACGTATGTCCCAGTAATGTGTCCATAGCATTACATTGTTATATAAACCCTCCTTATTACGTAGTACTGGGTTTATGCTGCTGGATCTAACTGTGCAGGCCAGCAGTAACCAGAAAGTACTAAGGTTCACTAAGGTCAGCCTGCCCAGGAAGACGTTTATTGCAAACTGGGGTTTCATGATAGCAGGCTTCAGAGAATGCACGATAACACAGTGGTTGCTTCACAGCGCCAGGGACCCAGGTTTGATACTGGCATGGGTCTGTCTGTGCGGTGTCTGCACGTTCTCCCTGTGTCTGCGTGGGTTTGCTCCGGTTTGCTCCCACAAGTCCCGAAAGAAGTGCTGTTAGGTGAATTGGACATTCTGAATTCTCCCTCAGTGTACCCGAACAGGCGCTGGAGTGTGGAGATTAGGGGATTTTCACAGTAACTTCATTGCAGTGTTAATGCAAGCCTACTTTTTGTCGTGTTAGGTACACTGGTCTAACACTGGCAGCAACTGGATGCAGCTTAGATCGGAAAGATACTCCAGACATTGAAGTTAGTTCAATCAGGTTTATTGAACAAATAGCACAGTTAGCACAGTTTTCTGTGAGTTCGACTCTGCTAACTGAAGTGTGGTTACTCTGACTGAACCAGACTAGCTCTTAGCCACGTGGGGGAGGCGTGAGATTGTAACAGCGCCCTTCACTGACTCTCTAGCTGTTCATCAGTGGAAAGAGGCGGAGTGTGAGTGCCTCATGTCTTTTATAGTCAGATCCCACCCCTGAGTGTCCTGCCTGCTTATTGGTCATGTCCTGTTCTCTGTGTCCATTAGCTGCTTGTCTCTATATCATTATGTGTGTGTCTACATATCATGGCACTGCTGCCACTAATAAAGATTCTTATTACTATCATTAGTTTAGTTTGCAGTTGTCTGCCATTTCAGAATGATTTGTTGAGATTTGACTTCATTAGGTCTTCTGAAGTACAAACTCAGCTCAGCCCTTCCCAAGGGAAATTAGGGATGGTAATTAAATGCTGGCCGAGCCAGCAACCACATCCTGTGAAAGAATAAAAATATATTGGGTTGTTGTTCCATAGAATTTTTTAGTTACCTCAGAACAGGTCCCTCCTTTGATCATCCCTTGGGACTATATTGCACACAGGACTGTCCAGGGGGCTCTCGTACTTCATTTTCAGCTTTCAATTAGCCATCATTTTGATATGCGCACTGGGCCACTTTGTTTATTTGATGCCAGCTGAGACTGCAGCTGGGTGCAAGAAGCAGTCCTAGTGCCTTTGGGCATTAAAAGGGAAAAGTTCCCTGGGATCCCGATGATTGTTCTCTCGTGATACTTGCTGGACAAGGTGGGTATGAGGAGTGGTGAGGGCAGCGTCAGGCTTGGAATGATGCTTTCGAGAGCTGAACAGGATACTGGTACTCGCCAACCGGGCCCACACATGGCGAATGGACACTGGTAAGGGGCAGGTGAAACCTGGTAGGTGTTAGTGCCTTCAGTAGGGCAAGGTGTGGTGTCCATACAGCAGCAGAGGTCCATTTCTTCAGCAGTAATGAAAGTGAGAACGGGAGGGCTTACGCAACTACAGAAACTGCTCCAGCAAATGGAAAAGGCAAGAGTTAAACTGTGAAAGAACAGCATGCACATGTAATCAAATTTAGCTCCACATCTATCAGCAACAGTTTCCTCAAAGTCTCACTGTAAGAAGCTGATTTAATTGAATGAGGCCATCCTCGCTGAGTAACTTCCTTTTAATGTGATTTCGTTTTGAAGCACATGCAACAGCTGCCCATACGTCACACTGACACATGTCCAATTCTTTGGCTTAAGAGTGGTTTAACCGCTGACAGACCTCTTGCGATGGTTGGGTCATCAGGATTGAGGTGTGACCATCAATACAGCAGTCAGTATGGCTTTGGGCATGCTCTAGCAATCCCACTGATTATGTTTGGAAAAAGAAGTGTGAAACAGATCTCATAATGGAGATCAAAGGAACACACCAAGTGTTATAGGAAAGAAAAACTCTTCACAAAATACAAATAAAGAAAATGTTTGCATTTGCGCCATGGCCTCAACCTCAAGTTTATGCACTGTTGCACAGGTTCCCAGTTTAACTCTTAAGTTCCTGGAAACATATTTCGGAGAGTGAAGGAAAATTGTTCTGTTTTTTGGGTTCATTTGACTGCTAGATATGCAGCAGAAAAGGAGGACACTTGGTCCATCGCGCCTTGCTAGCCCTTTTCACCTAATCGCATTTCCATGTTTTCCTCTCATAATCTTTAAAATTTCAACATTTTGAATATCTATTTCCTTTTTAACTATGGTAGATTCTGCTTCCGCTGTTGCTTCTGATAGGGTGTTAACTGGCCTCTGTGTAAATAAATTACTCTCTCTCCCTTTATTCTAATGATGATAATTTTAAGTTTCTGATTCCTAACTCGTTGACCAGTGGGAATAGACTTTCCCAGACGATGGCATTAAAATATTCTGAAATTTTGAACACCTCTTTCACATTTCTCAAACTACTTTATTCAACTGGAAGGAGCCTCAGATCCTCGAGACTTTCTTCAGAACTAAGCTCAGAACTTTAAAGGCAGCATGGTAGCACAGTGGTTAGCACAGTTGCTTCACAGCTCCGGGGTGACAGGTTCGATTCCCGGCTTGGGTCACTGTCTGTGTGGAGTCTGCACGTTCTCCCTGTGTCTGTGTGGGTTTACTCCGGGTGCTCCGGTTTCCTCACACAGTCCAAAGATGTGCAGGTTAGGTGGATTGGTCATGCTAAATTGCCCTTAGTGCCCAAAAAAAGATTAGATGGGGTTGCGGGGGGTGATAGGGTGGATATGTGGATTTGGGTCGGGTGCTCTTTCCAAGGGCTGGTGCAGACTCGATGGGCCGAATGGCTTCCTTCTGCACTGTAAATTCTATGATTCTATGAACTAAAGCTTGGCATAACCGAAGAGAATCTTTTTTCTCCCGTGACCCTCTCCACGTTTACGCCTGATTCCGCATTACACCTGATCCATATCACGCCAGGCTCTGTATTAATCAAAGCTTCTATTGTATATCTGGTTCTATTTTAAGCTTCCCTCTAATTTATATCAACTTTTATATTGCATCTATTTGTGGATCTGATGCTGAAACAAATGTAGAAGCTCTTAGACCTGGTACGAAGAATGTTTAAAAACAGGAAACTGTCACTTCTGATTATTCTCTATTTAAGGTACTGTACATCTCCAGTGGCAACTACATTAATGGAGATAAGCCTTTGGTTTAAACTAGCATTTGCTTGTTTAAACCATATATAATTGTGCAGCTTAGACATCATGCAGCTAGCTACGGTTATTTAGTCCTCTGAGCAGGATTTTCTTGACCCCAGAATGTGGGGCTGGGAGGTCTGGAGGAAACCAGTCGAAGAATGGGGAGCCATGTTGGGATGGCTCCCGCTCATGAGGTAAGCTGCCAAATAAATTTATTAAAGCCCCTACTAGGTGGGATCTTCCTGGCCCACCGGTGTTTTACCAAAGGCAGAGGGGCTCTCCCGAAGTGTATGGAGGCTGCGAGATTCATGGAGGAAATCTGCCTACAGCCACAATGGGGCATCAGAGATGGATGCTCCGTGCCCCAAAGAGGGGCCCACGAGTAGGAAAGGCTGACCCAGTGGCCTCAATCCAGAAGGCCTTCCCACTTGGAATCTCTCATTTTTAATTTTATTCTTCCCCGCCTCCCTGAGCTGCCCATCCAGGTTGGGTCGGGATTCAAACCTTGGGCGGGATTCTCCGACACCCCGCCGGGTCGGAGAATCGCCCGGGGCCATCATCAATCCCGCCCCCGCTGTGTCCCGAATTCTCCGCCACCCGAGATTCGGCGGGGGCGGGAATCGCGCTGTGCCGGTTGGCGGGCTCCCCCGCGGTGATTCTGCGGCCCGCGATGGGCCGAAGTCCCGCCGCTGACAAGCCTCTCCCACTGATGTGGATTAAACCACCTCTGGTACCGGCGGGATTGGCGGCGCGGGATCCTGGGGTGGGGGGGGGGGGGCGGGGGCGATCTGGCCTAGGGGGGTGCCCCCACGGTGGCCTGGCCCGCAATCGGGGCTTACCGATCGGCGGGCGGGCCTGTACCGTGGGGGCACTCTTTTTCTTCCGCCTTCACCATGGTCTTCACCAGCAGCCGCTGACGCTCCGGCGCATGCGCGGATTTAAGCCGGCCGGCGAAGTCCTTTCGGCCCCGGCTGGCGTGGCGCCAAAGGCCGTTCACGCCAGTCGGCGGCTTGGCCCCTAAAGGTGCAGGGAATTCCGTACCTTTGGGGAGGCCCGACGCCGGAGTGGTTCACGCCACTCCAATACGCCGGGACCCCCCGCCCCGCCGGGTAGGGGAGAATCCCAGCCCTTGTATTGGACCAGTAGCATCAGGAGCTTGCCAAGCCTGGAGCCAGCCAATTAGGAGGTCAGCTTCAGTAAAATCGCTGAGGCGCCCCTGTTACTGGCAAGTGTAGACTCGGGAGCCCCATGTCCTTCCGAAATCAGGGTTGCTAAGCCTCTGGCTATTGGATTTATGCTGATTTTTGCTGCGGCAATCCAAAAATACTGCCTCACCTTCTTCCCCCTTTAATCCCACAACTCCTTCCCCTTCAAGTGTTTCCAACTCTTCTCATTAAACAAAAGGCACAATGGGTTCAGACTCAACGCACTGTGGCCAAAATAAATCTCTCCTAAACCTTTTTTCTCACTCTCATAGTGATGCTTTTAAATTGATGACTCCTCAACCCTGATTCCCCAGCCAAAGTATTTTTTCAATTCAAACTTTAAAAAATCTTTATCATTAAAAAAAAACTCCATTAAATCATCTCTGGACTTTCTCTGCTCCAACGGAAATAGTCTCCACCAAGGATGTGTTCTCTCATCCTGACATCATCCGGCATAATATATTTTGCAGGCTTTGTATGGCTTCAATATTATTCTGCATATAAAAGTTTAACGAACCTATCGGAATTTCTACAAATGGAGAAAATCAAATTCGACATCCGTGGGTCGGAAGAGGGCTTCCATAAAACATGGGAGCTATTTACCCGACTGTTCCGAGACCTGTTTGTGGCCAACACGTAAATAAATAAATAAATAGCCAGTAGCCAGGGAGAAAAAAGTCAGGACAAGACAGAAGGAGGAAAGTGATGGAGGGCTGGGGGTGGGATGGGGGGGGGGGGGGGGGGGCAAGGTGAGGTAGCAAAACACAGCCAGAGAGAATGGGGGGCAGCAGTGAAGAAGGAGGGAAGGAGGGAGCTCACTGGGCTAAATCGCTGGCTTTTAAAGCAGACCAAGCAGGCCAGCAGCACGGTTCGATTCCCGTACCAGCCTCCCCGGACAGGCGCCGGAATGTGGCGTCTAGGGGCTTTTCACAGTAACTTCATTGAAGCCTACTCGTGACAATAAGTTATTTTCATTTCATTTCATTCACAGGGGAGAACAAAAAAGGGGAGCTAGAAGGGGGAACAGATAAGAAAAACAAAAATGGGAGGGTGTGTGAGAGCACAGGGGAAGACAACAGTGACGGCAACCACAGCGCGGTGAGAGAACGCAAAGAAAAACGGGAAGGCGAAATGAGAAATGGCCCAGTTAGATGATTGGTAAAAAGGAAAGAAGAGAGGGGAGGAAAGACCCCTCCCGTCCGGGTATATTTCCTGGAGCCTATGTGTTTTGCTTTGCAAGGTTTATACCGGTATCCATAACTTGGACAAAACTGTATTTTAAAACAATTATAAAAAGGGAGGGTGGGTAGCGAGAGGGGAGCTGGAGAGGGGAGGGGGGGGGGGGTAGGGAGGATTGTACGCTGAGCCAGACGGCGACCGACTGTAATTAGAGAAACCTAAGAAGAAGCCTTTGTGTACTGTACAATAAATGAAAACGTACGGCAAAGCATATAATTTTGAAAAAGCCAATAAAAATATATTTTTAAAAAAGTTGAATGATAGTCCAATTATTGCTGTGCACAAACTGATAGTAGTTCTTCATTCTTGTACACTCTGCACCTATTTGTCAAACCCAATGTGCTATTTAACTTTTTTTTATGGATTTCCCTCCCGCGCTTGTCTTCAAGGAATAATGCCCAGCTCTCTCCATTTCTCTGTCAGTGCTTTTCAATTCAGTCCATATTGTTATTTCCTTTTATACATCTCAAGTATATTCCCACAAATATCTCCGTGTTAAATTGCATCTGCCACCCATTTGCCCATTCCGCTATCCTGCTTGTGCCCAGTTTGAAATCGTCTGCCACCGTCCTCGTCGCGCCTTTTGCTGATTTTCTTATCCGCATTCTGCAACGTTCCCCTCGGGATGATAGCGTGTGATCAGCTGCTGCCAATTTGTGCCATTGTTGTTCTGTTTGCAAGTTGGGTGGGGGCACGTGGTGGTTGTTATTATGGATTCCTGCTACTTTTGTTATTTAATGTCAACACTGCACCCCCCCCCCCCCCCCCCCCCAGCTCCCAACCCCCTCTCCCCAACCTCTATTGAAGCATCTGACCTCTGCTTGACTCAGTTTTCCAGAGAGTAGAGCAGAAATCGATAAATTTTGTCTGGGGCATTCCAAAAACTCTTGAGCCCACCACAGCACCAATCCTGTACACCAGACATTTCGACTGTAAATGATTTAAAGAGGAGTCTCACAGTGTGCACATTTTGTGCGGATATGCCACAGTTAGTAATAACTTTATTAATCTTTGTGACCCTTCAACAGATGTCCAACATATGAATTGGATTCGAAATTTCTTATGAATGTGCAACCCAATTAACTCACTCTGTGAGTGTACAAACGACAGAAGCAGTTTTCCTTATTTGGACTTTGCTTACAGAATATTTGTTCCTGTTCAATGAGTCCAGTCAATCTGAGAGAAAAGTATGCAAACAATCTGCCAAATCCAACAACAAGGGACCACAGAGAATTGTTGCATTGCTACTTTTGACTTAAACCAGCCAACAAGTGACAACAAGTGGTGAATAACTAAAAGAAGGGCATTATGTGAAGCTGCTCACAAAACATACCAGATGCACTAATTTCTGGTGAGATGAAGTAGTAAGCGATGCACTATTTACACTGATCACTGCTGCAGTTTTGTGAGGATTCTGATCACAGTCAATTTAGAGGAAAATATAGAGCGCGACCTAATTGAATGGGAACAAAGTCCCATAATGAGCGCGTTTAGCCAGATGTTTCCTGGCACTCACAGTGGTGAGCGCTCGCCCGAGATCTCTGAGGTGAAGAGGTTAGATCCCAATGTCTCGGGTAGGTCATGGGAGAGCATATTAGAGTGAGACTCGCTGTCTCACTCTGATATGCAGATTTGCAAATAATGAACCGGCCCATAATGGACGGGGTTCAGCTCGCAATGTCTTGCAGGTTTGCATTAGATCTCGGAAGGAGCCAAGCCGGGCAGGTCCCGGAAGTGGGAAGAGGGATCTCCCGGCATCTACCGTCTGCACCATGGTACCTTTTGGGCGCAATTCAGCTGATAGATTGCACCTACAGACGACTCTGTATATCTGGCTGAGCTTCATAAATGGGAGGTTAATGTCAAATTCATTGGATATGTGTATGGGCAGGTCATATACAGCACTGGCTGTCATTGCCACTCTGACTGCAACTTCAGGACATTGTACGTATGCAGTTTAGTGCAGAAATCCTGCTTTTAGGCCAGCGTTTATTGCTGTCTCTAATTGCCCCTGAGACGGTCATGCTGTGCTGTCTTCTAAAACCACTGCAGTCCATGTGGTGTCTGTACACCCACAGTGCTGACAGGGAGTTCCTGGACTTTGACCCAGTGGCAATGAAGGAACAGTGATGTATTTCCAAGTCAGTATGGCATGCAGCTTGAAGGGAAACTTGAAGGAGCTGGTGTTAGAATTCCGACAGTGCAGAAGGACACCAATCGGTCCATTGAGTCAACACCGACCCTCTGAAGGAGCACCCTACCTAGGCCCACTCCCCTGCCCCATCCCCACATCCCACCTAACATGCACAATAAGGGGCAATTTATTATGGCCAATCCGCCTAACCTGCATTTCTTGCAGGTGGGAGGAAACTGGAGCAGCCGGAGGAAACCCAGACAGACACGGGGAGAATGTGCAAACTCCACACAGGCAGTCACCCAAAGCCGGAATTGAACCCGGGTCCCTGGCGCTGTGGGACAACAGTGCTAACCACTGTGCCATGCTCCCATGCATCTGCTGTCCTTAGTCTGTTTAAGACTTCCAACTTGTTTCTTTCATTGGTAATGACTTTATTTTGTTTATCTCTATTTGGAGGAGATGGAGGAAATGTGATCGTTTTGATCATGGGTTTGGAAGATGATGTCAAAGGTCCGTCAGTCCATCACTCAATGCTGCAGAACAGGTTGTACTGTGGGCTACCCCATCCCCCACCACTCCACCCCCCCTAACACCCTCCCCACCAATCTAACAATCATTTACATCAATGAGAACTTCAACTGAATGTTTTTGTCAGAATACTTCCTACTTACACCCCGCAAGTATCTGCCAATCTTTAATTTGGCCAACTAATCAAAAAAAAAAATTATTTTATTTTAATGCCATTAGTTTTCTGTTTGCACGTCTGTGAAAATCCAATAATGTGATGGGTTGTTTGGACTGCCTGATGGCATCAGTCCAACTCCACGCTGTGAATTCCCAGAACTCTGCCATTAATTGCTATACCGCTGAACAGTGCTTGATCTGAAACTCTTAGCTGAGGATTGCTAAGTCCGTCGAAGTCAGTGACAAAAGCCGTCGCCCCACCGCCTATCACAACACCCAGCCCATTATTTCCTATCAAATCACATTTGGATGCAAAGCGGTCAATTAAATGTCAGTGTGGTAATCAATAAACCAGATGACGTTTGGAGGTCAAGGTTGTTCAATGACAGTGGAACTCTCCTACGAACATAGGGTTTAGAACATAGGCAGAACATTCGGCCCTTTGCGTCTGCTCTGCCATTCAATAAGATCGTGGCTGACCTGAAATGAAAATGACACATTGTCACAAGTAGGCTTCAAATGAAGTTATTGTGAAAAGCCCCAAGTCGCCACATTCCGGCGCCTGTTCGGGGAGGCTGGTACGGGAATTGAACTGTGCTGCTGGCCTGCCTTAGTCTGCTTTAAAAGCCAGCGATTAAGCCCTGTGCTAAACCAGCCCCTGGTTGTGGTCTCAACTCCACTTTCCTGTCTGTCCCTCGTAACCCTTCACTTCCTCATCTAACAAAAATGTCTACCTCTGCCTTGAATAAATTAAATAATCCAGCCTCATTGCTTTCTGGGGAAGCGCATTCCGCAGACTCTCTGAGAGACAAAAATTCTCTTCATCTCAGTCTTAGAAGGGAGACGTTTTATTCTTAAACTGTGTCTCCTAGTTCTAGTCTCCCGCATGAGTGGACGCCTTCTCCGGGTATCCACCCTATCATGTCCCCTCAGGATCTTTTCAAGTTTCAATAAGATCACCTCTCATTCATCCAATGGGCACAGACCCAACTTCTTCAATCTTTCTTCACAGGATAAGCTGACTCATTCTGAATACATGTGGCTAAAAATAGTCAGCAAATTAATGGTAATATAGCGAAGGAAACAGCTCATTGGTCCATTGGAATCATCACTGGAAATGCGGAAAGGCATTAAAGATTGATCCAAAAGCCAAAGAGAGACCTAGAGAAATAACTGGTCGCAGAGATTGAACAGAAGAGTGTAACAAAATGTCAGCACTGTTTCAGTAAAAGCTCTCAAAGATGAAAAGAGGATTGAAATGGACGGTGAAGACAAAAAACAGTAAATATATCAGATGATCATGTCTTCCATTTCCTCCAAATAGAGATAAGCAAAGTAAAGTGTTCACCAATGAAAGAAACAAGATGGAAGTCTTATACAGACTAAGCAGGTTCAGAACAAACAAGCTGCCAGTGATGGATGGTATTTACTCCAGACGGTTGAAATACGCTTCGGGAAATATTGGTGAGACGTGGGACCCAACCTCTTGGGCAGTGTAATTGGGGGAGTGGGTACCTCAAAGAAGAGTTCCCATGGGAACTCCCCACCTCTGCAGGTCTCGGTCCACCCCCCCCCCCCCCCCCCCCCCCCCCCACCCCCCGGCCCCCTCTTGGGAACTTTCCACTCCTGCAGAACTCTTCACCCCATGGGCACTCGCCACTCCCATGAGACTTCGACCTGGCTTGGACAACCTTCCATGCCCCAAATACCACCATTCCCCATGGGACTATAACCATCCCATGATGGGTGTATTAATTAACCTCTCCCCACCAAGACCTGGCTTTTTACTGCCAACCTCCCTTCTCCCCCCTCTACCATGGTGTGCAGGCCCTATTCCCGTCCCCTGGCTAGGACCGACACACATCCCCTGGACTGACTGCTGTCCCTGGGCTACCACTGGCCAGGCCCAAGTGCTGACCTTTCCTGGCCTACTGCAACTAGTGCCATACATAAGGGTTTACTTACCTGCACCTAATTAACTGAGCGGCCCTCGATGGTAGGCCCCAGGAGTGTGCTGCATTGCCGGATTACACGCAGCCTGGGTGAGATAGGATCACCGGGATTTCCTGGGAAGTAATTTCGAGCGGAAGAGCAATATGATTCACTCGCCGCTCCAGCGGAAGATACGGCCCATTGAAAGTCATTGAGGGGATCACTGACTAATGGGGAGCTACCAGCAAATTGGAACATGGTGAGAATGTTGTTTCCACCTTTGAAAAAGGAAATGGAATGCGCACAGACAAATATCACTACTCTGCATTAAATATTAGCATCAAATATCATCAGTAAATCTGGTAACTGTCAACAAAATAATTGAGTAAATATTAGTCAATGTGATGAACTGCTTCAACCTCTTTGGGTCAGGGTCATGGTTATGATAAGTGAGGGAGAGGTGGATGGATTCCTCCTCTTTCCACAGTCCTCATTGAGTGCAACAGGTTTTATTTAACAAAAGCATATACTTTCCAATTCAGTGAGTTTAATTGTTTATGTGCTGTGGCTATAAAAGGTACAAACAGACAGGTTTTCTTGAGTCCTATTATAAAAGAAAAAAGTATAGTTTTTATTGTTCTTAACCTGGTCTGAGAAAAATTATATAAACACTCCAACTTTTGTGTTGAGGTAATACAGCTCTGGTCGATCGATGAATTGAGTGGATCCAGGCTGAGCTCGGTGTCCATTCAGGTTTTGGTATTTGAGTTGTTTTAAAGATGTAAATGGACGATTTATCTGTTCTGGAGACAGCAGCTGCTGGGTTGAGTTCTTTAGAATCTCTGGGCAAAATCTAACGACTGCATGGCGCCCGATTTGGGATGAGGCGTGGCCGGTAGATCTTGCGAGAGTCCTCTCGCGAGACTTACCCACCTCACCACACCTCGCGACATCTAACGGGATCGCGTGAGACATCGCAATCTGGATACCGCCCACGATGGGCTGGACTTAATTTTGCATGTTTAAGTATGCAGTTAGGCACACTTGATTATGCACTCGCCGGATCTAACCAGCGCTCAGGATCGAATCCCCTCGCCGAGGAGACCCCAGCTGAGCGCCATTTAGCAGTGGTCTCCACAAACGTGGACCAGGTGTACTGGTACTAGGAGGGGGTCTCCCAGGTGATCCCTGGGTGGTTGGGGTCTGGGCAGGATGGTACTCTTGCACCCCTCATACCACCCGGGCACCTTGGCACTGACAGTCTGGTAGTGTCAAGGTGTCCAGGTGGCATTTTGCCCACTTCAGGGATCGGGCACAGGATGGAATCCGGAGAGCTTGATGACCTTGTTATAAATCCGTTGAAGTGTTCGGGGTGGCCAGCAGAGCTCGCTAGTGAAGGAAATGGGATGAGTGTGGCCTCAGCTGGGCATTCCTCGCCGAGGCCCGGAATGAAACAGAGTTTTGTTTAATCGCAGGGTTTTTCTCAGCGCTGGGAAACACTCGGCTAAAAATGCTCAACATATGATTATCTGGATCTCGCCCTCGCTGGGTGCCCCGGGTCGGGTGTCTCACGTGCCATCCAGCACCCGGCAAGAAGCTAGTTTTGGGATTCTCCCACGATGCACCCGGCGCAACGGGAACAGCGCCAGATGCAACAGGGTGGGAAAACCAAGCCCAGTAAGACTGAGAGGACATGGATGACAAAAGGTGTGAATTTCACAGCTGGTTTTGCCTCACCAAATCCATTTAGGAAGGGCATCCAACAGAGGGTTAAGAACATTCCGGAGTTCTGACTCTCGGAGGTCATCTTAACGGCTTGCTGTCGCAGTCGTTTAAAACTGAATGGTTTTCTGCCATCAAATTCATAGACATCTCTTAATGAAGCATGGCTTCACAACAGTCAACGTAGGTGGGTTCAGACTTCCAAAAGGCCATTAAAATTAAAACTGCGGCAATTCAGAATAAAATATGGGAATGGTGGATAAGTAATGGACTGAAAGGATGGGAATAACCTGTTAGAATATTTATGCCTGAGTGGAGGACGGCATTGTATGGCATCCCTCAGGGCTGGATGTTTGTGCCACTATAGTTTCTAATTTACATACAAAAGATTGATTCAGAAACTCAACGTAAAGTGTTCAAATTTGCCAAATGATACAAAACCAGGAAGAGCAATGGAACCGGAGGAGACAGCTGTGTAAGTCCCAAGTGAACTATTTGTGACAAAGTCAATGCAATATCTATGGTATCAACAATAATGCGTTCAAGCAATGTTTGAATCAATCAATTTACACCCTCAAATATGAAGTGTTCTTAGACTGTCCAACAGCATTCCAAATGCACCCATGTACCAATGTGTCCTTAGACTTTAGCCAGAGTTTTCTACATTTCTGGAATGTGAGGGGAAATACAAAATGGATATTAGTTATCTTGCCTGTGAAGTAAAAGGGAAATTCCACTTGTAAAGCGTCCTCAATGATTGCGACGCCCATTCAATTTCTCAGCCAGTCCCGGGGTTTACCCTGGATGCCCACAACTTTCGATTTAATTCATAGATTTTCAGGGGAAGCTTTGCCAAAAACCCTTCAGGAAGTTGAGGTTCGCCAAGTTAGAGAGCTTACTACAGCCTGCTTGAGTTATCACTTCCTTTAAGAAGTAGAGTCAGAGAGGCCGACAAGCACAGAAAAGGCCATTCAGCCCATCGTGTCTGCGTCCGTCAAAGACAACCACCTAAATATTCCAATCCCGTTTTGCAGCGCCTGGCCCATTGCCTTGCCTGTCTCGACATCGTAAGTACACATCTAAATACTTGTTAAATGTTACCAGAGCCTCTGCCTGCACAACTCTTTCAGGCAGTGGGTTCCAGACACCCACCACCCTCTGGGTGAAAAGGTTTGTCCTCACATCCCGTCCACGGTAGCATGGTGGTTAGCATAAATGCTTCACAGCTCCAGGGTCCCAGGTTCGATTCCCGGCTGGGTCACTGTCGGTGCGGAGTCTGCACGTCCTCCCCGTGTGTGTGTGGGTTTCCTCCGGGTGCTCCGGTTTCCTCCCACAATCCAAAGATGTGCGGGTTAGGTGGATTGGCCATGCTAAATTGCCCGTAGTGTCCTAAAAAAAAAAGTAAGGGGGGGGGGGGTTGTTGGGTTACGGGTATAGGGTGGATATGTGGGTTTGAGTGGGGTGGTCATTGCTTGGCACAACATCGAGGGCCGAAGGGCCTGTTCTGTGCTGTACTGTTCTAAACCTCCTGCCCCTTACATTAAATCTACACCCTCTGGTCATTGATTTTTCACCAAGGGGAAAAGCTCCTTCCATTTATTCCCCTCATAA
Source organism: Scyliorhinus canicula (assembly GCF_902713615.1). Classification (NCBI taxonomy): domain Eukaryota; kingdom Metazoa; phylum Chordata; class Chondrichthyes; order Carcharhiniformes; family Scyliorhinidae; genus Scyliorhinus; species Scyliorhinus canicula. Next base: position 24,849,830 of record NC_052163.1, read on the forward strand.
TTATATACATCTCAATCAGGTCCCACTTCAGTCTCCTCTCCACCAAGGAAAACAACTCCAGTCTATCCAACCTCTCTTCATAACTCAAATTCTCCAGCCCAGGCAACATCCTGGTAAATCTCCTCTGCACCCTTTCCAGTGCTATCACATCCTTTCTATAATGTGGTTTCCAGAACTGCACACAATATTCGAGCTGTGGCCTAACCAACATTTTATGCAGTTCCAGCATAACCTCAATGCCGTCGGCTAATAATGATAATTATACCATATACCTTCTTAACCACTGTATCTACCTGCCCTGCTACCTTAAGAGAACGGTGTACATGCACACCAAAGTCTCTCTGATCCTCGGTGCTTCCAGGGGAGGACGGTGGTGAGACAGAATCTTCACTTTCTCGATCTCACCCATTCCCCCAGTTACCACATGGGTTTGAAGGTTATGCTGTCATATTTAAATGGCGCCCAGGCAGTCATTCATTCTCTGCAGGCCAGCTGCCCCAGATAAAATGTACATTACTGCCCTGAAACAATGGCAAACTCCATCCCCATCTTTCAGCGAATCCTCCATGGAGATTATCCTCCAGGCCACCCAGGAAAGGCAGGAGGCTCTCCTTCCAAGGAGTGGGAGCAGGAGGTCCTCCCACCTGACCATACAGCCAAGGAAGAAGACTCTGGGGTGGGGAGTTCATGTCTATGGGATTCTTTCTGTGTTAGAATTGGATGAATGATCTGCTGTGCTCTGCCAGGGTAAGTGCACAGCCTACTGACTATCACACATGACCAGCAGATAGGACATCAGCATGATTGTGTGCCAGACATTTTAAGATCACCATCTAATATTAGCTTCTGGGCAAAGAGCTTCTTAATCACTTACTGGGGAGGCAATCAGCAGCTACAATAGGCAGTACTGCTTCTGAACAACTCAAACCGCCCAATTTTATCACAGTCAATCCTTCTATTGTCCTGCAAGACAAAATGCCCATAAGAAGAGAGAGCGTGCTGGCAGCCCGGGATTCCGCACCCTTTCAGACTTCAAACAATTGGCCACAGAGTTGGCAGGAGAGTCGCCCCACTCCAGTGCCTGTTCGGGTACACAGAGGGAGAATTCAGAATGTCCAAATTACCTAACAGCACATCTTTTGGGATTTGTGGGAGGAAACCGGAGCACCCGGAGGAAACCCATGCCAACACAGGGAGAACATGCAGACTCCACACAGACAGTGACCCAAGCCGGGAATCGAACTTGGGACCCTGGAGCTGCGAAGCAACAGTGCTAACCACTGTGCTACCCTGCGGCCCAGTAGGGAACTACTGGAGCTGTACATAATAGCTTAACGTGTTAAGTAAAATATAAGTTTTGATTTTCTTTCCAACTTGGTTTGGACTCCTTTCGTTGCCTCTTACAACACTTTCCCAGTGTGTAGTTTATAATTTCACATCCTTACAATACACATCACTTGTGATGCTGCTACTCAGCCACTACATCCGTCAGCCAGCTTTTGCAGGAAACCATCCTCGGGAGATGTGCTCATCGCGATTATTGATTTAAATGCTGCTCCTGCACAGATGTCTGCTCTTTGGGGATGACGCGTGTCGTCGTTGTGACTTCCGTTAGATTCGTATGCCCAACGTATTGTTTAGACTGGCTTTACTGTGGAAGAGGCTCTTTTTGAAAAATGTACTGTAAACCTTTGATGCCCATAGACAGTGGCCTGGTGGGAAACTTTGAGGGAACTCTAAGAAAATGCTTTGGCCATATAATTTCAAAATCTACTATCGCATTGTTTTTCTATGTATTCATCATTTGAGTCCCCAAATGTCATTAAAAAAGATGCTTTATGTGAAAGTATTAGCACCGGTAGGTAGCGAGGGATCGCCGAGACGCGAAACGTATCCCCACAGCTCGAACGCAACATGTTAGTGTCCCCCTCCTCCCCACCACCCCACACCGGGCAACCCCTGCCCGAACGCGCATGAGCAAAACATGCCAGCTTGGCACCTTGGCAGTGCACCTACTAGCTGGCACTGCTACCTGGTCACCACCAGTGCACCAGGCTGGCATTGCCAGGATACCCAGGTAGCACCAGATGTGCAAGGGCAGCACCCTGCCCAAAGGGCATGCAGCTGTGGACCACCGACCCCCTTGGAAACCTCCCACGAGTGCCATTCCAACTGGTCCTTGTTTATGGGGCCCAGTAGCAAATGGTGCTTGCCGAGGGCCCCGAAGTGAAGCGATTGAATCCCAAAGCCTCAGATACCTTGGGAATCTGCACATTAGAGTAAGGCTTATTGCCTCGGTCTAATATGCAGATTTGCTAAAAGGTTATCCTCCCATTGTGGGTGGGATTCACCTCGCAACGTCTCGCGAGATGAGGTGTTGCAAGCCAGGTAGATCCCGGGAGCGGCGTTTGAAGAAAGCTGATGTTGGCTCAGAGTGTGAGATCTTCCAGATTCAATGAAAGGTAAAGGCACAATTTAAACTGCAAGTCCATCAAACAAGCAGCGACATTGAGTCCGGAATTCTCCAGCTGTTCGCTGGCGGCGGGATTCTCTGGTCTCGCTGGCAGTGCACCCCCTCCCGTGGGTTTCCCAGTTTTGTGGCATGGCTTCAATGGGAATTCCTATTAACGGTGGTGGGAGCAGAGAACCTCACCTTAGCGAATGGTGCACTGCCTCCCACCATCAGGAAACCAGCGGCTGAGAGAATTCCACCCGGAATCTAACAAGAGTTTTACTCAGATCAGGTAAACTGCACAGGATGCAACTCGCCAAGTGCTGCAGGAGGTGGTGATGAAAGGATGGCGGGAACCGTTTCTGAGGGGACAGAGCATCGCAAAAGCGACGCCGCCCCTTATTTCCGCGCAAACGGGGATTCCCCGGCCGATCAACGAACGCGATTTCAGCGTCGGCGACCGGAGAATCCCTCCCATGATCTCCACACTTTCCCCGGTCCAATGGAAAGGCTGAGGTAGCAGTCTAAATTGTCAAAGGGATCATCAAAAAATTGGGTAGACCCAGTACAGGTCTGTGTAAGGCAATCTTAGAGCGGAGAAACACACTTATTGAAGACATAGAAAGTAGTCCAGTCCAGCAACGAATGTCACGCTGCATCCAAACTATTCTCCCAATAGCAAAAACACCACTAAAGCCAAAAGGAGTAATAGGAGTGAGTGACAAAATCAAAGTGAGCAAATTTCCCTTTGTTAAACCATTGCCAGAGCTGAGAGTTGGAGTGCCGGCTGGCGTGCAAACATTCAACACACTCAACAAAAGTCATCCCACTTGGTAATTTGGAACTTGTGCAAAGCAATTGTCACCTTGATCATATACAGTGAAGTGAATGAGCAGATCCAATATGGTAACTGCAGACATATATGTACAACTGGAGAAGCTGCTTTCTCACAGCAGACAGCAGAGGAGGAAGATGTGAATTCACCAACCCCACAAGTAACGGAGCAAATATCCATTCCAGAGGTTAACCATTCCCCAATAAAGGTCAATAGCAACAATTGCCAGAACAACAACACTCATCACGGCATTAAAATCCCTTGGCGAGGCAACGTCACCCCAGGAGCGAGCCAACACTTGCCAAATGACCAATAACAACCCACATACGTGCCATTAGAAGCCCGGACTGCTTTAAGGATTATGTGTGCAATATATGTGTTGGGACAAATGAAGTTGGATCAGACTAGAATGAGTAAGTGCATGATTATTTTCATTGTAGACCATGCATGTGCCTGACTTGCAGCTGTAAATTATAATACATGCAGATTGGTATTTTAATGTAAAGGGAGATGTTTGGAGAAGTGCCTTTGTGCAATATGGCCATCGGCTTGCCATAGTCATGTGACCTCTAATGTTATCCTTGATGATTAAAAGCTTGAGAGCAGAAACCATTTCATTCCACTTCTTGGAGCAATTATGGAGCAACGTTTAAGATCAGCTCCCAGGCTTTCAGATGCAGCAGTGGACGTGCTGATTCAAGAAGCGGAGGATACAAAAGTTGTTCCATTCATCATTTGAGGGTATCCTAACCCAGAGGGGAGCTGCTAATTAGAGGCACGGTGACACAATGGTTAGCACTGCTGCCTCACAGCGCCAGAGCCCCTGGGTTCAATTCTAGCCTTGGGTGACTGCGAGTTTGGACATTCTCCTCGTGTCTGCGTGGGTTTCCTCCGGGTACTCTGTTTTCCTCTCACCATTCAAAGATGTGCAGGTTAGGTGGATTGGCCATGCTAAATTGCCCCTTAGTGTCCAGAGATATGCAGGTTAGGTGGAACTATGGGATTATGGGGATAGGGCAGATTGGGGGGGGGGGGGGTGGTTTGGGCTTCTTTCAGAGGTTCGGTGCAGATTCCACAGGCCAAATGGCCTCCTGCTGCACTGTAGGAATTCTATGATTCTATGGAAGAATTGCTGTTTCCTTAAAGTTGCCCCTGGGTTGCATTTCTCAAGAGAAAGGGATCTAGGTGCTTGTCTCAGTGAACATACCATCAGTGGACTCAGCAATTCTTCCATCTTGCAGGTACCTCAAAGTCCAAGGCCAAATGAATGGCCCATGTAGTCACTTGGACCTCCTGATATGATGAAATGGTCTTTATGAACTACCTCTTGGTGCATCTATCTACTACCCATTGCCTGATCGCGAAGATGTCCATGCAGCCTGGAAGGAGCCATAAACAAGTGTGATAAGCTGGAACATCACAGTGAACCTACCTTTAGTTCATATTGTTGACTCGTTTAAAATGATCCAGACAATCTCCGTATTAAAACTTCAGTCACCACATTTGTTACTATTTTATGATAAATATGGTTATAAATTTACTGTTTTTATGATTTGTTTTTTGTGTTCCAAAAACTGAAGCAGTAACATCTTGAAAGTAATAATTGAACATTGCACAGGATGACATTGTACTCAATCACTATTAACGAGGATAGTGCCTAGATTTCAACAATAACGTGCAATAATTTACATTAAAATTCACCAGAATAAAAGCAGTTAACCAGATAATACAGATACAAATGGTTATTTGAAACACAAAGCAAATCAAGCTAGGTTCGCGATGTGAACAATCCACATTCCCAATTACAAATGCAAATATACAAAAATCATTTGTGCACAGATATGTATATGCAAAGTGGTAAACAGACAAACTTGCTTTGTATAATCAAAGGTGTCTCTGAGTTGTCTCAACACTTAGTAATCTCCTCTGACAATGCTTGTAACACTGATCAAACTCCCATGGCATTGCTCCTAATGATTAGAGGACAACTTGTTTCCTGGCAATAGTGATGTTTTCAACAAAATGCGACCAAGTTGTAGGAAGTGAGCATGAGACATGCCAGAAATGTGTGCTTGGTGCAAAGCATTTAATCTATTCTGATTAGGGTTTGGGTTCATCCCAGGAGCTGCAGGTTCTTTTTTTCACCTCCTGCTAATTTTCTCCCATTTTGTTCACTGCTTTTCTGAAAATAGGGATTCTTAATGTTGGTTGTATTCGCACTGGCAATCTCTCAGTACTTGACTGAAGTTGCCGTTTTATCCCGTGTGACTATGAGCGATGCTTCACTGTGAACCTGTGATCCACACATATGCAGACTCCAGCACAGGATAATGGTCATGATTGGTATTGGGAATCCTGACTGAGTTCCTTTGTTGCAAACTAATTCTGCCTCCATAGCTGAGTGCAGTAAATGTATGTTTCTATGAAAAGCACACCTTTAAGACAATTCTGATTCTATTTTCCGTGGACTTGATCTATGTATCATCATCATTAATGTTTTTAAATTCAAGAGATGGTGGGTCTCGCTGGTCGAACCAGCATTTGTTACCCATCCTGAATTGCCCCTCAACTTTCAGAATGTGTTGAAGAGTCAACCACATTACTGTGGGCCTGGAGTCACATACGGGCCAGACCAGATAAGGATGGCAGATTTCCTTCCCTGAAGCACATTACTGAACCAACTAGCTTTATTGATTTCAATGATTTCACAGTCACCGTTCGACCTTTAATTCCAGATTTTTATTGAATTCAACTTTCACCAACTGCTGTGGTGGGATTTGAACCTGAGTCCCCAGAGAATTATCCTGGGTCTCTGGATTATTAGTCCAGTGCCAATACCACTATGCCACCAATTCCTCTGTTGGTTACAGTGTATTACCTACTGGATTTTATAGAACCTGTTATATTCATTCCAATATTCCCACTCCTGCGCAATGCTGGTGCAACAAGATCATCTCTATTCAGGGATCAAATGAAACTAGCTCAAATCCTTCTGATAGCTACAAAACAATCAGTTAGCACCTAACTGGTGTGAGTTTGAAAAAAATCTTATCCTGTATTAAATAACAGAAAATAAAGCTCACAAGACATTAAAAATCTGATATACCACTTTAAATGAGACAGTGGTCACAAGTGAATCAGCAAATCAGTATCTCATCACAGGTCCAGATATTTATAGCATGAGGTTTAAAACGGCACCTTATTTCGGATGACAAGTTGAGATGCTGGATTCCTATCAACGGGCATGAATGAACATTTTAATATTAACCTCTGCAGGTAGTCCTCAAGTTTTGCTCCACATGTCCTTTAGATTGTAGATAAGGAATACAGCTGGAGTTCAGCCCGAGGCTGCTGCTATCCTTTAATATTCCCATAGTGTTGAACTATCCACTTCATCTGCATCCGCCCTAAGTGTGCCTGCTTGGTTTCCTCGCAGATATTTTTTGTTCTGTCCTTTGATAGCCAGTCGACCATGATCTCGGAACTCTAGGTAAAAGTCTTCGGGTATGACACCGTCAGTACAGATTGTCCCGGTGCTGGCTATATACCAGAACTTGCCATCGGAGCCTGTGAAGAAAGAACATACGCGCTCAGGGATATGAGAGTACAGAGCGAGCGCCCATTAAACCTAATTATAAAGACCGCCACACAAAGTCATCCCTTCAATATGTGATCGGGCTCCATTTGCTAGTTTACTGGACAACATTGCTCTTCATCATGAATTATTTCCTTACAAATGTGCTGGTAGCGGTCTGCATTTACAGTTTAATCCTTCTCCAGGTTTATTTCCTTGTCGATTCGTGCATCTGCTTAGTACCATGGATGCCTACACTCCTCCAGTCATTTGCCACCCTACCTTAGTAGAATCCTTGGGTGATCTTTTAAAAAATTACCAAATCTCGTGGTGTGGGCATTGCTGACAATCCCAACATCAAGTTGTCTTGAGAATGTGGTGGCGGCTCACCTTAAATTGCTGTAAAGTCAGTTAGGGGGCAATCACCTCGGTGTGGGATGCCACACAGCGCAAGAACAGCGGCCTTCATTCCCTGAAGGTATCACCGAACCACATGGAGTTTCGATGATGATCCAACAGCTTCATGATAGTCACTTGTTACTGATATCAGATATATTCTTTGAACAGAATTCAAATTCTCAAACTGCCACGATGGGATTTGAACTCGTGTTCTCTGGACTATTGGGTCCAGCCAACCCTCTTGAGATACTGAGCGTAGCTGCGGCCCTCCTTTCCTGGAACTGCAAATTCTTTATCCTTCTGCCAAATGACCTGCCTCAGATTAAGATTGGAATTTTAATCTGGATTAAATATAGATATACTTAAATTTATAAAAACACATTTATATATGCGGTGACATGGTAGCACAGTGGTTAGCACTGTTGCTTCACAGCATCAGAGTCCCAGGTTCGAATCCAGGCTTGGGTCACTGTCTGTACGGAGTCTGCACGCTCTCCCCGTGTCTGCGTGGGTTTTCTCCAGGTGCTCCGGTTTCCTCCCACAAGTCCCGAAAGACGTGCTGTTAGGTAATTTGGACATTCTGAATTTTCCCTCTGAGAACACAAACAGGTGCCGGAATGTGGCGACTAGGGGCTTTTCACAATAACTTCATTGCAGTGTCAATGTAAGCATACTTGTGCCAATAAAGATTATTATTATATATGTATAAAAATCTATACCTCTATCTTAATCTGGTCTAGATAGTTGGGATGTGAGCATGCACATTAATGATTTATTTCTGTATTTGGTCATATATTGCTGGATAATCTTTTACTGCATTCGTGGCTAGAGACTTGATAATTTTTAAAAAACATATTGTGGCTTTTCAAGATTTTGAAAGTTATACAGCCGTTTTGAATTACGAAGTAACATGAATGATCTCTGTGTATCATCATGCTGAGTAAATGCAGCGCCCTAATTAATCAAGGGTAGAACATTCGTGAATTGCACAATGTGCATTGTTTTATAGAATTTGCAGCAGCTTATTTCAGCTTTACATCATCCTCCCAGTCTCAAGTTTATAACATCTCATTTGGATGGGAGACTACACGAAGCATGAATTCCCCACGGTAATGCCAGGGCATTGTGTATTTAAAATGAATGCACCAAGCTAAGAGATGGCAGTAAGCTTTTCAAATTCTGTCAGGAAGGAAGAGCTCACATTTGTAGAAAATCTTATCATGTCCTCAAGATGTTGTGAAGTAATTCCTATGCAATGAATTTATTTTTTGTTCCGAAGTGTGGCCATAATTGTTCTGCAGGTAGATGTGGCAGCCAATTTGTACACAGTGAAGTTTGACAAGCCCAATGAGATATGTGAATAATTGATCCATTGTTGGTTAAGGATTGCTGTTTGACCTGCACCCAAGGAAAGCTCATTGCAATTTGTTAAAGAGTGCCATAAGATCTTTTACATCTACATGAAATGGTGAACAGATGGGGATTGATTTTAACCCCTCTCAGTCAGTGAAAAGCAGGTGAGTGGGCAATTAAAACAGGGCAATGTCCTTACCCTCTCATAATGCAATCCTTTTGCACCATTTTGAACTGTAACCAACAAATGGGGGCCTCATGAAGCTATGCAAAAAGCAGCCTGATTACATTTTAACCGGAGTCTAAGCAGGAAAGCTGACACTGAGGTGCTCCTCCATGACCCACAGGAATGTCATGACCTCCCATGCCCTAGTCTCCTCTCTTTCCCTCCCACGAGGCACTCCTAAGATCCCCTCCCTGCCATTTTGTGGAACCTGGAGGGTTCACTCAATGCTTTTCTGCTGGTTGTTGCCCTGCACAACTTCACTCCCGGCATTGGAATGAAACCTAGTGGTTTAAATCGCCCGACCTCCTACTGCAATAGGCAGGTGAGAAACTAACTTGCTCTAAGTTAAAGTCCACATCATGACACACTGTTAGCACCAGGGTCCTGGGAACTGGGTTCAATTTCGGCCTCGGGTGGCTGTCTGTGTGGAGTTTGCACTTTCTCCTCGTGTTTGCATGGGCTTCCTCCAGGTGCTCCAAAGATTTTTTCATTTTTGTTTGTTTTTTGTAAATTTAGAGTAGCTAATTATTTTTTTGTTCCAATTAAGGGGCAATTTAGCATGGCCAATCCACCTAACCTGCACATCTTTGGGTTGTAGGGGTGGAACCCATGCAGACACGGGGAGAATGTGCAAACTCCACACGGACAGTGACCCAGGGCCGGGATTCGAACCCGGGTCCTCAGCGCCGCAGTCCCAGTGCTAACCACTGCGCCATGTGCCACCCTCAGGTGCTTCAACGATGTGCAGGTTAGGTAGATTGGCCATGCTAAATTGCCCCTTCGTGTCCAAACGGTTAGGTGGGGTTACTGGGTTATGAGGATAGGGTGGAGGCATGGGTTTAAGTAGGGTGCTCTTTCCAAGGGCCAGTGCAAAATGGCCTCCTTTTGCACTGTAAATTCCATGATTCCATGATTCTTTGGACTCTGATGTCTCCTCTGAACCAGAATTTCAGTCAGTGCAGCACTCCCATAGTAATGTACTGTTGGCCAGATAACACGCTCAAGTCTTGGACAGGGGGTTGAACTGGGCAACTTTCTGACTCAAGGGTGAAAGTATGATATCTTATACGGTAAATATGCACCCCTCCTATTCCAAAGACTTATAAACTAGTGGCTCAGCCCTTTCTGAGGTGCCACCACTGTCATAATATACACACAGGTATATGATGGTGCACAGACAGGCAGTGATTGACACACAGGATGACCAGTGAACACACAGAACACAGAAGCCAATCACCAGACAGGACACGACCACTATAAAGCCAGAGGGCACTAGTATTCCCGCTCTCTCAGGATCCAGCCTCTGAGACAGTCAGAGCTCGTGAGCAGCAACTAGAACACACACCATGTGGTAGTCAGATAGTCTGGTCAGGCTAGCCTCAGGTCTCCAGTCAAGTCAGCATAATGTCAACCCACAGTTAAAGCATGTATTATAGTTAAGAGTTCAATAAAATCGAGTTGCATTTCTTCAAGTGTTGGAAGCCTGTCTCTCTCACCACTGCAGTAAACGCAGTCCTCGCAGACCCAGCTTACCCAACACATCAACCACGACACTGAAGCGACTGGCATCTAGCTATGTCATCTCATTAAGGTCAACTTGCAGACATGAAGATCACTATTGCACTAAAAGTTTACACCACTGAATCCATTATTAAATCAATTAAATATAGCAAGTAAGTGATGGATGTTTACAAGAGTTAATACATTCATCACTTTCCCCGTGGAAAAGACAGAATACTGGGAAAAGAGAAAGACGTCCACCCATTTAGCTCTTTTCACAAGCACTCAAAAGTTTTTTTTTACAACCAATGAGGTACTTTTAAAATGTAATCACTGTTGTAATGTAGGAAAGGCAGCAACTAATTTTGCACACATCAAACCCCCAGAAAGAGCAACGTGATAATGGCCATGTCATGTTTTTTTTTGTAATGTTGATTAAGTAAGAAACAGGATGCTAGGGATAACTCCCAGATCATCTGCAAAACAGTCCCACGGGATCTTTACCACCCATCCAAGCTGACAGACGGGACCTTGGATTGATGGCTCATTTGAAAGGCTTGAAATTATTAGAAATGTATTTTGAACCTTTAAATATACATACACGCTCAATCGCTTAACTCGAAAGTGCCGCATTCCTTCAAACTGGAGGTTTTAGACCTGTGTTCGGCAATAATTACGTTGATTGTTGGTGTAAGACCAAAATGGTGGTCGTGGTTTATGCAAGCTATTTAAATTGCTTGTGTCCATAAAAGTAAACATAATCAGCTCATTGCACTTTGGGATAGTTTGCACTGACATCCAGCCAAATCTGACACAGACTTTTGTTACAATTGCAAGTGTAAAGTGGGAGAACATTGTAATAGGTTCTGGTATTTACAGGGTCAATGTGGGACTAAGTGCAGTACCACCCACACAAGAAAGCACATGAACCGAAGCCAGGGTCAGTCTAGAAATGGACAGAGTTGTGTAAAGAGCGAGGATGGAGTCAGCTCCATACCTGTACCCTCAACTATATATACATGTATAGTTATGAGTTGTTAATCAAGACTTAAGGCGGTACAGTGGTTAGCACTGCTGTCTCACAGAGCCAGGGACCCGGGTCTGATTCCAGTCTTGAGTGACTGTGTGGAGTTCACACATTCTCCCCATGTCTGCGAGGGTTTCTTCCGGGTGCTCCGGTTTCCTCCCAAATCCAAAGATGTGCAGGTCAGATGGATTGGCAATGCTAAATTGCCTCTTCGTATCCAAGGGTTAGGTGCGATTACAGGGTTATGGGGATATGGCAGGGGAATGGGCCGAGATGATTGGATTAAACTGGATTGGTTTATTGTCACATGTACCGAGGTACAGAGAAAGTATCCGAGCAGCTCAACGGATCATGAGTACATGAAAATAAATTAAAATTTTTAAAAATACATAACAGGGCAACAGAAGGTACACAATGTAACTACATAAACACCGGCATCGGGTGAAGCATACAAGGTGCAGTGTTTTACCAGGATGTTGCCTGGTATGGAGGTTAAATCTTATGAGGAAAGGCTGATGGACTTGAGGTTGTTTTCGTTAGAGAGAAGAAGGTTAAGAGGTGACTTAATAGAGGGATACAAAATGATCAGAGGGTTAGATAGGGTGGACAGCGAGAGCCTTCTCCCGCGGATGGAGGTGGCTAGCACGAGGGAACATAGCCTTAAATTGAGGGGTAATAGATATAGGACAGAGGTCAGAGGTGGGTTTTTTACGCAAAGAGTGGTGAGGCCGTGGAATGCCCTACCTGCAACAGTAGTGAACACGCCAACATTGAGGGCATTAAAAAATTTATTGGATAAGCATATGGATGATAAGGGCATAGTGTAGGTTAGATGGCCTTTAGATTTTTTCCATGTCGGTGCAACATCGAGGGCCGAAGGGCCTGTACTGCGCTGTATCGTTCTATGTTCTAATGAGGTCAGTCCATAAGAGGGTCATTTAGGAGTCTGGTAACAGCGGGGAAGAAGCTGTTTTTGAGACTGTTCACGTGTGTTCTCAGACTTTTGTATCTCCTGCCTGATGGAAGAAGTTGGAAGAGTGAGTAAGCCGGGTAGGAGGGGTCTTTGATTATGCTGCCTGCTTTCCCCAGGCAGCGGGAGGTCTAGATGGAGTCAATGGATGGGAGGAAGATTCTTGTGATGGACTGGGCTGTGTTTATGACTCTCTGAAGTTTCTTGTAGTCTTGGGCCGAGCAGTTGCCATACCAGGCTGTGACGCAGCCAGATAGAATGCTTTCTATGGTGCATCTGTAAAAGTTGGTAAGGGTTAATGTGGATATGCTGAAATTCCTTAATGTCCTGAGGAAGTATAGACGCTGTTGTCTTTCTTGGTGGTAGCGTCGATGTGGGTGGACCAGGACAGATTTTTGGAGATGTGTACTCCTAGGAATTTGAAACTGCTAACCATCTCCACCTCGGCCCCATTGATGCTGACAGGGGCGTGTACAGTACTTTGCTTCCTGAAGTCAATGACCAGCTTTTTAGTTTTGCAGGCATTGAGGAATAGATTGTTGTCGCTGCACCACTCCACTAGGTTTTCTATCTCTCTCCTGTATTCTGACTCATCATTATTCGAGATCCGGCCCACTATGGTCATATCGTCAGCAAACTTGTAGATGGAGTAGGAACCAAATTTTGCCACGCAGTCGTGTGCATGGGGAGTATAGTAGGGGGCTAAGTATGCAACCTTGAGGGGCCCCGGTATTGAGGACTATTGTGCAGGAGGTATTGTTGTTTATTCTTACTGATTGTGGTCTGTGGGTCAGAAAGTCAAGGATCCAGTTGCAGAGTGAGGAGCTAAGTCCGAGGTTTTGGAGCTTTGATACGAGCTTGGCTGGGATTATGAGTGTTGAAAGCGGAGCTGAAGTCAATAAATAGGAGTCTGATGTAGGAGTCCTTATTGTCGAGATGCTCCAGGGATGAATGTATGGCGAGGGAGATGGTGTCCGCTATGGACCGGTTGCGGCGGTATGCGAATTGCAGTGGATCAAGGCGTTCTGGGAGTATGGAGTTGATGCGCTTCGTGACCAACCTCTCGAATCACGTCATTACCACTGAAGTCAGGGACACCGGACGATAGTCATTGAGGTGCTCTTTTGGAGGGTTGGTGTAGACGCGATGGGCCAAATGGCCTCCTACTGCACTGTAGGGATTCTATGTTTTGCTGTTAATATACTCAAGAATAATTCATTGTGTTTGAAACATGGTGGCAGTATCTGGGTTAAAAACTCTTATCCTCACACGAATGCAGAAATATTAAGAAAAAGGACACCTTCAATGGATTCTCAACTGAAGCCGCAGAAACGGAGCAAATTCACCAGAAAGAAAGCTCTCCGAAAAGAGAACATGTAAGTGAAAAGGTAGAAGTTTTACTCCAATGAATCTCCCTTGCAAGTCCAGCATTAGCAAGCAGAGCACACAGCACAAAATTCAGGCCAGTCAGCCTGGAGAAACCCGGTCAGAGGGACCGTTTGAAATACACCCGTTGCTAATCCTTCTCCCAAGTCTCAACACGTGGCTCCTGCAGCTTTCAAAGAAAAGAATCATTAATAATCAATTTTAATCTACTTCAAGTACCTTGCGACCATCCAATTTCCGAAAGAGCAAGCCTGCAGTTCTTCTCTATGCGTCCCGACTTGCAATGCAACACTGCTGATTACATTGAGTTGGCAGGCAAGGTGGTCCTTTCTTCTTCAGGCAGAACCATTTTGGAGAGCCCGTGAAAAAAGCGCAGGAAGATTTGTTGTTCAGTCGTGAACAGGCTTGCCATCTTGGAAGCCGATAATTCTACACCCACCCTTTTAAAAATCTTCAAAATGGATCACAACTTCATGCTTTCAGCTCCACTGGGATTCACTCCATGGCCCAGACCAGTCACAGATTTGGAGGCTTTTGAGAAAACGATTTGCATAAATGCTTCACAGCTCCAGGGTCCCAGGTTCGGTTCCCGGCTGGGTCACTGTCTGTGCAGAGTCTGCACGTCCTCCCCGTGTGTGCGTGGGTTTCCTCCGGGTGCTCCGGTTTCCTCCCACAGTCCAAAGATGTGCGGGTTAGGTGGATTGGCCATGCTAAATTGCCCGTATTGTCCTAAAAAGTAAGGTTGGGGGGGGGGTTGTTGGGTTACGGGTATAGGGTGGATACGTGGGTTTGAGTAGGGTGATCATTGCTCGGCACAACATTGAGGGCTGAAGGGCCTGTTCTGTGCTGTACTGTTTTATGTTCTAAGATACAGCATTGCTACAGATATAAATAAAGAATCAGCAGCAAAATAAGTCAGTACGCTTCTTTATTCAATTGGGGCAATTGCAGATGACATTATTGAATGACAAGCTATTGATGAGTGGTCAAATTTGATGTTTTAAAATCTTTCGATGTATATTTCAACCTGAGGTCCAACAAAATATTGGAGCGAGCCGAATTTAATAAGGATTTCCAACTGCCTGGGGAATCTGTTGATTCCTTCATAAACAATCTCTACAGGCTGATAGAGGGATGATGTAAATGTGGCAATTTATAGTCTGAGCTTATCCGAAAGAGAACCATGGTGGGTTTTGCAGACGATTCAATCTCTGACCTTTTAAAAGCTAAAGATGACCTAACTCTTGACAAAGAAATCCAGCTGGTTAGACTACCTGAGCTACGTGAACAACACATGACCATCCTAAGGTGGAAGAAACATACCTGGAGTGGAACCCAAACTTCAGTCTTCAATTTCAGGTCACAAAACCACAGGGACCGCCCAAGTCAAAGAAAACAATTCTTGAACCATCCATAGAACATGCAGTGCAGAAGTAGGCCATTCGGCCCATCGAGTCTGCACCGATGCACTTAAGCCCTCACTTCCACCCTATCCCCGTAACCCAATAATGCCATCTAACCTTTTTTGGACATTAGGGGCATCTTAGCTTGGCCAATCCACCTAACCTGCCCGTCTTTGGACTGTGGGAGGAAACTGGAGCACCCGGAGGAAACCACACGCGGACACGGGGAGAACATGCAGACTCTGCACAAACAGTGACCAGAGCAGGGAATCAAAACTGGGACCCTGGTGCTGTGAAACCACAGTGCTATCCACTTGTGCTACCGTGCTGCCCAAAGTCTAACCAGCAGGGAGATGTTGCCAGCCTCACTCGAAAAATCGATATACTGATGACAAACAGATCTTTGACCTGAAATATGATGTCCGGAATCAGCCTTTCTCTCTTCTGAGCAGAGATGGCAGAAAATATCAAGATTATCACAGTCGATAGTTGGCCAGAGCAGCAGTCCTGAATCCTCAAATGCTAAAAAATATTCAGACTCTGATTTCACCTGTGATCTCTTTTCTCTTTTTGTGGGGCAGGATGGTCCATCACCATTCCAGGTCCTGGAAAGTTCCTAAAGATTAGACCAAACTACTGCACATACGATTACTATAGCGCCTCCGGTGGAAGTGAAGGATCAAAAGTCTGAGGAGCCTCTACCTTCAACTATGATGATGATAAATACGCCCACCACTGTGCACACGTGGCAACTTCCAGAAAATATGCCAGAATCACAAGGGATGCTGGAACCTCATAGCAGTCTCGCACTGTCAGCAACTAAAAACAGAAGTGATCATGCCACTCCAGAGGAATGCTCTTCCTCAGCCTCAGAGAGCTTCCTGTAGGCCCAAATGAAAAATGAAAAAGAAAAAGCAAGCAGACAGACACTATTTTCCCCCACCCACTCAAGAATAACAAGAAACATACGTGCCCAAACCAGTCAGGCGAACCAGACTTGGTTTAACGTTAATTCATGGAAGAAATGGATGAAACCGTATCCAAATATCAGTCCAGCCTCCAAGCCAAGATCAGGAACCAGAACCAGAACCACTCTCCCAATAGAAGAACAAAGAAGTGGGAGGGTCAAATGACCTCCAGACCACCGAAGCTTCCAAATTCAAGGGCTTGAAGTGAGGGGAGGGGATAGTGAGAATGTCGTTCATGTTAATTATGTTAAAGCAATAATGGTGCAATGGCATTAAGGTTGTCTGAAGTTTCCAAGCACCCCTGGGAAGTCATTTTGAAGTGAGTCACTAAGGATCTTGACGGAACCAAGCCATAATGCCCTTTAAGATTCACAGATCAAGTGAAATACACTGAGCCAGTTTATCTTTGTTGAGGTGAGATGCTCTAGGGCAATGAGATGTCATACTCAACAGCTTATCTGAGGGTTGGTGAAATTCCTCCTAACCACTTAAGCAATTGAAGCATGTTATAACAATTGTTCTTGAAGCCAGACTAAAGGACCGAGAGGCTCCTAGAAAAATAAGTTATCTCAATACTTTAATGCAGAACTATCTGTAAATGATCTGTGCAAGTGTCCCTTAGGGTCCAGCCGCTCACCTTTAATATGATAGGCTCCATTTTCAAAATCGAGCTGAAAGACATCATAAACTGACCGATTGGCATCAAGTGTGCTTGAGCTTTTGTGGTAACTGACGAACCCATGGTCTCCTCGTAGTACCAGGATAGGCCTATTAATGAGTCTCAATGTAAACTCTTCATCTTCACCTGAAGCAACATCAAGATAGAAACATTACCTTGATTTTAATCACAGCTTCAGCTGTAATGACATACAATCAATTATTCTGGGGGAAATTATCTTACCTTTGATCTTTTCATCATAGATCAATTTTAGCATCCTAGTAGGAATGTATTTGTATTTCAGCAAAAGCATTAAAATTGTCTCGTGTCTTTATTAAAATACCAGGCAAGAAACCCATATGAATGTGCAAACATATTTGTTACTAATATTGCACAGTGGAATTTCAAGCCAAAGCTTTTCAAACACAAAATTTAGAAAGAACCTTTAATAATCAAAATCCGTCTGAATATATTTTCCTAGATCCCAGAGCGTAACATCCAACGATGTTTATATTGTATAAATTTAATGTAAGTAACTTGTATATCAAGGTATTGTACAAATAACCCGCTTCTATTTCTCGTTCCTTTCATTTGCATCTTAATGAACAATTCGAGAGTTAAATGGAATGTGGTAAAGTATGTCATTCCCTGAAACATTTAGATTAATGAGATTCTTGGCTTCGTTGCTTTGAATAAGAAATTCAAAGTGATGATTTTGAAACCAAATTAACAGCAGCCATTTACTCATACGATTCAATAATTGTGATCGTTATAGGAATAGCTAATAAATACACGCAGGCTCGATGTGATCACTGAACCTTGGTCACCAACCAGGAAACTATTTCTTCTGGATTCCAAGATTGTGAATAATATGCAGCTTTTTGTTCTTGGAACAAGGGACGAATTAGTGAACTTAAATTTGATTGGGATCCGTATTGAAGGTTCTCATTAAATCTTCTGCTTTTTTCCTTTGCAATTGCAATTGTCCCAATATGTTCGCATATTCATGAATTTCTTACCCACCATTTGAATGAGGAAATTAACCTGTTTCAAATGATAACCTTTGTAACACTAAAAACAATATTCCTGTTAATTACTGGTATAATACCAGAGGCAATGCTGGGAATTAGAATTGACAGGTTGTAGTTACCGAAAATAACAGAATTAAACCCATCACTATAACTCATATTTTTGAAGATTCTTTGACTCTATATTAACTTACCTGCTGAATCACTCACTGATGCAAGCTGCCCATTTTTCTTTGTACAAATGTATTTGCCATTGTTAGCCTTGATTGCTATTCTTCGTTCACGCCATTCAATTTCAAACATACAGTTGGCATCTCTGGATTGGTAAAAGGAAAAATCTGTTCAGAAAACTGGTCATCATCCCATCATCTCTCACTAGTTCCTGTCCAGGGAATTGCCTTAAACCTGGATACCAAAGCTGCAATGTATACCACTTCCATGTGTAAAAAGCTGCTTGGTAGTACAAATCTTCAATGTTGCTGAAAAGAGACATGTCGTCAAAGCTTTTCATCTCTGAACTCATCAGGACACAAACAAGAACACCAAATTTCAAACGATCACAACAATTTATACAATGGGAGGGAAGGGTGCTGATTGGTTGGCAGTCGGAACTGATTGGCTGAGGCATTGCCATGGAGAAAACAAACAGGATCTACAGGCTTCCCAAGTCCCCCGCAATTCAAAAAAGCTAAAAAACTAGATATTCCTTTTGTTTGCAGAGAAAGGGTCCTGGTGTGTGTGAGATGTATGCCGCTTCTGTGAATTTAATTTGTGTGCGTTGATGGTATTCATTAAAATTAGGGGAGGTATAGATTACAAAACTCACTTTGTTACCAGTTATACATAGTGTTACACATGTCATAAACATAACACAATCAAAATCCAGTAATATGATCCTGGTGAAGTAATGGGAGTGGTCATAGCATGATATTGAAGAGCTGTGGGTAACTTTTCATTGAGGAGATATTGGAAATGAAATGACAAAATGAACAGTGACTATGGAAATAACATTTACACACCATGAAATGTTGTCATATCATTCACACAATTTAGACCTTAGGTTATAGAGACAAATGGACAGTATGTGTCTGTTATATGTCTCTTCAATTTTTTTCATGGACATTGAGGTTGTGAAATTGGTTATGAATATGGATTGGTCCACTGTCCTCCACATTATTAACCTGAATTTAAACCTTCATTAAGTTTAGGGTTGATTTCTCAATCTCTCTCTTACCAGCCTCACTTTCTATCCTCTTCCCAAACCCAAAGTTGCACCCGGATTCCATGGCCCATATCTTGTACTGTGCTGACTCCTGTATATTATCTGTCCTGTCTTTGCTGATCTCTATCTGTATTGCAGCAAACTAATTTCTCTGATCTTCACCCTAACTCCACTGTATCGGAGTTCAGCTTCTTCACCTATATGACCCTACTTGCACTCCCCACCTCTGACTTCAGATCATTTCTTGTTCCCCTCTATGTCTGCTGCATCTGTGCAGGCTGATTATTTAATCACTACAGTCCTGCCCTCTTGACGCATCTTCCTCAACTACTTGGCCTTTTTTTGACCTAATTTCAAACGCCTCTTTAAAGTGAAGCTATTTGATCATATGGCAGATTAATGCAAGCTTTGGTAACAATAGGGTCAATTTTAATATCAGCAAGTGTTTGGGATTTGTGTGATTGTGTGTATTTGGGGTGCTGCGGTTTAAATCGGAAAAAATTCCCAATGTGTCAGAAAGCCGACTCCAATCTACCACCTTATAGGTCTTGCTGGGAAACGGCACAGGTAACCAATTCCCAAGAAGTGAGTTGATATTTTAAATACGTTAATGAAGGAAGACAAGGGCAGTTTTGAGGAGAAGGTACTTTGGAGCTCTGCTTGTGTACCAGGAGGAGGGGGAGTGCCCCCTTCCTGCTCCTCAAGCTCCTCTTTATCAGACCACCCCCGACCCCACCATTATGTAGACCCCTCAGGGTCGGGGATGGCAACGCTCATCCCAGTCAGACCTCCCTCCCTCCCCAGAGCAGATCTCCTACTGGGAACCTATCCAGGCCAATTGTCTCTAAATGGGTTTTTTTTTAAACCTATGGCTGAGGTGAAATTTGTTGGCTGTTTTAAAGGTGGAAGATACTTGTTTCAACATGCTGAATACAATTTCAGCTTTCTGACACAAAGGGTTTTCAATATTAATAATATCGATCTCCTGTTGCAGTGCTCACTGGAATCAGCGAAAACTCTGGTGACAATGAAGAGTGTTGAAAGACAGGCTTCCCAGTAAATATCCAGACCAGTGTTTCTGAGCAGAAAACTACTGACTTGGCTTTGAGTCAGTATTTGGACTAATAAGTAAATGACTGGTATGTACGTAGGGACAGAAACCATCAGCGGGCTTTGAAAAGTTTTTTTTTAAATTTAAAATGCCCAATCCTTTTTTTTTCCAATTAAGGGGTAATTTAGCCCGACCAATCTACCTATCCCACACATCCCATGGGCAGCACGGTAGCATAGTGGTTAGCACAAATACTTCACAGCTCCAGGGTCCCAGGTTCGAATCCTGGCTTGGGTCACTGTCTGTGTGGAGTCTGCATGCTCTTCCCATGTGTCCGTGGGTTTCCTCCGGGTGCTCCGGTTTCCTCCCACAGTCCAAAAATGTGCAGGTTAGGTGGATTGGCCATGCTAAATTGCCCTTCGGGTCCAAATTGCCCTGAGTGTTCGTGGGGTTACGGGGATAGGGTGGAGGTATGGGGTTGGGTGGGGTGCTCTTTCCAAGAGCCGGTGCAGACTCGATGGGCCAAATGGCCTCCTTCTGCACTGTAAATTCTATGACATCTTTGGGTTGTGGGGTGAGACCCACACAGACACAGGGAGAATGTGCATACTCCACCCGGACAGTGACCCGGGGCTGGGATCAAACCAGGGTCCTCGGCACTGTGAGGCAGCAGTGCTAACCACTGCGTCACCTTGCCACCTCCACGGGCTTTGATAAGTAAATGGCTGGTTTGTATGTAGGGAACGACACCCTCAACTGGGTTTGTCAGCTAACATGACAGTAAAATAGTGCAGTCTAGATTTACAATGAAAAGGTTATGTTTTGAATGACTTGGGCAACTTGCATTTCAGAAGCTGTGGATTGGATCCCTCCATGGGTCACCAATGTCCAGAAGTTCCCCGTGTGTGTACGTAAGATACATTTCTTAGTTTCTTTGTCAATTTCCATTTGATATGTTTCCTGATTTGTTTCTTCATCCTGATT
This sequence comes from Scyliorhinus canicula, assembly GCF_902713615.1. Lineage (NCBI taxonomy): Eukaryota > Metazoa > Chordata > Chondrichthyes > Carcharhiniformes > Scyliorhinidae > Scyliorhinus > Scyliorhinus canicula. Next base: position 24,870,866 of record NC_052163.1, read on the forward strand.
GGCTGAGATATTCACACCTGACCAAAAAAAAAACCAATTGGATTAAATGAATGACCTGGTCACAATTTTCTACATATTACTTACGGAGAAATGTCTATTTCCCCCTGGGTACCTACTCGGTTTCAGTTATTCAGTGTTGAAAAAATGTAGATGCATTTAAGGAGAAACTGAGGGAAACAGGAATAGAAGTGTGCGTTGAAAGGGTGAGTTAAAATAAAAGTGGAGGAGGATCAGTTGGAGCATAAACATTGGCAAAGGTCTGCTGGCTCAAATTGTGTATCCTTGCGTGTAATGGAATACAGCACCTTCCAAATCCACGACCACTACCATCTAGAAGGACAAGGGCCGCAAATACCTGGGAACCCTACCACCTGGAAGTTCCCCTCCAAGCCACTCACTACCTTGGCTTGGAAATATACCGCCGTTCCTTCACTGTCACTGGGTCAGAATCCTGGAACTCCATCTCTAACAGCACTGTGGATGTACCGACAACTCATGGACGGCAACCGGTTCAAGAAGGCTACTCGCTGCCACATCTTCAAGGGCAATTAGGGATGGGCAATGAATGCTGGCTTAGTCAGCGACAACCACATCCCTTGAATGAATAATAATAATAAATGATGGTGTACCAGTGACATCAGTCTGTTATGTGTTAGACTCTGAGACATTGGGGCACCATGCTCAGGAACAATATGCCTACTTTGTAACCTGTTTAGGTGTAGTACTAATAAACAAGTGTTAAACAGATACCAGCATGACTACAGTCTGTCCAGTAATCAAGTACCATCCCTGTCATGATATGCAAACATGCAACCAATGAACACTCAGAATAGGACACAACCAATCGGCAGCCAGGACACTCAGAGGTGGCATCACCACAAGGGGGCATGACATATAAAAGAGATGAGGCACTCACACCCGGCCTCTTTCCACAGACAGACATCTAGAGAGTAAGACAGGGTTGATCAGCAGCATCACACCCCAGCACGTGGCTTAGTGCAAGCTGGTACAGTTAGACTGAGTTACCACAGTTAGATGAGCAGAGAGTCAAACTCATTTGAGAACTGTGTTAATAGTTTAATAAAAACGTTGAACTCATTTCAGAGTCTGGAGCATCCTTTAGTTAGGACTGCACCAAGTAGCAGCCTGTGTTACCCGAAGCAGCAGAACACAACAATCCCTAGAGTCCACAGATGAAAGGACCATCTCAGAACATGTATTACTAGGAAATAAGTTTGTGAGAGAATTGTTTCCCTGTCTTATCAGATTGACATTAGGAATTCCCTGGCATTGTTACAAGCAAGGGTCAGGTGAGTAAGGCCAATCTCTGTCTGACTTCTGATATTGGCGAATAATATGAAACAAACTCCCCTCACCACGTACGCAAAAAGCGGCTTATTTTGCATCTCTGACAAGGTGAGATTTGTTGGTTGTTTTTAAGGTGGAAGGTGTTTGTTTCAACATGCTGAACGCAGCGTAGGTTTTCTGAAATAGGAACACAAGATATTCAAATATTACTAATTGATCTCCCATGACAATGCTCATTGGGGCCAGACAGAGTGTAGGCTGCTGGGGCTGGAATTCACAAGGTATGGGGTGGGATATATTGTTCACCAGTGCAAGAGTTGACTAGCAGCTGAGGCACCTGAAAAAGCCCTCCCCACAGGCACTGCCAATGGGCTACGACTGAAGATCTGTATTCAGTACGAGGAAGACCTGTCCTCAAGAGCTGCCGGACGATTTGATTGTCCAGCACCTCTTGCAGTCCCAGCATCATCGGAAACTAGGAAAGGGCACTGCTGGGACTGCAAGCAGGCCCATGTAGAACTTTCATGGATCCTGAAGCCAGGTAAGCTCCTTGCTTTTAGGGTGGCAAGAAATCAAAGAGAGGTTGAAGGCTTTGAGAGCGCGGGTCTTGGAAGCCAGACAGAAAGGAATAAAGTAGGGGGGAGGGGGGTAACATCTTAGGAGGGGTGACCCAATTTACACAGGGCACCCCCACAACTAAAAAATAACCAACCTGCCCACTCCTGCGCCAACCATATTATGGTGTGGGCCGTGAAATATTAGGGTTAGTTGGCTTGGTAAGAAGCTCAAATTACTGTTAATTATTATTTTTTAAATGGTGGGTGAGCCCACCGACTGTATTATTGGGAGACAGCTTGGGGATGGTGAAAGGTGGTGAGCTGGCCACCCCTCATATTTTACATAGCCCCCTCTGTAGTGATCGCTGTATATGTATATGCATAAAGGGTTAATGTGTAGTCAGTACAGTCAGGAGAGCACTAGAGGGCAACACTAACAGCGAGTATAAATACAAGCTCAATCTGTTTTCCCGCTCTCTTCGGGTGTGTTCTGACTGGGGAACAGAAGCGTAGTGTTAGCTCAGAGTGTAAGCATAATATTCATAGTTTACTCTAATTCCATCTTGTCTAATTTCATAGCTAGTAAAAGTATTAAAGAATCACAAGTTAATTGATTAGTTACTCAATAAATTATTTGATATCACCGGACGACTTTGAGTATTCGTCATCATCAAAGTTAAGAACTTCTCGGCATAAACAAATGAGTAAGACATGTTCCTTTAAGTAATGTAACACCGTCCACCCCACGAAATGCAGTGGGGTTGGAGGGCGGAGATTACTGAATTGGTTGTGAACTCATAACGTACTCCCCATAGAGGAATATAATTTAAAAAACAAGGAAATCATCCTGAACATATACAAAACACTAATTAGACCTCAACTGGAGTATTGTGTATAGTAATTTGTGTTACTCATTTGTTTATGCAGAGAAGTTCTTAACTTTGATGATGATGAATACTCAAAGTCTTAGGCTCATTTAAATACCTGGATATCGCATTCACCCAGGAGTCAACGGACGTGCCTGTGAGACCGCGACCGGGTGCCGTATAGCACTGGTTTCCAGAAACATGGAACAGGCATGGCACCACTTTGGGCGTCTGCCAGGGCATTAAGAGACTTCCGGGTGGTCGGGGACAGGGAACAATGATACCCTAGCATCCCCTGGCACCTGGGCCCATTGGGACTGCCAGTCTGGCACCTTGACACTGTGAGGGTGCCCTGGTGCTACTGCCAGTGTGCCAGGGTGCCAGGCTGGCAGTGCCAAGGTGCCTGGGAGCCAGGTTGGCACTGATGGGGTGGGCCAGGAGGGACAAAGAATGGACTTGAATATTTAACGATTGATGACATTTAGGAAGGACAGAAAGAGCATAAAAGGTGGAGGGTTGCCCTATTAATAAAAAGTGACATTGGTACAATAGAGTGAGATGACCTTTGTTCTGAAGATTAAGATGTACAATCTGTTTTCGTAGAGATTTGAAATAGTAACGGTAAGAAACCACCTGTGTGAGTGATTTTTAGACCCCCCCAACAGTAACCACGCTGTAGGTTGGGTACACATGAAGAAATAATGGTAGCTTGTGAAAAAGGTATCGTGATAATTACGTGTCATTTCAATCTAGATGCAGATTGATGTGGAGATGCCAGCATTGGACTGGGGTGAGCACAGTAAGAAGTCTTACAACACCAGGTTAAAGTCCAACAGGTTTGTTTTGAATCACTAGCTTTTGGAGTGCAGCTCCTTCATCAGGTGAGTGAAGAGGTGAGTTCCACAAACACATATATAGACAAAGTCAATGATGCAAGATGATAATTTGAATGTGAGTATTAGCAGGTAATTATATCTTTAAAGGTCCAGACGGTGCGACTGGAGAGAAGGGTAATCACAGGTTAAAGACGTTGAATTGTCTCAAGCCAGAAAAAAATGATTGAAAAAGACTGGTCTAGAATGATGATCAAGCCAAGCTTCATTCATTGAAACTGCTGCTGAGAAAACTTCTGGTCAGCGCCCTCATGACTACAGTTTCTAATTCCCCCTTCTGTGCCTTCCACTTGTGATGAAACCCCAGTGACCATTGATGTTGTTAATTGTTACAATACAGTGACCTTGTCCCAATCAAACTGTTGTATGGGTCCTTCTTGTTTATTCCCTGTCCATTCCCTTGTTTCCCCCTTTCTGTTATTTTTGCCGTTACATTTTTGATACTTGGATGATTTATGGACATGTGTCTTTAAAGCAGCCTGCCATTTTAATTCAAACAGAAGGTTCCAAAAGGCTGTGCTGATTTAAATTGTGGACCGGCACCAATGACAGAGGTTGGCTAGGACTCGGGTTGATTGATTTGGCTGATGGTCAATGAATTGGTCAAAAGGCTGTGCTCTGCTGGTAACAGATGATGATTGGATCTGATCCCGCTGAAATGGTTCAGGGACCTAAGGAGCTTTCAGTTTTATTTTGGCAACTTAGAGGGGAAACCCACTTTTGTTCTACTCCGGTTTTCTCCAGAAAGATTGTGTTTCTGAACTGGCGAATGTGTGTACAGGAGAACCATTACAGGCTGCGCAGGAAATATTCATAATCTGATAACTCTCTGCAGAAAAGTCTGATGCGAACTGACAAATTCTTTCTCCAGAAAGGCAGAGGGGCCTAGCAGCAATGATTTATACGAAGCAAGGGGCCTTTCCAGTAGAAGCAGTAATATTGCTAAACTGGAAGGAAGATCATTGCAGGCTGTAAACCAGAGACATTAATCCACAAGCATACTGTGAATAAGATCCTCATCCTTATTATTTTTACCCCTTTCCACCCCTCTGTGTTTGTTTGTATTGTGTGTGTGAGTAGAGAGAGTGGGGCAGCAAGTTACAGAAGGAGTTGGGTACTTATTAATATTTAGCCAACTGTATCTGCTACATATTTCACCATTAATCTGGTTATCAATAAACAGTAATTGTGTTTCAAATTACGAACCAGGTGACTGTAATTATTGTGCAGCAAAGGGCCAAAGACCTCGAGAATTTTTATGTATAAGATTATTGATAAATTCACTGGTGTTGTGGCTCTGAGGTATGTGGGGCTGCAATTAACTGCGCACTGGCCAAGGTGGGGTAGCAAAGTGCACAGTCCATCGCCCCAACTGTTAAGGCAGTTTCCAACTTTGCAACCACAAATCCGAGTGTTGTTTATGCAAAACCACCTTGCCATCCAGTGTCAGATTTTGCTTGATCGTCCCAAGGAATATCATCTCTCCCTTCTACAACTAGCACGGCAGCACACGTGGCTAGCACTGTGGCTTCACAGCGCCAGGGTCCCAGGTTCGATTCCCCTCTGGGTCACTGTCGGTGCGGAGTCTGCACGTTCTCCTCGTGCCTGCGTGGGTTTCCTCCGGGTGCTCCAGTTTCCTCCCACAGTCCAAAGATGTGCAGGTTAGGTGGATTGGTCATGCTAAATTGCCCTTAGTGACTAAAAAGGGTCGGAGGGGTTATGGGGGATAGAGTGGAAGTGAGGGCTTAAATGAGTCGTTGCAGACTCGATGGGCCAAATGGCCTCCTTCTGCACTGTATGTTCTATGTCTATGTCTATGCCAAACCTTCCTACTGTTCCACTGGAGGGCAGAGACAACCCCAAACTCCTTTTTTCAGTGGAAAACTGGCTCCTCCAACTTCTTTCCATCAAAGCCTCCACCTTCAGCTCTGGCACCAACACAGGAAAATGATAAACATTTTAATCTAAAGGATTGAGATTGCAGTAGTCCCCCTTTATAACGCGGGTGTTGGGGTCCAAGACAGCCACCCGCGTTGCAACCGAGCTGCGGATATCCACGATGGGGGTTTTAAATTTATTTTAAAATCTATGCTAGCGCTTCCCATTGAGAGTCTACGGGGGGCGGGGGGAGAGGTCAGATCCCCGTAGACTCACAATGGGAAGCGCTAGCATAGATTTTTAAATAAATTTAAAACCCCCATCGTGGATCTAATTAAAACAGTGTCAATTTCAGCGGCCGGCTCACTTTGATCCGGAGAGGGAAGCTGCTCTCTCACTGAAACAATCAGCCGGCCGCTGAAATTGACACTGCCCGCTGCTCTCTCCCTCCAATCCAACTTTTAAGTTTTAATGTTTGTGATTGGAGGGAGAGAGCAGCCGGCAGTGTCAATTTCAGCGGCCGGCTGATTGTTTCAGTGAGACAGCAGCTTCCCTCTCCGGATCAAAGTGAGCCGGCCGCTGAAATTGACACTGCCGGCTGATTGGAGGGAGAGAGCAGAGAACACAGGAGGAGGTCATACGGGCCTCTGCAAGACCAGCATGGTCTCACATCGCCCCTCCCCTCTGTAGCTGGGGTACAGGCTGTGGCTGCTGGGGTTCAGGCTGTGGCTGCTGAGGTACAGGCTGTGGCTGCTGGGGTTCAGGCTGTGGCTGCTGGGGTACAGGCCGTGGCTGCTGGGCTTCAGGCTGTGGCTGCTGGGGTACTGTGGCTGCTGGGGTACAGGCTGTGGTTGCTGAGGTACTGTGGCTGCTGGGGTACTGTGGCTGCTGGGGTACAGGCTGTGGCTGCTGAGGTACTGTGGCTGCTGGGGTACTGTGGCTGCTGTAGTACAGGCTGTGGCTGCTGGGGTACTGTGGCTGCTGGGGTACAGGCTGTGGCTGCTGGGGTACTGTGGCTGCTGGGGTACAGGCTGTGGCTGCTGAGGTACAGGCTGTGGCTGCTGGGGTACTGTGGCTGCTGGGGTTCAGGCTGTGGCTGCTGGGGTACAGGCCGTGGCTGCTGGGGTGCAGGCCGTGGCTGCTGAGGTACAGGCTGTGGCTGCTGGGGTACTGATTGGAGGGAGAGAGCAGCGGGCAGTGTCAATTTCAGCGGCCGGCTGATTGCTTCAGTGAGAGAGCAACTTCCCTCTCTGGATCAAAGTGAGCTGGCCGCTGAAATTGACACTGCCGGCTGCTCTCTCCCTCCAATCAGAAACATTAAAACTTAAAAGTTGGATTGGAGGGAGAGAGCAGCGGGCAGTGTCAATTTCAGCGGCCGGCTCACTTTGATCCGGAGAGGGAAGCTGCTCTCTCACTGAAACAATCAGCCGGCCGCTGAAATTGACACTGCCCGCTGCTCTCTCCCTCCAATCCAACTTTTAAGTTTTAATGTTTCTGATTGGAGGGAGAGAGCAGCGGGCAGTGTCAATTTCAGCGGCCGGCTGATTGTTTCAGTGAGAGAGCAGCTTCCCTCTCCGGATCAAAGTGAGCCGGCCGCTGAAATTGACACAACTGACAGTTGGGGTCCATAAGCCCCCCCCGCGGTATATCGCGAACCGCGGTATTGCGGAGCGCGGTATAACGGGGGACTACTGTATTGGCATTAACCATTCCCACCCATTGAATGTATCTGGCACATCACCAACACAGTCGTTTCTTCCTGGTCCTGCATAGTCACACCTGACAAACTCTTGGGGCCTGTGTCACGGATGAGCCAAGGCATGGGCGGCACGGTAGCACAGTGGCTAGCACTGTTGCTGCAGAGCGCCAGGAACCCCGGTTCGATTCCCGGCTTGGGTCACTGCCTGCGGAGTCTGCACGTTCTTCCCGTCTCTGTGTGGGTTTCCTCCAGGTGCTCCGGTTTCCTCCCACATGTCCCGAAAGACGTGCTGTTAGGTGAATTGGACATTCTGAATTCTCCCTCTGTGTACCCAGACAGGCCCTGGGGTGTGACGACTAGCGGCTTTTCACAGTAACTTCTTTGCCGTGTTAATGAAAGCCCACTTGTGACAATAATTTTTTTTTAAATTTAGATTACCCAATTATTTTTTTCCAATTAAGGGGTAATTTAGCGTGGCCAATGCACCTACTCTGCACATTTTTGGGTTGTGGGGGCGAAACCCACGCAGACACGGGGAGAATGTGCAAACTCCACACGGACAGTGACCCAGAGCCGGGATCGAACCTGGGACCTCAGCGCCGTGAGGCGGTTGTGCTAACCACTAGGCCACTGTGCTGCCCTTACTTGTGACAATAATAAAGATTATTATTATATTCTGAGCATTGCGATGACTGAAGTTGTCACTTCCGGCCTCGTGGAGGATTCTGTACTCTTCCTAATGATTCTTTCTGCCTCGCCAGCTGGTCAATAAGGATGTGCCAAGGTGTATGTAATTTCACCTCGATATCTTGCTGAGTTTCAAATCAGTATCCTAGCATGCCACCAAGATTGTTTACTTCTACCTCTGTAACAATAATGGATAGAAACGGATAGAGAGGGGGTATGGGAGGAACTTCTTAATATTTACTCTTGGGGGCTGTAGCTCGATGCCAGAAATATCTGTCAGGAAAATTAACATTATTTACTTTGATACAGAAATATCAAAGTATGCAGCTAAGATTAAATAATGAAATGAATTTTGTTGTACCATTTGTCACAACACACTTATCTATTTCTGAAGCTTTAGGTTACAGGGTCAGGAGCAAAGCAATTTGCTCCAATAATAGTCAAGTGGAATACATTTTGATGCATTTTCAATCGGTGATATATTGTGACTCCTTCGGTTCAATATACATTAGGAAAAGTGTTCATCGTTATTCATCTGCTGTTGAATTTGTGATTTTTTTGTACAGCACTCATCAGTTTATCAAATTACTTAAAGCATTAGCTTAGATTGTGATAGGTCGGGGGGGCGGGGGGGGGGGGGGGGGGGGGGGGGGGGGGCGCGGTTGTAAAATCATCAAACCGGATAGTTTCTGGTAAATGGAAGGAGATTGTTAATCCGCAGAGACTGAGTGAAGCCTTTTGTAAAGAAGTGATTATTTAAAATAGAAACATAGGACAGTGGGCATTCACAAAGGACGTTAGCATGGGCGGAATCTCTTGGCCCCCCATCAAGATGGGGCAGGGCCAGAAAATGAGGCGAGCCGTTCAGATGTCCATTGACCAACGGGACTGAAAAATCACCCTTGAGTGAGGGACTATAAAACTCCACCCCGTAAAGCCAGCACTTTCAGGTTGGCCACCCATTATACTCTGCAGCTGGGATTTAGAGACATTAACAAAAACAGAAAATGCTGGGAAATCTCAGCAGGTCTGACTGCATCTGTGGCGAGAGAATAGAGCTAACATTTTCAGTCTGGATGACTCCAATGTATCTTTCAACTTCACTCGAACTGAATGTTGATTGGAGAGGATAAGGAGTGGGCAATGCGATGCCGCTCCTCTCACCTGTCCTGATTCAATGGTACCATCCTTACCTCTAAATCAGAAGGTAGGAGCTACAAGTCCTAATCCACAGGCTTCAGAACCTTGTTGCAGGATCGGGGTTCTTGCATGGAGAGCTGGCGAGAGACCTTCACTGCATCTTTTCGGGAAAGCCAGCTGGACCACGCCAATCAGGCAGTGGCAAGGCCAACTGCAGGCCTTCCCCTGGAATCATGACCCTGGAGTGGAAGTCTCACCTCTTGGAAGCTGCTGGCCAATCAGAGCTCGTGTGCTCAGCAGTGCCACAGGGGAGGTGGTGTTTGCTGCAGGAGGTGGTGGCATAGTGGTATTGTCACCACACTGGTGATTCACAGACCCAGGGTAATACTCTGGGGCCCGGGTTTGAATCCTGCCACGGCAGATGGTGGAAATTGAGTTCAATAAATATCTGGAATCAAAATTTTAATGATGACAATGAGACCATTGTCGATTGGAGGAAAAAAACCAACTGGTGCCCTTTCGGGAAGGAAATCTGCAGCGCTCACCTGGTCTGGCCTACATGTGATTCCAGATCCACAGCAATGTGGATGATTCTTTAACGGCTGAACAAGTAACTCAGTTGTATCAACACAAAGTTACTATTAAAAAAAAAACGGTCGGACTACCTAGCATGGACCTAGGCACTGGGAACTACAATAGCAAACCTAGCCCGGCCAATTCTGCAAAGCCCTTCTTATTATCATCTGGGGGCTAGTGCCAAAATTGGGAGAGCTATCTCACAGACCAGTCAAGCAATAGCTGGACATAGTCATACTCAGGGAATCATACCTTACAAACAACGTCCCAGGCACCACTATCACAGCAGAGGTGGCACAGTGGTATACAGTTAGGAGGGAGTTGCCCTGGGAGTCCTCAACATCGACTTTGGACCCCACCAAGTCTCATGGCTTCAGGTCAAACATGGGCAAGAAAACCTCCTGCTGATTACCTTGGACCATCCACCATCAGCTGATGAATCAGTTCTCCTCCATGTTGAACACCACTTGGAGGAAGCACTGAGGGCACTGAATTTACTCTGGGTATGGGACCTCAATCTCCATCACCAAGAGTGACTCAGTAACAAGACTACTGGCAAGCTGGCTGAGCCCTAAAGGACATGTGCTAGACTGGGTCTGCGGCAGGTGGTGAGGGGACTCACAAGAGTGACAGTATCGGTAGGAATGGCACCGCACAATCCTTGTGGAGGTGAAGTTCTAGCTTCACATTAAGGATACCCTTCATCATGTTGTGTGGCACTACCATCCTGCTAAATGGGACAGATTTAGAACAAATCTAGCAACTCAAGACTGGGGGCATCCAAGAGGTGCTTTGGGCCTTCAGCAGCAGCAGAATTATACTCAGCCACAATCTGTAACCTCATAACTCCGCATAATCCCCCACTTTACCATTATCATTGTGTCTAAGTGTGTGTTTGCATCTGTGTGCGCGTGTTTACCTCCTTGTGTGTGTGTGTGTGTGTATGTGTATGTGTTTGTGTCTAAGTGTGTATGTTTTTGTCTGGGTGTGTCTAGGTGTGTGAGTGTATTTGTGTCTGGATGTGTGTGTGTTTTTATTTCTAAGTGTGTGTGTGTTTCTGTCTAGGTGTGCGTGTTTGTCCAGGTTGCGTGTATGTTGGCGACTGGGCGTGTGCCTCTGCATGTGCTTGTGTCTAGGTGTGTGTGTTTGTGTCTAGGTGTGTGCGTGTGTTTGTGTCTGGATGAGTGTGTGTGTGTCTTTGTATCTAAGTGTGTGTGTGTGTCTGGGTGTGTGCGTGCATTTGTGTCTAGGTATGTGAGTGTGTTTGTATTTAGGTGTGTGTGTGTGTTTGCACCTTGGCTGCATGTTTGTGATGAGGTGTGAGTGTGTTTGTGTCTAGGCATGCATGTGTTTGCGTCTGTGTGTGTGCTTGCATCTGCGAGTGTGTGATGTTTGTGTCTGGTTGTGCATGCACATCTGTGAGAGTGTGAGTTTGCAACTGGGTACGTGTGTGTTTGTATCTGTGTGTCTTTGTATCCAGGTGTGTTGTGAATGTGAGTGCGTTTGTGTCTATGTGCGTGTGTGTGTGTTTGCAATTGAATGTGTGTGTGCATTTGTGTCTGGGTGGATAGGTGTATGTATGTATTCATTTGTGTCTGGGTGGGTGTATGTGTGTTTTTGTGTCTGGGTGTGTGTGTGCACACGTTTATGCCTGGGTAGATATGTATGTGTCTGGGTTTGTGTCTGTATGTGCATCCGGCTGTGTGTGCATTAGTGTCAGGGCAGATATGTATGTGTACATTTGTGACTGGGGGTGTTTTGTGTGTATGTGTGTGCTTGTGTCTGGGTGTGTGCGTGCGTTGTGCCATGATATTTGCAGTAAACTGTCATCTTAAAACACAATAAAGTGTTGTGGAAATGATAGGCCAGTGCTAATAATAATTATTAATTTTTCCCTGCTCTTTCCTCAAATGTAATTTGTTGGAAATGGAATTGGGGAAAACAATGGTAGGAACCAGTCTGATAAACAGTTGTTCCGGGGAGGGTTAGCTGTTGCTGCGCCAATCGTTCCATTACATAATTCATAAAACACAAGAGCGAATGACTGAATAGGGCTGGGCCAAGGCTATTGGAAAGTGTCAGCCTTCAGCTGCTTGTCGAGATGATGATGAGGAAACTGAGTGTTGGTAACTTTAAGAGTTTGCGTTGCCTCTTGAAGGGAAGGCACAAAGGGATTGAAGCCATTATCTGATTTATTGTTTGCAGTGCATGCTTGAATTAGCCCCTCCATGCTGCTGGCAGTGAAAACTTGTAAAATTGTTCCCTATATTTGAGAGCAATGCATCTACAAAATGATATAATATTTGTTGTTCCAAGCCATTTGCCTGAGATTTATTTTAATCAAAGGACTCGCGCACTCTTTAATGTTAACTGTTGGTTGCTGAAGCGGTTGTCCTGCTACAATATCATTGCAATTTTCACCTGGTGAGTGACAGATTCCCACTGCTTGAGTATGGATGCTGCAGGTACCCCACCATGCCTCTTTAATAAGGCCGGGCCCAGTTAAATTGGTCAGGGTCAGGATCTGGGTGGCAGAGAAGTCTCCTATTGATCTTCACCCCTGGAGAGGAAACTGGACTGGAGGGAAATCCAACTTGACTTCTCTTTAATTCAGCTGTGGAACCATTGCTCTCACTCTGATGTCTGAATTGTGCGTTCATGTCCCATTTCAGGGCTTGAGCATAACAACCCAGGCTGATACCGTATGGCAGGACTGAAGGAGTGCTGCTCTGTCAGAGGTGCTGACAGAGATGTTAAACTAAGGCTCATTCTGCCCCCACAAATGGATGCAAAAACATCCGTGGCATTATTTTGAAGAAGATCAAGGGATTTACCCTTGGAACAGCACGGTAGCATTGTGGATAGCATAATTGCTTCACAGCTCCAGGGTCCCAGGTTTGATTCCGGCTTGGGTCACTGTCTGTGCGGAGTCTGCACATCCTCCACGTGTGTGCATGGGTTTCCTCCGGGTGCTCCGGTTTCCTCCCACAGTCCAAAGATGTGCAGGTTAGGTGCATTGGCCATGATAAATTGCCCTTAGTGTCCAAAATTGTCCTTAGTGTTAGGTGGGGTTACTGGGTTATGGGGATAGGGTAGAGGTGTTGACCTTGGGTAGGGTGCTCTTTCCAAGAGCCGGTGCAGACTCGATGGGCTGAATGGCCTCCTTCTGCACTGTAAATTCTATGTTCTATCTATCTATGTGTACTGGCCAATGTTTATCCCCGATCAACATCACAACATAATAGATTTTTTTAGTCATTATCACATTGATGTCTGTAGGAGGTTACTCTTCATCAATTAACCGTCACTCTTCCGACATTACAACAATGACATTACAAAAATCACCTCACTGACCGTAAAGCACTTTGGGCTGTCTGGTGGTTGTGCGAGGCACGATATAAATGCAAGCCTTTTCTCATTTTGAGACCTGACATAATTGTAAGTCAACCCAATCTTTTTTTTTTGCTTCGTAGATTATTCCAAGCACTTTGTCCCTCTTAAATATCTGAATCATAGAATTTACAGTGCAGAATGAGGCCATTTGGTCCATCGAGTCTGGACCGGCCCTCGGAAAGAGCACCCCACACAAGCCCACACCTCCACCCTATCCCCGTAACCCAGTAACGCAATCTAACCTTCTTGGACACTAAGGGCAATTTATCATGGCCAATCCGCCTAACCTGCACATCTTTGGACTGTGGGAGGAAACCGGAGCACCCGGAGGAAACCCACGCAGACACGGGGAGAACGTGCAGACTCCGCACAGACAGTGACCCAAGCCGGGAATCGAACCTAGGACCCTGGAGCTGTGAAGCCACAGTGCTAACCACTGTGCCACCGTGCTGCCCTCTTTAACTTACATGTGGATCTTTAACCTATATGTGCATGCTTCAAAATCACTTCTCAGCATTTACCATTTAAATTCTCTCGTGTATATTTCTGTTTTATTTTAGAGTATCCTATCCTCACAAGTCTTTGACTATGGGTGCAATTCTCCAAGCAAATGACAGTCACACTGGGGGAGTTTCCCACCGACTGTTTGGATGCGATCCAGACCTGAAATCACCTGGGACGTGATTTAACGTCGAATAAAGAGTGTCCTGGGCGGGAGTCGAGGAGTTGTTGCTGGCGCTGACCCCGCTATCGAACAGAACCCTGGCAGGGTATGACACGCCAAGGCAGCACTTAGCCACATATTCTGCACTGAGGAGCTCCGGCGGCTCCCGGACCACCACCCCAACCCCCCCCCCCATGCCCCAACTCACTTGTTTGGGTTCACGAGCTCCCCCGCACCCCACCACATTCCGGCAGGGCACCCCAAGGCCCTATCTCCGGCCTGGGCAAAATGCCAGCAAGGCACCTTGGCACTGCCAGCCTGGTACCCTGGCAGTGCTTCTGCCAGCCTGGCTGTGCCACCTGGGCACAAGAGTGACACACTGGCAGTGTCAAGGTGCCTGGGTGACACCAGCAGTGCAAGGGTGCCAGCCGAGCCAGAGACCGTCAATCCAGGGGAATCGGATCGCCAGGGAGACCTCGATAAGTGCCATTTCATCTGGGCCCCATTTGTAGGGACCAGTACTAATCGACACCCGGCTGCAGCCCTCGGTGAGGCCGCTCGATGCGGGGTGGACGTTCGATCCTGTGTCCGCATTGTTAAGTAGGTTTTTAAACTCACTTAACCGAGCAAGACTGGGTCCCGCCAAATATGGGCGGGATCCAGATCGTGATGTCTTGCGAGATCTGGTTAGATCTCACGAAGCGTAACGGCCGACGGGAATCCCAGGGCGGCCTCTTCTGGGATCTACCGGCCGGGTCCTGTGCCAATTCCGGTGGGATGCAGCTGGTGAATTGCGCCCTTAGTCATATTTTTGGAGGATGGTGTGTTTCTCATGTTCATTCAGCAGTGGGGAGCTGAACCCTCTGGCAAAACCGGTTCCTCAGAGATCAGGGCACCATTTTGAAAACGTGCCCCGATCGCTCAGTGAGCTTGTAGGTCCCCACACCTTCCCGACAAATGGACAATGCAACCCCCCACAGACATGGGCATTACCCCCACGACAAGTGAAAACACCCCACTATGAAGTCGCTGAGGGCCCCCACCTTTAGGGCCACCCTTTTCAGTCCCCCATTTCAGGAACCCTCTTTCATGATGCCCTTCATACCCCCCTTCACCACCTCCCTTTCATGGGCATGGCCCCCCTCAGGCCCCGACCCTTGACCGTGTCAGCCTGGCACCCTGGCACTGATAGCCTGGCACCTGGGCAGTGCCCCAGACACCCTGGCTGTGCCAACCTAGCATTCTGTCAGTGCCATGTTGGCACTGCCAGGGTGCCGGGGAACAACCAGGGCATTGTCCTTCCCTGTCCCCGATCACCCAGGGGGGTTCCAATGGCCTCAGACCATCACACCGAGTCTCCTCTACCAGTACTAATCAGCACTTGGGTGAAGCCACTCGAGTGTGGCTGGTGACTCCTGGGCGCCGGTAGAATACAGCCTCAAACAGGCTGTGCATGTTTAAATTAGCCTAATGAATCATTCAAATATGATTAGGCTGTGATCCAGATCACGCCAGGCACCATGGGTCATGACTCGCATGTGGTTATACATCTGGTGTGAAGCCCAATTTGCACCTCCCCCGCAATGCCCCCGGCACAAAAGATGGGCCCCAGGCGCAACGCAGTGGCAAAATTGTGCCCTATATTACAATAACGATGGTTGGTTATGATCAATTCAGTGGGGCAGCACGGTGGCGCCGTGGTTAGCACTGGGACTCTGGCGCTGAGGACCCGGGTTCGATCCCAGCTCTGGGTCACTGTCTGTGTGGAGTTTGCACATTCCCCCCGTGACTGCGTGCGTTTCACCCCCACAGCCCAAAGATGTGCAGGGTAAGTGGATTGGCCACGCTAAATTGCCCCTAATTGGGAAAAAAAAATTATTGGTACTCTAAATTTTTTTTAAAATGACAGATTCAGTGGTTATTTTTCTTTTGCCAGACTTCTAAGGGTTAAGCAGAGATGCTGTGAATAGTTTATGAGGTAAAGAGTTGTTAATCCTTGCATTAATACTATTAGCAGGATGCCGTCTCATTCTTTTAGCATATGCGTGCCAATGTCTGTAAGCCCATTATTACCTTCAGACAGAATCTGATGTGCAGTGCAAAATTATAATCAACTTCGTCATGGGAATAGATTATCTACCTTCTTATAGGGGGCAGAATGGAAATAGATGGCCTATAAATCAGTGTATTGCTGGAAAGCCTTTTAGGCTAGTAATCGCAAAAATAATCATGGGCTAGCTCATCCGAAAGCTCATTTCTGCTTCCACCGTGTAGCAGGGAAAACCCAGTATGCATTTGTGATGAAAATAAACCATAACCGTAGCACAGCTAAGACTGGAGAGAATGCAGGAACAGAAAGAATGACTGCAAAAATAATAAACCTGATAACCTCCAGGTCAACAGATACAAGGTGCGCATCACAAAGTAATTATTATGTGGGGAGGAGAGAGGGAAGACACATTGATTGTATGGAAGATTGAGAATGGTGAGGTGCTAAGTATTGTCCTAACGGATGAGGAAGGCATCATAATTCATGAGTAACAAGTGATTTACTGCTAAACCCACCGCAAGCTTGCTTGTCATTCGAAACAAGGTGGAGAATATAAACAGTTACTCAAGGTACTCAGATTCAGGAAGACATTGATTGAGCAGTTAGGGCGGGGCAAGGTATTGTAGTAATTAACTTAATCTGCCCCCCCACCCCCCACCTTATCCTCCCACCCTGAACTAAATCCTGTCTTTATACCTGTGGCGATTCTGGTTGAGTGCCGACAGAGCTTACCATGCGTGCGGCTGACAGCTTTGCCTGTATTCAAACTTACACATTCAGCAAATTTGCAAACACACAGTTCTAAGCCCCTTGAACAGCAGAAGCAAGTGACCTTGACCATGCAACAACACCTCTCTGTTATGTTTCATGAATCATAACAGTTACTTTTGTAACTATTGTGGTTAATGATAAGGAGTAACCTAAAACAAAAGAGACCACCCAAACACCGACTATGAAGCTGAAGTAATATGCAGCTTTGGGTCAACAATTAGTGATTCGGTCAGCCGTCAAGAATGCTCCTCTAGGCTGCAACTATCAAGAGGTGTTCTTCTTTCTAGTTCTGCAGAAAAGTTTTCTTTTCACAATTTGCTTTTAAAAGCTTACTTTTTGTTGGCGGCAGTAACTATATCCACAGCGTTCGCAGAACAATTCTGAGCAGGGTAGGCCAGATGACCTGACCTACATCTGTGAGGCAATCTAAAACAGACATTGAGGTCCTCCTTTACATAATGTGGAGATGCTGCTGTTGGACTGGGGTGAGCACAGTAAGAAGTCTTACAACACCAGGTTAAAGTCCAACAGGTTTGTTTCAAACACTAGCTTTCAGAGCACTGCTCCTTCCTCAGGTGAATGATTCCTCAGATTCACCTGAGGAAGGAGCAGTGCTCCGAAAGCTAGTGTTTGAAACAAACCTGTTGGACTTTAACCTGGTGTTGTAAGACTTCTTACTGTGCTCCTTTACATATGAAAGGAACTTAAGGTCAGCTTTAGGTGGCTGCCAGGAACATCCGAAAATTGGCCCAATTGATCTTCAGGTCATATGTTTTTCAATACCCCTTGAGGTGTAGGATGTTGGCCCCTGAAATTGGGCTTCATTACTCTGGTTTTCCACCCTTGAATCCGGTGAAGTGAGGTCCATCTTCTCCCACTGGTTGTTGTCTACTTGAACTTCGAGAAGGTATTTGCTAAAATTCTGCATAAGAGATTATTAACAAAATTGAAAACCCCTGGAATCAGAGCTAACCTTGTGACATGAATGGTATTAAATGTGAAGGTAGGGAACAAATAGTAGAGATAGAACATAGAACATAGAACAGTACAGCACAGAACAGGCCCTTCGGCCCTCAATGTTGTGCCGAGCAATGATCACCCTACTTAAACCCACGTAACCCATATCCCAACAATCCCCCCATTAACCTTACACTACGGGCAATTTAGCATGGCCAATCCACCTAACCCGCACATCTTTGGACTGTGGGAGGAAACCGGAGCACCCGGAGGAAACCCACGCACACACGGGGAGGACGTGCAGACTCCACACAGACAGTGACCCAGCCGGGAATCGAACCTGGGATCCTGGAGCTGTGAAGCATTGATGCTAACCACCATGCTACCGTGAGGCCCAATAAAGGATAAAGGAACGTATTCTAATTGGTGGGATATAACAAGTGTCGTTCCATAAGATCTGTACTGGGGCCTCAGCTTTTCACCATATAAATGCATGACTTGGATGAAGAAATAGAAAGTTGCTTACCCAAGTTTGCAAACGGCACTAAATGAGGAGGCATGTAGGTGGGAGCTTAAGTGGCGGAAATCATAAGGTGACTGGAAACAACTACAGCAAATGGTGTTCCATGTGGTGAAAGTCAAGTTGAAATATTTTCTCAATGGCGAGGGACTAGGAGCAAAGCAATTTGTATGCCTATACGTACACATGACTGAACACAAGTTCACAAAGTAATTAAGAAGGCCAAAGGAATATTGGTCTTTATCTCAAGGAAGTAATTCTTCAATTGTCTAGAATTTGGCCAGGTCCCAACTGGGATTCTTTGTTCAGTTTTGGGCATTGACCCTTTGGAAATGTGTATTAGCCTTGGAGGATCAAGTATAGTCAGCAGTGTTATGCCAGGATTTAAAAGGTTAAATCAGGAGGAAAGGTTGAAAAAAACTTGTTTGCATTGAGTTTAAATGTTTCAGTGGTGAACTAATGAGGATTTTTTTTTAATTATAAAGGGATTTGACAGGATAAATACGGAGAAATTAGTTCCTTTTATGGGGGATTCAAGAAGGGTTTTGATCCTAAAATTAGGTCCAGACAAATTAAGGAGTGAAATCAGTCCACACATTACCACGCACCAGGTAGTGGAAATATGTAATTTTCTCCTCAAAAAGCTGTGGATGTTAGATCAATTGTAATGTTTAAGACAGAGTGGTAGAGTTTTGTGAGGAAAGCTATCATAGGATGTGGTGCAAAGGCAGATAAATGCAGTTGAGCTACAGATCAGCCAAGATAAAATTGAATTGCAGGACAGATTAAGGGGGCTGAATGGTCTACTCAAACTCCTATGAGTTACACAGCCAATTCTCTTTGGGTATGAGAGCTTTGGGAATGTGAACAGTTTTCATCAAGTAGTTATACTGCTAAATTATTCAATGTAAGGTGATCGCAGAGGATTTTGATGTGTTTTTATAAAGGATTGCTCTTGCTAAAAGGTTCTTCCAGCTTACTTCATAATATTTTCCCAGAATAATTGTTTCAGTATCTTGTAGGGAGGGATTTTATCATGTTCAAGCGGAAGTGCTTTATTTTTGTCATGCTTTACTGCCTTCCCAACATAATTTTGCAATGCTTTAAGGGAAATTTAATACAAATCCTAATGTATTAGAATAGAATTAAATGAGGCACCCTATATTTATATCACAAACATTTAATGGACTGAAGACCAAATTTCTTTCTCTGGCGTTTTAACAGGGATGTTAACAGGTTAAAACATTGGAGAGAGGAAGATTGAATGAATGCATTAAACATTAGTACAATGAACATCACTGACAGTAATTTGTGCTCGATCATCTTCTTTCTTCAGTAAGTAAAGGCACTGGAATTTTAAACTTATTTTTTATTATCTGTGGAGATTAGGCAGAGTTATTGCCATCCTATGGTGAAGAAGCAGGTGGTGAAGCTCTCCAACTATCACACAGCAGCACATGTGGGTACTATTGTCTTTTTGAAAACTGTTTCTCTGTGCATCAGATCAAGGCTCGGCTATTAGCCAGAAGCATCGTGATGAATTACAGCGTGTGACAAGAGTAGGAGGATGCTGTAAAGTCTAGCGGTGATTTCCAAAGAGGCAAAAAGAAGCCACTCTATAAATTTCTGAAAAGGCAATCCTTTTTAATCATCCGATTTTGTGATTTCATCGGCAGAGCCCTAAAAGCTATCAGACAGAATATGGAAGATCAGCAACATGGAGTGCCATTTACTTGCAAAGCACTCAGCAACGTTGGCCGGCAGAGTCCATGTTCTCAAAAGGCTGTAGGTGATCACAAAATGGTTCAGCATTCATCATAACTTAACCCCTGTGGCTCAGTGGATAGTGCTCTCATCTTTCAAGGCATAAAGTCACGGGCTTAGGTCCCATCCCAGAGATCTTGAACACAAATGTCAAAGCTAACCATCCAGTGCAGTGTGGAAGGAATGCTGTACCTTTGGAATGACGCCTTTTGGAGGATGTGTTAAACTTTAAAAAAAAAATAAATTTAGTGTACCCAATTCATTTTTTTTTAAATTAAGGGGCAATTTAGTGTGTTCAATCCACCTACCTTTGCACATCTTTGGGTTGTGGGGGCGAAACCCATGCAAACACGGGGAGAATGTGCAAACTCCACACGGACAGTGACCCAGAGCCAGGATCGAACCTGGGACCTCGGCGCCGTGAGGCAACAGGGCTAACCCACTGCGCCACCGTGCTGCCCGGATGTGTTAAACTGAGGCTCTGTTTGCACTCTCAGGTTCCTTTTTGTCTTACATCTCAGATGGATGTCAAAGACCCTCAACGCTATTTCGAAGAAGACAGTAAGAAGTCTTACAACACCAGGTTAAAGTTCAACAAGTTTGTTTCAAATCACTAGGTTTTAGAGCACTGCTCCTTCCTCAGGTGAATGAAGAGGTAGGTTCCAGAAACATATATATAGACAAAGTCAAAGATGCAAGACAATACTTTGAATGCGAGCATTTGCTGGTAATTAAGTCTTTACAGAGCCAGAGAGAGTACAGACTTTGTATTTTTCACTCTAAAACAAAAATATATTGGAAACCTACAGCCATTAGTGGGACTGAATGAATGTTGCATAAGGGCAGCACGGTAGCATAGTGGTTAGCACAATTGCTTCACAGCTCCAGGGTCCCATGTTCGATTCCGAGCTTGGGTCACTGTCTGTGCGGAGTCTGCGCATCCTCCCCCTGTGTCCGTGGGTTTCCTCCGAGTGCTCCGGTTTCCTCCCACAGTCCAAAGATGTGCAGGTTAGGTGGATTGGCCATGATAAATTGCCCTTAGTGTCCAAAATTGCCCTGAGTGTTGGGTGGGGTTACTGGGTTATGGGGATATGGTGGAGGTGTGGGCTTAGGTAGGGTGCTCTTTCCAAGAGCCGGTGCAGACTCGATGGGCCAAATGGCCTCCTTCTGCACTGTAACTTCTATGAAACTTCTATGAAAGATGCAAATGGATTTCTAATCATTCACGGTCATGTGAATTTTCACTTTTCAAATCTGTTTTTAGGCAAATTACACTTTATTACACTTTACAAATTACAGAAGGATTCTGTTTTTGTGCTAACATGTATGAAATGGTATTTTAAGTATTAGTTAGATAACGTACTTTTCATTCATTGACAATAACCCTCTTGTTGGATTATATTTTTGCATTTCGCAATATACTGTAACATCTCCAGTTGGAAATCCGGAAACACCAATGGTCCGAATTTCTTTTGTGCGGACCCATGCAACCCACAGCATCATTTTAGTACAGTACTTAACAAGCTGAAACATGGACAGTAAAATATTGGGAAAACTAAAACAATTTTTATTACTGCTTTATAATGTTTTACTAGGAGGTGTTCTGGTGCAGTGGGTAATGCCCCTGCCTCTGAGCTGGAAACACCGGTCAGGATTCTCTGGCTCAGAGACTAAGGCCAGGATTCTCTGTTTCTGCCACTCTGATTGGGAATCCATATCAGGCAGAGAATCTTACATTGGGCCAAAATCAGGATCGGAGCCAGGTGGCAGACACGCCCCAGTCTTTCCTCCCAACCCGCTGGCCATAGTGGCTTCTTGCCCTGCATTGGCAGGAACATGCAAATAGCTGATTTGCATGGATTAGAATACAAACAACAGACTGGAAGCCTGAATCTCCACACCGTTATGCTCCGACCCGCGTAGTGGGCACTCCACTGGGCAGGCTATGGTGTGAGCTTTGCCAAGTGCTGCCCTAGCGTGATGAACCCTGAGGGGGCTGAAGGGGTTTAGTCCATTGCTCCGTGATCCTTTGCCGCTGCCAGGCTGCAGAGGAAGGGTCCCCCAAGGATCCTGGGGGTTGGGTGGACTCGGGCTGTAGGTAAGGGGTTGACCTTGGGACCCTCCCCCAGGATGGGGGGCCCATGTCTGGACTGCCACTTCCAGCCCTCGGCAACCTGAAATCACTTTTGGCATCGTGATCTCAGGAAGCTCTCTGTTCAAGATGTTCAGCCTTGCGCTGACCTGTTTAAACTCTGAAATGGCCTTCTCACTATGAACTTCACTGTCTAACAGCTGATGAGTAGACCAGACAGTTCAATGATGAACCAAGCCAGGAACATTTTCCTTTCTTAACTCACATCTGCTCCCTCAGCCTATGCTTTTAAAATTGTTGTTTTTTGAAGTGTCAGAGCCTTCCTAGAAAGCCCACAACATTTGAAAAGCCTTGAAATCCTCCACGTTTCTTTGAAATTCTAAACATTCATTGAATTTCACAGTACAGTGCCTTGAACATGTCCTTGATTGAAAGCTTAATGATTTAAACACAGATGCCAGCATGTTTGATTATTTATTTTTCCCTTCACGTTTGAATGCATCTGAAGTACCCTGCATTGATCCTACCCACCATATTTATAAACATTCATGTTGTGATTGACAGCTGCTGACCACTTCAAAGCAACTCAGTGGTTTCACTTCCTCTTATCAAACCGCAGAAAGCACTTAGCATTACCTGGGCATCCTGGTGGCCTGGCGCTGGTTAAAGTGGATGCGGAGGCAGTAGTGTAGTGGTATTATCACTGCACCAGTTATCCAGAGATCGAGGGTAACACTCAGGGGATCTGGGTTTGAATCCTCCCAGGGCAGATGATGGAAAGTGAATCCAATAAATATCTGGAATTATAAGTCTAATGAAGTCAACTGTCCTAAAAAACCCAGATGATTCACTAATGTTCTTTAGGGATAAAATCTGCAGTGCTCACCTGGTCTGGCCTATATGTGACTCCAGATCCACAGCAATCTGATTGACCCTTAAATGTTGTCTGATAAGACATACTCAGTGCATCAAAACCACTACAATAAAAAGGGAAAGAAACTAGACAGAACACTCAATATCAACCTAGGCACTGGAAACGGGAACAGAAAACCCAGCCCTGTCGACCCTCAAGTCTTCCTTACTAACATCTTGTGGCTTGTGGCAAAACTGGGAGAGCTGTCTCATAGACTTGTCAAGCAACAGCCTCATACTCATGGAATCATACCTTATAAATAGCATCCCAGACAGCACTACCACCATCCATGGCTATGCCCTGTTCCACCAGCAGGACAGACCCCGCAGAGGTGGCAGCATAATGGTATACAGTTGGGAGAGAGTTGTCTTGGGAGTCCTTAACATCAACTCTGAACCCATGAGTCTCATGGCTTCAGGTCAAACCTGGGAAAGGAAACCTCCTGCTGATTACCACGGACCAGCCACCATCAGCTGATGAAGCAGTTCTCCTCCGTGTTGAACAAAACTTGGCGGAAGCACTGAGGGTGGCAACGGCACAGAATTTACTCTGGGTCGGGGACTTCATTGTCCATCACCAAGAATGGCTCGGTAGCACCACTACTGACCGAGCTGGCTGAATAGTGCTGAAGACGTGCTCAGAACTTGACGTGTCCCCAGCCAAGCAGTTCCAGTATAGCTACAACATTTGTATCTACCCGGCAATGTAGGGGCAGCACGGTAGCATGGTGGTTAGCATAAATGCTTCACAGCTCCAGGGTCCCAGGCTCGATTCCCGGCTGGGTCACTGTCTGTGCGGAGTCTGCACGTCCTCTCCGTGTGTGCGTGGGTTTCCTTCGGGTGCTCCGGTTTCCTCCCACAGTCCAAAGATGTGCGGGTTAGGTGGATTGGCCATGCTAAATTGCCCGTAGTGTAAGGTTAATGGGGGGATTGTTGGGTTACGTGGGTTTAAGTAGGGTGATCATTGCTCGGCACAACATCGAGGGCTGAAGGACCTGTTCTGTGCTGTACTGTTCTATATGTTCTAATGTGGAAAGTTGTCCAGGGAGGTCCTGTACACAAAAGGCAGGGCAAATCCAATCAACATGGTTGTGGTTGTTGGAGCCAGTCATTTCAGTCCTGTGACATCACAGCAGGAGTTCCTCAGGGTAGTGTCCTAGATCCAACCATCTTCAGCCGCTCCATCAATGATCTTCCTTCCAACATAAGGTCAGATGTTCACTGATGATGCACAATGTTCAGACTCTGAAGCAGTCCACATACAAATGCAGTGAGACCGAGACAAAATCCAGGCTTGGGCTGACAAGTGGCAAGTAACATTAGTGCCACAGAGGTGCCACGCAATAACCAACTCCAATAAGAGAGAATCAAACCATCGCTCCTGATATTTAATGGCCTTGCCATCACAGAAATCCCAACTATCAACATCCTGGGAGTTACCATTGACCAGAAACTGAACTGGACTAGCCACATAAATGCTGTGGCAACAAGAGCAGGTCAGAGGCTAGGAATTGTGCAGCGAGTAACTCAGTTCCTGACTCCGCAAAGCCTGTGCACCACCTACAAGGCAAAATCAGGAGTGTGATAGAATACTCCCCACTTGCCTGGATGAGTGCAGCTTCAACAACACTCAAGAAGCTTGACACCACCCAGGACAAAGCAGCCCACTTGATTGGCACATCTTCCACAAACATTCAATCTCTCCACCACTGACACACAGTAGCAGCAGTGTGTACCATCTACAAGAAGCACTGCAGGAACTCACCAAGGCTCCGTCGGGACCACCTTCCAAATCCAGGACCATTTCCATTTGGAAGGACAAGGGAGTGAGGGGGATTCCCGGGGCCTCCCCATGGGTTGCAAGGTATGTCAAAAAGGTGGGAACGTGGCCTGAAAGGGCGGAGTAGGAAAGATCAAGGCTGCCAATCAAAATGGCACCACCGTTTGCGAGCAGCCTTTCCTGGCAGGAAATCCCTCTTAGTGCAGGATTAGCAGGGAAAAAATTCCCCGAGGCCAAAAATACCTGGCAAAGTGCTATTGGATAGCGGCATGTTTCTCTGCGCTGCAGCGAGAGTGGACTTTTAAAAAATGTATTTTATTACAAATGTGATTCAAAAATGTTACAACACATAAACATCCCGGGAAGCATGCTTCCCAACAGTCGACTATACAGTTTGCACAATTTGCCATCCTTTTTCACCCCCCCCCCCCCGCCCCGCGACGAACACCCCACGACGAACAACTCCTCAACATGGTCACGAACATCCCCCACCTTGTCTCAAATCCCTCTGCTGAGCCTCTTAGCAAATATTTGCTCTTTTCCAGCTGCAGGAAGTCATACAGGTCACCCAACCAAGCTGCTACCCCCTTTGACCATGCCGACTGCCACTCCAGTAAAATTCGCTGCCGTGCAATCAGAGAGGCGAAGGCCACGACATCGACATTCCTCCTCTCCATCAGCTCCAGCATCTCCAAAACCCCAAATATCGTAACCAAAGGATCCGACTCCACCTCCTCCGACACTGTCCTTGCTAGGGCCGCAAATACTCCCGCCCAGAATCTCTCCAGCTTTTCACAGCCCCAGAACATATGCGCGTGATTCGCTGGTCCCCGCATCTCTCACACACGTCTGTCACCCCCTGGAAGGACCCACTCATTCTTGCCTGAGTCACATGTACCCTGTGTACGACCTTGAACTGTATCAGGCTCATCCTTGCGTACTTTTGGATTTCAGCAAAGCATTTGACAAGGACCGCAATGGGGGACTTATAAAGAAGGAAAATGCACATGGGATACAGGGTAATTTGATAAGGTGGATTCAAAATTGGCTTAGTTGTAGGAGACAGAGGGTGATAACATACTTTAGTGACTGGAAGCCAATGTTCAGTTGTATACCACAGGAAGCTGTGCTGGGTTCCCTATTATTTATCATTGATATAGTCATCTTAGATGACTGTGGAAGGGGGGGGTGGGGGTGGGGGGTTGGGGGGGGGGGTGGTAGGATCAGTAAGTTTGCGGATGATGCAAAGATGTGGTTAACAGTGAATGTCTTGGGTTACAGCAAGGTATAGACAGGTTGGTCTAATGGGGAGATAAGTGGCAGATGGAATTTAACACTGAAAAGTGTGAAGTGATACATTTGGAAGGAGCAATTTGACAGGGAAGTATTCAATGAATGGCATGACACTAGGAAGTTCTCAGGAACAAAGGGACTTTGGTGTGTTTGACCATAGATCTCTGAAGGCAGAAGGACAGGTTAATAGGGTGGTGAAAAAGGCATACGAGACACTTGTTGTTATCAATCAAGACATAGATTACAAAAGCAGGGAAGTCATGTTGGAGTTACATGGTGAGGCCGCAGCTGGAGTACTGTGTGCAGGAAGGGTGTGATTGCACTGAAAGGGGTGCCGAGGAGATTCACCAGGATGTTGCCTGAGATGGAACATTTAAGTTATGAAGAAAGGAGAGATTGGATAGGCTTGGGTTGTCTCCTTTGGAGCAGAGAAGACTGCGGGGCGACCTGATCAAGGTATACAAGATTGAGGGGCAAGGACAGGATGGAGAGGGAGCAGCTGTTCCCCTTAGTTGAAGGGTCAGTCATGATGGGACACAAGTTCAAGGCGAGTGCAGGAGGTTTGGGGGGATATGAGGAAAAGCGTTTTTACCCAGAGGGTGGTGATGATCTGGAATGCATCGCCTGGGAGGGTGGTAGAGGCGGGTTGCCTCACATCCTTTAAAAATTACCTGGATAAGCTCTTGGCACGTCATAAGGTTCAAGGTTATGGGCCAAGTGCTGGTAAATGGATTTAGGTAGGTAGGTCAGGTGTTTTTCATGTGTCGATGTGCACTCGATGGGCTCCTGGACCTCTTCTGCACTGTGCGATTCTGAGTGGGTTAGCTCATCGTCTCACTCATGAGGCTGTTACTCTGTGAGGGGCTGTGTGCCAGTGAGGGTTTCAGCAGCCACCAGTGTTTGTGTCCTTTGTGTGGGGTTAGCTCTGTTAATTCCCTGCTTACTCTTCTGTGCAGATGTGCATCTAAGAAGTGCAATGAGGAGTCCCAACACCTGGTGGTCCAGCGCTTGGGCATGGCCATGTTCATCTCCTTGACTATACTTCTGAAGACAATGAAAATGGTACATTACCTTGTTGCTCCCCTTCAAAGGCCATGGTGCCAGGACCCCATTTGTAACTACTTGCACCAAATCACACTCGTGTAACTCCCGGCTTGGAGGGGTTGAGCATAACGAGGGGGGGGGGGGGGGGGGGGGTTGGCTACCAGCCTGTTAATTGCATTCAAATGAATGCAAAGGAACCACTTGCAAGTTCCTGCCAGCGCGGGGCATGAAGGCCATTGTTGCCGACGGGGCTTATCACAATAGCAAGATGTTAGGAAATTGGATTGAAGTTGAAGATGGAGCGGGTAATTTAGGGGTTAATAGACTGTGGGTAAAACTGCTAGCACTGAGTCAGAAGTATACGCCCACACCAGGCCTGAGTTGCATTGTCCCATTTAGTCTTAAACTCGTCAATGGGAATAAACAGGACACCCCTGTTCAGCCAGCGTGATACATTCAAGATCCATTGTTCTCCAGGCCACTCTGACCTGACCAGCCATTAGCCCATTACAGAGTCTTATGGCCTCTTTTATGTAAGTGGGAGTGGGAAATCAAAAGTTGAGATAGGGATGATGATGAGTTCAAGCCTGGACTCCCCAGGACAGAACCTTTGTCTGAGGTGCTAGATGGAGAATCCTTTTCAAACAGGTGGGGGAGAAGGATTTGGAAAGCGACCAGGAGAGGTCATGAAAAGCTGGCACAGAGACAGGATTTCGGGAAGGAGTCTGAAGGAAATACATTAACAGCAGGAATATGGGGCTGGATTCTCTGTTTTTGGGATTATGTTCCCACGCCATCGTCAAAACTGTGAACTTTCATGCCAGAAAAACTGGCGTGAAATGGCCACATATTCCGAGCCTTGCAGGGGGCTGGCAGAGACCCGACGGAAAACTAGCAGCTTTTGCTGCAGATACGGGTCGGAGGCCGTGCATGCTCATACCGCAGAGTTTGACACTAAAAATAGACCCCCCCGATCGGCTCTGCGCCTGACCCTGACCGCCTGCCCAAACATTGCCCGGCCGCTCATAAGGCCCCCCCCGCCCTCCAATCGGCCTGCCTCTGACCAGGGCGGCTGCGGACTGAGTCCGCAGATGCCACGCTAGTATCCCGACCGGCAGGACCACATTAGATCTACCCGTCGGGATTTCAGTCGGTCAGGGGCTCTGAGTACGCCGCTTTTCGGGGCCCGCAGAATCGCGGAACTGGCGCTGGTCTGGATTCCGTGAGGGGAAATGGATTCTTCGCCCCACCGCCAGGCCACAATTTTGGTTTTGGGGTGTGGAGAATCCAGCCCATGCTCTGTAAATGCAAGTATCATTGTTGCCTGGCTATGTAAGTGGAGTTGAAAGCTGTCTGTTAATTTTATGTGCTGTTTAATGGGAAATCATGTGTTAGGGTTAAGAGATACGTGTAAGCTCTTCATGTTAGTTTTGAAGTTTAAATACTGTTTTTCTGCTGTTTTAATAAAGTTTTGCTTGTAAAAATAACCAAGCCCTATTTCTTACGCAACACTCCTCGAGCGAATCAACCTTTCCACACAGTCTTAAAAAAAAAATCTTGTAGTTCTGGTCCAGCACCTTAGCTACTGTTGGGGGCTGGTCTGGCGTTGGTAACAAAATTGGGGGCTCGTTTCTGGGATTCATTTTCTTTTGAAAAATATTTTATTGAGGCATATATATTATCACAACAAACATAATCACAAACCACATCAACCGAACAGAGCTGTTAGTAGCCAACACAACAAAATACCCCACCAACCCGCCCCCACATTTCCCAACTCCCCAGCCTCCCCTTTTTAACCCCCCCCCCATCCCCGCATTTCACTACTGACATCTCAACTTTTCTCAAAGCAGTCGTTAAACGGCTGCCACCTCCACGCAAACCACTCCACAAACCCCCTCAAGGCAATTTTTGTCTTTTCCAGCCTGAGAAACTCTGCCAAGTCACTCACCCACGCGCCCCCCCCCCCCCCCCCCCCCCCCCCCCCCCCACCCCCTGGTTTCGGGGGCCCCGGGTCCCTTCATTCTAACAGTATCCGTCTTCGGGCAACCAGGAAGGCAAAAGCCAAGACATCAACCTCTCTGCCCACTGGACGCCCGGGTCTTCTGATACACCCAAGATCGCCACTTCTGGACTCGGGACCACCTTTCCCTCCAGGACCTCTGACACAACGTCAGCAAACCCCTGTCAGAATCCTCCAAGCCCCAGACATGCCCAAAACATGTGGACATGATTCGCAAGCCAACCTGCGCACCGCCCACACCTATCCTCCATCCCTTCAAAAAACCTGCTCATCCTGGCCACAGTCATATGTGCCCTGTGGACCACCTTAAACTGAATAATGCTAAGCCTAGTGCACGACGGGGTTGCATTCACTCGCCTCAGGGAAATCTCCCACAGCCCAGCCTCCAGCTCCCTACTCAACTCTTCCTTCCACTTGCGCTTCACAACTCCTATTGGGGCTCCCTCCCAGTCCATCATTCCTTGTAAATTTCCGACACCTTCCCCTCCCCTACCCCTGTTCTTGACACCAACTTATCCAGAAAGCTGTCATCGATGAACAGATCCCCAAACTGCGCAGTCCCCGCCCGCTGCCACTCCTGAAACCCCCCCATCCAGCCCCCCTGGAGCAAACCGGAGATTCCAACAAATCGGTGCCCAAACTGATGCCCCCGCCAGCCCCAGGTGCTGCTGCCACTGTCCCGACACCCATCACCACCACCGGGTTTTCTATGCCTTTTAGCTTTGACAAAGGGCCATCACGACTCGAAACATTAGCTCTTTTCCCTCCTTACAAATGCTGCCAGACCTGCTGACATTTTCCAGCATTTTCTCTTTTCATATCAGATTCCAGCATCCACAGAAATGTGCTTTTAGCCTAGCAAGACGCTCAGTTCATGGGTAATTATGGTCTGGGCAACAAACGCGAGCCTTGCCTGCGCTATCCACATCCCATGAAAGAAAAATGTACATAATTTCCTGGATATGTATTAACAAGTGGACATTAAGGGGTGGTTAAGATCATTGAAGTCAGGTGACTTTTGTATTTTCTGCCTCAAGTCTCCCCAATGTTCCTAATTGAGAAACCATGCGTGTGGCCTCTCCCTTTTATGGGCATACCAAGATGAAACTCATTTGCTTTTACCCCAAAATTAAAATCTATATACTCCGAAACCCACGATTTCTAAGCTGATATTTAACAAAGGGGAGCTGCAGAAACCAGTTCATCAAAAGTAGGTCTGAATGACCATTAATTCCCATTGTGCAGCAATGGCTTCAGAGTTCCAATCCATTCTGGGTAGACAATGACAGTTGATCGTGTGACTGAAACTAACTTCAGATCACAAATTATTTTATTCCAAGAACCACAGAGAAACTAGTCAGTCGATACAAAACTCCAGCTATTGGGCATCAGCTGCTAAAAAAAAGCAGGGTCCCAAGCCTTCTTAAACTGGGAGATTTCTACATCTTAAAAGTCTTCCAATCTGGTTCTTATTCGAAGTCGATCTGTATAGAAACCTGAATTCCTGATTATTTTTTTAAATAAATTTAGATTAGCCAATTATTTTTTCCAATTAAGGGGCAATTTAGCGTGGCCAATCCACCTACTCTGCACATTTTTGGGTTGTGGGGGCGAAACCCACGCAGACACGGGGAGAACGTGCAAACTCCACACGGACAGTGACCCAGAGCCGGGATCGAACCTGGGACCTCAGCGCCGTGAGGTGGTTGTGCTAACCACTAGGCCACCGTGCTGCCCCTGAATGTACCTTTGTTGAGTGTGTGTGAGTCACAAAGCATTTAAACTTTCTGGAAGAATGTGTGAATAAATAATCCTCTTTACTAAACTCAGGAATGCTGTTGATTATTTAAAAAATGACCATCCAGTCAGGGGGTTGAAAAACACACACACCTTCCTTTCCACAAAAACACACTAATTATGGATAGTAAGGGAAATGCTAAAAGGGTTTCAGTTCTCCCCTCACCCTGTTCATAACAAATACACCTTGGCAGGTGGAAAGAGTGGGAGAGTTTTCTCGTCTGCCTTGCTTGTTGTGGAGTGGCACCCCATAATTTATAGCCATTGGCAACAGCCTAGCGACCAGTTTCAGGAAAAAAACAGTTCTGGAAGCAGATATAAACACGTACTTCGGGCGGTAGGGGGGTGCAGTGGTTAACACTACTGCCTCACAGCGCCGAGGACCCGGGTTCGATCCCAGCCTCAGGCCACTGTCCGTGTGGAGTTTGCACATTCTCCTCTTGGCTCCGTGGCTCTCACCCCCACAACCCAAAAAGATGTGCAGATAATTGGGGGGGAAAAATTGGGTACACTCAATTGAAAAAATAAACAAATATAAATAAATATAAGCACAGTGTTTTGTCAGCCCCATGCGCTTCAGGGATGGGAAGAGAAAAGAAGAATGTTTTATCAGTGTTTTATGCCTCAGGTAAATATGTTTTTATAAATTTAGAGTATCCGATTCATTTTTATCCAATGACGGGGCAATTCAGCGTGGCCAATCCATCTACCCTGCACATCTTTGGGTTGTGGGGGCGAAACCCACGCAAACACGGGGAGAATGTGCAAATTCCACATGGACAGTGACCCAGAGCCGTAATCGAACCTGGGACCTCGGCGCCGTGAGGCAGCAGTGCGAACCACTATGCCACCGTGCTTCGGGTAAATATTTGTATATGGGGTGCCATTCTTCCAAACACGCCGCCCAACCTTTATGACGGTCCTTCATAGCCCCCCCCCCCCCCTTCACCCTCCCCACCGTCATAACGTTCACCCCCCTTTCATGGGCATGGCCCGATATTTGGGAGTGCCAACTTGGCAGTCTGTCAATGCCAGTCTGGCACCTGGGCAGTGCCCCTGACATCCTGGCAATACCAACCTGGAGTGGCCATGTCACCCGGTCTCCGCTTGCGGAGGCCAGTGCTAATGGGCGCCCTAATGAAGCTTTGTTGGTGACTCCTAGGCATCGGAAGAATGAGGCCAGGTCA
This sequence comes from Scyliorhinus canicula, assembly GCF_902713615.1. Lineage (NCBI taxonomy): Eukaryota > Metazoa > Chordata > Chondrichthyes > Carcharhiniformes > Scyliorhinidae > Scyliorhinus > Scyliorhinus canicula. The sequence goes on from NC_052163.1 coordinate 24,902,717, forward strand.
TGCTGGGCACCACGGCTTTGCACCTGGCCAAAGTCTGTTTTGGGTCTCTCCTGTACTGCTCCCAGCACAACAAGATCGTGTAACGGGGTAGGAAAATTGTGCTCATGGTGTTTTCCGGGTAACACACTTGTGGTTAGGCACCTTGACATCAATCTACAGTCCAGAAAATTCCAAAATCCAGAAATGACTTGATCCCCAGAATCCTGGGCTGGAGAAGTTACAGTGTATATCTTATCAACTAATGCAACAGTGGATACAGAAGAATGATTGTTTCTACCACAGCCTGTAAGACTGTTAATCAGTCTGTAAACCTTTCCGGTGCTTCATTCTTTTCTCCAAGGGAACAATGTGAAGGCAATAAAAGCAAGAACCAACAAGAATTATCCCTGTGACATGCCATCACATGAATCTTTTAAAACAAAATGGAAAAAAAAGTGCATTCAAATATTCCTTCACCACACTAACAAGGAATGGGAGATTGTTCAGCTGTCAGCCTGTTCTCTCATCCAGGACCCTTATCAAATGAACTCTTTGCTGGGAGCTCAGGATTGAGGAAACACATTTAATATTTTGACGGCAGTCCCCAAATGCCATTAGCTTTCCCAGCTAAACCACGGGGAAATGAAGAATGGAGGCATTTTAGGGAAAGTTGGTGAGAGGAAGTGAGGATATGAAAGTTGAGAATTGCAATTAGTATTCGATAAATGCTTTCCAACTTTTCTGTATAACTTGCATCACAGCAGGATGAATGGACTCCTGTGCATTATACCTGTACAGTTTTATATTTTGTGCAGTTTAAGAGCATTATAATGACAGAGCAGTTGTGATCCATGCTGTAACACTCTTGCTGGATCTGTGAGTTCCTGGATCATGTCGGCATTTGATTCATTCACTCAAGCTCAAAGTGACTGTTTATTAGGAGCAGTAGGAGGTATATATAAGGGAGGTGGACAACTTTCCAAGAGGAGATCTTCCCACTTGTTACATGTCCCCTGTCACTGCAGAGACGGTGGCGTAGTGGTTATGTCAATGAATTTGTAATCCGGAAGTCCTGGCTCGAGGGATACATGTTCACATCTCACCATGGTGGAATTTAAATTCAATTATTGAATCTGGAACTAAAATCTCAGCAATTCAGGGTGTAATTCAGCGACTCTATTGCACTGGGCGCAAACAGGTGACCCACGCACGGGGCACCGTGCCGGACGCCATGCCAAACGCAGGTCACCCGACTCGATCTTGCCCTCACTAGGCGAGATCTTGACCTGAATATTTAAATTAACCTAATGGTCCATTTAAATACCCAGATGCCAGATTCACCCGACGCCCAGGACTCCCCGTGACCAGGCATAACAGCACCTGGTGGGTCTCCCAGGCCATTGGAGAACGCTTTGTGGTCAGGGACATGGGCAGGGTGGCACTCTGGCAATGTCACTGGGCAACATGGCAGTTCTACCCTGGCAATGCCAGGATGCCCAGGTTGGCACCCTAGTAGGTAACTGACATGGTTAGGCTTATGGCAGAGAAAGATTAATTCATCTTCCTGCTGTCAGGATATGCTCAATAAATTTCCGTGCTGCTGCAATATGTTGCCCCATTTACCCATGCCACACTCTTCCCTTGCCCCACTGAGCCCCCACCCTGCCAATATTTCTTGCCAGGAGGATAATGGTGTTGTTGGCCCACAATCACCGTTTGCCCAGTTGATCTCTGCCCTCCCCAGTATGTCCTATAGCGTCCTCATGTTAGAATTGAAGGGAAAGGATATCCGTTGACCTCGAAAAAAAATGAAAGTGCTGGGAATACACCACAGTAGAGTCGGCATATGTTAGGAGAGAATGCATCAATTTTTGAGTGTAAAACTCTTGCACTGTCCCCGTCTGCTGTTTCTTTTATACAGATTCTATCTGGCCTATTGGGTAGTCCAGTGGGTTTTAGCTCAGACTTCCATTTTTTTTTTAAATTACACTTAGTTTGGTTGATCTTTTCAATAAATGTAATTTGTCAAGATAATTGTAGCATAATTTGAAGCAAAGAACTATTCCTTTATGTGATAATTACTAGTGAAAGGGAAAAGGTCAGGACAAAAGGCAGAACATCAAATTGGGTTTGGGCAAATTTTAACAAGGTGAAGAGTGAGTTGCCACAGCAAAGTTACAGAGCTTAGCGGAACGATTTGTAGAGCAACAACTGGCTATTTCTATGAGTTGGAATATGCTATTATAAATGAAAGAAATCACGAGCCGTTTTAAAATGTCAGGGATAAGGAAAAAGGTTAGAAACTATTTAAAATTGATTAGGGGCAGCACGGTAGTACAAGTGGCTAGCACTGTTGCTTCGCAGCGCCAGGGTCCCAGGTTCGATTCCCGGCTTGGGTCACTGTCTGTGCAGAGTCTGCACGTTCTCCCCGTGTCTGCGTGGGTTTCCTCCGGGTGCTCCGGTTTCCTCCCACAGTCCAAAGACGTGCAGGTTAGGTGGATTGGCCGTGATAAATTGCCCTTAGTGCCCAAAGGGGTTGGCAGGGGTTCTTGGATTACGGGGATAGGGTGGAAGTGAGTCCTTATGTTGGTCAGTGCAGACTCGATGGGCCGAATGGTCTCCTTCTGCGCTGTATGTTCTATGTTCTATGTAGGACCTATGAGGTCAGTATGAATAATAGTAACAAATATATAATGGTGAAATTAAAGAAGGTAAATTAACAGGAGGATAGTTAAGATTGAAAAAGAAGGAGAATTTATTTCAAAGGAGAACCAAAGAAACAGCATGCTACCTTACAGGTAAAAATTGAATTATTAAAGTAAAACGGATGCTCTGGACTTTGGACTTTGCTAAAGATGATTGGAGAGTCGGTGACTCCTAAAGTGGCTGAGAATGGAATGACAAACGTTGTGATGCATTGAAGGGAAATTTTAGATAAGATAGTTAAGCTAAGGGAAGACATGTGAAACATCTTAGGATCCTGAGGGAAGATGAGGGAGTAAATTAGTGAGGCCTAGAAATTATTTCAGCGCTCTGTTGAGCATGGATATTTATAAAACTGGGGTAGAAAGTTTGTCAGGAAACAGAGGTGGTTTTAAGTAATCTATATTTGTATTTGTGCATATTAGAAACAAGGTATTGCTTTAAATAAGTTTCATTTTGAGTTTTTGTATAAGGAATCACGGTGGAAAAGTGGTTAGGTCTTCTGCCTCACAACACCAGGGACCTGGGTTAAATTCCACCCTTGGGTGATTGTCTGTGCAGGGTTTGCACATTCTCTCCATGACTGCGTAGATTTCCTCCAGGTGCTCCGGTTTCATCCCACAGCCCAAACATGTGCAGGTTAGGTGGATTGGCTAAGTGCCATGCTAAATTGCCTCATAGAATCCAAAAGGTTAAGTGAGGTTACGGGGATAGGGTGGGTGCTTGGGCACAGGTAGGGTGTTCTTCCAGAGGGTCGATGCAGACTCGTTGGGCCCAATGGCCTCCTTCTGCACTGTGGGGATTCTATGAAGTGACGGTTAAAACATTAGTTAGTTCATGTTAAACAAAGGTGCCTGTGGGTTTTGGTCATGTTTTGGTCACGTTTTGGTCATAATGTGCCTGCATTGTACTTAAAGAGTTTACAATGTGAAAGTAAACAGGTTTTGAAGGGAAAGTAGGTTGTTGCTCAGCAACTAGGGGTCACCATAGATTAGAAACAACTTTCGAGTTTAGCTTTCGGTTGGAACCAGAAGAAGTTGAACAGGACAAGGTGACTTTTTAATATAGCCTCTGAAGCAGCAGTGTTCTGTTGGCATGGCTGGGTACCTGAGAGAATGTATGGAAGTTTGAATGCACGTGGCAATCCAAGGATGGGGGGATGGGGGGTGGATGGGGGGGTGGATGGGGCTGTGGATGGGGTGGATGTGGGGGTGGATGAGGGAATGGGGGGTGGATGGGGTGGATGGGGTGGATGGGGGGATGGGGGGTGGGTGGGATGGGGGGGGGGTGGGTTTAATGGTTTGATACAGTGTTGTAAATGTTACAGGAAGCAAATATATATCAGTGGATAGATAATTTAGGAAGCTGAACGTAGATCAAAGGCTCAGGAGGTGATGTCACAAACTGAAAACTGAAGTCAAAGCAGTGAATCTCTGCAAAGTCTTAAAGATGAGGGTCTGTCCCCTTGAGTGGGCAGTTGTGCATATCCAGCAATCTCTGATTTACATTCTTCCCCATCTACAGAGCTCTCTGCATTGTCTCCAGACCATTGGGTTCAACAATTGAGTCACATGTTTTAATTTAATCATATTTTATTTTCAAGAAGATATTCAGGATTCCTTGCCTAGACAATGGATCAATGTACCTGTCAATGGTTTCATTTAATATGTGCATTAAGAAATAAATTTGCATGAACAACCCCCCCAACCCCCCCATCCACCCCCCCCATCCAACCACCCCCCCCCCCCCCAAATCCCCCAATCCACCCCCCCATCACCGGCTGCGGACGCTACTTCCTGGTTGCCGGGATGGGCCCGCCTAGTAACTTCCCTCATCCGCTTCGTCAGCCAGCACGACTGGCTGAGGATTTTATTTTGCAGGGGTGAACGGTGACGGCGTGACCCCAGGTCACGCCGTCGGGACTTCGGCCCAATCGGGCCGGAGAGTAGCGGAAGCCTGTGTGAAGCGCCTCGATTGCCCTCTTGGCGGATTCTCCAACGTGCGTGGCGCAGATCCCGATGAAGCCGTTCCCGCCGGTTGGGAGAATGGCGGGACGGCATCAGACCGGTGTCGCGAGGGAAAATGGCGTAAACATCGATTCTCCGGTACGGCGCGGCATGGGAGAATCGCGCCCCACATTTCCCCGATTGGTTTACATGGACTGTATACGTACTGTGAACATGAAAATATAAGATATTATTTAACTTGATTAATCCTTATAAATCTGTGTATACGCAGATGGGCAGCACAGTAGTGGGCGGTGTAGCACAGTTGCTAGCACTGGTGCTTCACAGCACCAGGGTCACAGGTTTGATTCCCGGCCAGGGTCACTGTCTGTGCAGATCTGCACATTTTCCTTGTGTCTGCGTGGGTTTCCTCCGGGTGCTCTGCTTTCCTCCCACAAGTCCTGGTTTGGACATTCTGAATTCCCTCTCTGTGTACAGGCGCCGGAGTGTGGCTTTTCACAGTAACTTTGTTGCAGTGTTAATGTAAGCCTACTTGTGACACTAATAAAGATTATTATTATACCTGCAAAGGTGCAGTGGGAGTGAGGGAGTAGTGCATTATAGTTCAACTTCTGTTATTTAATAAATGCTTTATTATTTTATTAAAAGTCAATTGGCAGTCCTGTGACTTTGCTCATCCACATCGTTAAACATAAAATAAAAGTTATGGAATATTGAACCAGGTTTCCACCCTGGGACCTGACTGCACAGCAGCAACATCAGCTGGGATCGTAACTAGTGTTTCGAAATTTTAAGAATACGAACCGGCCACTTGGCTTAACATCTGTGTCGGGAAAATGTCAGAGTCTGTGTTCGGGAAAATGTCAGAGTCTTTAATTAAAGATGAAATGACTGTGTATCGAGATAAAGAGAAACTAGTTAGATGTAGCCAACGTGGATTTCAAAAAGGATGATAGTACTTGCCAAACCTTAATTCTTTGAGAAGATAACATGAAGGAAATGTAGTGAATATTGAATACATTTAATAAAGCCCTTGACAAGGTACCACACAGGAATTTATTAGAGAAGATTAAGGAAAACTACGGTAAGAAAGGAAACTGGGTTACATATTGGTTACAAGCAAGAAAACAGAGTAGCGATTACCTTGATTTTACCTCGGGGCCAATGTTTGAGTTAGAAACTCACTTGCTTCTAAATGAGTCACAGGTACTGCAATTTTTGGGCTTCATTTAAAGTGGCAGCAGGGTAGCATGGTGGTTAGCATAAATGTTGGGTTACGGGTATAGGGTGGATACGTGGGTTTGAGTAGGGTGATCATGGCTCGGCACAACATTGAGGGCCGAAGGGCCTGTTCTGTGCTGTACTGTTCTATATTCTATAAATCTCACTGGACAACTTCCCAGTTGATCTGAGTGCGAGGTAGTGGAAAATCACCTGGGCCTGGCTCAGAGTCCACCTGAAGAGACCAGGCAAAAGGCGGGAGCATCTGCCAGAACCGCCCTGTGGGAGGGTCTCTCACTTGATCGCTGAATGGAGTGGAGGTCAAATCCATGGAAGAAATAATAATCACTTATTGTCACAAGTAGGCTTCAAGAAGTTACTGAGAAAAGCCCCTAGTCGCCACATTCGGGCGCCTGTTCGGGGAGGCCGTACGGGAATTGAACCCGCGCTGCTGGCCTTGCTCTGCATTACAAGCCAGCTGTTTAGCCCACCATGCTAAACCAGCTGATCTGAGTCCTAATCTTTCTTTGTGGGGTCCAGGTGAGCACTTGTGAATTTGGGTGGTATTCTCCAGTTGTTTGCTGGTGACGGGATTCTCCCACCAGATTTCCCGGCGACGTGGGCTGTTTCAATGGGAAATCCCATTGGCAACTGACGGGAGTAGAGAATCCCACTGCCAGTGAAAGACGCGACACCAAGAAACATGCGGCTGGGGGACCGGAGAATCTAGCCCAATCATGGAGAATGTTTTTTGACCTGCGGAAGTGTGGAACCACCAACTAGAATGAAATTAAACGTCTGCATTTGTGCAGATTGTAACACAGGCAGCTCTAGAGGCTGGTTTAGCACAGTGGGCTAAACAGCTGGCTTGTAATGCAGAACAAGGCCTCCCCGAACAGGTGCTGGAATGTGGCGACTAGGGGCTTTTCACAGTAACTTCATTGAAGCCTACTCGTGACAATAAGTGATTATTATTATTAATTAGGAAGCAGGAGGTTCAAGCTTCACTTGTAGAATGGTGCAACACAGAAAGGTTTACGAAAGGGAAACCATGCTTGACAAATCTACTGGAATTCTTCGAGGATGTAACTGGTAGAGTTGATGAGGGGGAGCCAGTGGATATGGTTTCTTTGGACTTTCACAAGGCTTTCAACAAAGTCTCACATCAGAGATTAACGTGTAAAACTAAAGCCCATTGGATTCAGTGTAGTGTACTGAGATGGATAGACAGGAAACAAAGAGTAGGAATAAAAGGGTCTTTTTCCAAATGGCAGGCAGTAACTAGTGGGGTACCGCAACAATAATAAGATTCCAAAAGAGAAAGATGAGATTGTTAATGAAGGGTAAATGTGATAATCAATGGTTAGATGTTGCTTGCAGGCAATATCTAAGCTTTCTTAACTGTTGGCTGACATGTCTAACTGCTGCAAAAGCTGAACTCCTGTCCTCTGGGCCGGGAATCACATGGGCGAGAATCACTACTAGTCCTGACAAGTCTGGCTCTGACACGGTGGACTTTGTGGCGGGCCAAAGCCTCAACTCTTTAAGGGAGTTGCCCCTTATGTCCATCCGAGGACCATCCTCCCCCTTCACAATGCAAGACCTGCCCACTCCATCTCCACCCGACCCCCTTCCTCCCCCACAGAGACCCCCTAAATAAAGAGTTCCCCCCACAGAGACCTCCTAAAATGGCGATGGGACAGCATGGTGGCACAGTGGTTAGCACAGCTCCAGGGTCCCGGGTTCAATTCTGACCTCAGGTGACTGTGCGGAGTTTGCACTTGCTCCTCGTTGCTGCGTGAGTTTCCTCCGGGTGCTCCGGTTTTCTCCCACAGTCCAGAGATGTGTAGGTGAGGTGGATTGGCCATGGTAAATTGTCCCTTAGTGTCCAAAAGGTTAGGTGGGGGTACTGGGTTACGGGAATGGGATGGAAGCTTGGATGCTCTTTCTATGGGCCGGGCAGACTCAATGGCAGAATGGCCTCCTTCTACACTGTAAATTCTATGATTCTAGATAAAGAGAACCCAGGCAGAGACCCCCTAAATAAAACGACCTTCCCAACGACTCATAAATAAGGAGAGCATCTCCCCCCCCCCCCCCCCCCCCACACACCCACACCCACACCCACACACACACACACACACACACACAGACACTCCCCCCAAAAAGAGATCCACACCAGGTACAAGAAAGTCGAACCAGAAGAGAGACCCTTGTCTCCCAAACGGAGAATTCTGCCCTATGAGTTTGGAAGTGTTGAAGAGATGGGGACAGTGGATTCTGGGAATAACTTCACGGTGAGTTTGACATATTTTTCACAATCAGAAGCCAACCAAGAATAGCTGCACTCATTGCCTGTGTTCAGATTTATTTGTCAATGTTGAAAGATCACGGAAAGGTTTAATCAGTAACATTGCCACATCAAAAGGCACAGAGGCAAATGGATAAAAGCTGACATCATAACAAAAAATAATTTCTGAAAAAATAATTTTGGCTTCTTTTCAGGAACTTGAGAATATAAAAGGCGACTGTCTCATTATAGAATGTCAATCCAAATTCTCAATTTTTAAAAGCAGGCTTGTAAAATTAAGGTTGAAGCATCACAGAAGCTGCAAGGAGCTTGTGTTTAATAGAAAGATTTCTTCCACTTTACGCTTAACTTTTCAAATTTCTAGCAGAGTTATTTTACGAATCTTTTTCACCGAGGGCTGTGCCCCACGAATCTGATTTGCAGGACCGGAGGGTTAACCCATGTCCCTATTCTGATCACCAATTTATTAAATGGAGAGTTTATCATTCTGTTTCCTCACACTGTCCGACGATATGTGGGTTAGGTGGGGTTACGGAGATAGGGCGGGGAGGTGGGTCTAGGTAGGGTGCAGATTCGATGGGCTGAATGGCCTCCTTCTACACAATTCTATGGTTCTATGTTTTTAAAAAGTAGGTTTGCTGTGTGGAGTGGCTTCATTAGGATGCCAGTATGAATACTACATTTGTCCTTCCTCTGTCGGGTTTGGCTGCGATTATGTTCTCAGGACAGCTTACAGCTTGAAATGCAAACAGTTAGCAAAAGAGTCCATCGGTAATGTTCTATTCATTTTCCACGTTAAAACAACTCAAAAAATATGTACAATAAGTCAGCGGATGTCACTGTTTAGAACATTCTAGTTTTATATTATATGCAACCAGTATCAACATCAAGCACTCCCAGGTTAAGTGCAATACAGTTTCATCCCTAATAAAGCTCCCCTTCTTCTCCACAACAATCTGTTACAACTGCAGGGCACTTTCTACTGCAACAGAGTGGGAACCCTGACAGAACTTTCTCTTGCTTGTGCAGAATTATGAAATCAATTGTCGACCCCTAACAGAGTGATTAGCACTGTTGCGTCAGGGACCCGGATTCAATTCCCGACTTGGGTCACTCTCTGTGCGGAGTCTGCATGTTCTCCCCGTGTCTGCGTGGGTTTCCTCCGTGTCCTCCGGTTTCCTCCCACAAGTCTGAAAGACGTGCTTGTTAGGTGAATTGGACATTCTGAATTCTCCCTCTGTGTACCTGAACAGGCGCCTGGCATGTGGCAACTAGGGGATTTTTACAGTAACTTCATTGCAGTGTTAATGTAAGCCTCCTTGTGACACTAATAAAGATTATTATTATTATCCTGGCCGAGATCATTAGGGTTACTTTCACGCTCTGTTGGGGGGGGGCGGGTGAATTTTTACCTGCAAGAGTGGCAGTGGGTGTCTGTAGCGGGTTCAAACAAAATGGGAAAACCGGGTAGTGCGGTGGCGCAGTGGTTAGCACTGCTGGCTCACAACACTCAGGATCTGGGTTTGATATTTTTTGGGAAGCGTTTCAGAATCTCACTCCAACATAAGTGAATGTTTATTTTGTGTGCACACTTCACTGGACTGTATCAAGTGATCTGGACAGCCTCGACAAACCTACTCGTGAAGTGAATACAGCACTGCACTGTCCCTAACGTACGTGGTACTGACTGACAATATATCTTGGAAGGCAAGTCCTACTTGTGTTGTAGGAATGCTCCGCTAAGTTGGAGCTGAGGCACATTGTAGAGCCAGAGTAGAAGGAACTTAATTTTGCATTTGATTGCATAATACAAGGCGGTCAAGTGTTTAATGTGCAAGTGTGCAGTCCTCCTCGACCAAACTACAACTGTATTAAATAGGTATGCCTCATGTTCACACTGAAATGTCACCAGAATGCACCCAGTCGGAGCTCAAAGACATGCGAGTGGAAAGAGATCAGAATGTCTACCAGTGTGACAATAGTTTGGGTGATAAATGCCACAAAGTTCATTCCAGAGTTAAATCCACGTTACTTCCACTGCCTTAAAGAGGGTAAAAATCCATAGCCCTATCAGCCGGGAATGTGCAGGGAGGACTGCAAACTACGCTGCTGCCCAGATATGGAGGGCTGAAGCCCTGCACTGTGGTTTCCAGGATACTTTGGAACAAGTGGCGGTTCGGCGGCCAACAATCAAGACCATCGGCATCACAGAGATTAAGGACTATCTATGTCAGGAATCCCCACGCTCCCTTGAATAATTCAGCATAGGGTTGATGGAAATACACTTGGTGAGACTATCACCCGAATGGCAGAAGTGGAGTTCTCCTAGAGGACCAAGTTGGACTGTGAGGCCTGAAGAAAAGATTGGGATTTTTTCTTCCAAATAGTCAGCATAATGAGATTTTCCAAAGGTTCTCAAGCAACCCTTGTCCATTCACTCTTCCATTGTGTTTTCTGGTCTTCCTGCTGTGGCGAAAGCTCTAGGTGGGTTCCCTGCTATTGCTGTAATAATGAAGAGGACTGCCCCTGCCCCCAGGAAATTTGGCAGGTACAGAAGTCTCAGTTGGTCACATTTCAGCACCTATGCTGTTCCTATTTATTTTCAGACCAAACTTTTGTAGCATTGAAGTTGGTTCAGCGGGAGGGGAACCAGCTGCTGGGGCTCAGAGGAAAGCTGTTGAGGCTGCTAAGCCTTGGCTTTCAATGACTCACTATTTTCATTGCAGAAGTCTTCACTAAATTATGCACAATATTAATTTCCTGAAACAACCAACCAGGTGTCCGTGAAGGTGCCAATTCTATGGTCTGTCTCCACAGGGATTAGCACCCGCCGCCCCCCCCCCCCCCCCCCCCCCCCCCACCCACCCTCCAAAACCTTGTCTCAGTCACTATTATTTGTGTATGAACATTAGAAAGGGAGAACACACTGAAGGCTTTACACCTTCCCCACTTCATTGGAGAATTGGGCATTCAACACCCATGATTCCCAAGTATGCAGGATTCCAAGCTATCCCATCATGCACTTGTTACAACACCATAGTATCTCATGTAATTTAACAAGTGGATCAAGATATACAGAATTGGTAAAACAAAGAATTAATCCCATGCTGGAAAACATGATGTAAAGTAGGAGATCCAATCATTTCTACGCTACCACAATGCACAGTTCCCTTAAACCTTTGCTGTCGGAATATTCTCTTCATTAAAACATGTTGTGATATTCAAAAACTGTTCAAGATGGTACAGAAAAAAACACTTCCTGAGACCACTAATTGGTGTACCTCAAGGACAAATTGCACAGATGTCCTTGAAGCTCCTAAGCACATAAGCTCTTGCAAATCGAGAAGAAAAATTTATTGTATGTGATTACCTTTATAATGCAAAATATCCATTTTTAAGAAATATAAATGTGTTGGTTTCTACAAATAAAACTTCATTCTAAAATTGTTTTTTTGTTTACTTGCATAGGCCTGTAACATTTAATTTAGCAAAGTATATTGCATTACTTTTTAAGTTATTTAATTGAAATTAAATGACTCCATCTCCTTGAGGTGTTGTCAGAAACATTTCGATTGCTTGCCAGGAGGAGGGATTTCTTATTTTACTCCTCTTAGACTGCAATGAGTGCTTTGTAAGTAAGGCCGTTCACAGCGTAAGTCTCAATAAATTGTAAGAATAATGTTCCCTTCTAAATCTTAAGTTTTTTAACTGTATTTTAAATAAACCTGTGAAGTACCTCACCTTGTCTAATGGACACCAGGCGGCCATTAGAGGCCCGTAAAACCACCTGAGGATGACTCTGCTCCAAATCAAAGAGGTCGTCTTTGCCAGGCTTCGAATTCCGTCCAGACCTTAGACTACCGGTTGGCCCCATTGCACTCAGGTATTTTCCTTCATGATCCTTGAAGGCGATCTTCCCAGCTTTAAATTCCAAAGTGTAGCCAGTGCCCTGGTCGCGCTTCTTAATCAGCTTTCCATCGTTTCTGAGAAACCTATTGTCACAAGTTTGGATGCTGTACTTCTTATCTTGGTAGATCATGGTGATGAGGGCATCCACGCCCCAAGGAATGTTGCTGTCAGCCGACAACTCATCTTCTTGGACTGAGAGGTGGGCATACCTTTTTCGGCTGATGCTCAGGAGGTTGGCTTGAGGGTGGCTGGCCAGGTGGATGGACCAAAGTTCTGACTCGGTAATGGTCTGTGCGAAACACGAAAGACGATCTTCAGCTCCACCAAAGTAGCGCTTGTGAGGTTCAGACTGCAGAGTCCATCTGCCATCGGCATGTGCAATAACCGTGAACCTGCAGTCAACGTCAGGTTTCTCTGCCTCACATGACACGTTGCCATCCTTATTAGCCAACAGGTAGCGCCCAAGGTGGCTCTTGAAAAAGACCACAGCGTTGTTGCCATCGTCTTGTTCCAGCACCCAGATTTGCTTCTTTTTCAGGCTGACGCCAGACGCGTTGACTTTAAAACCGAAAGCTTCTGCTGTCAGGTACTTATTGCTACAATTGATTAAGCCAAATTGGATCTTTAAAGCTTGGTGGGTTCCGTTAGTAGGCATTTCTTTTTGTTCAGGTTAGTCTCCTTCTCGCTGTGAGATTTTCAAATGGCTTTTGTGTTGTGAGAGCGCAGAACCACAAACAATACAGGCACTTTTTTGATCTGCTCCTGAGAGCTTTAAAGTGGACCAAATAGCTAAAACACCTAAATCCTAGAGAAGCAGTCAATGACGTCAGCTTAAATGCCTAACTGGTTCCCTGACCTCTTAGCTCATCTACAATACTTCACAAAGCCTTTAATTGCAATTATCCAAAGGGTACCTCAGAAAGTAATTGTCATGTTATGAAGACTCCGTGCTCCAGGTTGGCTTTTGTACACGTCGACTTTTTGTGAAAAAAGTGCTCGTCTCGGATGCTGCAGTCTGCTCTAATTGTTCATGCCGAGGATTATAGGCTCAGAGATTTTAATAAACTGCCAGTGCTTTGTAATTAATAGCAGAGCTTGCTGGCACAACAAAGGGAGTTTTATGCAAAACACTGGCCCTTTTGTGTGTTCTCTTCCCTCGCATTCGAGTGGATATGTTTCTTCAGACTTACTTTGTTGGCTTTCAAGTCCTTTCTTCGATTTTCAGTTCACCTTTGTACACCAGCGTGCTCTCAAATACATCCCTCCGCTTTGCTCGCCCGCTACCTGTGCCTCGGAATTCTTGTGCGGTATTTCAGATGAAAAACCAGGTGACATATGATAGCCTTCCCTGCCGTTGAGTTGTCGTGGTGTCCTCTTTCTTTTTTTTGCAGGAGTCTCGAGTTACTCTGTTCTCTGATTCCTTCTCCCCCCCCCCCCCCCCACCACCCTGGTCACCTACAACCTTTTCCAGTTTTACTGCTTAATCCTCTTTGCCATTATCCCAGGGCCTCAATTTCTCGGTTATAATCCATTGATCCTGTCTTACTCCAAAATACCTTCCTCCATCTGCACTGTCCCCACAACCCGTCAGTTGTTCTTTTCCCTGGGGAAAGACACATTACACAAAAATAAAGCAGATGATTAACTCATAGAGACATGATAGGGACTCAATTAAAGAATTTGGCGGAATATGCTCTGTGTTTCTGCATGTTACTGTGTTTATGTGAAATTTTAATTCCCATGCCTATCAAAGAAGATTGAAAGTCTTCAAAATTCTGCATGCTTTCAAGGGATGACAAACACCAAACAAATTTTTGTGTAAAACCAACTGCATATTTATAGCAAGTTGTGAGGCAAGATTTAACGCAAGGGTTTGAAAGTGTCATTTCAGGCTGGTTTGGCTGGGAGTTTGTCCTTGGCTCTGTCAGTGAGTTCCCCACCACTATCTAACCACGGTTTTTCGAACCCTGGGGAGTTTCTCTCCAGGCTAGCCCCCTAGAATTATTTTCATCGCTGGGGAACTGAGCTCGTTGACCAGACGGATTCCTCAGAGATCAGGCCACCATATTGAAAGGGTTCCCCGATCTCTAAGTGAGCTTGCGGGTTCCCCACACTCCCTCCATACATGGGCAATGTCACCCCCCCAACATACATGGTCATTACACGACACCCCCCCCCCCCCCCCCCCCCCCCCCCCCCCAAGTGACACCCCTTTTCAGGCCTCCCCATGCCCACTTCCGGGCCCCCCTTCAGGGCACCCACCCTCCTAACCTTCCGAGGCACCTTCATACCTGCCCTTCACCAACCCACACACTTCATACCCGCCCCCCCACTCCCGATTTCTTCTTTCATGGCCATGGCCCCCCTCAGGAGCTGAACCTTGGCACCCTGGCGCTGCCATCTTTGTAGTGCCCCTGGCAGTGCCACCCAGGCATCTTGGTAAGGCTAGGGTGGCAGTTTCAATGTGCCAGCCTGGCAGTACCAAGGTGCTTGGGTGCCGGGGGAGAGTCAGTGTGCCACCCTTCCCTGACCATCCAGGGGCCACCAATGGCCTGGGAGACCCCTCAGGTGCCTTTCTGGCAGGTCCACGTTTGTGTGGACCAGTGCTAAACGGTACCTGGCTGGGGTCTCCTTGGGGAGGCTGGGAGATGCTGGTAGCCAGTTCGATCCACCGTCAGCACAATTAAGTTGGTTCTTAAAGCCACTTCACTGTGTGACACTGGGACCAAGATCACGACGTCCTGTGAGATCTGGTTAGATCTGGCGAGGCATACTGCCCGTCGGGAATCCCGGAGGAGACCTCTCTCAGCATTCACTGGCCGCGTCCCACTCTGATTCCGGCGGGACGCGGTCGGTTGATCGCACCCGTGAATGTTATATCGATATCAACTCTGCTTTCAGCTCCCAGCTATCAACAGCCATTGAAAAGGATTTAAACACCAAACCACCTGCTATTTTTTGCTCCAAGAAGGAAATCATTGTGGATATTTTATACATTCATAAAATTCAGATTAGTGTTCAGGCTCATGGTAGTATGGTGATACTTTGAGTTGCAAAGGATACTCTATATATTTAGTTTCTTTCAGCTTCATTGCAATTGAGTCATTCTACTGTCATTCTTCAACCATCAACATGCACCATTGAACTGCCTTGTGAGATCACCCATTGATCTGAAAACAAAGGGAAAGACAGACTTTTTAAAGAGAGACACAAATGATAGACATAATGGAGAAATACAAGTCCACTCTCCAGATTAGAGAGAGGGAGAAAGACTATTTATTGCATTTGTCACAGACAAATGGCCCTTCACGTACTGAATATCACTGTTTTCCATCAATCTGCAGATTTTCAATTTACTTGCCTTCTGATCTTGTGACATAAATAGTAAAAATGTTCATTTTCCATTCCTGTACTTTCAGATTCTAACCTCTATCATAGCTAATGCTTTAGTCTGCCAGTTTGAATAAAGATTAATTTCATCACTCCTGGCTTGTGGTTTGGGGTACTTGTGATAAAGGCATATTCCATTTCTGAGGGGGGGGGGGGGGGGGGGGGGGGTGCTGGAGTAGGAAGTGGTGTTCTATTCCATGGTGGGGATTGAATCGTTACTGCGCTTTAGGAATGCCAGCCAACTCACTTTGAGTTGAATGTTTCCCCTTCTTCTGTCCTATGATTACCTAAAGTTCAATTTTTTTAAAAACACAGTTTTTATTTTTCCAGTTGTTCCATCCATGTTTTATGATGTGGAAATGTAAGTGCAGTGATCTCTGGCTCTGAATGTTGTACCTGTAATTTGATTGACGTCCAAAATGGCATTCTCATCATGCATTCACCTTTCTGGTGCAGGTTGTGCCAGGCATCATTGTGGGTCGGTCAGGAGTGCCAGCACTAGGAGTCTGTGACGGACATATGCAGAGTAGGCAGATCATGATGCCAGTCAGCATATAAAGCTGAATTGACTGTAGCAGTGTCAGTTTCAAACTCCTGCTTCAGCTAACGCCCTCTTTTAACAATACACAGCTAAACATGCATTCAGCAGCAGGAGGACAACAATGTAGGCATTAAAAAGTACTTAGGCCAGTTTTGAACGGTGAAGTGCTCAGGATCGTGAAAAGTGTTATATTAATGCAAGCTCTATCAGCTAATTCAGTGCGCTCCATGGATTGAATGAGGGACTTCCATTTGACTGCTGAATATATCGAGTTAAAACTTATATTGGCAAGTGACAAGATCATCAGTGAGAATAATATTTGGGGCGACTCACTCATCCCATGACAAGAACACAAAGGGGATCATTTTCACCCCCACTGCCTGGGTAGTAACTTGGAGGGGTGGATCACCCACACATTGCAGAACCTGCCTAATTTTCAACCCATTGATTCTGTCTCTCAGCCGCTGGTCAATGGGATTTCCCATCGAAGCCACCCCACGTCGCCGGGAAACCCCGCAGGCGGGACTGCGTTGCCGCTGGGAAAAGCAAATCCCAACCGCCGGAGCATTTCGGCCAGTATTTTATTAAAGAGCCTTTTGGCCCATTCGAATAACCATTTCAGTCCAAAATAAATTTTAAAAAATGAAAGCTTCCTCTGGAGCCTTGAATCGAACAGTACAAGTTGGGAATACTGTTCATGGTTTGTATTTTGGAATTTCCTTCTCTCCTCTACCCTCCACATCCCTGATCGTGCTGCTGACACATAGTGGGCCACAGTAACTAAAGTGCCGCAGCCCTGTTCTGTGGCTGAGGTAGCTCCTGGTAATAAGGAGGGACTGCATGGCTTTAGATTGGCTCTATGAGCTGTATATTTGTTATCGCTAATACACGAGATGATTTGCAACCATTTATTCTCAAGGTTATTTCAGATATTTAATCATTCATTTGTCGGATGTTTGCAGGATAAAGAACCATTAGAATTTAGTGACGAATAGTCTCTTAATGGAATAGCTGTAGTAAAATCAGCTATGACATACATACACTAATCCATAAATACATTACAGTAATGAACATGAACACACAGGCTGCAGAGCCAGAATACGATTCTAAAGGCTGCACTGTAAATTCATCTGGTTATTGTGAAAGATCACTTACAGTGAACCTGAACAATTCAAGTTGGTAAATAGGAATATTGGAAATTTGGAACACTCTCCCTCAAGAATTTATTTAGGTTAGGTGAATTCAAAATGTCAAACCTGCTTTTGATAGATGTTTGCTATGCAAGGATATTCAGAGATAGTGAATAAACGTCCACTCCACATCCCCCTCATCACCAAGACAGCCTACTTCCACCTCTACACATCGGCCATTTCTGCCTTTGCCTCAGTTTAGTCGCTGCAGAAATCCTCATTCATGCCATTGTGACCTCGAGATTCGACTACTCTAACACCCTCTGGCTGGCCTTCC
The DNA here is from genome assembly GCF_902713615.1 of Scyliorhinus canicula. Lineage (NCBI taxonomy): Eukaryota > Metazoa > Chordata > Chondrichthyes > Carcharhiniformes > Scyliorhinidae > Scyliorhinus > Scyliorhinus canicula. Next base: position 24,920,205 of record NC_052163.1, read on the forward strand.
CATCTTGTACCCTCCGTAAACTCAAGTTCATGCAGAATTCTTTTTTTTTTTTAAATAATTTTTATTGAGAAATTTTGATTTTATACAACAATAACGCACCTTAGTAAAATACCGAAAATAACAATAATATTAACAATCATATACATTCGCCCCATCCCCATGAACAACCCAGCATTTTAACAACAACGCAAATTAACACACTATAAAGTTACAGAATAAACACTACAATAATGCACCCCCCCCCCCCCCCTCCCCCCCGGGTTGCTGCTGCTATTGACCCAGTTACCTATCTCTGAGCCAGGAAGTCCAGAAAAGGCTGCCATCGTTTATAGAACCCTTGTATTGATCCTCTCAGGGCAAATTTGACCTTTTCCAATTTTATAAATCCCGCCATGTCACTGATCCAGGTCTCCACGCTTGGGGGCCTTGCATCCTTCCATTGTAACAGAATCCTTCGACGGGCTACTAGGGACGCAAAGGCCAGGACACCAGCCTCTTTCGCCTCCTCCACTCCCGGCTCCACCCCAACCCCAAAAATCGCGAGTCCCCACCCTGGTTTGACCCTGGATCCAACCACCCTCGACACCGTCCCCGCCACCCCCTTCCAGAATTCTTCCAGTGCTGGGCATGCCCAGAACATATGGGCGTGGTTCGCAGGACTCCCCGAACATCTGGTGCACCTGTCCTCACCCCCGAAGAACCTACTCATCCTAGTCCTGGACATATGGGCCCGGTGCAGCACCTTAAATTGGATGAGACTAAGCCTCGCACATGAGGAGGAGGAGTTGACTCTCTCCAAGGCCTCCGCCCAAGTCCCATCCTCTATCTGCTCCCCGAGTTCCTCCTCCCATTTAGCCTTCAGCTCCTCCACTGACGACTCCTCCACCTCCTGCATTACCTTATAGATGTCAGACACCTTCCCCTCTCCTACCCAAACCCCCGAAAGCACTCTGTCCATCGTCCCCTGCGAGGGCAGCAAAGGGAATCCCTCTACCTGCCGCCTAGCAAACGCCTTTACCTGCAGGTATCTGAACATGTTCCCCTGGGGAAGGCCAAATTTATCTTCCAGTTCCCCCAGGCCCGCAAACCTCCCGCCAATAAACAGGTCCCTCAATTTGCTGATGCCCGCCCTTTGCCATCCCCTGAATCCCCCATCCGTGTTCCCCGGGATGAACCGATGGTTGCCACCCAGTGGAGCCTCCATCGAGCCCCCTGTTTCCCCCCGATGCCGTCTCCACTGTCCCCAGATTCTTAGGGTCGCCGCCACCACCGGGCTCGTGGTAACCCTCTTGGGGGAAGTTCATGCAGAATTCTGATGCCCATATTCTAACTTGCACCAAGACATGTTCAACCATTAGCCACATGCTCAGTGACCTGCGCTGGCTGCTGAGTAAGCAACACCATGATTTTAAAACTCTCATTCTTGTTTTCAAGTCCCTTCATGACCTCACCGCACCCTATCTCTGTAATCTCTTACAGAACAAAAGCCACCCAGATATCTGCAGTCTACCAATTCTGGCATCTTGAATATTTGGTGGCCAAACTTCAACTGCCTAGGCCCTTAGCTATAGAATTCCCTCCCAAAAGGTAGAGTAAGTCCCATTTTAAGTTGTTGTTAACATTGTTCAGCTAATAGGGCTGGTTTAGTGTTCATGTTTTAATGTTGTTTTGCGTCAGGTCTGACATAGGGTTGAGCCACCTGATCGGTGCCATTTTAGAACAGCCTTTCCTACCCCCTGAAGCTTCTGGCTGCTGCTGATCTTCCCTCACCAGCCCATCTGGCCATTGTCGACCCTTCATTGGCAGCACAGTAGCACAGTGGTTAGCGCTGTTGCTTAACAGCGCCAGGGTCCCAGGTCCGATTCCCGGCTTGGGTCACTGTCAGTGCGGCGTCTGCATGTTCTCCCTGTGTCTGCGTGGGTTTCCTCCATGTGGTGATATGCATCACTGTAAATACACAAGGGGTTAATGGAAATACACTACGACTAAGTAAACACTAGAGGGAGCACCAGAGACGTCATGACATGCAGACATACAGCTAATGAACACATAGAATAGGACACAACCAATGGGCAGTCAAGACACCCAGAGGTGACACTACCGCAAGGGGGCATTACACAACCCATAAGGACAGGGCACACATGCTCTGTCTCTTTCCACAGGCGACACTTAGAGAGTAGGACAGGGGCAGATCAGAAGCATCACACCCACCAGGTGGCTTGGAGCAGGCTGGTTAGTTAGACTGAGTTACTATAGCAAGATTAGCAGGAGAGTCGAACTCATAGAGAACTGTGCTAATGGTTCAATAAATCACATTGAACTTACTTCAACATCTGAAGTATCTTTTGGTCAAAGCTGCATTGAGTTGCAGCCTGTGTTATCCCAGAGTATATAACACAACATGGGACCAGTAGTACCTGTTGAATCTATATAGTTCAACTCAGCAAGATCTGTGACTACCAGCAACAGCACCCAGGCAAGATGATCAAGACTCCGGTTCCTCAGCAGCTCAGGTACCACGGAAATCTCAGTGCCAACTGGCGTGCATTCAAGCAGAGATTTGAGATTTACATGGTAGCACCTGACCTAGATGGCATGGCCGATGCTGAGAAGATAGATCTTCTATTCACCATTCTACTCACTCAAAGTGCAACAAAAATCTTCAACTCCTTCAAGTACTCCAAAGGGCAGGACAAGAGAGACTTCCAGACAGTCCTGGACAAGTTTGAAAACTACTGCCAAGTGAACACAACAGAAATCGATAAAACCGGCACCTATACTCACCACGAGGCAAAGGTAGGCTTGCAACTGAAGCAAACGGCAATTTTGATTGGCAGCCATCTTGTGCAACGAGCCGCACATGTGCAGTTCCCGAGAAACGCGAACCGGCGAAATAGTGTTTTGCACATGCGTGAGAAGCTGCGCATGCGCAGTTGCGAAAAGAGCGCACAGAGAAGGAAAAGCGATCTGCGCATGCACAATCCATTCCTACGCTCTACTTCACAAGCGTCATAATGCCAGAGGCCCTGGACCACGCCCATTTAAAGGGAAAATGTCTGAAAATAGTGAAAAAAATTTTAAAGCCAGAAAACACAATTCTTTCACCTGGAACGACAGCAAATTGCCTGAACTTCGACCAGTAGCTGAAAGTAACCTCCGCAGAACCCTGCAACAAGCAGTTAGCACCGCCCAAAGAGATGATTTAGTCCTTGAAGACTATGACTCAGACAATGATTTCATCATTGGACGAGCCAACTTCAGTACCAAATCCGCAACCAGATGTGTTGTACATTGAAGCATCCGACACAGTCATGGCCGAGTTCTCTGGATTTGAGGATCCTCAGCTCAGCATAGATGACATCCCGATCCATGAGTACAGGATTCTGCTGCGGCCTGACGCCAAGAGACAGAGAGCGGTACAAGCCCACAGAGAGAGGCCTGACGCCCAGAGACAGAGAGTAGTCCACGCACCACAAAGCGCCCCCGACTCCGCACAGAAAGCGATGACAGACTCCACAGCGAGACCACTGCATGTCTCCACACAGAGAACACAGAAAGACTCCACAGCGAGACCACTGCATGTCTCCACACAGAGAACACAGAAAGACTCCACAGCGAGACCACTGCATGTCTCCACACAGAGAACACAGAAAGACTCCACAGCGAGACCACTGCATGTCTCCACACAGAGAACAATGCCAGACTCCACACAGAGAGCGATACAAGCCTCCACAGTGAGCTCTTTGAGAGACTCCATGATGGAAGCAACGCAAGACTGCAGAACGCAGTCCTTGCATGAACAAGACCATGAAGGTCTAGCAACCTTATCTGAGCAACCAGCAGCAGACGATGCAAGTCTGCCACGCTCAAGTGCACAGCAAGATGACTATGACAGCCTACCACGCTCACGTGAACAACAAAAAAACTATGACAGTCTACCCAGATTATTTAAGCCACCTGAAGAAGACTCTGACCGTCTACCCAGCTCCTCTAACGGACAAGAAGATACCGAAGGTCTACCCACTGTATGTGCGACAAGTGACAAAGGCTTCACAATTCCCATACAAGATGTGCGACATCTCAGCGAGACTGACGGATCTCAGCTAGTACGTACAGAGGCACTCGACAATCAAAGTGAGGCTACCAGTGACTCCAGTGACACCACATTAATTCAAACCTCATCCACGTCAAGAACCTGAAATGACTCCAGACGGGGAGTATCAAGAAATCAAAGGTGATTCAAGTGAACAAGAAAGGGCGCCAGACGGGGAACATTGACAAGCCAAAGATGATACAAGTGAACCGGACATGACTCCAGACGGGGAGCACGCTCAATGAAACAGCAGATGCCACAAAGGACACTGACGCAAGTAACTTTGTGAAGGACTCGAATTCTTCACTCGGTGTCGTCATTGAGCGCAACAAACACGACAACAAAACCTACAAGAACGACAACAATGACAACAACAATAGAACAACAACTGGTACAACACATGGTACAACTCTGCCCATGAAGGACAATGTTACTGCTCAGCTCAGAACAATAGCGAGAGTGCAAACGTACCATGGCATGTCAACGCATCTGACCAATTCACGTTTGCTGCACTACGGACAAGCAAACCAGCTTTCAGGAAAGGTATCATCAAGAATTGCTACCACAAGCAAACAAAAAAAAAGAGTCCAAATCAGACAACAAGTGATTTGACAATTTGAACACCTCCTGATGACTTCTTGGTTACGTAAACAGAGGAACACTGACGGCATTCCCACGGAAATGACAACATCAACATCGACACTTCAATAACAAAACAAAAAAGCCACTCAACCATATAAATTCATGAACTTTGGACTCATAACTATTATTTGGCATTATATAATCATCACTATCATCATGACTTGTACATGTCATCACTTATCCACCTATTTTGTTCAATTTTCTTTAACCAAGTACAGTAAGTATGTAACACGAAAAAAGGGGGACTGTGGTGATTTGCATCACTGTAAATACACAAGGAGTTCATGTAAATACACTACGGCTAAGTAAACACTAGAGGGAGCACCAGAGACATCATGACATGCAGACATACAGCTAATGAACACATAGAATAGGACACAACCAATGGGCAGTCAAGTCACCCAGAGGTGACACTACCATAAGGGGAAGGGGGCATTACACAACCCATATATAAGGACAGGGCACACATGCTCTGTCTCTTTCCACAGGCGACACTTAGAACGTAGGACAGGGGCAGATCAGAAGCATCACACCCACCATGTGGCTTACAGCAGACTGATTAGTTAGACTGAGTTACTATAGCAAGATTAGCAGGAGAGTCGAACTCATAGAGAACTGTGCTAATGGTTCAATAAATCACATTGAACTTACTTCAACGTCTGGAGTATCTTTTGGTCAAAGCTGCATCAGGTTGCAGCCTGTGTTATCCCAGAGTACATAACACAACACTCCAGTTACTGCGGTTTCCTCCCATAAGTCCCGAAAGACGTGCTGTTAGATAATTTGGACATTCTGAATTCTCCCTGTATGTACCCGAATAGGCGCCGGAATGTGGCAACTAGGGGCTTTTCATTATAACTTCATTACAGTGTTAATGTAAGCCTACTTGTGACAATAAAGATTATTATTATTATCTCACAGATCCTCTTATTTGTTGCCGACCCTCCCTCTTACTGCTGGCCTTCCTGCTCCCTGAGCCTCCTGGTTGCTGCCGATCTTCCCTCTGACCGATCCTCCCATTCACTGCTAACCTTCCCTCTCTCTGCCTCTCTAGCTTGTGGCTTACGTCTGCAACTCTGCAGCCCAAAGCTGCTCTTCCTGCCTCTCGCCACTCATTTCGCGAGCCGTCGCTCGCAGCATGGATCTGGAGAGGGAAGTTCAGTGAGCAGGTGGTTTGGCGAGAGGGTCAGTGAGAGGGCGGATCAGCAAGGAAGAGAGTCAGTGAGCTTGAGCAGGGGTGACTGGGAGGGTCGGGGAGAGGGAAGGGCAGCGAAACAGGGGGCAGTAGAGGTGGCGAGCTGGAGATTAGGAGACGCCGCAAGCTCGAGAGCGGGAGAGGCGGCGAGCTGGAGAATAGGGGAGGTAGTGAGCTCCGGAGAGAGCAGGAGAGGCAACAATCCGGCAAGCAGGAACTAATGTGTTAATAGATCATTTACAACATACTTATATGAGAATTTTCAACATCAATGCTTTTGTACATACCAACTCCTTGTATCAGTAAAGTAGCAGAAAAATGTTAAAAAATCAGTAAACGGAATGGAAACAATAAGATTGGAATGAGATAACCGAAAATAAATTTAGAGATAGCAACTTTTACAAAGTATCACTCTTTAGCATGTATGTATATAGCCTCTGTGGTGAGGAATGCTGATCATGAAAACACATTTTATCCGCAATTGTCCCAAAAAATGTCTAAGGGTGTGATCTAACGGCCACGTCGCGCAAGGCGAGAATCCACACAGCCGGCTAGATTGCGGGTGAGGCTGAAATCGGAAACCGCGCCGATCGGCTTCCGATCTAACTGGATCGCTCCCATTGGCGAGATCTGGATCTCACTGCGGCGTGGCGAGAAACCAATACTCACCAATTAAAGCCAATCTCCATCCCATTAACGGGAAGGACCCCCTATCTAACGGCCTCCCGTTATCTAACTGGCTCCCCAAGGAGCAGTCATGCAGGTGCCGTTTAGAACACCCATTTAAAAACGTGAAGCTAGCAAACTGGCTGCTTTGGGGACCGGTGGAGGTAAGTAGCCATCTTGATAAAGGGGCTGCTGCCCCGGTGCTCGGGGTTGGGGGGATTCACCCAGGGGAGGACGGGCATAGCTGGAGGGGGGAGTCAGCTGCCATTGGTGGAAGGTTGACCGTGGGCTGGGAGGGCCAGTGTTCCAGTGCCTGCGGTCCAGCATGCCATCTGCATTTGGGACATGGCCCTCAGCGACCTGGACATGCACTGGAGCGCCTCGGCAATGCCTATCTCAGACTCGGACATGCTCCGCAGCGTCTCGGCAAAGTCCAGCTGAGACTGGGACACGTCCCCCAATAACTGGGCCATGCTGTGGAGCGCCACGGCAATGCCAACCTGAGACTGGGACATGCTCTGCAGTGCCCCGGCAAAGTCCAGCTGAGACTGGGACGTGCTGACTCGGCGCACAGCCATGACCTTCACTGATTGAGCAATGCCTTGGACGCCACCATTCATGCTGCTGGCGTTGTCCTCCAGGCTCTCCAGTGCAGTTGTCTCCATAGCCTCTGGAACTCTTCCAAGTGGCTATGTACCTGCTGGGATGTTGCTGTCTTCCCCTTCTGAATTTCATGGCCGCACTCTTGCGATTGCATCACCTCTGGGCCAGCTTGTTCCAGACGCTCAACATCTGACTGGAACCCAGCTGGGTCCTGGGTTGCAGCAGACCTCTGACTGTTGTCTCCCCTGGATACTCCTGCCTCCACCGAATGCGCATCAGCAACTGTGCGGTGCTCACCAGATGGCGCCCCAGAGGCCTGTCCACTACAATTGCCCGCCGAGGTGTGTGTCTCTGCATTGGTGGCGGGTAGGGATGACAGCTCCGATGGACTGGTGGGGAGTAAGGGCTGTCACCTATTGAAGGTATTGAAGCCAAATGGTTCTGCTTTTGCAAACAATCCACTAGATCCTATTACACGAGCTGTTGCTAAGACGGGAGTTTTGGGGTTGGGGAGAGGTTGTAATACAATTAGTTGATCGTTTTGACTAAAATTAGGTAATATTGTCCAATTAAGTTGATGAAGAACACTCTGGGGCACTGCCGCTTTAGGCAAGGAAAACAGTTTCAATTGTACCGTGGGTAAGATGGTAGCTCACTGCATGGGCTAAGCTGTAACTCTTACATTTAAAATTTCTACCGACTCATGAGGGTCTCGGATTCCAAGGGGCTGGTTTAGCACACTAGGCTAAATCGCTGGCTTTTAAAGCAGACTAAGGCAGGCCAGCAGCACGGTTCAATTCCTGTACCAGCCTCCCCGAACAGGCGCCGGAATGTGGCGACTAGAGGCTTTTCACAGTAACTTCATTGAAGCCTACTTGTGACAATAAGCCATTTTCATTTCAGTTAACTTCCCCACCTCCGATATACGCAGTAACTGTCTAAGGCCAACTGGCATGATGCTACTCAGTGAATGACAAGTGTGTTGTCTAAATATATTCAAACATTTGCCGTATCGAAAGAAAAACACAGCAGGACTGAATCATAGCTCAGTGCAGAGAGTGGTGGGGGTGGGGCAGGGGGGGTTCAAATCGATTCCAATTCATCTTCTGACCTGGGGTTCCACCAAGTTCTGCACTCAACCTGCACAGAGCATGTAAATAATGTTCTCAAATGTCTCAGATTCACTGCTGAATGCGGCTGCAACTCTCTTCAGTATTTATATGATGGATGAAGATACATATATTTTAATGATTAGGTTTTAGAACAGCTCTTCCCAAACTATTTTCCAATATGACCCTATTTTTACACTTGAAAATTAACATGATCCCAAATGCCAATATAAATGAAACAGGAATAATGCAACATTAAAGTTTGTGTGTTATAGATCTTATAAATGTGAAAATTGGTGTTTTTGAAGTTCTTTGTAAAAGTGTTGTCATTTAATGCACTCACCAGTCCGTTACTTCATCTGAACCACTCCAGCTCTTGGACCTTGGCCAGGAAACAGCAGAAGCACAGGTTGAGGTTCTTGAGGTTGGTGATGTTGGAGGACAGATCATTCCATAGCACCAGGCTGAACAGGTTGGGCTTAGACAGTTACTCCAACATCAATGGAGGCATCGCCGTCAAGTTCAGGATCGGATGAGCAGGGCCAGGCACTGCTAGGGCCTCAGTATGAGTATGGGGCGCAGTCTAAGGGGACTGGTACATTTGCGGTTTCTGTGACCCCAGTCGGGGTCACAACCCACAATTTGGGAACCACTATTTAAAAACCGTTAAATAGTGAGTTGCCAGTGTAATAGTTAATCTTGTAGAACATTGGCGGCATGGTGGCACAGATATTAGCACTGCTGCTTCACAGCTCCAGGGTCGTGGATTCAATTCCCACCGTGGGTGACTGTGTGGAGTTTGCCCTTTCTCCCTGTGTCTGCGTGGGTTTCCTCCGGGCGCTCCGGTTTCCTCCCACAGTCCAAAGATGTGCAGGTTATGTGGATAAGCCATGATCAATTGTCCCTTAGTGCCTAAAAGGACGGAGGTCAGATGGGGTTACTGGGTTAAGGGGATACGGTGAGGGTCAGTACAGACTCAATCAGCCGAATGGCCTCCTTCTGCACTGCAGTGATTCAATGATTGAAAATGGTGACAAATGTGCACAGGACAGAGAATTTGGGTTCATTCCCATGAATTAATTTAGTTCATGATTTTGGTTGTATCACTGCGTGGGTGAAATTATTCTCATCATTTACATTTACTAAGTAAATTGGCATTAATTCAAAACTTTATTTTTGTCAAAATTATTCAATAGGTGGAATTTAATTTCTTGCTTTGCTAAGAAGAGATGCCTAAGTTTTGTTTACTTAGGAAGAGACAAGAAATATTGAGAGCCAATGACCGTGGACCACTCCATCACACCTTCAATTCGCTGGTGGAAACTTGCAAAATTCTCCCCTACCTGGCGGGGCGGGAGGTCCTGGCAGAACGGAGTGGCGTGAACCACTCCGGCGTTGGGCCGCCCCAAAGGTGTGGAATCGTCTGCACCTTCAGGGGCTAGGCCCACCCTGGAGTGGTTTGCGCCCCGCTGGCCGGTGGGAAAGGGGCTTGGCGCCACGCCAACTGGCGTCGAAGGGCCTCCGCCAGCCGGCGTGAGTCGGCACATGCGCGGGAGTCATCCCCGCGCATGCACAGAGGGAACCGCTTCCACACCAGGAATGGTGGAGGACCACGGCCTCCGGTGCGGAACAATAGAGTGCCCCCACGGCACAGGCCCACCCGCGAATCGATGGGCGCCGACCGCGGACCAGGCCACCGTGGGGCCACATCCCACCGCGACCCCCCAAGTACCCCGGAGCCCGCCCGCGCCGCCAGGTCCCGCTGGTAAGGGACCTATTATAATTTACGCCAGCGGGACTGGCAAAGAACGGACGGGATTTCGGCCCATCGTGTGCCGGAGAATTCGGCCAGCCCTGGGGCCCATTGAGTCATGCCGGACCCCGCCATTCTCCGAGGCAGGCGGCGCGACTCACGCCGGGGCAAATTTTGGGGGGACGGGAGAATTAGGAGGACGGTGGGGGCAGTATTCACGCCGACCCCCGGCGATTCTCCCACCCGGTGGGGGGTCGGAGAATCCCGCCCGGGATATTTCCCTGTTCTTGACTGAATGAGATGTGCAGATGTCTTACTTTGTCTGTTTAAAATTAAAACTTATCACCATGTTATATTTTTCATGGTCTCATAGTTCTGATTCAAGTCTTTCTTCAATTAACACATGGTATAATTTTACTGGAACTCCTATGGCTCAATGAGCATTATCTTTGCCTCAGGATCTGTGAATTTTATGTGTTTAATCCATTTAAAGCAACAGTGATCAGGCTCTGATTTCCAAGCCGCATTCCTATTTTCCTAACAGCCCAGATTAAGTTTCAACTATGCTGGAATGAATGCTATAGAGCTCAGTCTTGGTAGATTGGTTTCTAATGATTATTTCATACCTAGTCTCATGTCATTAGTTTTGCTTACACACTGCACTCTTCTTTACTTGGTTTTCCTACTACAGTCAGGCATCTATTACCTAATCAATTTGAGAGATAGTTCATTCAAAAATGTGCTGGACAAGAGAACAAATCTTAGCAACATGAACGATCTTGTCTCTTGATACCCTGGTAATTAGAACCTCTTTTAACTCTCTGATGGAAGCATCTTCGGTCTGAAGGACAAGTAATTGTTTTTCCTTCTCTCCTGAAGGCACTGCCTTATCTTGGAGAATGGGCAGCAAACACCTTCTCTGATGAATAGGAAGAACTGAGAAAGTCAATCTGGCATGCTATTTAGATTCAAGAAGAGGAATGTCACCAGAGGACTAAATTCCTTCTCTGAAGCACAGCCCTATCGTGGTGTGCACTGCCCCTCTTGGGATGGCCCTTGCCCCAAAATAGTCTTTCATCAGCTTTACCGATAGACACGGAGGAAAATGTATCCATCAGTCAACAATTCCAGATTTATATTGCCTTTCTTCTACCTCTTTTGAGCTCAAATAGGTTCTGCCCCAAGGTCCTTAATTCTTCCCTTTGGTGCCTCAAGAAAAAAGCCTAGCCAACCTCCATTGGAAATGTCCATCATGATTCATGGGAACATAGGAGCAGGAGTAGGCCGTTCAGCCCCTCAAATCTGTTCCTCCATTCAATTAGATCATGGCTGATCATCTACCTCAATGCCACTTTTCCGTGCTACCCCTGGAATCTCTGTCTCGAACATGTTCAATGCTGGAGTTTCATGGTATCATGAAAGAGTTCCAAAGGTTCACTACCCTCAGAGTGAAAAACTTCCTCCTCATCTCAGTCCTAAATAGTCTGCCACTTATTCTGAGACTGTCCCCTGGTTGTCAACCCCCACCCCCCCCCCCCCCCCCCAGCAATGGAAAACATCCTATCAACATCTACTCTGTCATGTCCTTTAAGAATGTTGTATGTTTCATTGAGATTACCTCTCATTCGTCTAAACTCTCGAGAATACAGGCCCAGTTTCCGCTACTCTTCTCACAGGACAGTCCCATCATAGAACATAGAACATACAGTGCAGAAGGAGGCCATTGGGCCCATCGAGTCTGCACAGACCCACTTAAGCCCTCATATCCACCCTATCCCCGTAACCCAATAGCCCCTCCTAACCTTTTTGGACACTAAGGGCAATTTATCATGGCCAATTCACCTAACCTGCACGTCTTTGGACTGTGGGAGGAAACCGGAGGAAACCCACGCAGACACGGGGAGAACGTGCAGACTCCGCACAGACAGTGACCCAGCGGGGAATCGAACCTGGGACCCTGGCGCTGTGAAGCCACAGTGCTATCCACTTGTGCTAATATGCTGGGGTTTAGTCAGGTAAACCTCTGTTGCACTCCCTCTACAGCATTCATTAGTTACAACTCTACCTCTGGGGATTCAGATAAAAGCGAATCAATTGAAAATCAATGTGCTGACATTGGCGTTTAAGCAAAAGTGCCCAACTCATAATCCAGCCAGCCTATGTTAGTTATAATTTAAATTAATTGTTTAATAATAGTAGCACTAAACAATCTGCTACCATTCACCTACAAACTGCATGCTGTACTCAAAAACATTTCTATATGTATGATTTAAGTAACATGTTTCAGGCCTATATAAATCATTATTTGAACATAAATAAAAATGACTTATCTTGTATGCTATTGATTTTAATGCTTCCAAAATTCCAACCCTTTCTTTATCTGAGTATCAATTTTTCTGTTTTGGTCATTTGTTTGGAGCATTGTTTAACAACATGCAATAGATTGTGAAATGAATTACATTTAGGCACCGAATTATTGATGTTGTGAAAAGAACTGATGTTGGAACGTCATTTTCTGTCTCTACCTGTCGCAGTTGTTCCTCTTAACTGAACGAAAGTACTTACTCCCTTGATTTCATGAGTCTCCTATTAAATTAATTCAGGTTCTGATTTTCCTGTCTCCGGAAACTGGTAAGATCTGAAATCCTCTGGCATGGGCTTGGCTCAGAGGTTGCCGGTTTTCAGGCTGTAAAGTATTGACTGGGCCCATACGGAACCCGAGCCCTGTTTCAGATAACCACCGGCATTTGTAAAACATATTGGCCACTGCTACCAAGCAATTCATTTTGGCCAATTCTAATGGGTGGGCACCTGGTGGCACTGAACACCTGACCCATTCCTGCTCCCGATAGGCCAGCTGTCCCGCTAAGTCCTGGAAATGAGTGACCAAAAACACCAAACTGTTTCAGGCGCAGTTGCATTAAGGCATGTTGAGCAGAGTCCAATAACATCCGTCGGACCCCTAATGTAATTTTCAAATTTGAATATTATCAAGCAAAGTTTGACACGGAGGCACACAAGGAGGTATTAGGATTGATGGCCAAAAGCTTCGTTAAAAAGACAGGTTTTTTGAACTATCTTAAAGGAGGAGTCAGAGGTAGAGAGATGGTGCAGTTTAGGAAGGGAATTTCAGAACTTAGGGCTTTGACAGCTGAAGGTTTGGCTGCCAATGGTAGAGTGACTAAAATTGGGGATGTGTATGAGGTCAGAATTGGAGGAGAGCAAAAATCTAGGAGGGTTGTTGGGCTGAAAGTGGTTACCAAGATAGGGAGGGGAAAAGCTATGAAGTTATTTGATTTTTAAAAAAAATATTTTATTGAGGCAAATATAATTTTAATAACAGTTTTCAAGAGGAACAAATAACAGAACAAATAACACCCACCCAACCAACAACCAAATCCAGCCAACATGGCTCATATACACAGTTCCCCAGTTCTCCTTCCCCACTAAGTGTTTCCCACCTCAACCATCCCCCCATGCCGCCCTCTTTCCTTTTACACCCCCCCCCCCCCCCAGCTATATCTGCTGACAGCTTCATTTTCCTTAAAGATGTCGATAAATGGCTGCCAGCCCCAGCATAGATCCTCTCAGGGCGAACTTGATCTTCTCCAGTCTGAGAAATCCGGCCATGTCACTAACCCATACCCCTGATTTCAGGGGTTCCGTGTCCCTCCATGCCAATAAGATCCGTCTCTGGGCTATCAGGGAGGCAAAGGCCAAAACGTCAGCCTCTCTCAAGTGATTTAAAAACTTGAAGGTGTAATTTAAAGTGGGAGTCAATGGAGGGTGAACAGAACCTGGTGCCAGTTAGGAGACAGGCAGAGATGTTTTCGATGAGTTCAGATTTATGGAGGGGGGAAGATGAGAGATCATCTAGGAGAGCATTGAATAGCATAGAGATAACAAAAAGCATGGGTGAGGTATGTTTTACCTCAACGTATGAGGTACATTCATTGCAAATGCATACTGCAAAGAGGTAAAGGCTGCCAACATGATCCTGTGTCAAGACATCCAAATAGTATGAGGAATACAATCTCATTTAAAAAACATGTAGAGTTTTCTTTCCCTATTTTTTAGGATGATTGACAGCCTCACAACGTGCACAAACCTCACTCCCAAAAAACTGACTGAACCACCACTTTCTGATGATTTTTAAACTGTTGGTGTGAAAAGGTTAAGCTTGATTGTGTATTTACATATTTACATGGTGTGTTAATTAGTCACTGATATTAATCATATTGCAATAATTGCTATAATAAATACATTTTGACTTTTTGCCAACTTGATTTTATTTAATCAATTTCACCCGTCCCATATTTGCGTTATTTCCCCCTCCCTAAAATGGGACACTGTGTGTGCAAACATGACTCAGTTTTCTGAAACCAATGGCCTGTAGTTTGGTACTAGGCTGCCTCATAAAATATATGCTTGAGACAACATTTTACAAGCTATTCAAATTAATTCAACCATACGAAAGAGTTTTGATTATTGCACTATTCAATTCATACCAATGTGAATAACTCCAATACAAATAATCCTTTCAATAGAATAGAACGTTGTACTGGATAAAATAACCTGTTTCAATGCTGCACGTTATCATAAACACTGCAAAGCGCATAATGTACAAATTAATTAACTTGAAATGCAGGTACTGATGTTCTAATATGGAATCCATTTTTCACATAGCAGAATCCAGCTAACAACAATGAGATGAATAACCAGTTAGCCTATTGTCGTACACACAGAGCTGACCATTAGCATATCCTTATTTAAAAATTTTTTTAAAACAAGCCTTTTATGTCAAAAAAGAACAAGGAACAAAGAAAAGTACAACACAGTAACAGGCCATTCGGCCCTCCAAGCCTGCACCGACCATGCTGCCTGTCTAAACTAAAAACTTCTACACTTACGGGGTCCGTATCCCTCTATTCCCATCCTATTCATGTATTTGTTAAGATGCCCCTTAAACGCCACTATCGTCCCTGCTTCCACCACCTCCTCCGGCAGCGAGTTCCAGTCACCCATTACCCTCTGTGCAAAAAACTTGCCTCGTACATCTCCTTTAAACCTTGCCCCTCACACTTTAAACCTATGCCCCCTAGTAATTGACCCCTCTACCCTGAGAAAAGGTCTCTGACTATCCATTCTGTCTATGCCCCTCATAATTTTGTAGACCTCTATCAGGTCGCCCCTCAACCTCCATCGTTCCAGTGAGAACAAACCGAGTTTATTCAACCGCTCCTCATAGCTAATGCCCTCCATACCAGGCAACATCCTGGTAAATCTCTTCTGCACCCTCTCTAAAGCCTCCACATACTTCTGGTAGTGTGGCAACCAGAATTGAACATTATACTCCAAGTGTGGCCTAACTAAGGTTCTATACAGCTGCAACATGACTTGCCAATTTTATACTCAATTCCCCGGCCAATGAAGGCAAGCATGCCGTATGCCTTCTTGACGACCTTCTCCACCTGTGTTACCCCTTTCAGTGACCTGTGGACCTACACACCAAGATCTCTCTGACTGTCAATACTCTTGAGGGTTCTACCATTCACTGTATATTCCCTACCTGTATTAGACCTTCCAAAATGCAATACCTCACATTTGTCCGGATTAAACTCCATCTGCCATCTCTCCGCCCAAGTCTCCAAACGATCTAAATCCTGCTGTACCCTCCGACAGTCCTCATCGCTATCCGCAATTCCACCAATCTTTGTGTTGTTCGCAAACTTACTAATCAGACATGGGCAGCATGGTGGCACAGTGGTTAGCATTGCTGCCTACGGCGCTGAGGACCCGGGTTCGAATCCCGGCCCTGGGTCACTGTCCGTGTGGAGTTTGCACATTCTCCCCGTGTCTGCGTGGGTTTCACCTCCACAACCCAAAGATGTGCACGATAGGTAGATTGGCCACTCTAAATTGCCCCTTAATTGGAAAATATAATTGGGTACTCTAAATTTCTAAAACAATAAAAAATAAATAAAAAAACAAACTTACTAATCAGACCAGTTACATTTTCCTCCAAATCATTTATATTACTACGAACAGCAAAGATCTCAGCACTGATCCCTGTGGAACACCACTAGTCACAGCCCTCCAATCAGAAAAGCACCCTTCCATTGCTACTCTCTGCCTTCTAGGACCTAACCAGTTCTGTATCCATCTTGCCAGCTCACCTCTGATCCCAAATGACTTCACCTTTTGCACATGTCTGCCATGAGGGACCTTGTCAAAGGCCTTACTGAAGTCCATATAGACAACATGCACTGCCCTACCTGCATCAATCATCTTTGTGACCTCCTCAGAAAGCTCTATCAAGTTAGTGAGACACGACCTCCCCTTCACAAAACCATGCCGCCTTTCGCTAATATGATCACTTGCTTCCAAATGGGACTAGATCCTGGGCGAGATTCCCCGACAACCCACCGGGTCAGAGAATCGCCCAGAGCCAGCGTCAATCCCGCCCCCACGTGTCCCGAATTCTCGGGCGCCGGGCTCCTGGGGTGGGGGGGGGGGGGATCTGACCCCGGGGGGTGTCCCCATGGTCTTCACCATGGCGGAGGCGGAAAAGACCCCCTCCCCTGCGCATGTGAGGACTTACGCCGGCCGGCGAAGTCCTTTCGGCCCCGGCTGGCGTGGCGCCAAAGGCCGTTCATGCTAGCCGGCGGAGTGGGAACTACTCCAGTGTGGGCCTAGCCCCTCAATGTGAGGGCTTGGCCCCTAAAGGTGCGGAGACTTCCTTTGGGGTGGCCCGAAGCCGGAGTGGCTCACACCACTCCAACACGCCGGGACCCCCCCGTCCCGCAGGGTAGGGGAGAATCCCGGCCCCTGTCTCGAAGGTTTCTCTCCAGTAATTTCCCTACCACTGACGCAAGGCTCACCGGCCTGTAGTTCCCTGGATTATCCTTGCATGTCTTTGGGGAATTGAGCTAATATTTCAAATCGAGTGGCAAAAGTTAGAAATGCTGCCAGATTTTCTGAGTAATTCAGTCACCTCTGCTTCAATTTCAGGTTTTCAGCATCTGCAGCATTTGGATTCTGATTTTTGGGTCTTTGCTAAGTTGAATATTTAAACTTGACCTTTTTTTTACGGTTTCCAAATACAGCTCATGCTGCCTACTAATTTAAATAATAGTTGCACGCAGCCCAGTGCCAAACATGATGTTATTACGGACAACTAGGCTGGAAAGGGGTTGTGTTTTGCCCTCTCCCTCCCTCCTACTTCTCCACTTCCTCCAGCTCCTGAGCTGCTTGTGATATTATCTTGAATCATGAGAATGGTTCCAGGGATGAGAGGTTTTAATTACGCGGATAGGTTTGTAAAGCTTTTCTCTGAGGAACAGGGATGTTTAAGAGAAATTTGATAGAGGTGTTCAGAATTGTGAGGAGCATCGACGGAGTAACTGTTCCCATTGAAAGAAGGGTCAAAAATCAGATGGCACTAACAAAAGAACCAAAGACGACATTGTAGTGATATGCATGAATCAATGTATATTGTTATGTATCAATGTTCAT
Organism: Scyliorhinus canicula; assembly: GCF_902713615.1. Taxonomy (NCBI): domain Eukaryota; kingdom Metazoa; phylum Chordata; class Chondrichthyes; order Carcharhiniformes; family Scyliorhinidae; genus Scyliorhinus; species Scyliorhinus canicula. Next base: position 24,937,781 of record NC_052163.1, read on the forward strand.
AGTTATCGGTATGACCTCAGACTAGCAGGTGGCGATAGAGATCCACCATGTGACTTGAGAGATTCGCCAGTTGGTAGTATGTCATGCAAGAGGATAGCTGCACTTAGAGCAGCTCCAGGAGAACTCACTGAATTTATTTAGTTTGTTACTGTCTTATTATAGTTCATTAGTTATCATTCCACATGTTTTTTAATAAATCATTCTACCAGTTAAATAACTAGATGTTCTGTGTGCATCTGTACTATGGCCAAAGCACAGAACATTACATGGTACCAAGAGTGTTGAACAACTAAAGATAACAACAGAAGGGGCAGCATGGTGGCACAGTGGGTTAGCACTGCGGCCTCAAGGCGCCGAGGTCCCAGGTTCGATCCCGGCTCTGAGTCACTGTCCGTGTGGAGTTTGCACATTCTCCCCATGTTTGCATTGGTTTTGCCCCCACAACCCAAAAATATGCAAGCTAGGTGGATTGGCCATGCTAAACTGCCCCTTAATTGGAAAAAATGAATTGGGTACTCTAAATTGAAAAAAAAAGATAACAATGGAGAAGACGGGACAAAACAGGCTGAAGAAAGGAAAAAGATCCTTCCGCCTACCTGGTAAACTACGGCCAACTGCAACTCAACGCAAAAGAAAATTGATAAGTTAGAAATGGACAGTTTGAATCACCCCACCATCTTCAAGCCACCGGTAATGTAGACGCAAATTGCCGTGTTTTCAAGCAGCAATTCAGACCATGTTGCAGCCCTTGGCCTACAGGCACAGCCTGATGAGAGGCATATCGCATTGCTGCTCAATGATATCAGGTCCTCAAGCAATAAACATTTATAATACCTTCGCATTTGACAGCGAAGCGGAAAGCAAGAGCTTTGATGAAGTTCCAAAATACTTCGATCCCTACTGCTCCCCAAAGAAAAATGAAACATTGAGCGTTATCTCTTTCGCACACGCATTTAGACGGCGGGCGAATCGTTCGATAGTTTTCTAAACCGACTTGCAGTTGAAGTTGCAGTCGTGCAATTTTAGTACTTTAAAATCATTAATGATCTGCGATTAGGTAGTGTTCGGCATATCAATGAAAAGTAGGCGAGGACTATTAGGGAAGATGAGCTTAAACTGGAAAACGCTGTCAATATTTGTCATGCCTGCGAGCTAGCATCCTTGCGAGATGTTGCAAAGGGAATCCTGCCCACAATGGGCAGGATCATTTTTTGACAATTCTGCAGATTAGAGCGAGGCAATAAACCTTACTCGAATGTGCAAATTCCCGAGATACCTGAGGCTTTGGGGTTTAATCCCTTAGCATTGGGGACCTCGGGCGAGAGTTGTTTGGTACTGGTCCTCACAAAGGGGGACCAGATGGAATGGCACTCGTGGGGGTCTCCAAGGGGATGGGAGGCCCCCAGATGCATGCCCTTTGGGTAGGATGGTGCCGTGGCATTGCTGGTGCCTCCTGGACACCCTGGCAGTGCCACTTGGGTGCCAGCCTGGTACTGCCAAGTGCCCAGATGGCACTGCCAGCTGGTAGGGGCACTGCCATGGTGTCATGTTGGCATTTTATGCACGCACGCAATTGAACCTGGATTGCCAGCATGGATGCTGGGGGTTGAGGGCCGGCAGGGAACCCTCCATGTTGCATTCCAGCTTCGGTGGGGGGGGGGGGGGGGGGATCGGGGATTTTTCTTGTGGGCTCGGTGATTGGGACGCCATTTTAAAATGGCGTCCAGAACTCTCGCTACAGCAGAGAGTTCCGGTAGCGGAGCTCCCTGTTGTAAAAAATAGGGCGATGTACGGCCTCAGCCGCAAGGTCCCCGTTTAGGCCCTTTATTCAAAGCGAGTCGCGTTAAATAGCTTTGTGTCTCTCGGCACTGCGAGTGCCGAGAAACACGCGACTAAATGCACTCGCTCGGGAACTTTGCTCCCTTTTAGGGAGATAGTGTCCAATATGTTCAAAGATTGTCCTGATAAAGAGCCAATTTCTCAGTGCTGTCTAGTGGTAGCTTATTGGAACTGCAGTATCCGCTCTTCAAACTAACCTGTTCATCGTGAGAAACAGTTCCATCCTATCCAAACATGTTTGCATTTCCAGGTCAATTTGGTGGCACGTTTGATGTAGTAGTAGTCTCAATCTTCCCCTCCATTTCACATCACCTCGATTTATATACCTTGGCTAATAATTTTACCCTGTAACCATTTATCTTTGTACAATTACTAAAATAGCAACACATAGAGAATATGAGCCTAGAAATGATCAAACATTAGCATCAATTTCTAGGTCGATGGTCTTGAAAGAACAGAAAGATTCAATACATTTTGAACAGTTTAAAATGACAACGGAATGCAATTTTGTAAAAATGCAATTCATATTTTATTCGGAGTTAACATAACTGGACTATAATTCCTTCAGGCAGCCTCTGATTACATTAGTCCACCTGATGGATTTGATGGGTTCCCCCATTGCTTCGATGCAAGATTCGAGGCAGCACGGTAGCATGGTGGTTAAATGCTTCACAGCTCCAGGGTCCCAGGTTCGATTCCCGGCTGGGTCACTGTCTGTGCGGAGTCTGCACGTCCTCCCCGTGTGTGCGTGGGTTTCCTCCGGGTGCTCCGGTTTCCTCCCACAGTCCAAAGATGTGCGGGTTAGGTGGATTGGCCATGATAAATTGCCTGTAGTGTCCTAAAAAGTAAGGTTAAGGGGGGGTTGTTGGGTTACGGGGATAGGGTGGATACGTGGGTCTGAGTAGGGTGATCATTGCTCGGCACAACATCGAGGGCCGAAGGCCTATTCTGTGCTGTACTGTTCTATGATTCCTATAATTGTTCATTGAAGCAAAATCTTGATTGTTGAATTGATTGCAATTATCACACTTTGGAAGTGGTGGGTGAAGGTAGCTCACTGGTCTTGCAGGGAACCTAACTCTGTTTCTCCTCAAATGTTACGACTGCTTGATGACAGAGACTTTTCCTTTTGGACATGTCAGATTTGTGGTACCCCCCCCCCCCCCCCCCCCCACTCATATGGTAGGGTATAACTTTCAGAATGTCTTGTATATATTCCACCTACGCCAGCACTAATCCGTTATCTGCCATGGGTACAAACTCCATCAAAACAAATTCCAGGCCATCAGGTTTCACACCAAAATTAGTACTTTTCTAATCCTTTGTGCGTCAGTCACACACTGTCATTTTGATAAAAAGAAACAGAAGTGAGCACACACAAAGTGCGCACAGTGTAACTTCTTCCTCCCTGGCAATAGCACCAGGAAAGCCCACGTTTTAGTAATTAGAAATAATAAAGAGGGATTTCCAGTTGGGAATTTAGGTTAGATTTTCCCTCTCATGGGACTTCTCAGGTTTTGCTTCACATGCTAACAATCTTCCAGTGCATCACAGGGATTCTACATTCTGTTCCAGTCTGTTGTTGTCTTGGGGGAAAAAAAGATACATGATAATGTCGACGGGCGATGTTTCTAAATTCATCGGCGAGGTAACATCTAATGTTTGACAGGACCGTTGAAACATTGTAGAATTAAACCTGAAGGATTCTCGATTACTCCAGAACATCTTGGGCGGCATGATGGCACAGCGGTCAGCACTGGTGCCTCACAGAGGCCAGGGACCCAGGTTCAATCCAACCTTGGGTGTCTGTCTGTGCGGAGTTTGCACACGTTCTCTGTGTGTGCGTGGGTTTCCTCCGGGAGCTCCAGTTTCCCTCCCACAGTCCCACAGGTTAGGTGGATTGGCCATGCTAAATTGCCCCTAAATATCCAAAGGTTGGGTGGGGTTACAGGGATATGGTGGGGATTGGATCTGTGCAGGGTGCTTTCAAATGGTCAGTGCAGACTCAATGGGCCGAATGGCCTCCTTCTGCACTATAGGGATTCCATGATTCCATAATGATCTTTTTTTTTTATAAATTTAGATTAGCCAATTATTTTTTCCAATTAAGGGGCAATTTAGCGTGGCCAATCCACCTACTCTGCACATTTTTGGGTTGTGGGGGCGAAACCCACGCAGACACGGGGAGAATGTGCAAACTCCACACGGACAGTGACCCAGGGCCGGGATCGAACCTGGGACCTCAGCGCCGTGAGGCGGTTGTGCTAACCACTAGGCCACCGTGCTGCCCTATTCCATAATGATCTTGGCAGAGCAATGGAATTGTGTAAAACTATCGTAGCCCTAAATTACAGTCTCCGTGCACTTCATGGTGCAGAGTATCATCATAGAATTTACAGTGCAGAAGGAGGCCATTTGGCCCATCGAGTCCGCATCGGCTCTTGGAAAGAGCACCCTACCCAAGGTCCACACCTCTACCCTATCCCCATAACCCCGTAACCCCACCCAACACTAAGGGCAATTTTGGACAGTAAGGGCAATTTAGCATGGCCAATCCACCTAACCTGCACATCTTTGGACTGTGGGAGGAAACCCACGCAGACACGGGGAGAACGTGCAGACTCCACACAGACAGTGACCCAAGCCGGGAATCGAACCTGGGACCCGGGAGCTGTGAAACAATTGAGCTAACCACAATGCTACCGTGCTGCCCGTGCTGAGAGACATTTTGACAAGGTCTCAATGCTCTTCATATATTTCTTAACGAATACAAATCATTGATCCATTCTTACCCACTTTCCTCTTTTTCAGCATCTCTGGAATTAGCAGAATATACATCAGAAACAGAGCGCCAGCGATGTCATTCAGCAGCAGAATGATAATTCAGAAAAACTGAAGCCCGCTACACGTCTTATCGTTGGTGCTCCTGCTGGGGAGAGCTAAAAGGAAAAGGAAAAAGCTTGTTGACATTACTGGTCTGTGTGGTTGAGCACCATATTAAGTGGTTGGTATATCCACTGTCAGTGATTGAACAAAGAAAATTACAGCACAGGAACAGGCCCTTCAGCCCTTCACGTCTGGACCGATTGTGCTGCCCGTCTGAACTAAAACCCCATATCCCTCTATTCCCATTCTATTCATGTATTTGTCAAGATGCCCCTTAAAAGTCACTATCGTATCTGCTTCTACTACCCCCCCAGCAGCGAGTTCCAGGTTCCCACCACCCTCTGTGTTAAAAAAAACTGCCTCGTACATCTGCTTTAAACCTTGCTCCTCGCACCTTAAACCTATGCCCACTAGTAATCCACCCTGGGAAAAAGCTTCTGACTTTCCACTCTGTCCATGTCCCTCATAATCTTGTAGACTTCTATCAGGTTGGCCCTCAACCTCTGTCGTTTCAGTGAGAATAAACCAAGTTTCCCCAAACTCTCCACATAGTTAATGCCCAACATACCAGGCAACATCCTGGTAAATCTTTTCTGTACCCTCTCCAAAGCCTGGCACAGTGGCAACCAGAATTGAACACTATATATATACCAAGTGTGGCCTAACTAAGGTCTCTAAAGTTGCAACATGACGTGCCAATTTTTAAACTCAATGCCCCGGATGAAGGCAAGCATGCCGTATGCCTTTTAAAAAAAAATTTAGAGTGCCCAATTCATTTTTTCCAATTAAGGGGCAATTTAGCGTGGCCAATCCACCTATCCTGCACATCTTTTGGGTTGTGGGGGTGAAACCCACGCAAACATGGGGAGAATGTGCAAACTCCACACGGACAGTGACCCAGGGCCGGGATTCGAACCCGGGTCCTCAGTGCCGTAGGCAGTAATGCTGACCACTGTGCCACCGTGCTGCGTATGCCTTCTTAACTACCTTCTCCCCCTGCGTTGCCACTTTCAGTGACCTGTGACCTATACACCTAGATCCCTCTGCCTAGCAATACTCTTAACTGTTCTGCCATTTACTGTTTATTTCCCATCTGTATTAGACCTTCCAAAATGTATTACCAAACATTTGTTCGGATTAAACTCCATCTGCCATCTCTCCGCCCAAGTCTCCAAACAATCTATATCCTGTTGTATCCTCTGACAGTCCTCATTGCTATCCGCAATTCCACCAACCTTTGTGTCATCCGCAAACCTACTAATCAGACCAGTTACATTTTCCTCCAAATCATTTATACATATTACAAACAGCAATGGTTCCAGCACTGATCCCTGAGGAACGTCGCTAGTCACAGCTGTCCATTCAGAAACGCACCCTTCCACTGCTACCCTCTGTCTTCTATGACTGAGCCAGTTCTGTATCAATCTTGCCAGCTCACCTCTGATCCCGTGCGACTTCACCTTCTGTACCAGTCTCCCACAGTCCAAAGATGTGCATTAGGTGGATTGGCCATGCTAAATTGTCCTTAGTGTCCAAAAGATTAGGTGGGGTTACTGAGTTACGGGGATAGGTTGGAAGTGTGGGCTTAAATGGTGTGCTCTTTCTAAGGGCCGGTGCAGACGTGATGGGCCAAATGGCCTCCTTCTGCACTGTAAATTCTATGTGGGACCTTGTCAAAGGCTTACTGAAGTCTATGTAGATAACATCCATTGCTTACACTCATCAATCATATTTGTCTCTTCCTCAAAAAACGTGATCAAGTTAATGAGACACGACCTCCCCTTCACAAAACCATGTTGCCTCTCCCTAATAAGTCCACTATTTCCAAGTGGGAGTAAATTCTGCCTCCAATAATTTCCCTACCACTGACGGAAGGCTCACCGGCCTGTAATTACCAGATTATCCTTGCTACCCTTCTTCAACAAAGGAACAACATTGGCTATTCGCAAATCCACTGAGACCTCCTCTGTAGCCAATGAGGGCACAAAGATTTCTCTCAAGGCCCCAGAAATTTCCTCCCTTTCCTATCTCAGTATTCCGGGGTATATCCCATCAGGCCCTGAGGACTTGTCTACCTTAATGTTTTCAAGATCCCATTACCTCCTCCTTTTTGATCTCAACATGACTCAAGCTATCTACACACCCTTCCCCTCTTGCTCTTTATATATGTATAAAAAGCTTTGGGACTTTCCATAATTCTGCCGGCCAATGGCTTTCATGACCCCTTTTAGCCCTCCTGACTCCTTGCTTACATTTCTTTCTAATTTCCTTGTATTCCACACTTGCTTTGTGTGTTCCCAGCCTCCTAGCTTTGAAAAATGCTTCCTTTTTTTGACTCGGCTCTCAATTACTCTCGTTATCCAAGGTTCCCGAAATTTGCCATAGTTATCCTTCACCTTGCAGGAACGTGCCGGTCCTGAATTCCTATCAATTTACACTTGAAAGCCTCCTATATGCCAGATGTTGATTTGCCCTCAAACATCTGCCCTGAATCTACATTTTTCAGTTCCTGCCTAATATTGTTGTAATTAGCCTTCCCCCAATTTAGCACCTTCACCAGAGGACTACACTTATCTTTATCATCAGTACCTTAAAGGTTACTGAATTGTGGTCACTGTTCCTGAACTGCTCCTCTACTGAAACGTTGACCACCTAGCCGGGTTCATTCCCCAAAACCAGATCCAGTACGCCTCCTTCCCTAGTTAGACTACCTACATACTGTTTCAAGAAGCCTTCCTGGATGCTCCGTACAAACTCTGCCCCATCCTCGCCCCTAGCGCTCAGTGAGTCTTATTCAATATAGGGAAAGTTAAAATCACCCACCATAACAACCATGTTACTTTTATACCATGCCGAAATCTGCCTACATATCTGCTCCTCTATCTCCCGCTGGCTGTTGTAAACCCCCAACATTGTGACTACACCCTTCCTATTCCTGAGCTCTACCCATATTGTTTCACTGCATGAGCCCTCCGAGGTGTCCTCCCACAGTATAGCTGTGATATTCTCCTTAACCAAGTAGTGCAACTCCCCCACCCCTTTTACATCTCCCTCTATCCTGCCTGAAACATCTGTATCCTGGAACATTAAGCTGCCAATCATGTGCTTCACTTAACCAAGTCTCTGTAATGGCAACAACATCATAGTTCCAAGTCCTAATCTGAGCTTTAAGTTCCCTGCCTTCCCTGTTACACTTTGCACATTGAAACATATGCACTTCAGTCCACCAGACCCTCTTTTGATCAGCAAACACACCATGCCTGCTCTCCCTCTGAGTCTTACTGGCCCGACTCTCTAGTTCCCCCTTCAGTTAATTGCCTTTGGTTCCCACCCCTCTGCCAAACCAGTTTAAATCCTCCCCATGTGACACTGGCAAACCTCCCGGCCAGAATATTATGTCCCCTCCACTTTAGATGCAACCCGTCCTTCTTGTACAGGTCCCACCTGCCCCAGAATAGATCCCAGTGGTTCCAGATATCTGAAACCCTCATCCTACACCAGCTGTTTAGCCATGTGTTGAGCTGTACTATCTTTCTACTTCAAGCCTCACTGGCCTCCTGAGGTTACAACCCTAGAGGTCCTGCTTTTTAACTTTCTACGTAACTCCCCAAACTGCTGCTGTAGGACCTCAACACGCTTCCTACCTATGTTGTTAGTACCAATATGTACCACAACCTCTGGCTGTTCACCCTCTCCCTTCAGAATGCTTTCTCCCCATTCAGAGACATCCTGGACCCTGGCACCAGGGAGGCAACATACCATCCTGGAGTCTCTTTCTCGCCCATGTGCATTCAGAATTTATTAATGTTTCTCTACAGGTGGTAAAGGTAAAGTACGAGACAACACAAATTTTAAACCGTGGAATGCATTACGGTTGCCTTTAATGCTCTTGAACTAGAGGGGGGAGAAAATTAGACCATGTTTTAGTTACTAATTGCTAACTGTTGAACTATGCTAAAAAGTGCTTCTGGGTGAGGACAGGATAATGTTCATCTCATGATCAAATCCCCTACTGTAACTCACTGACACAATGAATAGTCACTCTGATAATGTACCAGGGAGCTGCAGGTATCCATATGTACATACACCCGCAAAAAAAAAAAAACGGGTGAGGAAAAAAGCATTAATGTATGCGATGTGATGGCCTTCTGATGGAAATTGACATTAGATCTCAGGCTGACCTGGCCAGCAACTCTCCGTGGTGGACCCCACCAATGTGCAATGGTGCTTCCCTGCTTTCCAAGATTGGTGTTATTTTTCTTTTGCTGTCCTGAATAAGCGTGAAGTGAAAACAGAAAACCACACAACCAGTCAGATCTGATGAAAGGTCTTTAACCTGAACCGCTCACTCATCTTCACTCTCCACAGATGCTGTCTGGCCTGCTGAGAGTTTCCAGTAGTTTAATTTCAGATCCCACCGCACCCCCCTCCGCCGTGCCTGTGAGATTTATATCGTAAGAGATTTTATAATATATATTGATGGTACATCACAGCTGAGTGGAAGGAGGGCTTTTTTTCACAAGAAGGAAGGTAAATAGTTTAACACTGTTTAAGTGTGAAGTTCAGTCAGTCCTCCTGATAAGTTTTGTTTCAATTTCATCAGTAAGTTCTGCTTTTCATGCCATATTTATAATGATCAAATCTTTTTTTTTCTCTTTTTAAAAAAATTTAGAGTACCCAATTATTTTTTTCCAATTAAGGGGCAATTTAGCGTGGCCAATCCACCTAACCTGCACATCTTTGGGTTGTGGGGGTGAAACCCACACAAACACGGGGAGAATGTGCAAACTCCACACAGACAGTGACCCAGGGCCGGGATTCGAACCCGGGTCCTCAGCGCCGTGAGGCAGCAATGCTAACCCACTGTGCCACCGTGGTGCCCTTAATTATCAAACCTGAGGTACATTCATATAAAATAATATAATAATGCTTTTAGATCCAGCAATACTAGATTCAGTCTCTCAACTGAATATTATACGCTGCAATTGAAATTTCAATAAATCTTGTAGTAATATTAGGTAGAAATTGAGAAGACATGGTGCAGGGCGCCCGGGGGCGGGAGGGCGGGGGTGTGTGTGTGTGTCTGTGTGTGTGTGGGGGGGGGGGGGGGGGGGGGGGGAGTTTAAGGGTTGTAACCATGTTATGATTCTGCAGGTACAGAGGCAAGCAATGGAGATCATTGATGGTATCAGGAATTTAAACTATGCAGAAAGGTCATGGAAGATGAATATATTTGGCCCGTATTGGTCGAGTGTTGGTCGAGTGAGAAATTAAATGAGACCAAAGTGTTGCAATTCACAATGAAGCAATTGTTGGTGGCCACAAATGTTAGCAAGAACGGAAGTCTGGGAACTGAGCAAAGGAAGTTATCTTGTGGGCTACTCTCTGGGACATGTTTTATGATTCTTTAGGCACAAATATGGGCATAATTTGGCATTCTCGGTCTAAAGACGCTCCTGAAAAAGGAATGCAGAATTTTTGTTTTTACTTTCTTCATCTCCTCGAGTAGATGAGTCTGGCAAGAGTCCATGAGCTCCAGCAGGCCTCTGGCATTTTCCTCAAATTGCAACCTACATTTGCTTTATCCCAGCCAGAGCGAGTTGGAAGATGTTGCAAATGTGTGGATTTACTCGAGGCAGCTTTAAAGTACAGTCCGCATGCTATCCTCTAGTTTATAACTGCCAATAGCCGCACCTAAGTGTAAAGAACAGATTGCTTCTGTATGTTGAAAGAAGTAGTGATTTATCCTTTGTGTTTGTCTGCTGACACGCGGCCTGAGATTATATTTAACCCTCTGCAAGATTCTGGCCCTGAGAATTTCTGGCTGTTCCAGCACACTTTCAAGTGGAACTTCGCCCGGAAGCTGATACCTTGGTTCACAGCCTTGTCCCCAAATCTCAGCAAAAGCCTGCTGAGGGCATTTGTCTTACAAAGACAATAATCAGGATTGGGGGGGGGGGGGGGGGGGGGGGGGGGGGTGAGGTTCAGAGTGGGGGAGACTGCAGTTGTCTCTGAAAGCCGGTGCTCCCACATCCCAAGCTCTCAGTGGAACACAGAGTATGGTCAGCAGAAGTTAAGTCCGGACAGGCCAGATAAGGTTCATCAACAGGAGCAGATGTGGATGGAGGATTGTCCAAGGAATAGACTGAGCGAAGACCTGCAGCCCCCAGGGCATAATTCTTATACATCCTCAGTGGACGGTCACCTTCCATACTCATACAAAAAGAGACCCACCCCCTTAAATCTGGAAAGTCTGCCATGTTCAGCAAGGGTCGGCAATAATGCTGAGATACGTTCATTTCAATTTATTTTCAGGGCCACGTGCCAGGAACTGCAATATTAAGTGGTGTCTTTTAATTTCATTCCGACTTACAAAATTCCAATGGCAACCTCATATTGAAGTAAGTCATTACTTACCCTCGTAGGACGATCTCCTGATTGGCAACATGTTTCAATCTGCAAAGGGTTCCCTTTCAGTTATTAATTTCTGAGTTCAGATACTGGACTGTAATGTGAGCTTGTATTACACACACGGAGATTCTATTCCCGCTGACGTCGTTAGTCCAGGAAATGTAGGCTGGAATTCTCCGGCCGTTGGAATTCTCTGTCCCTGCTGGCACCCCGCCCACGGGTTTCCCGGTGGAATGGGGTGGCTTCAATGGGAAATCTCATGACAAGCGGTGGGAGTACGGAATCCCGCTGCCTGCGAATGGCACGCCATCGAGAAACGCAGGCTGGTGAATCGGCGGCATTTACAGGAAAATAAAGAAGAGGCAATTGGAGAGAGCCTTGTTTGGGATTCAGACATTAATGGCGCGATTCTCCGCTCCCCACGCCGGGTGGGAGAATCGCAAGAGGGCCCCCCGACTAATTTCACGACCCCTGGGCCCCCCGCGATTCTCCCACCTCCGCTCGGAAGAATCGGTCGATTCACGGCGACGGCGATTCTCCGCGAGCAGCCTGTCGTTCGCGACCGTTTCACGACGGCGGCAACCACACTGGTCGCTGCCGTTGTGAAATCGCCGTGAGATGCCCGTTTTGGGGCTTGTAGGGGGCCTGGTGGGGAATAAGCACCATGACTGTTCTCGGGGACAGGCCCGCGAGCGGTGCCCACCGATCGTCGAGCCGGCGTCTCAATTGGACACACTATTTCCCCCTCCGCCTGCCTCGCTAAAATTCAAGCCGCCACGTCTTGCGGGGCGGCTGAGGGGAAAGATGGCCCACCGCGCATTCGAGCTGTCAGCCGTCGTGACGTCAGCCGCACATGCACGGGTTGGAGCCGGCCAAACCTGTGCATGCACGGCTGACGTCACATAGGCGCCGCCGTCGCGTCATTCTTGGCGCGCCGGGCTTTGCGCAAGCGACAAGGCCCCGGCGGGCCCGAGAATAACGGAGCACCGCTCCTAGCCCCCTGGGTGGGGTGTGAATTCGGTGAGAGGATGCGGGCTCCGAGGTCGTTGTGAAACTCGGCCAAGTTCACGACGGCCTTCACGATTCTTCCCGGGAGCGGAGAATCGCGCCCTAAGGATCTCAAAGCCACATGGAATAACATGGTCAAACAGGATGCTCCATGAATGGGAGGATGCAGAATTAGTTGGATAGTGACGGCGATGGAAAGCAGTTGTGGTGAAAGCTGCTGAGTTGATGGAAGTTGAATCACTAAAAGAAAGACTGTTTTCATTTTCAGGATTTGAGGTTTCACAGCAGGATGGTGAATCAGTGGCAAGGCAGTGTGGTAGTATGACTAGGGGTATTACCGGTACTGGGAGTGTGAGCTGCTATTGGTGTATAGACGGCTCGCTTGCCCATTGGCCCAAAGTGTTGTCTTCTCAATGGTCAAGAGCTCCGCCTACAAGGCGAAGTATAAGAACCCGTGTTTCCCAGCAGCCTGGTCATTTTCTGTACTCCTGCTACTGGGCACACTTCTTGTAGATTAAAGCCTTCGATTCGGACGGCTCCTTCGTTTCTGTGTTCATTGATCGCGCATCAGGCAGTAAGGTGGATGCTCTGTGAGGTTGTGGGCTGAGGGTATAAGATTGTGAGGTGTTCGAAGTATGGAGAAGGAGCAAGAAAAGTCAGGATGTACTGTTGTCTATTTCATACAGTTACGAAACGTTGAAAATACTATGGGCACGATCTATCGGCTTCATTGCACCCGAAAGGCAGCATGGCCGGTAAGTGCGGGAGGTTCATTTCCGAGATCTACCCAGCCTGCCACTCCTTCGAGATCTACACGATTTTGCAAGACATCAGATATGAATCTCGCCCATTGATCTACCTGAGGGGTATGATCTACGTCCCCAGCATTGGAGATCAAGGCAAATGCAGTCAGTGTGGTCTCCACAGATGGGACCAGGACGGACGGAACCCATGGGGGTCTCCAGGGGATTGAAGGCCCCCAGGCGCCTGCCCTCTGTGCTGGATGGCACCCCGGTACTGCCAAGGTGCCCAGGTGGCACCGACAGGGGCACTGCCAGAGTGCAAGGCTGGCATTTTTCCCGTGCAGGGATCTGGCCTGGGGGTGCCATGCGTAGGTGGGGTGGGGGTGGGGGGCTGTGGACTCCCTTTTAGGTGAGTTGGGGGGTCAATGGGGGTGGGGGGTGGTTGGGAGATCGGGTTGCCATTTTAAAATGATGGCCCGATCTTCTCCTGCACTGCAGAGTTTTGCCGAGCGGAGCTCCTGAGTGCAGGAAACGGGACTAAGTGCTGCCTCATCGGGGAGTTCCCTGCTGAGGCCCCGAATATAACGAGAGTTCCGGTAGATAGCATCGTGTTTCTCAGCGTTGTGAGCACCGGGAAACACCCGGGAAAACACGCTCATTACAGGACTCTGTTCCCATTCAGTTAGATCGTGCCCAATAAATGTTAAAATAAAATCCAAAACTATGAATCGCAGAGAAGTGATGTCTTCTTTTATCGATTGGGGTTTTGTTATTGACCCTTGTTATTGACCCTTATTGACCCTATTCTGGCCAAGCTGAATCCTGTAATATAGCTGTTATAAAGTTGTAACATGAAGCCACGCGAACAAATGGACTAGAATGACGCATGGGTGAACTTTTGATCTTTCACCTTCAAAACAATGGGGATGCTACTGTGGTGACACTTAGCACAACCAAATGGCACAGCAACTTTATTAGCTGGATTAATAGTTCCTCGGGAAGATGGTGTAATCGCCATGGGCATTGTAAGCACTTTGGACCTCATCTCAACATCACCTGAAAAAGACCAAAGAATACGGTGTTAAAAGCAGTGCTAGCTGACCTTCTATAGAATGAGACAATTCATTTTTAAATTATATTGTGATATTTTTACAATTTTCTTTTCTGCCCACCAACCCTGTTCTTCTTCTGAAGACAAGTCTCTTCTAGATTATAGTGGCACAGGTTCTGGTCGCTGTCTGGTAACTCAGTTACATTGAAGGTAAATAATATTGGCAAACTATCTGATTATGAGTAACATAAAAGGAAAGCTCAATGGGCTGCTGGGCAGCAATCATAACCAAGCCAAATTAGCTCAAACCTGGAATTAAGCATGGGCCTTCTGTGACTTAGTACTGATTGTAATACTATCTTTACCCACTTGGCTATGGGAAATGCGAATATTTATATCGTACCAGTAGGTAGTTTACGGACACAAGATTGGTTCTCGTCTCTCTAACTGTGGTATTATATTAATAATGAAACAGTAAGCCAGGTGATAGGATCTGAAGTAGCAAGCTATCGAGGCAGGATAGGAAGAAAGTAATAATAGAAAGCGAGAACTATATAGAGGAACAGGAGTGTAAAGTAACAGATAACAGAAAAGAGCAGGCAGATGGGAGCCAAAAGGTAGTATCAAATTGATATAGGGGAGCTAGGAAAGTCAACAAACTGAGAAGAACGTGTGAGCAAGTATCGAACGTCACAAATGAAGTGTGAAAATTAATATTCTGGGGAGTTATGTCTGTGTACAAAATCCTTGTGGTCAACTATTAAACTCGTTTTTCATTTTGGGTTCACATCTGTAAAAGTTGTAAGCAGACAGGGGAGAAAGATGCAAGAAGAATGTCCCTGATCGGTGGGCGTGTCCAGGACCAGGGGTCACAGTCTGAAGATACGGGATAGGCCATTTAGGACTGAGATGTGGAGAAATGTCTCACTCAGAGTGGTCGGCCTGTGGAATTCACTTACCACAGAAAGCAGTTAAGAGTTTTCAAGAAGCAGTTAGATATAGTGGGGCGAAGGGGATCAAAGGATTATGGGGGGGAAGGTGAAGCGGGCTATTGAGTTCGATGATCAACCATGATCATCGTGAATGGTGGGCAGGCTCGAAGGCCGAAGGCCTCCTCCTGCTCTTATTTTCTCTGTCCTTATGCAAAGCTATGTTGGTACATCACGAGCGAACAAATTCAGTTGAGGCCTGTAAACAGATTTAGCAAGGCATGAATCCCACAGAACTGTACACTGTTACAGAGTGAGGCCTGGATTGGTGAAATGCAGGCAGTAAAGCAGCATTGTGAATGTGTGGTTGGCTGATGGCTCGGTTGTAATGCTACCAGTCTAATTGAAGAAGTTGGGCGTTGAGAGAGTCTGGATCTAGTTGTACTGCACTTTATTTTAAAAATAGCATTAGTTCAAGGATCCAGGTCAAAGGAGTAGATGTGACCCTGACTCCCTATGTTGGCCGTGTTCTACTCATTGCTTTTTTCCTATAACCCAAGTGTGGCAGGATGACTAGACTCGTCCACAATGTTACAATTCACTTGAAAGTGCCACACAGCATAATAGATCTTAGAATTTACAGTTCAGAAGGAGGCCATTCGGCCCATCGAGTCGAATAATACTCAAAACTCTAGCAACCATCTGTTTAATGAACACAAACAATGTTACAAAAGGGCGTCCTTTTCCTTGCCTTTGATTTTATCGTGCCATACACCATTCCCTTCCTATGAGGGCAATTAAGTGACTTGTCCCCGTGCCTTTGCTAAAGACCGCTGCTCTTTTTAATTGGCCATGTTACTCCATCTTGGGACTTCCCTTCACCTTTGTGGGGGACATCCTGAAGCTCTAGGCATTGGGTGACATGTATAACCTATACCCTACTGTGCTGTGACTGAAGCACATCTGAACATGAACACAATGTGCCATTGTGCTTTGTCCCAGTTTTCTGCATTCAAATTTGACGTGCTTTTTAAAAAAGACTCAGCCTTCAATGTAGCTCAGATAGAGTTCCAATTAGGTGAGATAATACTGTATGTACACAGGAGACAGGGGTCAGTTTTCAATTTGATTGTAATTATTGGATGTTTTTCAAAAACACATTTTGTTTTCTGCTTTTGCTGCACACTGCATTTACTTCTACGCTTAGCATTATCAGTGTTCATTCAAGGCTGCTAAATTATATGATATACATCTTAGATTAGCTTGAATGGCTGGTTTAAAGGTTAGGTGTGTATTGGGCAGAAATTCATTTTGTTGACACATCTGATACTCTGGAAAAGTCCAAATATGGTCACAAAAGCTGCTGCTCAGCCTCACCCCACTGTGGACATTTTCACTGATTTTTCAAACAAATGTATGTGTGTGTGTGTGTGCATTGTCCCTGCGATGGTAAATTGCAGACCCTCACTGGCCACAATATGCCAAAGAGATGAAAGCAGAGTGTGACCATTACCCCTGCTTCTGCTATTACCTACCCGGCCAACACAGGGAGTCAGGGTCACATATTCAATGGAGCCAGAGCACAATAACGATCATGCTCTGATTCCGGCTCTTGAAAGATTTTCCAGTAATTTAAATATCTAGGATTTATACACATGTCTTTAAAACAACGTTACGAAACAGTCTCTATTGAGGAAAGCACCAAAGAAAATGTGCCAAGAGCCCCGGAGACTGCATACTACATAACGTCTCGGTGACGAACGCACCGGCTAATGATTGAGTAACCAGGTTACCGGGCCAAGGCCGATCGCGGAGCCCCGGACCGTGCATACGGCAGCCCCCCTGCTGGGCGTTTGGCGATCCGTGCGGCGTATTCAGATGCCGGGGCGCGCTGAGGCTTTTTTCTCTCTCCCTCTCTCTCTCTCTACCCCGACCCCTGCCTGACTAAAGCCTCGCGGCGCCGGCATTCGCACTGCAGGGCCTTGACGAAGAGCGACGCGCGCGCCAGTGCCGCGCGCGCGCGGCTGGCCAATGAGGGGCGGCGAAGGGCCGAAGCCGGCGGGGCGCGACTAGCACTGTGCTGGCGGGGCGCGCGTGCAGCGGGCGCCTCGGCCAATGGCAGCGCGAGCTGGTGAAAGATACCCAAATATGGGCAGGTCTGTGCAGTGTGCGCGCGGCCGGGGCGGGGGGGAGGGGCGGGGTCTTCTTCCATTAGAGAGAGGGGCGCGGGTGAGAACGGTCACAGTCACTCCGGCAGCTCCAGGGGAGAGGACGTGTCTACCAGCGGTCGACCAGAGAACAACCCAATAGGTAACAAAAAACCGTTTAAAGCTATTACCAGAGGGGGGAAAAAAAAACCGTTAAGTGGGTTATTTCTGCAGAGCTTGGGAGTGTTTTCCTCTTAAATTTTTGAATTATTATTTTTCGTTAGATTTTTTTTGCATCCTCGTGAGTGTGTGATTTGATATTTAATTCAAAATGTGCAAGTTAAAATCGTTAGAAGTAACCTGGGGGATGGAGGTTATGAGCAGCCTGGGAAATAACGGCCCCTAAACCTGGCGAGGTTGTGATTTCCCTTGGGGTTTGGAACTTAAAAAGAAAAGATGCATTTTTAAAATGGGAGTTTGGGAATGCAAGAGAGAATTTAAAATGGTGGTTGTGTGGGAAACTAGGCTAAACTGGTGGGTATCAGTGGAAGGACCTATTGTCATGGGAGACTAGCGTGCTTGTGGCTCGTAGGAAGCAGAATTTTTAATATACCATTGAAATGGCTATGTTCTCAGGCTATTAGTGTGGTGATTCTGCAGTTAGGCTCCTGTGGTATCTTGTGAGCATCTCTTAGAATAAATGTTTTACTCTTTTAAAAAAAATAAATAAATTAAGGTCTTTTGGATGAGATGTCTAATGTACATGTTAGGTTGTTCCTGTAATCTGCTCCCACTGAGCCATGACAAATTACTGATTCAAAGTGCTTAAAAAGCATCTCTGTGGTTAGCTTGGTTTCTTTTTAATGGTGGTTTGCTGGGTGAAATTCTTTGCATTTAATATGGCTTGGGTGGGGCAGGTACTTGGGGCTTTATTCCTGCAAGCTGAATGTGGCAGTGAGTGGGAAGGTGTGGCATGTTGAGCAGAAAGAAAGGGACACTTGCCCATGTACAGCAATTATTTAAATCTGCTGCAGTGGAACAAAGGACAGGTACTAGGATCTCTTCAGTCAAATGGGAGGATTGGGA